>NC_090034.1:14309874-15518207 GCF_037176765.1 Anolis sagrei | reverse complement strand
GTCATGCTGGCCACATGACTTAGGAGGTGTCTATGGGCAATGCTGGCTCTTCAGCTAGAAATTGAGATGAGCACCAACCCCCAGAGTTGGACACAACTGGACTTAATGTCAACCTTTACCTAAAGTTTTCTCTAACATTACAACAAACCATAGGACCTGAAAACGAGAATCAAGATCTCTGTGTGTTTGGCTTCTAAGTGTAAGCAACTGGCAGGATGGGGATGCAAAGTGATTCAGTGAAGGAGGTGATGGATGCTTTTGTTTACTTTACATTCTCCTTTTCCCACTGCATTGGGGGCCCTTCCACACAGCTCTATATGCCAGAATATAATGGCAAAAAATCCCACAATATCTACTTTGAACTGGGTTATCTGAGTCCATACTCAGATAATGTGTGATTTTCTGCCTTGATATTCTGGGATATAGGACTGTGTGGAAGGGCCCTGGGTCTTTTATCACGTTGTAATTTTGGAAGGAAAACTTTGTTTTGTTCCAATTCTACCATTGGAAGAGATTAACTGCATCAATCAGCAGAAAGTGTTAATTTATCATATCTGTTGGGTGTGTTGTTTGGGGTTTTTTTTCTTTTTACTATCAAGGGCCCTTTTAAACAACCATATAATCCAAAATATCAAGGGAGATAATCCACAATACATATATATATATGTATATACATATATACATATATATATACATATATATATATACACATATATATACATATGTATATACAATACATATATATATATGTATATACATATGTATATGTTTTAAATTGGGATATCTGAGTCCACACTGCCATATAATCCAATTCAATGCACCGGGACTGTGGCACAGCTGGCTGGGAATCAGCTGCATTAAGATCACTACTGACCAAAAAAGGTCATGAGTTCGAAGCCAGCCCGGGTCAGAGTGAGATTCTGACTATTGTGTAGGATGAGTTAGATTTTAATAACTACTAGTATTGGTTTTTAGCTTAGATTTTAAAACTTGATGAAGTTTGAAGTGTATAACCCCTTGGGTTTGATGTGAATGTACGGATCCCCATGCTGTGATCTGGTTATCGAGCGTAATAAACTTTACTTACTATTGTGTGTAGCTTGCTGTCGACCTTTGCAGCCCGAAAGACAGTTGCATCTGTCAAATAAGAAATTTAGGTACCGCTTATGCGGGGAGGCTAATTTAACTAATTTACGATGCCATAAAATCTCCAGCAAGCAAGCAAAAAGAATGAGGAAGCACTCCCTCAGTGTCACAAATGGACGGTGAAGCGACAGCTCCCCTGGTGGCCAGAATACCCCCATGAAAGCTGGAAAAGTAAAATAGCCTCTGTGTGTCTGTCTATATATGTTGTGTGTCTATGGCATTGAATGTTTGTCATATATATGTACATTGTAATCTTCCTTAGTACCCTTCGGGGTGAGAAGGGCAGAATATAAATACTGTTAATAAATTAATTAATTAATAAATATTTGCTCCAGACGTATGTTGTATGTTGTGTTTGCACTGTCTGTTTTTATAAGACCAACTGGCTAATCAATAAAAATTGTTGTTGTTGTTGTATTTGTTGTTGTTGCACATTTGGTCCAGTGAATAAATAATTTTATGGCTGGGGGTCACCACAACATGAGGAACTGTATTAAGGGGTCACGGGTTTAAGAAGGTTGAGAACCACTGGTCTAGATCCAGGGAAGTCATGCTACCCATGCTCTATTCTGCCTTGGTTAGACCACATCTGGGATACTGTGTCCAATTCTGAGCACCACAATTGAAGGGAGATGTTGAGACACTGAAGGTGTTCAGAGAAGGGTGACTAAAAGGATCAAGGGTCTGGAGAACAAGCCCTATGAGGAGCGGCTTAAAGAGCTGGGCATGTTTAGCCTGAAGAAGAAAAGACTGAGAGGAGACATGATAGACATTTGAGACTAGGAGCAATGGCTTCAAACTACAAGAGAGGAAATTCCATCTGAACGTGAGGAAGAACTTCCTGACTGTGAGAGCCCTTCAGCAGTGGAACTCTCTGCCCCGAGGTGTGGTGGAGGCTCCTTCTTTGGAAGCTTTTAAACAGGGGCTGGATGGCCATCTGTCAGGGGTGATTTGAATGCAATATTCCTGCTTCTTGGCAGGGGGTTGGACTGGATGATTCTATAAATATGTGATAGGAAGTCATTGGGAGGAGGGAGCAAGCTTGTTTTCTGCTGCATTTGAGACTAGGAGCAATGGGTTCAAACTACAAGAAAGGAGATTCCATCTGAACATGAGGAAGAACTTCCTGACTGTCAGAGCTGTTCAGCAGTGGAACTCTCTGCCCTGGAGTGTGGTGGAGGCTTTGAAACAGAGGCTGGATGGCCACCTGTCGGGGGTGCTGTGAATGCAATTTTCCTGCTTCTTGGCCGAATGGGGTCCTTCCCGCTCTTTACTCCTCCTCCTCTGATAGGCTGGCTATAATGAGGGGGCGTGTTTATGCTTTCGGGGGCGGGTCACGTGAGGAGGGGCGGGGCCAAAAGCAGAGTCTTCGTCGGAGGCTCTGAGGAGAAGGACAGAGACGCGGCGGAAGGCAGGAGAGGAGGACGCACGCTCAGCACGGCCAGACATGGACGAGGAAGGCGGCGGAGGGGGCAGCGGTGAGTGCCTGCCCCTGAGCATGTGCAGAGGGCAATTCCTTTTCTCCCCTCTTGGTCTATCTCTGGCTACAACCTTCCTCTTGAACAGGCGTGGGCAAACTTGGGCCCTCCAGGTGTTTTGGACTTCAACTCCCACAATTCCTAACAGCCTCAGGCCCTTTCCTTTTGCCCCTCAGCCGCTTAAGCGGCTGAGGGGCAAAAGGAAAGGGCCTGAGGCTGTTAGGAATTGTGGGAGTTGAAGTCCAAAACACCTGGAGGGCCCAAGTTTGCCCAAAACTGCCTGGGAGCCCCCCAATATATAGAAATAATAACATTGTCAGATAATAATGCTAATATATTAGATATAATATTGATAATGCTGTAATTTAGTCTATTATATATTATATTACCACAACTTATATTATATTATATTACCGCTACAGTTGAAGACAGTTCCATCTTGCTTCCTGTGCTTTACTAAGAATATAATATATTGTATATACATATAATATTTATAATATGATAATGGAATACAATATAATAATACAATATTATAATTATATATTTTATATTACATTTAATATTAGTAATAATATTGCAATATAATGGTGTAGTATTATTTATTATTTAGAGTTTTTAAATAGTATTATTTATTGTAGTATTATTTATTATTTAGAGTTATTATTTATTAGAGTTAGTACAATATAGTGATATATGTATTTATTTATTATTTATTTACTTTGCTTCTATACCGCTGTTCTCAGCCCGGGGGCGACTCACAGCGGTGTACAACGTAGGAAAAACAAAATTATATATTACTGATATTGTATTGTGCTTTACTAGTAATATAATATAATATAATATAATGTATTGTATATACATATAATTATAATATAATGTAATACACTAATACTACTAATAATACATAATTATAATTATATATTTTATATTACATGTAATATTACTAATAATATTACAATATAATGGTGTAGTACAATATAGTAATATATAATACTGGTATTGTACTATACTTTACTAGTATTATAATATAATGTCTTATATATATAATATTTATAATATTAGAATGTAATGCAATATAATACTAATAAAATAATACTTTATTATAATTATATATTTTATATTACATGTAATATTACTAATAATATTACAATATAATGGTGTAGTACAATATAGTAATATATAATATTACTAATAATACATTATTACAATTATATATTTTATATTACATGTGACATTACTAATAATATTGCAATATAATGGTGTAGTACAATATAATAATATATAATACTGGTATTGTACTATGCTTTACTAATAATAAAATATAATATAATGTATTGTATATACATATAATATTTATAATATTATAATATAATACAATATAATACAAATACTAATAATACAATATTATAATTATATATTTTATATTACATGTAACATTACTAATAATATTACAATATAATGGTGTAGTACAATATAATAATATATAATACTGATATTGTACTATGCAAATAATTTAATATATTGTATGTTTATATATCTCGTAAGCCGCTCTGAGTCCCCTTCAGGGTGAGAAAAATATAATAATTATATATTGATTGTTATATTATGTTGTAAACCGCGTTGAGTCGCCGGCTAGGCTGAGAAACGGCGGTATATAAATATAGCAAATAAATAAATAAATAAATATAATAATTGCAGTATAGTAGTGTAGAATAATATAATAATATGCATCCTACATGAGGCCAGTAGTTCTTATGTCTTATCTTGATTCAGTTTCAATTTGATTACCCTTGTTGTGGTAGTTGAAGTCCAAAAGTTTGTCCGTGCCTGTTTTAACCGCTAGTAATAGCAATGATGATAATTTGCCTGGTAGGTGAATGCATTTATAATCCATCTTGTGTAGGATGGACATTATTATATTTTACTATACTAATGGAGCCCCTGGTGGCACAGCGGGTTAAATCGCTGAGCTGCTGAACTTGCTGATCAAAAGGTTGGTGGTTCAGATCTGGGAAGTGGGGTGAGCTCCTGCTGTTAGCCCAGCTTCTGCAGTTCTAACTGTTTGAAAACATGTAAATGTGAGTAGATCAATACATTCAGCTCCTGCGGGAAGGTAACAGCGCTTCATGCGGTCATGCCGGCCACATGTCCTAGGAGGTGTCTATGGACAACGCCGGCTCTTTGGCTTAGAAATGGAGATGAGCACCAACCCCTAACAGCCGGTTAGGAATTGTGGAAGTTGGAGTCCAAGACACCTGGAGGCCCGAAGTTTTCCCCAGACTGTGTTAAAAGATGTATGCATTTTTGGGGGACACTTTTGTGCAGAGGCTTGTGTTAAATACCACTTGTTAATCTTTCTGAGAACACAAAATTCTCTGTGATGGTTGTTTTTACTCCTTTTTGACTGTGACAGACTATGTTAGGACATTTTTAATCCTCTTTCCATCAGTTTTTCCCCGTGCCATGTTGATGAAGCATATTTTGAACTGGAGGAGAATTGAGTTGACAGGGATGGATTAGAAGACTGGATTCTGGCTCTCTCCGGCGGCTTTTGCCTTTCTTGCTGGACTTCTGATCCCGTAACGATTGCATGGGTCCACACCCTTGTTTTCCGAGGATTGCCTTGTTTTTTGTACTTGCAGTTTCTTGTAAGGATTAAAGTCCATCTTGGCTACACCCCTAAGCCTGAGTGCCTTGAAATCTGGAATGCAATGGACCCCTTTAGCGGAAATGTATCCCCTAGAAAACTGACATCAAGGAGCCCGAGTCCTGTTGGATCAAACCTTTCCGTGATTAAAACGACATACAATCTTTGCTCTGTTTTTCTTGTGCCTTGTTCCTTCTCAAGCTCCAGTTTTTCTACATATTGTGATAGTTGAGTTTGATCTGGATAGCTCTGTGTGTGTGTTTTAAAGCAAACCTGTAGGAGAAAACTCTTTAAGCTAGCTGCAGTGGACACAACATAGTGTTTAGCAAGCAACCTGTAACAAGTGACATCCCAGAGAAAAAGTCTCCCATCCTTTCTTTGATTTCTATATAGTATTTTATCTTCTCCCCTTTACCAACACAGGCATGATGGTATTCTCTGCCGGTGTGTTCCCTGAATGTCTGTACAGGAAGTCCCCGAGTTACAAACATCTGGCTTACAAATGACTTCTAGTTAAGAACAAGTTTTTTTTAATTGTGTGAGAAGCAACTTGAGAAACTGCAAGTTGCTTCTGGTGTGTGAGAACTGGCAGTCTGCAAGAACGTTGCCCAGGGGACACCCAGATGTGTTATCATCCTGTGGGAGGCTTCTCTCATGTCCCCGCATGGGAAGCTGGAGCTGACAGATGGGAGCTCACCCTATCTTGCGGATTCGAACCATCAACCTTAAGGTTAGCAGTTCAGCTGACACAAAGGTTTAACCCATTTTTCCACAGCGGCTCCGTCAAGAACAGGGGTTAGACAACATTTTATTTATTTATTTATTTATCATGTCAGGAGCAGACCAAACAGTTGTACTGCATTTTTTTAAACAAACAAACAAAACACAAAGTTTGCAAGCTTGGTAGTTGATTAAATGTCCTTTGACCAGTATCTGGCAACTTGGAGTGCCTCTGGTGTTGCTGCAAGAAGGTCCTCCATTGTGCATGTATCAGGACTCAGGTTGCACTGTAGCAGATGGTCAGTGGTTTGCTCTTCTCCACACTCGCATGTTGTGGATTCCATTTTGTAGCCCCATTTCTTAAGGCTGGCTCTGCGTCTCTTGGTGCCAGAGCGCAGTCTATTCAGCGCCTTCCAGTTTTCTGTGTGCCCAGTTTTCTGTGTGTCCAGGAGGGAGTCTCTCATTTGGTATCAGCCATTGATTGAGGTTCTGGGTTTGTGCCTGCCACTTTTGGACTCTCGCTTGCTGGGGTGTTCCAGCTAGTGTTTCTGTAGATCTTAGAAAACCATTTCTTGATTTAAGTCGTTGATGTGCTGGCTGATACCCAAATAGGGGATGGGCTGGAGATGTCACTGCCTTGGTCCTTTCACTATCGGCTGCTACTTCCTAGCGAATGTCAGGTGGTGCGATACTGGCAAAACAGTGTAATTTCTCTAGTGGTGATAATGCGGCATGTCTCATTAAAAGTCACATCTGCTGTTTTAGTGTGGTGAGATATGTTCCACACTGGGCATGCGTACTCAGCATCAGAGTAGCATAGCGCAAGGTCAGATGTCTTCACTGTGTCTGGTTGTGATCCCCAGGTTGTGCCAGTCAACTTTCGTATGATATTGTTTCTAGTGCCCACTTTTTGCTTGATATTCAGGCAGTGCTTCTTGTGGGTCAGGGCACGATCCAGAGTGACTCCCAGGTATTTTGGTGTGCTGCAATGCTCCAGTGGGATTCCTTCCCAGGTCATCCTCAGAGCTCGGTTAGACAACAGAAAGTGAGAGAAATCTATCCCTTGGAAGAGAAATTCACTTCTGGAAGTTATTATGATGGGGAAAAGGTGTCTCCACTGAAGCTGTACCTCCAATCCTTGTTTCCATAACAAGCCATTTTTTCAAAAACCAATGATCACAGAGACAGAAAATACTGTGTAATCTCCCAAATCATCTTGTGTCACCATCCTGTGGGAGGCTTCTCTCATGTCCCTGCATGGGAAGCTGGAGCTGACAGATGAAAGCTCACCCATCTCGCAGATTTGAACCACTGACCTTAAGGTCAGCTGTTCAGCTGGCACAAGGGTTTAACCCATTGCAGCACTCTTGGGCTCTTGTTATTCTTATAATACAATGTACCCTAAAATCTCACAAGTCAGTGCCACTGTGTCCTATGGGGTTTACATGCAGGTAAATGTGTTCAAGGTTGCACCATTAACATATTTAATTCCTTCTATCTGTGATTCCACAACAAGCCATTTTTTCAAAATCCAATGATCACAAGGAGAGAAAGTGGTGAAATCTCCCAAGTCAGGGCACAGACAGTAAAGCGAACACCACAGGGGTGTTAACCCTTCCACATGCTGTCCAAAGCATGGATGGATAGATAGATGGATAAGTTCGAATTACACTTTGAAATTTATCTGTTCCAACTTGCATACAAATTCAACTTAAGAACAAACCTTGTTCGTAACTTGGGGACTGCTGAATAATCTCTGGTTTCAAAGATGTAATTAACAAGATTTCTCTGAAAACTTGCACATTGCTTCTGTGCACAGCTGTCATTTCACATTCTCACGTAGCAACTCAAGCCGTTCTCCGATATGTTCACCATCCTGTTGAGTCAAATGCCTTCCTGGCTTCAGGTATCCCTTCCAAGCCTTCTCCTGTTTGTTGCCGTTCACAGCACCCTCCCCTTGCATGTGTTTCTCCCATAGTATTTTCCCTGTACTCCAAATACACACAACTCCCATTCATCTGCCTTTAACTCTGTGCCCACATTACCACCCACAGATTGCCTTTTTGCGTATTCATTTGTGCCTTTTAGGATCGGGAGCGGGACTGAGGTTGGTCTTTCTGACAAGGCAATAGAAGCACTGCCTGCCTTTGCTAACTCCTGCCTTTGCTGATCTTATTAGGACTGCCTCATTCATCCGAGAGGACAATAGAGAACTCTGTGTTGTGGTCTACCCATTAATTTGTGAATTTCCCCCTCCTCGTTTTAAGTTGATTGAAAGGTCAACTGTTTAAATGAATGCATAGTGTTTAAGGGTTGTGTCAATGATTAGAAAAGGGGGTGTATTAATGCAAGACGAAGCCTGAGTATAAAGATCTCATAGAAAGGAAGAGAGATTGTCTTGGGAACATTCGAAGCTACATGGAGATGCGTAGAGAGTTGATTCAAACACTTGATTCATGCCAGTGATGTTTTGTAGTTGACAGCAAATTTTTGGTTCTTTTTTCCCTGACACAGTGAAATAATTCTGTGTTCTTTATGCTGCTGCAATATCTTCTTGCTTGAAATTCAGCATATAATTTGCTGAAAACTATGCAACAGGAAAATTAATTACGATGGGATTTTTGCATAGTTGGACATGGGGAGTATTGCTGTCTTAGGGAAGGTGCAGCAGGAATGGCTGAGTAGTGGCTAATCCAGTTCCAACAGGCATACAGTTTCCATAGCCATTTGCCTCCGTGCTTGTAAACACATCTCGTTAATAGCCAAGATGCACAACTGATGGTATCCTTAGCTACAGTATGTGTGGTCTTTCAGGCTGCTGTGTGATAATGTAGGCATAATTTGAATGGAAAAGAGATTGAGCTATTTCACATGTGTTGGGGAGGATTTGTGTGGGTTAACCCTAGGGTTAGCAGGTGATAAAAATCACAGAATTTCTCAGCTGTAACATATGCAAATGTAAGGTATAATTTCAGTGTTGAGAATAAAGTTTGTTCTGTTTTGATTATTGTATTTATTATACAAATATGCGCTCTTTAGATGTGGTATGAGTAACAGTAGTATTATGGCTGCTACTTCAGGTCCAGGATTAAGAAGCTGGTTGGGTGTGGTGTATTTATCTTCACAGGAGGGAGAAAAAAAGGCTAAGATGAATCAGTGACATGTTGCAGGAAGGCATCCCATAAACAAGCAGTGCTACCATTAAAATTTCCCAGCAAGTATTTCCTTAGCTTGTTCAGTTAGCAGGAGATGTTAAGGCAATTACTTTAAGTAAAGCAAAGATTTCTTACACATTCTAGGAGAAGAAAACACATATTACACAGTATTATAGCCATGAAAGGTTGGATAAGTAGGCAAAAGGAGCAAGTTTGACAGATTAGAGAGATGGGCCAAAACTAACAAAATGAAGTTCAACAGTGACAAATGCAAGATACTCCACTTTGGCAAAAAAAAAAGAAATGCAAAGATACAGAATGGGTGACGCCTGGCTCGAGAGCAGTACGTGTGAAAAATATCTTGGAGTCCTCGTGGACAACAAGTTAAACATGAGCCAACAATGTGATGTGGCGGCAACAAAAGCCAATGGGATTTTGGCCTGCATCAATAGGAGCATAGTGTCTAGATCTAAGGAAGTAATGCTACCCCTCTATTCTGCTTTGGTTAGACCACATCTGAAATATTGTGTCCAATTCTGGGCACCACAATTCAAGAGAGATATTGACAAGCTGGAATGTGTCCAGAGGAGGGCGACTAAAATGATCAAGGGTCTGGAGAACAAGCCCTATGAGGAGCGGCTTAGGGAACTGGGCATGTTTAGCCTGAAGAAGAGAAGACTGAGAGGAGATATGATAGCCATGTATAAATATGTGAGAGGAAGCCACAGGGAGGAGGGAGCAAGCTTGTTTTCTGCTTCCTTGGAGACTAGGACGCGGAACAATGGCTTCAAACTACAAGAGAGGAGATTCCATCTGAACATTAGGAAGAACTTCCTGACTGTGAGAGCCGTTCAGCAGTGGAACTCTCTGCCCCGGAGTGTGGTGGAGGCTCCTTCTTTGGAAGCTTTTAAGCAGAGGCTGGATGGCCATTTGTCAGGGGTGGTTTGAATGCAATATTCCTGCTTCTTGGCAGGGGGTTGGACTGGATGGCCCATGAGGTCTCTTCCAACTCTTTGATTCTATGATTCTAAGTTGAGATTTTGCATGTCAGGCATTTTTAAAAATAGGGTGTAGCTTATGTTTATAAATAATAGACTTTATGTATGATGCTGCTTATCTAATTTAAACAAAGAATTTGGTGCCCTTGAGACTGTCTCCTTTTTTATCTCAGTCTTGCATGAATGCTCCCTTGCCAGTGCATTTTCGTGTCAACTATGAATGATAAGGGGCAGTAGAGAAGAGAACCCTTTGTGTCTGTTCCCTGCTGCTAAAGATCTTTTTTTGGAGGCCTGAATGAGTTCCAGTATAATATTAATTTGTAAATGTTGTTACGAACCAATGTACGTATTGAACAAAAATCTTTGGAATAGATAGCAAGGCTTGTTAAACTTTCTCGAACTTTTTCCAGAGTTTTTGAGCTTCCTTATATGTTTGCTACATAGGCAGCATTTTAACAGATGTATGAGGGTTATCCGGAAAGTAAGATTACAAGGCATGTAGTTTTCATGGGGAATTTTCACAGGAGAAGATGGTATCACTGTTGTGTAGCAGAATGCTAGCAGAAGCAAATGAGCAGTGCCGGTCGTCAGTAGCTCATCGACTGGCATTGTGGTGAAGGTTAGAGATGAGCTTCATTATTCCATTCCCCTTCAAGTGCAAAGTTTGCACTGTACAAGGGATATCCGGAAAGTAAGGTTACAAGATTTTTTTAAAATACAAAGAATGAATATATTTTAATAAAATTTACATGGATTATAGCATAGGTATTACATTATATTTCCACATAATTACCATTCATTTCAATACATTTTGTCATCTGTGGGACGGGTTTTCTGATGCCTGTGTGATAGAAGTCTCCCGCCGCCTTTTTTAGGCACGTCATCGGTTACTACGGATGACCGTCCACTTCTGTATTCATTGTGAATTTCCGTCCTTCTGCAATTGAAATTCCATACCCATTTTGCTACATGCTGTGTTAACATTATGTTCTCTTCGTAAACTGAAACTATCTCATGATGAATCGCAGCAGCGTTCATACCCTTGGCATTTAGGTAGCGTATTATAGTGCAAACTTCGCACTTGGGGGGGGGGGGGAACAGAATGAGGGCTCTCATCTCTAACCTTCATCACAATGTCAGTCGATGAGCTACTGACGACCAGCTCTGCTCGTTTGCTTCCGCTGACTTCCTGCTACACGGCAGTGATGCCAATTTCTCTCGTGAAAATTCCCTGTGAGAGCTATGTGCCTTTTAACTTTACTTTTCAGATAAACCTCAAATACAACTTGGTTGCTGGAAAGATGTATAGCATAATTCTTGAAGCATGCAATTGGGTTTTCATTTTCTCTTATGTTCTGATTAGAAGGACCTTTGCACTTAGTTTTAGAGATGACACTGATTTCTCTTTTGGTTGGCTAGCATTCTCCTACGTTTCTATAGCTTCTGCTGATGGGATTATGTGTCCCTCCATGGCAAAAGAGGGGTAGGACTGAATGGCCCTTGTTGGTCTTATCCAGCTCTGTGATTCTCTGATAATCTTTGTTGCTAGTAGCTTTGGTCATAGATTCTGTGTGTCCTTTCAATATCAGTAGGCTTTATCATTAAAATAGTAAGACTTTGTTTTGATGATAGAATGCCATTCTGAGTTTAAAAGCAAGTGCTCCCTTGAATACAAATTCATCATATAATATAGCTTGCATACAAGTTGTGCTTGATTTATTGCTTCTTTTCTTGAAATAAGCTTCCAAACTGTAGCTGCTTTATAAGCTGCCTTTCTCTTTTCCTAATAAATAAGAGTTCTGTTTATGAATAGACTGTGTTATCAGGATGTTCTTTTTTGCACTGTTGAGAAGGATTTTCTGTTCTTGATTTTTTTTTTAAAAAAGCTGAATATTTTAAAAGCAGCCACGGAAAACTGTTGTTGGACATAAAGCGTTGTAATGTCATCTATTAATTTTTGCAGTGACTCAGGAGCTTAGTCTTTCTGTTTTATGTGACAGAAGAGAGGTGTCTGCATGAAAGAAAGCAAACTGCATATGGCATAGTATTGTCTGAGGGATTCTGAGAGTTACAATCGCCCCAAAACTACAAAACAAAACAGATCTTTCTATGATTTTGTTTGAAAGGTTACTTAATTAATTTGATAATCTCAAGGGGCTGCAGTAGAAGGCCCTTGCAATCTCTTCCAGTTCTGAAATCCTGTGATTATATGAAATATTAGAAACTTAAACATTAATTAACATCAACACCAATTGTTGGCAAAAGAATAATATCTTTAATTGTAATTTTTTTCCATTTAAAACCTCCATGTTTGGACTTTCGGACAACATCACGTGTGAAATAATGTATTTGCAGCATTACAATTTATCCAACACTTCATATATATTTGCTTATTTATATAACTGAGTTCCAATAGAGTACTATAAACCACAGATTAATAATTTTAAATCAGTGGTTCCCAACTTTTTTTGATCAAGGTCCATGCACTATCATTAGTACCAAAAGGGTTACGAATCAGTTTTTGGTCAACTTTAGATTCAGTTTGGTTATTTGGGGTGCTGATTCAGAAAACTGCATTGGATAGACCACATCAGCTCTAGTTTCTGATATAGAACATATGCCATCCACTAGTTGCTATCTGCTCACCCACTGAAAACCACATTTAGTAATCTAGAGCTGATGTGGTCTATCCAATGCAGTTTTCTGAACCAGCACCCCAAATAAGCCCAGGAACAGGCCTAAAAATGAAGACACCAAACTGTCCCCGCTTCCAGGAACAGCTCCACTCAGGGGGAGGGAGAAGGAGGAAAAGCTGCAGTCAGGAGGCTTGTTGTCACACCTTTCTGGGTAGTCGGCCTCTCCCCTCTTGACATCACCATTCCCTTGGCATTATAAGAGAGACTATTGTCACAATGGTGTAGTATTGGTGAGACTGCAGACCATATTTTAGTTCTTGAGGACCACTGGTAGTCCACAGACCACAGGTTGGGAACCACAGCTTTAAACCATTGTTTGTGCATTTATCTGAAGTGAATTTTAATGAGGATTTCCAGAACGGGTGCCATGAATAATCTTCATTTATTAAGCCTAGATTTTTTTCCTTAGTCCTGTTCTGCACCCATTGTGTTACAATATGAATTGAATTTGTCAATTAAGATGGAGAAGATTTACTCCAGCAACTCTAGATCTGTTCTGAAATATTAGTGAGCCAAGTTTGGTTAATTTTAGTTAGTTTGACTTCAGAGTTGGATATAAAATATAAGATCTGGCAAATCTTGAAAGCCTAAAGCAAAGATGTTACCCGATTGTTGTGTTATTTTAGCCCATGACTTATATTGCAGCCCTGTAAATACATCTTACAAACAATACAGGTTTTGGTTTCATAATTTTGAAATTGAGAAAGTGTGTCTTCATCAACAGATAGAGACTGACCTAAAAATTGTAAAAGTGGTTAAAGCAATGGGGTCAAACATTTTTACCATATTTGATAATATATGTCTTGATAAAATGTTTACTATTGCAAGATTTTTAGGTTACAATCTGAATGCGGTTCATCCATTTCTAGTAGGAAAACGAGTATCTGCATTTCAATCAATATAAATAAAAATGTAATGTTTGTTTGTGGGATTAACATAACTCAAAAACCACTGGACGAATTGACACCAAATGTGGACACAATACACGTATCAGGCCAGCGAGACTCATAAAAACACTGAAAAACACAGTGGAAGAGACTTAAAAAGCAAAAAAAAAAAATTACAACGCATGCGCAAAACCACATATATACACATATACACATATATACACATATACACAAATATATACACACACATTTGCACATATATACACATACAATGCACAGACTGGGCCACAGCAATGTGTGGCAGGGGGCGGCCAGTTCAGTATAAATGTCAACATTTCCTCCTGCTGTTCTTTCCTTTTTTGCTGCTTCAAAGAAAATATTTTCCATTGACCAACTGGAGAATTGTGCTATCCTAGGGAGGAGAATTAAGTTCGGGGTGTTTCCCAGGAAGCATTGATGCCAACAGAAAGGCATTCAGCCAGATGACTTGTAAAGTGGTCATACAGCAAGATTTAAATGTAATAGAACTTAGAAGGCGTGTGGGTGTTCAGGTGGAGGATGAAGGATATTTAACAACCGCATCATCCACTGACAATTATAAATGCTTCATTTGAGTTAGACAGACATCCTCCAATAATAATGAGTGATTGTGTAATCGGAGCCTAATGTAAAATGCACACATAATCACTGCATCAAGAAAAAGTTGTATTGGCAGCTTTCATTTTGGCATCTCTTATTTCTGAATGATTCTCCTTGCAGCTTGGACGGTCTTTTGATTTGTTCTTCTGTGACAGTCATTACTCATCCTTGTAGTGTTA
The DNA here is from genome assembly GCF_037176765.1 of Anolis sagrei. Taxonomy (NCBI): domain Eukaryota; kingdom Metazoa; phylum Chordata; class Lepidosauria; order Squamata; family Anolidae; genus Anolis; species Anolis sagrei. Next base: position 15,503,662 of record NC_090034.1, on the reverse strand, counting down.
CTTGGATCTTTTCTGTTGTCCTATTCAGTTTTTGGTTGTGTAAAATATTTGCCCTGCAGACTGCTGGACAGCTGTATTTCCTTCTTCTTGTGTTTCTGTGGTCCCACGAGACTTCTCTGGGGGAGGAAATGGCTTGACCTGTTTAGTTGCTATGAAGTAAAAACATACTTGCTGGGTTTCTTTGTGAACATCTGTGTTTCATTTATTTAATTCCCTTTTTTGGAGATTATTTAAAATATTGGTACTGTTTCAGGCTGAAATTACCTATCCCAATGATGCATCCAGTAGGATGCATTGCACATCTGATCTTGAAAGGAGAAGGCGACAGAATAGGGAAGGACCTTGGTGACACTTCCGGAAGATTTGAATTATTAAACAGGTTGAGCAAAGAGTAAGGATTTACATTTCAGTGTTTTCTTTTCAGAGGGTGGAGTGGAGAGACAAGGCTGCCAAGAGATGTACTTCCTGCACTGTGGGAAAGAAATGCCACTTGCAGTGGTCTGTAGGTCAATGTGGCCAGGGACAGGGTTGCAATGTATAGCCTTGTGGTAGTTGTGGGATGCCCACAAACCCATTCATTCCCATGCCTGTATTCTACATTAGGGGGGATTTAGAGCCTTGAGTTAAGTCTATTAGAGTCCTAAATTACATTCATCTGCTTGCTCAGATGGCCATGCCCTCTTCATAGCATTTTGTGGTTTCCTGGCTTTGCTGCATGTTTTCCTAATTCTAAAAGTTTAAAATCCCCCATCTGATGCTTAGTTACTTCCCGCAAGAGCTTTAAGATTCAACAGACTGGCATTTTTGCTCTTCTCCTTTGGTCTTTGCCCCTCACTGCTACTACAGTACTCTGGGGAGGGCTTCTCAGAAATTGAATTTGTCCCTCAGGTTGAACACACTTTCCCATCCTTGGTATGCAATATTCTTATCTAAGAGAACATGTGTCAGAACACTGTGCATAGGTTGAAGTTAGTCTCACATATATTTTCCCAACATAGAGATAATCTCTGTGCAGGAAAGGAATGTACTTTGTATTGTTTGCTCTCCGTGTGTGTTTTCCCGTGGATGCTTTTGGCATCCAGTAAAAGTGGTGGTTATTAGATCATTATATTTCTGTGGCAAGAAGCACATTTGGAACAATATGGAACATATATTTCCTACTTACAAGAGTAGCTTGTTGTTTGGGGGGAAAACTGAGCACATTGAAGATGCTGAAAAATGATTAAGGACCTAATTGATGTTAGCATCCTATTTTTATGGGCATTTCCCTCCATTTCTGTAAAGATCTTACACCATTGGAAAGTGGCTTCTGGTAGTATTATTGTTTGAAATAGGGCTGGAAAACACAAAGCGAGCATGTTGTTTGTTCTGTTTGCTTTATATAGTTTTTCCCTAGTTTTTTTTTAAAAAGATTAGTCTTTCACAGATTTCAGTCTCAAACTTCTATCCTTGCTTCCTTGGCTAGGCTCTTTTATCTGCTCAAAGTAATTTGTAAATCTTGGGCAACTCCAGCTTCTGTTCTTCCTCCTTCTAAAACGATTGAGGCCTTCTATAAGCTAATGGATATGGAATCTGTGTGGTTTGGGCAACACCCAAAGAAGGCATTTCATGCATTTGAGTCTCTACTTCAATGCAAGGTGTTGTTGTTGGTGACCAACAACTACAATCATGTATATCCTTCAGTAAACAGAGGCACATAATCTACCATGCTTCTCCAGCTGACCTAGTCCCTATAGGACTGATGCAATGAACGCAATATAAGCGATCCATCTTCCTCGAGAGGATGATTTTTAGTGGGTATTCTCCAAAGGGTTTTGGATCAATACCACGAGTGGATGCTCCATCCCAGAATACAGAAACCAATCTCCAGACATTAGTGGACACTGGTGGTGAATCTGGTCGTATCTGTAAAGAATACACTGTTCTAGGACTTGTCACAAAATGTTGCGTGAAGATGCCTTTTTCCACTGGATGGACATCGCCATGTATGTTTTCCCTCCATTGCCACAGGTCACAATAGTAATGGCGAAGCTTTGTTGAGAGAGAGCAAATTGTAGTCAGATCACATATGATTTGTTCCGCTTCTTTATCTGTCTATAGGAAAATGCTTAAGGCTACCAAACTATCCTAATACTGGGTTGTAGATTTTTCGGGCTGCATCACCATGTTCTAGAAGCATTCTCTCCACGTTTCGCCTGTATCTATAGCAGGCATCCTCAGAGGTTGTGACTTCACATGAAACCCTTTGACAATATAACCTAATATTCTGATCTTCAGATCTTCAGTTCATGTAAAGTGTCATATTGCATGTCCCAAAGGTCCCATGTATATGTATTTGTCTTCTCTGAGAATCTAGCATAATATCAAGTAATAACTTATTTACTTACAATCCCTCATAGCCCAAGGATGATGGTCCTACAAGTGTAGTATCTTGGCGGTGGGTCCGTAGGTGACTGTGGAGCCCTATTTGTGACCTGCATGTTCTTCTACAGTGAGGGCATTGGTTTCCAGGTGGAAGGTGGTCCCAGTCAGGGTGATGTGCCTTCATTCTCTTGGCACGTTTCTTCCTTTCACCCTCCATTCGTGCCTCTTCAAATTCCGCAGCACTGCTGGTCACAGCTGATCTCCAGTTAGAGCACTCAAGGTCCAAGGCTTCCCAGTTCTCAGTGTCTATGCCATAGTTTTTAAGATTGGCTTTAAGCCCATCTTTAAATCTTTAAGTCCACCAACATTATGATTCCCATTCTTGAGTTGGGAGTATAGTAACTGCTTCGGGAGACTGTGATCGGGCATTCGGACAATGTGACCAGTCCAGTGGAGTTGATGGCATAGGAGCATCGCTACAATGATGGTGGTCTTTCCTTCTTCCAGTATGCTGACATTTGTCCGCTTATCTAATAACTACCAGCTGATTCATGTGTAGCATTGTCAGCTCATACGTTTTCGGTCTAGTTGTTTGTAGGGAAAAATCACTTTTTCCCAGCTAACATTGTGGCAACAAATACAAAAGATTAATAGTACTTTGCTAGACTAATAGCTGTATAATAGCTGTGGATTGACAGCAGCCTATCTTAATGTATCTGTTTTCTGAACATTTTTTTTCATTTTAAGATTTTATTTCCACCCAAAATTTAAATCCCAGTACACATAGCAGTTCCTCCACCTATAAAGATATCATAATTAACACTTTTTTCTCTTTCCATCCCTTTTCTCTACCCTTCTCTCAGATGACAAAGCCATGAATCTTTTCTTTGTCAACTTACAAATGACTTGTCTTCCAGATAATTGTGGGTATCGGCCTTCAAGTCACATGATATGGTGGCCACTTGAATTTCGTAGGGTTTTCTCAAGCAACGAATACTCAGAGATGGTGTTGTTAGTCTCTTCCTCTGAAATGTAGTTTATAGCACCTGATGTTTGTTAGCGGTCTCTCTGCATGTTATCTGTATGTTAATCGTGACCTTTAATACTTGCTTTTCCAAAATCCTCCTTGATTCAGAGGAGGTTTAAATCCATTATTGCCTTGAGTAATGTAAGCAATAAATGGCAACTACGTAATCAAAGTTTTCTTTTATGTCCCCTCTTGCTACTCTTCTTAGTTTATTAATATTTCTGAAAGAGCAATAGGCCACATCCTATTTGACCACTTTTTCACTGAAAAATTTTCTAATATTTTCCAAGCGTTACCCATTTCTTACCTTTGTTAACCTTAGTGCTACAAATCTTTAATCATATTTAATTTTAACTTCCAAATGTAGAAATTAATAACAGTTCCTCTCTAGAGGAGACATTTTGGCTCAAGATTTGATTTACCCATCCTAATACATCCTCTCCAAATCAGCATATTTTTGACAAGTTAACCACACATGATTCCAGTTGCAGGCACTCTCCAAGTTATGAACAAGACACATTCTATAGGTTTGTTCTTAAGTTGAATTTGAATGTAAGTCGGAACAGGTACATTTTTAAAGTGTAACTCCAGCCAAAAATATTGATTATTTTTTTTTTAGCTTTGGGTAGCATAGGGAAGGGTTTACATCCCTGCGGTGTTTGTTTTGCTGTCTGCCCCCCTGATCAAAAGATTTCACTGCACTTTCTGGCTGGTTTTTGAAAAAAAATTACTTGTTGTGGGACCAGGAATTAGTGATAAAGCTTCAGTGGTGATAACTTTTTTCATGATAACTCTTTCAGGAATGAATTTTCCTTCCGAGGGGCAGATTTTTCTCACTTCCTTTTACCTCAGCCGCATTCTGAGTTCAGCAGCTCAGCGGTTTAACCCGCTATGCCACCTGGGGACCCAATAACAACAAGATTAGTACCCAGCAATTAGTACCGTTGGAAAGAGACCATCCCATTTCTGTCTGTTCCATCTACAGTGTTGTCCTTATGATGCACTTTCCCCCGTCCTAAATTGAAGGCCTAACTGTACTATTCATCCTTTTTGGGCTCAAATACACTTTTTCTACTCCTACCTCATCCAGGGTTTTATCATTTTATCTTGTCCATTTGGCTTGCCCATTGTGTTTGATTTTCTATTACACTATTTTGCTTTGTTTACTTTATTTTGCCACTGTAAGTACTTTATTGTGATGTAATTTTTGTTGTTGTATTTTGCACTTTAGTTTGTTATATTGTATCTTTGGGTTTGGCCTCATGTTAGCCATCCCGAGTCCCTTTTGGGGAGATGGTGGTGGGGTATAAATAAAGTTTATTATTATTATTTATTATTCCCAACAATGAGTTGTGTGTAAGTTGGATGGTACTGCCTGTGCCTTTTTTGCAATGTCTTCAACATAACTTTGATATTTCTTTATTAATTGTATGGAGTTTGGTGAATGTGTGACCAAGCTGGACGGTGTCCAAAGGAGCATGACTAAAATTATCAAAGGTCTGGAGACCATGAATCCTTCTGAGAAGCATCTTAAAGAGCTCTGTCTGTTTAGCTGAAGAAGAGAAGGTTGAGAGGAGACATGAGATCCATGTTTAAATGTCTGAAAGGATGCCATAAGGAAGAAGGAGCAGTACTTTATCTGCTGCCCTGAAGACTAGGAGCAATGGGTTCGAAAGACTAGAAAAGATATTCCACCTGAACCTTAGGAAGAACTTCCTGACCACAAGAAGAGGTGTTCAACAGTGGCACTCTCTGTCTCGGAGTCTGATGGAAGCTCCTTTTTCAAGGCTTTTAAACAGAGACTGGGTTGTCATCTGTCGAGGGTGCTTTGATTGTGCTTTTCTGGAGGGGGTTGGACTGGATGGCCCATACAATCTCTTCCAACTGAATCTATATGTAAAAGCCTGGTAGCTCAGTAGCCTGGTAGTATTTGTTTGATTATTTTTCTTGACACATGTAATTGAACTGGAAGTTAGACATTTTACCAATATGCACTGAATTCTTGCTTTTGAAGATTGGCTTTTCGCAAAGTGGATTTGTATTATGAGCACATGGGAGCTGGAGCACATGGAGAGTCACAAGTTGCCTCCTACCTGAATGCTTCTCTGAAAAAGCAACTACTATATCAGTGAAGAGTTAGTTTTGAGTTTTATTTATTTATCTATCTATCGTGTCAGGAGCAACCAGACATTTGTATTACATTTTTAACAAAACAAACAAACAGACAGACAAAACACAAAGTTTTTAAACTTGGTACTGGATTAAATGTCCTTTGACCAGTATCTGGCCACTTGGAGTGCCTCTGGTGTTGCCACAAGAAGGTCCTCCATTGTGCATGTGGCAGGGCTCAGGTTGCATTGCAGCAGGTGGTGAGTGGTTTGCTCTTCTCCACACTCGCATGTCGTGGATTCCACTTTGTAGCCCCATTTCTTAAGGTTGGCTCTGCATCTCGTGGTGCCAGAGCGCAGTCTGTTCAGCGCCTTCCAAGTCGCCCAGTCTTCTGTGTGCCCAGGAGGGAGTCTCTCATTTGGTATCAGCCATTGATTGAGGTTCTGGGTTTGAGCCTGCCACTTTTCCACTTGCTGGGGTGTTCCAGCGAGTGTATCTGTAGATCTTAGAAAACTATTTCTTGATTTAAGTCGTTGACGTGCTGGCTGGTACCCAAACAAGGGATGAGCTGGAGATGTCACTGCCTTGGTCCTTTCACTATTGGCTGCTACTTCCCGGCGGATGTCAGGTGGTGCAATACCAGCTAAACAGTGTAATTTCTCCAGTGGTGTAGGGCGCAGACACCCCGTGATAATGTGGCATGCCTCATTAACATCCACATCCACTGTTTTAGCATGGTGAGATGTGTTCCACACTGGGCATGCATACTCAGCAGCAGAGTAGCATAGTGCAAAGGCAGATGTCTTCACTGTGTCTGGTTGTGATCCCCAGGTTGTGCCAGTCAGCTTTCGTATGATATTGTTTCTAGCACCCACCTTTTGCTTGATGTTCAGGCAGTGCTTCTTGTAGGTCAGAGCACGTCCAGAGTGACTCCCAGGTATTTGGGTGCGCTGCAATGCTCCAGTGGGATTCCTTCCCAGGTAATCCTCAGAGCTCGGGATGCTTGTCTGTTCTTAAGGTGAAAAGCACATGTCTGTGCTTTAGTTTGAGTTGAAATAGGTTAGCAGTATATGCATGTGTAAAGTGTTGCTGTTGTAAAATGTACAGAACTTAGGCCATTGCAAACCATCTGGTGGTCTAATTGTGACTTCTGCATTTAGAGCAATCATATGTCTAGAAATAGCTCAAAGGGATTGTTTATAAATTTAACATTGCAGCACAGATCTGAATGTAAAGGACGTTCTTTCATGTATGAGCTTTTCATGCGATCCCTCCAGCATCTGCTTCCTCGCTTCATCTTCTGGTAGGATTGTGTGCTTTGTTTCCTGTCCCTAGACACTATCTAATCAGATTATTTATTTGTATAAATTGCTCCATAGCATTCCACCATTGAAAAATTGTTCGTTTAATCTCTTTTTGCGATACCAGCCAGGGCACCTGGAAGAGGACAAGATCGACGCAGCTGGAGTAACTGAAAATATTCAGGCGACATTTGGAAGAGATGCTGATCTTTGCCCTGGCTCTGTGGAGGAAAGGCCTTATTCTGGCAGACAGGCTGCCTTGTGAAATGCTCAGCTGTGGTGTTTTGAAAGTTCACACGAAAAGGACTTGCCTTTGCCTCCCTGTGGCTAGAGAGGAAATGGGGCGTGTGATGCTTCAGAGCCCCACTTGTATACAAACCTGCCTTAAAGAGCCTCCTTATGCAGGCCAGGTAGATTTCTGCTTCGAACAGAATGTGCATCTATTTTTTAAAAATACTTATCCATTAGTTTTGCTAGAGAGGTTCCATTATGTACTCAGAGGTCTTCTTCAGGTTCTTTGCCTTGCCTGCTTACATTAAGGGGAAAAGGAAAGGTAATGCTTTCCCATCTTAGAAGAAAATATAGGAATCTGAAAATGCCCGTGCGACTTTTCAGGCAGAGCCCTTTTTCTAGAAAAGAAGTTAGAATAACTATATTGTTGTTGTTGTTGTTATTTTGATACACAACAAGATGAGTCCACAGCAGACACTCTGCTGGCTGTTGGATTGGATTATATGTCGGACCCTTCCCAAGTGTCTAGGACTTTGTGATGTATCGGCGAATAATGTGTGCAGATCCCATTAAGGTGGCCTTCTACAGCTGGCAGATGGTAATTTTGTCAGCGCCGATTGTGCTTAAGTGCAGGCCAGTGTGCCGATCACCACTGAGACTTGTGCCAGAGTCTTTGCAGTTCGATCTTTAAATCCTCATAATCGTGTCAGCTTTTCCAGTTGTTTCTCTGCAATCCTGCTGTCACCTGGGATTGCGACATCGACGATCCATACTTAGTTTTTTAACACGACTGTGAGGTCGGGAGTATTGTGCTCCAAAACTCTGTCTGTCTGAATCCGGAAGTCCCAGAGGAGTTTGGCATGTTCATTCATTATTATTATTATTATTATTATTATTTATTATACTCATATAGTTGGAGCCCCTGGTGGTGCAGTGGGCTAAACTGCTGAGCTGCTGAACTTGCTGACCGAAAGGTTGGCGGTTCGAATCCAGGGAGTGGGGTGAGCTCCTGCTGTTAGCTCCAGCTTCTGCCAACCTAGCAGTTTGAAAACATGCAAATGTTAGTAGATCAATAGGTACTGCTCCGGCAGGAAAGTAACGACGCTCCATGCGGTCACGCCGGTCACATGACTAATAGTGCTAGTGTGAAAGGGCCCTAATATATGTGTGTAAGTCTTGATCCTAGCATAGCTGCCAGAGTAGTTGTTCCATCTTTTCCAACTTTGTAGTAGAATTAGCCAGATTAACTTTTCCTGAAGTGAATTAAGAAACGTTTTGGGACTGTAACTAGGAAAATGTACTTCTAGTAAGAACGTGGGATATAGCTTGCCGTAGAGGAAGTTCTGGTTGCTGCTTCTCTTGTTCCATAGCAACACATTTGCAGAACTAAACATTAACAGATGCTGGCTGTTAGGAAGTAGAGTGCATTGCAGAGTTTGCGTTGCACGTTTCCATTTGTTCAGCACAAGGGTCTACATCTTTGTCAAAGTAGGGGACAGTTTGTTTCATTAAAATATGTAAACATTTCAAAATTCTGAACAGTCATTTTTATCGTCATTGTTGTTCTCTCTAAAGCAGATTTAAGTGATTGGGGTTTTTTTAATGCTGGCATTAGGTGTGATGAAGGATAATGAATTAGACCAGTGTTTCTCAAACTGTGCTCCTCCTTTTGGACTTCAGCTCCCAAAAATCTCAGCCAGTTTACCAGGTGTTAGGAATTGTGGGAGCTGAAGTCCTAAACATCTGGAGGAGCATAGTTTGAGAAATTCTGAAGTAGACATTATTGGAGAGGTTAAAATATAGATATACCTCATCTGGAATTACTATGATTGAGAGTGAATGCGTAAGAGTATATAAAAATGACTGGAGAGGAAATTTCTGCAACTCTCCTTAAGGCCAAAATCTGGAACAGCTAAGAGGCTGGTGGATGCTTCATTTGTGGGGCAAATAAGTGCTTTAATCCTCATAACAGAGTCCTTGTGCTGTCAGGGTCTTAGAGAAGAACAAGTGTGTTGTCGAGAGCTTTCATGACTGGAATCACTGGGTCGCTGTGAGTTTTCCAGGTTGTATCGCTATGTATGACCATGGACCAAGCATTTGGGACAGTACAATAAGGCAGTAATAGGAAACTTCCTAGCCAACTTGATTCAATATGGATTATTTGAGACAGTTTTAAACAGTTGATTTTAACGTGAAGATAACTGATTTTAGCGTTTATGTATGTTTATAGTTTGTTTTTGCGCTGGCACTGAATGTTTGCCGTATATGTGTTGTGCTCCATACTGAGTCCCCTTTGGGATGAGAAGGGCAGAATATAAATGTTTTAAATAAATAAACAAATGTTCCAGAAGCACTCTCTCCTGATGTTTCGCCCACATCTATGCCTGCCATAGATGTGGGTGAAACGTCAGGAGAGAATGCTTCTAGAACATGGCCATACAGCCTGGAAAACTCATAGCAACCTGAAGAACAAGTAGTTTTTTTGCCTTTTTCACTCCGTAAGGTGTACCACCTGACACATTCAGCTTCTCTAGTCAGAACATAAGAAGGGCCTTATCTACTCCAGAATCCTATTTCTCACAATGGCCAGTGAGACAGATGCCTGTGGAAAGTCCATGTATGGGCAAGAAGCCTCCTGCCATATTCCCCCCAGCAACCTGGAGATCACTGCCATGAGTTGTGGGCACTGGTAACCTTTTATTCTGTGTTTTTACATGGTAAGGCTTTCAAGCAATACTTGCTAGCAGCAGGAAGAATGCTGTGCCATGTGCTCTTTCTGAATTCCATGTTCCACATGTTCTACCTAGTGCCAAGCCCTTGGAGCAAGAGGGAGGTATGGCGAGTTCAACGAGTGTCGGAACATACAAAATACCACAAAAATGTATTTTTGCAGATGGAAAACATACAAAATTCCACATAAAATGTATTAAATATATATTTTACAGAGTTTTTTTTAAAACCCAAGTTAACACAGAAGCAGAATGGAATGAGTCTTAGGAATGAACACATGCAAAAAATAGCACAGATGAGAAACAGATGAGTCTGTCCACCTCTATTCCTAACATCTGTGTGAGAGGATGTATCACCCCCCTTCTATCAATGCTGCATGAGTCACTGTCTCAGCAAGTTAATTTGTTGAGACTAGAGATCAGGGCTGAGGAACATCCTCCATGTTGTGGGATTGTAACTCCCATCATCCCCTATGCCATTTAGCAACCTTTGGAGGGTTTTCAACTTTCCAGGAAATTGTTTATGATTTTATGTGGGTTATACTCATGGATACTCAGGATATGTAAATAGGCTCTCTCACAATGACATATGAATGAATGTTTAAAAAAAGAGATATTATTAATGCAATGATGGCCAAAAAACCCCACTCTTAGTCTATTACTACATGTGACCATATTTGTGCACCTTTGGAGAATAATTAAGGTGTTGTTTTTAAACTTGTGTTAAAGGGCTGATCAAATTCCATGTATTGTTCTGAGAGGTTGAAAGGAATTGGTAATCAAAATGAATAAAACATAATTCTCAGCAGCCTGTGGAGCTGATGGTGGGTGGACTTGGCACACATATTCATTCATTGTGCTAAATTTAAAAGTCCATATGGAACTGATTATTTCCTTTTGGCATTCTGTAGTCATTATTGTTGTTACTTTTTTAAAAAAAAGTTCTTTCAGCATTTTGAAGCTTAAATTCAGGAAAGAGTTGATGAGAGTCAAAACACAAACTCTTCGGTTCCATGTTGGAGAAATTAATTTATTAGGATGTAAAAATTCTTCCACTTCTTGCTTGGCTCTCGTGAATGTACCACATAGTCATTCTACATCTGGGAATAACACAGGATCCAGCTGTAAGGGTGGTTTTTCCATGTGTGAGAGTGTATGATCTGATAGTGGTCAAGTCTTAGTCATTGTGTAAAAATCCAGTGAAGGAAAAGGGTAGGGTGGGAAAGAAACGATGCGGTGTGAAAATGTTTGGGAAAAGCAACAGTACATCCAGTGCTTGTATTTCAAATATATTCTTCGACTCACACATTGAAATAATTAAACAACAAAGCCTACAAGTTTCACTTGGATTTAGAATAGGATTGTGCTGAAAGTATTTTTCCTTTAAAATACAGATCATAAAATGTCACATACTGTACATACTCAAGTATAAGCCGACCCAAATATAAGCCAAGGCACAATTTTACCACAAAAAAATTGGGAAAACGTATTGACTCAAGTATAAGCTAAGGGTGGGAAATGCAGCAGCTACATTTCCCATGAGTTACAAACAACTCATAGATAAGAAAAAAAGGGGTAAGACAATAGGAAGTGAGAGAAATCTATCACTTGGAAGGGAAATCCACTCCTGAAAGAGTTACCATAATGGGAAAAAGGGTCTCCACTGAAGCTTTATCCCCAATTCTTGTTTCCACAACAAGCCAAATTTTTCAAATCTAATCACCACAGGGACAGAAAGTGAGGTGAAATATTCTGAATAGGGGCGCAGGCAGAAAAACGGACACCACAAGGTTGTTATAGGTTTTTCGGGCTGTATGGCCATGTTCTAGAAGCATTCTCTCCTAATGCTTCTAGAACATGCTTCTAGAATAATTAGGACATGCTTCTAGAACAATGGTTCTCAACCTGGGACCCCCAAATGTTTTTGGTCTACAACTCCCAGAAATCCCAGCCAGTTTACCAGCTGTTAGGATTTCTGGGAGCTGAAGGCCAAAATCATCTGGGGACCCCAGGGTTGAGAACCACTGTTCTAGAACATGGTCATACAGCCCGAAAAACCTATAACAACCCAGTGATTGCAGCCATGAAAGCCTTTGGCAATGCATTGAACATCTCTATGGGGAGAAACTGCTCCAAGACATACAAAAATTGAAGAAAAAAAAACTAAGGACCAGGAAAGCACATCTCCTGTGCTCTTTGACTTTCCTTCTATGCTGCAGAGACACAGATACTATCCCACAATTTCTCACAGCCAAAAGAACTTTCAAAACACCACAGGCTCATCTATGACTGCCTGGAACGCAATCTCATAACGAGAGAGAATTCACACCATCTGCAAAGAACTCGCAAGGACAGACAAGGAAGTGTTTCACCTACATATCAGCATCAGCCAAAAGATGAATTCCAGGAGAGAATGCTTCTAGATCGTGGCCATACAGCCCCAAAACCCTACAACAACGCAGTGATTGCAGCCATGAAAGCCTTCGACAGTACATTGAACACCACAGGGATCTTAACACTTCCCTATGCTACCCAAAGCTTAAAAAGTACCTGTTCCAACTTAAGTACAAATTCAACTTATCTTGTTAGTAACTTGGGGGCTCACTGTATTTATTTATTTGTTAATTTGCAGTATTTGTATACTGCTCTTCTCAACCCTGAAGGAGACTCAGGGTGGTTCACAGTGTCATCTGTATACTGTTATCTTATTGGTCATTGTTTACATTGTCATATGGCATTTTTGTGTTTTCATAGCTGCAATGCCCTTACTTCATTTTTCTTTCACTCTTTGCTTTCTTTTTGAAGGAAGCAACCTCGGCTAGGCACTCTCAAAGGCATTTGATGTTGGAGTTGGATGAAAACACTTTATTGCTTATCTCCCCACTTCCTCTTCAGTATGAAAAATTCATTTGGGGTGATCATACCTTACATGTTTGGACATGGGAACATTTGAATTTTATTTTTTCCTGTTTTCCTCAAGAGAGAAAGCTTGGCACAGGACCAAAGCATTTCCTTTATTTCCCTTTCCATTTTCTTTTCTATATGGACATTGTTCTATCATGATGTTTCATTTTAGAAGACAGTTCGGTATTTTCTGGCATGTCTCTGTTCTATTTCAAGTTTTTCTTCACAACAGTTTTCTGCATGATGGATTTTAATATGAGATGGATTTGGCACAGAGTTGCAGGACTACTGCTCTCTCCTCATGTGCTGCAGCATGAGTAGAAAGAGGTTAAGCGAGCTTATACAAAGTCTTGTGCAACTTATTGCACAATGGAACCATGAGAACTGCCCCCATTGCAGAATGAATAAGGAACAATATGGGAAAGGACCTCCTTGTTATTACTCTGAGCTCCTAGGTGGTGCATTTGCAGAGGCCCTTTCCCATAATATTTCTTATTCATTCCAATGAATTAAGTAAACCCTTCCCTCTTCCCATAGTACCCATTATATTATCAGTATCTCTTGAAGTGAGATGCACAATACAGTTTCTTGCTTATTTGCCCATGCTGCCACTTTTAAGTTTCAGTTGCTAAAATATTTACTATTTACAATATTTTTATCCCTTCTTTCTCAAGCCCGAAGGCTACTCAAGGCGGCTTACTAATTAGCAGCCATTTGATGCCATAGCAGTCCACAATATACAATTAAAACATTTAAAACAACATAAAAACAATATAAAAACCATTTAAAACATATAATAGCCAATGTTGCCCTGTTAATCTAATTTTCCAGTAGCATCATCTAAGCCATTCCATGTTTCAAACTTATATAATTCCATGTTTGTCTATTGCACTGCATTTCCAAAGACTCGTTCAAAGAGCCAGGTTTTTACTTTTTTTCGGAAGGTCAGAAGGGAGGGGGCCTTTCTAATATCCCTAGGGAGGAGGTTCCACAGCCGAGGGGCCACTACTGTGAAGGCCCTGTCTCTGGTCCCTGCCAGACATGCCTGTGAAGAAGGTGGGATCGAGAGCAGGGCCGCCCCAGACGATCTTAAATTCTTAGTTGGTTCATAGGGAGAGATACGTTCAGACAGATAAGCTGGGCCGGAACCATTTAGGGCAGGTATCCTTAAACTGGAGGGCCGCAGTTTGAGGATGCCCGGTTTAGAGCTTTATATGCTAAAGCTAGCACTTATATGCTTTTTATTTGTTGCTGTATGTCTACACATTCTTTCTGACTTATAGTGATGCTTAGGTGAACCCATCACAGGATTTTTTGGGTAAGATTTGTTCAGAGAAGGTTTGCTTTCCTCTGAAGCTGAGAGAGAGTGATTTGCCTAATGGGTTTCCGTGGCTGAGGGAGGATATGGATCCTGCTCTCCAGAGTCCTACTTTTAAAGCCTGACAAAGATTTAAGTGCCACTTAGTAAACACAGCACAGAAATATAAAACAAATGTTTATAAATAGGAGATACCTTGAATTACGACTTTCTCAATCAACTTCTCTAATTCCTAAGAGTATGTATGTATAGGCAGTCCTCGACTTACAAACATTTGACTTACAAATGACTCTTAGTTAAGAACTGGAGTGAAGCAACAGGAAGTGAGAGAAATCTGTCACCCAGAAGGGAAATAACTCCTGGAAGAATTATTATCATGGAGTGTCTCCACTGAAGCTTTATCATCAATCTTTGTTTCCAAAAGAAGCCAACTTTCCCAAAATCCAATTATCACAGGGACAGAAAATGAGGTGAAATCTTTTGAACAGGGGCCCAGACAGCAAAGAAAACATGACAGGGGTGCTGTCCCAATGCTATCCAAAGCTAACATATATATTTGACTAGAGCTACACTTAAAATGTACCTGTTCTGACTTACACACAAATTCAACTTAAAAGCAAACCTACAGAGTAATTTGGGGATTACCTGTACATACATAATTTGGCTTCTGTTTTTCAAGAGACAGATAGAGAATAAATAATAATAATTTAAAAAAACTTTATTTATATCCCACCACCATCTCGGGGCAGCTCGCAAATGCATTGAAAAATGTAACACACATAAAACGCAACAGTACATGAGCGTATAAAAAATGACCATTTAAATTTACAACAATTTTCTATAACACATCATATAAACCCTTATTTTAAAATCCAGTGAAACACAGCAGTGGCTGAGGATATAAAATAGGCTGTATTCAAGTATCGATCCCATAAAGTGCAATCAAAGTGAAAGAATTAAGATTCTAATCATGGTCAAAGACCTGTTTAAAGAGCCATGTTTTCAGGTTTGATCAGAAAACTTGGAGAGTGAGGGCTAACCTAATCTCTAGGGAGGGCATTCCAACGCTTGGGGGGCCACCACCGAGAAGGCCCCCTCTCTCGTCCCCACCAACTGTGCTTGAGACAGAGTGGGCTCGAGAAGAGGGTCTCCACAGCAGATCTTTGTGCCAGTTCATAGAAGGAGATGCAGTATCGAAGAGAGGTTGGACCCAAAGTGTAAAGGGCTTTATAGGTAATAATCTGCACTTTGAATTGGGCCAGGAAGCTTGTCAGTAAGTAGTCAGTGGGGCTGCTTTAATAGTGGCATGGTATGCTCCCTATAACTAGCCCCAGTTAACAATCTGGCTGTCAACTTTTGCACTAACTGCAGTTTCCAAGCTGTCTTCAAAGGCAGCCCTATGTAGAATGCATTGCAGTAGTCCATTTTAGATGCAACTAAGAACATAGCTATATCCAGATTCAGTAATTTTTTGAATCATTTATTACAGAATTGGTCTAAATTTGAAAGTACTACTAAGTACAATTTAGAGTTATGAAAACAGAGTCCCTTAGGTTCACATGTAACTCTCCTTTTCTCCTCCTTGGTCTCTGTGGAGATGTTGGAAGCTTCAATTTTCGACTAACCACTGATTATCATGTTGCCAAAATATAAATAATGACTAATCTTAACTATAGTTAGCAAATAGAAGGTCAGCTGCTTCTGTCCTCTCCTTTTTGCCTTATCTTTTATTCATGTTGTATTTTGAAATGGTCATACGACTGGTCAAATAAGTAAATAATTATTATACTGACACAAAAGCACAGTATGTCACAGCCAATGAGATATATATGCTGGATTTCGCATCACAAAATCATAAATCGAACACTTCCCAAGCATCTAGAACTGTGCAATATATTTTCGAATGATGCGCACAGATCCAAGTAAGGTGGCCTTTTGCAGTTGACAGATTGTGATTTTGTCAATGTTTATGCTTTCCAAATGCCGACTGAGATCTTTTGGCATGGCACCCAGTGTGCCGGTGACCACTGGGACACCTGTATTGGTTTACGCCGAAGCCTTTGCAGTTCGATTTTGAGGTCCTGATAACGGCTAACTATAATAATAATAATAATAATAATAATAATAATAATAATAATAATAATAGTTGTTGATGATGTTGTTGTTAGCAGAAACAATCGCAAGCTACAATAAAAGTGGAAACCAAGTTTTCTATATTTCTTATGGGTCACTCTGAGGCTCTGGGGAGAAGTTGGGATGCTGTGAGTTTAGGGAAACTCCACTCATCTTTGGAATGTAAAACTGTGATAGTTTTAATATAGAACTTGTCAATCACATTGCAAAACGATTACTCTATTGGACAGACAATATTTTGATGATCTGAAATTACACAAATAGCTTGAGGCTCTTTTTTAAAAGACTGTAACTGGAATGTTGCCTACATATTACAAGCTCAGGGTGTGTCAATTTACATAAACTTTGTGAAAGGCATAACTTCCTCAATGGTGTCACTTGGGAATGTGAGTGGATTTTTTTCCTATCCATTCATTATGTTTTGAATATGCGTTTATGTCCATAGTGCGCCATTCATTGTGGGAAAAATCAACAAAGCACACTGATTTTAAAAAATGCTCGGTAACAGGTTTGAAAACATGATGCAAAAAGGTAGATGGGAATAGAAAGCATGTATTCAATTTGCTTAAATACATATTTTCAATACTTTAATATTGCCGTCATTGACTTAAGTAAGGAGTCGAAAGGAACTTCTAAGTTCAGGGTTTGTTTACCTCTATGTTAAAGACATAATCAAACAACATGAAAATGCTTTTCAAGGAAATTGTTTTACTGATGAAGTCATTTTTTTTTTTTAAAAAAAGCAAATTATGATCTTTCCCTTCATGTCCCACCAGTCTTTAATGAGTTGGAAGAACTAGGTATGTGCTGTATTCATTACAGAACCATGCATATTATAGAATCAGTAGCTGTACCCAGCCACATGTTGCTGTGGCTCAGTCTGGTTAAATGGAAAAAAAAGAAAAGAGGAAGAGCAAGTTTCTAAGGGGGTGTCAGAAGGGTCGCCAAATACCATGAGAAAACACAGTGTTGGTCACAGGGGTTCTGTGTGGGAAGTTGGGCCCAATTCTGTCGTTGGTGGCGTTCAGAATACTCTTTGATTGTAGGTGAACTATAAATCCCAGTAACTACAACTCCCAAATGTAAAGGTCTATTTCCCCCAAACTCCATCTGTGTTCATATTTGGGCATATTGAGTGCATGTGCCAAGTTTGGTCCAGATCTATCATTGTTTGAGTCCACAGGGCTCTCTGGATGTAGGTGAACTACAACTCCCAAACTCAAGGTCAATGCTCACGAAACCCTTCCATTTTGTTGGTCATGGGAGTTCTGTGTGCCAAGTTTGGTTCAATTCCATCGTTGATGGAGTTCAGAATGCTCTTTGATTGTAGGTGAACTATAAATCCCAACAACTACAATTCCCAAATGACAAAATCATAATGTTTTGAGTGATGGTCACTCCTTGTGTTGTGAGACGTTTTGTTGCCAAATCTGGTGTGATTTCGTTCATTGGTTCTTTTGTTTTTAAGGTACTCATTATGCACAGAGCATTTTTATATAGATAGATAGAAGATAGGATGGGATAGGAAAGAAAGAAAGAAAGAGAGAGAGAGAGAAAGAGAGAAAGATTGATAGAGTTGGATGGCACCTCAGGTCTAAAGCATACCCAATGCAGGAACTCCATCCAGAGCATCTCTAGCAGGTAGCTGTCCATAGACATCTAGAGAAGGATTCCTCTTCAAGGCAATTGGTTCTGTTGCCAAACCTTTCTTACTGTCAAGGTGTCCCTTCTAACGTTGGATTGAAAACAACCCTTCTCAAACTCTGAACCACAACATATCTAGTTCTACCCTTTGAGGCATCAGATAACAAGCCTGCCAATCCTGAATGAGGCATGGAAAGTTTTTGAAAAAAGTTAAGAGGAAGCTTTAATTATGTAACACCGTGAATTAGGTTGAAAATATGTGGATGTGGGGATGGCTAAAACAAATAGAAGGGGGAGAATATGAATATATTGTAGTGGTGCACCTTGGTGGTTTTCCATATTACAAATTGTGCTCTCAGTCTGAGCATTCAGAGGTTGAAAGTAAAATACAAGATGCCTGCCTGGAGGGGATTTCAGAGAACTTCACAAAAATAGACCATGTATATCAAGTCTTTTGTTAACTAGCAGCATCTGTACCCTGTGGCTCTCGTCCAAAGAGTCTGTGGAGCCTGTTCCATACATGACTTCCTGCCTTCTTCTTTGAGAAAGGAATCTGTGTATAGCATTGCTGGCTCTGCTGAGGATTATAAACACATGGTTTCCTTAGAAGTCTTTAGTAGTTAAAAAGCAAGTGGTAAGAGTTGATCCCACTATAAACCATGTTGGGGAGCCCAGAAAATTAGGTTTGTGTGACACTGATTTATAAGATTGGGCTATAACATATAGTTTGCTCTATTGATGTTGCAATATGACTGTTGCATAATGACTGAGCTGCGTGTTGTGAGTAAAGAAGTCTGACTAGTTTGTCGAATGACTGAGTTGGGGTTGCATTAATTGTAAAAATGAGTATCCTACAATCAAATCTTGACTAGAAGTCTACTATCCTAGAACATTTTGTAAATTCTTAAGCTTTTTTTTTTTTTGCAATTGGTTGCAGCTTTGGTTATGAATGTTTTTATGGAAGCTGGAGATTCCCATGTTTAAGTAGAAAGGACATGGCTTTTTGAGTGTTCAGGCCCAGACTATTTGACTACCCGCATTCCCATCTACAATCCTGTTCAGACATTAGGATCATTGGAGGGGGCCCTCCTCTTGGTCCCACCCCCGTCTCAAGTGCGGCTGGTGGGAACAAGAGAGGGGGCCTTCTCCGTAGCCACCCCTTCCCTCTAGAACTCCCAGGAAATTAGAACAGCCCCTCACTCCTCTCCTGTAGGAAAGCTTAAAAAACCCATTTCCGCTCACTAGCGTGTGGCGAGAAGGAATTTTCTATTTTCTGTTTTATACAGAATTAATTGCCTTAATTGCTTAATTGCCTAATTTTACTATCTGAGTTGCCTGACTGATTAGTTTATATCTTTAGCAAAGTTGTCCAATTGTGTTCTAATAACCAATAATAACCAAGGGCAAGATGGATGGATGGTATCCTTGAAGTGACTGGCTTGACTTTGAAGGAGCTGGGGGTGGCCACAGTCGACAGGGAGTTATGGTGTGGGTTGGTCCATGAGGTCATGAAGAGTCGGAAGCGACTGAATGAATAAACAACAACAATATGTGTATATTATATACTTTTTGTTTATGGCATTGAATGTTTGCCATTTTTGCTTTTGTCTTTTGTAAACCGCGCTGAGTCCTTCTGGGAAAAGGGGGTGGATTAGAAATATATTATTATTATTATTATTATTATTATTATTATTAAGGTGGGAAAGATGCAGTAGGCAGGTGAAAACAGATACAGAAGAATGGACTGTGTTTAAAGTAGGTATTAACTTCCAAATGGCATACGTTCAAGCTGACCCAAAATATCCATGAGATTTGCTAGAAGAAATAGCAGCTAGAAATAGTGGGGTAGCGGTGGAAATGACCGCATCTATATTACAAAGTGTTCTGTGTCTATTACCTCACCAAAATAAGGGTGCACATTAGATTTGCATAATACAGTAATGTTAGTGCTGAGCCAAAGCAAAGGAGGAAGATGTTTCAGGAGCTGCACCTCGGTCTCCAATCTGAAGGACATTCTCTTTAATTTAATGGCCAAGGCTCAATGCAATGCGATCCTGGGATTTGTAGTTTGGTGAGGTATCAGCATTCTTTAGCAGAGAATAATAATAATAATGATAACAACAACACTTTATTTATATTCCACCCTTTTCACCCCGAAGGAGGCTCAGGACGGATCACAGTACACATACACGGTAAACATTCAATGCTGCTTTGTATACACAACACACAGACAGACAGAACAGAAGGAGGTGGTTCAAATCAAATCATTTATTTCGGTAATTGACCAGAAAGGAGGTGGTTTGTTTCGGCTCAGTGTCCAACTGTTTTTGGTGTCATGGAAGGTTGGGCTCGAGTCCAGGGGATGCTGTTGTTCCATCCTCTATGACGGAAGAGCTGTCAGGCCTTCCTCCTTCCTTTTGGTCGCCCAGCGTTTTCTGATCTTCTTTCTTTATGGTGTCGTAAAACATCTCTCCCGCTTTTATTGGTACCTAATTTCTCTAATCACAGCTGAAGCTGTTTTTGAATTGCTTAGGTAAACAATGAGCTAGGCTGACAGTTGGCAGCTCACGCCAACCCGGGGCTTCAAACTTGCAACCTTAAGGTTGATATATCTTATAATTGCTGTGCTAAACCTCCGGCCCTAGAAGGCCCAAGCCCCAGGCCTTGTAAAACTGCAGCCCCAATGACTCCAAGCATTGAACCAAGGCAACTAAAGTGGATTCATTCTACAGCAGTGGTTCCCAACTTTTGGGTCCCCAGATGTTTTGGCCTTCAACTCCCAGAAATCCTCACAGCTGGGAGTTGTGGGCCAAAACACCTGGGGATCCACAGGTTGAGAACCTCTGTTCTACAGCAAAGATACACCCCAAGATCTTTCTTTTTGTTGCTGGAAACTTTGGTGTTCTTTTTGTTTTAAAGGAAGAAATTCTAAATAGGCAACAACTGTAATGCTCACCACTTTTGGCCAAATGACAAAGAGTGCACTTTTTGCCACTGTGCATTAGATTAGGCAGCAGATATTTTTTCTAGGTTCAGGGTTTTAAAAATTGCAAATAGTGATACACAGGAGCATCCTCGTATTATTGACAGATTTTAAACAAATCTGCCTAGATGTACGTTTTTAAAACATTCTGTTTTATCTTAAAATTGCTGTAGTTTAAGGGTTTATCTATTGTTAGGCATTGCAACATTAAGATTTCAGACTGTACCCTCTGATGCTTTTGAAGGTTACTTCAAGCAAGATTAGTTCTGCATATGTTGAAATGGAACGTTTCTGTGTTTGCTGTACTACCGCCTTCAGATATGGCTTATACACAAGAGATAAATAAGAGAGAAAGAATGAGAGCCAACCTTTCTGTCCAGGCGAAACAAAACTTGGAAATACTACAAGGAGTGGTCAAGACAATGGAATATGCTGCCACTCTCCTTTCACCAACCTCAAAACCATCTTG
The DNA here is from genome assembly GCF_037176765.1 of Anolis sagrei. Classification (NCBI taxonomy): domain Eukaryota; kingdom Metazoa; phylum Chordata; class Lepidosauria; order Squamata; family Anolidae; genus Anolis; species Anolis sagrei. The sequence goes on along the minus strand of NC_090034.1, from coordinate 15,482,450 downwards.
AAAGATGCCACATTGTGGAGGAGGCACAAGTTTGTTTTCTGCAGCTCTAGAAAGTAGGACACAGATCAATGGATTCAAGTTGCAAGAAAAAAAGATTCCACGTAAATATCGTTGCGCTAAGCGTATCTCAGTCAAGACCAATGCAGAAGACACAATAACATTGCACCCAGGCAAGAGGAAAAAGAACAGAAAAACTTGACTCTTATCAGTAGAGTTAAAACATAAACTTGCAGTGTTACAAACAGTGCAACAAACTTACAAAGTCTTTGTAAGCAATACAGAATAAGGCTTCTTAATCTTCATCCAAATGAGAGAGCAGTAGAAAATGGTTGAGCAAAATACTTGAGCAAAGGCTCCTCAGAGCAAAAGCTGAACTGTATTCTAAAAACCATACAGTTATACCCAATGTGGTCCAAACTTACTAGTTGACCTACATTAGCAGCTGCACATAATAATTAACAGCATAAGGTTTTCTTTAACACACACACCTACTTGATCCTATTAACAAATATTAGGAAGGAATTCCTGATGGTGAGAACTATTTGGGAGGGAAATATGCTGCCTTGGAACAAGATCTCCGGATTTTTTTTTAGCAGAGACTGAGTTTCATTACAACACACCTTTTAAAAAAAATACACAAAGCAGTGCATATATCACATCCTGAACTGTATGTGTTGTTTGTAAGGTACTTCTGCTGGTGAAAGGTCATTTGGGGGAGGAGAGAAGAAGTAATCATAAGGCAAAATGGTTTAGGGAGCTTTTAGCAGCTTTTAAAGTAATTTTCTCTTAAGTTAGTCCTTCTAATTTTCTCATATGTAGATAATTTTTTGTGTGTGTTAGGAGCGGCTTGAGAAACTGCAAGTTGCTTCTGGTGTGAGAGAATTGGCCGTCTGCAAGACATTGCCCAGGGGATGCCCGGATGTTTTACCATCTTTGTGGGAGGCTTCTCTCATGTCTCTGCATGGGGAGCTGGAACTGACAGAGTGAGCTCATCCTGCAACCTGTCGGTCTTCAGTCCTGCCGGCACAAGGGTTTAACCCACTGCGCCACCGGGGGCTCCATAATTAAATCATAATTATGTAGATAATTATGATTTAAAACCCAAATAAGACTACCTCCCAAACAAGGGATATCTCCAGGCAGCAACAGCCAGGCTTTGTGGCTGCAAAGCTACTCAATGCTAATCAAGTTGGCTAATTGCAACATTCACGCTTGCTTCAAACAGACAAGAGTTCTTTCTCCCATTCTGGACATTCCACAGATACACACACACACACACACACACACACCTCATTTGCAACAAACCTCAGAACAACTCTTTGAGGATGCCTGCCATTGATGCAGGTGAAATGTTAGAAGAGAATGCTACTGGAACATGGCTATATAGCCCGAAAAACACCGTGAAGAGTTCAGTCTGCCATTGAATAAAAATCAAATACTTTCAAGATTTTTGTGGTTTTCTGGTTTGAAATCGGAATGAAAATAAAAAGGGGTTTAACTGTACTACGTTTATCCTATTAAATAACTTGTTGTGAGTTCTGGCACTAAAAGAAATGGAAACTCCTTATGTAACATCATGTCAACATCATGGTATGCTTCATCTGTTTGGTCATTTGGACTGAAACAGCTTATTGCCAAGTGCAGGAAATCGCCGGTTCCTTTTCTAAAATAACATCCTTGACCTTTCCTCTGAAATACTTCCTGCTGGTATGAATTGGACCACAATAAGGTTGGCAGCAATTTGGGAGCTAGAATATAATGTATGCTTGAGGTTAGATTCCTGTGTGGAACGCTGTGCCAATGTGTATTATTTTAAGAAGTATAGTATAACTCCCTTATCCTTAGATTTGATACTCATAGTTTCACTTAAACACACTTCAAAAATATACATCCTTCCCATAAGTGTCAATAGTTTTCTTTAAGACCTCCAGTGAAGTTCTAGAGTATGGTTCCAGTCTAAGTATAGTCACAATATAGGGTTTGCAATTATCCAAAGTTTCAGATATCTATATACTTTATTCCAAGGATCCTCAACTTTTAAATTTGAGGGCCAGTTCAAGGTCCCTCAGACTGTTGGGTGGGTAGAGTACAGCTGGAGAAAACATAAATAATAATAAAATAAAACTTTATTTATAACCCATCACCATCTCCCCAAGGCCATGAGGCCAAGCCCAACAATTACATCAAAGCAAATATACAACATAAAACAATATATTAATAAAATATTATAAAGCGATATAAGATAATCACGCAATACAAAATAAAGTCACAATAGTCGATCACGATGGGCAGGGCCAGTGAACAAATTCCTATGCATTCTGCACATACCTTATTTGTAGTCCAAAAAACCATTAAGGAACAACATTATATTTAGGTTGCTGTGAGTTTTCCGGGCTGTATGGCCATGTTCCAGAAGCATTCTCTTCTGACATTTCACTCACATCTATAGCAGGCATTCTCAGAGGTTGTGAGGTCTGGTGGAAACTAGGCAAGTGAAGGTAAAATATCTGTGGAAGGTCCAGGGTGGGAGAAAGAACATTTGTCTGTTTGAGGCAGGTGTGAATGTTGCAATTGGCCACTTTTATTAGCCTTGCAGTTTCAAAGCTTGGCTTCTTCCTTTGTTGGGAGGTGTTAGTTGGTCTTGATTGTTTCATGTCTAGAAATCCCCTATTTTCTGTGTATTGTTCTTTATTTACTGTCCTGATTTTAGAGGGCTTTTTAATACTGGTAATCAGATTTTATTCAATTTTATGGTTTCCTTTCTGTTGAAATTGTCCACATGCTTGTGAATTTCAATGGCTTCTCTGTGTAGTCTGACATTGTCAGAGAGGGCCAGCATTTCTGTGTTCTCAAATAACATGCAGTGTCCGGGTTGGTTCATCAAGTGCTCTGCTATGGCTGACTTCTCTGGTTGAACTAGTCTGCAATTCACATTATGGTCAGATCTAGTCCGCAGTGCCTTTCATGTTCCTTGATTCAAGGTGACCAAAAGCAACATTCACACTTGCCTCTAAACAGACAAGCATTCTTTCTTCCACCTTGGACATTATTCCACAGATATATTAACCTCACTTGCCTAGTTTCCAACAGACCTCACAACCTCTGAGGATGCCTGCAAAATGTCAGGAGAGAATGCTTCTGGAACATGGCCATACAGCCCGGAAGAGTCACAGCAACCCAGTGATTCTGGCCATGAAAGCCTTCGATAAAACGCTACATTTAAAATGAAGAACAATTTTGACCAACATACACTTACAATTATTTTAATAGGAAGTGTGAGCCTGTTTTTGGCTGATGAGATAGTCAAATTAATTGGAATTGTTGTTGTGTGCCTTCAAGCCATTTCAGACTTAGGGTGACTCTAAGGTTTTTTACAGCTGTACAAAATGCAAATTGAACTGGATTATATGCCAATGTGAATCAGATAATCCACTTCAAAGCAGATATTTCCAACTAATGATGGTTTCTCACAATGTTTGGTTTTAACTATAGTTTGTCAAAGCAAACCAGTTTCAAAACATGCTATGTGAAGTTTTGTTGTCTGATAATGATGGTTAAAAATAGCCATAGCTCCAAGCAAATGGTAGTTAATTAAAATGGAGAAAATGGTTTTCATTTCCTTTCAGACAGGAGCCAGGGGCCGGGGCCAAAGGAACAGTCATGTGCATATAATATTAAACTGTGGTTTAGTCATGCATACCAACAGAATTCCTACTCTAATTCATATGATATATATGTATGATCCTCTTGCCCACACTTGCATCCTCTTTACTCTCCCTTTTGCAATGGAAATAATCAAACCAAATTTTCTCTAATTAACAACAGTTTCTAGTTTCTTTAGCTTAAATGGAAAACTTATGTGTTGGATATAAAACAGAGTGATAATAGAATTAAGATGAAGGAATGTTCCAGTATTTCCTTATTTCTGGAATAATAAGTCTAATATGAACACAATCTATACACAAAATAAAAGTGAAGATATGTATGTATGTGTGTGGCTAGGGTGCCCATTTCCACAGACAGGCTCCCACTCCCACAAATAGCTATAACTCCCACTATCCAGGAGACACCAATGGCTCTCCCTCCAATGACATTGCAGGATATAGCGAGCGCTATAAACATGTACAAGTGCCCTGCCAATGTCCTCCACACACATCCCACCATCCAAGTGAAGGCTTTCATGCAGGGACAATTTCATCCTAGATTTTCTGTTTTTCCTGCATCACTGACATCCCAATGTTTCTTACTCTCTCCATTGGTGTTAAATTTGCATGACCCCACCCACTGCCTTTCTCATAACCCTTTCATCTTTTTTATGGCACACAGCAAACAGAGGACTTGATAAGTAACTGAACATGCAAGAGAGGTTTGGGGAGAATTCACCATGATTTATAGGAGTTGTAGGTCCTGGGATGTATAGTTCACCTGCAATCTAAGAGCACTCTGAAGTCCACCAATGATGGACCTGAAACTAACTTGGCACACAAGAACCCCTACGACCAAGAAAAAATACTGGCAGTCTTTAGAGGGATTTATAGGAGTTGTAGTTCACCTACATCCAGATTGCACTATGAACCCAAACAATGATGAATCTGGACCTCACCTCTGAGGATGCTTGCCATAGATGCAGGCGAAACGTCAGGAGAAATGCCTCTAGAACATGGCCATATAGCCCGAAAAAACCCACAAGAACTGAGAATCTGGACCAAATTTGACATGCATACCCAATATGCTCCAATTTGAATACTGGTAGGTTTTGAGAGGAATTGGCTTCGGCATTTTGGAGTTGTAAGCACTGGGATTTATAGTTCACCTGCATTCTAAACCTTCACCAAAGATGGAATTGGACCAAACTTGGCACACAAGGCCCCCATGACCAGCAAAAACATACTGGAGGTCTTAGGGAGAAATTCACCTTGATTTGGGGGAGTTGTAGTTCACCTACATTTAGAGAGCACTGTGAACCCAAACACAGATGGATCAGAACCACACTTGGCACACATACCTGATATGATGAAATTTGATTACTGGAGGGGTTTGGGGGGAACTGACCTTCCTTTCTGGAAGTTGTAGTTACCCACAACCAGGGAAACTGTGACCTCCACCGATGATGGACCTGGACCAAACTTGGCACACAGAACTCCCATGACCAGTGTTATGGTCATGGGGTCGGGACTCCTGGGGGGGGGTCACAAGGGGATTTCAGAGGGGTCTCCAAACACCATCACAAAACACATATTTCTGGAAGTTTGACCCAATGCTATTGTTGGTGGAGTTCAGAATGCTCTCTGATTGTAGGTTAACTATAAATCTCAGCAAGTACTCCCAAATGATAAAATCAGTCCTGCCCCTCAACCTAACCAGTATTCAAATTTGGGCATATCAGGTATTTGTGCCAAATTTGGTCTAGTGAATGAAAAGATATCCTGCATTTCAGATATTTATATTACAATTCATCACAGTAGCAAAATTATGTTTGGGCATCGTCACAACATGAGAAATTGTATTAAGGGGTCATGGCATTAGGAAGATTGAGAACCACTGCCCATGACTAACTCAACCTATTGGAGGGGTTTGAGGGGACTGACTCACCATAATGGGAGTTGTAGTTTACCATACAGCCAGAGACCACACTGAACCCCATCGATGATGCATCTAGAGCAAACTAGCCCAACATAACATAACAAAGTACTGATGGAATTTCTTGGGGTTAACCTGGCATTATGTCAGTTGTAGTTAAATTACGACCTTATGCATTTTGTACAATAAAAATTGCCTTTTTCAAATAACCCCGACAACGCTGGGAACCCAAGCAAGCACAGAATAAAATGAAATGTACTTTGCCTTTCGTAGTGGGAGAATTGCTCACGACTTTCCTCCAAGCCTTAAGAGATCACTGCATTTGTTAATTAATTCATAGTTCTATGTACTTACACTGCTATTTTGCTAAAGGTTAGTTGCTGTGAATGTCATCTGTGTTGCATTGACATAAACCCTGTTGGTGCGAATGTGGTTTTTTCTTGTAGAACAGAGTCTAAATCAATTATATATAATTGTGTGTATATTCTTTTCCCTTAGTGCCCAGTGACCTTTCTGTAGAGGAGAGGGAAGAGCTTTTAAACATTCGACGCAGAAAAAAAGAACTAATTGATGATATAGAGGTAATTGTATTTCTTAAATAAAGAATATTTCCCCTACTACAAATAATGGTATCATGTTTCACCATGTGCTGAGTTGTGTTACATTGACATAGGTTTAAAATGCAAATTGCTGTTAAGATAATATTATTGACATGACACATGTATATAAATAAAAATGTAATGTTCGTTTGTGGGATTTACATAACTCAAAAACCACTCGATGAATTGACACCAAATTTGGACACAATACACCTATCAGGCCAATGAGTGACCATCACTCATAAAAACACAGAAAAACACAGCGGAAGAGACTTAAAAAGCCAAAAAATAAAATAAAAATACATTACAACGCATGTGCAAAACCACATATATACACATACACAAATATATACACACATATATACACTCACAAAACACATATACACAGACTGGGCCACAGCAACGCATGGCAGGGGGCGGCTAGTATATAATAAAATAATTTAAGTAGATAGACTGGAGCAGATATTTGTGTTAGGTTGTATATGATTGCTAATTTTTTAAAATTTTATTTTATTTAAGTAGACATACATTTGCAAGTGTTTGTTGCATACAGTGCAATACTTTCTATCTATTAATAGTTCCATAATCATTTATCTGATAATGTATTTCGGATAAGGGGTCACAGTCTACTATCTAAATAATACATATAAAAATATCATAGACTCTTACTTTACATCTGCTTCTTCCTTCTCTACAATCTTATAGGGTCCTCTATATATTTTTTAATTTAATTTTACATTAATGATTGCTAAATTTTAAGGTAATAGTCATCTTAAAATTATGCCCTTGCTAGAAAAACTAGCAATATTGATTTGTACTTTTCTCTATTTTTGACAGCGGTTAAAGTTTGAAATTGCTGAGGTTATGACAGAAATCGATAACCTAACCAGTGTGGAGGAAAGGTAAGCTTGATTTCCAGTGTGTGTCCTTTATGGACAGGTAGCATCTTGTTCCTTACACCTTTATAAACGATTTTTCAGAAACCTCTTTGTTTTTGATCCTGGAAGAATCATGGCTTTATAGCCACCAGTACACTATCTGTCTTGCCTCTTTTGGAGGTGAAGAAGAGACACACTGCAGCTTAACAGCTTAATTGAAATTGACATACCATTGTCTAGTTACTTGTTTACTCCACATGTCCATATAGCACTGGTTTTCCTATGCTATTGTGGATAATGAGACTTGAAGGTCTACGGATTTTGGCATCCATGATGGGTCCTGGAACCTTATTTACTTACTTAGGCGATCCCTCGTTGCCTGAGTATGATGGCCTTCCAAGTGTAGTGTCTTGGCAGTGGATACATAGGTGACTGTGGAACCCTATTCTTGACCCGCATGTTCTTCTACAGTGAGGGCTTCGGTTTCCAGATGGAAGGTGGTCACGGTCAGGGTTGGCTTGATGCGCCTTCATCCTCTTGGCATGCTTCTCCCTTTCGCCCCGCATTTGTGTCTCTTCAAATTCCACAGCACTGCTGGTCACAGCTGACCTCCAGTTAGAGTGCTCAAGGGCCAGGGCTTCCCAGTTCTCTGTGTCTATGCCATAGTTTTTAAGTTTAGCTTTAAGCTCATCTATAAATCTCTTTTCCTGTCCACCAACATTCCGTTTTCCATTCTTGAATTGGGAGACAGTGATCGGGCATTCGGACAAAGTGGCCAGTCCAGTGGAGTTCATGGCATAGAAGCATTGCTTCAATGGTGATAGTCTTTGCTTCTTCCAGCATGCTGAGATTTGTCCACCTTTCTTACCAAGAGACTTGCAGGATTTTTTCAGAGGCAACGCTGATGAAATCGTTCCAGGAGTTGAGTGTGACTTCTGTAGACAGTCCACGTTACACAGGCATATAGCAGCGTTGGGAGGATAATGGCTTTATAAACAGGCACCTTGGTCTCCCTACAGATGTCCCAATCCTTAAACACTCTCTGCTTCATTCGGAAAAATGCTGCACTCGCAGAGCTCAGGCAGTGTTGTATTTCAATGTCAATGTTGACTTTTGTGGAGAGGTGGCTGCCAAGGTAGCTGAAATGGTCAACATTTTCTAACATTACACCATTCAGTTATATTTCTGGTATTGCAGAGGGATTGGCTGGTGACCGCTGAAAGAGCACTTTGATTTTCTCAATGTTCAATGAGAGGCTCAGCTTCTCGCATGCTTCTGCAAAGGTGTTTAGAGTGGCTTGTAGGTGGTCTTCTGAATGTGCACAGACTACGTTGTCATCAGCATATTGGAGTTCTATAACATATGTTGTTGTGACCTTGGTTTTGGCTTTCAGTCCGCTGAGGTTAAATAGCTTGTCGTCTGTGCGATAGATGAGTGTTTAGAGTGGCTTGTAGGTCTTCTTCTGAATGCACACAGATTGCGTTGTCATCGGCATATTGGAGTTCTATAACAGATGTTGTTGTAACCTTGGTTTTGGCTTTTAGTCTGCTGAGGTTAAATAGCTTGCCATCTGCCCGATGATTCCCACTCTGGTGGGAAGCTTCCCATCAACAAGATGAAGTATCATAGCGATGAAGATGGAAAATAAGGTTGGGGCAATAACACATCCCTGTTTGACGCCTGATTCCACCTTAAATGGAACCAAACCCCAGCAGATACCAAGGGCTCACTTTACTTTTAATAGTGTGTTCTGTCTAGTACTGTGTGTTTTGCTCTGGTACATTTGGGTATGAAATGATAAATTATTGCTTTGTTATGCCGTGCAGTATCCCCAGCCTTCCACACAATCTTTTCCCTTTATGTCTGATCTGCAAAACATTTTTGTGTGATACAAGTGGCACAGTTTAGGAGACTCCTGTGGCTTCATTGGCAGATGTCCTGCTCAGCCACTGCAACAGTATGTGCTGGCAAAGCAGAAGTTCCAAACGCTTATTTGCCAGGGCAGTGGCTCAAAAGATTACGCTGTCAATTGGCTTGGATTGAAATAATCTAGTTTAACTGGTTTGTGGGTCGAAACCATAAACATTATCCTCTTCTTAATCCTTCTGTTGCTCTAATATGTGTCAGGGGATTTTAGTACAATTTATAAACATCTGATATAAAACAAAAGCTACTTTGAATTACTTTATCTGGTATGTATCTCTTTTTCCCTTTGAGGTAGGATACCTAGCTGTGCCATCCTCTGCATTCTCGCTATCTAACGATGAACATATGACAAAAGCGTAAAATTTAAATATCCAAGATGTTTAACTTCTGTTTTCCTATCACCCTCAAAACAGCAAAGCCACCCAAAGAAATAAGCAAATTGCTATGGGAAGAAAAAAATTCAACATGGATCCCAAGAAGGTAGGGTGGTTTTATTTTGTTTGTTTTTCTCACTTGAGAAATTGTGCTTCTTATTGACTAACTAGCTGTCCCCTGCCACCTGTTGCTGTGGCCCAGTCTGTGTATATGTGTCTTGTGTGTGTGTACATATATACTGTATATACTCGAGTATAAGCCTAGTTCTTCAGCCCTTTTTGAGGCTGAAAAAGTCCCCTCGGCTTATACTCAAGTCAAGGTTATTTATTATTTTAATCTGTTACTATTATTTTCATTTCATTTATTATTTTATTCTATTTATTATTATTACATTTATCATTTTACTCTATTATTATACATTTATTATTTTACTGTATAATTGTTGTTATTGCTAAATACATTATTTTACTGTATTGTCGAAGGCTTTCATGACTGGAATCACTAGGTTCTTGTAGGTTTTTTCGGGCTATAGGGCCATGTTCTAGAGGCATTTCTCCTGACGTTTCGCCTGCATCTATGGCAAGCATCCTCAGAGGCAGGCCTTCAAATGCTAATGAAGGTGGTCAGCTGAAACATTCACACCTAGCTTCAGCAGAGAGCTCTTTGCCCCGCCCCAGTCATTCCACAGATATATAAACCCATTTTCCTATTTCCAACAGACCTCACTACCTCTGAGGATGCTTGCCATAGATGCAGGCGAAACGTCAGGAGAAATGCCTCTAGAACATGGCCCTATAGCCCGAAAAAACCTACAAGAACCATTATTTTACTCTTTTTATTATTGTTGTTATTACATTTATTATGTTACTCTCTTTATTATTATTGGAAGGATAGGTAAGCACATTTACATTGAAGACAAGAGTTGGACAGTCTTGTCTTAAATTACCATTTTTGTAAATATTCAAAAATATATAACCTACTGATTCCTCAATTAATGCAATTTAATTGGTATCTATTTTTATTTTGCAATTTACCCATAGCAGCTGCATTTCCCACCCTCGGCTTATACTCGAGTCAATCCGTTTTCTCAGTTTTTTGTGGTAAAATTAGGTGTGTCGGCTTATATTCGGGTTGGCTTATACTTGAGTATATACGGTATATGTGTGTATATGTGTATATATGTGTGTTTGCTTATATATATATGTGGTTTTGTGCATGCATTGTAATGTATCTTTTATTTTTTGGCTTTTTTAGTCTCTTCTGCTGTGTTTTTCAGTGTTTTTATGAGTGATAGTCACTCGCTGGTCTGATAGGTGTTATTGTTTCCAAATTTGGTGTCAGTTCGTCCAGTGGTTTTTGGGTTATGTTAATCCCACAAACTAACATTACATTTTTATTTATATAGCTGTATGATTTCTTCAGGCTATTCTACCTTTTGGTGATACCATTAGACAGAGGGAGGCACATGTTATGGGGTGGCAGTCCTCACAGCCATTTTTCTTAAGCATCCTCACCATTCCCACTGTTGGAAGGTGGTTGTGTGCACTCTTTGAACAAACCTCCTTGTGCTCCAACATGGCAACACAATCTGTCACTTAGTGTTGAAGTGTATTCCAGTTCCTAGTCTGGTTGGCATTTATATATGCAATTGGAGAAGGGGTGGCATTTTATCCTTTACCTCAAGCAGCAAAAAACTTGAGTAGGACCTATGCAAGGTAGATTATAGATAAGCAAAAATTAATAATAAAATACAGCATAATATAAAACTGAAAAATATCAAACAATTTGCAGTCCCAGGTAAAACAGTCAGTCCCAAAGCCTGGTGAAATACTGTATATATGTTTTGATCATTCGATGGGGCTGATGCTGTCATGTCAGGGGTTTTTCCATTTGCCCCGTGCTTTTCTAGGCAGCTGCTTTGGAGGGTTTGGCTTTAGGACTGTTCATAACTCTGTCCATCTGTGTGCATAATTCTCTTCCTATTGGAAAGCACAGCAAATAAAACTGCTCAGTTGAGGTTCAGATTTGAGAAAATGAAACATGTAATCCTCCTTAACTCCCTGTTCCTTATTTGTTCCCTTTGGGCAGGACTATTATCATTTTGCTGGCTTTTTTGTTAAAACAAGTGTTTTCTGTTTACTTACTTTGTTTTGAAGGATGGTAATTTTTTTTCTTGGAACAGCTGAATATCCAGGAAGCATTAAAAACAAAGTAATTTTAGAAGCATGCAGATGGGGAAAATGGAGCTGACGTATGAGAGTGAGGATTATAATGAGTTCCTTAGCTGCTAATGGCTGCCAGTATGTGGGGAAACATGGCTGGCATACATGTAGTAAAATGTACCTCCTCCCTTTGTAATTTCCAAAGAGGGGCTGATTGTCAGTCTTCAGGCTCTTTAGAGAGAGAGAAAGTGGCCAGGAGAAAGCGAATGGAAACAGGGAGGAGGGGGATAAGGCACATTTGTTGCACAGACTCAAAATAGACTCCCAGACTGTTAAAATGGCATTTATGATAAAAGTAGGTTGGATTTGTTGAGCACATTGTCTTTGCTTGGCAGGATGGTTTTCCGCTGTTGCTGTTTCTATAAACTCTTTCTCTGCGCATTGCCCAAACATACATTTGTTTTGCCAAAAACCATTTTGTTTTTATTATTTCTATCTGAAGCCTCATTTCAACCCTTCACTTGTTTGTTTTTAAAATCAAGGACTGTACTATCAACTTATTATTCAAGATTAAAATTAGTTACAACATCAGTAGTAAAATCACTGCAGATCCCAATTAAATGTCTTTAAAAATACACTGAGCCACCTGGTTGTTGTTGTTGTTATGTACCTTCATGCAGTTTCTGATTCATGGTGGTGCTAAGGCAAACCCGCAAGATTTGTTCAGGGAAGCTTTGCCATTGCCTCCCTCTGAAGCTCAAAGAGTGTGTCTTTGTGGCTAAACAGGAATTACAACCCAGATCTTCATAACTATAGTTGAACACTGTGTGTCTCAAAACCACAGAACTGCTGAACTTGCTGACCAAAAGGTCGGTGGTTCGAATTCGGGGAGCGGGGTAAGCTTCCGCTGCTAGGCCCAGCTTCTGCCAACCAAGCAGTTCAAAAGCATGCAAATGTGAGTAGATCAGTAGGTACTGCTTCTGCAGGAACGTAATGGTGTTCCATGCAGTCATGCTGGCCACATGACTTTGGAGGCGTCTATAGACAATGCTGGCTTTTTGGCTTAGAAATAAAGACTCTGACACGACTAGACTTAATGGCAAGGGGAATCCTTTACCTTTTATACCCCAACAGAACCACCCAGATCTTCATAACTATAGTCCAACACTCAAACTATGCTGTGTGTCTCAGTGGCGCAGCGGGTTGAGCTGCTGAACTTGCTGACCAAAAGGTTGGTGGTTCGAATTCGGGAAGCGGGTAAGTTTCCGCTGCTAGGCCCAGCTTCTGCCAACCAAGCAGTTCAAAAGCATGCAATTATGAGTAGATCAGTGGGTACTGCTTCTGTGGGAAGGTAATGATGTTCCATACAGTCGTTCTGGCCACATGACCTTAGAGGCGTCTGTGGACGACGCTGGCTCGTCGGCTTAGAAATGGAGATTATCACCACTCCCCAGACTCGTACACAACTAGACTTAAAGGCAAGGGGAAGCCTTTACCATTTATATCCCAACAGAATATTAATAATTGAGGCAATTTGTATAGAACATGTTCTTACCTTTTGAATGTAGACCCAGACCACAATATGTTACTCTTATTCTTATCAAACATCCTCCGTGTTTGTTCTTTTTAAAAACAATCTAATGAAACTAGATATCCTTTTATTGGCTTTACGATTTACCATAGTACATACCTTATGTTTTACTTTGGAGTGTATAGATATATGTCTTACTCAGAGATAAGTGCCACTATGTTTAAGAGGGCGAACAGACTGTAATTCTTATCAAAAGAAAAGCACAAGTTCAGATAATGGTACAATGCATTATACTTTCAATCCCATGTAAATGTCAAGATACTAAAATGTAGTTGAAGATAACGCTGGCGTTGATTGTCATGGTTCCAATTATTATAAATGATTTATCTGATAATGTGCTTTTTAATGATGTGGTGGTATCTCCTTCTCTCTCTAGTCAAATTTCCCAAAACAAGCTGTCTGTCAGATCATTAGCCTGTACAAACATCAATTCTATTATGAGCAGATTAACTCTGTAATTTGCATCTGAGGACTCATAAGGAATAGATAATAACATACGGTATCTAGTTCATTTATTATTAGAATGTTTCTAATGATTACCTTCAACAAAACCACAAGTGTTAACTGTTTTTACTTGTATCTTAACAATTACTAACAAATAAGGGAAAAATATAAAAAGAAACGGAGCCCGCGGTGGCGCAGTGGGTTAAAGCGCAGAGCTCCTGAGCTTGTTGACCGAAAGGTCGCAGGTTCGAATCCAGGGAGTGGCGTGAGCTTCTGCTGAAGAGATATTGACAAGCTGGAATGTGTCCAGAGGAGGGCGACTAAAATGATCAAGGGTCTGGAGAACAAGCCCTATGAGGAGTGGCTTAAAGAGCTGGACATGTTTAGCTGAAGAAGAGAGGCCAAGAAGAGACATGATGGCCATGCATAAATATGTGAGAGGAAGTCATAAGGAGGAGGGAGCGAACTTGTTTTCTGCTGCCCTGGAGACTAGGAACAATGGTTTCAAATTACAAGAAAGGAGATTCCATCTGGACATTAGGAAGAACTGTTCAGCAGTGGAACTCTCTGCCCTGGAGTGTGGTAGACGCTCCTTCTTTGGAAGCTCTTAAACAGAGGCTGGATGGCCATCTGTCAGGGGTGCTTTAAATGCAATTTTCCTGCTTCTCGGCACGGGGTTGGACTGGATGGCCCATGAGGACTCTTTCAACTCTATGATTCTATGAACTTGGGGACTGTCTGTATTGTAGGAATCAAATGGGTTCCAGAACCTTTCTGTTCTACCAATATTGGGCCATGAAGTAACATTATGTGTCGAGTGTACCAATTGGAGTAGAGAACAACACCCAGTAATGACTCTTTACAGAGTTAAGGAGAAGATAGAAGAAGCAGCTTGTTTATTTGTTTGTTTATTTATTTATTTACAGTATTTGTATACTGCTTTTCTCACCCCGAGGGGGACTCAAAGCGGTTTACACATAAGTAATGGCAAAATTCAATCCCAGTACAAACAATTACAATTATACTTTACAATTAGACATAAATCAAGTTAAAAACAGTACATCCACAAGTAATAAAATAATCATTAAAACAATAAAACAGTCTCTTCTGTCAAATCGCCGTTCCAGTCATTGTCTTTCTGAAATGCTGCATACATTTACTTCTACTGCCCAAAGGCCTGGTCCCAAAACCATGATTTTAATTTTTTTTCTAAAAGCCAGGAGGGAGGGAGCAGATCTTACATCATTTGGGAGTGTGTTTCATAGGCGGGGGGCCACAGCCGAGAAGGCCCTGTCTCTCGTTCCCGCCAGACGCATCTGTGCTGTTGATGGGAGCGAGAGCAGGACCTCCCCTGATGATCTTAGATTACGAGGTGGGATGTAAGGGTGGATGCGTTTGGACAAGTAAGCTGGGCCAGAACCGTATAGAGCTTTATAGGTCAAGACCAGCACTTTGAATTGGGCTCGGAGATGGACCGGCAGCCAGTGGAGCTGGCATAGCAGGGGGGTGGTATGCTCCTTGTATGCTGTCGCCCGTTGAACTAGCTGAAGTTTCCGAACCATCTTCAAAGGCAGCCCCATGTAGACCGCATTGCAGTAATCTATTCGGGATGTAACCAGAGCATGGACCATCGTGGCCAGATCAGACTTCCCAAGATACGGGCGCAGCTGGTGCATGAGTTTTAGCTGTGAGAAAGCTCCCCTGGCCACTGCAGAAACCTGGGGTTCCAGGCTCAGTGATGAATCCAGGATCATCATCATCATCATCCTCTTGCCCTTTAATGTTCTTTGTCTGTGGCAACATTAGCTTCTGTGTCTCTGCCTCTGAATGAGAAGCAGAAGAGACAGGGCAGCCTGGTGTCTATATGTCTGTGTTTGCGGCTGTTGTCGTCAGTGAACTCATTTTGGCTGTCTCCAGCACAAGCGCCCTGCACATTTGCCTCTAGCTTGGAACTCCCACGTTCAAGGAAATGGGTAATTGCTTTTCTGCTTGACTTTTGTAGCTGTGCTGCTTGTGCCAGACACCCCCTCCCTAGTTGGCCATCATCTGTGAATGAGGCTTTGCTGCGCCAAACACAATATAATGCTGTATTTGTCAATTGTGTGCAAGCTCTTACTATAAGATAGCTTGTTTCCTAGTATTTCCATAATATGACCTAACTTCTAGTCCCAACAAGGGTCCATCCATTGAATCAACTTGGTAAATCAAGATCTAGGAATGTTCCATTATTTCTATCTACTTGGGACTGACAATCAGGTTGAGTAATGGTAGAGTCGTTTGAATTTTGAACTAGGGCAAGTGTTGAAATTCCCTTTTACATGGGTATTACCTTGCTCAGGAATTTTCCATCAACCACAAATTGGCAACTGAATAAATCTTGCCAGGAGAACCCTAAGATAGTCACCAGAAGTTGACTTGAATGCACATAACAACAAACATTGGGCAAGGGGAAAAATACTGAATTCTCCTTCTTCATTTAGGGAATCCAGTTTCTGATAGAAAATGACCTCTTGCAGAATACGGCTGAAGACATTGCACAATTCCTTTATAAAGGAGAAGGGCTAAATAAAACGGTCATTGGAGATTATCTCGGCGAAAGGTAAGCAGACACCAAACCTAGTTCTTATGATGTTAAACAGGATGTGGGGAGCCTTGCTTTGTTCCATTTTGTTCTCTTCTTCCTTGGGTATGAATGTGTCTGTGCTATACAGTTATAGTAGTTTGATGCCACTTTGACTGTTCTAGCTCCATACTATAGAATTATAGGTTTTGTAGTTTATGAAATCCTCATATTTCTTTCTCTAGAAAGCTCTAGTATTAGGACAGACCATTTGATCATCTAACCCAGTATTCTTTGCTTGGCTCAGTGATTCTCAACCTGTGGGTCCCCGGACGTGTTGGCCTTCAGCTCTGAGAAATCCTAATAGCTGGTAAACTGGCTGGGATTTCTGAGAGTTGTAGGCCAAAACGCCTGGGGACCTACAGGTTGAGAACCACTGGCTTAGGTTGGGAGTGGCTCTTTGGGATTTCTGCCAGAGGACCTCCGCATTCCTTGGTACCTGACCTTCCAAATTGGCAATGCTAAGCATTCTATGGATGAACCATAGAATTATGATCCTTCTCTCATCTATTTAGTTATCTCTTTCCTATATTGATCCACAAGTGCATTATGGTTGTAAACCATCCATACAAGTTTGGTTTAGGGGCTGTTTAAAAGAATAATAACTAAATAAGATAGTGCCATGCTGGCTATGCTCACCATCTCCTCTGTGCTCCTTCTAATTGATCATGGGACCTTCTATGTGCCAGACATATGCTTCAACACAGCTCGTATGATCTCATAAACATATATTATTATTACTTATTTATTTATTTACGACATTTATATGCCGCCCTTCTCACCCTGAAGGGGACTCAGAGCAGCGGCAATTAGATGCTGAACACATATAAATATATCATTTAAAACAGGTTAAATCACATAATAAAATTCATATGAAAACAATTTAAAACTATAAAAATCAATGACTTCTATATACTGCCTGGTTACTCATGGAAAAACATTGGGGGGGAAAGAAACCACTGCACTGTGTTCCTTGATCTCAAAAAGGCATTTGATCAGGTTACAAGTAAAAAGTAAATACAATATATTATATTATTATCATAGCACAATATTAATATTATATATTACATTGTACTATAACATTATACTGTAATATTATTAGTAATATTACATTTAATATAAAATATATAATTATAATTATAATACCATTTAAATTGCTTTAAGCAATTTAAAAACTACACAGTGAAAGTCTTCCGAAGCTCCACTTTTCTCTCCTTGCATCTTCCTCCAAGGCTTTAAAGTAGGTTTAAAACAACTGGAAAGAACGTCTCTGGACGTGGGTATTCCTACCCACCCATCAAACTGCATTTTCAGAATTACAGAGACGAGAGAAAAGCCATTGCTAATCTTAGGATGCAGTTGATTCCACAGGCCTAAAGTCTATTTGTAGTCCCAACTGGAACAGGCTCATTTAATCAGATGGAGAGTCTTAAATAAAACTCATGTATTCAGTGAGTTTATGCTATAATTATTAGTTATAAGCAAGGGCATCGCCTACTTATTAATAGTATTTCTTTTTTGTGGTCCCTGAGTCACACATACCTGTCATTCTGGACCTCGGTGGAGATATTCAGAAATTTCTAGATCTGCATTTTGGCAGCAATCCCACTCCTTCCTCGACTGCATTCATAGAAGTCATGTGTTCCTGTCAACATCTAGTTTCTTGTCAGTCAGTACCATAGAGGAAATTGTGTTTTGGCACTTCATCAGTTCATCATTTCTTCTTCTCTCTGGGATTTTATGGCCCTGAAGATTTATTTTTCAAGAAGTGTTTAAGCTGTGGAGTGAAGATTCTACTTTTTGGCACGATAGATGCAATTTGTTTATTTGTTTATTTACTACACTTTTATCCCACCCTTTTCAGCCCGAAGGCGACTCAGGGCAGCGGCAATTAGATGCTGAACACATATATCATTTAAAACAGGTTAAATCACATAATAAAATTCATATAAAAACAATTTAAAACTATAAAAATCAATGACTTCTATATACTACCTGGTTACTCATGGAAAAATATTGGGGGGGGGGGGGGGAGAGAAACCACTGCACTTTGTGTTCCTTGATCTCAAAAAGGCATTTGATCAGGTTACCCATGACCTGATCTGGCGAGCACTACAGTGACATAGAATATCAGAAGACTATGTAACATGGATAAAGCTACTATACAATAATACAAGAAGTATGCTCTGCTGCCCTGCAGGGATTTCACCACTCTTCAACATCACTGGGATCAGCACTCTCACCATTACTATTCATACTCTGCATGGACACGGCTACAGCAGATTTGCAAACTATGCATCCCTGGACACTCGTATATGCAGATGACATAGCACTTGGCCACCAAACACATGAAGCTCTCCAACAACAAGGAGTGATAGACTGAGTGAAAATGGACTTCAACTGAACATACACAGAGTATCTGAGTATCTGGAATCTGACCTCCAAACTGGAAAAACAATTTGAATTAATGGACAAGCACTAAAGAAAGGCACCCAGTTTAAATATCTAGAGTCACTGGTCTCCATAGATGGTGACACAATACCTAGAGTTGTTCACACAGTAGTCCTTTATGGGGCAGAGTGACATGAACAAGCCCTTAACACAATGGAAATTAAAATGCTGAGATGGACGCTTGGCTTGACACTACTTGACCATGTGCCAAATGATGACATCTGTCAAAGACTAGGAATAAAAGCGATCAGCAAGAAAATGCAGGAAGCAAGACTATGGTGGTACGGCCATGTCATGAGAAGAGAATCAGATTAGTTCAACGGGCGGCAGCCAGTTGCAAAAACAGCACTGCATTTGGAGATTGCACGACGACGACCAGGTGGACGGCCAAAGAAAAGATGGATGGACATTATCAACAAAGACGTGCGTGCTGCCAACCTGAGGATGCCCAAAATAAACCCCTGTTGAAACAACAGTCACAATACTCACCTCCCTCAATGGGGAAAATAGATTAGAAAGAGGAAGAATATATTTGCAGAGTTAAACTGTCTTGAGAACTTTTTTCTCAAAATTCATCTGGATTCCCTGGTTGGCAGTTTTCAGCTCGGTCCACACTGCCTCCCCTTTAAGTGCCTCAAAATAGTACAGACTTTGGCAAGCTTTGAAATTTCTTTAATAGAGACCAGATGCCCTGTTGTGATGTAATGCTCTTAGGAAACAAGAATATGGGACAAACTCTGTTGCATTCATAAAATTCATACTGGGCATGTTTAGCCTGAAGAAGAGAAGGCTGAGAGGAGATATGAAAGCCATGTATAAATATGTGAGAGGAAGCCACAGGGAGGAGGGAGCAAGCTTGTTTTCTGCTTCCTTGGAGACTAGGATGCGGAGCAATGGCTTCAAACTACAAGAGAGGAGATTCCATCTGAACATTAGGAAGAACTTCCTGACTGTGAGAGCCGTTCAGCAGTGGAACTCTCTGCCCCAGAGTGTGGTGGAGGCTCCTTCTTTGGAAGCTTTTAAACAGAGGCTGGATGGCCATTTGTCAGGGGTGATTTGAATGCAATATTCCTGCTTCTTGGCAGGGGGTTGGACTGGATGGCCCATGAGGTCTCTTCCAACTCTTTGATTCTATGATTCTATGAAAATTGCAGAAATAAAGAGCTGGTCCTGAATGCACGGCACAACAAGTTTTCAAAATTATTTAATATAAACTGGGCAATAGAAATTGTGTTGTTCTTTGTGCTGTTCATATTCAGCATCGAGAAACTGTAGATTAACTGATGGCTATCCAAGATCTGCTCTTTGGAATATATTTTAGGTAGAAAGTCCAAATATATAGTTCCATGCATGTTTGCTACTCACAGGATTTCTGCCCACAGAAGTCATATAGCAAAGTTTTAAATAGTTTGTACAGCTGGCGATCTTCTGAGCCCACATTGCTACAGTTATGCACAGTTACTCTCTTTTAGATGCATGTTATATCGCTTTTGGGATCTGATCCATTTGTCTAGTTCACATGCACTTCCATACTTACATGGAAGTAAGTCCTGCTGAATTCATTCTTTTGTTCAGCAAAGCTTATTATTGCGATACGTCATCTCTGAAATTTTAACCAAGTGGGGGTATTAACTTTAGCAATGTCTAGGAATTTTCCATTCTCTTTCCTGTCATTTCTTCCATTGGTTAAATGCCTATATGTGTGCTAAGAATATATCTAAGACACATTCCTTTGTGCCCACCTGTCTTTGGGGAGTATAAGTTTACAAGGGGGAAGTATACTGGTCTATATGTAGAAATATAATTTGATTGTATGACATGGGAAATTCCAGCTGAGGAAGTTTAATAAATGCATATTCTGCTGCTGAAGCAGATGTTTCTTTCTAAAGGGATCTCCCCAACTATCAGGTGTTCACTGTTTGTTCCCATTTTCCAAATGAATGTGCCAGAGTATGTATGAATGTATGTACGTTTGTACCCCAAGGGTTCCTCCATGGTTTGATGGATCTGGACCAAACTTGGCACATAGACTCTTCGTTAATTTACTTAAAATAATTGAGTGGTTTGAATTAAATAAACCATTCCTTTTAGAGCCAGAGCTGAAGGAAAAAGAAGGATCAGAGTAGATTGGCTGCTGCTAGGTGAAGTGGCCCCCTGTGATGTGACTGGGAAAGAGAAAGGAGAGAAGAGAGGAAGAGCAAGTGTATTATAGAACAAAGAGAAAACATATAGGTATTCCCCAAAAGATTATTTTTGAGTAAAGGTAAAGGTTTCCCCTTGACATTGAGCCTAGTTGAGTCCAACTCTGGGGGTGGTGCTCATCTCTATTTCTAAGTTGAAGAGCCGGCGTTGTCCGTAGATGCCTCCAAGGTCATGTGGCTGACATGACTGCATTGAGCACTGTTACCTTCCTGCAGAAGTGGTACCTATTGATCTACTCACACTTGCATGTTTTCGAACTGCCAGGTTGGCAGAAGCTGGGGCTAACAGTGGGAGCTCATCCCACTCCTCAGATTCAAACCACCGACCTTTCTGTCAGCAAGTTCAGTAGCTCAGTGCTGCACCACTGGGGGCATATTAGGGAGCATATTAGGTAAATAACGTGAATTATTACCTTAGTATAATTCTTTTGGGAACAAAAACACTTCCTTTGGCATGCTGATCTGCTTGTTTCTCCTTGGCACGGATTCTTGTAGTATTTATACAACAAAAACGCAGTCATATCCTATTTAATGATTAGGGGTTTCATTGTGTTAATTAATATACTGGAAAAGATTTGTTTTGTTTCACTTAGGAGGTGATATCATGGAGGCAAAGTCTTTGCCAAATAAATCCACCTACTTCTTGTTGAGATGGAAGCTGATCTACAACATTTTAATTTAATGATGTGTTTCAAGCGCACCCTGAGGATTGCAGCCATTCATACCAATGTGTGCTAATGCTGCAAAAATTCAGAATGTTGCCTAGTCAGAATAATAGTGTTATATTATAATCTACCTTTTTCCCTTTGTAAAAATCAAAATATGTGTATCATCCAGTATAGCACATGCTTCATTACTATTTTGTAAGAGTCTTGCACATTTCCAGGAGAATAAATGTAACACTTCAAACCTATTAAATTTATCTGTGATGTACTGCCGCATAGCTGTAAATATCTGGTTTAAAAAGCCTTTGGCTTCACTTAGATCTGGAGATTTCCAGGTTTGGCGTAAAGAAGGCAAAGTTTCTAAATCTCATTATTAAAACTGAAAATATGACAGCTTCATCCTGTCTTTTAGCATTCTAATTTTTCAGTTTGCAGTCTTAAGGGTTGCATATATACAGACATTCCTTAAATCAGTGGTTCCCAACCTTTTTTTTTTAACCAGGGACCACTCCCCAACATTAGTACCAAAAGAGTTACAAATCAGTTTTTGGTCAACTTAAAATTTGGTTTGGTTATTTGGAGTGCTGATTCGGAAAATTGCATTGGATAGACCATATCAAATCTAATTTCTGATATAGAACATATGTCATCCAGTATTTGCAATCTGCTCGCCCACTGCCTTAAACGAATAAAGAAAATTGTATTCAGATGCAAGTTGCTTCTTGGCTTTTGTCTACTTTTAACAGTGATTACAAAGAATCTAGCTCTTATTTGGCTCAATCTGACTACTATTTCACCTCCAGAACGGGTTTTTCTACACTGAAAATGCAGAAACTTTTTGGGGACTTTTGGTGACTGTTTGCATATTGTCTGCATATCACAAGCATAAATATGTTGAGTACCTCACGGTTGGAAAAATCAATTCATTAAATGCGCCTTTTTTGTGTTATTACTCATTTTGAATAAATTATTTAGAATAAATTATTTACTTAACCTCATTATGTACCAGCTAGGCAACTGGGAGACAGGTTAGAATTAAGTAAGACTTATGATTGATAGGTCCTGCCTTGGAAATATATAGGCTAAAATATAAATGATTTTGAATATTAAAATAAAAAAAGTTGCCACCAGTTTACTTCTTTTTGTTTTGTTTTGTTTCACAGGGATGACTTTAATATTAAAGTACTTCAGGCTTTTGTTGAACTCCATGAGTTTGCGGATCTTAACCTTGTACAAGCCTTAAGGTGAGTTAATAAGAACAGCCGAAAGATTTCCTGAATATTTGGTTATTTTTAAATGTTAAGAATATGCATTAATTTAATCAAGCAGACTTTTTTTTTTAATCGTATCAGAAGCAACTTGAGAAACTGTATTGGTGTGAGAGAATTGGCTGTCTGCAGAGATGTTGCCCAGGGGATGCCCTGATGTGTTACCATCCTTCTCATGTCCTTGCGTGGAAAGCTGGAGCTGACAGGCAGGAGCTCATCCTATATCGTGTATTCGAATTGCAAACCTTCAGGCAGCACAAGGGTTTAACCCATTGTGCCACTGCGGCTCTAAGGCAGACATAATTTAGTCAAAACCGTAAAGCTTCCTCAATGGCAGTGTGCACAAACTGGTGGTGATGTAGCAGAGCAAAATGTGTAGCACACATTAGCATCAGAAGAATGACAATTCATTCTCATTTTAAAATGAGGTAGCTAAACCCGGATAGATGGTAATAAACAAATTCCATTTGCTTAAATCTTTTGTCGATCTTGAATGTGCTGAACTTTACTTGAATTGCTTCTCCTTTCTTAACTACGTTGATGTAGTCACCGAGACTGTGGCGCAGCTGGCTGGCAGTCAGCTGCATTAAGATCACTACTGACTGAAAGGTCATGAGTTCAAAGCCAGCCCGGGTCAGAGTGAGTGTCTGCCTAATTTGTGTAGCTTGCTGTCGACCTCTGCAGCCGATAGACAGTTGCATCTGTCAAGTAGGAAATTTAGGTACCGCCTACGCGGGGAGGCTAATTTAACTAATTTATGATGCCATAAAAATCTCCAGCAAGTCTGCAAAGAATGAGGAAGTACTTCATCAGTGTCACAAATGGATGGTGAAGCGACGGCTCCCCTGGTGGCCAGATGCCCTCATGAAAAGTTGGAATGTTAAATTGCCTCTGTGTCTGTCTATATATGTTGTGTGTCTATGGCATTGAATGTTTGCCATGTATATGTACATTGTAATCCGCCCTGAGTCCCCTGCGGGGTGAGAAGGGCGGAATATATAAATACTGTAAATAAATAAAAAGACAATATCTTATTTAATAGCTGCTATGGGCGCATGTATTTCAAAAGAAGTCTGCTGCTGTGATTTGAAAAAGCTTCTTTGCTTTGCCTTAATTAAAGACAATTTTACACATTATTTGTATAATCTCTGTAGAGAGATAAGAAAGTGGTTTTGTTTATAGAGTCAGCAAGCAATGCTTGAAGCTCTAGGCTAGTGTTTTGGTCTACAACACATTCGAAACAATAAACCTCTAATTGTGAAATGTAGTGCTATACTACCATTTCTGTATTTTACATAATTTTGGATAAAGATGTGTTTTAGGATAAGATACTCGAGCAGTTTCTTGTCTATCTTTACAGACAGTTCCTGTGGAGTTTCCGGCTTCCAGGAGAGGCTCAAAAAATCGATCGTATGATGGAAGCTTTTGCTTCACGTTATTGCCTTTGTAACCCTGGAGTATTCCAGTCTACAGGTTAGTAATGATAAGTCTCCCACTCATGTTTGTTATTCCTCACTAAAGTCAGGTACAAATTAATTATAGAAAGTAAGCATGAAACTGGTAACAATCTTATTCTCAGAGCTGTGGCATTGAGGAGAAGGAGTCATAGGATGAAGTTGCTCAAGAGAGCTTCATATTATAAGACAGCTTACACATTTGCTGTATCCCTTCTAGTCTTCTGACTTACAGCAACTCTGTTGTAGGGTTTTAATAACTACATTTGTTCAGGGTTTTTTGCCTTCCTCTGAAGCTGGGAGAGTGTTTTTTTTTTCCGATCAGAGCGACTTGAGAAATTGCAAGTCGCTTCTGGTGTGAGAGAATTGGCCGTCTCCAAGGACATTGCCCTGGGGACACCCAGATGATTTACCTTCCTTGTTGGAAGCTTCTCTCATGTCCCCTCATGGGAATCTGGTGCTGACAGATGGGAGCTCACCCCACCTACCCCGAAAGGTCGGCAGTTCGATTCTGGGGGGAGCGGGGGGAGCTCCCAACTGTCAGCTCCAGCTTCTCATGCAGGGAGCAGTACTCATGAACAAGATCTTGGAGTCCTCATGGACAACAAGTTAAACATGAAAGGAAGAAGAAAGGAAATCTTAAACCGCTTTGAGAAAAGCAGTATATAAATGAAGTAAATAAATAAATAAAGTGTTTTTCCCTCAATACCATTATAAAGAAGAAT
The DNA here is from genome assembly GCF_037176765.1 of Anolis sagrei. NCBI lineage: Eukaryota > Metazoa > Chordata > Lepidosauria > Squamata > Anolidae > Anolis > Anolis sagrei. Next base: position 15,457,511 of record NC_090034.1, on the reverse strand, counting down.
GGAAGTTTACTACATTCCCTCCCCCCTTTTTTTATTTTTCATTTCTCATTTTTCACTTTGATATTTTTTGCATTCTATTTTTCTATTTTCTTGTTTCTTTCTTTTGTTTTTATTTTCCCTCCCACCACTCCCTTGATTTCCCCCCCCAAACCCCAACCCAATCCCCTATCCCAACCCAAACCCTGATTCCACCCTGAATCCGAACTCAATCCCCACCCCTTTTTGACCTTCTTCCTTTTAATGCTTACCCCTGAAAATCTTCAATAAAAATCATTGAAAACTTGAGCCAACAATGTCTAGATCCAGGGTAGTCATGCTCCCTCTCTATTCTGCATTGGTCAGACCACACCTGGAAACACATTGTGTCCAGCTTTGGGCATCACAATTTAAGGAAGATGTTGACGAGCTGGAATGTGTTCAGAGAAGGGTGACTAAAATGATCAAGGATCTGAAGAACAAGCCCTATGAGGAGCGGCTTAAAGAGCCGAACATGTTTAGCCTGCAGAAGAGAAGGCTGAGAGGAGACATGATAGCCATGTGTAAATATGTGAGAGGAAGTCATAGGGAGGAGGGAGCAAGCTTGTTTTCTGCTGCCCTAGAGACTAGGATGTGGAACAATGGCCTCAAACTACAGGAAAGGAGATTTCACCTGAACATTAGGAAGAACTTCCTGACTCTAGGAGCTATTCAACAGTGGAACTCTGCCCTGGAGTGTGGTGGAGGAGGCTCCTTCTTTGGATGCTTTTAAACAGAGGCTGGATGGCTATCTGTCAGGAGTGCTTTGAATGCAATTTTCCTGCTTCTTGGCAGAATGAGGTTGGACTGGATGGCCCACAAGGTCTCTTCCAACTCTTATGATTCTATGATTCCTGACACAAAGAAAAAAGAAAGAAAGAAAACACTTTTTGGATTCGAACCACCTACCTTTTGGTCAGCAGTCCTGCTGGTACAAGGGTTTAACCCATTGCATCACCAGGGCTCCTGGGAGAGAGTGATCTGCCCAAGGTTATCCATTAGGTTTCCATGACCGAGCAGGGATTCAAACCTTGTCACCCAGGAGTCCTTTCGATCACTTAAACCACATTGTTTCCAGGTTACAAATATTAGGTAAATTAACTCATAAAAATATAGCACCAATCAATGAAAAGCACCATGTTCAGGCACTTGCTGAGCTGTTGAACTTGCTGACTGAAAGGTCGCAGGATCAAATCTGGGAAACAGCGTGAGCTTCCACTGTCAGCCCCAGCTTCTGCCAACCTAGCAGTTCGAAGACATTCAAATGTGATTAGATCAATAGGTACAGCTCTGGCGGGAAGACAACAGCACTCCATGAAGTCATGCTGGCCACATGACCTTGGAGGTGTCTACGGACAACGCTGGCTCTTCGGCTTAGAAATGGAGATGAGCACCAACCTTCAGAGTTGGACACGGCTGAACATAATGTCAGGGGGAAACTTATACTTTTACCTCAGGCACTTGTTCCTCCTAACTTTGGAAACTTTGTCATTGGATCCAGACCAACTCATGGTCTTCTTTTCAAGAGAAGACTTGCATAGGATGTTCATCTCACATTTAATATGCCTTTGGATGATGTTTTCCTAATGTTACAGGAAGTTAAGAATAATTTCTAAGCCTTCTTCACATCCAATTCTATAACAATAACAACTTACAATCATGAACTTTCAACCTGGCTTTCTCTCCCCTTAAGTTTTTTGGATCTAACATATAGATTTTGACTTTGTTGGAGGGTTAAGGGATAAGCAAGTGTGTCTCCTGACTTTGCATATTTGCTCATAACCAGTTGTCGCCTGGTTTTATAATGATCATCCGAGACAAATCAATCTGCTTTAATGTTGCATTTCAGATACATGCTACGTGCTCTCTTTTGCAATCATTATGTTAAACACTAGCCTTCACAATCACAATGTAAGAGACAAACCAACAGTAGAACGATTTATATCTATGAATCGAGGCATTAATGAAGGCGGGGACCTCCCAGAAGAATTACTACGGGTAAGCTGCTTTTAAAGTGGCCAGTGTGCTGCTGACTTGTTGCTTTGATGTTTACTCAGGGAATGCATGTGTCAGTTCTGGCACTGATCCCTATGGGAACCAGCATTGTAGGATATTTCTCATGTGGCAGTGCATTTCTGCAGCAATAACAGCAACAATGATCCATCTTTCAAGGCCCATAGACTCATTCACATTTTCTTTTCCATTTAAAATAATAATAATAATAAAATACTTTATTTATATTCCACTCTATCTCCCCGAGGGGACTCAGGGTGGATTACAGAACACATATATGGCAAACATTCAATGCTTTTATACAATTAACAAGTCTCTCTCTTCCTCCCAAATGTTATCTGTTCTCACATTTGCCCCCCAAAACCCACCCCAAAAAGACCTTTGGCCTTTTTCTTCCTCAAGTTTTGTCATTTCCCACAAAGAAGACCCCCCCAAACCCATTCAGAAATGTATTGTTGAAGACTTTCATGGCCGGAATCACTGGGTTGTTGTAGGTTTTTTCGAGCTATATGGCCATGGTCTAGAGGCATTCTCTCCTGACATTTCGCCTGCATCTATGGCAAGCATCCTCAGAGGTAGTGAGGTCTGTTGGAACTAGGAAAAACGGTTTATATATCTGTGGAATGACCAGGGTGAAACAAAGGACTCTTGTCTCCTGGACAAGAGTCCTTTGTCCTTCACACCTAGCTCCAGCAGTCAAGAGTCCTTTGTCTCACCCCATGTAGTCCCAAAAGAATTATACTAAGATAATAACTCATGTTATTTACCTAAAATACTCCCCTAATATGTCCCCAGTGGTGCAGCGAGTTAAACCCTCTATTTTTATCAGTTTTATACCTCTTTTTAATTGTGCAATGCTTTTGACACAAAATAATTTAATAACCTCCACATTTGGAACCCACACATAAAAAAACAAAGGCCACACATATGAGCGCACAAAGAAAAGAAGACGTCTCAGGATGCAAATGAAATGAGATTTTAAACATACCTTGATAAGATCCTGAGACATGTCTCTGTCCTACTGTTGCAACGGATGTTCTGTGGTTTTGCATTTTTTTTCCTTCTCAATCTGGAGAGATGCTTATCAGTCTTTTATGATGGAGAAGATGTGTGCCTTATGCATGGATGCATCTTCCTGCAGGTCTTCAAAGGAGATGCTTTATTTTTAGAAGAGAGATCTTTTTGTTTAACATTCTGTAACGTAGGCTCTTGGAACACGGAGAATTCCACACATCTGTTTGGTTTCTGTGTGATCCTGGAGTGTTTTGAACGACCAGACATGTTTGCAGACTGTGATCCAAACCATGCTTTCCTTTTAAGTGCTGTGTAACTGCCTGTTGAGCAAATCACGCATCATCAGGCAAATATTTGTACTTCCTGCCTAAGAAAAGTGAAAAATGCTTGCGCAAACAGTCATTCAGATTATTGTCGAAGGCTTTCATGGCTGGAATCACTGGGTTGTTGTAGGTTTTTCGGGCTATATGGCCATATTCTAGAACAGGCATTCTCAAACTGTGGCCCTCCAGCTGTTTTGGTCTCCAACTCCCAGAAGCCCTAATGAGCTTGTTCAGTTGTCAGAAATTCTGGGAGTTGAAGTCCTAAACAGCTGGACGGCCACAGTTTGAGGATGCTTGTTCTATAATCTAGAAGCATTATCTCCTGACGTTTCACCTGCATCTATGGCAAGCATCCTCAGAGGTTGTGAGATCTGTTGGAAACTAGGAAAATAGGGCTTATATATCTGTGGAAAGTCCAGAGTGCGAGAAAGAGCTCTTGTTTGTTGGAGCTGGGTGTGAATGTTTCAATTGGCCACCTTGAACAATTTCAATAGAAAGGAAGAACTGGGTTGTTGTAGGTTTTTTCGGGCTATATGGCCATGTTCTAGAGCAGGGGTCCTCAAACTATGGCCCATGGGCTGGATACGGCCCTCCAGGTCATTTACCTGGCCCTTGTTCAGGGTCAGCCTAAATCTGAAATGACTTGAAAGCACACAACAACAACAACAACAACAACAACAAACCTATCTCATCAGCCAAAACCAGGCCCTCACTTCCCATTGAAATACTAATAAGTTTATATTTGTTAAAATTGTTCTTCATTGTATTGTTTTTAAGTTTTTTTTACACTACAAATAAAATATGTGTAGTGTGCATAGGAATTCATTCATGTTTTTTTCAAATTATAATCCGGCCCGCCAACAGTTTGAGGGACTGTGACCTGGCCCTCTGTTTAAAAAGTTTGAGGACCCCTGTTCTAGAGGCATTATCTCCTATTTTTTTAAATCTAATCTTTGAATTTTAAATTAAGTGAACCTTCTGTAGCTTGTTGACCTGAGGTTCATATTTTTATGGTTAGAACATGGTCGTATAGCCCGAAAAACCCTACAACAACCCAGTGATTCCAGCTATGAAAGCTTTCGACAATACAGAAAGGAAGAAACCATGAAAATGAACAAAATCTGGCCACCAATATTAAAAAAAACCTCTAAAATTATAACTGTAAATAAAGAACAAAATTCAAACACAGGAGAGCTCCAGAGAAGAAACAATCAGGAACAGCTAATCACCTCTCAACAAAGAATTCCCCCAGGCGGTAACAAGCCACGTCTAAAAACTGTCAGGCCATCAAATGCTACTCAAGATGGCCAGTTGAAATATTCACACTTGCTTTCAACACACAAAAGTTCTTTGTGTTTTCCGGGCTGTATGGCCATGTTCCAGAAGCATTATCTCCTGACGTTTCGCCCACATCTATGGCAGGCATCCTCAGAGGTTGTGAAGTCTGCTGGAAACTAGGCAAGTGGGGTTTATATACCTGTGGAATGTCCAAGGTGGGAGAATGAATTATTGTCTGTTGAATGCAAGTGTGAATGTTGTGTTGAATGGCCTTGATTAGCGTTGAATGGCCTTGCAGCTTCAAAACCTGGCTGCTCCCTACCTGGAGACCTCCTTTGTTGGGAGGTGTTAGCTGGCCCTGATTTCTTCCTCTCTGAAATTCCCCTGTTTTTTAATAGTTGTTCTTTCTTAGCTGTGTTTTGGAGTTTTTTAAATACTGGTAGCCAGATTTTGTTCATTTTCATGGTTGCCTCTTTTCTGTCCACAAGCATGTGGCCAGTGGGCAACATTCACACTTGCTTCCAACAAACAAGAGTTCTTTCTCCCACCCTGGACTTTCCACAGATATATAAACCCTATTTTCCTAGTTTCCAACAGACCTCTAAGTCATAGATGCAGGCGAAACATCAGGAGAGAATGCTTCTAGAACATGGCAATACAGCCCGAAAAACCTACAACAACCCAGTCATTCAGATTGTTGCTCTGAAAAGCACTGTCTCTTTGAGAACTTTCAACAGAATCTATTAACCATCTCTTGCCTTCCCAGCATTGAGGTTAAACTTTTCCCCATTTTCTTTCAGAATTTATATGAAAGCATTAAAAACGAGCCTTTTAAAATTCCAGAAGATGATGGGAACGATTTGACCCATACGTTTTTTAACCCAGACCGAGAAGGCTGGCTGCTGAAATTAGGTCAGTAAATAGATAATTTCTCCCTTTGCCTTCTATATTCACCTGCGCTTTGTCCCCTGATCCTGCTTTTGTGAAAATCCAATGCATTGGGATTCCTGTTTATTTCTGATCAAAATGTCGCCAAGTAATTTTTGTATTATTTTTGTACCTCTTCCTAATTTGCAATTTTGTGTGGCTAAACCTGTCAGTAAAAATGGATCTCTGTCTTTTACAGAAATACCAAAGACAAATAGATAACCTTTATGTTTACTTTCGACCATTCCAAAGACTACTGTGATAAAGTATTTCATGAGATTTCTCTCTCTTCCAAACACAAATGAAGTGCTCCTGTCTGTTCCAAAGGTTATTCCTGTGTGTCTTTAGGTTCACTCCCATATTTGTGAATTTCTGTTGGTGTGACTTTTGGCTATGATTTTTTAAATGAGTGGTTTAAATGTGCCTTCTTGTTTTCCTTTTGGCCTATGACCTATCACCTTTCTGTTCTGTGACTGGCTGTCTCTGCTTATTCTGCATTAGGAGGTACGTACCTGATGGCTTTCTAGCCCCTCTCTTCTTCTGTTGCTTGTTCTTTCCTTATTTTCCCCCTTCCTCCTCCTGTTTTGCTCACTTTCCTTCATTTTAGCATTTGTGGGATTACCCTGCTTGTCATTTAATAACACTAACTTGAGATGGGTGAAGCCAATGGATTTCCAATCATGTCTATAATCAGTTCTTGTGGGTTTTTTCGGGCTATATGGCCATGTTCTAGAGGCATTTCTCCTGACGTTTCGCCTGCATCTATGGCAAGCATCTTCAGAGGTCTGCTGGAGCTGGGAAAAAGGGGTTTATATATCTGTGGAATGACCAGGGTGAGACAAAAGGCTTGTCTATAATATTCCCAAACAATCACTGTTTCTTCAGGTGCTCCAAATACTTCACATTCGTTGACATTCAGCCCTGGTTTGGCAAATCTTTGACTCTGTAGAATTAGTAGCCAGGTGTGATGTACTTTATTTCCTCATATTATGTACTAGCCGTCCCCTGCCATGCATTGCTGTGGCCCAGTCTGATGATCTGGAAAATAAAGTAATTGTTTCTAATCTATGTAATTTCTTCATGCTTGTGGATAAACAGTATTTCTTGTTGTTTCTTTGTCAGTGTTGATGTGGAGATTGTCTGGTTTGCCTACTCTGGAACATGCAACATATCATTGTCCTTCTTTAGGGGTCCCTTTCAAATCTATGATATTATATCTGTGTGTGTGTGAGAATCATATATATCTATCTATGTCTATGGCTGGATGGCTCTTTGTCAGGAGGTCTTTGATTAGATTTTCTTGCCCTGGTGAAGAGAATCATAGAATCCTAGAATCAAAGAGTTGGAAGAGACCTCCTGGGCCATCCAGTCCAACCCCTGGACTGGATGGCCTTAAGTATTTTCTGTTGGTCATGGGGGTTCTGTGTAGGAAATTTACCCCAATTCCGTCGTTTGAGGGGTTCAGAATGCTCTTTGATTGTAGCTGAACTATAAATCCCAGTAACTATAACTCCCAAATGTCAATGTCTATTTCCCCCTAATGCCATCTGTGTTTATATTTGGGCATATGGAATATTTGTGCCAAGTTTGGTTCAGATCCATCATTGTTTGAGTGGTCTCTGATGTAGGTGAACTACAACTCCCAAACTCAAGGTCAATGCCCACCAAAACCTTCTAGTGTTTTTTTGTTGGTCATGGGAGTCCTTGTGTCACCTTTGGTTCAATTCCATCATTGTAGAGAATTCTTCTGGAACGTGGTCATACAGCCTGGGAAACTCACAGCAAGCCAGTGACTCCAGCTATGAAAGCCTTCGACAACATAGTTTGGGAATGCTTTGGAAAGATTGCCTTCTTGAAGGAAGGGCTGTATATCAGAATGTCAGAGCCATCTTCCCATATTCAGTAGGCATTTCTACTTCACCTATATCATAAAGCCAAGAGGTTGTAGACGCTTCCGTCTAAATATGTCCTCGATGAGATCCAATGTAGCTTGTTTGATCAGACATTCTGATTGCTGATTTATTTATTTATTTACTTACTGTATTTGTATACCACCTTTCTCAGCCAATTGGCGACTCAAGGCGGTTTCCAACAAATCAGTATACATACAACATAATATAGATTAAAAACATTAAACAATATAAAACATCACAAAAGCAATAAAAACAACACCATCAGCGTCTCATTATTCATGATTGCTGATTTAGAGGCCTAACTTCAATTGATCTCAAGGGCAGCTGGTTGCTGTTGCATTGAAGTGGGCAGCAGAGGAACCCTTCTTTTGCGCCTTTTGAATTGTGGAATTGGCTGTCAACCTGTTGTTTGTATTCACCTTGTTTGCAGGTGATTATTGAGGGGGCAATTGCCCACCCGCCTCTCGCCTGCCCTCTGCCATGACCATTTGTTGCTTTCCTTCACTGGGAGCCCAAGGGAGGCCACATTCGAAAGCGATTTGTGCTTCCCTTCCTTGCTCCAGCAAAGATGACAGATTCTCTGTGTCTGCATGTCTTGGATCAGGGAGCACAGCACAGCGGAAGCAGCAGCAGAGGGAATTGCGACAGCACCGTGTTGAGCAGACATACAGTACGTAAACCAGAGACTCTGGAGAGTTAGTGCTAAAGAAAGAAGACGGAGAGCCGAGTGTGTACGGTTTGACATGGCAGTGGCCAGTTATAATCTCCATCTCACTGGCCACATAGGTCCCTGCCTGTGTTTCATCCTTGGAACTACAGGCAGTCCCCGGGTTACGAACATCTGACTTACAAACAACTCATAGTGAAGAACAGATGTGAGACAACAGGAAGTGAGAGAAATCTGCCCCTTGGAAGGGAAATCCACTCCTAGAAGAGTTATCATGGGGAAAAACTTTATCACCAATCTTTGATTCCACAACAGGACATGTTTTTCAAAATTCAATTGTCACAAGGCTAGAAAGTGAGGCGAAATATTGTGAACAGGGGCACAGACTCAAAGGGAAACACTACAGGGATGTCCACCCTTCCCTATGATATTCAAAACTATATATATCTATATAACTAAAAATGTAATGTTCATTTGTGGGATTAACATAACTCAAAAACCACTGGACAAATTGACACCAAATTTGGACAAAATACATGTATCAGGCCAACGAGTGACCATCACTCATAAAAACACTGAAAAACACAGCAGAAGAGACTTTAAAAGCCAAAAAACAAAAAATACATTACAACACAGGCACACACACACACACACACACACACACACATATATATATATGCAAACACGCATATTTTATTTGTTTGTTTGTTTGTTTACTATATTTGTATACTACCCTTCTCAGCCCTTAGGCGACTCAAATATATATATACACAAATATTGTTGTTGTTGTTCATTCAGTCGTCTCCAACTCTTCGTGACCTCATGGACCAGCCCATGCCAGAGCTCCCTGTCAGCCGTCACCACCCCCAGCTCCTTCAAGGTCAGTCCAGTCACTTCAAGGATGCCATCCATCCATCTTGCCCTTGGTCGGCCCTTCTTCCTTTTACCTTCCACTTTCCCCAGCATAATTGTCTTCTCTAAGCTTTGCTGTCTCCTCATGATGTGGCCAAAGTACTTCAACTTTGTCTCTAGTATCCTTCCCTCCAGTGAGCAGCCGGGCTTTATTTCCTGGTTGGATCTTCTCGCAGTCCAAGGCACTCTCAGAACTTTCCTCCAACACCACAGCTCAAAAGCATCTATCTTCCTTCGCTCAGCCTTCCCTAAGGTCCAGCTCTCACATCTGTAGGTTACTACAGGGAATACCATGGCTTTGACTATGCGGATCTTTGTTGCCGGTGTGATGTCTCTGCTCTTTACTATTTTATCGAGATTGAACATTGCTCTCCTCCCAAGAAGTAAGCGTCTTCTGATTTCCTGGCCACAGTCTGCATCTGCAGTAATCTTTGCACCTAGAAATACAAAGTCTGTCACGGCCTGTACTGGTCCATTTAGTTTTCTTGGCAAGGATACTGGGGTGGTTTGCCATTGCCTTCCCCAGGGATCTCTGCCACGATCGTCACGTCTTGGGTGGCCCTTCACGGTTTCGCCCATGACTTCATTGAGGTGCTCAAGCTCCAGCGCCACGACAAGGCGGTGGTCCTTTGCTGGAGTACACAAATATATAGGCATACATATTCATATATATACACACACACAACACATATACACAGACTGGGCCACAGCAACGCATGGCAGGGGACGGCTAGTGTGTGTGTGTTTAACTCTAACACACACAGTTAGAGTTAAACTTAAAAAATGTACCTGTTCTGACTTACATACAAACTCAATTTAAGAATAAACCTAAAGAACTTATCTTGTTCATAACTTGGGGACTGCCTGTACTTTTCTGTTAAAGTTGGGGAGAGAGGGAATGGAGGTTTGCTTCAGGAATACAGGTGAGCCATGGATTTAGCAAGGAATGGGGGGAGTATTTCATGCTTCCAGAAAGCTACAGAGTCTCTTCAGGCTAAGGCGGTTTTGTATTTTCTACATTGACAGGAAATGCCTTCACCGTCTTTCCAGAATTTCTGGCTCCCTATCTTCCAAATGTCTTCAGTGGCAGTACGGGTTGCAGTCCTTGCTCTCTACATGATCTTGTCAAGGATCTTGACATACCAGTTCTTGGGAAGCCAGAACGTGGATTTGCTCCTTATTTGCAAAAATAAGTCCCTCTAGCAAATGAGCAGAAGTTGCTGATACCTTGGAATTAATTAGTGTTCCCCTTGCTAAAGGTGGGAGGAAGAAAAAAAGATGTATATACAGGCAGTCCCCAAGTTATGAACAAGATAGGTTCTTTAGGTTTGTTCTTAAGTTGAATTTGTTTGTAAGTTGGAACTTACAAACAAATTCAACTTAAACTCTAACTCCAGGCTTGTGTGTGTGTGTATTTGTATATGTATATACTGTGTGTGTGTGTGTGTGTATACACACACACACACACACACACACACACACACACACAAGTTTTGGATAGAATAGGAAAAGGTTAACAGCCCTGTAGTGTTTCCTTTGCTGTCTCTGCCCCTGTTCAGAAGATTTCACCTCACTTCCTGTCCCTGTAAGAATTGGATTTTGGAAAACTGGGCTTTTTCCTGTCGTATCACCTCCGTTCTTAACTGTTTGTAAGTCAGATGTTTGTACCTTGGGGACTGCCTATACATCAATTTACCAAACAACTTTTTGCAAGTGGCTTCCCGGCCATATTATGAATCAGGGGATAAAATAATCTCTCTGTTAACTATTCATTCTTCTACAATTCCTGATTCCTTAAAGCAGTGTTTCTCAATCTGTGCTCCTCCAGGTGTTTTGGACTTCAGCTCCCAGATATCCCAGCCAGTTTACCAGTTGTTAGGAATTGTGGGAGCTGAAGTCCAAAACATCTGGAGGAGCATAGTTTGAAAACCACCGCCTTAAAGCAAAGATGTTCACAGTGTAGCTCAAGGTCTCCATACAGGTTGCCAAGCCATTCTTGCATCTCTTGGAACCCCAAACTTCCCAACAAAAGTGTTTTGTTGTTGTTGTTGTTTTTTGGCCAGCAACAAAAGAAGTGACTTGCTACTCCTGAAGGCATCTGGGAGTAGTCCTTCACTTTTAAATATACTACAGGTCTTTAAAATAAAAATAACCATAATGCATTTCTAAACCATCCCAGGATGTTCAGCCACTTCTGGTCTCACTCCCTCTTCTGAAGTCTGTTTGCATTAACTGAATTGTTGTTATCCTCATAATCCATAATGTTAAGGCATAAACACAGAGGAGGAATGCAGTGCTGAATTTTGTTCCAGTCTCCTCTATATTTGGAAAATAAATGTTTGCGATCTCAAAACCTTGGTAATTTCAGTGTTGGGAGGAGGACCTGAGCTCCTTTTCTAACTGTTGGATGAGTGGGCTTATTAACAAACGACCCTCCCCATAAATGTACAGCAGAGTAACTTATTAGCAGCAGCGTGACCCAGCCCCAGTAGCCCAAAGTGATAAAAAGAAGCAAAACACACAGACCAGTGTTATATCTTCCTTAGGAGGCTTTTCTTTGTAGTAAAATACTATGGTTGCACTATTTACAAGAATAAGGTTTCCATAACACAAATAAAGTTCTGTATACTTTCTTCTTTGCTTCCACGCTGGGCTTCTTTCTTATGCAGATAAAAAGCTTTGCTCTCACAGAGCCTCTTCTCACACCGAATTTACACAGGAGCTTCACACAGTAGGTTTATACACACTGGAGCTTTGCATAGTAGCTTTACACATGAGGCCTTCAACCTGGGTCTTCCACTCACTAAAGCTTCTCACACCAGGGCTTCTCATACTGTGAGGCCTTCTTGCAGACTAAGGCCTACCTCAATCACACAGAGGCTTCTCTCACAGACTGAGGCCCACCTCACACTGTGAGGTCTTCTCACAGACTGAGAACTTTCTCCCACTGAGGCAAACTAACACAGAGGCCTACTAAGCTACAGGCACACCTGCTTATATAGAACTGCAGCTTATGATGAGCCATTGCATCCATTTAACCCTTTCAGTGCTAGAATAACATTTTTGTAATTAAAAATACCTAGTTAGCCCCCGGTGGCGCAGTGAGTTAAACTGCCAGTGCTGCACAACTTGTTGACCAAAAGGTCGCAGGTTAGAATCCGGGGAGCGGCGTGAGCTTCCGCTGTCTACCCCAACTTCTGTCAACCTAGCAGTTCAAAAACATGCAAATGTGAGTAGATCAATAGGTACTGCTCCGGCAGGAAGGTAACGGCACTTCATGCAGTCATGCCCACCACATAACCTTGGAGATGTCTACGGACAACTCCAGCTCTTTGGCTTAGAAATGGAGATGAGCACCAGCCTCCAGAGTCGGACACGACTAGACTTAATGTCAGGGGAAAACCTTTACCTTTTAGTTAATTTTTAATATTTCTTACACTAACATCCTAATTTTAAAATGAGGCTGAATTTATCATACCAGCAAACAGACCTCTTGAACTTCCAAAACTTGCAGAGAACATTTGAATTCATGCATATGTTTATTCAGAGCTGTGTCAATGCACTTAAGACCAGCTGCCTCTGGAAAGTGTGGCAATTGAAAAAGTGTGTCTTGCGAGTAAACTACTGGCAAAGAAAGCTAACCCAAGATCTCTGTAACAGATTCAGACACAAGTTTACTTTGGGCTACTTTTAAGGCATTGCATAAGGATTAATTGTGGGCCAATTGAGGAGGCGGTGGTTGAAATAAGATCCCTCCTCCGTGTCCTTCCTAGCAGACTTTACAGCTGGACAAAGATTTTACAGGCGACAGATCCCAGGATGTGAGTCTTCTGGTCTGTATTTATTCTTCTTCCAATAACAAGAGTCTGCTGGCAGCTGCTCAGCTAAACCGTCTAGTACTCAAGAATTTGTTGTAAATAACAAAGGTCTGGCTTTAATTATTTCCTCTATTGCTCAGGAGGTAAATAGTTTCTGGTGTCTGTTTTTGCCTTCTCTGAAGTCTTCTATTCTGGCAGCAACTCCCCACCTGATGAAAATGTGATGGAGCTGCAATCCAATAAACTTTGAGGACACCAGGTTGGGGAAAGTTGTATCTGAGCCAATGTCATCATCCACAATTATGCCTGAAACATTAGGGCTTGTTTAAGCTTTGCCTACATTGTATTGTTGAAGGCTTTCATGTTCGGAATCACTGGACTGTTGTAGGTTTTTTCGGGCTATATGGCCATGTTCTAGAGGCATTCTCTCCTGATGTTTCACCTGCATCCTCAGAGGTTGTGAGGTCTGTTGGAACTAGGAAAATTGGGTTAATATATTTGTGGAATGACTAGGGTGGGACAAAGAGCTCTTGTCTGTTGGAGCTAGGTGTGAATGTTTCAATTTACCACCTTGAGTCTTAAGAGGGAGCAACAATGTCCTTCTGTGGAGCAACATCCATTCTGTTGGTAGAGATCAACAATGTCAACCATGTGGCTGGTAGACCAGCAACCCACTTGTGGTTTGGTGTTACTATTTATTTTCATCTGCATAAAGGAAGGAACTGCAGTGGTGCAATGGGTTTAATCTTTGTGCTGGCTGAACTGCTGACCTGATGGTTGGCGGTTTGAATCTGCAAGATGGAGTGAGCTCCTGTCTATCAGCTCCCGCATCCCATACGGGAACATGAGAGAAGCTTCCCACAGGATGATGGTGATGATGATGATGATGATAATAATAATAATAAACTTTATTTATACCCCGCCACCATCTCCCTAAAGGGGATTCAGAGCGGCTTACATGAGGCCAAGCAAAATAAAATATGAACAACAAAAATAGCATCACAATAAAATAAACAAAACATTCAGTTAAAATAATCAGTGCAAAATAACATAATGGAAAATCCAGGCATCTCCTGGGCAACGTCCTTGCAGACAGCCAATTCTCTGGCCTTTTTCTCCCTTTTGCCCTCCATTTGTGCCTCTTTGAATTCTGCAGCACTGCTGGTCACAGCTGACCTCCAGTTAGAGTTCTCAAGGTCCAGGGCTTCCCAGTTCTCAGTGTCTATACCACCAAATGCAGTAGGTTCCCTGCAACTTTCAGCCAGATAGCAATATAAGGAGGTTCTAGATCAGGCATGGGCAAGCTTTAATTTCCAACGGACCCCTCAACCTCTGAGGATGCCTGCCATAGATGTGGGCGAAACCTCAGGAGAGAATGCTTCTGGAACATGGCCATACAGCCCGAAAAGCTTACAACAACCCAGTGGTTCCGGCCATGAAAGCCTTCAACAATACCTTCAACAACATTTTGTGAGTTTACATTGCAGATCAGTAGATCAAAAACTCCAGGATGCAAAACACATTCCTGCAATTGTTCCGTAGTTTCAGAGGGCCTTCCCCCGCCCCCCCCCCCCTAATGACAAGCACATGCATGCAAACCTTTCTGGACCAAGTAGAAGCTGCAACTGCTTTTTATGCCCCTGCCTTGATTTGAGCAACGTGATTGATTTAAGATGATTAATCCTCGGGTGAACCATATCTTTAATGAGTGCCTGATGTTCAAAGTATTGTTTAGTAACAAGATCAGCCTGACTGAGAGTGAAGGCTAATGAGATTTAATCGCAAAGTAATGGATGATGCAACTCGAAATCTCTTTAACTGCAGAGAAACCAGGCCTGCGTATTGATAACATCAAAAATCATATCTCTATTCCGTTTTTCCCCTTACGGCTTGAAGAAAGAGAACTTGGACCTTTTTATAGTGGCGCAAGGAAGGATATACATTTCCGACGTCATTTCCTGCATAACAATTGAGCCACAGGCAATCCCCAAGTTGTGAACAAGATGTAGATTTCCCTCAATTCCTGTTGTCTCACCCCTGAACTTAACTATGAGTCGTTTGTAAGCCAGATGTTTGTAACTCAGGGACTGCATGTACTTGGTTAATATGGAGGAAGTCTGTATTCTCTTCGATTTGATATTGTGTTAATTTGTTTTATTTTTTTTATTTTGCTACTGTACGTATTTTATTTTGATGTAATTTTTTGTTGTCTGCATTTTATTTTGCTGTATTGTATCTTTGGGCTTGGCCTCATGTTAGCTGCCCCGAGTCCCCTTTCCGGAGATGGTGGCGGGGTATAAATAATAATAATAATTATTATTATTATTATTATTATTATTATTATTATTTTATTTGGTACATATTTCTGCTTGCTGTGGTGCTTCAACTCTTGATTAGCAGTTCATAGAACAGATCCAAGGGCATAGCTCTGGCTTTCAAGGAACTAATCGAAAATTGAATGGATCATATCTTGATATCAGAAAGGCCTTTGACAGATTCTCCCATATTTATTTATTTATCGTGTCATCAGCAACCATTGTTTTACAATTCTAACAGAGCAAAACAAACACAGAGATTAAAATGAAAAAGAAAAAAAAAAAAAAACCACACAGATTTTGTAAATTTGGTATTTGGTTAAATGTCCTTTGACCAGTATCTGGCCACTTGGAGTGCCTCTGGGGTTGCCGCAAGAAGGTCCTCCATCGTGCATGTGGCAGGGCTCAGTATTATCTAGCCCACATTTTACTCATTTGTTTGCAAGACAATCATGGGAGAACCCAGAAGCAACCGGATTCTCCCATGATTGTCTTGCAAACAAATGAGTAAAATGTGGGCTAGATAATACTCCTGTTGGGTGAATTTGTAATGGTTGAGTGACCGAACTCAAAAGGTTCTTCTCCCCAATGGTTCCTCTTCATCCTAGAAAGAAGTGACTGGTGGGGTGCCATAAAGAGGGCTCTGTCTGGGCCTAGTGCTTTATCAATGACTTGAATAGGGTAGCCACGGATTTATGTTATTGTTTTGGACTTCAAATTAGGAGTTTCTTCTGTTCTGGCCAGCAGTCTACCCAAAAGTGAAAATGTGGGTGTTTGTTGGGGTTGGATAGCCGTTGTGGAAAAAGCCATGCTAGACATGTATTTCCTTTGTGTTTTTATTTGAATAGAGAAGTTAAGTAGGAAAACACATATTAAGACCAGTATCTGTGATCTTTCTCACTCCCCAAAGACGGTTATGGAAATCAGTGTCTCAAGCTGTGTCTTGTATGTATCAATACCTTTCTCTCGCTCATAGAAGTATAGAGTTAGAAGAGACCCCAAGGGCCATCCAGTCCAACCACCTTCTTCCAGGCAGGGAAGACACAACCTAATCCCTCACAACATATGGCCATGCAGCCTTTGTTTAAGAGCCTCCACGAGACTCCACTATTGAACATCTATTCTTATGGGTTATTGTGAATTTTCTGGGCTGTATGGCCATATTCCCTGGGCTCTTCTGTGGGACTGGATCCCTAGTTAGTCTGCAGTTCTTTTCATGTTCCTTCTTATGGTCAGGAAGTTCATCTTAATCTTCTTCTTAGCCAATCCCTCGTTGTCCCAGTAGGATAGTCTTCCAAGGTCAGTGTATTGGTGGGTCCGTAGGTGGCTGTGGAGCCCTATTCTTGATCTGCATCTTCTCCCGCAGTGAGGGCATTGGTTTCCAGGTGGAAGGCGGTCCCGGTCAGGGTTGGCTTGACGCACCTTCTTCTTGGCACATTTCTCTCTCTCACCCTCCATTCGTGTCTCCTCAAATTCTACAGCACTGCTGGTCACAGCTGACCTCCAGCTGGAGCATTCAAGGGCCAGGGCTTCCCAGTTCTCAGTGTCTATGCCAGAGTTCTTAAGGTTGGCTTTGAGCCCATTTTTAAATCGCTTTTCCTGTCCACCAACATTCCGTTTTCTGTTCTTGAGTTCAGAGTAGAGCAACTGCTTTGGGAGACGGTGGTCGGGCATCTGGACAATGTGGCCAGTCCAGCGGGGTTGATGGTGGAGGGCCATTGCTTCAATGCTGGTGGTCTTTGCTTCTTCCAGCATGCTGACGCTTGTCTGCTTATCTTCCCAAGAGATTTGCAGGATTTTTCAGAGGGAACGCTGATGGAATCGTTCCAGGAGTTGAATGTGATGTCTGTAGACAGTCCATGTCTCGCAGGCATATAGCAGGATTGGGAGGGCAATAGCTTTATAAACAAGCACCTTAGTATCCCTATGGATGTCCTGGTCCTCAAACACTCCCTGCTTCATTCGTAAAAATGCTGCGCTCGCAGAGCTCAGGCGGTGTTGTATTTCAGTGTCAATGTTGACTTTTGTGGAGAGGTGGCTGCCAAGGTAGCTGAAATGGTCTAATGTTACACCATTAAGCTGTATTTCTGGCTTTGGAGAGGGATTGGCTGGTGACTGCTGGAGTCTTAATGTTCAGCTGGAGTCTCCTTTCCTGTCATTTGAATCCATTTCCCCATTGAGTCCTAGTCTCCAGGGCAAATATGAATGGTGCCAGAACAGCTTGTTCCGAAGGTGACATGCTCTACACCTGAAGTAAAGGAGTGGATCACATCATCCATGTAGCGCTGGGGATAGTCAACAATGCAAGAGGGTATTACTGGGATCAATGTCCAAACCTTCTACCTCCTGTCTCTCCTGAAATAGGGCCTTTTGGAGATTGTCTGAGCCTGTTCTGAGAATGAGTTTGAACTGCAGAGAATGGATCTTTTTTATCTTTCCTTTGACAAAGATGAGGTCTTGAGCATAGTGATGTGGGGATGAGTGGAACATTGGGTAGATAGAAAAAAATTATGTATTTATTTACATTTAAATGCTGTCCTTCTCGCCCCGAAGGGGACTCAGAGCAGCTTACAATGTGTGTGTGTGTGTGTGTATACACACACACACACACACACATTGTAAGCTGCTCTGATAATATAATACTACTACTAATAATATTATTATTAGTAGTATTATATTGTATTACATTATAATATTATAAATATTATATGTATATACAATATATTATATTATATTATTTACAGTATTTGTATACCGCTTTTCTCACCCCAAGGGGGACTCAAAGCGGTTTACACGTAAGTAATGGCAAAAATTCAATTCCAGTACAAACAGTTACAATTATACACTGCAATAAGACATAAATTAAATTAAAAATACATCCATGAGCAATAAAACAATCATTAAAACAATAAAACAGTCTCTTCCGTCAAATCGCCGTTCCAGTCATTGTCTTTCTGAAATGCTGCATATATTTACTTCTACTGCCCAAAGGCCTGGTCCCAAAACCATGATTTTAATTTTTTTCTAAAAGCCAGGAGGGAGGGAGCGGATCTTACCTAATTTGGGAGTGTGTTCCATAGGCGGGGGGCCACAGCCGAGAAGGCCCCGTCTCTCGTCCCCGCCAGGCGCATCTGTTATTAGCATAGCACAGGAGACAAGGGTTCACATTGTTGATGTGAAAGTTTTGTAATCTCACCGTTCGGCTGAAGACTGCTACTGAATCTTTTATTGCGTAGCCACCTTCCTCCTTTATTGCTGGCACTAGGAACCGTGTGCCTGGAAGAACCCAAAAAGGATGAGCATCACCTTTAAAACCGTCTTAGACTCAACAAGTCATTTCCAGTAACCCCTGTGTTCATTTAACCTTGGTTCAAATGTCTGTTTTCCACCTAAACCATCTTTTTTGACGAGCCTTAACCATTTAATGAAGTAACAAGGTAACCAACCTAACCTTTTTGCCCAATCCGTGGGGCTTTGGAACGGAGCTGATATAACTGGAGTATGCCTTGTGTCTTGCAGGCGGAAGAGTGAAAACGTGGAAAAGGAGGTGGTTTATACTGACAGATAATTGCCTGTATTATTTTGAATACACAACAGTGAGTATGTCGTATTTCAAATCATATTCCGTCTGCTCCTAGTTCCAAATAACTCAAAAGTGTATACTCAATGTTATCTTTCCTTGACTTCTAGGACAAGGAGCCCAGAGGGATTATACCCTTGGAAAACCTCAGCATACGAGAAGTGGAGGATCCGAGAAAACCAGTAAGGCCTTCTCCTTTGTTAAGCTCTGTCAAAAAGAAGGCAAGCTTCCCAAGTCTGCAATAGTCTCATATGAAGACAGTATTTCTCAACCTGGGGTTCAGGAAACACAGAAAACACAGTATATTTATTTATTCTGTTGGTCATGGGGATTCTGTGTGGCCCAATTCTGTCATCATTGGGGTTCAGAATGCTTTTTGATTGTAGGTGAACTATAAATCCCAGCAACTACAACTCCCAAATGTCAAGTCTATTTTCCCCAAACTCCACCAGTGCTCATATTTGGGCATATTGAGTATTTGTGCCAAGTTTGGTCCAGATCCATCACTGTTTGAGGCCACAGTGCTCTCTGGATGTAGGTGAACTACAACTCTCAAGGTCAATGCCCACCAAACCCTTCCAGGTTTTTTTTCTGTTGGTCATGGGAGTTCCGTGTCTCAAGTTTGGTTCAATTCCATCGTTGGTGGAGTTCAGAATGCTCTTTGATTGTAAGTGAACTATAAATCCCAGCAACTACAACTCCCAAATGACAAAATCAATCCCTCCAACCCCACCAGTATGTGGGCATATTAGGTATTTGTGCCAAATTTGGTCCAGTGAATGAAAAGTCATCCTGCATATCAGATATGTACATGACGATTCATAGCAGTAGCAAAATTACAATTATGAAGTAGCAACAAAAATAATTTTATGTTTGGGGGTCCCCACAACATGAGGAACTGTATTAAGGGGTCACAGCATTAGGAAGGTTGAGAAACACTGTATTAAGAAGCTCATGGTGTAGTTAGGATTATGGCAGAAATATTGTAAAACACCAGCATCTGGCAGCATTGAGTATTTAAAGAAATATTCAAAAAGTGAAGAGGATATTCATTTGAGGTTTTCTAAAAGCCCCCCCTCCCCTTTCTGCTTAACCGTCTGAAAAAGCACTGAAAGAGTAAAAAAAAAACCAAAAAACCAATAGCAATATGGAGTCAGGAACTCCTGATCAGTACAAGCTATATGGGACAAGAGAAATTACATTAAAATAACAGTTATTTCAAGATAATCAAATTACGGCATGCTTTCTCAAACATAAAATGCCTTGGTGTCTCAGTGGAATAAAGAAAAGGGGCCTCAATATTCCCAACCAGTCAATCAGTCCCTTCACAGGGCTTCTGGCTTTTTTGATCAGTGTATAGTCGAAGGCTTTTATGGCTGGAATCACTGGGTTGTTGTAGGTTTTTCGGGCTATGTGGCCATGTTCTAGAAGCATTCTCTCCTGACATTTTGCCTGCATCTATGGCAAGCATCCTCAGAGACCTCACAACCTCTGAGGATGCTTGCCATAGATGCAGGCAAAATGTCAGGAGAGAATGCTTCTAGAACATGGCAATATAGCCCGAAAAACCTACAACAACCTTTTTGATCAGCGTTGGCTGATCCTTAGTCAGAATTGATGCTTTCACCTCGTTGTGGAATGACCCTCGATTTATCCATGGGTCGTATGAAAATCCATAATGTTGGTCCCAAAACCTGCCCTTGACTTATACACGAGCATACAGGCTGACCTCTGAGTGTGTGTCTGTATATATATGTGTGTGCGTTCTTTGGATAGCATAGGGAAGGCTTAACACCCTTTGTGGGGTTTGTTTTGCTGTCTGTGCACCTGTACAGAAGATTTCCCCTCACTTTCTGCCCATGTGATAATTGGATTTTCAAAAATTTGGGTTGTTGTGGAAACAAGGATTGATGATAATCCCTTTTCCCAGGTAATAACTCTTTGAGGAGTGGGTTTCCCTTCTGAGGAAGGGATTTCTCTTCCTGTTGTCTCACCTCTGTTCTTAACTCGGAGTTGGATGTAAGTCGGATGTTTGTAACTTGGGATCTGTATGTACTAACCTGTGATATTGGTGCAAGACATTGAGTGCTCTGTCAATCAATACCAGCTTGTTCTCTCTTCCCCAGAATTGTTTTGAACTGTATAACCCCAGCCATAAAGGGCAAGTCATTAAAGCCTGCAAGACGGAAGCTGATGGCAGAGTGGTCGAAGGCAACCATGTGGTGTACAGGATATCTGCTCCCACTCCGGAAGAGAAGGAAGAGTGGATCAAATCCATCAAGTGAGTCCTTCTTTAAAGCAGAATTGTCAGGTGACCCACAAAACCTGTTGCATCCCCGATTAAAGGCTCCCATCCTGGGCTTTCTGGCCACTTCCTGGCACTCCACTCCACATTTCCTTGTGTTTAGTGCACCGTGAATCAGTCGCAAACACAAGCTACGAGGGCCATCTGGCCTAATGACTATCTGTAGGAAGTCTGTACCCAATTAATAAAGAATTATTTTCCATTTCATCAGCAAAAGAGAAGAGAGCAATATTTTGATGGCGAATTGAAAATTAACTTCTGACATATTTTTGAGTGTTTAAAAACATTGTAAATTTATTGAGTTCTTCTTTTCCACCAACAGATAGAAGGAATGCAAAATAAGAAAATAAGTACAGGCATCGGGTAGGAAAAGGGTCAAAGAGAAGACAGTTAGTGCCCAGGGATCATTATCTGGGGAGGCAAAGATCCATTGCAGTTATGCAAGATGGAGCCCCCAGTGATGCAGTGGGTTAAAGCGCTGAGCTGCTAAACTTGCTGACTGAAAGGTTGCAGGTTCGAATCCGAGGAGCAGCATGAGCTCCCACTATTAGCCCCAGTTTCTGCCAACCTAGCAGTTCAAAAACATGCAAATGTGAGTAGAACAATAGTTACCGCTCCAGCGGGAAGGTAACGGTGTTCCATGCAGTCATGCCAGCCACATGACCTTGGATGTGTCTATGGACAATGCTGGCTCTTTGGCTTAAAAAATGGAGATGAGCACCAATCCCCAGAATCAGGCATGACTGGACAATGTCAGGGGAAAACCTTTACCTTTACTATGCAAGATGTGGAATACCTCTTTCCACAAAACCCCTGAAAACACATAGAGAGGTTATTCCATTGAATATCACTAAAATTCTGGCTTTAAAATGCCTGTACCTTATTTCACATTAGTTGGGAAGTGTAAATTATTGTGAATGTTATGAGGCCGGCCATAACCCATGGAGCCGTTTTTGTACTGGAAGGAAGAGTATTTCCAATCCCATCTGTGCCATCTGGTCTCTGGTTTTGATATCACATTATGAGCAGGGAACACCAACTCATAACCAAGGGAAGAGTAATACTGAAGATAGTGTTGGATGAGTGGGCTTATTAACAAAAGACCCTCCTTATCAATGAACAGCAGAGTAACTTATCAGCAGCAATGTGACCCATCACCAGCAGCCAAAAGTGATAAAAAGAACAAAAACGGATCAATGTTATCTCTTCCACAGGAGGCTTTTCTGTATAGTAAAATAATATGGTTGTACTATTAACAAGAACCTAGTAGTTTGAAAAATGCAAACCCTCACAAATGAAGGCCTACCTCACACAGTGGCTTCTCTCATAGACTGAGGCCTACCTCACACTGTGAGGTCTTCTTGCATACTAAGACCTTTCTTCCGCTGAAGCAAACTAACCCAGAGGCCTATTAAGCTACAGGCACAGTTTTTGATGAGTTGTTGCATCCATTTAACCCTTTTAATACTTGACTCACATTTTTGTAATTAAAAATACCTAGTTAGCCCCCGGTGGCACAGTGGGTTAAACCGCTGAGCTGCACAACTTGTTGGCCAAAATGTCACAGGCTTGAATCAAGGGAGCAGCGTAAGCTTCCACTGTCAGCCCCAGTTTCGGTCAACCTAGCAGTTTGAAAACATGCAAATATGATTAGATCAATAGGTACAGCTTCTGCGGGAATGTAACGGTGCACCATTCAGTCATGACCTTGGAGGTGTCTACGGACAACGCCGGCTCTTCGGCTTAGAAATAGAGATGAGCACCACCCCTCAGAGTCGGACACGACTAGACTTAATGTCAGGGGAAAACTTTACTTTAACCTTACTGATCTAAATGGAGGATATCACAATATGATCAGGTCCGTAGAGTGCCCTAACAAGTGTGCAAGCTGACAACTAATGGCGGTCTCTTTTCTTGTTAGGGCAAGCATCAGCAAGGACCCTTTTTATGACATGTTGGCGACCAGGAAGAGAAGAATTGCTAACAAAAAATAACGCTAATCCTGTGGACCCACCTAAGCCAAATTGCTAATGCATCATAAAGCCAAGGTAAAGTTCACAGAAAACAAGATTTGTATTAGAAGTGTTGCCACTTTCCTGCAGCTTATATGGAGTCTGTGAGCGTTCATTAATATTCCATGAGACGCTGGAAGAAGCTTCAAGTTCACGGACTGATCTATAGATGAACTTTACACTTTGGAAGGAAGTGTGTGCTGTTTTTTGTGTTGTTGATCCTGGGTGTGCGATCTCTCCCTCCTGCCCTGTGGGGCCTTTGCCCAGGATTGCTGAGTCTGGCCTTCCCAACGAGCAGAGCGAGTCCCTTTTCCTTCCATGATTGCAGATGTCTTTTGCTCTCCTTTGCTAAAATTCTCCTTAGCCTTTGCAACACAGAAGCCTTTTGGGCCTGGATGGTTTTTGCATACAGCTCACATCCAGCCTGCAGCACTTCATTTAGAATCTGCTAGTCTGGCATCTATATGATTAACAGACCTCCTTCTCATAAACATCTGGCCATGTACTGAAAGCATGAAGCTCCCGAAGACGAAAAAGGTCATAAACATGCATTTCGGAAGCATTGCTACGGCTCATCTTGAGTTCTTAGATGCCTTGGAAATGTGTTATTGCCCTTCTCCAGATGTTAACCTGAAATGTCTTCCAAATCTGAGTTATGTCAGGTGTCAGTCACTGTTTTATATTGTTTTGTGAAGACAACATTGCTTTAACGACCTTTTTCTGCCCATTTGTGCAGATGGCCACAGAGTTCTTTTTCGCAAACAACCAGCTTTAATTTTCTCCTCTTTTATTGCCATTTACAGGTTTAATTTTCTATCCCCTTGGGATCTTACCCTCCTTTCCCCACTGTAAATATTTAAATGTGTTGTAAGTCAGAAAGAGGAAGAATCCAGTATTTTGCTAATGAAGAGTGACCTGTTGTACATCTGAAAGGTGTAGGGTCTTTTTATAAGTGCTTTCCTTATCTTTGATCCTTTTGCCTTGTGTGTTTTTGTGTGGCACTTTGCCTTCCCTGAACCCTCTCCTGTCAATTTCTGAGGCACATCCAAGATGTAGAGTCCGGTGGAGTAGAGAGAGCTCATCCATTTTGGCCAATAATCTACCTTTTTGCAATCGCAGATAGTGATGTCGGATTTTACCCCACTACTCTGGTCATTCAAAAGTAACCTTCATGGAAAAAGTATTAGTGCTTTTGTCCCGATCTTTCCAAAACATGAAGCAAGGAATTTTGTTAGACAAACGTGAATGTGGGAAGAATTATTGCTGCATTGCTGTATGGCCATGTCCCAGAAGCATTCTCTCTTGACATTTTGCCCATATCGATGGCAGGGATCCTTGGAGGCAACCGCTGAGGATGCCTGCCATAAATGTGAGTGAAACGTCAGGAGGGAATGCTTCTGGAACATGGCCATAGTTGCTGTGAGTTTTTGGGCTGTATGGCCATGTCCTAGAAGGATTCTCTCCTGACAATTTGCCCACATCTATGACATACATCTGAGGATACCTGCCATAGATGTGATTGAAACATCAGGAGACAATGCTTCTTTAACATGGCCATAGTTGCTGTGAGTTTTCCAGGCTCTGTGACAATGTTCCAGAAGCATTCTCTCCTGATGTTTTGCCCACATCTATGGCAGACATCCTCAGAGCCAACCTTTGATAATGCCTGCCATAGATGTGGGTGAAACGTCAGGAGAGAATGCTTCTGTAACATGGCCAGACAGCCCGGAAAACACACAACTACCCAGTGATTCCGGAAATGAAAACCTTCAACAGCTCAATTACTGCTGCTTCTAACTCACCCACTGAAAAATCTCATCAGTGCAGAGCATGCAAACTAAGTCTGGTGCTCAGAAGCTTTTTGCTAAATGGAAGAGTAGCTCTTTGTCTAGCTGTATATAGAAAGTCTGCTGATGTTTGTATGTGACAGTATTAGCAGGGATTCAAACCAGAGGAATGGTTTTTGATTGCTTAAGGTACTACCTTTATGAAGAGGTAAAATTCCCTACTCCGGGCTCCCCTTTGGTCACAGGGACTAGTTTGATTATTCTGGCCACCAATATGGCAGAGTTATTGGGGTCCTGCTGAAGGAGTTATACAGGAAGATATATCTACTTCTAGGTTGCCCCACAATGAGGGCCAGATTCAGTAGATCAGTGGCTCTCAACTTGTGGGTCCCCAGTTGTTTTGGCCAACAACTCCCAGAAATCCCAGTTTACCAGCTGTTAGGATTTCTGGGGGTTGAAGGCCAAAACATCTGGGGACCCACAGGTTGAGAACCACTCCAGTAGATAAAAAAGGCAGTCTAGCACTTCCCTAAAGTGGGAAGAAGCGAGGGAGAGGACCTCTTCTGAATCCATAACATACTTTCCAGAGTGGGTTGTACTTCTCCAGAAGAGTCAGCCCATCATTCCCTCTGATCTCTTCTCACAATGAGAGTAGAGCAGTTCTAGACCGGGCTGCCTTTTCTCCAAAGTTACTATTTAAACCTTGCAGACTCTGGGTTTTGAAGGGGCACGTTGTAAAGCACTTTGAGCTCAGCTGGCCTGGCAAGTGCTGAACCCAAGGAGGCTGAGAACGAGATCGGTGTGCTTGGCAATGTCACACCAATTGGTTTTTGGACGGCATGGAAGTGTGTGGTACAAAATAAAAAAACCTTTTAGAAAACTTCATATTTTTAAAATAAATTCTTATTTTTGAAAAAACGTAGTACATACATATCTTTCTAATGTGGCAGTCGAAAGGAAAGGGTTGGATCTGGCGAGACTGTAACATTGCCTTGTTTTTAATATGACTGTCTACAAGACCAAGATCCAATGAACACCGTACGATTCCCCTTTCTTTCTGGTGGCTGGAGAAGGCCATGTCTCAGTGTTGGGTCTCTCTCATCTGAGCTGGTGCAGCCAAAGGTGAGTGACAATGGGAGTTACATTTGGCCCTGTCCCCCATCTCTATCTCCTAGTTGGACCTTGGCCCCAAGGCCAGCCCTGGCTATGGCTCAGGAAGCCTCTGCTCCCGACGTATGAAGGAGGCCACAGCTGCCTTTGCCCTGGCCCTCTGAAGCCCAGATGCTGCAAACCTAACAAGTGGCTCACCACTTCTCTCTCTGTGTGTGTATTTTTCTTGGAGAATGTTTCTTATATTGACATTTAAATGTAAGGTATAATGTATATACTGTACATCTGTGTATTATTTGAACTTGGAAGATTTGTTAATCTTGTACGCTAACGAATTGCATGAAATAGTCTGTTATCTATGTTACACCAATATCTATGTGTGGAAGTCCTCTCGTGTGGCTGCTTTACATCGTCAGCGAGCATTGATTGAAGAAAAGACTTCACGGAGACTCCCTTCTCAGAAATAAAAGTATACATTCTACAAAAGTGCATTTTTATAAACACCACCAAAATGCTTGAAGAGTCTCAGAGCTACAGGTGTCTTAGTATGTATCTTGGGATAAAATCCTTTTGTGACTTTCACTGTAGGACTCTATTTCCTGGAGCAGCCCACAGTGTGAGAACATTGGGTCACGCATGTGTCTTCAAGTAGGTTCGGTCCTATGGTGACCCTCTCAGGGAGTTTTCTTGGCAAGATTTGCTCAGAGGCCTTTTGTGTGTTACCGTAATTTTTGAGGAGACTCTTCTCCAAAATACTATTGTTCTGCCACAAGCTGAAGTGGTACAATACAATATTGAGTCTCCCTTCGGGGGGGGGGGGGGGGAGAAGGGCGGGGTATAAATAGAGGAAATAAATAAAATAAATATTTTAAATTACTGTTTTAAATGACATAAACTTCCCAGTCTTTCAATGGGAAGTGTGGGCCTGCTTTTGGTTGATGAGAGAGTCAAGTTAATTAGGATGGTGGTTGTGTGCCTTCATGTCATTTCAGACTTAAGGTAACACTAAGTCTAAAGTTTAGGGCAGGGGGCCAAATAAAAGGACCCTGGGGGGCTGCATCTGGCCCACAGACCATAGTTTGGAGACCTTTGCTGTAGCCCTTCACCTTTATCAAATTCCAGATCTCCTCTAAAGGATACAAGCAGCAGGTTATCAACATATAGAGGGGCATATTGCAGTGCATTCATTGTATATTAGGAAAAACCTTGAGGGCTTTGAAATCATACTCCCACAACCTAGAACCTGATTGACATGTGGCACAGTTGCATCCCTGAATGTCCTCACTGTACCAAAAATGTATGTTCCCCACAGACGAAAGCACACACACCATCATATAGTTATCCAAGAATCTAAATCAGTGGTTCCCAACCTGTGGTCCCCAAGAACGAAAATATGGTCCACAGTCTCACCGTTACTAGTGCCGAGGGAACAGGGATGTTGGGAGGGGAGAGGCTGACTACCTACGAAAAATTACTACTACCACTTCAGTCCTAGATTATGAAATAAGTTTTTCTGTGGGCGAGCGGATGGCAACTACTGGATGGCATATGTTCTGTATCAGAAACTAGAGCTGATGTAGTCTATCCAATGGAGTTTTCTGAATCATCACCCCAAATAACCAAACCAAATCTAAAGTTGACCAAAAACTGATTCGTAACCCTTGTGATACTAATGTTGGAGAGTGGTTCCTGGTCAAAGTGGTCCCTGGCCCAAAAAAGATTGGGAACCACTGATCTAAATCCTTAATTGACTCATCAACATGTAAGATTTTTGATATACATATTATCATTGGTTTAAATCCAAATGTCACCACTTTCTGACCAAACCTAAGAGCCTGTGAAATGTGGATGGAGTCAAACATGTCGCTGCCAAGGTGTTTGTATACAGAAATGAGCTCCAGTCAGGTAATTGAGGCAGAAAGGAAAGTGTACAGTACACACTGGGAAACCTTTTTTGACTTGCTGTATTTATATACTATATAAATTTTACATGCCATATTTACAAGTGGGGCAAGTGCTTTTATCTTTAAAAAAACAAAGATCAAACTTGAGACACCTCTGAACAACACAGCTTGTATAAACCAGACAGATTATTCAGATGAACTGTATTTAATACAGTTTTCCCCACTCCGTCTCCTGATGCAGGACCAGTGAATTAAGTGTATCACAGTTTGATAGCGTTTCATCATTTTTTAAAAAAAAATTAAATCACAGTATGAATGTGTCTGAAACTAGAAACTTTGAAGGGACAAAAAAAGGAACCAGAAAACTCAGATCCGTCAAGACAACCATCACATCACAATATTATAATAAAAACAAAATTTAAAAACAACGGGAGAGGGAGAGCAGCTCTTTCTGGCCGGTGCCGGACTGAGGCAGGGTCAGGCCTTCGGAGCTGCAGCAGCCGTCACCCAAAAGCCTGGGAACGGAAGGAGGGCCCAGAGAGCGCAACGGAGCCAGGGACAGCTGTGGGAGGGAAAGAAGGAGCAAAGGAGATGGAGGGAATGGAGAGGAACACAGAAGGCCACAAAAAGGGGCAATGACTTGAAGAAAGAAAAACTCTTCCATGGTGAAGGGAAATCTGGCTGAAGAGCCAGGAAGAGCAGAGTGGGGAAGAAGTGCAATCGGGGAGACCAGCATCTAGCCCTCTCCAGCCCAAGGCCTTTGGGGAAAGGCAAGAAGCCTCCCCATCCAAACCCATTCAGCAGCTCCTTGGGACCTTTGAGGGCCTCCTAGGGAGGCGGCCCCATCCAGAGCAGCAGCAAAAAGGGGGCTTTGAACACGTTCTGAGATACATTCAAAAACAAGAGTCCAAACAGCACGCTTTGCAAAATCCGAGACTGGAATCCAACGGGGGGAAAGAAAGAAACAAAGTTGAGTTTCTAGTTGCAGACATCACAGAAAACAGATGAAGCTCTTGCAAAAATCCTAAGTTGTGTGTGATTTTTTTAAAAATAATTCTTTAAATTAAATAAAGACGATTGCAGCTTGATAATTCTGTTGTTTCCTCGCTCCTTGCACCAGATACGTAGACGCGGAGCCATCGCACATGAAGAACACAATCAACCTGAGTCTGTAATGAAGCAGCATTTGAGATGTTCTGTCCCAGGGCATTAATCCTAACGGTTGCATTTACAGGGTAAAGTTTCACGGCATTCAGCCCCAGTGTAGAAAGTTTCCATCTTCTTTTGTTTGTTTGCTTGTTTGTTTCCCCGGTGTTTAGTTTTTTTGTTTTTTTGGATTTCAGTTATTTTTAAAAAAAGTCTCAAAGTAAAAACTAAAAAAAAAAAAGTGGGGAGGGGGGTTCCATGGTAAAATCCTGTACAGTATTTCTGAAGCACCAATTATGAATTATAGAGTTAATCGCTTTGCGGTTTATAAATATCCTGCAAGCTGTGGAGGAATGGCTTCCAGCGGACACTCTGGATCTGAAAGGCAAAGGAGATAAGGTTATTTTTGGAGACTGACCTGATAGGAGTCTTATGGCTCATATGCCACAGTCTGCAACAGCAGCTGAGACCAGCTGATATTTGGGGCCCTTTCTCTCTGACCAGTCTCTATTCATCCTGGGCAAATCTGTCCTTGCATCCTGCAGTATTGTTTTAAACCCTCACATTCTGCATCAGATACGAAACAGCTAATTCTTATCCAAACTAAACTGAAATGAGATTATCAGCCATGTGCACTGGGCAATTTGGCAGAAACAAGCAGCAAAATCCAATATTTCTGGAAAGAAGCAGTTCTACAAGGGACGTTCATTAAAGATTTCCCCTGACCCACTTGTATTTATCACATGATGCTGAAACTGCACATGTGTAATGATATAAGTCTCTATAAGTTACGTGCCAATTTGCAACTCAGAACTGATAACAGTCTTGATTTTACAGGTGCTGAAGTGGTGTGAGAGTTGATAATGGACCCAGTGGAATACAGAGCAGTCCTCACGTTCCTTCACTTGAAAGGCCGCACACCAAAGGAGACATTTGATGAGATGAAAGAGGTTGATGGTGATGAGTCTCCATCATATGTAGTCTAGAACTGGCATTGTCAATTCCAATGTGGTCAGGCTTCGGTGCAAACAGCCCCAATTCCAGGGCGACTCACTCTGCTATTGATGAACACACCATCCAGCAAGTGGATGTCGCCATTTTGGAAAATCGCTGCGTAACCATTCACCACCTAACCCAAAATGTTAAGAATAGTATGGGGTCCATGGAAAAAAATCATCCAAGACCATCTTCACATGCATAAGGTATCCGCTCGCTGGATCCCCTGGCTGGTCACACCTTTCTAGAAGCAGGAATGAGTTGAATGCTCTCAGGCTCTGTTGACAATGATGTGCCATGGAAACCAGGAGGAGTTTTTCAACAGACGGATCACACAGGATGAAAACTGGCCCCATCACAATGATTTTGAGACTAAAGTCCAGTTGATTCAATGGAAGCATCCTGACTCACTGCCTCCAAAGAAGGCACGTGCCCAACTCTCGGCAGGCAAGGTCATGCTCACAGTATGTTGGGACCAGCACGGAGTAGGATGGATGAATTTCCTAGCAAAGGGCACCATGATCACTGGGGCATACTATACTTCACTGTTGTGGAAATTGCAGGAGGCCATCCAAACCAAGAGACATTGTGGCATGCTCACCAAAGGTGTCTGCCTTCTGCAAGACAGTGCACCACTTCACAGCTCACATGTTGCCCAAATGGAAGCATGCTCCTGTGTTTGAAATTCTACCCCATCCTTATTCACCCCATCGGACTTCCACGTCTTTCCAATAATGAAGTTATTTTTGAAGGGAAAGCGTTTTTCAGATGACGAGACTCCGATTTCTAACGTCACAACATGGTTTTTGGAGCAACCTGTCGACTTCTACAAGTGGGGTGTTTACAGTTGCTTAAAAAGATGAGAGAAGTGTGTCCCTAGGCCACCTAGGACTCATAACTGTGCCAAGTTTCATTGCTTTAAGTCCACAGGAAGTGGGTCAGGGGAAATTTTTAATGAACGCCCCTTGTATGTGGCAACCGTAATCCTGCAACATATCATCAGGATTAGATTTGGCTTGTTCCAGTAATCCCTACTTCCCAAAAATTTACAGCAAACCAACTGAAGATGTTTGGTAAACACTTCTCTAACTTCTCAAACATGAAGTTCTCATCCATCTCTTGTTCAAGCTGGTCAGCATACAAAAGAATTATGTAACCTTAAGCATCACTGCCAAAGTATTTTCTTCGCCAGTTCCCTTGCTATCTCTTTATCCCTTTGTTATTGTGTCTGTTACACCGTAAGCCTATGGGTGAGGCCCATCGTTTTTTGGTACATTGCCTACCAATGTTTTACTGACTTTAGAGAGTAACGGCAACAGGTTTTGCTGAGAATGATCCACTGGGGTGAATGAAGGATGCCCAGCCCTTGCTTGGAATGTGGAAGGCTGTGACTGACATTACAGACGCAACCCTGGCAGCAACACCCTGGGAACAAATTCTGGCGCAATCCTAAGGCAGGGACATAAATCTAATCCTGATACATATAATGAATCTGAAAGAAGGAGAACACAGAAAACCATTCCCAGGATGCCTCGTGGAGTTTTCCTTCTGAGTCACTTACCTACATTATGATCTGTAGAAGGGGAGGAGCCATTTCTATTGCAGCCTTCTATACTTTTTGTTTTCTGGCAAACAGCAGTGTCTCCGTCCTGGTGGCTCCTGCCATGCTTACTACAAGGCTCCAAAAAAGACTGTGTCGCCTCCCAGGTTTTGAGATTCTTGGTTTCCAAGCTTGTTGGCTTTGGAAGGGAAGGGACTGGAGTTTCACTGCAGTCTTCGGATTTCTTCGTACGCTTCTTCTTTTTCTTCTTCTTTTTCTTGTGTTTATGCCTGTGAGCCTCAGCCTCAGAACCGGATGCCGACGGGTCAGAATCCTGGCGATGCCTGGAAGAAACAGAAAGACGTCAAAAAAGAAAAATCAATGCTGCAGAGCATTGTTTTCCAAACATCAGATTCAGCGCAAGTGGCAGACAGTACTTCAGTTTACCCCACTGCAAAATATGGGACAGGGCCATAAAAGTGAGAAATGCACTATGGCTTCATCCTTGCTCCCTATTTTTGCATTTATACTTCATTCTTTGGGTCTCATCAGGGTCAGCTTGGTACATATAAGTTAAGCTTAGCTTTTCCTTATGTCCCTTCCCTATATAGAAACTCTATCCTATGTTTTTCCTGGCAAGAGTTCTTCAAAGGGGGTTTGCAACTGACTTTCTCTGAAGTTGAGAGTGTGGCTTGCTTATTATTTTTGTCCCATTGCATTCTTTCTGAGCTTGTGTACAGGCATCCCTTTCACCCTATATCCTTCCTAAATCATCCCATCATCCTAATTGTTGGGTGTAGTTATGCAAAGAGAAGAAGTCACAGGAGTGCCCTTCGAACATTGGTTACAACTCCCATCATTCTTCAGTAATGGCTATACTTGCTAGGGGTGATTCAGAGTTCAGAGTTAAGCAACATTTCATAGAATCATAAGAGTTGGAAGAGACCTCTTGGGCCATCCAGTCCAACCCCATTCTGCCAAGAAGTAGGAAAACTGCACTGAAAGCATCCCCAACAGATGGCCATCCAGCCTCCAAAGAAGGAGCCCCCACCACACTTGGAGGGATGCACTTTGTTTTAAATATTTTCTGGCTTTAGACACCAGGCTTTAGTCTTGGTTTTTTGAATCTTGGAGGAGTGCATGATGCAGACTTGGGTTTAGGAGACAGATAAGAGGTGATGGCCGTTCCCATTTTAATGATTTCCTGCTTTGTCCTGTATGTATTAAACAGCCAGCAAACTCCTGTGCAGCTTAATAGAATATCTTACCCATTTTAATTAAAAATTGTTTTACTTTTTAAAATGCTTGGAGTCCCACAAGTAGGGGAAAATGAGGAGGAGGAGGATGTGCATTCCATGTGTTTGGCCTTCCAACTTGTAGTGATGTGATGATTTTAAAGGTGAACCACCAAGGCAGGGAAGACATTGGCCTATTCATTTTGGCTCCCTCCCCATTTCTTTTCCCACTGGTGCCTTGTCTTGTAAGCCTGAGGGCAGGAGCTCTTTTATTACTCATCTCTACTTCCTAGAGGAGTCTTTTTTTCATCCAAAGAGCAGAGTTAAATGCTCTGAAAGAGAGAGGCTGACAGGGAGAGGGGGGACTATAGCAAGAAATATGACTCATATTGTTGTGAGTCACATAACCTGTTTGTCAGCCTCTGCTATAGATCTGAACACATGCTTTTGTACCACTATAAACTCATTTTGGGATTCTAAAAAGCCACAACATAGAGTGTTAACATCAAATCATAACATTGGCACTTGCTGCCAGTTAAGGATTCTACAGCTGCACCCACTGACAGGTTGCCTGGCAGAACCACTCTTGCCATTATAAGGGAATATTTTCCCTTATAATTTCAATTCACTGATCCAGATCCTATTCTCTGGAGCAGTAGAATGTAAGAGACAGCCCATAATAATCATAATAATAATAATAATCATCATCATCATCTTTATTTCTACTCCGCCACCATCTCCCCGATGAGGACTCGGAGCGGCTTACATGGGGCCAAGCCCGGACAACATAATACAGCAATAAAATCAAAACATATGCAACAGACAACAACAACATTATCAAAGTGACATTAAAAAGGGAAAAAAAGCCGTCCAGATATTTAAAAATGGCTATCACCCCTCAGTCTTCCCCAGGCTAAAGATACTCAACGCTCTCAACGGCTCCTCCTCAAAGGGCTTGTTCTGCAGACCATTTGCCATGTTGGGTGATCTCTTTCGGACATATTCCAGTTGGTCAAATCTCCTTCAACTGTGATGCTCCAGGTGAGATCTGACCAAACCAGAACAGAGCGGTGCTATTCTTTCTCTTGATCTGTAAACTCCACTTCTGTTGATGCAATTTACTGGCTTTTTCTTTGGTGGCCACATCAACCTGAATATTTAACGTGTGTCCTGCTAAGACCCCTAGATACTGCTGCCAAGGTAAGGATCAACGTTTCCATAAAACCAATAAAGCACAAAAAATGTGTGCTTTCCAACTACGTAACCGTGAAGTCAACAGGAAATTGAAAGTTACCTGGGAAGGCCAAGAGCTCAAACACTGTTCCCACCCTAAATATCTCAGTATCACCTTAGAATGCACACTAACATTTGGAGAACTGTATGAACACCAAGCACAAAGTAGCTGCCCGCAATAGCATCCCATGGAAGCTTACTGATAGTGCCTGGGGTACAGACCCAAAAATGATAACAACATCAGCCTTGGCCTTGCCTTACTCGACTGCTGAGTATGCCTGCCCTGTTTGGCACAATTCTGCCCACACGAAGCAGGTGAATATAGCACTCAATGAAACATGCAGAATAATCACAGGTTGATAGACTCTACAAGCTACCTGGCATTACCCCCCAATGTGCAACAGGAAGTTGCTGCTAACTGTGAGAGAAATAAAGTAGAACACTGTGAAAGCCACCCACTGCATGGTTATCAGCCTCCTCCCAGTAGACTCAAATCAAGGAAAAGCTTCACGAGAACCACCACTCCTCTATATGTTCCCCCAGCATCAGCAAGAGTATCCCTCTGGGCAGCTAAACCAGGAAATCCCAAATGAATGACCCACCACGAGGGTCTGCTTCCAGGGGCAAACCAAGATTGGGCAACTTGGAAGTCCCTGAACAGACCGGGCAAATCAAAAGACAACCTGGGAAAATGGCACGACCTAGAAGAATCCTTCACCTTGTGTGACTGGAGCAGAACAAACAACTCCACATCTGTATGCTTGCCCACAATGCCCTGTCTCATGCACAGAGGAAAAACCACAGACAATGTGGTTGCTGTTGCCTATTTTTGGTCAAAAATTATTTAACCGTGTTCCCTCTATTTTATCAGTTCTATATTTATTTATAGGCCCCCGGGTGGCACAATGGGTTAAGCCACTGATCTGCTGAACTTGCTGACCGAAAGGTTAGTTGTTTGAATCCAGGGAGCGGAGTGAGCTCCTTCTGTTAGGCCCAGCTTCTGCCAATCTAGCAGTTTGAAAACATGCAAATGTGAGTAGATCAATAGGTACTGCTTCTGCAGGAAGCTAACAGCACTCCATGGGGTCATGCTGGCCACATGACCTTTGAGGTGTCTATGGACAACGCCGGCTCATCAGCTTAGAAATGGAGATGAGCACCACCCCCCAGAGTTGGACACGACTAGACTTAAATGTCAGGGGAAACCTTTACTATACTTATTTATGCAATGCTTTTGACACTAAATAAATAAATAAAATGCTTCTGCATCTACTCTCTTGTTCTGCAGTGGTGATCGACAACCAAAAGTAATATCCTTTCAGTTGGTTCACAATTCATATGATATCTCAGCTCAGTCTGCAAAGTAAGGCTAATTCACTCCCAGTCAAAGGAGCTAATGACTTCATCAATCCACTAAAAAAATCCCTCTCCTACGCTGAAACGACCCTGCTAGGAATCCAATGGATTTTGCAGTACTGTTCAATGATTTTATTTCTGTGACATTAAAAAGCTTCCTTATACCACTCCCCAAAGCCTCAGACTGGAAATGACAAGGGATGGACCTTTTTCATGCACAATCACACAGCTCCGTGCTTCTTCTAAGGTAAGATTATTTTACTCTGTAGTTTGCTTGTTCTCAACTAAATGTAGGCAGGAGGTCTACCATCTTCTACCTGATGCATTCCAATGGGGATGCCAAAGGCTGAACCTGCATCTATCTCCACAAAAAACAAAGCACTCTACCAAAGTTATTGCTTCTGTCTATGCAAATCACTGCAGTTAACAAAAATAACTCTTGACTTCCCTGCCTCATTCTGCTGTGGATGTGAACTGGGACCACAAAAGCTACATGCCACCAGCAAGAGCTCTAACAGACCCTTCTCGACTGGTAAAGCTTTGAGCACAACCTTGGAGATGGAGGGCATGTTTGCTAACTGAGGGCTATTCAAACTCAGTATGGAGAGCCTTGTTGCCAGGTGACAAAGTGGCCAGCCCATTTGAACAGTTGTTACTGGCATCACAACAAGAACTACCTACACCAGCATTTCTCAACTTGGGGGTCAGGACACCTGGGAGGGTTGCGAGGGGGTGTCAGAGGGGTAGCCAAAGACCATCAGAAAACACAATATTTTCTGTTCGTCATAGGGGTTCTGTGTGGGAAGTCTGGCCCAATTCTATCATTAGTGGGGTTCAGAATGCTCTTTGATTGTAGGCAACTTCAATTCCCAAATGTCAAGGTCTATTTTCCCCAAACTCTACCAGTATTCACGTTTGGGCATATTGAGTATTCGTGCCAAGTTTAGTCCAGGTCCATCATTGTTTGAGTCCACAGTGCTCTCTGGATGTAGGTGAACTACAACTCCAAAACTCAAGGTCAATGCCCACCAAACACTTCCAAAATTTCTGTTGGTCATGGGAGTTGTGTACGCCAAGTTTGGTTCAATTCTATCACTGGTGGAGTTCGGAATGCTCTTTGATTGTAGCTTAACTACAAATCCTAGCAACCACAACTCCCAAATGACAAAATCAACCCACTCACCGGACCACATTTGGCACATATATGGGTGTATCGGATATTTGTGCCAAATGTGGTCCGGTGAATGAAAATACATCCTGCATATGAGATATTTACATGACAATTCATAACAGTAGCAAAATTACAATTGTGAAGTAGTAACAAAAATAATTTTTTGGTTGGGGGCCACAACACGAGGAACTGTATTAAGGGGTTGCGGCATTAGGAAGTTTGAGAAACACTGACAAACACTGATGAGATGACAGCAAAATCCATCCCCCCAAACCCCAGTGGTATTCAGGCCAAAAGCAACCGTAGTTCAGCAGAGTAACTAATATACCGATGAGTACTGTTGAGAGCAAACAGCAGTGGCTTGCTTCCCGGAGGGGATTCATAAGCCACAGTGGCCCGAGAACCCTTTTTAGATGCCGGTTTCCCCGCTCCCTGCTATGCCACTAACCTGTGATCTCTTTCTCTGTGTTTGTCTTTCAACTTCTTCTTCTTCTTGGACTTCTTGTGTTTCCGCCCTTTCTGCTCACCCAGAGATTCACTCTGCACGGTCTTTTGGGGCCTCTTCTCCGGGGTGCCCTGGCTCCCCTCGGGACTCTGGCATTTCCTCTTCCTTTCCTGGTCATGAGTCCATCTGCTTTTGTGATAATCATACTTATAGGGGCTATTGTAAACATGACTCGACTTGTTATAGTCTGTGAATTTTTTATCCTGATTGTACCTGGGGACGTGGGAAGGATAAAAGTAATCGTAAGATCGACAGCCTTCCCATCTCCTGGGCGTATCCGGATAATATCGCTCTCGACTCCACGACCGTTCGTAACAATGTCTGCTCCTTTCAGACTCTGTTTTCCCTCGGCTGTGTGATCTATAAGGGGGGTATTTCCCAAAATTCCTCCCGGGATCCGGGCTGCATGGGAACCTGTAATAGTTCGTATTGTAATGCTCGCGCCAATAGTGCTCCTGTGGCCTCGCTCTCTCCTTGCTGTAGGAGCACCTTTTCTTGTTGTGGTGCCCCTCCGCCTGGCTCCGGGAAGATGCTCCTCCTGTCGCCTCGGCCTCCTCTTCGCTTTCCGAGTGCTTCCTTTTGGAACGATAGTGCTCTTTGTCAGTTTTCCTGGAGGTGCAAACTTTCTCCCTGAAGGGGGAATGGGATCTCAGTTCCTGCCTGTCCGTGTTTCCTTTAAACTGTTCACTATTCTCTCCTTGGTCATCCTTTGAACTCTCCCCAACCACATTTGGCCTCAAAGTGCAGGAGTTTTCAGTAGGCGAGGCATCCTCGTACATTTTCACATTGTCCTGCGTTTCCTGGCATTTGTCTGCCACGTTCAGAGCGACAAGCTTTTGAGAACTACATTCACTGTCAGTCCGTAAAAGAGGGCTCTGTGGCCCTTTTTCTGCTGCCTCGGCGTTTCCTACGGCAGCTTCGGAGCTCTTTTCCCAAGCTGCCTTCCCTTCTTTTGGTCCTCTCGTCTTTTCTGCGTGGTCCTCCACCTTGCTTTCTCTGGGGAAGTCCTCTTTCGCTCCCAGGGGGATGGAAGGAAGGCTGTGCTGCCCAAGGCTCTCAAGAGGCATGCCGTCTGTTTGGGAGGGAACCCTTTCGCAGGGGTCTTCTGTGGTAGAAGTGATTTCAGGGTCCGAAGGGGTTAACAGATTCTGGACATCATTGCTGAGGGGACAGGGGACCTCTTCAGAAGAGCCACCCTCTTCCAAGGGCTTTTCTGTTCCACTTGCACTACAAAGAAGAGAACACGAGAGAGATTAGGAACTGGCCAGAAAAAAAATATGCAGTGAGACAGATTTGAAAACACACCTTCTTCAGCTCCTGAATGACAGCTATAATTTTGACTTTGAATATTTCTAGCAATGTAGCAGTAGAGGCAAAGATTTAACACCGGGATTGTGGTGCAGCTGGCTGAGTGTCAGCTGCATTAAGATCACTCTGACCAAAAGGTAATGAGTTCGAAGCCAGCCCGGGTTGGAGTGAGTTTCCAACCAATTATGTAGCCTGTTGTCGACCTTTGCAACCCGAAAGACAGTTGCATCTGTCAAGTAGGAAAATTAGGTACCACCTTAAAGTGTGGGAAGGCTAAATTAACTAATTTATGAGGCCATTAAAAAAAAAGACTCCAGCAAGCACTCCAGCAAAAAGCGTGCAGGGAATGCGGAAGTACTTCATCAGTTTCGCAGATGGATGATGAAAGCGACTACTCCCCTGGCGGCCAGAAAAAGTTAAATAGCCTCTGTGTATGTCTGTATATGTTGTATGTCAAAATTGGCATTGAATGTTTGCCATATATGTGTACACTGTAATCCGCCCTGAGTCCCCTGCGGGGTGAGAAGGGCGGAATACAAAAGCTGTAAATAAATAAATAACATCAAATAAATAAAAGGATAATAATAATAATAATAATAATAATAATAATACAGTGTTCCCTCACTTATTGTGGGGGTTATGTTCCAGGACCTCCTGCAATAAGTAAAAAACACCGATGTAGGGATGCTATATTTATTTTAATATTTATACATTATTTTAGTAGTTGTACACTATTTTAAGTCTTTATAAACTTAAAATAAAGCGAAGGAAAGGAAAGGAAGGAAAGGCCCTTCAAGGCTGAAGGGAGGGAGGACTGGGAAGGGAAAGTGCCTCAGAGCGCGGCGGCGGCAAAAACTCGTGAACAGCAAAAATACCACGATATATATTTTAAATTAATATTTTTTGAAAACCGCGAAACAGGAAGTCTGCTAAAAGTAAACTGTGAAATAGTGAGGGAGCACTGTAATAATAATAATAATAATAATAATAATACTTTATTTATATGCTGCTCTATCTCCTCTAGGGGACTTAGGGCAGTTTATAGCTCCATAGAAATCAAAAGTGAAAGAAAATGGGGATATGCAGTATCTAGCAGACTGCCCTTCTCCCATCTGTTACTCTTGAGATGATGGCACAAGTTGCGATCCAGCACATAGGGAGAGTGCTAGGCTGGAGAAGGCTTTAATAAACTGAAATGTGCTATCATTTTGCACAGACCGTTTCTCTCTCCTTTCCCTACATGGCATAAGCAAGACTAGAATACGTTTTGGGCTTCAACTTATGTCCTGATGTCCAAGTATTGAGGATTACTACTGTAAAAGGCGTGGCACCTCCATCAGTCGATCAACAAACACATTTGTTTGGGATTTCCTTGTCCACTGAATGACCCCTGTCTCCACTTAAATCCCTACCCCATGGATCATCTGCATTGGATGATGGAGCCCTGTGTGTAGGTGACCCACTTTGCCATTCTGGAGAGCAAGAAACCATTGCTCATGTCCACATCTGAACTGCAGTGTAGCCCTCCTTGTGCCTCTGTTGTTTCTTCCAGCCTGGAGAAATACAGCACTGATAAACATAGCCTGCACTGTAGCTTTAGTGGGCTAGTAATCTTTTCTTACCAAAAGTGAAATCAGCACTGCAAGCTGATCAAGTGTAGGCCTACATTTCTCTGGGAGGCAGGATTTTTGAAGCTATGTCAACATATTTAAGCCAGAAAAAGTAGAAGCGCAAAGACAGTAGTGCAAGTCGTGCAGACAATTCCTCTGCCACTCAGGATATTCTGTGTTGTGGCAGATTTATCTCCATTCCTAATTTTCACATTGATTCCAGAGAGAAAGCCATGAATATGGCATCTGTTAAACTAGGGGTGGGAATTGTGTAGTCCGACACCAGGAACAGCATGATTCTCATCTATACATACACTTCCCAACCTTCCCAGTTTGTGGCAGTATAGTGTATTGCTATGACTGAGGAGGAAAGAAGTAAGCATGCGGACAGAACAATAGGTGAACCCCTGAGGTATACTTGCATTAATAAAGGTCAGTGATTCCCAACCTTTGGGCCTCCAGGTGTTTTGGACTCCAACTCCCAGAAATCCCAGCCAGCTTACCAGCTGTTAGGAATGGTGGTAGCTGAAGTCCAACACCTGGAAGCCCATAGGTTGGGAATCACTGCACTAATGTGACAACTTCCTAAAAGCATTCTGAAGTCCTGATGAACATCTAAGAGATAACACAAGGAAATGAATTCAGAAAAGGCATGGCTGTTTTGTTTTTTTTTACCTTATGTCTCCTGAAAAGGGTTTCAGTTGATTGTATCTGAAAGAGTCTAAGATCCTGTCTTCAGGAACTGGCGTCAAACCTGTGGGCGCACCCTGTTAATTAGAAACGGAGAAAGATTAGCACCTAGAATGAAAGGACCAAAGAAGACTCTGGAGCCTGGTCGGAATTACAGTACACAATTGCCCTCTGAAGATGGGCAGCAGATAAAGCCAGCTGTGTGGTCCAGCATTACTATCGGAATAAAAACGTATTGCCTTAACGAAGGAGAAGACATCATCTGGCTGGAAGACACTTAACACAAAATGCGATAAATTGGAACTGATTCCCAACAGTACGGACACTGAGGATTGGTAGTGCCCAGATCTGGGAACTGGGTAAATGGCTGCCAAAGATAGGGCTGAATCCACCCCAAGAAGAAGGTGCATAACCCAGGAGTATCAACAAAGCCTCTCATGGCAGCAAAAGACCAGATCAACTCAATGGCTGAGAGTATCAGCTTTGAGTGACCTGCCAGCTATGGCCTTTTGTGATGACAAATAACGTGCCTACAACAGTATATGTACCACTAAGTTCCCAATTAGACTTATACATGCATTGCATCATGGGGCTTCATTTTACAGCAGTGGTTCCCAACCTTTTTTTTTTTTTTTTTAACCAGGGACCACTTTGACCAAGGACTACTCTCCAACATAAGTACCAAAAGGGTTACGAATCAGTTTTTGGTCAACTTTAGATTCAGTTTGGTTATTGGGGTGCTGATTCAGAACATTGCACTGGACAGACCACATCAGCTCTAGTTTCTGATACAGAACATATGTCATCCAGTAGTCGCCATCTGCTTGCCCAAAGAAAACCATATTTAATAATCTAGAGCTGATGTGGTCTATCCAAGGCAATTTTCTGAATCGGCACCCCAAATAATCCCAGGAAAAGGCCTAAAAATGAAGGCACCAAGAAAAAAAGGTTTTCTGGTTGGGCTATGTTATTATTAGTGGATTTTGTTAACACTTGCGTCAAAAAAAGAAGGGGTTGAAATTGAAAAAAATTCAAAAAGCAGAGTGCAAGACCCAAGAAACTGTCTCTATTGGCTTGAATAATAATAATAATTATTATTATTATTATTATTACTACTACTACTACTACTACTACTGCTGCTGCTGCTACTACTACTACTACTACAGGGGATTAAGCAGGTTTTTACAAAGGGCTGCTTTCCCATTACAACTGATGTGTGGCAAAGGGCAAATCATAATTAATATTTAGCTCCCTCCAAGTTACTTGGGGGACTCTTCTTCTCTCTCTTGCTCTACTCCAACGGCACTGGGGAAGCAATGAGAGGTCGAGGGCAACGGCACTGGCTTCCTTCTTTCCTTCCTTCTCTCTCTCTCCTCCAATCACAGCACACACCTCCAGCCACGGAATTTATTTTAGGGCTCATGGCCCACCAGGTAATGCAGGGGCAGTAGATAGATTATTAACAGGAACACCCTTCAAAAACATCTGTTTTAAAGGGAACTGCCAATATGCTTCTAATATGAATTCAGGGCACTGGCCAAGATATTTAAAGTCCTAAACACCTGCAGGTTTTTATCTGTTGGGCTGATAAGCCATAACTCTGAGGGAGATTCCATGGTGGTTTAGAAACTGGAAACCAACCTGAGGGATGCTCACTCCACTTCCAGCCTGACTAACTCTTTCTCTGACTAACTTAATTCCCTGCACCAGGCCAATGCTCAACTGTAGCCAGCGCTGAGGTGGATTTCAAACTCTAGTTGTGACAGAATTGGATAGATGTTAACCATCGGTATTAGTTTACCCTGGGTCAAGAATGACAAAAGAAGGAAGTGGGAATGTGGGCTAGACCAGGCACAGCTAGAGAGGAGCGTGGCTTTAATTTGTTTTTATATCCACGCCTTTTTGCCATGGCACTCTCTCGTCCAAGATGGAATGGAAGCTTCCCTCCCAGGCACTCTCCTATTTAACACAAATCAGATCAGACACAGATCTGATTAACTCCAACAAAACTGCTGCATCGTGTGGTTTCCAAGACCACACGCTGGGACCATGAAATCTGTGTTATCGATGGCTAGGAACTAGTGTCACAACTCCAATGAATCACAGAAACCAGAGTGGGAATGGACTCACTTTTCCAGGCAATCCATTCGTTTTGGAGAATGGGTTTTCTGACGATTTCACAGGCTTTGCTTGGCAAATGGAATCATTGCATATTTGTCCATTTTGTTTAGGGGAATCATTCAGACTAATGGAAAAGACGACTGTAATATTTTTGGATGGCTCATGTGGCGGTACCTCCTTCTCAGGATTGTGAAATGATGAACAGGAGCTCTCTAACACAGCGGATGCCTTTTCACTCGAAATGCCATTGAAAGGTTTGGAGTGGCCGTTCTCCTTCACGAGTCCTTTCAATTCCTCGTCAGAGTCTTCCGAAGACTCAGCCCCATAAGGGACCAGCATGCTTGGGCTGAGTTTGGACTTGCCGTTCACTACCAGCTTGGAAGACGGTTCGCTAGGAGCTGTCTGTTTGGGGACCTGGGTAGCAGCCAATGCTGTCGACGCACTTGAGGTAGATTGCACGGCAGAAGGGTTGGAAATGGTTGAGGACGGGGCTGGCTTGTTGAGGTTGTCCAAGGTACAGCTGGCATGAGAGACACTTTGGCGACCAGGCAGCTTGTTGTTGTGAATACTGATGGTTATTTTTTGCTTTTTGGAAGGGTCAGGCGCGGTAGCAGTGGCGGGCCTGTTTATTGTCCAGTTTGGGATGGATGTGGCCGGAGGGGCAGAAGACGGCCTGCTGAGGGTGGCATTGCTAGCAATCGCAGAACTGCTGGCAGGCTCTTTTAGGGATCCCGTTCCATTCAGATGATTGGACGTCTGCAATAATAAGAGAACAACCGTTACGAAAGTGTACGAAAGTGTAACAACTAACATTTCAAAACATTTAGTA
The DNA here is from genome assembly GCF_037176765.1 of Anolis sagrei. Taxonomy (NCBI): domain Eukaryota; kingdom Metazoa; phylum Chordata; class Lepidosauria; order Squamata; family Anolidae; genus Anolis; species Anolis sagrei. The sequence goes on along the minus strand of NC_090034.1, from coordinate 15,413,878 downwards.
GTTTTGCTTATTCTCAGCTCACTTCTCCCATATTTACATTATTCAGAAATGCTACTGACAAGGGTTAAGATTTCTTCACCGTGGTTTATCACATTTTCTGGATTTACAAACTAGAACTAGGTGTGATGCCAGGATTGAAGAAGGGAGAAGGGGTCAAAACAGTCCAAGTCGAGGCACAAAGAGTGAATGAGAATAGAGTAAGTCAAGGCAGTCCGAGTCAAACACACAGGAAAGCTGGTCTGAGCAAAGGTTCTTGAGCTGCTACTGAAGCGGCGGATGAAGAGAACTGGAGACAGTAGCCCCTCCCACTGGCTATATATGCTTGCAAGGGGACAATGGGCAGGGCTACCGCCAAAATGTTTAATAAATGTCTAGAAGGTTCCGAAGCTATTCTGCACAGGCACAGAAAGTACCATATGTGCGATTCATAGGGACCACAATGGGGAACATCCCTTCTAACTTCTGCTGGGAAAATCCTTGCAAGAATCCTTGCAAACCGCCTTTGACCTGTCTCAGAAGACACCCTCCCAGAATCCCAGAATGCCCCTCCAGAGGAACGGTGGACATGATCTTCACTGCATGACAGCTCCAAGAAAAATGCATGTAACAAAATCAACCTCTGTACATGGCATTCATTGACCTTGTAAAGGTATTCCACACAGTGAATCGCAGTGCTCTCTGGACCATCCTCTAAAAAAATCGAGTGCCCTGACAGATTTGTGAGCATCCTACGGCTCCTCCACGATGACGTAATGGACACCTCAATGTTGTTGAGTCAGGAATGTGGTGGAAGAAGCAAGGCCTCTTCAAAGCCAATGGGACTATTTTCTTCCTTGTTAATTAATGGCAATTGATTGCTACTTCTGCTCCATGGCAAATACTTCCCATAAGGCAACTGCATTTTTCAGTATAGTCACAATCCTATCCTTCATTTCTTTCTTCTTCTTTTTTAAATTATATATGTTTATTTTAATACATACACAACATTTATAGTTCCCACCACCATGAGGATTGTTTTCTTTTACATATTAATCCTTTTTGAGATTAACCTTATAAATTAACATACTATATAACATTTGTATCCTATTTCTTTCTTTCTTTCTTTTTCTTAAATATTTTAATATTTTTTAAATTAATTATTTGACATAATCTCATACATAATCAGAAAATATACATTCAGAAATACTGGAACATGTCTAGGTCTGTATGTAGACAGCAACTTGTACAAAGTAAGTGTAACATATTATACCATTCACTCAAGTTTAAGACACTTTCAAAGGAAAATCCATGCAAACTATTCCTAACTAGAACTGAGTCTATCTAGCTAGCAGCAATAGTGTCATCAGCTACTCCCACCCCCATATCATATGCAAAAAAAAATTAAATGCCAATGTATTTTGGGGGGGGGGGCTTATCCTTCGTTTCTTGAGTACCCTGTGGTTGTATTTTTGCGATCTATGGCTGCCAGAGAGCAATGTAATCTTTGTGGGTTGAAAACAAAGCTATGTTCACTAGCTTTAAAGTGGGAAATTGTGGTTCCTTTGTTTAAGAAGTCATAGTGGCTTAGTTCTATCACCATCGCAAGGCTATATCCATACATTTGGAATCCAAACCAAGATGTGATCTTCTGAATGCATCTCATCCTTTGGATGAAGCTTCCTTGCTTAGGCGATCCCTCGTAGCCTGAGGATGACTACACTGAAGAATGCAGTTGCCTTAGGCAGAAGTATCCTTGCAGTCAGAACATCCTTGATTAAAGGAAGGTTGGGGACTGGATATATCAAATGCTTTAATTAAAGCACAGATAGATATACAACAGATTTATCACCTATACATCCAGGTGTTGCTGCTTTCCATCAATGTTGCAACGAGTAGCAGTTGCAATAATGCAATTTTAGAAACTGAAGCCTTCAATAAACACCTGCTCTCTTAACCAGCATACGTTATGTCAATCTCCACAAGAAAGAATTACCTTAATCATGTGAGGAGGGAGCTGTGGCCCAATAAATCCTGGGGAAGTCTGTTTATTATTGACCACTCGCTGATTAATGACCGGCCGGGGAGAAGACTGCCCTGGAGTGTGAGCAGAATGAATGTGTTCGCCGCCATTTTTCATGTCATGGGACCTAAAGAAATACATTAAAAAGACACAATTTCTTAACTGAGCCTCTTCATTGAGCTTTTTGCACAACCTTGTACTTATTGTACATGATTCAATCTTGTTTTCTAGAATGGTATATTCAATGTGTCACATTTGGATCCTACCCTTTTCTCCAAGAGTTGTGAAGTGGGGTTTTCACTTTACAGCAACAAGGAAAGCTAGACTACTACAAAGAAGATCTGAAACTAGGTTTCATCCCTATCAAAACTAATCATTCTGGTACCACAACACCCAATTAATGACTCTAAGGCTACACCACTAACTCTTTTCTTTTACAGTGACAAAAGGCAGTAAGGAAAAAAGACTATGGATTTAATACATGGCTAAGTCCCTTTTACTTTTTAGATTCAATTAGTAGTAGGCTCATGTTGTTATGTGATGTGAGACAGTAAAACAAGATAATCTCATGGCACCTTAAAGCAGGTATGGGCAAATCCAGGCCTGGGGGCCGGATACGGTCCCTTGGGCTCTTTTCACAGGCCCTCCTCTCTCACCGTCCTATCACTCCTTCCTCCTTCCTTCCCTTTCTCACCTTCCACCCTTTCGTCCTTTGATCCTTCCTTCCCTCTCTCCCTCTTTCTCTTTCCTTCCTTTTTGTATTTTTTCCTTCTCTCCTCCTCCCCTCCCTCTTTCTCCCTCCCTCTATTCCCTTCCAACCTTTCGTCCTTCCTTTTCTCTTCCCTTCCTTCCTTCCATCCTTTCATCCTTTCCTCCCTTTTGTCTTTCCTTCTTCCTTCCTTCCCTTCCTTCCCACTTTTTCATCCTTCCTGTCCTCTTTCCTCCCTCTTTCTCCTTCCTTCCTTCTTTTCCTTTTGTCTTTCCTTCCTTCTCTTTCCTTTATCCTTCACTTCCTTCCTTTATTCCACTCTTCTCTTCCTTTCTTCCTTCCCTTTTCCCTTCCCCCTCCTTCCCTTCCTTTGTTCCACCCTTCCTTCCCTTTTGTATTTCCTTCCTCCTTACCTCCCTCCTTTCCCTCCCTCTTTCTCCTTCCATCCTTCCCTTCCTCCCTATCGTCTGTCCTTCCTTCTCTTTTCCCATCTTTCTTCCCTTCCTTCCATCCCCGGGCAGCCAGTCCTCCTAGAATGCAGCACCAAGTTAGAAAATTTGCCCATGCTTGTTTATCATCAGCTTTCATACATGTCCACTTAAACCCACTTCAATCAGATGTACATTTACAAAGGGTAAAGGCTATGCCAAATAAAACCTGTAAATGCATAAACTGCCTCAAGACTTTTTGCTGTTTTATTACCATAGTCTCTCTCCCCCCCCCCCCCCCCCACTTTGCCTGCTGAAATTATAGAAAGACAGTGTATAAAGGAAAGCACCATTAGGAATATTTGATATTACCTGATATAAAAAAGCACATAGGCTTGCTGATTCAATACTGTTCTGATGTCACTGTTTGAAACCGTGGAGTCATTCATCTGATACCACTGCCCATTACTGGCCTATAATAGGGAAAAAAGAAGTCATTATATCTGCAAATTTATTATTCCTTAGGAGCAAAACATGATACTGGTTATGATATACCCTTTTAGAAGATATAGAAGACTAGAGAGTTAATGTGGTGTGTGAGAGAGAACCAATGAGGAACTCACTCTCAACAATCTTGGCCTAGTCTTTTGGTATTACTTAACTGATTACAAAACTGTGGTTTTCTGATTTTTATTCAGCTGAATTCAAAGTGAATTCTAGATCTGGAGTAGGGATCATTTGGCTCTCCAGATGCTGTCACAATGCAGCTCTCATCAATCATGGTCAGCATAAACCAACATCATCTGCTGGATCGCATGGTTTCTAGTCCTTCTTTGGAAACATCCCAATCTAGTTATTTGTTTGGTTTGTAGACTGAAACTATCTTCATGGATGATCTGCATGGGGAGCTGAACAAAGCAAGTGCATTCAGGCTTATTCAGCTAGACATCTCTGGTGCTATTTTTATCACTGAATCACACAAGGAATTTCTGCTACTGGAGTTTGGAGGGTTGTGCAAAACAAAGGGATCCTTGGAAAGGTCAAACGAAAATTGCTGAAACCCAATACTAAAGAAACAGATAACGTTTTCCCCTTCTGCATTATATTATATGTGCGTGTGTTTTAATCTATGCAATGTATTGTATTGTTTTATGTTCACATGTTTTTAAATGTGTTGCAACTTACCTTGAGTCATCAGGAGAGGTGGGTAATAAATAAAATGTATTTATTTATTTATTTATTTACAACATTTATATGAAGCCCTTCTCACCCCGAAGGGGACTCAGAGAGGCTTACAAGTTATATTATATATTATATCATCAGCATAGCACAATATTAGTACCATACATCCCCATATTGTACTACAAATAATATGAAATATATAATTTATTATACTGTAGTATTATTATTATTATATTCTATTATATTATAATATTATCAATATTATTTGTATATACAATATATTATATTATTAGCACAGCACAATATTAGTATTATATATTACTATATTGTACTACACCACTATACTGTAATATTATTAGTAATATTGCATGTAATATAAATATATAATTCTTATATTATTATTATTATTATTATTATTATTATTATTATTATTATTTGGAACACAACAAGATGAGTCCACAGCAAACAAAATCACTCTGCTGGCTGTTGTATTGGATCACACGTCGGACACTTCCCAAGTGTCTAGGACTGTGTGATGTATCAGTGAATAATGTGTGCAGATTTTTTAATTTATTTATTTACAGTACTTATATACTGCTTTTCTCACCCCTAGGGGGGCTCAGTAAGGTGGCCTTCTGCAGCTGGCAGATGGTAATGATGTCAGTGCCGATTGTGTTTAAGTGCAGGCCAAGGTCTTTAGGCACTGCGCCCACTGGGACCACCTTTACTGGCTTGTGCCAGAGTCTTTGCAGTTTGATCTTTAAATAATAATAATAATAATAATAATAACTATTATTATTATTATTATTATTATGGCTAACATTTCACAACAATCCAATGTGCTTAGAATTCTAAACATCCAGTAGGGTTGTGAACATTAGAAAGAAAATGCCTTGATGTTCTGAAGAAAGCAATCAGAAGCAAGATGAACTGCCCTCTAGTGGGAGAAGACAATGAAATTATCACTACAGAGCAAGTAGTGAAAGAAGGCAAGATAACAAGTATCTTGCTTAACAGATTAGTTAAAAACCGTTTACAAAAACAGGACAAGATTGTCATAGGAAGAGAGTCAGTCTTCCACGTAATTCTATTTTAGAGAAGTAGGAGGACTCGGCAGCTTGCAAATCAATATAGCTATGGGTTTAAACCAGCTAACTGGTGGGTGGGTGAACTTGCACTCGATTGAGGCCTTCACAAATCAGGTGACACTAAAGCCAAAGAACCCCAACCTCATCTCTCTCTAAGCATTTATCCATGTAGGATACCCCAAGTCCAGGAAAACCTGTCTGCAGCAAAACCTGACTTAGAAGATTTTGTTTGCTCAGGTATACCTCAGTTAATTAAATAGGTGAGTTCCTAAAATCTGTACCTGTTCTTTCCATGTTATTTCTTCCTCTCTTACCAATTTTGAATTGAGCTCAGAACTGTGCACTACTCAGACCACAAATGATTGTTACATATTTGTTTTATATTATACTATGTGTGGTTGTTTTTATACTGCTTCTGGATTATTAAATATGGTTTTCTGTGGGCGAGCAGATTGTGACTACTGGATGGCATATGTTCTGTACCAGAAACTAGAGCTGGTGTGGTCTATCCAAAGCAATTTTCTGAATCAGCACCCCAAATAACCAAACTGAATCTGGAGTTGACCAAAAACTGATTCATAACCCTTTTGATACTAATGTTGGAGAGTGGTCCCTGTCCAAGTGGACCCTAGTTAAAAAAAAGGTTGGGAACCACTGCTTTATAGTAAAGACAGCACTAACAAAATGAAGGGGGGAGGTGTGGGCGAGAGGCAGCTCTATGTGGTAACTTTCTAAAAACCTAGACAGTGGGGCTAACTTCCATGTGTCTCCCAGAAGTGTCTCTGTTAGCAGTCATTTTGTTTGGTTCTACTTGTGGGAGGAGGTGGTTGCAAGATTGCTAGGCTGCAAGGGAGCGACAACCATTTAGTCCCTTCATTCCAAGAAGTCAGGAATGAATTCTACTATCACATAGTTTTATATGGTATGCTAGAAACTGAACCAATATTGTATAGAGGACTCTGAGAAACCAGGTTCGAATCCCCACTCAGCCATGAAAACCCACTGTGTGGCCTTGAACAAGCCACATTCACTGAGCCTCAGAAAAAGGCAATAGCAACTCTATCTGAACCATTCATCCCAAGAAAACCTGGTGATCAGTTCACCTTAGGGTTGTAATAAGTCATGGACAACTTGAAAACACTAAACAGCTGGATCCAATTATTGTTTGCTGTCTCTGTACTATTCTCCACTTGAATCAATATTCTGAAGATGGCAAGTCATCAACCTTACAAAGCCTTGAATACTTCGTAGAGAGGCTACACATAGAAAATATTGAATAAATGAAGGGGGAAATTAAAGGTATACTAACTTTAATGTAACAGTAGTAGTGTCCTGCATGACAGCTGAAGCCAGTGTGGACCAGAACGGCATACAATGCATAAATAATTGGCTCTCCATTTGGCTGGGACATATATGGCCGAATATCCAAATACTCAGGATATTTTACCTCCTAAAGAGAAAAAAAAATACTTGCATTTTTTGGGAAATACTTCAGTAGGACAAATCATTCATTTACCATCTGTTTAAAAATACAAATCCTTTAAAAGTATGTCTCTATTTGACATAAAAATTATAAAGTGTAAAATATCATAAATGGGAGATATTAAAAAGTAACTATTCAATTAACAAAATTAACAGTATATTAAAATAGATGCAAACCAATAACATATACATAAAAAGAAGCCATTATAAAAAATTACATTTCCAGAAGTTCTATATAAGGGGTTTCTAATCTTTGGCCCTTTAGATGTTCTGGACTTGAGTTCCTGGAATCTGTCATACTTGGCCATGCTGGCAGAGGATTCTGGGAGATGAAGTACTAAACAAAGAGCAAAGATTGCAACTTAGCTGCCCAAGGACTTTAACTCAAATAATACATAACACTTGCTCATAGAGCAGATGAACAACAAAAACAAGAATGAAAGAAAAGATAATAAATGGACATTGTTGCTAGTTGCGTTCAATGCTCCTATCATAAATATGATTTATTTTTAAATCTTTTTATACTATTGGGTTGTTGTGAGTTTTCCAGGCTGTATGGCCAAGTTCCAGAAGCATTCTCTCCTAACGTTTCACCCACATCTATGGCAGGCATCCTCAGAGGTTGTGAGATCTGTTGGAAACAAGGCAAATGGGGTTTATATATCTGTGGAATGTCCAGAATGGGAGAAAGAACTCTTGTCTTTGCAGTTGGCTACCTTGATTAGCATCGAATGGCAGTTGGCCACCTTGATTAGCATCAAATGGCCTTGAAGCTTCAAAGCCGAGATGATGCTTAAATTCGTTTTCAGTACGTTGATTGTAACATGCTTTAACATTCATATGTAGCACTACAACATGTCATTGAGGTACAACTGTAGCACACTGTTACCTTCGTAATTTTGCCACCGCTGAAATTTGCAAATCGCTTCAGGGACAAGGTGAGGACATTTGAGGCTCGATGTACAGTAAACCGCTTTGATGCAGGGACCATTTTTTTACACCTAAAACATTACACAGAGAACAACCTCTTCATCTTTCGGGATTATTTTCTTTTGCATTTATTTTTCTTTCTACAGTCTACACAGTGATTTGTCATTAGTATACATGCCAGCGGTCATAAATAAATAATGTCAGTTCAAAATAGCTGATTCTAAAACAGTGGTTCTCAACCTTCCTAATGCTGCGACCCTTTAATACAGTTCCTCATGTTGTGGTAACTCTCAACCATAGAAGTATTTTCGTTGCTACGTACTTCATAACTGTAATTTTTCTACTGTTGTGAATCGTAATGTAAATATCTGATATGCAGGATGTATTTCCATTCACTGGACCGGAATTGGCACAAATATCTGATATGCCCAAATTTGAATACTGGTGGGGTTGGGAGTGGGTTGATTTTGTCATTTGGGAGTTGTAGCTGCTGGGACTTATAGTTCACCTACAATCAAATAGCATTCTGAACTCCACCAAGGATGGAATTGAACCATACTTGGCACACAGAACTCCCATGACGAACAGAAAAACTGGAAGGATTTGGTGGACACTGATCTTATGTTTTGGAGTTATAGTTCAGCTACATCCAGAAAGCACTACAGACTCAATCAATGATGGATTTGGACCAAACTAGGCATGGATACTCAGTATGCCCAAATGTGAACACTGGTGGAGTTTGGGGAAAATAGACCTTGACATTTAGTTGTAGTTGCTGGGATTTATACTTCACCTACAATCACAGAGCATTCTGAATCCCACAGCAATAGAATTGGGCTAAACTTCCCACAGAGAACCCCCATGATGTTTTCCGATGGTCTTTGGTGACCCCTGATACTCCCTTACGACCTCCCCCCCCCCCAGGGGTCTCAACCCCCAGGTTCAGAAACGCTGTTCTAATGGGTTAACTCTCCCAAGCAAACAGAAAACAATTATTTTTGCAACTCACTCCATGTCTCATTTATTTGTCAAGAATGGGTCATACCATTAAGGTTTGGATTTTTGTATTATACACATATAAGGTTTAGAAATCTGGCTGGTCTTTTTTATTTTAGATATATCATCCAAAAGAGCATTTATTACATAACACAATAAGCCCTTAGTATCTGCTATTCCTTATGAAAATGGCAAAATCAAGGTTTGGGTTTGTGGGTGGGAATGTGGGGGGGGGGGGGATATAAGGAATTCAAGCAGTGGATGTTTGAATCCATGGATATGGAAGGCCAACTGCAAGACATAGAAACCCATCCAGGTTTTTCTTTTAATAGAGATAGAAAGTAATATTCTTCTTACTTGCTACATTTATAGGCATTTTCACCATCAAGCTGTTCTGGTTTGACAAACTGCTCCAGAGCTTTATTGATACTTTGAGCAGACTAAAATGAGAGGAAAAGAAAACTGAATTGAGTATCACACATCACACATCAATAAATAAACATACTCGCTTTAACAACAGCTCTAAGATCTGCTGACTCATTACATGGAGATCCCTTCCACATACCAAGTGCTTTAAATCAGCGCATCGGGATTTCAAAACAAGAACCAAACACATTCCACTTGTACCAAGCCACAAATTTTGTAAACCCATATTCACAGTAATAAATCAGGGATGTGCAACTTGCAGCTCTCCATCAGTTGTTGGATTACAACACCCATGAACTCTAGTTGGCAGAGCCAGTGGTGAGGGATGATGGCTGCTGCAATCCAGAAACATCTGTAGAGTTGCAAATTAACCATCTCTATTTTAGTCATAGGCATAGCATGTTTTTATTTTTCCAGGACACATGCTGCCTGAAACAGTGAACAGTCCAGTGGCACCTTTAAGACCAACACATTTACTATAACACAAACTTCGGAGTACAGTCAGCCCTTCACATTAGTGGGTTTGACTTTTGCAGATATTATTATTCATGGATATGATCAAAATGCTATTTCGAGGAATCTCCAGATCAGAGGTGTCAAACCCCTGGCCCTCCAGATGTTTGGGCCTCCAACTCCCAGAAGCCTTAGCCAGCTTGTCCAATGGGCTGGAATCCAGGGAGTCCAAAACACCCCAGTTTGACACCACTGCTCTAGATCCTCCAGGGCAACTCTATGGTCAACCTCTATTGGAAGTTGATCATAGAGTCATGCTGAAGGTCTGCAAGATTCCTGGAGTGATAGAAAGAAGAGCAATTTTTATTTGTATTTTTTCTATTTTCGTGGGATCCTGTGCCCCTTACCCCAGTGAATGCGGAGGGCTGGCTGCAATTTCAGATATATATATATATTTTCAAAAGGTGACACTGCACTTTGGTTTAGCTGCAACTGACAAACACAACTAATCCTTTGGAAATCACCTGAGTTAAAGCATTTCTTCATAGAATGCATAATTAAATGTATGGAATTCACTGTCACATGATGTGGTGACACCCGTAAGGTTAGACGGAATTAGACAAATTCATGCAGGATTGGTCTGTCAGTGGCTTATTGATCATGCTCATGATCTGGCAGCATTTCCATATTCTGGATTGGAAAATAAAATGCATGGTAATATTTGTTTCAATGAAGTGTTTTATGTATAAACCTCACCCTCCCTCCAAATCACTCCACTGTGGTAGAAGAGCTGCATTAAAATTGCCCGCAATCAGCATACCTTTATCTCTAGCGTGATATCCAAATAAGGATCGAATGTATCTGAAACTCCTTTGCAGTTCATGCATTTTACTGGAATTCAAAGAAAAAATAATACTATAAGCATAGTATGACAAAATAAAAACTTGAACTTACAGCATCCTGATAAATTTTGAAAACAGACAGAATTTGGATTATTTTATAATAATAATAATTATAATTATAATTATAATTATAATAATAATACTTTATTTCTAGACCTCCCTCTCTCTCCAAAAGGACTCATGTTTACACATTCAAAAAGGCAAGCATTCAGTGCCTGAGGTGAGTACAAACATATCAAAATAATACACAATAAAGCAACAGTAATAACAGTGAGCTTATGACAAAGAATTAAGCACTGTGATTAAAAATAAAACAATCCAATAAGACATATTTAACGAAAACATAAGTAAACATTACAACAAAAACCCTAAAAGCAATTTTGGGACATACCTCTAGATCTTAGATACCCTCCAAATATTTGGTGAATGAATGTGGTAGCCTGAGTATGTCTGTCCAATCTGAAAATTATAAAAGTAGGAAGATGAATGAGAAGTCAAAACATACTTAAAATAACAGAGAAACAAATAGTTGGAGGGATAGGAATAATGATATTAATGTGTTTACAACTTACTTGTTGCTACCATTCAAACATGCTTTCTGCATAGCATCAACAGTGTACCGTAGAAATTCGTGTGCGTCTTCCTGATTGCCAAAACGAAAATGTTTTGCTATCCCTAAGAAGCAAAAAAGACTGTTATACCAAGACAGTCAAGTTATTTTTTTTTATGTTTTTAGCAAGATGGGGAACCTGTTTTCAGCTCAAGGGCCACATTCAATTTCAGGTTATTTATTTATTTACTCTATTTATATCCCACCTTTCTCTACCTCAAAGGGGACTCAAGGTGGCTTTACATATACTATACAATGCCTTTGTGCAACATACAATTAAAATACATTTAAGTCCAAATTTAAAATTAAAAGTAAAGCACATTGAAACATATAAAAACGTGAGATGAGCACATGGAGGATTGCCAAAGGCAAAAAAGTGGAGCCAAAAACACCAGTCTATTTTAGCTTAAAGCATTTCAGCCTTTCAAAATGAGGAAAAACATGTGTGGAGACTAGGAAACCCAACAGTTTTATAACTGGAAAAGGACATGTTCACCTAGGGAACCCTTGAGGGCCAAGTAGGAATCCGAGGAGGTCTGAATTTGGCTCCAGGGCATGACTTCCTCATCCTATAAGGAGATCAAACCCACATAGCTTAGGATTTACTATACCGAATTCATCACACCAGCCACCTATGATGCCCTTCAAAGTATAGCTTAGTTCCTGCATTTATTGCTTTCTAGGAACTACCCAAACAGGAAAGGGCCCAACACAGAGGTCACAGGACAGGTCTGGCTGGGGGTGAAGGGTTATTGTGTTTGCAGGCCTAATTTGGAGCAAACCATATTGCATGCACTACATGTCAAAGCTGATAAACAAGCTTACGTCGAAGGTCATTTATGACAGGCATTGGCTTGATAACGTTGCCAGAATTCGAAAGGGCTTGGGTGATGTGACTCTGCATGGTGCACATCATGCAAAATCCTTGCTCATGACCTGTGGAGAGAAAGGCAAATTAGAATGATATTGTGTTTTTTGTGTCATGTAATTTCTGTTGTTTTAACTGCTGTTCGCCATTTTGAATCCCACCCATGGGAGAAAAAGCAGAATTAAATAAATAAATAAAATTATTTACTGTTGCAAGATGTATTCTTGCTAAGAGTCCATTAATATCGGATTCCGCATGAGACTATAACTCTAGAGCAGTGGTTCTCAACCTGTGGGTCCCCAGATGTTTTGGCCTTCAACTCCCAGAAATCCTAACAGCTGGTAAACTGGCTGGGATTTCTGGGAGTTGTAGGCCAAAACACCTGGGAGTTGAAGGCCAAAACATCTAGGGCCCACAGGTTGAGAACCACTGATGTAGAGGAAGATTTTGATAATTTCTTTTATAAACTGAACACAAGGAATAAGGTTTCTCAAATCAGCCTATTCCTTTCTCAACTTCAACACCAGCCTTTCCCAATCAGTTGGCTGCCAAATGTATGAGAATGCAACTCACATCATTGCCAGCCAGCAACATATTTGGATAGTGCCTGCTAGGGAACGGCTTTTTATTGACATATTTAGAGAAATGTAACAACTATCAAAATATACTCACATGTTTTGGAGTGTTCATGAGAAAGCATATAGTTGGCGAGTGGAGGGGTGTAGGTCAGACACTGCAAAGCTGAGTTCAGGAAGCACGTGTTGCCCAGGTTTTGGAGACCAGCTCCAACTCTGTGCATTTTTTGCCATTTTAAGCTGATCTTATCTGCTGGGAAAAGGACCTTCTGGGGTGCTGCGATGCCATCACCAATCGCTGCCATAGAGAACAGGAGAGTAATTAAAACAATGACAAGTATAACGACTCAAAGACTTTAAAAAAATATAGTGAACTAGCTGTACACACCATGCGTTGCTGTGGCCAACCTTCCCTCCATCTTTCTCCCCTTCTTTCCCTCCTTCCTTTGCTCCCTCTCTCCTTTCTTTCTTCTCTACCTCTTTCCTTCCTTCCTTCTCTTTTTGCTTCCATCCTTCCTTCTCTTTCCTTTCCCCCCTCTTTCTCTCCTTTCCCTCCTTCCTTCGCCCCCTCTCCCCTTTCTTCTCTTTTTTTTTCTCTCCTTCCTTCCTTCTCTACCTCTTTCCTTCCTTCCCCCTTTTTCTTTTCCTACTTCTTTCTCTCTTTTCTTTCTTGCCTTCCCTCTTTCTCTTCTTCTTTTTTCTTTCTGTCTTTCTTCCTTCTCTACCTCTTTCCTTACTTCCTTCACTCTTTGCTTCCATGCTTCCTTCTCTCTTTTCTTCTTTCTTGTCCTCCCTCCTTCTCTTTCTTTCTTTTTTTCTTTCTTTCTCCCCTTCCTTCCCTTTTTTCTGTATCATCATTGGGTTTTGTCATTTAATTTTGGGGGGTTTTTAAGTCCTTTCTGCTTTGGGGGGGGGGGGTATGAGTGATGGTCACTCGTTGGTCTGTTAGGGGTATAGTGTCCAAATTTCGTGTCAGTTCATCAATTGGTTTTTGAGTTATGTTAATCCCACAAACGAACATTACATTTTTATTTATATAGATTTTATTTCCTAATTTAAAAAATTGAATAGACTGGAAACTTTGCCTGAAATGTGACCTTGGGAAAGCTGCTCTCTTTCAGCCTCCCTTCTGAACAATTTTTGCCAACACCCCTCCCCCTTCCCTAGTAATAATATGTTGTCCTTAGGGTTGCCCTAAGTCAGAAATTACTTGAATGCACACAATGACAACCCAATGATATAACGAAAGCAGGAGTGTTTTCTCTTTAATAAACGAAAACAGTAATGCTTACACAAATCTTTCTGAGTGGAGGCCTTGGATTTATCAGGTACAGATGAATTAGAATATACAGCAGCTCCCGGTACTGGTCCCAACGTGATTTTGTGTTTTGGCGCTTCCAGAGAAGAAGACACAGCACCCCATCCTGCAGAGCCTGAGTCCATATCTCCAGAAGCTGGTGCCACGGAGCTGAGAGGCTGCTTCTCAGAAGCCGAAGGCTTTGAGGACTCAGACGTCTTGTCAACTATGGTCATTGTTCATCTCTGAGAAACAAAAGGGGGGAGGAAGAGAGAAACATCAGTTGACAAATGGCATGGCTAGAAGAGAGTTCAGTTCACCTTCAGTAATACAATATGCTTCTTTTTCCTATTAAAAGGAAATTCACCAAGGAAATGAGAAAAGGAGAAGAGTACATTTGCCAGTCACCATGCATTTCTCCCCCCAAAATCACACCCCATTTGGAATGTTAATATTTTTGTTTAGCAAAAACATATACGCTGTCCTTGATAACGTAACAACATATGGTAATGGAAATATAAAGAAAATCCAATTGCACAACCCTAAAGTGATTATGTTCTATCAACTGATGTATTATGTACAAACATAAATTTAAAAAAAAAAACAGCAACTGTTTTCTTTCTGCCTGAATGGGCAAGTATCATCTTGAAATACTCTTGGATAGCATACAACTTTTTGGAAAAAGCTTCTGAGGTGTTAAATGATTTTGACAGGTGTAAACAACTTGAAGAGAAGCTGCATTTTGTCTAAAGGAAATGAGAAAAGATCTCTACAAGTGGTGGCCAACAACACAGACATCTTTAAAAGGGGATTTGATACATTTATAGAGAGGAGACACAATGGACATGCATTATCCCCAGTTTCAGAGGCAGCGTGCAGGACTATTGAGCTGTGTCTGGTCAGATGCAGGAAGGGTCTAATGTTCAAGAGTATTCAACAGCTTTCTCTAGTCATTACAAGGATTCAACACAGAGAAACTAAATTGATCAATGATACAAAAAAGAGCTACAGTTGCCATGTTCATTAGCAAAGCCTAAAGATGCACCTAGACTAGCACATTTCAGCTTAGCTGCTCACTTACACACTTTGAATTTTCTAACTAAAATATATATTTCGTTTTCTTCCTCACTCGGCATAAACATAATATGTTTAGATGCCCAATCTTTCCTATACAGTGAATCAGAATAGGTAAAGGTAAAGGTTTTCCCCTGACATTAGGTTTAGTTTTGTCCGACTCTGGGGGTTGGTGCTCATCTCAATTTCTAAACCAAAGAGCTGGCATTGTCTGTAGACACCTCCAAGGTCATGGCTGGCATGACTGCATGGAGCATCGTTACTTTCCCACCCAAGCGGTACCCATTGATCTCACATTTGCATGTTTTTGAACTGCTAAGTTGGCAGAAGCTGTACCTTACAGCGGGAGGTCACGCCACGCCCCGGATTCGAACATGCAAGCTTTCGATCAGCAAGTTCAGCAGCTCAGCGGTTTAACCCACTGCGCCACTGGAGGCTCTGTGAATCAGTATAGTTTTATAAATTTCCATTTCCAATAATATATTTTATTCAGTTTATTAGAAACAGATGATGGTTAAGAAGCTTGAGACCAAAGAGTAAAGCACCATGTTTACTTGAGACTAGATCAAATTATTAAATGAAATTAATAAGGTACAGTGTGACCACCATACCCACAGGAGTAATCTCCACAGTTTCATTCATCCATATGTGACAAAATATGTATTTTCTAGCCGTTTTCTAGGCCCTCCAATGTGACCCCATGGTATTCTTGGGCCAAATGTCCTTTACTTCAATAGTGTTCGCTATTATCAATATGAATTTGGATTTTGCATATCCACATGAAACCCAACAACGTAACTCCTGTGGATACAGGTGCAGTCCTGCATTAATGTAAGTATACCTCAGAGGTTCACCTATTGTCCTATCACAGGCATGGGCAAACTTTGGCCCTCCAGATGTTTTGGACTCCAACTCCCAGAATTCCCTCAGCCGGGAAAAGGAAAGGGCCTGAGGCTGCTAGGAATTCTGGGAGTTGGAGTCCAAAACACCTGGAGGGCCAAAGTTTGCCCATGCCTGTTCTATCTGCATGCTTCCTTCTGTCCTCCCCAATCACAGCAATACACTGCACTGCCACAAGCTGGGAAGGTTGGGAAGTGTATACAGAGGCGAGAATCATGCTGTTCCCAGTATCAGACTGCACAATGCCCACCCCTAGTTTAGCAGATATTTATGGCTTTCCCTCTGGAATCAATGTGAAAATTAGGAATGGGGGTAAAGCTGCCACAGCACAGAAGAGCATAAGTGGCATAGGAATTGTCTGCACAACTTGCAGTGCTATCTTTGCACCTCTACTTTTTCTGGCTTAACTATGTTGACATAGCTTCAAAAGTCTTGCTGCCCAGAGAAATGTAGGGCTACACTTATCAGTTTGCAGCACTTTCACTTTTGGTGAGAAAAGATTACTGGCCCACTAAAGTTACAGTGCAGACTATATTTATCAGTGCCGTATTTCTCCAGGCTGGAAGAAACAACAGAGGTACAAGGAGGGCTATCCTGCAGTTCAGATGTAGACGTAAGCAATGGTTTCTTGCTTCCCAAAATGGCAAAGTGAGTCACACACAAACACGGCCCCATCATCCAGTGGCGCAATAGACTGAAGACTGACAGGTCAGAGGTTCAAATCTGGGGAGGGCATGGATGAGCTCCCTCTGTCAGCTCCAGCTCCCCATGTAGACATGAGAGAAGCCTCCCACAAGGGTGGTAAAACATCAAAAACATCAGGGCGTCCCCTGGGCAACATCCTTGCAGACAGCCAATTCTCTCACACCAAAAGCGACTTGCAGTTTCTCAAGTCGCCCCACAAACACACACACACACAAATTCAATGCAGATGACTCATGGAGTAAGGATGGAAATGGAGACAGGGAGCATTCAGCGGACAAAGAAATCCCAGGCAAATGTGTTTTTTGGTCAAATGACGGAGGTGCCATAATAATAATAATAATAATAATAATAATAATAATAATACAACTTTATTTGTACTACCATCTCCCCAAGGGACTTGGTGTGGCTTACATGAGGCCAAGCCCGCAACAAAGGCAATAACAAATAATCAATACAAAACAGTTAAAATAAATCTCATAAACAAAAAATACACAATAAACAATAATAATAACATACAAGCATTTAAAACCTATGGCCGGGCCAAATGTAATAATTAAAATTTAAAAATAATGCTGGGCATGAACCTGGTAGGGTATAACTAGGATAGGGTTTTCAAAGAAAGATGAGGGTGCGCAGACAATCCTAAATAAATAAAGTGCATTTGAGGACATATTGCTAAGAGTTTTCCTTATTCTGGGAAGGCACACTGGAACAACCACATTTTCAGGCTCCTCCTAAAGACTGCCAGTGTTGGGGCATATCTGATGCCATGCCTTTTACTGTAGTAATTCTCACCAGGAAACTCTTAACCTCTCGGCCTCCAATCAACAATGACACCCTTAGCAATATCATCACTGCTAGTCTGCAATGGAGAACAGTGGAAGCATTTCACACACAGAAGATTAAATCAAGCAAACGTAACATCCTTCAGTGTTCTCAAAAACTATCAGCTCTCCAATGTCCTTGTTAAATAATGTTTCCTGTTAGAATTATAGGGCTCAAATCGCCGTAATTGCCCAATAACATAAGGAAACCGTCTCTGCACTGACACTAAACATGCCTGAGTATTTACTCATTTCCTGCTTGTGCCTGTTTGGTCTTAATTTGAATAGCAATGGAAGCAGAGGAGGTCTTAAATATAACTCACTCTCTCTCATTAATCAGCAAAAGGTACAATGTGCAAAGGAGAGTGAAGGAGGTGGACTGCAGAGTCAAGAAGTTCTCATACAAAGAAATCAATTACACAATTACAGGGAAGGATTTCACTTGCAAATCTTATAGCAGATACGTTTGGAGAAAAGCTAAAAATGTAGCAGTCATAATTCATTTGGACAATAGTAAACCACAACTCAAGTACCTAATCCTCAAAGTACCTGGAGCAAATCTAGTAATAAAAAACAACACTGAACTGTCAGCTACTCAGATAAGATAATTCAACAACCAACACAGATGTGAACTCAGACAAAAGAGTAACTTCAAAGAGTGGATGGGTGTGCGTGAAGAGGTTTTTTTTTTCCTCTTTCCTCCTCTACAAAATGAAGACGCTTCACCACCACTTTTGAAATGTGACAGTAATAAATCAAAGGCAAATAAGGAAATGCCACCAAACAAAAAGAAACAGGACATCATGTTAGCTGTACTGCAGCATTTATGCAAGCATTCTCTCTTCAGAACGTTGTCAAACACCTTGCCAATGTGATAAGAAAACGAAGTATCTGACATCCCTCAGTAAGTGGCGTGTGGCATCAAGCAAATATATCATCCACTCTTTTCAGCCGTCTGGACTATATTCCTTAAGCAAGACCCATGCAAATGAATGCATGGCAAGAAATACAATTAAATGAGTGAAAGGCTACAGTACAATGTATACTGTACTTGCAAATTCAACAAAAGGGACTAAAAATATAATATCATATAATATATTGTATATACATATAATATTTATAACATTATAATGTAATGCAATATAACACTAATAATAATATTATTATATTATATTATTATATATTTATATTACATGTAATATTACTAATAATATTACAATATAATGGTATAGTACAATATAGTAATATTTAATACTGATATTGTACTATGCTTATAATATAATATATTGTATGTATATATATCTTGTAAGCGCTCCGAGTCCCCTTCGGGGTGAGAAGGGCGGCATATAAATGTCGTAAATAAATAAATAAATAAAGTGTTGTATTTGCATATTACATCTATAAACCACCTGTTTCCAATGTAGAAGACACTGGAAGATTTACTTATTACATTTATGTGCTCACTTCCTGCTTTTGAATTCAAAGCTGTGTTCTCCCTCAAAGACACTCTATCCTCCTATTATATTCTTACAAAATGTCTACAGCAGTGGTTCCCAATCAATTTTTTGACCAGGGACCACTTGACCAAGAACTACTTGACCAGGGACCACTCTCCAACATTAGTACCAAAAGTGTTATGAATCAGTTTTTTATTAACTTTAGATTTGGTTTGGTTATTTGGGGTGCTGATTCAGAAAACAGCATTGGATAGACCACATCAGCCCTAGTTTCTGATACAGAACATATTCCAGCCAGTAGTCGCTATCCGCTCACCCACAGGAAACCATATTTAATAAGCCTTGGCACTATAAGAGGGCTTAACAAGACCAGATGCTCTCATTGCAACTGTGTAAGTAACAGTGAGGCTGTGGACCATATTTTAGTTTTTGCGGGCCACAGGATGGGAACCACTGGTCTACAGTGTGATTTAGATTAGACTGAGAAGTTATGTCTAACCAAATCTTGCAGCTGTTGGGGAGTTTTCTTCAGTCCTCAAATAAGTACGCCAACCATTATTTAACGCTGACACTCATACACAATGTTCTCACAGATGAAGTGGAAACAGACTCTGAATATTTTAGTCTACTCTCCAGGCACTGACAACGATTGCCTTGCTAACCTATTACTTAAAAAGCAGAACTATCCTACAATGTATAGTGTAATCCTCCTAATGTAAAATACAGCATGTCACAACCAAAGAGGAGAAAATTAGACACCTACATAGCTCTAGGTAACTCCAGGAAAGTGAGTCAAGCCACATACATGGGAAATATTACAAACATTCACAATCATTACCTAACCTATGAAAAAGCATGCTCCAGATCCAACTGTGGCAGTCAAGGCCTGGAGTTTGAGATTATACTTCAACAGCTTCTCATTTCCAATAAAAAGATCCTAATCCCCACCCCTCCCAAAAAAAATAGTGTATGGTCTTAATTCAGAAGATTGAGCCTTCAAAAACTGACATCTCCAGTTAAAACAGGACCATTGGAGTACAACTCCCACATTCCCAGTTTGGGCCCAAGAGAGGCATTTTTAACAACAGGAAGGAAATAAAGGTCAAACTTCCTGTTCCCTGCATAGTAATAAAAAAAACCAAGCCCCCCGTCCATTTACCTAGAAAACACAGATACAGCCTAAACATATTTGGAGAACCATGAATTGCCCATACTTGCATGAACTCTTCTCAGCCACCCCCTTTGTTCTCTCTAACAAGAGGGGAAATAATCTATATCCCTCAAGAGAGTTTTGATTACAATTCCCATCATGTTATTCCCTCGACTCTGAATTTGGCCCTGCCCAGCGAAATCTTTTGTGTTTTAATGTCTGATTTTATATTGTTGTGTTTCTATTATATTGTTTTTCATTTATGTATTTTATTTTTTGGTTTATGTTCTCGTGTTATATTGTTTGTGTAATGTACTGATGGGCGTGGCCTCATGTAAGCTGCACCGAGTCCCCTTAGGGGAGATGGAACGGGGTATAAATAAAGTTTTTATTATTATTATTATTGTTATTGTTATTGTTATTGTTATTGTTATTATCCACCATTACTGGCAGGGACTGTGAGGGAATATCTGAAGGGAGACATATTCCCCATCCCTGATAAAGTTTTTGTGTTTCCTAGGTAAATGGACAGGGGGGCTTGCACATTGCACCTTTACAATCAGAATCTCTCTCCACCATCCTCTACTTCTATTCTCAGCAGATGAGAACTTACGGTATTATACCAAGCTTCTGTCCTTGAATTCTGTATTGCAAACTTCATACCTGAACCTTTCAACTTAATTGCAGGATACTCTTTTACAACTAACTGGTCTTCTTAATCTATTCCACTATCTTCCAATGTAAGTAATTTATTTGCAAAAGGGGCTCTGTCTGTTTTAAAGGTGATTTTAAGATACAGTGGTGTTTGTAACATCATTTATGGATAAACAGAGTATAATGACAGCAGCAGCACAGCCTAAATACAGCCTTTGAAAGGGGGGGGGGAGTGGTAGGCTAGCCAGTATGCACAAAAAGCACAACCTCTATGAATATTTGCTTCCTTTGCCCCTAGAAATGAACAGTACTGGAAGGCAACAGCATTTGGTACATTCCTCACTTGGGAAGATGGATTCTATAAGAAACAGGCATATTGATAGCCAACTCTGCTAGCCAGGAATATATCTTTTGTGTTGGTGCTATAATATCACTCACGCAAAACACAGAGCAACACAGCCTGGATGTCAACAGGTCAAGCAGCCAGCGTCCATTCAGGGAAAAGAGCATCCATATGGGAGATGAGGACAGCTGCTCAAATAAAGCAATAGTTTCTGCAGCTGAACTGGAGTAAGAGCCAAACAGGAGAGGAAAAGGGTGGCTGTTTCAGCTTCAGGCCAAGAGACAGTGGAGAAGGCACAAGTGCTGGCTGCTGCTAATTCTCATCCTTGCCACATCAAGGCCCAATTCTGCCACAGAAGGAGGGAAGAGAAGAAGGGACTGCAAAGGAATCCTTCGTTTGAGAGGCAGTGTCCATGGCAACCAAGCACTGGGAAGTTCACATTGTAAAGGAATGACAACAGACTTCCCAAGCAAATCCCCTTCCACAGCAAGGGGAGGGACATACACAGAGGAAAGGAAAGTGAAA
Organism: Anolis sagrei; assembly: GCF_037176765.1. Taxonomy (NCBI): domain Eukaryota; kingdom Metazoa; phylum Chordata; class Lepidosauria; order Squamata; family Anolidae; genus Anolis; species Anolis sagrei. The sequence goes on along the minus strand of NC_090034.1, from coordinate 15,392,301 downwards.
ATACCCTTACAAATAGAGGGGAGAGGGAGCAGAATGTGGACATGACATATGGGTACATGTTAACCATCCTTTATCTGGAACTCTGAAATCTAAAACACCCTCACATACATAAGAGTCACATGCATGGCTGAGATAGTGCCACCTTCATTTTCTGATAGTTCAGTGTACATAGACTTTACTTCTGTGGACAAAATATTGTGTATTCTATACAATTACTTCCAGGCTAGGTATATAAAGTGTAGATGAAACACTAAACAAATCTCCTTTTTAGGCAAAAAAAAAAAAATCCCACAACATCTGCTTTGAATTGGGTTATCTGAGGCTCCTTCCACACTGCTGAATAAAATCCCACATTAAATGCTTTGAACTGGAATATATGACAGTGTGGACTCAGGACCCTTCCAAACCAACCCTATATCTCAGGGCCCTTCCACACAGCCCTATATCCGAGAATATCAAGGCTGAAAATCCCACAATATCTACTTTGAACTGGATTTTCTGAGTCCACACTCTGATAATGTGGGATTTTCTGCCTTGGTATTCTGGGATATAGGGCTGTGTGGAGGGGCCCCAGGATCTCATGACAGGTCTTATGCATTAAACTGGATTATATGAGTCCCCAGTGCTGGATAATTTGGCAGGAATGAGAGACAGGAACTTCTCGGCGGTGGCCTCCCACTTGTGGAATACGCTCCCCAGTGATGTTAGGTCAGTTCCATCCCTCCTGACAAAGAGCCATCTAGCCATAGATATAGATAGATACGATTCACGCACACACACACATATCTATGACAGATATCGTATCATAGGTTTGAAGGGAACCCCTAAAGAAGTACAATTATATGTTGCATGTCCCAGAGTAGGCAAACCAGACAATCTCTCATTTGGTATTAGCCACTGATTGAGTTTCTGGGTTTGAGCCTGCCACTTTTGGACTCTTGCTTGCTGAGGTGTTCCAGCGAGTGTACTTAAGGTCATCCAATCCAACTCCCTTCACCAGGGCAAAAAAAGTAATCAAAGCCCTCCTGACAAAGAGCCATCCAGCCATATATAGAGATAGATATATATGATTCACACACACACAGATATAGTATCATAGATTTGAAAGAGACCCCTAAAGAAGGACAATGATATGTTGCATGTTCCAGAGTAGGCAAACCAGACAATATCCACATCAACACTTACAAAGAAACAACAAGAAATATTGTTTACCCACAAGCATAAAGAAATTATATATATTAGAAACCAGCACTTTCTCATTACTTTATCTTCCAGATCACCAGACTGGGCCACAGCAACGCGTGGCAGGGGACGGCTAGTGTGTGATATCATGTTATACTGTGTTTGTATGTGTTTTGGCATCGAATTGGAGGTGGAGAAGGATGGGGTACAAATGTTTGAAATAAATAAATAAACAAACAAAAACTGAGATCAGATCCTGGGATATAGAGCTTGTCTGGAAAGGCCCTCAGATAACCCAGTTCAGATAACCCAGTTCAATGTAGATATTGTGGGATGTTCTGCCTTGGTATTCTGGGTTATAGGACTGTCTGGAAGGGGTTTGAGTCCACACTGCCATATATCCCAGTTCAAAGCAGGCAATGTGGGATTTTATTCAGCTATGTGGAATAAAAGGGGCCTAAGAGTGGGGAGGGGGAAGGGGCCTAGCACTGTTGGGAATTGTGGGAGTTGGGGTCCGAAGCGCCTGGAGGGCCCAAGTTTGCCCATGTCTGGCATAGACTCATATTGAAAGGGCTCAATATAATGCATGTTAACTACCTTAATGGAGGCTATGCTTACATAATGCAGTTTCAAAAGGGATTTTATGGTTTAGGGTTAAGTTAAAATTCCTAATTATAGACTTATTCATTTTGGGCTGTGGCACAGCTAGTTAGTAGCCAGCTGCATTAAATCGCTACTGACCGAGAGGTCATGAGTTCGAAGCCAGCCCGGATCAGAGTGAGCTCCAGACCACTAGCTTGCTGTTGACCTATGAAGCCTGAAAGACAGTTGCATCTGTCAAGTAGGAAATTTAGGTACCATGTATTGTCGAAGGGTTTCATGGCCAGAATCACTGGGTTGTTGTAGGTTTTTTCGGGCTATATGGCATTCTCTCCTGACGTTTCACCTGCATCTATGGCAAGCATCCTCAGAGGTAGTGAGGTCTGTTGGAACTAGGAAAAGGGGGTTTATATATCTGTGGAATGACCAGGGTGAGACAAAGGACTCTTGTCTGCTGGAGCTAGGTGTGAATGTTTCAACTGACCACCTTGATTAGCATATAATAGCCTGACACTTCCTAGAGCAAACTTTTGTTGAGAGGTGATTAGGTGTCCTTGTTTGTTTCCTCTCAATTTAGGTACTGCTTTATGTTGGGGGGCTAATTTGACTAATTTAGGACGCCATAAAACCTTCCAGCAGCATTCGGAAGAATGAGGAAGTACTCCATCAAGCTCTAAGTGTCACAAGAAGCGGCTTCATGAGCATATCCTCATGAAGCCAGAAAGCTGGAATGTTAAATTGCCTCTATCTCTATATGTTGTATGTCTAATGGCATTGAATGTTTGCCATGTGTATGTGCATTGTAATCCTCCCTGAGTCCCCTGCAGGGTGAGAAGGGTGGAATAGAAATACTGTAAATCTATATAAATACAAATGTAATGTTCATTTGTGGGATTAACAGAACTCAAAAACCATGGATAAATTGACACCAAATTTGGACACAAGACACCTAACAACTCAATGTATGTCCTTCACTAAAAAAAACTGATTTTGTAATTTGGGAGTTGTAGTTGTTGGGATGTATAGTTCACCTACAATCAAAGAGCATTCTGAACCCCACCAATGATGGAATTGAACCAAACCTGGCACACAGTTCTCTCATGACCAACAGAAAATAGTAGAAGGGTTTGGTGGGCAGTGTCCTTTGCTTTTGGAGTTGTAGTTCACCTACATCCAGAGAGCGTTGTGGACTCAAACTATGATGGATCTGGACCAAACTCTACACGAAGACTCAATATGCCCAAATGTGAACACTGGTGGAGTTTGGGGAAAATAGAATCTTGACATTTGGGAGTTGTAGTTGCTGGGATTTCCAGTTCACCTACAATCAAAGAGCATTCTGAAACCCACCAACAATGGAATTGAACCAAACTTGGCACCCAGTTCCCCCATGACCAACAGAAAACACTGGAAGGGTTTGGTGGGCAGTGTCCTTTGCATTTGGAGTTGTAGTTCACCTACATCCAGAGAGCGTTGTGGACTCAAACAATGATGGATCTGGACCAAACTCTACACGAAGACTCAATATGCCCAAATGCGAACACTGATGGAATTTGGGGGGAAATAGAATCTTGACATTTGTGAGTTGTAATTGCTGGGATTTATAGTTCACCTACAATCGCAGAGCATTCTGAACCCCACCAACGATAGAATTGGGCCAAACCTCCCACACAGCACCCCCATGACCACTAGAGTGGGCCACAGCAACGCTAGTAAATAAATAAAAATATTTCAGCATCTGGAGGGCCAGAAAAATGGGCTCGGATTCTATAGTTTGACACATGTGGGTCTATTCTGAACAGTGAACGCTCAAGCAACGGGCACCTACGGGTGTCAGTTAACTGAGAGTCGACTATATGTATGTATATGTGTGTGTATGGGTATGTAAATCTGTAAGATGAAGGGGGAGAAAAGATCAAAATCCTCCTCAAGGTGTGGGAAGAGGGATGCTGGAGTGAAGTAGGCCTCGAGGTGAGTGAGGAAGGAGGAGGGCAGGCACGTTCCGGGCCTGAGGGGTCTGAGGGCTCCAGGCTAACGGCCGGCGTGGGCTGGGCCTTGCTTGGAAGCAGGCCTCGCTCGCTCTCTCGCCTCCCGCCATTGTCTCTCCCGAGGCCTCCCTCACGCCTGGGCCTCGGCCTGAGCGGCGGCGCCCCCACTGCTTACCTGGCTCGGCGCTGTGTCTGCTGCCGGCTGCCTTTTCCGCCGCGTCGGGGAACAATGACGTCCCAGCATCCGGGGCCCCCGCTGCGAAGCCGGGAAAGGCGAAGCGGGCTCCGGGTCACGCAGGGACCAGCACCGCCCCTGCGCGCTCCCCGGGCGGACGGCAGGGGGCGCTGCGGGGACGGACTGCAGCCCAGGCGAGGAGGGGGCGTGGCTGAGGGCGCATGCGCAAAGGGCCAGGCGGTTCTCGCCGGGTGACGCGAGGGCGCAGGCGCGGCCTCGTGGAAGGAACAGGAAGTCAGCTGCTGCCGCCAATCCCAACCCGCCTTCTCCTCAAGAGGAGCCATGGCCCAGCTTGGGCCCTCCAGGTGTTTTGGACTTCAACTCCCACAATTCCTAACAGCCTCAGGCCCCTTCCTTTTCACCCTCAGCCGCTTAGCGGCTGAGGGAGAAAAGAAAAGGGCCTGAGGCTGTTAGGAATTGTGGGAGTTGAAGTCCAAAACACCTGGAGGGCCCAAGTTTGCCCATACCTGTTACAGTGAGACATATATATGGAGGTTTGGCCCAATTCTATCGTTGGTGGGGTTCAGAATGCTCTGTGATTGAAGGTGAACTATAAATCCCAGCAACTACAACTCCCAAATATCAAGATTCTATTTCCCGCAAACTCCACCAATTTGGGCATATTTGAAGTCGAGCATGTTTCCCCCCCCCCCCCCCCAATAAAGGATGGTAACTTGTCCGAACGTATCTCCTTCTATGTCCCACCACGGAGTTTAAGATCTTCTGGGGAGGCCCTGCTCTCGGCCCCACCTTTATCACAAGTGAGGCTGGTGGGGACGAGAGACAGGGCCTTCTCAGTGGTGGCCCCTCGCCTGTGGCATTCACTCCCCGGGGATATTAGGTTGTCAACATCCCTCCTCTCCTTCAGGAGAAAGCTGAAGACATGGATATGGGACCAGGCATTTGAGTAGTCTGGCAGGGTAACAAGGTAATGATGACTAGAGTTGGAAAGGACTATGGCAATGCTAAACGGATTGACGGATATTAGAACACGATGAACGCGGGCTATAGAGCGGTTTTAGTTGATATTGTATTGTGTTATATTGTCCTGTATTAATTGTCTGTTTTTAATCTATTGTGGTATTGCTATTGCATTTTATTGTAATTGTGGGCATCGAATTGTGCCAGATGTAAGCCGCCTTGAGCCCCCCCTAGGGGGTGAGAAAGGCAGGGTAGAAATGACAGAAATAAATAAATAAATAAATTATAGTTCTGCAAAGGGCAAGGGTACCAGACTGCACAAAGGGGTTAAGTTTTGGTCAATTTGCCAAGACACTAGCAACATCAAGGACCCCATAAGGCTTTCAGGGAAGAGCCGAACCTTGGGGCCCCAGTCCTTGGAGGGAGTTATAGTTTCCCAAGGACCAAAAGACCAACTTGATCCTGGCATTGCAGAAATCCATTATTTGGCTCAGTGAAGATAATCAAGCACCTCTCCGTGACTTTTTGGACTTTCCTCAATTTCCTTTTGGCTCAAAGGAACTCATTTTCACGTCAACTTCCCCAGTATGAACTATGGACACATGTTTTATTAAATTTATTATTTTATTTATTTATTTATTTACTTTACTTGTATACCGCAGTTTCTCAGCCCAACAGGCGACTCAACGCGGTTTACAGCAAGGGTAAAAAGTCAATCAAACGATATACAATTTAAAAACCATTAAAAGCATAGTATACAAAATAATGACACATCAATAACAGCCCAATAACATCTCGTAACTAGAATTGTGATCCAATTCGTCATCCATAATTCCGTTCCTGTGTTCATCATATTCTTTGCACTGTTTATCCGAATGCCCGTTCAAACAGCCAAGTTTTTAATTTTCTTCGAAACACCATTAGCGAAGGGGCTGATCTAACCTCTGTGGGAAGGGTGTTCCACAGCCGAGGGGCCACCACAGAGAAGGCCCTGTCCCTCGTCCCCACCAGCCGCACCTGTGAAGCAGGCGGGATAGAGAGCAGGGCCTCCCCAGAAGATCTCAGAGTCCGAACGTATCTCTGGGCTCATAGGCAGAGATACGTTCGGATAGGTAGCTTGAGCCAGAACCGTTTAGGGCTTTATAGGCCAACGCCAGCACTTTGAATTGAGCCCGGTAGCAAATCGGCAGCCAGTGGAACTGGGGCAGCAAAGGAGTTGTGTGCTCGCTGCGCTCTGCTCCTGTTAGTATCACGGCTGCCGAGCGTTGGACTAGTTGGAGCTTCCGAGCCATCTTCAAAGGCAACCCCACGTAGAGAGCATTGCAGTAGTCTAAACGGGATGTAACCAGAGCGTGGACTACCATGGCTAAGTCAGACTTCCCAAGGTACGGGCGCAGTTTTAATCAATTTCCCTAGCGGGCAGGGGGTGGGAAAGGATGTTTTGGTATGAATTTCTTCTGGATTCCTATATTTCCCCATGTATTTTCCTTTTTGGCACCTAACCCCTCGCCCCTTCCTCGTGAGGGGGGCCCATCAAGGAGGTGGCCAGCTGTTGGAAGGGCAATCAACGACCACAAAGGAAACCCATATCATTGGAACTCTGACATGAACAATAAGACTTGGAATTCCTATTTGGCTTCAAAGTGGAGCCATCCGACTGGAATTTCCTTTTGCCAACTTTTTGGGTCATTTCACAAAAGGAGCGAGACGACTCTCAGGAGGTCGCCTTCCCAATTTTGTTTACTTCATTCAGACTAGACATTCCTCCCAAGCCTCTCCATTGTGCCTTATCTGATTGCGCCAGGAAGACTCGGATAAGGTGATCAAGGCTCATCACAAATCCACTCAAGGACAATAGACTGGGCATCCATCATAGACTGGATTTCGGGCCTCTGGGCATCAAACCCATTGATCCCTTAACCAGCCCGTTGTTCCTGCTCCGTCCCGCCTCCCTTCTTCTGATTCGCCAGGGCACTGAGACGGGGGGAGTCTTCCCATTGGCTCCTGCGCAGCAGAGGAGCTCCGTGATTGGCCCTGACGCAGGGCGGGCCGCCGTGCCTCCTCTCAGCTGGAATCACGTCAGCCAATCATCTGTGAGCCAGGAGGAGGGCGAAGGGCGGGAATTTTTAACTTTCAAACCTGGAAATTCCTATAAAAATGCCTCTGATCTCTGTACTGGTATGCTTTGTAGGCGAATGATTGCTACATCGCATCCTTTTCAGCTGAATCGCTAATAAAAACACCTCGGTGCCTTTTCTTCAACTTTGGTGAGCTTTATTCTGAATTTTTAATCCAAATAAAATTGCTGAAATCAGGCTTTTCTGGCTCGCCAAAGTGGCGAACCCTCCTTGGTGGGGTCTTAGGGTCTTTCCTCCTGGAGAAGACCTTCCTAAAGCTCCTATCAGCTTCATATTGAGTATTCATGTAGAGTTTGGTCCAGATCCATCATTGTTTGAGTCCACAGTGATCTCTGGATGGAGGTGAACTACAACTCCAAAATCAAAGGACACTGCCCACCAAACCCTTCCAGTATTTTTTGTTGGTCATGGGGAACTTTGTGCCAAGTTTGTTTCAGTTCCATCATTGGTGGGGTTCAGAATGCTCTTTGATTGTAGGTGAACTATAAATCCCAGCAACTACAACTCCCAAATGACAAAATCCATTTTTTTTAGTGAAGGCATACATTGGGTTGTTAGGTGTCTTGTATCCAAATTTGGTGTCAATTCGTCCCGCGGTTTTGGGGTTCTGTTAATCCCACAAATGAACATTACATTTTTATTTATATAGATTAAATATTTCAATTCATATGTATGTATGTATGTCTATAAAATCTAGGATGAAAGTGTCCCTGTAATGAAGTCAAACTAGACTTTAGGAGGGTCTCCCCGGTAAGAGAGACCCCTAGGACCGCACCAAAGAGGGTCTGCAACTTTGGCGAGGACAGAGAAGACAAATTTCAGCAATATTAAAATAATAAAAAATAATTATTTTCTCACCAAAGCGGAAGAAGCGGCGACCGAGGCGTTTATTGGAGCGATTCAGCTGAAGCGGATGCATACAAGCATGCCGTTACAAAGTTTGCAAGCATTTTTATAGCAAAAACATGTACAGAGATTTCAAAATTCCCGCCCTCCCTTCCCCGCCCGGCTTGACGGTGATTGGCTGGTGGCTGAACAGCTGGGAGGAGGCTTGGCGGCCCACCCCTAGCCTGGGCAATCACGAGGCTTCCCTGCTTCAGGGGAGCCTATCAGAGCGCTTTCCCCGCTTCGGGGAATTGACGAATCAGGGAAGAGGAGGCGGGACGATCAGGGACAATGGGAGATAATAGGATTATGACATTCCTGAAACCTATGTGTCCCTGCGTCTGGGAAGTCGGCCAGCTGGGGGACTGGCTTATTGTTTTGATAATGAGAAGTTGATTGAGTTAAGAAAGGTTTTCCTGTCCCTGATCTGATAAGGGATGTTTGTGATGTGTTTCAGGTGAGGCAAAACGGAGCTGGGCAGAAGACCCCCTGTGGGCAGTCTGGCCCGTATTGTTTCTATTAATCAAAACTGACCGGAGGAGATGCCTATCAATCAGCCTAACTCTGAAAATCAATAGGAACTTCCTTTGCTATTGTCCATGCAAGAGTTTGTGTAATGTTGGCTTTTGTGAGGGCAACGGCCCCCTCGGGCAGCTGGTCGCTTCCTGGCCGTCGCTCTAAGGTTGGGCAAGGGGCCAAGAGCTGGGCAAAGCAAAAGGGCAAAGAATCATTCATTAATATATATATACATGCATTCAAACCATAAACATTTCATAGCAATAAACCCCATCTTTGTCCCACCTTCCAAGTACATTTAATAAAAGATTTAATTTCATTTGGAAACTTTGAGTCCAGTGTCTCTGAAGAAAGATCATGGGGAAATGGTGTTTTCTGAAGTTCAAAACAGGTAACGGAAGGTCCTCAATCTTTGTAAAGGCTGGCAGATGGAACCCCAGCTGTGCTGCAATGGATTCACGCTTTGCTCCTTGGAAAACTAGGACTCCCCTTCAGGGTCCGAGGCCCTATGGCCAGGCTCTTCCCCAAAGTCCCATGGGGGAACCGCATCGAGTCCCCGGGTCCGGAGCTTGGCAGAGGCGAGGGGCGGCGAGGAGCAATGGAGCCGCAGCAGTGGAACCGGCACATTTGACAATCAGCTGTTTCTAATAAAATATATTCTCAAAACTTTAGAGGTTATTTCCTGAGCGTAGGGATCCATAATTAGAAAAGCAAGATGGCAGATAGGGTTAGAATTTAGTACAGAAAAATAAGTCGTTAAAATGGAGCCGATCCGCCATTTTGTGGATACGGAGATCTGAAAGGAAAGATTCTGTATCCGCAGTTTCAAGCGGCGCGGATCTGGCATCCCCGGAATGCCAGGGAGGCATTCCGGACAGGCTCACAGTCTCCCGTGGCCTGGAAAAGGTTGAATTCATGCATTTGGTTAGTTCAGGCAAGGGGTGACACAAAGTATCAGGCTAGAAAGTTAAAAAGTTGCAATTTCAAGTATTTTTATTAAGGGAATAGTTACAAAGTTAGGGTTTGGGGGAAAGTGATAGAAAGGCATAGAGGCTGAGTGCAGTCCCTGTTGAGCTGTCTGTTGGGGCACATTTCATCAGTTTGTCCCAATTGTAGCTTCCAGGAACTGCAGAACTCTCCGCTGCAGGTCAGACCAACTTGAAAGCGGGGGCCTCTGCTGCCCTCGATGACAGTATGAAAGCATTAATTTGAGTGGTGGGCAGTCTTGTGCTTGCTATAACCTGCAATGTAATTGGAGGGAGGGTCTTTGGTTGCTCCAGATGGGTGGGGATCAAAGCTGTTTGAGTAAGTGGGAGACTGAGTAAGTGGGCACTCCAGCCCCACACATACATATTTTCACTTTTATTATGTAGATAGATAGATATAGATTCCTCCCTTTTTTGTATGTGTGTTTACAGTACTGTGCACCTTTGGAAAGACCCACAGTTTTTGATTGTTTTACTTGTAAAATACCATGCCCATTTATTTATTGATTTCTGTCATGTCAGGAGGGACTTGAGAAACTGCAAGTCACTTCTGGTGTGAGAGAATTGGCCGTCTGCAAGGACGTTGCCCAGGGGACACCCGGATGATTTTATGTTTTTGTTTTTTTTATCATCCTTGTGGGAGGCTTCTCTCATGTCCCCGCATGAGGAGCTGGAGCTGATAGAGGGAGCTCCTCCGCCTCTCCCTGGATTCGAACCTGCGACCTGTTGGTCTTCAGTCCTGCCGGCAGAGGGGCTTAACCCACTGCGCCACCAGGGGCTCCATGCCATCTATGATGCTATATAAATAAATTATGATGACAATGTGAAAAAAAAAACAAGTCTGTGCGCAATGAGCCCTATCATCCTCCTCTGCAGATGATGGGGGTTAGCACTCTTTCCTTTTTTTGTTCTGTACACATTACTGTTATTGTAACCATATATATATGCACAAAGCACATATACACAGACTGGGCCACAGCAATGTGTGGCAGGGGACAGCTAGTCTATATAAATAAAAATATAATGTTCATTTGTGGGATTAACATAACTCAAAAACCACTGGACGAATTGACATCAAATTTGGACACAATACACCTCTCAGGCCAAGGAGTGATCATCAGTCATATAAAACATTGAAAAACATAGCAGAAGAGACTTACAAAGCCACAAATCAAAAATTACATAACAATACATGCACAAAACCATATATATATACGCAGACACACATATACCACATATACACAAACCATATATATATGCACAAAGCACATATACACAGACTGGGCCACAGCAATGTGTGGCAGGGGACAGCTAGTCTATATAAATAAAAAAATAATGTTCATTTCTGGGATTAACATAACTCAAAAACCACTGGACGAATTGATGCCAAATTTGGACAAAATACACCTCTCAGGCCAACGAGTGACCATCACTCATAAAAAACATGGAAAAACCCAGCAGAAGAGACTTAAAAAGCCAAAAATCAAAAATTACATAATAATGCATGCACAAAACCACACACACACATACACACACATATATATACACACACAAATACACACACACACACAAAGCACATATAGTCAGACAGCAATGTGTGGCAGGGGACGGCTAGTCCATATAAACAAAAGGAGTAACCATCAGTCATAAAAACACAGAAAAACACAGCAGAAGAGACTTAAAAACAAAAAAAACACAAAAATTTACATTACAAAGCATGCGCAAAACCACATGTATATATACGCAAACACACATATACACAAATATATACACACAAAAAACATTTACACAGACTGGGCCATAGCAACGTGTGGCAGGGGATGGCTAGTGTTTTTATAAAAAATCAATAAAGCAGAGATGCAGTAGAATTTTCCCTCTTCTTCAGTAAGGGAAATATTTTCCACTGAAACATTTTTCAGTTTTGAAGGAGGAATCAAAATAGATATTTCGGCAAGGTCACTGCTAAACCACAAGGTTATGGAAAAGGTGGAGAGAGAGATTGTTTGATGAGTAGCACAAGGAAATGATGCCCTGCTGAAGTAGTTCAATGGGCGGCATCCAATTGTCTGGCTACTTCAGAAGTATCTCACTAATAGGAGGAAAAGGGTCAAGATTTTGAGCCCTGGAATAGTTCCTGGTGAATACAGAGAAATCAGATCTTCCAAATCCTTGCAATTCCAACTATCTAAAAATAGCACTCAGCATGCACAAGCTTTGAAAGCTGAAAAGTTTTGACGGGGGAAGAAAGGCCTCTGTAGAAAGTCAAAGAAACCCACACCGAGCAGAAAACATCAAGGGAAGCAGAAGCATCCATACTGCTTTTTGAAAGAACATATAATGGAAAGATAGACACTCCAAGCAGAAATGTTCAATTACTTGGACCTGGAAAGGATACGTTCTACTTCGCTACCTTTATGTTTGATATCTGCTCGTTTTTTTAAAAAAACTGAATATTCTGCAAATTGGGGCTCCTGTTAATTAAACAGATGGCTACTGGGCAAAATATTGGTGAGATTTTACAAGAAAAAGGCTGTTGCTATATTTACTTTCTTGGCTACAAAGTGGACCTCCAGAAATATAATGTTCACAGTCAAGTCATTAAGCCTAGGAGGAAGTCGCATTCTAATCTAACAGAACATGTTTTTGTACACATATAAGATAACACTGTAAGAAGCAGTAATAATTTTAATAACATGATTAATGAATGTGTTATTAATGTATAAATATGTGAGGGAAAGTCATAGGGAGGAGGGAGCAAGCTTGTTTTTTTGCTGCCCTGGAGACTATGATGTGAACAATGCCTTCAAACTATAGGAAAAGCGATTCCATCTGAATATGAGGAAGAACTTCCTAACTGTGAGAGCTGTTCAGCAGTGGAACTCTCTGCCCCAGGGCCCTTCCACGCAGCTCTATATCCTGGAATATCATAGCAGAAAATCCCACAATATCTGTTTAGAACTGGGGGCCCTTTCTCACAGCCCTATATCTCAGAATATCCAGGCAGAAAATCTTACATGATCTGAGTGTGGACTCGGATAACCCAGTTCAAAGCACATATTGTGGGATTTTCTGCCGTGATATTCTGGGATATAGGGTTGTGTGGAAGTGCCCTGGATTATCTAAGTCCACATTCAGATAATGTGGGATTTTCCGTCTTGATATTCTGGGATATAGATCTGTGTGAAAGGGCCCCCAGAGTGTGGCGGAAGCTCCTTCTTTGGAGGCTTTTAAACAGGCTGGATGACCATCTGTCAGGAGTGCTTTGAATGTGATTTTCCTGTTTCTTTGCAGAGGATTGGACTGGATGGCCCCACAAGTTCTCTTCCAGCTCTATTATATTATATATTATCATAAACATAATCTCCTTTCCAGCTGAAATATCTTATATTTTTGTAAACACATCTTTTTAAATAGTTTGCAGCCAGCCTTCCATTTTCACAGATGTTCCCCCTGGAAATGCATTTTATAGGCTTCATCTCCACTGACCATTTAATCGCATTCAAAGCCAGCTTCAAACTGCATCGACTAGAAAACAACTGTTCGCCAAAGCATGCAAAAAAAGCTCATCATGCGCCTAATTTCTCTGTAGTTTGTGTCCATCCCTTAATTGGTTTTGCCATACAACGTGGTTTACATCTGTGCACATTGATCTATATTATTCTGCCTATTCTGGAGTATCCCTCAATTTTGCTTATCCTACTATGTCTCTAAAGTGTGTTCCTGTGTGCATTCGTTCCTTGCGTTGTTAGAGCACTGTGATTCAGGATAGAGGGCCCTTCCACACAGACATGTAACCCAGAATATCAAAGCAGAAAATCCCACAATATCTGCTTTGATCTGAGTTATCTGAGTCTACACTGCCATATATTCCAGTTCAAAGCAGATAATGTGGGCTTTTATTCAGCTATGTGGAAGGGGCATCTGTGGTCACTGTAGATGCAACCAGAGAGAAGGGAGATTAAAATTTATTTTGCTCTTTCACTGCTCTCCCAGTTATCTGTTTTGAACTGGATTAACTGAGTCCACACTGCCATATAATCCAGACTCTCTTTCTGCCTCACTTTCCTCCCCTACCTAACATTGTAACAAATTCCCCCAATAAAGTATCAATTAATTGTAACTTTTTCCTCTCTATAGTGTTACTTTGTGTCCTTCAATGCTTCCAACTATTGTCTGCATTAACTTTCTCTCTCTCTGGCTGCAGACAGCTGCCAGCCTGCCCAGAATGTGATTCTTGCACCCCGGGGAGGCCAAAACTGCATTCCTCTGAACCCATCGGGCCCCCGTATCCGTGGGTTAACGGATCACTCAAAAATTGGTGCCATTCTTCTCCTAGGCTAATTCTAGGCTAATTCTAAAACTAATGGCTATCTCCACCCTTTTTGCACCCCAAAACTCAACATGGAGCCCAGCTGGCTCCCTGCTGCCATAACATCACTGCCACCATCTAATTGATGCCCAAAGATCCCCAGATCCCATCTCATCAAGGACCAAAATGGCCTGTCGGTTTCCCGAGGGTCCCAAGGGGTGATGGCGGCAGGTTCACCATACGTCCCTAAATGGGTGATAACAAACAACGCAATAGATACATCAAAAAAGGCACCCAAACCAAAACATTAAGTGGATTTGGGACCCTGTATGATGCTCCGGTGAGTAATCTAGCTGCCGCCCACTGGACTAATTGAAGTTTCCGAACAGTCTTCAAAGGCAAACCCACGTAGAGTGCGTTGCAGTAATCTACTCAGGACATTGTAATCTTTACAATGTCAGTGTAGAGTTTAAACCGCATGTTCCGTCTCCCAGGAGACTGGGTTTATTGCCTTTTTTGGTTGTTTGATTCGGCTGCCTTTGCCCTTTCTGTTAGAAGCTTCTGCAGCTTTGCAAGTCCTGGAGTTGCAGCCAAAGGCGGGAAAAAGGGGAACCAGCCTGCAAACTCTTTGCAGTGATTGGCCTAGGGGGCAGCTCTTAGAGGCCGCCCTTTTTCCTGGGGAGAGTTTTCCTTCTTGGAGTCTCCCTACCCTGTTCAGTTCCATAGAAGCCTTTTGGATGTGCTGAGGGCCAAATAGGGCAGCCCAGAGAAAACCACCGCAAAAACTACCAACTACCTACTACTGAGAATTGAGATAGCATAGTTAGATAAGCTAAATTAACAACTATTGAGCTATTGAGAATTAAGATAAGTACAATTGAGAACTATTGAATGGAGGGGTATTTAGTTAAGTATAGTGAGATAAGTTTAATTGACTATTGAGAGAACAATTGTATTGAGTATTGAGAACAACTGTTGAAATAAATATCCCCCTTTTTGATGTTTAGACCTCGCAGTGGACTCCATTTTTTATTATCTCAATTTTCTCCAGAAAGCCCCAGCGGTTCGCCCAGACATAGGAACAGCACATCTTAGTTTGGGTGTAACGGCACACCACATGATATGAGTCCACACTGACCACATAATGCAGTTTCAAAGGCATACTATGGCAAAACAGACGGGGCCTTTGTTCTGAGGGAAGACAATTAGGGCCCTTCTTCCACACAGCCATATAACTCAGAATATCAAAGCAGAAAATCCCACAATATCTGCTTTGAACTGGGTTGTCTTGAGTCCACACTGCCACATATTCCAGTTCAAAACAAATAATATGGGATTTTATTCAGCTTTTATTAAGTGGAAGGGGCAGCATGTGCTTCCCTCAACGGCCTGTGGGGGCGCCATTGGCCCTGTTTTCCCTCCAACGAAGAACCTGTGCCTCGTCTGCGCCTGCGCGGTCTGCTTCACCTTCCCTCAGTGGGACCTGCAGGGCCTCAGAGGAGACGTTGGTCGCCATGTGGCGGGGGAAAGGGGGCCAGAGGCGGCCCCCGGGAGCCGAAAAGGCCTCGCCACCCCCAGCTTTGGAGTTCCCCGACGACCAGGCCGCGGGCCCGCAGTTCGACGGTGCGTTTGGGTCAAATAAAGGGGCGGGGCAACCATATTGGAAATGCTTTGGTTTTACAAGGCCATAACCAGCTCTGTTGGGAATGGCCTTCGCAGTTAGTTCGGGTGACGATGCCAAACACTAGGCCTCCAGGTGCTGGGGACTTCAACTCCCAGAAGCCTCAGCTGCTTTGCCCAAGAGCAAGGATTCTGGGAATTGAAGTTCAAAACACCTGGAAGGCCTGTGTTTGGAAAACAGAAGTTAGAAAATAAATGGATGCAGTGTGAAAGTGCCAAAGTGTTTAAGTGCTTCTGGCAATTTTCTGTTGGAAATCGCAACCTTCCAAGCCTCCACTAACTGTTTATAAATGTGTATAATATTTATCTGTTATTTGTGAAGACATCTGCCCTTGCGCTATGCTACTCTGCTGCTGAGTATGCATGCCCAGTGTGGAAACACATCTCACCACACTAAAACAGTAGATGTGGCTCTTAATGAGACATGCCGCATTATCACAGGGTGTCTGCGCCCCACACCACTGGAGAAATTACACTGCTTAGCCGGTATTGCACCACCTGACATCCGCCGGGAATTAGCAGCCAATAGTGAAAGGACCAAGGCAGAGACATCTCCAGCTCATCCCCTGTTTGGGTATCAGCCAGCACGTCAACGACTTAAATCAAGACATAGTTTTCTTAGATCTACAGAGACACTCGCTGGAACACCCCAGCAAGCAAGAGTCCAAAAGTGGCAGGCCCAAACCCAGCACCTCAATCCATGGGTGATACCAGATGAGAGACTCCCCCCTGGGCACACAGAAGACTGGGCAGCGCTGAACAGACTGCGCTCTGGCACCACGAGGTGCAGAGCCAATCTTAAGAAATGGGGCTACAGGGTGGAATCCTCGGCATGCGAGTGTGGAGAAGAACAAACCACTGACCACCTACTGCAATGCAACCTGAGCCCTGCCACATGAACAATGGAGGACCTTCTTGCGGCAACACCAGAGGCACTCCCAAGTGGCCAGATACTGGTCAAAGGACATTTAACCAACTACCAAGTTTGCAAAATCTGTTTTTTAAAAAAATCTGTTTGTTTGTTTTGTTCTGTTAGAATTGTAACACAATGGTATGGTTGCTGATGACACGATAAATAAATAAATCTGTTATTTTATCTGTTGTTTTATATATATTGTTATGATGTTTTTTCCTGTTATTTTTTGTCTAATTGTATTGTATTATTTTTGGGCTTGGCCTTATATTAGCCACCTCGAGTCCCCTTTGGGGAGATAGGGGCGGGTTATAAATAAAGATTATTATTATTATTGACACAAAAGCACAGTATGTCACAGCAAACGAGATCTATATGCTGGATTTCGTATCACAAAATCACAAGTCGGTCTAGGACTGTGTGATGTATTTTAGAATGATGCATGCAGATCCAAGTAAGGTGGCCTTTTACAGTTGACAGATCGTGATTTTGCCGATGTTTATTGTTTCCAAATGCCAGCTAAGATCTTTTGGCACAGCACCCAGTGCGCCGATGACCACTGGGACCACCTGTACTGGTTTATACCAGAGCCTTGTTGTTGTTGTTGTTGTTGTTGTTGTGGTTTATACCAGAGCCTTGTTGTTGTTGTTTTTAACCTATATTATATGTACATTTTGGTTTGCCAGTTTGACTACCTCTTTGGTGCAGGAGGGGCTTCAGACACAGGGCTCCATTTTTGTCATACAATAGGCTTTTAGACCTCAATGGAGATGGATTCAGTTTGTCTCTTTTCAACTTCAGTGAGTGCAGTTATACAGTTTGGACTACATCTATATGTTTAAAGACATTAGACTATGGAATAGCATAGACCACACCTGGAATATTGTGTCCAATTCCAGGCATCACAATTGAAGAGAGATGTTGACAAGCTGGAATGTGTCAGAGGAGGGCGACTAAAATGATCAAGGGTCTGCAGAACAAGCCCTATGAGGAGTGGCTTAAAGAGCTGGGCATGTTTAGCCTGAAGAAGAGAAGGTTGAGAGGAGACATGATAGCCATGTTCAGGGTGAGGGAGCATAACTTCCTTTTCTCAAAACTTAATAAAACCCATTGTATGAATCAGAATTTTTTTATTTTTTTATAATGTAGGTACATACCTAAAGTTTTGTTTTATGTAGTTTTGAAGATCAAATTAGGTAGGTGATGTCCCCCATTCTCCATACACTGAGTAAACTGATTTCTGACGTTTGTCATGACTCTTTCCAGCATAGCAGGCATTATGTTGGCAATTTCTTCCTGGATGTTGGTCTTCAAATCTTGAAGGATCCTTGGACGGATCACATAAACACAGGATTTTAAAAAAAACCCCATAGAAAATAATCACAAGGGGCCAAATCTGGAGAGTGGGCTGGCCACTCCAAATCCGCTCGAAAAGTAGGCCTCAACGGCAAAAGCACGTTCCTCACTGTTCCAATGCATGATGGCGACTGAACTGTGTCAGGACAAAACTTTATACTCCCGCCTCTCAAACGAGACCACTAGCGCTCCGCTACGTCTTCAACCGACTGAATGGCGCGCATTTAAAAAAAGGAAGTTATGCTGCCTCACCCTGTAGTTTGGACTGTATCTATATGCTTAAAGACATTGGACTATGGATTAGCATGCTGAATATATACAAGAACTTTGTTAATAAACCTGAGATGTTATTTTTAAAGAAGACTTTAGAGGGCTAACAGGTTGAAGCTTAATCCAGACAAGATAGAGGGGTATTGGGTGGCAACCTGTGCTGGATGGGGTTGCACTCTCCCTGAAGGTGCAGGTCCGTAGCTTGGGGTTCCTCCTGGACTCAACGCTGTCGCCTGATGCTCAGGTGTCGGCGGTGGCCAGGAGGGCCTTTGCACAACTTAAATTTGTGCGCCATCTGTGACCATACCTTTTGAAGTCTGACTTGGCCAGGGTGGTCCACGCCTTGGTTAAATCCAGACTGGACTGTTGCAATGCGCTCTACGTGGGGCTGACCTTGAAGACGGCCCGTAAGTTTCAACTGGTACAATGGGCAGCAGCCAGGCTCCTTACTGGAGCAAACTATAGGGAAGCATACAATGCCCCTACTAAAACAGCTTCATTGGCTGGTGGTAAGTTGCCAAGCCAGATTCAAGGTGCAGGTCATGTTCTATAAAGCCCTAAACGGTTCGGAAGGGTAGCATTAGGACATGTGATGGTCAGATATATTAGTCATTTGAATATTTTTTTGAGTTTTCACAGGTTCTGATAAGTTGTTTATGCTGCTCCATGCTGCTAGTCAAGCTAGATTATTTAACAGTCTCAGTGTTTGGAATGGAGGGATTTATATAACCAAACAGTTATGTAGTTGCATCAGTTTTCTTTACCTTCAGACAGAGGAGCATGGGAATGTTTAATCATTTCTTCCATTCTGGTTTATGGCTTTCTTTCCAGGGCTTTGGGGTACTGTATTGTTGCATCAGTTTATTTTTTTTAAATTAGACTTGGGTTGGAATCACGGGACTCTTCAGCTGTTGGACAAGAATTTCCAGTATTCCATGCCAAATAAATGTTGGAAGGAACACTGGAGATTGCTTTTTGATAATTGGAAGGTCACATAATTCTCATCCCCCTTGCATTACATGGAAGCCAATTATATTATTTTTAATTCTAATGCTGTGCCCATTTAAAATGAGGTGATACATTATACAAAAATAAAGCAAAAAAGAAACAGAACAATAGACAGGGATAGCAGCTAACTGATCCCTGATGGTGAGGCTTCCAGTCATATTATACAGTACTTTCCTCATAGAAGGTTGCTTGAAATTTACAAACTTGCACTTTAAAGAAAAAAAAATAGAATGTCCAGTGCTGCAGATTTGGAGTGGAGAGTGCCTTTCTCTTACAGTTTCCTACTGAATATTTATGCTGGATGCAGAGGGATGAATGGATTCCTGTATTAACTTTTCTTTAAACCACTTAATTACTTCCAAAGTAATTAAGGAATGGATTCCTGTATTAACTTTTCTTTAAACCACTTAATTACTTCCAAAGAGTTATTTGTCATCTTCAGCTAGGCTGATGCTTAAATAGGAGCTGCTCTTGAATACTGTTGTTACATGTTGGAGGCAGAAGTCTGCTATGTACTGCACTTAAAAAGTGGAATCTGTAACTAAAATGTTAGTGTGTGGAGGGCCAGTTAGGGAACCAGTTGACCACTCAACCGTGCTCTATTTGAGGACACTCCATTCCCCTATACAAACAGTTATTTCTATGCCCACAGAATATCTTGTTGGATCTCAATCTCTTCATAATATAGGTTCTAAATGGTTTAAAAAAAAGATTTATGTGAACATAGGTATTTCCTCAAGCAACTGTCTGGAAGTTATGTCTGCTCGTGTCAGCACTAATATTCTGTAGGGGAGAATAAATATTGGGACACCGTTGCTTTAATTTCACAGTGTTTCTGTCTGTTCAATTTGATTATTTTCTGGTTCAATTTTTGCCCATTCATTTTCAGATTCTGATTGGCCTACAGAGCTTCGAGGTTTAAATGGTTCTCAAAAGATAATGAACATCACATCATCATTTGCCAACCAGCTACTGCTTGTTTCTCTACTAGAACATCTTTGTCACATCTACGCACAAGATCCTACGCGCTCTAGACGCCTGTTTCAATGTTAGTAAGAGCTTTACATGTGCTTCTTAGTACAGAGATGCTTATCAGTGTCTGCAGTATAAGACTGAAGACAGGCACTGGTATCCTTGTATTTTATTATACTCTTTATTAAGTAAGAATATTTAGGTGCAATCTTAGGCATCGTTTCAAAGGAGTAACATCATTGAATGCAGTGGGTTTACTTCCAAGTTGACATGATCCAGACTGCACCTGGAAGTCACTATACTTTTCTGTGTACTTAACTTTGTCTGGGTTTAACCATATTGTGGAAATAGCTTATTTTCTAGGAATTCTGTCCTTGGATATAGCTATTGTTTGAAGTTCATTTTCAGTTGTTAGATACTGGTGATAAACAGATCCAGGATGTACACGTTGGCTGTCTTGAAATAATGCTAGATTATTTTTATCAACCCAAACAAAAGAACGCTGCCACAGGAACACATAAGGCAAAATGTGGTGTTAACATTCAGTGGTAGTTTTTGCTATGTGTGTGATCCCCAGCATCCTATGCTTGTTAACATGTAGAAGCATCACTCTCAGATGATTTAATGTTCCATATGCACATTGCCATGTTTTACTTTATAATGGCTTGTGTTGATACTTGAATGTTAATATTAATGGCAATAACAGCGCTAACATTTATTGGCTTCTTTATTACAACCTATTATCCTCACATATGCCCTGAATATCCATTTTCAAGGGAGATAAATTATCTGGAACCTTAATGGGGAAGAATTTGTTTTGGCAAGAAAGGAATCCAGTTTAACTGCTTTAGCATACATTGCAGCCATGTTTGCGATATTTCCCCCAAAGTTTAACTGTTGCATTCCAAATACTGGTACGTTTTTTTTTAATCTATCATATGTATGTCTTTCAAGGAAGACTGATAAAGAACTATATTACTTTACTGAATAAAGAGGTTAGCCTTGGGTTGCTTGCCCAAGCCATGATAATCTTGTTTATATTAATTGCCTACATAAGCTTATTGATAAATTGCTTTTTCTACTTCAAGTGGTACTGCCATAAAATTCCTTAAAAAAACATTAATACTATTAAATGTCATTAAATTCCTTTTAAAAAACACAGAAAAGATGCCCCAAAACTTTTTATACTGTCATCCCCATGTTTGCAAATTGTTCAATTATGTCCCTAGAACCTTCTGATTTTGAAGGAAATCCTCGTTAGTCTAAAAGAGGCTTAACCCCCTCCCCCAGTATCCTAAAATACCAATAATCAGTTGTATCCTTTAGATTTCTTCGTATATAGTTGCCCAATTTTTGGCAAGCATGTGTTTGTGGGAAGAAGGGTTGGGTGTGTGTGAGACAAAAATGATGGATGCAGAGTGCATGTACCACTCTCAAGATTAGGCAGTGCATCTTCTTGTCCCTGATGTGTATACAACTGGTTTTCCTCTAAAGCACTTTACATTTCTTTAGGTCTGCTCATATGCCCTTCCACACACACCAGTATCACGTTCTGTTCATGTCCCAGCATTATTTCCAATTTTAACCTAACATTTGGCCTCCCACTGTTTTTAACTATATGTTGTTTTATTGATAATGTTGTTTCTTATTGTCTATGTGTTTTAATTGCTTGTATTGTTGTTATTATTGCTTGTATTGTTGTGTTTGGGCTCAGCCTCATGTAAGTTGCACTGAGTCCCTTGGGGAGATGGTAGTGGGGTACAAATAAAGTATTATTATTATTATTATTATTATTATTATTTTCCACATTCAGGGATTTGGTGTGCAAAACCCCCATGAAAGTGAGGAAACCACACATTTCTTACTACACCCCCAAACACACATTTAACATTTTAAAAAGGACAGTACAGTACTACCGTTTCAGAGTGTCGAAACAGCAGGTTTCATCAGTTCTTCCTCCATATGGGGAATTGCTTTGGACCCCGTGTTCACATACATCCTCCTTGCAAAAGTGCAAGACCAGGCTGCTAGAAAAAACGTAAAGCCCCCCTCTGCATGTCTCATGATGGGAAGCGTATCCTGGGCAGCATTCAGGCAATGTTCTTCTTTGCTTCCCCTTCTACTTAGTTCTCTACCTCCTCAGTCCTAGGGTAATTGTTCTCCGTGGGTTTCCAAGGAGCTAGAGCTCCTGGTTGGGGATCTTGGAGCTTCAAAAAGCAAATCAGCAGTCTCCTTTCTCCCTGAAGACCCATCCAGAGCATTCGTCCTATATCAGCAGTTGAAGGGAAAAGGAAGAGACAAGGGAGTGCATTGTCAGAAAGAATCCTGGAATCTCCTTTTAGTTTTAGCCAAGCGGAAATGGCTGCAAGTCCTTCCCAGCAGCCTGGTCTTACACCTTCCCTTTTCCCCAGCCCAGCAGGTCAGCATAGTGAAGGGAAAAAAACCACACACACACACACACACACACACAAAGTCCAACAGTTAAATAAAACACATACATTTTTAAAACTTTGGTGTATTAATAGCAACCTCTGGAGTTCCCAAAGGCAATATATAATCTATTAACACTTGTTTTGATAGCCAGCAATACTTTGTGTCAATATCAAGCCAGTCCAATTTCCAATTATCTATTATGTAGCATCCGTTGTTGAAACTATTGATTCTTTTGATGGCTGGTCTCCGTTTTGGGAATATATTAGCAGATGTCAGACCTCATTGTGACAAGCATTTAGAAAACCCTTACAGACTTTCTTTAGTTCTCCCACCCTTCTGCTATTACTCACTAGATTTTAATATTTTGAGGTTGAATTAATGAATTATTATTATTGCCTGTGTATTACAAGGTGTTTAATACCTTTTTTAATGTATGAGAGTTTCACCCTTAAAGATAGCCTTCACATAAAATAATAGCAATTTCTGAAGCATCAGGACATAAAAATAATTGCGCTTTTAAGAGTCTCAGTGTTGCCTAAAAGTTTTTTTCCTTCCTCTCTAAAGTATTTTTGTTTTGATCTTGTTTCTACAGTACTGTGTAAGACATTTACTCAAATGCGCTTGCTATCTGATTTTGCTGTATGTGAAGAATTTAGTAGTCTGAGACTGCAGCATAATAGGGCCATTGCCGCATTAATGAAAGCAGCGAACAAACAAATACTAAATGAGGTAAGCTTACCTGTCTTACTTTTTTCTGTACTTTTCAGTATTAGTAAAAATGGAATAGAATTTCAGACCTTTCTAGGTTTGCTTTAATATACAACCCATAAGATTTCAGGTCTTTTCAGATTTGCTTTAATATACAAGCTACAGGATGCTGGAGATGTGATAATTTTGTTGTATTAGTATTCCTCCTCTGTGTTCTGACACTTTGATTTTATGGTACTGGAATGCCGCTTTCATGGGAGGAGAATATGTTGCAGTTCATTTGGACACCATATTCCGTGATGAATTGTTCCAGCTACAGCTTTGAACTGAAAGTGCGTTTTTAATTTTTGAACACAGAAGGGGTAAACCATAGTTCAGCACAGCTGTCTTACTTTCCTTCTCCTTTTTCTCATAGCTCCATCTCATAAATTCATTCCCATCCCTGTGGTTCAATAATCTCTGGAGATAGAACAATGGCTGTTACCATAATCCGTCAGTTGAGAAACACGCCAGGATGAGAAGTAACAGCTAATACAAATGGTGACTGACAAATGTACATCGAACTAGAGTTCTTGTTGTTGGGGTAATGATAGGATCATAAATACTATTTTTAAAAACCTAATAGCAAGCAACAGGCACATACATTTTGTTAATTGCTTATATCAGACGCCTGTTACAGGTTGCCAACGTGGATTATGCAGAAGTTATGGGGTTTCTTGTTGTAATTTAATCCTGTAAGTGTCCCAGGGGGCAACAAAATCTTTTACAATACTGATATTTTAAAAGCTTATATCTGTCTGGTCATCTTATCATGAATATAAAAAATTAGTTTTTCTGTCAAGGGAATTGTGGTGAAGTGTGAATTTTAACCTGCAGTCATGTATAATTATAGGTAGGTGTTTAAAGGGGTAAGTATTTAAAGTAGCATATCTAGGGGGATGGTAGCCAGCTCAGCTCACTCTGAGATGGGTTGCCATGGAAAAAGGGGAGGACCCAACTGCCACTTGGCAAGAGCAGGCATTTTAAATAGGCGGTCTGTGGTCAGAGAACCGCAGGGAAAGCTGGTTCTACTATGTTGAGAATCAGGAAGGTTTAGGCTTTTAGCCTGTGTGGTTTAGATAGGTCAAGTTGACTTATTTAGATTAGTAGTTAGGGTTTGAGCAAAAAGGGGAAGAGAACCCCAGTAAGAATCTTTACTGTAACAGAAATAACAGAGGGAAGGAATAGGCTAGTATCTGGAGTGATCTGTTAAGGAAAGAAACACATTTTGAAGGAAATAAGTTTAAAACCTCTCTAGTAAAAAGAACAGTGTTCTTAAGAGTTGTTTTGTGAAAGATTATAAATGTAACCACTGAAGGAATGTACCTCTAGAAGTTAAGAAACATTGAAACCATTAAGCTTCTATACTTCAATACACTTATTACAGTTTCTCTTAAATCCAAGTCTCTGTTTCATATACTTTCGAGTCAAGCCGCGCAACACATCAAAGGAAGATAAACATATTACAGGCTAGTGGCTGTTAGTAATTTTGTAGATTCATTACAAGTTGTAGGAGACCCTGACAAATCAGTAATGTCCCTTCAACTGGTGGCATCGTTACAGGAATGTTCTAAATTCTCATAATCTATGTGTTCACTGAAAAATTATTTAAAGATTTCAATTAAAAAGCAATTTAAAGTCTTGCTGTGAGACACAAAAATGCAATTAGTTTCTTGTGTTGTAATGTGGAGTATATTGTGACACAAATGTGATTTATAGGGACAGAAGCCTGATTTTGGGATTAGGTTCATAACTTTGCTGATCACTTGGAAAGTTTTTCTTTAGAAATCTAATTTGGGGGCAGCCCCATCACTTGTAGAGGAGATTGTTGAGAGCAATGCTGTCTCTTGCATAGTGGGAGCCAAGGTTACCTCTGCTGAACCTGGATTAACTATAGTAACAGAACAAATTTGAGCAATGCTATTTGTAAAGTAGAGCGCCGCTGCACAGTTTGTATTCTTCTCTGTTCCTCTTGTGGGCCAAGATGTAAGAGATCAATCAAAGCTATTACACTGAATGGCCTTTAACAAGTTCAGTAGTGGTAAAGAACTTTTAAAAAATCCCTACAGTTATAAAATAGGCCTTTAAGTAGGCTGTGGCCTGTTCTGTGTTGGATTATTAATATTGCTGCCAACATTGTTCTTGTCTCAATTGATTAATTGCTGCTAATTTCCCAAAGAACAAGATTGCTTCAGTTCTTGAGAGGAGAAGCTCAGGAGCGAGCAGATCCATTATCCTGTCATTTCACCATTCCAGAGAATTGCCTGCTAAGGCAAAAGGAAAGTCCCCAAGAGCCACCAAGGAAACTTTCTGAGTCTTATCCATTTTGGGGGGTGGACTGTCTTAATAGGTCCTCCACCTTTGCAGAGGCCTTGGCTCCCAGAAAGTTTTGATGTCATCAGATAGTGTTCATGATAATGGAACAATAGAACATTCGTCCACTCCCAAATCCCCATCACTTTACCGGGCACGGAAAACAAGATCCAGAGAGTAGCCAGACATGCTTTTGTCTTCTCCCACAGAAGGGAGGAAGTCCTGAGCCGTTACTGCTACGAGAGAACCAATATAGGTGTTGAAATCCCCCAGAACCAAAACTGAAGAGCACTCCAACATTAACCCTGAGATTACCCTGGCAAGCTCAGGACAGAAACAACAGAATGGACAGTACACTGACAGAAACCTTATTCTGTCCTGGCTGCCACTCCCACATTCACACCCTTAAACCCTGAAGGCTGAGATTGGGAGGGAATCATGATAGGATTCCGGGGGACCCTGAGCCTTGGTTGCTGCACAAGTTATTATGGCTGGCAAGGCTGCTGTATTCAATCATGTCTCTGTCATATGAGCCTGATCTACAGGCTCACCCAGAATCAAATCCAGAATAGTAATTGATTTCCTGTTCACACACTGGTTTTGAGCAGCATAATTTTCAACCCAAGAAGAGTGTTACCATTGCTAGTTTGATTATTGAAACCAGAAGACAGGTTGGAATCAACAGTACTCTCCCAAGATAACATGACTGGCTCCTGCCCTGCTGTGTTTTTTGCCGCTGAGATACCTGCTCCATGAATCCCATCATTTCTTCCTCTTGTTTGACTTTAAATTAAACAAGACTTATAGAAATACAGTTAGATTTCCCTGATCATGCTTTGGTGAGAGAGCTATAAAGATTATCCATTTGAATATTATTGGTCTTATCTGGACAGATATTAATGTGCTCAGTAGGAGTTCACAGATGTGTTTATAAATTGAGCGAAATTGTATAGGTTTAGAGAAAACAAAATCGGCATTCCAGCTTGCTCCTTCACTTCACAGAATGGACTGGAGGAGTGGAGAATAGACAGAGGATATATGGTTGGAAGAGTGAATATTGGGACATTCTAGATTTTATGTAAATATAAACAAAAATGAACAAAGTTTAAGGCTGACATTTCTTTGATTTCAGTTTCATTTTAATTTTGCTAGAAGTAGCTGTTTTTTGCTAGAAGTAGCTGTTTTTAAACATACTGCATATGTTACTACATTCATATATATTATTTAGCCATTTGTTTTATGAAATGTTTGCTTTTTGTTATGTTTTGCAGGAGTTTGGTAATGGTAATCCATGTACAAACAGGTAAGAGATCAAAGAACTATAACCAAGATTTAAATTATAAACTTTAAAAGGATATAAAGAGAAAACTATGACAACTGTATGTGTTGTTCAGTCTTTTTATTCATAAATGGGATCTGTTGAACTCAGCAAGGCTTATTTCTGGTGCACATGTTGAAGATAATTATCAGCTTCTCTGTTTCACAGTTATAAAATGTAAATTAGTATTAGGCTTGGAACAAAAAGTAATTTAATGTTAGGTACCAAGCTGTAGAAATGTCAGGGCATCCCAAGATAATACTGAAAGCGTCATTTTTTGTTTTAAACGTAGCAGAGTTGCCTGTGGTGTTCTGAATTCAGGGAACTATATTTTCTTTCAACTATGTATTGAGAATAAACCAGGATTCAAAACCATGCTTTTTTTTGGTCATGTTCTTAGTGAGTTTGTTTTGACAAGGATAGTGATATCTCATGAGGGTGAAGACGCTGACTAATTCTGCAGAACTTCCTGAGTTTTGTATAGATAGTCCATATATGTAGATGTTTGGAATTTACTATTATTTCAATGTAGAGACTTGTAGTGGTGCTGTTTAGCAGACAAGTCAGTGTGTATCTTACATAAAAACGTGTCTCTAACATCTAGTAATGTTATACCTGTGTCTGTGATTTGTCTGTACTGAACAATGTAAAGGTATTTTAAAAAAAGGGTCTTTTTTCAGGACTTTAAATTTTTGAATTTGTCTATTTTTAAAGTAGGGAAAGTATTCTTTTTGAAGCACAGACTTCTCGCTACATTAATGAATTCGATGAGATTTCAAGACTTGGAAAAGGAGGATATGGAACAGTATACAAGGTATTTTGATGCTCTGTCAGCAACTTATTAAGAACTATTTACATTAAAATGAACAACAAGTAGGATTACAATCCTGTACCTTATCATTTTCCCTCTGTGTTTTGGCTGGATTTCATATTGGAGACAGTTTGGGATAAAGAGTATAAATAGACTTAATTCCATACAGAATAAACTAATTCCAAACCAATCACTAAATTAATTGAGAAGTATTGTTCATAAAACAGGGATGAAATCAGCTTGCTTGGGACAAGTTTTGGATATTACACTTGTTTAGCAACTATCCCAGTTTGCAGCTGTGATAATAATCTGAGTTTTCAGTGGGTGAGTTAAAAGCAGAAGGTGAAGCCAAAAGACTTCTCTTGGTGATGAACCTGCCTGTAAGTTTGCCTTATGTTTTCTTCCACCTTTATGCCACCTTTCTTTGTATTAGTGCCCAGGGAATCATTTTGTAGTATTATGAGTGGACAAAAGTGATATAGAGTGGAGGTGCATATGGAACATCATTTAGCTAATTTTTATTTAAATTTGATGTTAATTGGCATGCGGGCAATCTATTTTCAGGTCCGAAACAAGCTTGATGGTCAATTCTATGCAATTAAAAAGATTCTTATTAAGAAGGCCACCAAAAGAGACTGCATGAAGGTATGTATGCATGCCTCAACCATTCACATCCTCTGAATCAAAAGAAGTCTTTTTTTGTTACATGAACGGAACCTGCCTTATTCTATATTGGATTATTTATCCATCTACCCTAGAGGTTCCTACTATAACCTTGCCAAATCTTCCACCTGATATTTAGCCTGGAGACATCAAGAATTGACTCTGGGGTCAGCAGCATGGAAAGCAAGTCCTTTGACTTGTGCTTTGACTCTTTACCACAAGAATTATACTTTTATTGGTTTAAAAGTGGGGTACCTCTTCTTTTATTTCGATACCAGTTTCTGAACTGTTAGAAATATGTTAGATGCTGGGTAGTCCAGTGCATTCAGTATGTTATGTTTGGTCTTTTTTAAGGTATTACGGGAAGTGAAAGTGTTGGCTGGGCTACAGCACCCAAACATTGTAGGTTACCACACTGCTTGGATGGAGCATGTTCAACCAACATGCATGAAAGGTGAGTATAGCATTATCAACGCTATGGCTTCTGTGTGTCACTTGCACCCTTCCATGCAGGAGTTAATATGCAGTGCATCCCAAGTTGCATCTACACTGCAGAATCACTTTAACTGCCATGACTGAATAATACACTTCATTTATATTCTGCCCTATCTCTCTGAAGGGACTCGGGGGCGGCTACCTTAATTTTTTTTAGGGAAGATAACATTAATTTTTGAAGTTTAATGTATTAGTATTTTAATTTCCTATACATTTTTAAAAGTTGATTAATAATAATAATAATAATCATCATCATCATCATCATCATCTTTTGAGGTTGGAGAAATGAATGTAGGGGTATGTTGTAAAGTAAAATGTAATGTTTCTCATTCAATTATAGGTGAACCAAACCTAAATCTGCCATCACTCAAAGTGTGTTCTGAGCAAGGAAGTTCTGTGTATGTATTCCATATATGTTATCAAATTGCTCTTTAGAATGTCTAAAAATATCAGAGAATTGGTATTAATATTACAATTGGAATTGTTTTTTAGACTGAAGAACAAAGTCTTTTATCTTTGTTTTTAATTAGGAGATTGAAGAAGATAAGTATTTCACGATGCCCGATTAATAGCAAATATTTCCATAAATAGTATTAACAAAAAAGTAGAGGCTGTTTATTTTGTCTGTCAAAATCTATGAATTGAAACCTTCCAGTGAAAGTTGAGCGTAGAGTCACCATGGGAGAGCTAGAGATTACTAGACAGAACATATTAATTAAATCTGAAAAAGCTAAACCCACAAGTGTGGAGGGTCTTCCTATTCGTCTCAATTCTTTCTCCAAATAGTGAGGATTCTGTGAGCTCAGTTGAATTACACTTTAGTGAAAGGGTTTAGGGGAGTTGAAGACTTTTTTTTCTTTTTAAGGTCTTCTGCAACTGTTTGAGGATCACCCTCATATTTTTTGCAGAGATCCATGCTGTGATCAGGATATGGAAGACAGCAGTTCCATTGTCTTTGCCGACCTCAACCCTGAAGATTCTGTTGATGGAAATTCTGAAAGAAACGCTGTACACAAATTGCACAAAAACAGCTGCTCAAATGACAGTTCTGGTGTTTTAAAATACAATGAAACCCCTGCATCAGTTGTGCCCCACCGTGATCAGGATCGACACAACATGAGCACAAATGATTCTTACAGTGATGAACAATCATCCCAGAAAGGGGTTTCTTTGCTGCAGCAGTGTGAGGTAAATACAGAACGTAAGCAGATTTGTTTCCAAACAGCCTGGGGCGGGACCTGCTTAGCCCCCAAGATTGGGTAGCATCTGGTGATTTAGGTCTTTGGTCAAAACTGACAGTTCTGCTAACCCATTCTGGTTTTAAAATGCCAAGCATCTGCCACCCAGAAACAGTGTTAAATAAAATTTGCCCCGAATTGGGTTTGATGTGTCATTGCTTCTGCTTGATAAGATGGCATCTGTGGTGGGATATTATAGAGCCCCAGAGTTGCCTGAAATTTGTGGGGCAGCTGCCAGGGCTACAGAACATGCCTTGTACCATGCCTTAAATGCTTATCTATTAACTGTGCCAGGATTTTTAGGTGGTTCCCTCTGGTAACCTTCTATGGCACTAAAAAGCTTTTGTCCAGTTCTCCACATTAAGAGATTTTGTGCATTGGGGAGTGATGCAGGAGGCATAGGATTTTGGAAGGCACAGAGACCATATTGGATACAGCCCTAGGTGGATATACATGTAGCACATTGAGAGAACCTTTATTAATCCTTCCTTTTCAGATGGAGTATCATCTGATGCTTCACATACAGATGCAGCTGTGTGAAATATCATTGTGGGACTGGATTGCCGACCGAAATCAAAGCTGTTTCAAAGCAGAGGGTGCTTCCAGTAAGCTTTAAACCTTTTTTTTTTAAAATAGATTGCCATGATTTTGAAATGTTATTTTCCTCTTCTGATGGTAGAATTTGTATCTAAATGATCATTATTTTCCAGGGCAGAAAGAAGTGCCATTTTTATGGGATCTACTTTGCTTGCAGTAGAACCCTGAAACTCATGTGCAAAACATGCCAATTTAGTTACGGAATTTTGAACTTGAGTATCTGTTTTGAATATTGGAACTAAACAGAGGTATATTCATAAAAAGAAACATTCTTGGCTACCTAAATTTAACTTCATCCATACAATGTAGGATGGACGGTTAGAGAGTCATCTGTTTTAACAACTGTGAGTCTGAACTCCTTGCAGATCTACTGTGAATCACCCAGAGATCAACCTGTATATCTTGAGTTGCCTGTCTGACTGATGTGACCATTGAATATTTTCTGCATTTGCTGCTGCACAGCGATCTAAAACTCTTGAGATTCTTTCCTGTCTATCACTAAATTAATAAAAAGATCGCTGGGTAATGACGCTTTCTAAATCGAAAGTCTATTATGAGATTAATGGATCAAAACACTTTGAATAATTCAAGAAGTCTATATTTGTATATATGAAAGGAAGTCTTTCTAAAGAAGAGGGGAGTGTGCTTATCCATAAGTTGAAGTTCGTTTTTGTTCGAGCAGGTGTCATATTTGAGGCATTTCCTGAAGCAAAAGGGAATGCCTCCAAAAACATGATATTTCCTACCTGCAGTTATGCAAGTATTTACCTCCCAAATTTGTTTGACCATTTAAACATAATTTTCTGTTCAAATAGATAGCTCTTTGAATAACTGGAAAAAATTAATTAGACTTAGTGCAACAAATCCTCAAGGCCTCCTGCTTTCACAGAAAAATCTAATGGGGATTGCTCATACATCTTGACTGCAGAGGTTTTAAGTGGCTGTTTGAGATGGAACAGAAAAGCTGTTGGTAAAATGTGTCTGGATGCAGATGGCAGGAAAATATTGGAATGAACTTCCTGACAGTAAGAGTTGCTCAACAGTGGAATATGCTGCCTGGGAATCCACTAGTGTCTTTTTCTCTGGAGATTTTTAAGCAGAGGCTGGATGGCCATCTGTCAGGAGGGCTTTCATTGTTTTTTTAAATGGCAGAATGGGGTTGGACTGGATGGCCGCTGTAGTCTCTTCCAGCTCTATGATTCTAACATGATTTATATGGTCCCGTTCCCTAAATAAAAATGAAAGAAATAAGATTGACACATTGTAATGAATTATTCAAACTTAATTTCTTCGATTCTTTAACTCTTTCAATAGGTCCTGCCTATATTATTCACTGGAGTTGGAGTATTGCCTTATATACCTCATTTCTTTGTTTTTTATTTCCATTTCATCTGCTTCTTTATTTCACTCTTATTCACATTTCATAGAATTAGTTTCTGTTTTAAGTCTTGTTTTGACTGGAAACATGAACTTGACCAATCTAGACTGACGTTTTCTTGAAAGGCTCACCTGTCATATCTTATTAAACAGGGATAGAATATGTTTGTTAACATAGACAGATGCTCTGTATTGTTTTTGCATATTGAAAAACAATAACTACTTCCATTTTAAAGGTCCATATCACCACGTTGACAATCAAGGGACATTAAAAATCTTCCAAGAGCTACTTGAAGGAGTGTATTATATCCACAGTATGGAAATCATGCACCGGGACATTAAAGTAAGTTAAAATACACTTTTCATATAGAAGACTGAGGCTCTTTTACTTTCTTTGTAAAGAGAAATCAGTTCCTACATTCTACAGTGAATTAAAAATAAGATGCTAGTTGAATTATATAAAATAAAGATTAAATATACTGGCTTAGATCCAGGAAAAGTATAGAATAGTAAAGGTAAAACTTTCATCTGACATTAAATCTAGTCGTGTCCAACTCTGGGTTGTGGTGCTCATCTCCATTTCTAAGCCAAAGAGCCGATGTTGTCCATAGATGCCACCAAGGTCATGTGGCCAGCATGACTGCATGGAGCGCCATTACCTTCCCGCCAGAGTGGTACCTGTTGATCTACTAACATTTAGAATACTTTTGTATAGAATATTCTTGTTCAATCCTTTCTAATTGCAACCCTGTCGCTGCTTTTACAGTTACAGGTTTGTCCATATCTTTATTTCATTTTTTTCTCAAGAAATTACTCCAAACTTCACATAAGCTCTGTTATATCTTATTGTTATTATAATAATAAAGTGCAACTTTATTATTGCTTTCCTCAGTCTTTTGATGCTTGCTTGAAGCTCTGTTATATCTTATTGTTATTATAGTTATTGTCACCACCTGTACCTTCATAGTAAAGACAAAACTTGTCTTTTTCATGGAAATGTACCTGTATGTATCTCTAAACACAGTAGTCTTGTTGTAGACTACTTCACCATTTTATGTAAATAAACACTACTGAAATATTCAAGAGAATTAGGACTCATTGAGAAAGTGCAGGCAATTCTACATTCATTTATTTAGCTAGCATAGTGGAGCTCCATTTCTGGTCTTCTCATTTAATGATGTTCCAAAATGCGTGTTGGGCCTCAAGTAAATTAATCATTTCATTTTTGAAGCATATGAATATTCTTGACGAATATATATGGAGTTCCACAACTGGGCTGGAATCATCCCTTTTAGCCAGCATTTCATGGTTCCTCTATATACTTTCCTGACATTGAATTTGCAGATGTCCTGCAAGGACCAGACTTGCGCAGCCATATCCCTGAGCAGGTCATGCAGTAGCTCACAGCTGGGATTGTACAGCGCTTTGGGGAGATGGCCCTTGGAGTTCATTAATTTCAAAGGATAGGTTAGGCGTAGTAGCTCCCTCAGCACATTTAGCTTCCTTAAATTGCTTGGTTTTTCAAGGAACAGAAACAGTGGAGACTCCTCTTCTGGGGTTAAAGAGTTCACATCCGCCCCATAATTGAACAAAAGCTTAATGATATCTTCTCTGCCATTTCGACAAGCTTTGTGAATAGCTTCTTGTCCTTTCCAGTCTTTCATGTGTATGTTTGCTCCATTAAACAACAGCAACTCAACACACTTGCTACCTGCCGCTAAGATGATCCCGGCTTTGCAAGAGGAAGACCGGACTGCTAAATGGAGTGCTGTTTCTCTTGTGGCAGGGGTTGTGAGGTTTACGTTGGCTCCGCAGCGGAGTAAAAGTGTCATCGCCTCTAGGTTGAGCACTTCGGACGCCAGATGGAGAGCAGTTCGTCCTGCCATATCTCTGTCATTTATTTGTGCCCCACGCTTTAGCAAACCTGGTATGATGTGAGGATATCCAGTGACGATTGCTAAATGAAGAGGATGGTAGTCAGGGGGAGGGAACAGAGGCCTCGTCTTGTTGAAGTCTTCCTTTAGTTTGAGGTGAAGTGCAACTTTATTATTGCTTTCCTCAGTTCTTTGATGTTTGCTTGAAGAACATCCCGTTGTCTCTCGACTGTGTGGATAGTGATAGAAGTAGATGGTGACATATGTGCAGTTTCTATTTCTCCTGCGCTACAATGTGTTAGCATCCCTGAATGACACTAGGTTGGGGATATTTGATCTAGAAGACAGCCTTCTCACCTTATCATTGGGGAAAGCCTGTCAGGCAGGCCTCTTTAATCTGGTGTTTTGGATTTAAGTTCCCAGAATACCTGACCATTGAACAAGTTGGCTAGGGCTTCTGGGAGCTGGAAGCCAAAGCACGTGAAAGGGCCACAGGTTTAAGAGGCCTGCGGTAAAATATCAATCCAGTACTATTGACAATACCTTCCTCTTATGTGCCTTTAAGCGTTACCCCTTTAGTAAACAGGAGTAGTTTTCTTTCATGGAATTGCCCAGTGTTACTCTATTAATCCAGGTGTTTGGGACTTCAGCTCCCAGAAGTCTAAACTACTTTGGCCAATGGTCAGGGATTCTGGGAGCTAAATCCCAAACACCTGGATGACTAAAGATTGGGAACTTCTGTTGTTAACATTTTCTACTAGACAATTATATTATACCCTTTGGGGTGTATGTTATAGGAGTGCAAGATATGCCAAATACATTTTAAATCTGTTCCAGGCACAGCACAAAATACTGGGCGAATGAAGCCGCAATCCTGGGTTTGAGGGCCTTGGGATTTTTTTTTGTCTTTCACCCGATCTGAATTCCAGTGCCTTTTATAGTTTTGATTAAACACTACCTCATTTCAGGATCTTCATTCTGTGTATTTTGTTTCATCCATCTTCCACGTGGTTTCTTTGTCAGCTTTGATTGTGCCATTCATCCCAGAGAGGAAAGAAATTAAAATAATAATGAAAAACAAGTTTAGGTTTGCAAGTTCTTGCTCAATGGTTTTTCTTACATGTTTGCAGGACTGTGATAATCTTATTGGGTTAGTTTCCTGAGCTGAAACCCTTGAATTGTAGTTCTTTGTGAAGTTGAAATAAAATGTGACTCAATTCAAAGCCTTTATAGTTCTGTGGACATAGAAATATGTTGGTTGAAAAATGGTTTTCAAAAGCTTATATTTTAGATGTATTCTGATTATTTTTATATATTTAGAATCTAGAGCTTGAGACATAGGAGTTTAAAATCTGGCTGGGTCTTTTGGAAGGACCAGGGTTTGGGAGGAGAGGATTGAGTGGAAAAGGAGTGGGTCAAGATGGAAAGGCTGCCAGTTTAAAATCTAGCAGATACTGTTGGAGGGCCAGGTGATTGTGAAGAGGAAGTGGCAGCTACAAACCTGTGAATAATCAAATCACAAAAAAAGAAGTCTACCAATGATATGGGGGGACAGCTATAGTAACCTGAAAGAGCAGCAGAATTAAAATTGGAAACATGAGATACTTTCAGTTCTGATTTGTCCTTAATTTTGTCTATTTCTAGATCTGGGGTTGTTCACATCAACTGATGGGACAAATATTTGGCAAAAACTGACCACTTGGATTTGATGTTTTTATCAAAATATAGTTGACATTTTTGATATACAGAGGGATGCGTTCACAAGAATTTAGTATGATTTAGCAAAATTAACTCTCTCTACAACTAGTTGTGGTACTTTGATGCTGGTCATTTAGAAGTAGACCCTGAAACTAATAAGCTGATAGGCTGAATTTTGAAACGTGACATTAGTCATTATGGCTTTTGTTATTTCTGTCTGGTACCTTGTTGTTCTGCCTGAAGGAGCCTCCAGTCAGATTGCCCATCTTAGGAGAGAAAATGCCTCACTGTGAATCCTTTGTCTGAGGAAAATGAAGTCCAGAATTCTGGGCTTGGACCGGCAGTTATTTGTGATGATGCAGTGTCTAGTTCTAGAACCAATGAAAGTAATAATAGGGAATGTGTAACTTTCAAGATGTTTGGCTATTACTTTTCATCTTGTACCATCAGCGATGCTATCTAGGGCTAATGGGAGTTGTAGTCCAGCTTCTGTACGGTTATACATTTTCTACCCTGAATTGGATGATTGAGTGGTTCTCCTGCCTTGGCAGGGATGACACCTTATTTGGACCTAGGAAATACCTGTGTAGAAAAGTCTTTTTTACATAATTTCCTGATTTGTAGTTTAGTTTTGCTGGAGCCCCCGGTGGCACAGTGGGTTAAAGCGCTGAGCTGCTGAGCTTGTTGACCGAAAGGTCACAGGTTCGATTTTGGGGAGCGGAGTGAGCTTCTGCCAACCTAGCAGTTCGAAAACATGCAAATTTGAGTAGATCAATAGGTACCGCTCTGGCAGGAAGGTAACGGTGCTCCGTGCAGTCATGCCGGCCACATGACCTTGGAGGTGTCTATGAACAACACTGGCTCTTTGGCTTAGAAATGGAGATGAGCACCACACCCCAGACTGGACTTAATGTCAGGGGACAACCTTTACCTTTTACCTTTGCTTTTTGCAGCCAACATGCTTTTGCAGATAGGTGGAAATGCCTTCATGAGACTGGAAAATGCTTGCATTTCTTGTTGTAAAAAATTGCCAAAATTCTCTGAAACAACTAATCCAGAGCTCCTGCTTTTACAGCCCAGAAATATTTTTCTACAAGGATCTGACTACCATGTGAAAATAGGTGACTTTGGGCTGGCCTGTAGAGACATTATACAAGAAGATCCAATAA
Organism: Anolis sagrei; assembly: GCF_037176765.1. Classification (NCBI taxonomy): domain Eukaryota; kingdom Metazoa; phylum Chordata; class Lepidosauria; order Squamata; family Anolidae; genus Anolis; species Anolis sagrei. The sequence continues at coordinate 15,355,609 of NC_090034.1, read as the reverse complement.
GTGCAAAGAAGAGAACGGGTAATTTCAAAGATTTGGTTTGAATTGGAAATGGGTGTTTCAGATGATACTGCTTCAGGTTACTTTTCTTAATGTAAACCTGAAATTGTACCTTTGTTGTTTGTTTGCACAGAACTAATGCATACATCTGGAGTTGGCACTTGCTTGTATGCTTCACCCGAACAACTAGAAGGTTCTCACTATGACGTTAAGGTAGAATAACCTAAATCTAGTTATCATTTCTTAAAATGATCTCAATTGCAGTTCAATAGAGTCTTGTTTATCCAAAATAAACGGGCTGGCAGAACGTTGGAAAAGTGAAAATGGTGGATAATGATGGATAATAAGGTGGGATTAAGGAAACGCCTATTAAACGTCAAATTACGTTATGATTTTACAAATTAAGCACCAAAAGATTATGTTTTACAACAAATTGACAGAAAAAGCAGTTCAGTACACTGTAGTGTTATGTAATAATTGCTGTGTTTACAAATTTAGCCCCAAAATATCACAGTGTATTGAAAAGTTGCAATATCCGGGCAGGAGGCAGACTGCATTGGATAAAACAGAATGTTGGATGAGCGAAGGTTGGATAAGCAAGACTCTACTGTACTTCTGTTATGTTGAAAGCATAACTATTATCTTTCAGCATACATGTTCAAAAGGCTGGTCAAAGTAAATGTTGGAAAGGGGAGACAAAAGTGTAGTGCAGCCATTTGGGTAATTACATGCCAATTAGGAACTCCCTCCCAGAGAAGGAACAAGTGTCTCCTTCCTTATTTGCCAATACAGTGACAATGTCAGCTTTGTATAGTATCCATTCATATATGTAATCCCAAATAATTATAGTTAAAACACTATATTCACAAATGATTTCAAAATTTAGCAGAGCCCATATTTTTCATTATATTATCATTAAACTGAAGCTATTTTCAGTACTTAATATGGTGTGAACAACCTTTACTTTAGTTTTAGACATTATTTTATGATAATACTGAACTCCTCTCTTTTCTGCCTCTAGTCAGATATGTACAGCTTGGGTGTCATCCTGTTTGAGCTTTTCCAGCCATTTGGAACTGAAATGGAGAGAACTAAAGTTTTGATGGACTTAAGGAATAGCAACATTCCCCTCTCTTTTAGCAGTAAATGGCCAGTACAGACCAAATACATTAAGCTGCTAACCAGCCTCAAATCTTCAAACAGACCAACTGCTGCTCAACTTCTTGAAAGCGAACTATTCCATAACACAGCAAATGTATGTTTTTAGTTATTTTTGCATCAATAAGTTGAGAGTACATTCTTGTATGCAAATTAAATCTTCTTAGCAGTTGTCAATATACTTATGTTTGTTTAATTTACAGTCTTGTAGAAAGTGCTATCAGACACAGCATTGGTATCTGATACTGTATAAAACTGACTACTTCATGACCTTGTTTCTAATAACTAACCAGAATTTCTTGTAACAGTATACCATCTGGCATTTTATATACAGTTAAGAATAGTTGGAGGGATCTGCAGCTGTCATGGAGTCTAGAACTAGAGAAGCCTGTACATCAGGCAGTCAGTTGCACATATCAGATTTTGGGGGGGGGGGGGGGGGATGTCAGTTTAAATAGTGACATAAAAACACATCCTTGCATGATTTTACAAAAGGAAAATAGCCTTTCTCCTATGTGATACTGGATTGTGGACATGTTGGTAGTAGAGCTTTAATTTCTTTCTTCACTATCAGTTCTTTGATATCACACATTCATCTTAATTTAGCTTAACTCCGAATTGAGGAAGCTACGGGAAGGAAAAGATCAAAACAGCATAATGGAATTAGAGACTAATTTTCTTTGTATTGGTGTGAACTTTGACTTTTGTCAATAACTACTAGTAGTTACCATAGTACTAGCATTTGACAAAAATGCCTTTGGGGACATTAAGTTAATTTAACTGAAAACACCTGCCATGGGTACATAATTAGACTTATATAAAACAATCCTGGCATGCTGACTTTTATGGAGAAAGTGTCTGCTATTAAGATATGGCGCTCTTCAGGATATAAAATATAATCATTGTATTCTTCATCTTTAGGTTATTTGCAGTCTGCAACAGAAAGTAATACAGCAAGAAGAAGAAATCAGGTTGCTTAAAGAAAGAGTCCAGCTATTGCTGCAAGAGAAAGAGGAAAGACACAGAAGTCAGGAACTCGGCTCTCCTGTTTAAGCCAGATAATTATATTTATATGGTGCTTTGAAAGATGTTCTAATTTTTTTATATAAAAACTCTCACACAATTTTGTGCATCTGTCTGTCATTTGTCTGGGTCACAAAAAAGATAGAAGTCGTATTTTGCATTAAATGAATGAGCCCTGAGGCCGCTTAGGTGAGGATTCCAAACACAAACTCTGAAAATACAGCCACAAAAGGCAATTCTGATGAATTTATTAGCATTAAGACATTTCACAGTTACCGTCTTAAACTTCACACACTGTCACAGCCACAATAAGATGTAGAAAATACTCGAACTTGTCTCCCTTTTTACCGGACAGGTTTACTTCAGTAACTTGAGAGCAGAATTGAAAGCTGCCAGATTTTCACAAGATTTCAGCCAGTTTTGCACGTTAGGTGGAACAGCATTTGTGCTCCCCGTTGTCTGAATTGCACACCAGGCCACGATGTCGGCTAAGGTTAGTTCGTTTCCCACCAGCCAGGAGGCCTTGCCAAGGGCTGCATTCATGGATCGCAAAACGGCTGCCTTTTCTTTACTGCTCCCTTCCTGCAGTTGGAAGATGGCTGTATCGACCCAGCTATCGATCAGAGTTGCTGTAACGGCATTGTGCTTCTGACCAAGTAAGGAGAACAAGAACCTAGCAATGTTTCCTTCTCCTTCAATGGGACACATAGTTTGGATGCGGAACTTCATCTGGGGTTTTGACACTGAAATTATAATCACAACGTTAGACAAAAGGAAATGCTTCAAAGGAGCAGATAAATATGCTTAGAATGTATTGTTACTGTATCTATGAAGTCCTAGGTAACTATGAAAGCTTAAATCAATGTCTGCTTAAGGTATTTTTGTGCGACTGTTCCATAAAACAGGTGGGAAGGACTACAGTGAAGGACTACAACTCCCAGCATTGTTCACCATGGGCTAAATTACAAAATCTAGACAGCTCCATGATTTCTATCCCTGTCATACAATCTAATTAACAAATCCAGTGCTTCCATGTTTTAGAAAGTATTCCTGGAAAGATGTATGTACAGGCTCATATTGTCACCTTGGTTCCAAAACTGCTGTGGACAGCTGAGAATGCTGATTCTAGCAAAAAAGAATGCAGCATTTTATTAAAATATTTACATCCTATCCTCTATCCCAGACATAGGCAAAGTTCAGCCCTCCAGGTGTTTTGGACTTCAACTCCCACAATTCGGAATTGTGGGAGTTGGAGTCCAAAACACCTGGAGGGCCGAACTTTGCTCATGCCTGCTCTATCCCATGTACAGATAAATCAATTTAGAATACTCTGAAAACAATTTAAAGATTTAAAATAACGAAACAATTTGACAATTAAAACAAATCAGTTTGAATTACGCAGTATAACCTATCAAAAATGCTCTTTATGTTGCAGACATCTGGTTGCAAAGGGTCTTTGACAAAGTCTGTGTTCGCTCCCATTCATTTTGAGCATGATATAAAAATGTACTGTACTGTTTTCTTTAAAAGTATTCCTAACCAGAGCCTGATCTATCTTTCTTGCCATTTCAGTCAGCCATCAAGTTTGCAAGTTATGTTAATAGTAACAAGTTGAATGGAGTGGTGCAAATAGTTTACTTGTCGTATCAAGATCAGGAGTTCCTTTTGCCTGTTACTAATAAATATCCCCCTCTTTTCCGATGGGTTAGACTTACCATCTTTCCAAATGAGTGTGAAGCCCAATTGGTATTCGTGACGCGACTGCTTCTTAGCCTGGTCACCAAAACATTTCAGGAGATTCTCTGGCACACTTTTCACAGATGAGTGTGTATGGACAGCTGACAGTACTTTGTAGCTCTCACACAGCAAGCTGTGAAGTACTAACAGTGATAGTGGAGGGTGTGATGGGTTTGCATTAATCACAATATCCTTTAGTGCACTATAGTCCTGCATCAAAAGAAGGGATGATTAATAAACTGTTTAACCTTCAGAATTTTAGGCTTTTCCTATATATATATGTATATATATATAGAGAGAATGCATTATATATGTCATTTCTCATAATAATAATGCAATTACTACTGTAGGAAGGGACATATCTTTACTACTGGCAAAACATATATGAGTTCATAAACCATTCACATATCTGCTCTCCATAGAACAGGATATAAATAAAAGTATTATTATTATTCTTTAAAATCTCAAGGTAATTGTTGGAGAGACAGATACATCCAAAGGAATATGTTTTATATTGAAGGCTTTTGAATTTGGACCTCTCACTGTGTCAATGCATTGGCTAAGAGTCATTCAATTCACCTCTTGACACAACCCATTTATCACATTCAAGGCTGGATTGTTAGAATTCAAACTAGCAATTTAATTTATAAAGTGACAATATTCTATAAAGGAGCAAAACAACGACACCTGCTTTAAAAATATCTGTCACTTAGCAGAAGCAGGCAGCCTGGGACTGAGCAAAATGCTAAACATTTGAAAATTTCCTAGAATGTCAAAGCCTCGTTACTTCACACAGAAGCTTCTACCCGGCTAATCCACTCACTAGACAGGAAATACTCTCCCACGACAAGGTTAATCTGGACTTGCCTTTCCAAGTAAATTATCCAGGTCTGCAGAACTGGCTGTTAAAGGAACATGTTCATCCGCCTGGATTATGTTTGTAGCATCAAAATCTGCATCTGGCGTTTGGATCATCTTGGAGAGACTATCCACGGCAGCCTTCAATTCATACAAACGCTTTAAGATCTCTTCCTGGCGGGATTCAAGAGCTTGAAGGGACGGATCAACTTCATCCTAAATTAAGATTTAGATTATCATTCACTCAATTCAGACTGCAGCCACCATGGTGTATAAAGGCATGAAGAATTGCTGTCGATATATGCCAAACAAATATAGGTAAGTCAGGATGTAGTTAAAAGTTTTATATCAACAAGGAAAGCCTAGTTTTAAGTTACATCTTTTAATCAAAGAGAAGGAATTCTTGGAATTCTTCTGAACTGCTGATGCTATTCACTAAAATTATAAGCACGCGGTAACACTACCATTAACACTTCAAAACACCTGGAGGGTTGAGTTTGCCCATGCCTGTTTTAAACAATATAGTTGCCTCAAAGCTGGGTGTTACCAAAGGAATGCAATTAGGAAGATCAAACTTTTTGCCAGATTTCTATGTTTTACTGTCAACGAGCCAGACAATTTCTTGAAGAATTCACATCAGATCTTGCTTTTCTTTTATGCTTGATTCAACCTAGCTCTTTCAGAAATATTCATATTTCTCACTGAAGTATAGCTTCTAAATGTATACATACAGGCCATTCCCAAGTTTCAAACAAGAGAGGTTCTGTAGGTTTATTCTTAATTTGAATTTGCATGCAAGTCAGAACAGGTACATTTTTAAAGTGTAACTACAGCCATATATATATACACATATACACTACTATCCAGCTCCTGCCACTCGATGCTGTGCCCCAGTCTGTGTATATATGTGCGTGTGTATGTATATATGTGTGTTTGTGTATATACGTGTGTTGTAATGTATTTTTTGTTTTATTGGTTTTTTAAGTCTCTTCCGCTGTGTTTTTCAGTGTTTTTATGAGTGATGGTCACTCGTTGGCCTGATACCTGTCCGAATGTATCTCCTGCCACGAACCATCACAAAGTTTAAGATCTTCAGGAGAGGCCCTGCTCTCAATCTCACCACTATTGCAAACACGGTTGATGGGGATGAGAGACAGGGCCTTCTCAGCAGTGGCCCCCCACCTATGGAACGCCCTCCCTAGAGATATCGGATTGGCCACCTCCCTCTTGTCTTTTAGAAGGAAAACCAATACCTGGTTATGGGACCAAGCGTTTGATCAGTGGGCAGCATGTGGAAGAAGATCACACAACTTACGGCAATGAATTGACCCGGACTGGTTTTTTGGATTTCAGTTTTAATGGATGTGTCTTAATTGTTTTAATTTTTAATATTTTGATTGTACTGTGGTTGTTTTTATGATGCTAGCATCGTATGATGCTTTTGTTAGGACGCCCTGAATCCCCCTTTGGGGGGGAAAAGGGTGGGGTATAAATATAGGAAATAAATAAACAAACAGTTCAGGCTATGATATGTACAACTTCTGCTGTTATATGTTCATTCATAACATAGGAGGCAAAACCTTTTGACCCACCCGTGTGTGTGTGTGTATGTGTATATATCTATATATATATCTATATAAATAAAAATGTAATGTTGGTTTGTGAGATTAACCTAACTAAAAAACCACTGGACGAATTAACACCAAATTTGAACACAATACACCTATCAGGCCAATGAGTGTCCATCATCCCTAAAACACACACCAAAAACCCAGCAGAACGGACTTAACCCCCCCCCCCAAAAAAACTATATATACACATACACTCATACACATACAGACACACACATATATACACAAAAATATATTGTGTGTGTGTGTGTGTGTGTGTGTGTATATATATATATATATATATAAATCTCGTAAGCTGCTCTGAGTCCCCTTTGGGATGAGAACGGCGGCATATAAATGTCGTAAATAAGTAAGTAATATAAGCACAGAAATACATAAATATATACACACATATACACCCATCTATATACCTATATCTATGCAAACACACATATATACACAAATATATACACAAACATAAACACATATAAACACACACACAAAACATATACATGGACTGGGCCACAGCAACGTGTGGCAGGGGACGGCTAGTGTGTGTGTGTGTATATATTTGTGTATATATGTGTGTTTGCATATAGATAGATAGATGTGCATGTGTGTATATATTTGTGTATTTCTGTGATTTATTTATTTATTTATATTTATGACATTTACATGCCGCCCTTCTCACCCCGAAGAGGACTCAGAGCGGCTCACAAGATTTATATATATATACATACCAATATATTATATTATTAGCATAGTACAATATCAGTTTAAATATTACTAGATTGCACTATACCATTATATTGTGCATTTGTAGTTTTTTGAATAGCATTGGGGAGGCTAATTTATCTACCTATACATATCTATACATATACACGTGTACACAAAGACATATATGGTACATATAGGCACCCATCTGCATTAATTAAATGAAAGGCATACAAAACACCCTCCAAGTTTACAAAGGAGACAGAAACACAGGCCACAGAACGACCGAAAGCGAAAGCGCCACGAAGGCAGGCCCGTCTCTCGCCTCAGGGAGGGAGGGAGGGAGGGGGCCCCGTCCAAGGCCGAGGCCTGCTTCCTACCTGCTCCGCCTGCGGCAAGGGAGAGGAGGCCGAGGGGCCGGCCTTGGGCTCCCGGTGGACGCTGCCGAGGCGGTACATGCAAGTGGGGAGGTGCTCGGGCGGCACCGCGGAGCCCGGCCCGCCCTGGAAGGGCCTCACCTTGTACATCGGCATCGGAAGAGCAGAGACCGCGAGCACTCGACCCGCGCCCGCTGACTCTCCCACCTGACTGACTTCCACGAGGAGGGCCCCTCACGCCCCGCCTTGCCGATTGGAGGAGAGGCCCAGAGCCCGCCCCTCCGCAGCCCCGCCCCTCTCCTCCTATTGGTCATTTCGAGACTAGATTTTGTTCTATTGGTCGGCCTGGATGGGAAAGGCGGGGTTTCCTTTTCTCCCTCAGTCTATCTTGGGGGAAAGCCGATTGGAGGAGAGGCCCACAGCCCGCCATCCCTTACGCAGCCCCGCCCCTCTTCTCCCATTGGTCATTCGGGGGGCTAGGCTTCACCCTATTGGTCGATCTGAGTGGAAAAGGCGGGGATTCCTTTTGTATCTCGTTCTACCTTGAGGGAAAGCTGATGCAAGGGGAAACTATAGAGGCATGAAAAAAATAGACTGACACATAGACTTAAAGTCAAGCGAGGTGGAGGGTATATTAATAACAACAACAACAACAACAACAACACCTGCTACTAAGGAGGCTGTCCAGGTCCTGAACCGGTGCCTGGCCGCTGTGACGGTCTGGATGAGGGCGAACAAATTGAAATTGAATCCAGACAAGACAGAGGTACTCCTGGTCAGTCGCAAGGCCGAACAGGGCATAGGGTTACAGCCTGTGTTGGATGGGGCCACACTCCCCCTGAAGACGCAGGTTCGCAGCTTGGGAGTGATCCTGGACTCATCGCTGAGCCTGGAACCCCAGGTTTCGGCGGTGACCAGGGGAGCATTTGCACAGCTAAAGCTTGTGCGCCAGCTGCGCCCATACCTTGGGAAGTCTGACTTGGCCACGGTAGTCCACGCTCTGGTTACATCCCGTTTAGACTACTGCAACGCTCTCTACGTGGGGTTGCCTTTGAAGACAGCTCGGAAGCTCCAACTAGTCCAACGCTCGGCAGCCATGATTTTAACAGGAGCGGAGCGCAGGGAGCATACAACCCCCCTGTTGCGCCAACTCCACTGGCTACCGATCTGCTACCGGGCTGAATTCAAAGTGCTGGCGTTGGCCTTTAAAGCCCTAAACGGTTCCGGCCCAAGCTACCTATCTGACTGCATCTCTGCCTATGAACCCACCAGGAGTTTGAGATCTTCCGGGGAGACCCTGCTCTCGATCCCGCCTGCTTCTCAAGCTCGGCTGGCGGGGACGAGAGATAGGGCCTTTTCTGTGGTGGCCCCCCGGCTTTGGAACACCCTCCCCATAGAGGTACGATCAGCCCCTTCGCTGATGGTGTTTCGGAAAAGATTGAAGACATGGATGTTTAAACAAGCATTTGGTTAATCCATTGTAACGAATTGTGATGACTAAGGATTGGTTATACACGGACGATGAATTTTGGATTACGATTCCAGTTATGAGATGCATAGGATCGTTATTGGTGGCCCAATAATTTGTACTGTATATGTGTTTTATGCTTTTAACTGAATATTGTTTTTAAATGTTGTAAACCGCAATGAGTCGCCGATTTAGGCTGAGATATTAGCGGTATACAAGTGCATTAATAAATAAAATAAATAAATAAAATAAACAATAATGAGTGGAAAAGGCGGGGATTCCTCTTGTATCTCCTTCTACCTTGAGGGAAAGCTGATGCAAGGGAAAACTATAGAGGCATGAAATATAGACTGACACATAGATTTAAAGGCCACCCTACTGGGATCTGCATGCATTATTCACCAATACATCACACAGTCCTAGACACTTGGAAGTGTCCGACGTGTGATCCATCTCAACAGCCAGCAGAGTGTCTGCTGAGGACTCATTTTGTTGTGTTTCAAATAATAATAATATTTTATTTATTGTATCAGAAGCAGACCAAGGATACAGTTGTAATATATTTTAAAACACAAAGTTTAAAAACTTGACATTATACTAAATGTCCTTTGTATTGTCGAAAGTTTTCATGGCTGGAATCACTGGGTTGTTGTAGGTTTTTCGGAGTATATGGCCATGTTCTAGAAGCTTTCTCTTGACATTTCGCCTGCATCTATGGCAAGCATCCTCAGAGGTTGTGAGGTTAACCTCTGAGGAACAATGGCTTCAAACTACAAGAAAGGAGATTCCATCTGAACATGAGGAAGAACTTCCTGACTGTGAGAGCTGTTCATCAGTGGAACTCTCTGCCCCAGAGTGTGGTAGAGGCTCCTTTTCTGGAAGCTTTTAAACAAAGCCATCTGTCGGGGGTGCTTGAATGCAATTTTCTTGCTTCTTGGCAGGGGGTTGGACTGGATGGTCCATTAGGTCTCTTTCAACTCTATGATTCTATGATACTATAATTGACAGGGAGCTCTGGCGTGGGCTGGTCCATGAGGTCACGAAGAGTCAGAGACGACTGAACGAATGAACAACAACAAATAATTGCCATAGATGCAGGCAAAACGTCAGGAGAGAATGCTTCTAGAGCATGGCCATATAGCCCAAAAAACCTACAACAACCCAGTAAATGTCTTTTGATCAGTACCTGGCCACTGTCCTCCAATGTGCATGGGGCAGGGCTCAGGTTGCATTGTAATATATGGTCTGTGGTTTCCCCTTCTCCGCACTCGCATGTCATGGACTCCACTTTGTGGCCCCATTTATTAAGGTTGGCCCTGCATCTCATAGTGCCAAAGCATAGTCTGTTCTGCACCTTTCAAGTCATCTAGTCTTCTGTGTGCCCGGGGGGGGGGGGGGGGTCTCTCATTTGGTATCAGCCATGGCTTGAGGTTTTGGACTCTTGCTTGCTGAGGTGTTCCTACGAGTATCTCTGTAGATCTTAGAAAACTAGTTCTTGGTAATATTTATAATAATAATAATAGGGTGGGTTATAACTTTATTTATAACCCACCCTATCTCCTCAAGGGGACTCAGGGCGGTTTGCAATAAACGTTCAATGCCATAAAATAATACAAACTGAACAAATAAAACATCTATAACAAATTATAACTACTCACAAAGTTAAAATAATTAAATAAAACACATAAATCTATTAAATCTACAAAGCAACAAAATTAATTAATTTAAAAATTAAAAAACAATTTTAAAAACACTACTGTTATATAATTTATTCGCCTTTGTTATATAATTAACCATTGTTATTTAAGAATAATTCAGCGTGACCCCCTGAAAATGCTAGACTGACACATAGACTTAAAATCAAGTCAGGATGAGGGTATAGTTAGGAATAATTCAGCCTGACAACCTGAAAATACTTGTCTGATGCTGACAGTTATGTTCCAATTTGTGTCACATGACAAACATTGAAATAATAACCATTAGAAAACCCATAGATCTTCAATATTATTAATATTAATCATATAATTAATTGTTGTTCATTCGTTGTCGTCTCCGACTCTTCGTGAGCTCATGGCCCAGCCCACGCCAGAGCTCCCTGTTGGCCGTCACCACCCCCAGCTCCTTCAAAGTCAAGCCTGTCACTTCAAGGATGCTTTGCTGTCTCCTCATGATGTGGCCAAAGTACTTCAACTTTGTCTCTAGTATCCTTCCCTCCAATGAGCAGACGGGCTTTATTTCCTGGAGGATGGACTGGTTGGATCTTCTCGCAGTCCAAGGCACTCTCCGCACTTTCCTCCAACACCACAGCTCAAAAGCATCTACCTTCCTTCGCTCAGCCTTCCCTAAGGTCCAGCTCTCATATAATTAATACTTTTATAATTTCTATTATTTTATTGAATTTTACTTATGCTAGATATTTTAATTGTTTTTATGTTATTGCAGGCATCAAATCGTGCCATTTGTAAACCACCTTGAGTCACCCTCGGGCTGAGAATAGTGGTATATAAATATGGTAAATAAATAAATAAATGATGGGTTGTTGTAGGTTTTTTCGGGCTATATGGCCATGGTCTAGAGGCATTCTCTCCTGATGTTTTGCCTGCATCTATGGCAAGCATCCTCAGAGGTAGTGAGGATGATGATGTGTTAATATTGGGGGCACGGTGGCACAGTGAGTCAAACCTCTGAGCTGCGGAAATTTCTGACTGAAAGGTCAGCCTTTCGAATCCATGGAGCGGGGTGAGCTCCTGCTGTAAGCCCCAGCTCCTGCCAACTTAGCAGTTCAAAAATATGCAAATATGAGTAGATCAATAGGTACCACTCAGGTGGGAAGGTTATGGCGCTCCATGCAGTCATGCCAGCCATGTTACCTAGGAGGCGTCTGTGGACAATGCTGGTTCTTTGGCTTAAAAATGAACATGTGCACCAACCTCCAGAGTCGGACTTGACTAGACTTAATTTCAAGGGTAAACCTTTACCTTTACTTATATGTTAATATTAATAATAGACTGATACTATTGTAATATTGAAGATGAAGGAATCCCGTCTGAGATGGTTTGGACATGTGGAACGAAGTGATGACGGTTCCGTGGCTAAAACCGCACTGAATATGGAAGTTGCAGGTGCCAGGCCACGTGGCAAAGCTAAAACGTGTTGGCTCAATCGTTTGATGCGCAGCATGACTGAAGCAAGACTCACAATGAGAGATGCAACCGATAGGAACAAGTGGAGAACAAGAAGCAAAGTGGACCCTGCGAATTCGCGGAGCAAATGCTAGGAAGAAGATCAATATTTTTATTAATAATTTCATTATATTTTATACCATTTCATTACAAATAGCAATCCCTATAATTCATATATTTATTGAAGATGATCAATATTGATGAGTAGAACTATATTCACAGTTCAATAATATCCTTAACAAGGTCTGACCAAATTGTCACGAAAAGAGCCAGTTTGCAAGTTTAGCTGCAAAGTAAAATGACACATTTTTGTATAATATTTTTATTTCTTACCTGCCTTTCTTCCTGGATCAAGGCAGTGAACAAAAACATCAAAACACAATATATGCCATCAGTTAAAAAACAAATGACACATAAGTATACATTTATTTTATTTCGTATCAAAAGCATTACATAAATCATATTTGGTATATTTAATTTAAATATAGATTAATACATAATTAAGCATATGTAGTATATTTAATTTAAATATAGATTAAAGCAATCAATACATCATGGTATAGTTCTTAAGCAGCTATATTTTCCCCTATTTCCTTGACAAGTTTAGCTATACAACAAACCGGAAGTAAAAGTATCTATTTCCCGCCCTTTCTGGTTTTCTTTTTTTTTTACTCCTATAGGATCTATATAGAAGCTTCACTCCATGCTCTTATTTCATTGGTGGGCCATACCAGCCAATGGAAGAGCAACGTTCCGGAGCTTTCAAAGATGATTGGAGGAAAGGAGTGACGTAAAGGCTGTGGGCGGGGCTGCTGGGGGAAGACTGGGAGGTCGCAGAATGAACTGTAGAAGGGACAGACAGTTCCAGAGATGGGCAGAGATGGCATGAGTGTTGCTCATTTGCATAGAATTTGCATATTTATTTTCAAATCTTTTTTCAAAGTGGGGAAAAAGGCAGAAATCCCTTTCTTGTAGCCCTTGGTCACAGCCAACAACATCATGGAGATTGCTCCAAGGTAATGTTATTGTGGTTGTGTGTATTGTATGTCTGCATCTATAATTTATATGCTAGCCATCCCCTGGCAGGCGTTGCTGTGGCCCAGTCTGTTGATCTGGAAAATAAAGTAATGAGAAAGTGTTGGTTGCTAATATATGTAATGTCTTTCTGCTTGTGGGTAAACACTATTTCTTGCTCTTTCTTTGTCAGTGTTGATGTGGAGATTGTCTGGTTTGCCTACTCTGGAACATGCAACATATCATTGTCCTTCTTTATCTATGATACTTTATCTGTGTGTGTGAATCATATATATCTATCTATATCTATGGCTGGATGGCTCTTTGTCAGGAAAGTTTTGATTACGTTTTCTTGCCCTTGTGAAGGGAGTTGGACTGGATGGCCTTAAGTATTTTCTGTTGGTCATGGGGGTTCTGTGTGGGAGGTTTGCCCCAATTCTGTCGTTGGTGGGGTTCAGAATGCTCTTTGATTGTAGGTGAACTATAAATCCCAGTAACTGCTACTTCCAGTTTTCAAGGTCTATTTCCCCCAAACTCCATCTGTGTTCATATTTGGGCATATGGGATATTCATGCCAAGTTTGGTCCTGATCCATTATTGTTTGAGTCTACAGTCCTCTCTGGATGTAGGTGAACTACAACTCCCAAACTCAAGGTCAATGCTCACCAAACCCTTCTAGTGTTTTCTGTTGGTCATGGGAGTCCTGTATGCCACGTTTGGTTCAATTCCATCACTGGTGGAGTTCAGAATGCTCTTTGATTGTAGATTAACTATAAATCCCAGTAGCTACAACTCCCAAATGACAAAATCAATTTTTTGTGTGATGGTTACTCCTTGGGTTTCTTAGGTGTCTTGTGTCCAAATTTGGTGTCAATTTGTCCAGTGGTTTTTTAGTTGTGTCAATCCCACAAACGAACATTACATTTTTATTTATATAGATTTATTTCAAACATTTTTACCCCGTCCTTCTCAACATCTGAGGGGGGACTCAGAGTGGCTTACACCATCAACAATTCAATGCCAACACATACAAACACAGTATAATACGATATCACACATTAAGTGTGCCACGTTTGGTTTAATACCATCATTGGTGGAGTTCAGAATGCTCTTTGATTGTACATTATCTATAAATCCCAGCAACTACAACTCCCAAATCAAAATGTTTTGAGTGATGGTCACTCCTTGGGTTTAATAGGTGTCTTGTGGCCAAATTTGGCGGCAATTCGTCCAGTGTTTTTTGAGTTATGTCAATCCCACAAATGAACATTACATTATTTATATCAATAGTATATTGTATATATTGGATACTTTTTATTTTGCCCAATTACAGATGATCTATGATTGATAGGTTCTGGGCAGTTATCTATTTAGATATTTTTTGTTTCTTCTGCTTGAATAAGATGAATGCAAATCGTTCACTTTCGGCAAGATTTTAACAGAAGCCAGCTGCATAAAAAGTTTATTTTTTTATTTATTTGCAATATTTATAGCCCGCCTTTCTCAGCCATACGGCGACTCAAGGTGGGTTACAGATTGGCACAATTCGATGTCAGGCATTCATAAAAGTGCCATTAAAAACAATCAACATTACAATATAAAACATAAATAAAAACTGTTAAAGCATATAGTCATTGGTGTCATCCTGTTAAAAACGTTATCCAGTTCCGTGTTATTTTTCCGCTGCATTCGCAAAAGCTTGCTCAAAGACCCAAGTCTTTGAGCAAGCTTTTGAGAATGCAGTGGAATAGATAACACGGGAAGGAGGGAGTTGCATGTCTGCCAACTCTCGTACCATGTTTTCTTGGATAAAGTTCTAACTCCTTCTTAAATACACCCTGTTACTTCTGTGTCTTGTTGACCTTGGAAACGTAACTCTGTTCATGCCTTTGCTTAAAGGACAGAGTCTGCTAAAGCCATCAAGCCAATAGACCGTAGATCGGTTCACCAGATTTGCTCCGGACAAGTAGTGCTGAATCTATGTACAGCGGTGAAAGAGCTGGTGGAAAATAGCATAGACGCTGGTGCTACGACTGTGGGTAAGTTTGCGGATTGTTTTGAGATATTTGCTTTAAGAGGCAGTGTTGCTTATCAGGACTGTATTTCACTGTTGAACACAAAATGTGTGGTACGGTATAGCATAGTATTAGCTCTACGTTTAAAGATCTCAATAACCAAAAAGTATACTTACCTGGTATTTGCCAGTCCCCATGGTATGTACAACTTTTGCTGTTATATGTTTTTATTACACAGAAGACAAAACTTTTTGACCCACCCTTATGTGTGTGTGTGTGTGTGTGTGTAGGACAGGGCTGTGGCACAGCTAGTTAGTGACCAAGAGGTCATGAGTTCAAAGCCAGCCCGGGTCAGAGTAAGCTCCCGACCATTAATAGTCTAGCTTGCTGTTGACCTATGCAGGTGGACTGGATAAGGGCCAACAAGCTGAGGCTTAATCCAGACAAGACAGAGGTCCTCCTGGTCAGTCATGAGGCCGATTATGTTATAGGGTGGCAACCTGTGTTCGATGGGGGTTACACTCCCTCTGAAGACACAAGTCCGGTCTGGAGGTCCTCCTGGATGCAGTGCTAAAGCTTGAAGCTCAAGTGTCAGTGGTGGCCCTGAGAGTCTACTGCAGTATACATACATGATAAAAGTAGTTTTTGGACTGTGACTCCCAGTATTTTTAGCTCTTGTCTATGGTGTTGAGGGCTTCTGCGACTTGAAGTTTTAACAGCATCTCAGGGCCCTTCCACACAGTCAAGCAACCCAGAATATCAAGGCAGAATAACCCACATCATCTGCTTTTAACTGGGTTCTCTGAGTCCACACTGCCATATATCCCAGTTCAAAGCAGATAATGTGGGATTTTATTCAGCTGCGTGGAAGGAGCCTCAAAGACCACACTATCCCTATTCCAAAGCAAGGGTTGTTATTATGTGGCTGTTAGATATTGTTGAACCATGGTTCCCATTGTTCTTCATTGCTGACTATTCTAGTTGGGAGCTATGGTCTCATATCTGACAAACTACACCTACAAGGCTGCAAGGAGGGAGAAATATAAGAGTATTGCCCCCCAATAAAATGCTGCCCCCGAGATATTTTTCTAAAAGTTCAGCTGAACTTATAAAAGCTTTTAACTGCCATCAGATTGTCAACAGCAGAGGTATATTTACAGATGCCTTGTAATTTTTTAAAAATTGAAATGCTTTGATTAACAAATAATCTTTATATTTTGTAGAAGTAAAGCTGAAAGATTATGGAGCAGACCTCATTGAAGTTTCTGATAACGGTTGTGGTGTCGAAGAGGAAAACTTTGCTGGCTTAAGTAAGTTGTGTTTAATGTCTTCGGTCTGCAGATCAGTTTATTTTTCCAGCTGCTTTGGGTCCCATGAAGGAGAAAAGCAGGATATAAATAAAGAATTATTATTATTATTATTATTATTATTATTATTATTAGAATGAGCAGAAGGAAGGCTGCATTGCCACGTTTTTGGAAAGTACAGTTAGCCCTCTGTATCCACGAATTCAACCATTCACAGCTTGAAAATAATGTTTAAAATTCCTGAAAGCAAACCTTGATTTTGCCATTTTATTAAGCCATTGAATATAAAAGAGCTCACGCATCTATGGATTTTACTATCCATGGGTGGTCCTAGATCCAAACCCCAGTGGATACCAAGACTCTACTGTAATGCATAATTATTCTAAATCTAAAGAGAGGGATTCCATAAAACCATTAAAACGGGAGGGAGGAATAGATGGTCTGCCAGATGTTACAGGACTGGAATTCCTATTAACCAGAGGCAGTAAATCCAGTGCTGTGGGATAATGGTAGCCAGCAGCAACCAGCCAGGCTTTGAAACTGGAAGGCCATTCAGGCCACCTATTATTATTATTGTTGCTTGCTATATCAAAGTGGCCAGTTGCAACAATCACACTTGCCTCAAGCAGACAAGACTTCTTTCTCCCACCCTGGACATTATTCCACAGATATATAAACCTCACATGCTTAGTTTCCAACAGACCTCACAACCTCTGAGGATGCCTACCATAGATGTGGGTGAAACATCAGGAGATAATGCCTCTGGAACATGGCCATACAGCCCAGAAAACTTACAGCAACGTGGTAACTGCAATCTAAACACATTCCCTATTTCTGGTTTTAACTTCTAGCTTTAAAACATCATACATCCAAGATACAAGATTTCTCTGACCTTATAAATGTCGAAACGTTTGGCTTTCGAGGTGAAGCGCTGAGTTCTCTATGTGCTTTAAGGTAAGATGCTTCTCTAGAAAGGCAAACCAATAGATAAAGTATTTGTAAACCTTCTGCCTTTATTAGAACTACTGGAGGAGAATGGAAAGCCATGTTAAAAGGACAAGAAAAGCAGAGTTTTAGAACTCAGTGTTGTACACCTGTATTTAACTTTTTTTCTTAGTTTTTATTTACTGGTAACGAAAATGCCTATCCTCCTTCCAGCGATGTTTCCATTTTCACCTGTCACATGTCCGCAAAGGTTGGAACACGCCTGGTGTTTGATCACAGCGGGAAAATCACCCTGAAGGTCCCTTATCCCCGTCAACAAGGGACAACGGTCAGTGTGCAGCAGTTGTTCCATACATTGCCAGTGCGGCATAAAGAATTTCAGCGCAACATAAAGAAGGTAAGGCTAGTTGAATTGCAGCTGCCTTCTCAGGCAGCCGAATTAGGCACCGGCATTTAGCATAACATTTTGCCTCTGTTCTAGCATTGAGACATGATGCCATCTCTAGTTAACAACAACAAAACTTTATTTATATACCGCTCTATCTCCCCAAGGGACTCGGAGCGGTTTCTAAGTAACATCATCAATATACATACGGAGTAAACAACATAAACATAAAATTAACAAGCCAATATAAGCATAAAAATCACACTAGCACATATATATTTAAAATAATCCTGCCTGTTCAAGGCAATTTAAAAAGGCCGGGCTGAGGCTAGTGCAATTTCTAGAGGGCCCAGGAAATTAGGTGCAATGCTATAGCAGGCAACAACAATAATAGGTGTAGTCTATGGTTGTCCATTTCCGGGGCCTAATAGGAGGAAGTGACCTGGATAAGTGATAGAAAAAGATATGGCCATATTCAACAGTATCTGGGGCTGAACTAGAACTAGTCATTCTCAAAGGCTTGTTTAAACCACCAGGTCTTCAAGCTCTTACAAAAGGAGGGGAGGGATGGGACTGTCTTATTTCTCTAGGAAGGGCATTCCAGAGGCGGGGGCCACCATTGAGAAGGCTCTCTCTCTCGTCCCCACCAACCATGCTTGTGACAGTGGTGGGAATGAGAGGAGGGCCTCCCCGAAAGGAATCCTATTAAAATTTAGCTGTGTAGAAGCCTGCCTTAGAAGTTGATCTTTATTATTATGTTAAAGTGCTGGTCTTGGCCTATAAAATCCTATATGGCTTTGGCCCAGCTTACTTATACGAACGTATAACTCTCTATGTTCCACCTTGTAATTTAAGATCTGGGGTGGCCCTGCTCTTAGTCCCACCAGTGTCACAAACGCGTCTGGTGGGGACGAGGGACAGGGCCTTCTCAGTGGTGGCCCCCCGCTTGTGGAATTCTCTCCCCAGCAAGATTAGATCGGTGTCCTCCCTCCTTACTTTCAGGAAAAAAACTAAAGTCGTGGTTTTGGAGCCAGGACTTTGGCTAGTGGGCACAGCAACACTTTAGACACTGAACCCGGACCATAGGACTCTTATGACAATGGGAAATGGCTATGTGACTTTGTGATTAGGCGACTATGTTATTATATGAGTATGTGATTTTAATTAATGTTACTGTTTTAATTTGCTATGTATTTGATTTTACATTGTTGAATTGATATTGTGGCATTGAATTGTTGCCTGTGTTAGCCGCCCTGAGTCCCCCCTCAGGGGTGAGAAGGACAGTGTAGAAATTGTGTAAACAAACAAACAAATAAATAAAATCTATTACATCACCAGCAAGACCATATAATACAGGCATGGACAAATTTGGGCCCTCCAGGTGCCGCTTAAGCAGCTGAGGGGGAAAATGAAAGGGCCTAAAGCTGTTAGGAATTGTGGGAAATGAAGTCCAAAACACCTGGAGGGCCCAAGTTTGCCCAGGCCTGATATAAGAGGTAAAGTAATTCAAGTGACTGCAATCCTGTTTGACACTGGCAGTGTGTAAAATCACTGTGCAGCTGGGAAGAAACCATTACTTATTGAGATATGGAGCACCTCTTCTTGCACAATAGGGTAAAAAGGTCTTACAGTTGTGTAATTCCTGGTTGCATAGTATTTTTGATTGTCATGATGCAGTCCTTAAACAACAATGCTTTTGTGCTTATTTTCCCCAGGAATATGCAAAAATGGTTCAGGTATTGCAAGCCTATTGCATCATTTCAACAGGAGTTCGAATTACTTGCACCAACCAGGTTGGTCAAGGGAAGAAGCAACCTGTTGTATGCACTAATGGGAACTCTAAAGTAAAAGAAAACATTGGAGCAATATTTGGGCAAAAGCAGGTATTATCACTATTGTTACTTTTCGAGAGGTCATGACGGGTTGAAAATTGCCTCTGCATTACCATGTTTAATTATTCCAATCCAGACATTAATGCTTATGTTTAATTAGAATTTAATTAAACATAGGCATTAATGTCTGGATTGGAATAATTTTTGGGAACTTAGTTTTCTCTCTTTGGAAAAAAAAAACATTGCTGGAAAAACAAATCTCAAGAATGGATCTGAATCTTCGTGGCATCTCAGATTTTCAGTTTTAGAAACCTATAGCCATAAATGTAAACCAAATTCAATATGAGGAAGATTGCTTTGCATGAATTTAAGAATTTTGCATGAATTTAGTTTGCTTTACTGCCATTAGCTATTTTTCAAAAACATAATAGAAATGTGTTGTTGAAGGCTTACATGGCTGGAATCACAGGGTTGCTGTGAGTTTTCTGGGCTGTATGTCCATGTCCCAGAAGCACTCTCTTCTGACATTTCTCCCACATGTATGGCAGCCAACCTCAGAGGTTGTGAGATCTGTTGGAAACTAGGAAAGTGTGGTTTATATATCTGTGGAATAATATCCAGGTTGGGAGAAAGAACTCTTGTCTGTTTGAGGCAAGTGTGAATGTTACAATTGGGTGCCTTGATAAGCATTGAATGGCCTTACAGCTTCAAAGCCTGGCTGCTTCCTGCTTGGGGGATCATTTGTTGGGAGGTGTTAACTGGCCCTGATTGTTTCCTGTCTGGAAGTCCCGTTTGCATTTCTGCAAACTATCCTGTATCAAGGAAAAGGAAGCATGAGTCTCATCACAGCAGCAAAGAGATATACTCTTGCAGTATGTCTCCAGACATGTGTGTCCTTTGTGAAGAACTGTGTTCTGAATACTATTTCATAGAATCATAGAATCAAAGAGTTGGAAGAGAACTCATGGGCCATCCAGTCCAACCCCATTCTGCCAAGAAGCAGGAATATTGCATTCAAATCACCCCTGACAGATGGCCATCCAGCCTCTGTTTAAAAGCTTCCAAAGAAGGAGCCTCCACCATGCTCCGGGCAGAGAGTTCCACTGCTGAACGGCTCTCACAGTCAGGAAGTTATTCCTCATGTTCAGATGGACATTTGTCTGGATCTTGTGCTTTTTTAATTAATTTCTTTTACTTACGGTGCACCCCTCGATGGATTATGATGTAAAATTGTATACATCTATGCATATTCCATTGGTTATGTTTGTTATTCAGAGATAGATTTAGAATGTCTTTTGTTACCCTGGTTTTCCAAAATTTAGCATTGAATGCACTACAGACAAAGGGGGATATGATACAGAAAGAAAAGACAGGAGTTCAGAACAAATAGTAGTGTGATTCAGCATGGCAGAAAGGTATACATTGAATGGATAAAAGGAATAAATAAAGTCTAATCTTTGCATGTGTAGGTGCAAAGCCTGATCCCGTTTGTTCAGCTGCCTCCTAGTGATGATATCTGTGAGGAATATGGTCTGAATCCTGCTGATATTCCCACTAGGCTTTATACGTAAGTAGAAGATTGTATGTTCTGCCTTTTAGCCTGGAGGACAGCAATGAGAGTTAAGTGAAAAGTACACAGGGTGAAATACCTGGATGTGGCACACTGGCCATTTCTGTTCTGCTAAAATATTTCTGCGGAAAGATGATTGGAGGATTCAGTTTTCAGGGTTAATTCCCTGCATTTTAAGGGCATTGTCATTTTTTTTTTCGTGTCAGGAGCGACTTGAGAAACTGCAAGTTGCTTCTGGTGTGAGAGAATTGGCTGTCTGCAAGGACGTTGTCCAGGGAACGCCCAAATGATTTGATGTTTTTATTATCCTTGTGGGAGGCTTCTCTCATGTCTCTGCATGAGGAGCTGGAGTTGATAGAGGGAGCTCATCTGCCTCTCCCCGGATTTGAACCGGCGACCTATTGGTCTTCAGTCCTGAAGTCTTCAGTCCTATTGGTCTTCAGTCCTGTCGGCACAGGGGTTTAACCCACTGCGCCACCGGGGGCTCCAGAGCATTGGCATCAAAAGAATGAATATTATAGGAATTTTTTCTGGATTCATTGTGGCAGTTTATGCTGTGAACTTTATGGACATAATTTAATTTTTTGATGTCCGTACATGAAGCGTATCCCGATGTAAGTCACATGAGGAAATAATCATCTTTCTAAATACATATAATATATTGCATAATAATAAGAATTATCATCATCATCATCTTTATTTCTACCCCGCCACCAACTCCCTAATGGGGACTCTGAGCGGCTTACATGGGGCCAAGCCCGGACAACATAATACAGCAATAAAATCAAAGCAGATACAGCATACAACAACAACATTATCAAAATGACATGAAAGAAAAATAAGTAAAATAAAATAAAATAAACTTTCCAATAAACAAAATCATTATAGTGATGACATTAAGAAATATATAGATTTTTAAAAACTTTATGTATAAGTGTCTGAGAATGCCTGTTTCCTTAGAGCAATGGTTCCTAACCTGTGGTCCATGCACCACCAGTGGTCTGCAAGAACGAACATATGGTCTGCAGCCTCACCGTTACTAGACGGTTGCCTCAAAACTACGCGGCAATGAGAGCGACTGGTCTCGCGAAACTCTCTTATAGTACTATGGCAATGGGGATGTTGGGAGCGAAGAGGCTGACTACCCACGAAAGTTTACTACTACTACATCAGCTCTAGATTATTAAATATGGTTTCCTGTGGGCAAGCAGATGGCGACTACTGGGTGGCATATGTTCTGTATCAGAAACTAGAGCTGATGTGGTCTATCCAATGCAATTTTCTGAATCAGCACCCCAAATAACCAAACCGAATCTAAAGTTGACCCAAAACTGATTCGTAATCCTTTTGGTACTATGGAGAGGGGTCCCTGGTAAAAAAAAAAGGTTGGGAACCACTGCCCAGTTTCCACATTGCATACCAGTTCTTAAACATACTTCTGGAATGAGCTTCGTGTATTTCAAGTAGACTGGAACATACTTAGTCCTAATCTTTTTTTAATACTGGTTTTAAACACTTTATTGGAAGTGTTTCAATAACAGATTCCCAGATTAATTTAGTGTTTACATCTTATTTTATTTTTCTGGTTATATAATATTTAATGTTTATTTTACTTAAGTGATATTTGTCTTTACTGTCCTATGTAAAATCATACCAGAATATTTCTCAGTTTTCTACTTATTGTGTGTTTATTATGTTGTATTATTTAGGGCTTGGCCTCATGTAAGCCATCTCCCTTTGGGGAGATGGTGGCGGGTTATAAATAAAGTGTATTATTATTATTATTATTATTATTATTATTATTATTAAGCTTTCTATACACTAGAAAGGGTCTAATGTTCTACATCCCCATATACTCCACGGTCTATGTGTCAAAAACCTTGATTAATTTAGATCTTGGAATCTGAATGCTTTGGCCAAGAAGTATTCTTTTTATTATTATTCTTGCCATAGCTTTTCCTCCTTTTCTTCTGATTTTCTTCTTTATGTTTTGAACTTTGAACAGCATCACAGGGTTTGTCTCCCGTTGTGATCATGGCATTGGGAGGAGCACCACAGACCGGCAGTTCTTCTTTATTAATCAGCGGCCATGTGATCCAACAAAGGTGGTATTATTATTATTGTTATTGTTATTATTATTAGAAACACAACAAGATTGGGACACAGCAAACAAGATCACTATGCTGGTTATTGTATTGGATCACACACTGGACACTTCCCAAGTGTCTAGGACTATGTGATGTATCGGCGTATAATGCGTGCAGATCCCAGTAAGCTGGCCTACTGCAGCTGGCAGATGTAATGTTGTCAGTGCCAATTGTGTTTAAGTGTAGGCCAAGGTCTTTAGGCAGTGCACCCAGTGTGCCGATCACCACTGGGACCACCTTGACTGGCTTGTGCCAGAGTCTTTGCAGTTCGATCTTTAAATCCTTGTATTGTGTCAACTTTTTCAGTTGTTTCTCTGCAATCCTGCTGTCACCTGGGATTGTGACATCGATGATCCACACTCTGTTTTTTAACACGATTGTGAGGTCAGGAGTATTGTGCTCCAAAACTCTTATCTGTCTGAATTCAGAAGTCCCAGAGTAGCTTGACGTGTTCATTTTCTGTAACTTTTTCACCAGTTCTTTGTCTCAGGCAGATGGTATTTGTGGCACAAGTTCCAATGGATCATCTGAGCAATGGTGTTATGCCTCTGCTTATAGTCTGTTTGCGTGATCTTCTTGCAGCAGCTGAGGATGTGATCTATTGTTTCATCTACTTCCTTGCAGTCTACACTTGGGATCTGTGATTGACTTTTCAATTTTAGCTTTTCAATTTTGGCTGATTATTATTATCACTCTGAGTCCTCTTTGGGGTGAGAAGTGCGGCATATAAATGTAGTAAATAAATAAATAGTTGTTGTTATTATTATTATTATTATTATTATTATTATTATTATTATTATGTACCCACTTCTTCTCTCTCAAAGGGGCTAAAAGTGACTAACACTAAAAATCATCCAATACTTAAACCAAAATTGAACACAGGCCTTATTTAAAAAAATACATAGTAAAGGTAAAGGTTTCGCCTTGACATTAAGTTTGGTAGAGTCCAGCTCTGGGGTTGGTGCTCATCTCCATTTCTCAGCTGAAGAGCCGGCGTTGTCCATAGACACCTCCAAAGTCATGTGTCCGGCATACATAGTTAAACCAATAAAACATTTAAAAATCACATAAAACACAGCACACCCTGCATTCGCTCATTAAAGTTCTCTTTAATGGCATGTTGTTTTACTTTTTCCTCCAGCATTGAGCCCATAGTTTGCATTCTGCCATCTGCATAAAAGTGCCGGCTTTAGCCTATAAAGTCCTAAATTGAGTTTATAGGCCAAAACCAGCACTTTTTACCAGTTTACCTGTCTGAACGCATCTCCCTCTATGAACCACCGTGGAGATTAAGATTTTCCAGGGAGGCCTGCTTTTGGTCCAGCCACTGACACAGGCGCAATTGGCGGGGACGAGAGAGAGGGCCTTCTCAGTGATTGCCCCTCGGCTTTGGAACTCCATTTCTGGGAAGATCAGATCAGCCTCTTCCCTCCTGTGCTTCAGAAAGATGGTGAAAACTTGGCTGTGAGATCAAGACTTTGGGACAGTGCAGTAAAAATGTGGTAAAGTGCTATAAAAATGTGGTAAAGTGCTATAAAAATGTGGTAAAGACGACTGGAAAGGAACAAGGAATATGAGATTGGTTATGATTCCACTATGAGACGAAGCGGATTTTTAGTGTAATTTTGTAATTGTTGTATTGTTAATATGTTGTTGTAATTGCCTCTTTGTAAATTGCCTTTTTATATGTGTTGTACACCGCCATGAGTCGCCCTAAAGGGCTGAGAATGGCGGTTAATAAATGCATCAAATAAATAATAAATAAATAAATAAGGCAGCAATAGGATCCAGTATGGCTGATCTGAGATGGTTTTAAACAATTGTTTTAAAGTGGAGAGAATTGGTTTTAGTGTTTATGTATATCTATTGTTTATTTATGTCCCAGCATTGAATTTTTGCTCTTTATATGTTGTCCTTTGCCCTGAGTACCCTTCAGGGTGAGAAGAGTGGAATATAAATGTTTGAAATAAATAAATAAATAAATAAAAAAAATTAAGATTATTTTAAATACAGCCATAATTATAACGAGTACAAATATCTTTGTGTGATAGCATTTTTGTTCTTGGACAGGTTTCCAAACTTGTGAATGAAGTGTATCACATGTACAACAGACATCAGTATCCGTTTGTAGTTCTTAACATCTGTGCAGACTCAGGTGAGTCAATTGTATTTCTATACAAAACTGAGTTTCATGGGGGGAAATTTAAGTCTGATTTGTCTAAATATGTTTTTGGCATCCGAACACGACCTCAGATTCGCCCAGAAAACTCGCAACAACCCAGAGTAAACCTGGATTGTTTTTACTGTATTGCTGGGCGTGGCCTCATGTAAACTGCCCCAAGTCCCCCTGGGGAGTTATTATGTTTGTGAAATTCGTTCCTACCGTTTCTATCATTTCTTTCGTGTCTTCCGTTTCTTTGGAAGCACAAAATGGTAAGCCCCCTCCCCACACAAAAATATGCTTGACATGAAAGCCTGCGTTCGTGTGCATTCGAGCTTGCCCCCTTGCCTTGGAAAGAGAGTGTGTACGTGGCAGGGAGTGCAGGTAGGCAGGCCTGGAGCTCGGCTGCAGGTATGCTCCGGGCCTGCTAGCCCCATCACACATGCCACGCCACACTCTCCAAAAGTGCATGTGTGGCGGGGCGTGCAGGCTTTCGTGCCAAGCAGATTTTTGTGTGGGGAGGGGGCTTCCTGTTTTGTGCTTCCAAAAAAATGAAAGACACCAAAGAAATGGTAGAAACAGTAGGAACTAATTTCACACACTAATTTCACAACCCTAATAGAAACCAGACTTTCCTGACATGACATAGAGATTAAACATCCACTGAGCCTAGATAGATAGGGGTAGATAGAGAGTAAGCAAAACCCCTGCTTCATGTGAATGTAATTTCAAAATGTTTTGATGGAAGTATCTCTCTCTCTCCCCTGGGAAGAATATTACAAAGCTTTGGGCTGAACCCTGGGGAGAGCGTGGATGAGCTCCCTCTGTCAGCTCCAGCTTCCCATGCGGGACATGAGAGAAGCCTCCCACAAGGATGATAAAACATCAAAACATCTGGGAATTCCCAAGGGCAATGTCTTTGCATACAGCCAATTCTCTCACACCAGAAATGACTTGAAGTTTCTCAAGTCACTCCTGACACACACACACACACACAAAACCCTTAAAGATGATTTTTAGAACAACCGATATGTAGACATTCTATGACATTGATTTTTTTTAAACCATTTGATTTATTTAGACTCTGTTGACATCAATGTCACACCTGACAAAAGGCAAATACTTCTGCAAGAGGAAAAGCTGTTGCTGGCCATTCTGAAAACGTCATTGATGGGAATGTTTGGCAGTGATGTGAACAAAATGGTCCTCAATCAGAAGTTGATAGATGTTGAAGGTAAGAATGACAGAAGCCATTTACCAACCTTCCTGTGAATGCTGAGGCTTTTCAAAGTATTTTGCTAACTGGTTGGTGGCCCAAGTGTAGGATGTTTTAGGACGATGATTTAAATCAGCAACTATTTGACTGTTTGAATGTTTTTATACTGTTTTTATATTTTTTTAAATTTAAATTGTATATTTATGCTTTTGGTTGTGGGCACCATGGTGTGCCGGTTGTTAGCCACCCTGAGTCCCTCTGTGGAGGTTGAGATAGGACGGGATACAAATGTCTGAAATAAATAAATAAATAAATAAATAATGTTCTAGACCAGAGCTTCCCAAACTGTGTGTTGTACACAGGAGTGTATCATCTGCAGTCTGTAGGTGTTTCGCCCGAATGTAATGAGTCTATGTGAAATAAGCAAGAAATCATACATTTAAAAAATATAAATGCAAGATTTACATGAGATATGTTGTATTCCCATAGGTAAGGTAAGGTTTTCCCCTGACATTAAGTCCAGTTATGTCCAACTCTTGAGGGTTTGTGCTCACCTCCATTTCTAAGCCGAAGAGCCGTTGTTGTCCATAGACACCTCCAAAGTCATGGGCTGGCATGGCAACATGGAGCGCCGTTACCTTCCCGCCAGATCTACTCGCATTTGCATATTTTCGAACTACTAGATTGGCACTGGGACTGTGGTGCAGCTGGCTGGGAGTCAACTGCATTAAATCACTACTGACTGAAAGGTCATGAGTTCAAAGCCAGCCTGGGTCGGAGTGAGCTTCTGACCATTGTGTAGCTCGCTATCGACCAATTTTAGCCCGAAAGACAGTTGCGACTGTCAAGTAGGAAATATGCAGGGAGGCTAATTTTACTAATTTACGACACCATAAAAATCTCCAGCAAGCATGCAAAGAATGAGGAAGTAATCCATTGGTGTCTCAAATGGATGGTGATGCAACAGCTCCCCTCCTGGCCAGAATACCCTCATGAAGCTGGAATATTAAATGGCCTCTGTGTGTCTATGGCATTGAATGTTTGCCATGTATATGTACATTGTAATCCATCCTGTGTCCCCTGCGGGGTGAGAAGGGCGAAATAGAAATACTGTAAACAACTAAATAAATAAACAAACAAGCAAATAAGCTAAGGCTATCTGTGAGAGCTCACCCCACTCCCTGGATTTGAACCTGTGACCTTTCGGTCAGCAAGTTCAGCAGCTCAGCGGTTTAACCCACTGCGCCACCAGAGGCTCCCTTGTATCCCCATGCATTTGAGTATTACTGTTTATGTATACTTCTCTATCTCATAAGGGGTTGGTTTAACGCAGGCATGGGCAAACTTGGGCCCTTCCTCCAGGTGTTTTGGACTTTAACTCCCACGATTCCTAACAGCCTCAGGCCCCTTCATTTTCCTCCTCAGCCGCTCAAGCTCTGGATTGCCACAGTCTATGGCAGTTTTCTGACTTCTGTTTGTTCTTTCTGTAACGAGAGTATGCGTTATTAGAGTTGTTATGTTGCTAAAACTTGGAATTTTCATCACTACTTAAAACTGCTCATTCTCCTTACGCTTTCTTAGGGAACTTTAAAACTACTTTTCGAAATGACGCGGAATCGCCTCCCTTGGAAACACGGGATTCCTTGTCTCAGAATCAGAGTGGAAATGCAAAAATCGCCGTGACGGCTGCCAGACTTAGGGAAACGTTTTCCCTTTACGCTGTGAAAAAAGCCACTGAAAATTCCAATCTGCCGTGCCCTTCTCACGGACAACGAAAACTCCCAACGTTTTTTAGTGTTTTGAATTTACCAGATAAGGAAATTGGCTCTGAGAAAGTGGACAGGAGTGGAAACGTCGTGGATTTAAGCCGGCCTGACATCATTGATGTAAAAGTCAAAAAACTGGCAGATAGTCCATATTCTGGTGCTGATAGTGCTTTGGCAGGATCAGAGATGGGTTCAAGGTCTCTAGAAATTGGGGGTGAAAGCACAGCACGTTCTTTTGGTGAAGAATCCCGCCTTCATGAAGAAGGCGCTCAGAGAGAAGACCTTGAAAAGAATGGGCCTATCTCAAGAACAGAATGTGGCACGGACCAAAGGGATAGGAGTGGGTCGCCCCAACAAATCCCCAGATATTCCCCTAAAGTGAAGCGCTTGAAGATCAGCCCGTCTCCCTTGGAAACAAAAGACATTCACATGTCTGAGCTGCTTTCCCAATGTGACATCCCAGTGGAAATGACGAGGAGGACGGTGCCGCTGGAGTTTTCTCTGAGCGTCTTAAGGGACAGAGTAAAAAAACTCAGTGTGCAGCAGGAGAAGAAAGCTGAAGTCCTGCATTACAGAAAATTTAGGGCCAAAATTAATCCAGGGGAAAATAAAACAGCGGAGGATGAATTGAGAAAAGAGATAAGGTATTTGTTTTTGCCTTTTCGTTTCTCTGGCACCATCTACACTACCATCGAATGCAGTTGTAGAATGCAGTTTAAGTGCACTGAACTGGATTATATGGGTCTTCACTGCCATATATTATTATTATTATTATTATTATTATTATTATATAGTTCAGCTCAAAACAGAATCATAGCATCATAGTGTTGGAAATAGCAATCTTCTTCAAGCCTTCATTATTTATTTGTTACGTCTATAAATGATTATTGTATTGGGTTGTTGTAGGTTTTTCGGGCTATATGGCCATGTTCTAGAAGCATTCTCTCCTGACATTTCGCCTACATCTATGGCAAGCATCCTCAGAGGTTGTGAGGTCTCAACCTCTGAGGATGCTTGCCATAGATGCAGGTGAAACATCAGGAGGGAATGCTTCTAGAACATGGACATATAGCCCGAAAAACCTACAACAACCCAGTGATTCCAGCGATGAAAGCCTTTGACAATGCTTACTGTATTGTATATTTGTGTATTGGTATCCAGTTTTCTTTAACTCTTTGTTGTGGGAGGGACTGCAGACCTTGTGATCAGAACTGGGACTGTTCAGGACTCAGACTCCATTTTAGAAATGGTATGCTTTTCAGTAGAAACAGAATGCTGTAGAGCAGTAGTTCTCAACCTTCCTAATGCTGTAACCCCTTAATACAGTTCCTTGGGCTGTCTTATTTTCGGGGTAACAGGGAAGATTGTTATGATTCATGCTTTTTTCATTAACATTCTTCTAGAACCGCAGAAGTTGCATTATAAATCGTGTAACCTCTGTTTTTTTTGTTTTTTTTCTCTTTGTATACAGTAAAGAGATGTTTGCTAAAATGGAAATCATTGGCCAGTTCAATTTGGGATTTATCGTAGCCAAGCTGAACTCCGACCTCTTCATCATTGATCAACATGCTTCTGATGAGAAATACAATTTTGAGCAATTGCAAGAGCACACGGTTCTGCAGGGACAGAGACTCATCTCGTAAGTGTGTTAGAGAACAGGGCTTCTTACACTTTTCCCACTCATGATCCCTTTCCACTTGAGCAATTTTTACATAGCCTCTGATATATCTGTACACATTATAAAAGTGAAAATGTGTGCGCCATGCAAATTCCACACCAATGGAGAAAGAAAGGAACACTGGGATGCCTGGGGTAAAGGAAACACATTAAATGTATGCGGCCAGGGTGTCCACTTTCACAGACACCGAAGGCCCTCCCTCCACTGACTTGGCAGGTTATAGTGAGCGCCATGAACATGTACAAGAGTCCTGTCAGTGTCCTTCACAAACCGCATACTGCCCACTACCGAAGTGAAGGCTTTCAAACGGAGACAATTTCATCCTAGATTTTATGTGTTTCCTTTGCCCCAGGCATCCCAGTGTTCCTTTCTCTCTCCATTGGTGTGGAATTTGCATCTCTCTCTCTCTCTCTCTCTCCCCCCCCCCCCGACTCTCCCTTAACCCTTTCCTATGGTGCACAGCAAACAGAGAGGAATTGGTTGGCAACCGAACATACTGGAGGGGGTTGGGGGACTAACTCATATCCAAGTTAGTAGATATATAAAAATCAAACAAATCAGATGAATTCCTCCCAGAACAAATATAGACAATAGCAGTAGTCTTGTCTCACTAAGTGTCTGCACTGTTTGGTCTCTTGGACTTTTCCAGGCCTCAGAATCTGAATTTAACTGCTGTAAATGAAAGTATCTTGATAGAAAACATGGAAATCTTCAGAAAAAATGGATTTGATTTTGTCATCGATGAAGATGGTGAGTTCCACTCTAAAATTCGTACCATTTATTGATTTACTTTAATGCAAGTAGAGTATGAGTCACGTTGTGATTCAATGTTCCAGTATCTGAGACCTTTTGCCCATCTGCCTCTTCTATACTGCCATATAATAATAATAATAATAATAATAATAATAATAATAATAATAATCTTTATACCCTTCCACCATCTCCCCGATGGGGACTCGGAGCAGCTTACATGAGGCCAAGCCCAAATGACAATTACAATAAAGAAAAACCAAAACACAACCGAAAACACAAACAATAAAGAATAACATCATAGTTACATAAAACATATGAATACATAACAATATAAAAATCACAATATACACAAGCACAGTAACAATGGGCAGACTACATGTAATGATAAAATCCAGATTATCTGCGTTGAACTGGATTATATGGCAGTGTAGACTCACATAATCCATTTCAAAGCAGATAATGTGGATTTTCTGCTTTGATAAACTGGATTATATGGCAGCATCGAAAGAGCCATAATCTCTCTTCCTACAGATGTATTCAGACAAGCCTAATGGAACTGGAAAGTCTTTCAGAGGATGATTTCAAGGGGAAAAGTCAAGCCTAGCTTCCTCAGTGTGGGATATTATGTCAAGGCAACACACAGAAAAACTTTATCAAACCCATTAAAGTTAATGAGGCAAGAGGACTAGCAAGCTCTAGGGATGACATGGACAATAAGCCAGGTGTCTTGCCTTATAAAAGCTTTAATTTTGAAACTTTCAAGTAGAATTGCTACGCACTGTAAATAGCAGTATAGTTGTCCCTAGATATCCCACTAGGCTTTTGTTCAAAATCCCTCACAGATACCAAAATCAAGGGATGCTAATAATAATAATAATAATAATAATAATAATAATAATAATAGCCAGTCAAGGTGAACCCAGTGGTGATTAGCACACTGGGTGCAGTGCCTAAAGACCTTGGCCTGCACTTAAACACAATCGGCGCTGACAAAATTACCATCTGCCAGCTGCAGAAGGCCACCTTACTGGGATCTACACGCATCATTTGCCGATACATCACACAGACTTAGACATTCGGGAAGTGTCTGATGTGTGATCCAATACAACAGCCAGCAGAGTGATCTTGTCTGCTGTGGACTCAATTTTTATATGCTCCAAAATGGCAGGTTTTCTGTTGATTTCTGAATTATTCAAGTCTTGTCAATTCTCATCATCTCTCCTGTAGTGAATTGTCTGTATTTCCTGAGCTAAATGGGGCTTTGGTCGCTTGTCTGCTAGTCATTTTCGGAGGCTGCTTCCACACAGTTGAATAATATCCCACTTTATGTGCTTTGAACTGGGATATATGGCAGATATTGTGGGATTTTCTGCCTTGATATTCTGAGTTACATGGCTGTGTGGAAGGGCCCTGAGAAAGCAACTTTTGAGAAAGGAACTATATGACTTTTTTTTGCCCTTCTGTTAACTTTTTAATAAAATTGGAGGGCAATTAATACATTCGAATCTGTAAAGGCTAGAATTAGAAAAGTAGCCAGCATTCAGGTAAGGCATAATGCAAGCATTACACGTTGTTTGTCCATTAGTTATATTATTAGGTGTATGGAGGAAACACAGCATGAAGGAGTGAATCCTTTGCTGATGAGTAACACCTGACCTTGAGAACAACTTTATGTGCTACAAGAATTGCACTTCCTTCTACTTTTCTCTCTCTCCTTTCTCTCTCCTTTCACTTCTAACTTGTACTTCAAAGAGATATGCAAACGCTTGATGAAAAGACTTGGTTCATCTCAGGAGGGGTTGGGCAGTGAAACATCTATTTTGGGCAATGCGGTTCTACAGAAGAGGAAGTGAAACCCTTTTTGCTCCCTGTTTGTACCGACTTCATGAACAAAATTCTTCTCAAACCAGTGGTTCTCAACCTGTGGGTCCCCAGGTGTTTTGCCCTACAACTCCCAGAAATCCCAGCCAGTTTACCAGCTGTTAGGATTTCTGGGAGTTGAAGGCCAAAACATTTGGGGACTCGCAGGTTGAGAACCTCTGCCATAACCTTTTTGGGAAAATCAGAAATCTCCCTGAGAAGAGTTAAAAACTTGCTTGAGTCAGCCTTCTCCCTAATGGCAAATATCCACTAGTATTCATGCAAGGCAATTAGGTTTCTCAGCTGTTAAACTGATAATAAGGTCAAGGTAAAGGTTTTCCCATGACAGTAAGTCCAGTCGAGTCCGACTCTGGGGTGTGGTGCTCATCTCCATTTCCAAGCCGAAGAGCCGGCGTTGTCCGTAGACACCTCCAAGGTCATGTGGCCGGCATGACTACATGGAGCACCGTTACCGTCCCACCAGAGCGGTACCTATTGATCTACTCACATTTGCATGTTTTCGAACTGCTAGGTTGGCAGAAGCTGGGGCTGACAGCGGAAGCTCATGCCGCTCCCCGGATTTGAAACTTGTGAACTTTCAGGCAACAAGCTCAGCAGCTCAGTAGTGCGCTACCTAGATATCTCTTTGAACTGTTAGGGGGGGGGATAGAAGAGTTTCAGAAGAAAAACGTCTACTCTTC
The DNA here is from genome assembly GCF_037176765.1 of Anolis sagrei. Classification (NCBI taxonomy): domain Eukaryota; kingdom Metazoa; phylum Chordata; class Lepidosauria; order Squamata; family Anolidae; genus Anolis; species Anolis sagrei. Next base: position 15,322,135 of record NC_090034.1, on the reverse strand, counting down.
CTTAAAACATATTGATTTAAATCATGCTCTCAAGAGATAAGCAGACTTCTTTAAAAGTAACATAGTTGGTTTATTCACAAACTTCATGTATTCAGTATGCAGGTATATTGATTATCAATCCAGTTACAGATAGAATTTGAAGTAGTTTCTCTGTGCAGATAATACAGGGCATCTTTCTCATAATCAGCAGTCCATAGTCTAAAGCAGTGGTTCTCAACCTGTGGGTCCCCAGGTGTTTTGGCCTACAACTCCCAGAAATCCCAGTTAGTTTACCAGTTGTTAGGATTTTTGGGAGTTGAAGGCCAAAACATCTGGGGACCCAGAGGTTGAGAACCACTGTCTTAGACTGTTAGGACAATCTGATATAAATGCTGGTGCTGTGCTCTTGATAGATCATTTTGCACAGTAGTTTTAACAGATTTAATTAAATAACAGATTTAAATAACAGAATTAATTAATTAAGAGATTTAATTAAATAACAGAATTACCAAGAACCATGAAACCAAAGTAAAAATGAAATGATTTAAAAAATATATTTGAAATTCAAAACAGTCCTCTTGATAAAAATAATATACTTTATTTATATTTTGCTCTATCTCCCTGAGGGGACTTAGGGCGGATTACAGAACATTTATCCTTCAAACATTCAGTGCCATTATACAATTAACAAGGACAGATAATACATAAACAGAGTTTTAGGCTTTTCAGATATTTTCCATTTCCGGCATCTGGAGGCTTGACTCTGGACATGGGAGAGGAAGATACTGTCACTCCACTTTCCGTACCAAGGAGCTTTGTCATCCATGACGTCTTCCTGATCAAATCGCCACTTAAAAGTGGTTCCTATTTATGTACTCACATTTCTGTTTTCAATCTGCTAGGTGGGCAGGGAGCTGGGGATGACGACAGGTGCTGGGCTTGAATTGGCAGGATTTTCTGTAACTTAGGGATTTAACCCGCTGTGTTAAGCCTGAGCATCATACCCATAACACACAACTTTGTACTCACCATGTTAGTTTGGGTACCTTTTGCTAAAGAGCTAGGTATGAATACCTTCAGGATTTAGATTGCAAGTAGGAAATATTGTATTTAATAGAAATGTCAAAAGTTAACATGTATGTTGGTAAATGTAACATGAATTTTCAAATTGTCATGAACCCTTTCAGCTCCTGTAACCCAAAGAGCAAAACTCATTTCTCTGCCAATGAGCAAAAACTGGACATTTGGTCCCCAAGATATAGAGGAGTTGATCTTCATGTTGAGTGACAGCCCAGGAGTGATGTGCAGGCCTTCCAGAGTCAGGCAGATGTTTGCTTCTAGAGCTTGTCGAAAGTCTGTAAGTATTGCATTAGCTTTAGACGGTATTTGCTTGAGTCTAATGAATCATTGAATCTAAGCCATACCCAAATTTTCAAAACCAAAAAAAAATTGCTGCCGAATGTAATACACAGCGGCAGAAAGTGCGCTCATTGTAATTTGGCCCCAAAAGGTGTGCATTACTGTTGCTGCCTGCTTGTGATTCCTTCTTTCAAAACAAAACTATTAGAACATCAAAGCTTCTAGCAATCTATATCTATAAATTTCCTCCTGGCGTCCAACGAGGAAACAAAACTCTAAAACCCCTCCACAAAACTCTACCAAAATTGCCATGCCCCAAGAACAACCCACTAGGTACAAACTAATCCACTCAGAAAACAAAACCGCACAACAACAACCACAAAAAACGGCAGAACAACTGAGCATGCGCACTGGTGCAAACTCCCCGGCGCGCGCGCACACACATGGCCCCTCACACACACACACCCCGCGCGGCACACACACGCGCGCGCGCGCCCTGTCCTCCACTCAAAAAAACCCCCAAAGAAACAGCAGACACCCCAAAAATCCACACAAGGGAAGAGCTACCGTTACAGCATTGAGAGCCAAGTGCGTGCGAGCTTCCTCCCTCACGGCAGCATACTCGGGAGCCTATCCCGCACACATGGCCACACACATACACACAACTTCGCCTTCCCCTTGCTCTTTGCTTTTTTCTTTTAAAGGTGAGGCAAGCAGGCGCAAAAGAGGCATTTCTTCCTGACGGTTGTGTGTGAGTGAGAGAGGGGGGAAGGAAACTCCCTGCAAGGCTTGCAAGCCCTCCTCCTTTCTCCCTTCAGGCAGCTTCCTCTCCTCATTCCTCCTCCTCCTGCCTCTTTCCTTCTCTCCCTTGCTCCTTCCCCTTGAACTTCCCAGGCGATCTCCATGGCGCCACGACCCCTTCCCCTTCACCTTCCTCCTTGCATGCTGTGGCAACGGAGGAAAGAGAGAAAGGAAGAAGGGAGGAAAGAAAGAAGCATGGGAAAGAGGGGAGAGCGCGCCTTCCACAGCCCGGGGGGGTAGAGAGAGAGAGGGAGAGGTAGAGAGAGAGGTAGAGGTAGAGAGAGAGAGGTACAGAGAGAGAGAGAGAGGTAGAGAAAGAGAGGTAGAGAGAGAGAGGTGGGGGGGGGAGAGAGACGGCGTTTTCCATAGACACCTCCAAAGTCATGTGGCCACTGGCATGACTGCATGGAGCGCCCTTACCTTCCTGCCAGAGTGGTATCTATTGCTCTACTCACATTTGCATGTTTTTGAACTGCTGTATGAATTGAAAATCATTCTATCTATCTATCTTTTACAACTTGGCAACATACACATGTTGGCAGAGCAACAGTGGCCGCATACGGGTGTGTGGAGTTGTGAAAATATAGTGGAATTAATGCACATGCAAGATCATCCCCACAATAACCCCTCAAGACATGCACTCCACCAGAGCCACTTATTTCCCGCGTGACTGTGTATTTGAGGGGAGAGTTGAGGAAATATAGTAAAATTAACATCCATGTAGGTATTCTTCACAACTTCCTTTCAACATAGACATTGCCATATTATCCACACCCATATGTGTATGCGCGTGTGTGTGCATGCACTATATCTCCTCCCAAAGAAAGGAGACAAAGAGGGAGGTAAGGTTGGCCACAGCAACGCGTGGCGGGTACAGCTAGTTGAATATAAAACCTTAGGATAATAATAATAATAATAATAATAATAATAATAATAATATACTTCATTTATATTCCACCATATCTCTCCAAGGGGACTCAGGGCAGATTACAGTACACATATACGGTAAACATTCACTGTCATTATACAATTAACAAAGACAGTACATAAACAGAGGTAAAGGCTTCCCATCTTTTTCCATCTCCGGCATCTGGAGATTTTGCTCGACTCCAGCTGTCTCTCCATGTTCCATGCCAAGGAGCTTTTTTGTTTTCAGATGCTCTCCCAATTGAATTGTCAGCATGTCAGCATGGGTACCTATTATTACCTCCCCGCCAAAGCAGTACCTATTTATCTACTCACATTACTGTTTTTGAACTGCTAGGTGAGCAGGAGCTTGGCTGACAGTTGGGAGCTCACCTCAACCCAAGCTTGAACTGTCGACCTTTCAATTGGCAAGATTTTCTGCAGCTGGCGGTTTTAACCCACTGTGCTAAAGCCCAGGATGTATCCATGCTGTAGAATTAATTCACTTTAATTGACTTGGCTCAATGCTGTGGAGTCCTGGGGGTATTGAGGCTTCTCTGCCGAAGGATGCTGATGCCTCATGAAATGATGAATCCCAGGATTGCATAGCATTGAACCATGACTATTAAATCAGAGATGATATCCCTTCAGTAGGCGCTTCTGAAGCAGCTTCCCCTTTTGCTTTGGCTTAGCACTAAGGTGATAATAATAATAATAATAATAATAATAATAATAATAATTTATATTCCTCCCTTTTCCCCGAGGAGATTCAGAGTGGATTGCAGCCTATAAACAGACACAGTCAAACATTCCATGCCTTGTTACAATGAAATACAACAAGACATAAATACACAGACAAAGGCAAAGGCTTCTCCTTTCATTTCCGGCTCTGGAGGTGATGCTTATCTCTGGGAGAGGTGCTCTTCTCCATTTCCAAACTGAGGAGCCTGTGTTTTCCATAGACACCTCCTGGTTGTGTGGGCTGGGATTACTGCATGGAGCGTCTTTTTTGCCTTCTCCCGCTAAAGCAGTACCTATTGATCTACTCACATCTTCATGTTTTTGAACTGCAAGGTTGGCAGGAGCTAGGGCTAACAGCGGGAGCTCACCCTATCTCGCGGAGTAGAACTGCCGACCTTCAGGCCAGCAGATCAGCAGGACAAGGGTTTTAACCCCTTGTGCCACCCGCGGCCTTGTATGAAAAGAGAAACTAATATGCAACTTAATTTGGGTGATGTCATTTAGCCTAAAAAGATGAGCATTAGATTTGAGTTAATAGGATATGTTCATTAGGAATAGAATGGATACTTTCTAAATTGTATTAACAGTTTAGTCAAATGCCCAGAGTCATTTATAGAGCCTATTCCTATGTTTGATGCCCAGTTCTCTTTGCATTTCAACTCCCAGAAGCCTTTGCTGCCTTGACCAAGAGTCGGGAATTGTGGGAGCTGAAGTCCAAAATGTTTGGAAGTCCAAACACTGTTCCAATGAACGGGAAGCCTTTCCTCTGACAATTTTGTATTCTGTGTTCAAGAATTAAGTCTTGTATAGAGAAGGAGACCGGAGAACAAGGTCCCGGATCAAAGGGCATTCCTTTTAAGAGTAAATAAATGTACATATAGTATCACATCATAGATCAAAGAATTCCTGGGCCCTTGTCCTCACTGCTTTTCCTTCCCCAGGTAATGGTTGGAACAGCACTTAATGCAAAGGAAATGAAGAAATTGATCGTCCATATGGGTGAGATTGAGCATCCTTGGAACTGCCCCCATGGAAGGCCTACAATCAGGCATATCGCCAATTTGGACTTGATTTCGCAAGAATAACAACAAGCTTTCTCCGTTTCGTTTTGAAACATAGCCATTTTCTTTATTCCGAAAGCCATTCTGAATGTTTTTTTGGAATCCTGGTTGATCATGAAACTCGTAATTCTGACTAAGCGATGGCTCAAGATGGTATCATGTCGGCAGCAAAGATGCAAAGTCGTTTTCCTTGGTTCTGTTTATACTTTTGGGGAAAATGTGATTTTGCTGTCCCCTTTTTATTATGTGCAATGGATTGAAGTGGCATCCACAGTAAAGGTTGCTTTTTGCTTGCTCCATTAGTGAGAACAGGGTAGTTAAGGGGTGATTATATTCGATTTAGCGGTGGGGAGGGCAGGAAAAGATTATGGGTCTAGATCAGGCCTGGGTCAACTTGGGCCCTCCAGGTGTTTTGGACTTCAACTCCCACAATTCCTAACAGCCTCAGGCCGCTTCTTTTTCCCCTTCAGCCGCTTTAAGCGGCTGAAGGGGAAAAAGAAGGGGCCTGAGGCTGTTAGGAATTGTGGGAGTTGAAGTCCAAAACACTTGGAGGGCCCAAGTTGACCCAGGCCTGGCTTAGACAGAGAAGCAATAGTGTTTACCTCTGCGCATACAAGGAATTGCTTATCCATTATCACAACTTGATTGACCTCATGTTTTATACTAGAATACACACACACACACACCTATTCCAGTATTCATTAAATTGTTTTTAATTCTTCATGACTTGTCTTCATTTTATTCCTATGGCTGCATTACTTTGAACTATGGAGCGACTCAAAAGATGAAAACTGTACTGGGCTCTGTACAGGCTAAACTGGGCTCTACAGGCCAATGGGTATTCTACGACAGACCTCAGAAGGCCTGCAAGATGCATATGTCATCAGTTGGGGACCCCTCCCCCCAGCACCAATAATATAATGTAATATAATATATTGTCTATACATATAATATTTATAATATTATAATGTAATGCAATATAATACTACTACTAATAATATATTATAATTATACATTTATATTACATGCGATATTAGTAATAATATTACAATATAGTAATATTTAATACTGATATTGTACTATGCTAATAATATAATAAATTTTATGTATATATATATCTTGTAAGCTGCTCTGAGTTGCCTTCAGGGTGAGAAGGGTGGCATATAAATGTCATAAATAAATAAATAAATAAGCCACGAAAGTAAATATTTATTTCTTTATTTATTTGCTGCATTTGTTAACCGCCGCTCTCAGCCCTAGGGCGACTCGCGGCGGTGTACAGCATGTAAAAACACATTTCACAATAAACTACAACAACAGAAAACAACATATCACTAGTACACTATCATCTAATTACACTAAAATAATCCGCTTCGTCTTGTCATAGAATCATAACCAATCTCGTAGTCTACATTCCGTTCCAGTTGTCATTTCACCATTGAATGTTTGTCATTGTGTGGTGGCATTGAATGTTTGCCATTGTGTGTTGCAATCCGCTCTGAGTCCCCCTGGGGAGACAGGGTGGAATACAAAAAATACAAAGATCCACCCAGAGGAAAAGTGTTCTTGCCATACATCAAGGGGACCACTGATCGCATCGGGACGCTGATGAAGAAACACAAGCTCCAAACAACCTACAGATCCACGAAGAAAATCCAACAAATGCTACATTTAGCAAAGGATAAGAGGGATTTATTGTTGTAGGTTTTTTCGGGCTATATGGCCATGTTCTAGAGGCATTATCTCCTGACGTTTCGCCTGCATCTATGGCAAGCATCCTCAGAGGTAGTGAGGGATTTTCTAAGCACTGCAGGAGCCTGTTGTATACCATGCAGCTGTAGACAAGTCTACATAGGGACCACCAAATGCACCATTGCTCAGACATGAATCAAAGAACATGAAAGGCATTGCAGACTAATTCAACGTCAGAGCTTCTTTGCTTCAACTGTACTGCTATGGGTTTAGTATTCACTGGAAAGAATACGCCAAGACACACAGTGGTGAAAGTTACCATGCATCTTTATTGTTTGGAATACAAGCATCTAAAAAATCTGCTCATATATATAGGATCAAAGCTACTACATCATAAATCACCCTAAAAGGCACTGGCGCCTTTCCCACATACCAGAGCCCCCCTCCTTCCACCTTGGGATAATTGTATTACATTATTACTAATATTATATGTATATATATTATTAACATAGCACAATATTAGTCTCATATATTATTATATTGCACTATGTCACTATACTGCAATATTATTAGTATTGCAATATTATTAGAATTATTAGCACTAGTATTATTAACATAGCACAATATTAGTATTATAGATTATTATATTGTGCTATGTCACTATACTGGACCATCCGCCAAAATATAGGGGGGTTCTAACAAATTTGTGAACATCCTGCGGCTCCTCCATGATGACATGATGGCAACAGTCTTGGACAGCAGTGGCTCCCAAAGTGACCCATTTAAGGTGGAATCAGGTGTTAAACAGGGATGTGTTATTGCCCTAACCTTATTCTCCATCTTCATCGCTATGATACTTCATCTTGTTGATGGGAAGCTTCCCATCGGAGTGGAAATCATCTATTGGACAGGTGGCAAGCTATTTAACCTCAACAGACTGAAAGCCAAAACGAAGGTTACAACAACATTTGTTATAGAACTCCAGTATGCTGATGACAATGTTGTCTGTGCGCATTCAGAAGAAGACCTACAAGCCACTCTAAACAGAAGCATACAAGAAGCTCGGCCTACAGAAGCATACAAGAAGCTCGGCCTGTCATTAAACATCGAGAAAACCAAAGTGCTCTTCTGGCAGACACCAGCCAACCCCTCCCCAATGACAGAAATACAGCTTAATGGTGTAACATTAGAAAATGTTGACCATTTCCACTACCTTGGCAGCCACCTCTCTACAAAAGTCAACATTGACACTGAATATACTGCAATATTATTAATATTGCAAATTATTAGTATTATTAGTGGAGTAATGGGTTAAACCCTTGTGCTCGCAGGACTGAAGACTGACAGGTCGCAGGTTTGAATCTGGGGACAGTGAGGATGAGCTCTATCTGATAGCTCCAGCTTCCCATGCGGGGATGTGAGAGAAGACTCCCACAAGGATGGTAAAACATCAAACTTCTGAGCATCCCCTGGGCAACATCCTTGCAGACAGACAATTCTCTCACACCAGAAGCGACTTACAGTTTCTCAAGTCGCTCCTGACAAAAAAAAGTAATATTACATATAATATATAATATACAATTATTATACTAGCCATCCCAAGCTATGCATTGCTGTGGCCCAGTCTGAGTATATGTGTTTTGTATGTGTATATGTGTGTGTTTGCGTATATATGCGTGTGGTTCAGAATATGTGCTGTAATGTATTTCTTATTTTTGGTTTTTTAAGTCTCTTCTGCTGTGTTTTCTAATGTTTTTATGAGTGATGGTCACTCCTTGGCCTGAGGGATGTATTGTGTCCAAATTTGGTGTCAATTTGTTCAGTATTTTTTGAGTTATGTTAATCCCTCAAACGAACATTACATTTTTATTTATATAAGTCTAGCCGTCCCATGCCATGCATTGCTGTGGCCAGTCTGTATATATGTGTTTTGTGTGTGTATATATGTGTTTATATGTGTGCATATATTTATGTATCTTTGTATATATGTGCATTTGTGTGTGTGTGTGTATATATATAGAGAGAGGTGTATATATGTGTGTGCATATGTGTATATGTAGATGTGTATATACGTGTGTATATATTTGTGTGTTTATATGTGTATATGTATATTGTGTACATGTGTGTGCTTGTCTATGCATATTTGTCTGTATGTGTGTGCATGTATGTGTGCATGTATGTGTGCATGTGTACATTTGTGTGTGTGTATGTATATATGTGTGTGCATGTATATGTATTTGTGTGTATATTTGTGTGTGCTTGGGTATATATGTGTGTGTGTGTGCATGTGTATATGAGTGTATATGAGTGTATGTGTATATCTATTTATGGTGCATTTTTTAAAGTAATGTTTATTGAGATTTTCTTAAAATATGCATATAGGTAAAAGTAGTGAAAAGAAAGAGAAAAGAAAAGAAAAAAAAGAAGAGAAAGGAAAAAAAGTAATAAAATAAAATAGGAGTGTCTCGAACTCCTGATGTCTTCTGAGAATCTTCTGTTCAATCTTGTTCTGGGAAAAATAAAGCTTCTTTATTTTATTTCTGTTCTCTTAATCTTTCCCTTCTTTTATTAGGTTTCATCCTCATTTCTCTTCTTCAGATTAAATCAACGTCTCTTTTTTTTCTTCCTTACATATTCAGTGACCTCTTTCCAGTCCGTTTCTTTTCTTCCAATTTCCTTATTTTTCAATATTAGAAAGGTGAGTCTATCTAAGTTGCTGATATCTAACATCTTTATTATGTTGTTGTTGTTCATTCGTTCAGTCGTCTCTGACTCTTCGTGACCTCATGGACCAGCCCACGCCAGAGCTCCCTGTCGGCCGTCACCACCCCCATCTCCTTCAAGGTCAGTCCAGTCACTTCAAGGATGCCATCCATCCATCTTGCCCTTGGTCGGTCCCTCTTCCTTTTGCCTTCCACTTTCCCAGCATAATTGTCTTCTCCAGGCTTTGCTGTCTCCTCATGATGTGGCCAAAGTACTTCAGCTTTGTCTCTACTATCCTTCCCTCCAATGAGCAGCTGGGCTTTATTTCCTGGAGGATGGACTGGTTGGATCTTCTCACAGTCCAAGGCACTCTCAGAACTTTCCTCCAACACCACAGCTCAAAAGCATCGATCTTCCTTCGCTCAGCCTTCCCTAAGGTCCAGCTCTCATATCCGTAGGTGACTACAGGGAATACCATGGCTTTGACTAGGCGGATCTTTGTTGCCAGTCTGATGTCTCTACTCTTTACTATTTTATCGAGACTGGACATTGCTCTCCTCCCAAGAAGTAAGCGTCTTCTGATTTCCTGGCCACAGTCTGCATCTGCAGTAATCTTTGCACCTAGAAATACAAAGTCTGTCACGGCCTCCACGTTTATTATATATGGTGCATTTTTTAGGGTTTTAATTCCATTCTGCCGGGGGGGGGGTGTTTTTAGGGGTGATGAACACTCGTAGGACTGTTAGGTGTATTGTGTCCAAATTTGGTGTCAATCCGTCCAGTGGTTTCTGAGTTATGTTAATCACACATTACATTTTTATTTACATAAGATTAAGATTATAATATATTGTTATATATAGATGACCCTTGGGAGCTCTACTAACTTGTGTCAGTTATGCAAAAACAAAACGAAGTTTAAGTTTTCTCATGCAAGGCAAGACATTGCATTTGCAAGAGTCCCAATGGAGAGTGAAGGGCTTCTTCCTGAACAGAAAAGCATGCTTGTCTTGGAATCTTCAGGGTTGCCATGGTTACGGCCCGGGCCCAGAAAGTAGGCGTGGCTAAGGCAGAGCAGTTTAGCTGGCGGTTGCTAAGGAAGCCTGCACACTGGCCTCTCTGTAAGTACACCTTAGCACTTATTAGGCGGGATTTAATCATTATTTATTATTATTGGCTAACCAAGAATCCCTCCCCCGCCCCCCCAGTTATGAATATATACTTGATAGGTATATAGAAAGAAATCACTTGAAAGGGTCGCAACGAATGAACACAAGCAGGGCGTCACGATAGAGGAAGTGGGCGGGATCATGCAAATTTCACACCAAGGGGGAGACGGGAAAAAAGTTGAAATTTCCGCAATGGAGAAAACACATAAAATCTAGGATTAAATAGTTTTTATATGAATGTGTCCACTTGGGTGTTGGAAAGTATTGGGTTTGTGGAGCACGTTGGAAAGGGTTGCTGAGCAGAAAGTGTAAATATGCTTCCAGATGCTTGCACGTCTTCACGGCGCTCCCCGTAACCTGAACTATCCTTGGAAGGAGGGACTTGGTCGGATTGGGAAGGCGTGGGTATCGCTTCTCGGCCTTTTGGCTAAGATCAAGTGTAGTATCTGTTCTTATCAGTTTAATATCTGATACGTCCTCTATTTGAGGACTATATATTAAATGGATTTTTGGGCCTGGGAGATGGAATAGGGGCTTGCTCCATCCACTCCACGCATCGACCTGGTATTGCAGTGCCTCCAGGAACGGTGCACCTCCCTCTGGGGGGAATAATATTGGTGCAAAGATAGATGAGAGTTGTAGTTTGGGTGCTTAGTAGACATTGCCTTGCTTCTAATGTAATGCAGTGTTTCCCCATTCCATTATTAGGTTCTTGTAGGTTTTTTCGGGCTATAGGGCCATGTTCTAGAGGCATTTCTCCTGACGTTTTGCCTGCATCTATGGCAAGCATCCTCAGAGGTAGTGAGGTCTGTTGGAAATAGGAAAATGGGTTTATATATCTGTGGAATGACTGGGGTGGGGCAAAGGAGCTCTCTGCTGAAGCTAGGTGTGAATGTTTCAGCTGACCACCTTCATTAGTATTTGAAGGCCTGGCTGAGCCTGGGAAAATGGAGAAGAGGGATCTTCTCACCTCTGCAGGAGTCTACCGTATACGATGCAGCTGTGGACAAGTCTACAGAGGGACCACCAAACGTAGCAGCATTGCCCGAAACACAAATTAGGGAACAAATTAGGGAACATGAAAGGCACTGCAGACTACTTCAACCAGAGAAGTCAGCCATAGCAGAGCACCTGATGAACCAGCCTGGACACAGCATATTATTTGAGAACACAGAAATGCTGGACCACACCAACAACCACCATGTCAGACTACACAGAGAAGCCATTGAAATCCACAAGCATGTGGACAATTTCAACCGAAAGGAAGAAACCATGAAAATGAAATCTGGCTACCAGTATTAAAAAACTCTAAAATTACAACAGCAAAACAGCAGAGAGGAAACAACCAGGCACATCTTAACACCTCTCAACAGAACATTTTCCCAGGCTCAGCCAGGCCTTCAAATACTAATGAAGGTGGTCAGCTGAAACATTCACACCTAGCTTCAGCAGAGAGCTCTTTGCCCCACCCCAGTCATTCCACAGATATATAAACCCATTGTCCTATTTCCAACAGACCTCACTACCTCTGAGGATGCTTGCCATAGATGCAGGTGAAACGTCAGGAGAAATGCCTCTAGAACATGGCCCTATAGCCCGAAAAAACCTATAAGAACCTAGTGATTCCAGCCATGAAAGCCTTCGACAATACATTCCATTATTCTTTTCACTGGGTAGCTATACTCTTTTCTGCATGCATTAGCTAATAGTTACCCATTGATGGCCCAGGGAAGGTATTAAGGGGCGCTATGAATTAGGTGCTAGTGATCACAACATTCTCTGGATGTGGGTGAACTGTTGTTCATTCGTTCAGTCGTGACCTCATGGACCAGCCCACGCCAGAGCTCCCTGTCGGCCGTCACCACCCCCAGCTCCTTCAAGGTCAGTCCAGTCATTTCAAGGATGCCACCCATCCATCTTGTCCTTGGTCGGCCCCTCTTCCTTTTACCTTCCACTTTACCCAGCATAATTGTCTTCTCTAGGCTTTGCTGTCTCCTCATGCTGGGTGAACTACAACTCCCGAAATCCAGAGCCAATACTTTCTCCAGAAGTTCTGTTGCTCATGGGGGGATATGTAGGAGCCGTCTTGGAAATTGGGTTACTGTGTGTGTTCTGGGATGTATGGCCATGTTCCTGAAGCATTATCTCCTGAAATTATTCCCATGTTTCACTCACAACATGGAAACTCCAGACAGCAAACAATCAGGGCCAGCTAACACCTGGGAGATGGCATAGGGGCTTGCTCCATCAACTCCATCAGTTTAATATCTGACCCCTGTGTCGGCAGGACTGAAGACCGACAGGTCGCAGGTTCGAATCCGGGGAGAGGCGGATGAGCTCCCTTTATCAGCTCCAGCTCCTCATGCGGGGACATGAGAGAAGCCTCCCACAAGGATGATAAAACACCAAATCCGGGCGTCCCCTGGGCAACGTCCTTGCAGACGGCCAATTCTCTCACACCAGAAGCGACTTGCAGTTTCTCAGGTCGCTCCTAACTGGAGCCCCCGGTGGCGCAGTGGGTTAAACCCCTGTTGCTCTTTATTTACTGTTCTGATTTGAGAGATTTAAAAAAATAGATGAGTGTTAATAATATTGCATCTGTGGCAGCCATCCTCAGAGAATAGATGCAGGCAAAACGTCAGCAGAGAATGCTTCTGGAACATGGCCAGACAGCCTGGAAATCTCACAATAACCCAACAATTCCGGCCATGAAAACCCCCAACAATACATTGAACAATATGATTCTCGTAGGTTCTCGCCAAAGACGTGCCCGCCACAAAGTGGGACATTTGAAGTGGATGCGAACAGCAGGAAGGCTTGATTCTGTAGCCTCGCCGGGATGGGGAAAGATAAGAAGAAAGACAGCAAAAAGGGAGAGAAGTCTTTGCCCCCGCCTGCAGCACATGATGCGCCCCTCGACGCCGGCAGCTCCCTACAGACCATTTTGGCAGCAGGAAATCAAGGGGACGATCAGCTGGCGGCCTCTTTGCTGGGCAAGGAGGAGCCGAAAGAGCCGGAAGTGGTGCCGGTCCCAGAGCCCATCGAGTACGAGGAGCCCATCCTCACGCGGCTCATTGTGGAAAGGTAAGCTCAGGAATTTCCCTGTGTTCTCCTATCTAATGCTCACCTTTGTTTGGCTAAATGACCTCGCTAAAATTAGGGTGCACATTGGATTTGCATCATACGGTGACCCCAAAGTGAACAGAGAATCCTGCTTTTCCATAGCAGACCTGTCACTCTCCATACACGCACTATCTTTCTCCTTCTTAATGGAGCAGAGCATAGGGGGTGAAGAGCATCTCTGTCTGTTACACTTTCTGGAATGTCATATGGTCACTTAAGTAAAGGTTTTGCCCTGACATTAAGTCCAGTCGTGTCCGACTCTGGGGGTTGGTGCTCATCTCCATTTCTAAGCCAAAGAGCCGGCGTTTTCAGTAGACACCTCCAAGGTCATGTGGCCAGCATGACTGCATGGAGCACCATTACCTTACTGCTGGAGCAGTATCTACTGATCTCCTCACATTTGCATGCTTTTTAATTGCTAGCTTGGCACAAGCTGGGGCTAACAGTGGGAGCTCACCCCACTCCCCGGATTTGAACCGGTGATCTTTTGGTCAGCAAGTTCAGCAGCTCAGCAGTTTAACCCACTGTGCCACTTATATAGGAATATTTTGCTGATGTAGTCCCAAAGTTGTAAATTGATGATAGACATCTTCCATCCTGGCCCCATCTCAGTTGCCTGGCCAGATGTTGATTCTTCATGATTGCTGTTAGCCTTTGTGTTGACTTCATTCTTAACATTGTAAACATTTCTTTTATCAGTGTCACAGTGCTTATCACAGTTGACTTTTTCAGTTCTCATTAGCAACTTTTAATTACAGTCCAGCAAGCAGGTAGTTAGTCATTGCAGGCCTTGGTGTCTCCAAAATTATTAGCTTTGATTCACCCACACATATCAAATCTATATTGATCAAATCTGCATATTGTTCCACCTTGTCTCCTGCCTGTGACATCAGTTGGGAACCCCTCCCGCTGCTGCTCTGGGACCAGAGTGAAAAAAGAGGGGCCAGGAAGACAGTTTCACCTGGTCTCCTATGATATTCTAATAATATAATACAATATAATATTATTATATATACATATATTATTTATAATATTATAATGTAATGCAATATAATACTACTAATAATAATATGATATTATAATTATATATTTTATATTACATGTAATATTACTAATAATATTACAATGTAACGGTATAGTACAATATAGTAATAAATAATACTGATATTGTGCTATGCTAATAATATAATATATTGTATGTATATATATATCTTGTAAGCTGCTCTGAGTCCCCTTCGGGGTGAGAAGGGCGGCATATAAATGTCATAAATAAATATTATATTTCTTGTGACACCTATTCTAAAGCATAGATGGCCCCCAAAGGCTCTCTTAGATCTGGATTGAACCCTGATTCGTTTGTTTTCCTTGTAGCTACGAAGGCGACAAAGTCCGTGGATTGTACGAGGGAGAAGGAATAGCATATTTTCAAGGGGGAAATGTATATAAGGTGGGTAGATTTCATTTTCAGCTGCATGTGTTCTATTTTCATTTTGTTTTGTTTTCCCCCAATATTTTTAATTTTCAAAAGAAAAACGGAAAAATAATCCTGCAGAAAAAAAGAAAGCAGCAATACTTATGTGTACATATAAACCTAGACATACTTCTCTTCACTGCCTTTATAATGCAGATCACTAACCTGTCCTTTTCTATTAATCTTATACTTTTTGGAGGTGCATCAATACCATTGATATTTAATTCTATTTTAATGTTTGTAGATTTTAAATGGCATTAGTAAGGTAAAGGTAAAGGTTTTCCCCTGACGTTAAGTCCAGTCGTTTTTTAATTAAAAAAATAAACTAGATACAAGTCCAGTCGTGTCCGGCTCTGGGGGTTGGTGCTCATCTCCATTTCTAAGCCGAAGAGCTGGCGTTGTCCTTAGACACCTCCAAGTTCATGTGGCCACTGGCATGTCTGTATGGAGTGCCATTACCTTCCCGCTGGAACAGTACCTATTAATCTACTCACATTTGCATGTTTTCAAACTGCTAGGTTGGCAGAAGCTGGGGCTAACAGCGGGAGCTCACCCCGCTCCGAGATTTGAACCTATGACCTTTTGGTCAGCAAGTTCAGCAGCTCAGCGGTTTAATCCACTGCGCCACCAGGGGCTCCTCAAATGGTATTGAAATGCTTGTAATGTAAGCCACTTTGAGTGTCCTTTGTGCTTGCCGTACTTGTAGAAGTATTGATGACCCTGTCTTTCCTTTTGAAGGGCATGTTTTCCGAAGGCCTCATGCACGGACGAGGAACTTACACGTGGGCGGATGGAGTGAAGTACGAGGTAAGGCAGTGTTGAATGGATTTACCTTAGAGCTGTTTATCTCTTTTGCAGAGAGCTTTGCTTCTGCCTAAGTGCTCCTTTGGAGGCTTTCAAACAGAGGCTGGGTGGCCATGACCAACAGAAAATTCTGGAAGGGTTTAGTGGGCATTGACCTTGAGTCTAGGAGTTGTAGTTCGCCTACATCCAGAGAGCATTGTGAACCCAAACAATGATGGATCTGGACCAAACTTGGCACAAATACTCAATATGTGCAAATGTGAACACTGGTGGAGTTTGGGGGAAATAGACCTTGACATTTGGGAGTTGTAGTTGCTGGGATTTATAGTTCACCTACAATCTAAGAGCATTCTGAACCCCACCAACGATGGAATTGAACCAATGTTGGCACACAGAATTCCCATGACCAACATAAAATACTGGAAAGGTTTGGTGGGCATTGACCTTGAGTTTAGGAGTTGTAGTTCGCCTACATTCAGAAAGCACTCTGGACTCAAACAATGATGGATCTGGACCAAACTTGGCACGAATCCTCAATATGCCCAAATGTGAACACTGGTGGAGTGTGGGGAAAATAGACCTTGACATTTGGGAGTTGTAGTTGCTGGGATTTGTAGTTCACCTATAATCAAAGAGCATTCTGAACTCCACCAACGATGGAATTGAACCAATGTTGGCACACAGAACTCCCATGACCAATGTAAAATACTGGAAGAGTTTGGTGGGCATTGACCTTGAGTTTAGGAGTTGTAGTTCACCTACATCCAGAGAGCACTGTGGACCCAAACAATGATGGATCTGGACCAAACTAAGACCATCAGAAATATATGTGTTCTGATAGTCTTTGCCGACCCCTCTGACACCCCCCCCCCCCGTGACCCCCCAGGGGTCCCACCTCCAGGTTGAGAAACACTGCCATATTATCTGATTTGAAGTGCACTATAAGTGTCTAAACTGCCATATAATCCAGTTTAAAGCAGATAACCTGGATTTTTTTATGGCAGTGTCGATGGGGCTGGAAGCAAGAACTGCGTTGTATGAGTTTGATGGAGGCAGGTCCTTGTAGCCAGGCTGCGCTTGTTGGTTCCTCTCCTAATGCTCCGTTTGTAAATTTATAAATAAAAAGAACTTTACATGGAACATTATACATCTTCTGTACTTGTAGAAAAATGATAAAAAATAATATCTCAAGAAAATAGAAACTCTGAGTTGCTGTGAGTGTTTTGGGCTGTATGGTCATGTTTCAGTAGCATTTCCTCCTGACATTTTGCCTGCATCTGTGGTTGGCATCTTCAGAGTTCTGTTGGAAGTGAGGCAAGTGGGGTGTGTGTGTGTGTGTGTATCTATATCTATATCTATATCTATTTCTATATATCTGTGGAATGATGTCCAGGGTGGGAGAAAGAACCGTTGTCTGGTTGAGGCAGGTGTGAATGTTGCAATTGGCCACCTTGATTAGCATTGCATAGTTTTTCAGCTTCAAGGTCTGGCTGCTTACTTCACAACATATTATTTGAGAATACAGAAATGCTGGACCACTCTCACAACCACCATGTCAGACTACACAGAGAAGACATTGCAATCCACAAGCATGTGGACAATTTCAACAGAAAGGAGGAAACTGTGAAAATGAACAAAATCTGGTTGCCAGCAATTAAAAAACTCTAAAATCAGGACAGTAAATAAAGAACAACACTAAAAAAAAAAACCAGGGAAATTCCAGACAGCAAACAATCAAGTGCTAGTTAACACCTCTCAAACTAAGGATGCCTCCAGGCACAACATATTTTGAATATGAATATATATGTTCAGTCTGTTAATGGAAACATTGGAAGGAAAGAAAACCTGGTCAGATATTTTATTTTTCTGAATGTTTATTTGTGAACAGAAAGACTTTGCAAAGATCTTGCTACTCTTCTTGATACAATAGACTTTTCAGTTTACATAAAACAGAAACATAATTTGGATGTTTTTGTCTAAGTATATGTTCATTATGGAAACATTTCTTTAGAGATGGATTGTATGTTTTTTACGTGCATAAATCCAATGTTTAAATGCCTTTGGCCAATTTCATGAAGTTGGTTCCTGTTAATTCTGTGTAATTTAATATATTATACCTTTTTCTTTCATATTTTATCTTTATTTCAGGTGTTCATATCTCTTTATAGATTATAAGTGTCAACTTCTTTCCTGGAGACCACTTAAATTAAATGCAAATCTATGTAAATACCCTCACTGATTTACTTTGCAGCTGCAAGGCTACTCAACATCTGGAAGGATTCTCCCAGACAGGAAGCAGCTAGATTTTGAAGCTGCTAGGCCATTCAGTGCTAATCAAGGTGGCCAATTGCAACAATCACACTTGCTTCAAGTAGACAAGAGTTCTTTTTCCTACCCTGGACATCATTCTGCAGATATATAAACCCCCCTTGCCTGGTTTCCAACAGACCTCACAACTTCTGAGGATGCCTGCCATAGATGTGGGTGAAACATCAGGAGATAATGCTTCTGTAACATGGCCAAACAGCCTGGAAAGCTCACGGCAACCCCAATTGAGTGCTAGTTAACACCGCCCAAACAAAGGATGCCTCCAGGCAACAACAGCCAGGCTACCTCTAATGCTGCAGCTTCATGGCTACTCCATGCTCTTCAAGCTTGCCAATTGCAGCGTTTACACTTGCTTCTCCCACCCTGGACATCATTCCACAGATATATATGCACTCAGTTTGCTTCCCTACCAACAGAACTTCTGAAGATGCCATTACCCACAGATGCAGGCAAAATATCAGGAGGGAATGCTACTGGAACATGGACATACAGCCCAAAAAACTCACAGCAACCCAGTGATTCTGGCCTCAAAATCCTTCAACAACACAAATAAAATATGCTTTGTTCCGGGAGCGAATCTCTCTCTTCTCTTCTTTGGATTTTAGGGGAACTTTGTCAAGAACCTGCAGATGCAGCACGGCAGCTACACTTGGCCCGATGGCAGCATCTACGAAGGGGAAGTGAAGGCCGGCATCCGGCACGGGTTTGGCATGTATAAGTGTGGCACGTACCCTGTTTCCTATATCGGCCAGTGGGTCGATGGCAAGCGTCACGGCAAGGTAATGCAAGCAGCAGCATCGCCTGGGTCAGGCATGGGCCCACTTGGACTCTCCAGGTGTGTTGGACTCCAACTCCCACCATTTCTAACAGCCTCGGGCCCCTTCCTTTCCCCCCTCAGCAGCTTAAACTACCACCAGCAATTTAGTATATCTTCTTTTCAGCAGATAAATATGTCAGAAATATTAAAAATTAACTAGGTATTTTTAATTACAAAAATGTGAGTCAAGCACTGAAAGGGTTAAATGGATGCAATGTCTCAGCAAACACCGCAATTCAATATAAACAAGTGTGCCTGTTAGCAGGTGGTTGTCAGTTTTAGTAGGCCTCAGAATGAGAATGCCTCAGTGTGAGAGGAATTTCCAGTGTGAAGGCTGCTGTGTGTAAAAAGCTACTGTGCTTAAGCGGCTGAGGGGGGAAAGGAAGGGGCCTGAGGCTGTTAGGAATGGTGGGAGTTGGAGTCCAAAATACCTGGAGGGCCCAAGTTGGCCTATGCCTGACCTACACTGTCCTAATTTGATTTCCAGGGCACCATTTACTACAACAAGGAAGGCTCCTCTTGGTACGAAGGGGACTTCGTCTACAATGTCAAAAGCGGATGGGGGATCCGATGGTGAGTTTCCCCCCAATCGCATCCCTTTTTTGTTTTTTGTTGTGTCAGGAGGAACTTGAGAAACTGCAAGTCGCTTCTGGTGTGAGAGAATTGGCCATCTGCAAGGACGTTGCCCAGGGGATGCCCGGTTGTTTTGATCCTTGTAGGAAGCTTCTCTCATTTCCTCGCATGAGGAGCTGGAGCTGACAGAGGGAGCTCATTTGCACTCTCCCCAGATTTGGACCTGCGACCTGTCGGTCTTCAGTCCTGCCGGCGCAAGTGTTTAACCCACTGCGTCACTGGGGGCTCCATAATTAAATCATAATTATGTAGCAGTTGAATGGGAGACCACCAAAAGTTTATTTAATTTTTTTCATGTCAGGAGCAACTTGAGAAACTGCAAGTTACTTCTGGTGTGAGAGAATTGGCCATCTGCAAGGACGTTGCCCAGGGGACGCCCAGATGTTTTGATGTTTTACCATCCTTGTGGGAGGCTTCTCTCATGTCCTCGCATGAGGAGCTGGAGCTGATAGAGGGAGCTCATCCGCCCTCTCCCCGGATTTGAACCTGTGACCTGTCGGTCGGCACAGGGGTTTAACCCACTTCAGCATCCTGATTGGTGCAGATCCATCTTATTTGGCGCAGCAGTAGGAATTGACTTGAAAGAGTAAATAAGAACACAAGGCTTCACGGAGAGAGGAGGGCCCAATTTTGCCCATAACTGGTCAAAAGCGAGAATTTCACCAAATCGGCAACCTGGGATACAATTTTCCGTACAATTTTTCACATTACCCTTGAAGCACTCCTGGTGACACATCTCCATCAACAGCAGAGGGGAGTGGAATGGTTTTGCTAATATAAATGCTTATTTATATTGTTTCTTGTATCTTATTTTTTATATTTTATTATTGTTATATGTTGTTTATTTGCATTGCTGTATTGTTGGGCTTGGCCTCATGTAAGCTGCCCTGAGTCCCCTTTGTGGAGATGGTGGCAGGGTGTAAATAAATAAATTATTATTATTATTATTATTATTATTATTATTATTTGCTTCCCACTTTGCCTGAAAAGCTTTCCCGTCACTCTATTTGCATTGCTGTATTGTTGGGCTTGGCCTCATGTAAGCCGCCCTGAGTCCCCTTTGTGGAGAGGGTGGCAGGGTGTAAATAAATAAATTATTATTATTATTATTATTATTTGCTTCCCGCTTTGCCTGAAAAGCTTTCCCGTCACTCTATTTGCATTGCTGTATTGTTGGGCTTGGCCTCATGTAAGCCGCCCTGAGTCCCCTTTGTGGAGATGGTGGCAGGGTGTAAATAAATAAATTATTATTATTATTATTATTATTATTTGCTTCCCACTTTGCCTGAAAAGCTTTCCCGTCACTCTATTTGCATTGCTGTATTGTTGGGCTTGGCCTCATGTAAGCCGCCCTGAGTCCCCTTTGTGGAGAGGGTGGCAGGGTGTAAATAAATAAATTATTATTATTATTATTATTATTATTTGCTTCCCACTTTGCCTGAAAAGCTTTCCCGTCACTCTATTTGCATTGCTGTATTGTTGGGCTTGGCCTCATGTAAGCCGCCCTGAGTCCCCTTTGTGGAGATGGTGGCAGGGTGTAAATAAATAAATTATTATTATTATTATTATTATTATTTGCTTCCCGCTTTGCCTGAAAAGCTTTCCCGTCACTCTTTGCATTGCTGTATTGTTGGGCTTGGTCTCATGTAAGCCGCCCTGAGTCTCCTTTGTGGAGATGGTGGCGGGGTGTAAATAAAGTTGTTGTTGTTATTATTATTATTATTATTATTATTTGCTTCCCGCGTTGCCTGAAAGGCTTTCCCGTCACTCTATTTGCATTGCTGTATTGTTGGGCTTGGCCTCATGTACGCCGCCCTGAGTCCCCTTTGTGGAGAGGGTGGCGGGGTATAAATAAAGATTTATTTATTATTATTATTATTATTATTATTATTATTATTATTTGCTTCCTGCTTTGCCTGAAAAGCTTTCCCGTCACTCTATTTGCATTGCTGTATTGTTGGGCTTGGCCTCATGTAAGCCACCCTGAGTTCCCTTTGTGGAGATGGTGGCGGGGTATAAATAAAGTTATTATTATTATTATTATTATTATTATTATTATTATTATTTGCTTCCCGCGTTGCCTGAAAGACTTTCCCGTCGCTCGGCCTCCTGCACAGCTCAAGAGGGTGGCGAAAGGATTACGCTTTACGAGAGCGGCAGTGGGCAGGATTATGCAAATTTCACACCAAGGGGAAGACGGGAATTGTTTTGAAATTTCTACAGTGGACAAAACTCATAAAATCTAGGATTAAATTGTTTCTATATGAATGTGTCCACTTGGGTGTTGGGAAGTATTCAGTTTGTGGAGCACATTGGAAAGGGTTGCCGAGCAGAAAGTGTAAATATGCTTCCAGATGCTTGTACGTCTTCACAGCGCTCACCATAACCTGGAATATCCTTGGAAGGAGGGACTTGGTGGGATTGGGAAGGCGTGGGTATCGCTTCTCGGCCTTTTGGCTAAGATCAAGTGTAGTATCTGTTCTTATCAGTTTAATATCTGATACGTCCTCTATTTGAGGACTATATATTAAATGGATTTTTGGGCCTGGGAGATGGAATAGGGGCTTGCTCCATCCACTCCACGCATCGACCTGGTATTGCAGTGCCTCCAGGAACGGTGCACCTCCCTCTGGGAGGAATAAGCATGGTGCAAAGATAGATGAGAGTTGTAGTTTGGGTGCTTAGTTAAACATTGCCTTGCTTCTAACGTAATGCAGTGTTTCCTCATTCCTTTCTTCTTTTCACTGGGTATCTCTCCTTTCTGCATGCATTACCCAATAGTTACCCATTGATGGCCCAGGGAAGGTCTCTTGTACTGCTTTGTTGTTGTTGTTGTTGTCAGCCGTCACCACCCCCAGCTCCTTCAAGGTCAGTCCAGTCACTTCAAGGATGCCATCCATCCATCTTGCCCTTGGTCGGCCCCTCTTCCTTTTTCCTTCTACTTTCCCCAGCATAATTGTTACTACTTCTTGTACTGCTATGTATTAGGAAATAGTGTTCGCAGTGCTCTCTGGATGTGGGTGAACTATAACTCCCAACATCCAGAACCAATCCCCTCCCCACATCCATCCAGTGTCTTCTGTTGGACATGGGGAGGATCTGTGTGCTATCACAGGTTTCTCTGAAAGTTAGAACTATCTTGGAAATTGGGTTGCTGTGAGTCTTCCAGGTTAAACTACTGAGCTTGTTGAGCTTGTTGACCGAAAGGTCACAGGTTCAAATCTGGGGAGTGGTGTGAGCTTCCGCTGTCAGCCCCATGTTCTGCCAACCTAGCAGTTCGAAAACATGCAATTGTGAGTAGATAGATAGGTACCACTCCGGTGGGAAGATTTTTTTTTTGTTGTGTCAGGAGTGACCTATGCTGTGAGGGAATTGGCCGTCTGCAAGGATGTTGCCCAGGGGAGGCTGGATGATTTGAAGTTTTATCATCCTTGTGGGAGACTTCTCTCATATCCCCGCATGAGGAGCTGGAGCTGATAGAGGGAGCTCATCCGTGCTCTCCTTGGATTCGAACCTGTGACCGTTCGGTCTTCAGTCCTGCCGGCACAGGGGTTTAACCCACTGCGCCACCGGGGGCTTCCGGTGGGAAGGTAACTGCTCCATGCAGTCATGCCAGCCACATGACCTTGGAGGTGTCTACGGACAACACTGGCTCATCGGCTTAGAAATGGAGATGAGCACCACCTCCCAGAGTCAGACACGACTGGACTTAATGTCAAGGGAAAACATTTACCTTTACCTATGGCCATGTTCCAGAAGCATTCTCTCCAGACATTCTTTCCCCTGTTTCACCCACAACAGGGGAATTCCAGACAGCAAACAATGATGAGCAGTTAACATCTCCCAACAAAGGATTCCCCCAGGCAGTAACCAGCCAGGCCTTGAAACTGCAAGGCCATTAAATGCAAATCATGGTGGCCAATTGCAACATTCGCACGTGCCGCAAGCAGACCAGAGTTCTTTTCCCCCCACCCTGGACATTCCACAGACATATAAACCTCACTCAATTAGGTTTCAACAGAACCCTCAACCTCTGAGGATGCCTTCCATATTTGTGAGTGAAACCTCAGGAGAGAATGCTTCTGGAAGATGGCCATACAGCCAGGAAAACTCACAGCAGCCCGCTCATCTATTTTCCCATCAGAAATATTCTCCCAAAAAGGGAGCTGCACAAGTCAAACCTATTCAACTTGTATGCAGAACACATAATGTGATGTCAGGCTTTGAAGCTGCAAGGCTATTCCACACTAATCAAGCTTGTCAATGACAACATTCACACTTGCCAGCAAAAGACATTATTCTACACATACATAAACCTCACTTGCCTAGTTTCCAACAGACCCCTCAACCTCTGAGGATGCCTGCCATAGATATGGGCGAAGTGTCATGAGAGAATGCTTCTGGAACATGGCCACACAGCCCTGGAAAACTCACAGCAACCCAGTGATTCCATCCATGAAAGCCTTCGACAACATCTTGGAAATTGCCCAAGATTTTGTCTTTCCACTTCTGATCTACTGCAGTGGATTCCTGTATAGTTTCCATGGTATTCGTCACAAACATATTATCTTGTCTTAATTAGAAACTTATAAATTTGAGTGTTAATTACTGCAACTCAATCAACAAAGTATAAAAGTTATAGCAGTTTGAACAGCACCAGCATTCCACTTCTGTATGGATTAAACCCAGAGAGGTTTTAAAACATAGGCTGAGTGGTCATCTCATGGGAGGGCTTTGACTGTGTCTTCCTTAATAAGAGAAAGGAGTTGGGCCAGATGGCCTTTGGGGATCCTTCCCATCTAATTCTAGTGAATTATATACTGCATTGGAGTCCAATGAATTCTCCATCTTCGGATGTTTTTGAATTGAGACTGGATGGCCATCTGTTGGTAGGGTTTTGACTGTGCCTTCCTTAATAGGAGAAAGGGATTGCACTAGATGCCTTTTGGTGAGCCCTTCCAACTCTAGTGAATTATAGACTGCCTGAGAGTCCAGCAAAGTCTCCATCTCTGGATGTTTTTGTATTGAGGCTGAGTGGCCATCTGTTGGGAGGGTTTTGACTGTGCTCTCCTACCAGGTAGCCTTTGTTTGTGGGGAGCATTCTTCATGCAACACCCCTGTGGACCACAGGTGACACATGTCCCGACACACAGTTTGGAAAGCTCTGTTGTGATTCACAAGACAACGCAATGGAGGTTGAGAGCTGCCCCTCACCGTATCTTCTTGCATTGTCAGTATATACCTGGTTGCTGCTCAATTAGCTCCCGGTTCGTTTGTCTCCTTTGTAGTTACAAATCTGGAAACATCTATGAAGGCCAGTGGGAGAGGGACATGCGCCACGGATCGGGGCGGATGAGGTGGCTGACCACGAACCAGGAATACACTGGGAAGTGGGTGGATGGAATACAGGTAGGCCTGCATCAAGGACCTCATGAGAGGGATGGCCATCTGTTGGGACTGGTTTGGTAGTGCCTTTATTGCAGGGCGAAAGAGGGTTGGACTGGATGGCTCTTGGGGTCTCTTCCAACTCTGTGATTATACAGTGCTAGATCCGGCCCACTTGCTTTCTATGTTTTGTTTACCAAGTGTGGATGTTGAAACTACAAATCCCAGTGTCCTTCTACAAATTCCCTGAGGACTCCCTTAGGTCTTCGAAGTTAATGGTGTTTCGGAATAGTGTTACGGAGGGAGGAAGAGGGGATAGATCAGGCAAACTTGGCACAATTTTCTGCAGCTGGCGGTATAACCCACTGTGCTAAAGCCCGGCCCAGGTTAAGATTTAAGACTAGCGATTTTGCCCAAAATGAGCATGGCTGCCCTTAACGAACAGCATGATGTTTCTCCTTTCTCAGCATGGTTTTGGGACCCACACTTGGTACCTGAAGAGAATACCCGGCTCGCAGTATCCCCTGAGGAACGAATATGTGGGAGACTTCGTCAGTGGGGACCGCCACGGATGCGGGAAGTTCTTCTTTGCCAGCGGAGCCATGTACGACGGGGAGTGGGTCTACAACAAGAAGCACGGCATGGTAGGCAGCGGCATTGGGTGTCCGGGCTTTCCAAATTTTTCATGTCAGAGACACACCTTTTGAGGCTTGCGTCATTTCACGAGACAGTGATTCAGTATTGTCTTGTCGAAGGCTTTCATGGCTGGAATCACCGGGTTGCTGTGAGTTTTCCGGGCTGTACGGCCATGTTCCAGAAGCATTCTCTCCTGACATTTCACCCACATCTATGGCAGGCATCCTCAGAAGTTGTGAGGTCTGTTGGAAACAAAGCAAGTGAGGTTTATATATCTGTGGAATGTTTCACCCACATCTATGGCAGGCATCCTCAGAAGTCGTGAGGACTGTTGCAAAATAGGTAAGTGGGGTTATATATCTGTGGAATGTCCATTGTGGGCGAAACTTTTGTCTTTTGGAGACAATCATCATCATCATCATCATCTTTATTTATACCCCGAACAACATATTACATCAAGATAAAACCAAAACATAAACAACAAGCAACATCATCAAAATTACATGGAAAAGAAAAAAAAATTAACAAAATAACATTACAATAAACAACAACAACAACAATTTTTATTGATTAGCCAGTTGGCCTTATCAAAAACAGACAGTGCAAACACAACATGCAACATACGTCTGGTCCTATTAAAATAGAATACAAATATATATTACAATAAACAAAAAACACAGTCACAGTAACAGTGGGCGGGCCACATGTCCAAGATAAAATGTTAAAAACTCTAATGAGATATGTGCGAATGTTGCAATTGACCACCTTGATTAGCCTCGAATGACCTTGCAGCTTCAAAGCCTGGCTGCTTCCTGCCTTGGGAAATCCTCTGTTGGGAGATATTATAGTCATCAGCTGGGGACCTCTCCCCAGCACCAACTGCCGCTCTGGGCCAGAGTGAAGAGAGAGGGGTCCAGGGGACAGTTCCACCTTGTCTCCTGTGATATGCTAATAATATAATATAATATAATATAAGGTAATATAATATATTGTATATACATATAATATTTATAATATTATAATGTAATGCAATATAATACTACTAATAATAATATGATATTATAATTATATATTTATATTACATGTAATAGGTAAAGGTAAAGGTTGTCCCCTGACATTAAGTCCAGGCATGTCTTGACTCTGGGGAGTGGTGCTCATCTTCATTTCTAAGCCGAAGAGCCAGCGTTGTCCGTAGACACCTCCAAGGTCATGTGGTCGGCATGACTGCATGGAGCGCCGTTACCTTCCCACCGGAGCGGTACCTATTGATCTGCTCACATTTGCATGTTTTCGAACTGCTAGGTTGGCAGAAGCTAGGGCCGACAGTGGAAGCTCACGCCGCTCCCTGGAATTGAACCTGCAACCTTTCGGTCAACAAGCTCAGCAGCTCAGCGCTTTAACCCACTGCGCCACCTGGGGCTCATTAGTACAATATAATGGTATAGTACAATATAGTAATATTTAATACTGATATTGTACTATGCTAATAACATAATATATTGTATGTATACATATCTTGTAAGCCGGTCTGAGTCCCCTTCGGGGTGAGAAGGATGGCCTATAAATGTTGTAAATAAATAAATATTAGCTGGCCCTGATTGTTTTCTATCTGGCTTTGAAGCTGCAAGGCCATTCAGTGCTAATCAAGCTGGCCAATTGCAACATTCCCACTTGCCTCCAACAGACAAGCGTTCTTTCTCCCACCCTGGACATTATTCCACAGAGATATAAACCTCACTTGCCTAGTTTCCAACAGACCTCACAACCTCTGAAGATGCCTGCCGTCAGGAGACAATGTTTCTGGAGCATGGCCATACAGCCATTGGGCTTTCGATTTGACTAAATAGGCCATCTCATTAAAACCTTTCATTTATATTTTCATTGTCTATTGCAACTACCCAGCAAATAGGATCGTGGGCAGGATTATGCTGGTCGGGATTATGTAAACAGAGAAGCAAAAGTAGGATGGATGTGCCCACTCGGTTTCTCTTTCCCTTTAGGGTAAGCTTGTGTTCAAGAATGGACATGTGTACGAAGGTGAATTTATATATGACCACATTGCCGAATATCCCACTCTTCAAATTGACGACATAAATATGCAGGATCTGAGCTTCATTCGAACAAAGATTCCCTTTGGCAAAGGTGAGCAAGCCACTTGGCATCTCTCTGGCTGAAAATGGGCGATTAGCCCAGGCATGGGCAAATTTGGGCCCTCCAGGTGTTTTGGACTTGGTTGGAGTTCAGCCTGTGATTGTGTCTAATGATCAGGGTACTCTGGATGTTGGGAATGACAATGAGGTTCATGTATCTGATGATGTTTCTAATGATGAGGTTGCTATTGATGCAGAGAGTGACAATGGGATTCCTGTTCAAAGTGTCTTTACTGATGAGAATGTTCCTGAAGGGTTTGGGGATGATGGCATTGTAAAGGATCATGGGTTTAGGGTGCGGGGTCCCTTTTCGAAGAAATCCACAGAGTCCAAACCGTAAGACACGGTTTATTCAAGCTGATCAGCATGAGGCGGACAAACAGCACTTCTGTATGAGCTTTCACAGACTGCCGCCCCCTCCTCTGTTTTTGCTGACCTTTAAGTAATACAAGGGTTTTTTGGTCATGGAAAGTACTCTTTCCAACCCCCTTCCCTTGACCTTTTGATGGAAAGTACCTTCTTGCACCGGCAGACTTTGCGTTTAACCACAACCTTTGCGCTTAGCCACAACCCAACTTCCTATATAAGCTTGAACTTTGTATGACCTCTACATGTCATTTCTTGTTTTTAAAACATTTTCTTCTGTGTTGCTCCTTTTCTACAGACAAAGGGTGTATTTCTCCTTTGTTTGCTAATTTCATTCAAAGCCCCTTGCTTAGCATTTGCTAATTTCACTCAAAGACCCTTTCAGTATGAGCCTGAAAATAGTTTGGCACCTGGGCCAGCTGCGGAAATTAATGAGCCAGTACATAGAAGGCATGTTTTTAGTCAGCACAGAGAAACAACCCAATCTCCTAGGCATTCTGCCAGGCTTAGGGAGAGATTGATAACAAAGTCAAGGCTGAAACGAAATCTGTTCCTGGCCGCTTGGGATGATTGGGGGATAAAAGTGCCAAGTACAGAATCTTTAGTTCAGACGAAGCATTGTTGGAATTGAGTCAAGACACCTTTCCTGGTCGTTGGAAGCCTTGCCTTGGATAGATTCATGTGTTAAGTGCCTTTTTGATTCATGATTCATATTTTGGAGTTTTACCTTGGAAGTTTCTGTAAGAGACCGTAAACTGCCTCAAGTCGCTTCCGGGTTGAGAGGGGCAGTATATAAATATGGTAAATAAATAAATATTTGTTTTTCATGAACTCTAATGGACTAATTTTCCTGGACTATTTGTTCCTGCTTATCTTTCTACCTAATTGGATTTACCTATTTTTATGGAGTGTTTTGTTTTTACTGCTACTGCTTTTAAAATATCTTTAATAAACTGCTTGCATTTCCACTCAACTGTGTGGTGTTTAAAGTCAGAGGGCTTTCCTATTATGGAGTGCGACAGACTTCAACTCCCAAAATTACTAACAGCCTCAAGCTTTATGCAAAAACCTCCATAACCCTTACTGGTATTTTGTTTGTCTTTGTTAGTAGTTAGAAGTGTTCCCTGTTGATTTCTTCCCCTTTTGATCCCTGTGCAGAGAGCATTAAAGTGGTTGATGGCCCAGGTGATGCCTCTACCTTGGGAACCAATATTGAGATAGACATTTCTACGTTGCTGGCTATATTTCCAGAAAAAGACCGGAAAGAAGAAATCAAGCAGGTACGCAGTGTTTCCTGCCTGTGAAAAGGGGGGGGGGGGGGGAGATAAGGGAGAATATAATTAAGGTGCTGAAGGAAGAAAAAAGTTTTCAAAACAGGCTTTGAACTTGGTCCATTCTTTGCAATTTGGGGATCTCCTCTCTGGCTCTATCCTAATGATTGAACTGAGTCTCCTTTGTGGAGAGGAAAAAGGGGTGCAATAATAATAATAATAATAATAATAAGAAGAAGAAGAATAGAATTGGAAGAGACCTTGTGGGTCATCCAATCCAACCCCCTGCCAAGAAGCAGGAAAATCATATTCAAAACACCCCCGGCAAATGGCCATCCAACTTCTGCTTAAAAGCCTCCGAAGAAGGAGCCTCCACCACACTCCAAGGCAGAGAGTTCCACTCCTGAACAGCTCTCACAATTAGGAAGTTCTTCCTAATGTTCAAGTGGAATCTCCTTTCCTGTAGTTTGAAGCCATTGTTTTGCATCATAGTTTCCAGGACAGCAGAGACTAGGACTCTACATATGATAAAGGTGTGGCTGGAGTGTCCACTCACACAAACAAGCTCCTGCCTCCACAAACAGCTATAGCTCCCACTACTCAGGAGACACCAATGGCCCTCCCTCCAATGACATTGCAGGTTATAGTGAGTGCTGTGAACATATCCAAGAGCCCTGCCAATATCCTCCACAAACACCATACTGCCCACCACCCAAGTGAAGGCTTTCAAATGGGGAACATTTCATCCTAGAGTTTATGTGTTTCCTCCACCACAGACATCCCAGTGTTTCTGACTCTCCATTGGTGTGGAATTTGCATGGCCCCACCCACTGTATCTCCCTTAACCCTTTCCTATTTTCTATGACACACAGCAAACAGAGAAATTGATCAGCAGCTGAACATACTAGAGAGATTTGGGGAGAATTTACCAGGATGTATAGGAATTGTAGGTACTGGAGTTGTAGGTATAGTTCACCTGCAATTTGAACTCTAAACTCCACCAATGATGGACCTCGAACTAACTTGGCACACAGAACCCCCATGACCAACAAAAAAATACTGGAGGTCTTTGGAGGGATTTATAGAAGTTGTAGTTCACCTACATCCAGAGCGCACTATGAACCCAAACAAGGATGGATCTGGACCAAACTTGGCATGCATATCTGATATGGCCAAATTTGAATATTGGTGGGTTTTGAGGTGAATTGGCCTGGACATTTTGGAGTTGTAAGTACTGGAATTTATAGTTCATTTGCAATCAATGAGCACTCTGAACTCCACCAAACAGGAAATTGGATCTAACTAGGCACACAGAGCCCCCCGCAAAGAATATTGGATGGTGTTGGGGGAAATTCACCTTGATTTGGGAGAGTTGTAGTTCACCTATACCCAGAGAGCACTGTGAACCCAAACACCAATGGATCTGGACCACACTTGGCACACATACCTGATATGCCAAAATTGGATTATTGGAAGGGTTTGGGGGGAACTGACCTTCCTTTCTGGGAGTTGTAGTTTACCCATAACCAGATAAACTGTGACCTCCATTGATGATGGACCAAACTTGGCGCACAGATCCTCCATGAGTAACTCAACCTATTGGAGGAGTTTAAGGGGACTGAATCACCATAGTGGGAGTTATAGTTTACCCTACCGTCAGAGAGCATACTGAACCCCAGTGATGATGCATCTAGAGCAAACTTGCCCAACATAAGTACTGATGGAGTGTCTCAGAGTTAACTTTGCATGATGTGAATTGTAGTTCATCCACGACCTTATGCATTTTGTACATTGAAAAATGGGCCTTTTCAAATAATTTGGGCAACGTTGGGTACCTAAGCTAGTAATACTCAAATACTGAAATACTGAAAAGGTCCCAGATCCTGCCTCTTCTTGCAAACTAAGCAGGACTAGACTTGGTTGGTATCTGAATGTGAGAAAAGTCTCATGGCACTTTCCCCTCTTTTCCTTCCAGACGGAATTTGCAGTGCTGAGGCACATCTCCGAACTAAGGCGGATCTACACCTTTTACAGCAGCCTGGGGTATGACCGCTCAATCGACAACACATTCCTGATGACGAAGCTTCAGTTCTGGCGCTTCTTAAAGGACTGCAGGTTCCACCATTGCAACCTCACTCTGGCTGACATGGATCGGATCCTGAACGGTTCGTTCTTCCTATCGAAATCTTTGAGACAGGAATAACACATTGGTGCCTCCTATCTCAGCCCTGTTTCTGGGTATATTTCACCCAATGATTCCAAAAATTGCATCGGTTTCCCCTAATCAGCTCTAGTTTTTGAGATACAGAACAAAAGCCATATTGCAGTTGCTTGCCCATAGAAAACCACAATAACCCTATCTATGACACTAGAACTGATGCAGTCTATCCAATGCAGTTTTCTGAATCAGTGCCCCAAAGAACCTCAGGAATAGGCCTAAAAACCAAGGCACCAATAATAATAATAATAATAATAATAATAATAATAATAATACAATAATTATAATATTTAGGCTATGTAAAGCTCATTACACAGCCCAACAAAATAATTATAATAAAAATCATTATAATTATAACGATTATTTTGTTGGGCTGTGTAATGAGGTTTGTTGATGTTGTTTGCCTTCAAGTCACTTCTTACTATGCCATTGCATAGAATGGAAATGGATTTTGGAATTGAGGAGGATTCTGGATGCAAGCCCCAACTGATGCCATGGGTCCACTGTAGTGTACCTGGGAATAATAATAATAATAATAATAATAATAATTTTATTACCTGCCTTCTCCAGTGGTTCTTTAAACTCTGCTTCCTCTACACTGCCATATAATCCAGTTTATCCAAACAGATAATTCACATTATCTGCTTTGAACTGGATTATATGAGTCTCCATTGTTGTATAATCCAGGGTTCAAATCCCCACCCAGATAGAGAAACCCTATTGGTGACCTTGGGCAAATCACACTCTCTCAGCCTCAGAGGAAGACATAGTCTGATTTATCCCTCCTTAATAAGCTTTGTGAATAATAATAATAATAATAATACATTGTATGTGTAACAATAATAATAATAATAATAATAATACATTGTATGTGTAACAATGTCTGGTATGTCTGCCCATGCCTACTATAGACATACCTCACAATGGATATATCAAGCCATCGGGAGAGGCAGGTTACAAATACAATGTATTATTATTATGATTAACGTGGACCCTCCAGGTGTTTTGGACTTCAATTCCCACCATTCCTAACAGCTTCAAGCCCCTTCCTTTTCCCCCTCAGCCGCTTAAGCGGAAAAAGAAGTGGCCTGAGGCTGTTAGGACTGGTGGGTTTTGGAGTCCAAAACACCTGGAGGGCCCACCTTTGCCCCTGCCTGGGTTAATCCTGTCCTAATATTATATTTAATATATTAGTATGATTATATTAAAATATTAAGATTATATAATTACCTATATTATATTATTCTTAGTATATTTTATTACATTATAATATTATTATTATCGAGGCATTGTATGAATGTTTGTGTGTTTGCTATTGGGTATGCTGTGTTTTAATTGTTATTGTTGTGGTAATTAATATTGTGTAAACCGCATTGAGTCACCTAATACAGGTTGAGAAACGCGGTATAGAAATAAAGCAAATAAATAAATAAATAAATATTAATATTATATGTATATCTAATATATTAAAACAGAGCACAATATTAGTATCATTATATTATACTGTTTACGATGCCACTATACTGCAATATTATTAGTAATATTACATGCAATATATAATATAGAATATTATTATAATATGTTATTATATATAGATTTATTTATTTATTATTTACAGTATTTATATACCAGTTTTCTCACCCCTGAGGGGACTCAAGCAGTTTACACAGAAATAGTGGCCAAATTCAATACCTGACGAATGTACACAAATCACAATCAACACCATATAACAAAATATAAAATCAAAGGAACAATTCATCGTAAGATACAATAAAAGACATTTTATTGCATCCAGAATCTCGTTCGATACCAAAATCCAGTCCCGTTCTATGCAGTGGCATAGTAAGAAGTGACTTGAAGGCAAACAACATCAACAATCCCCATTACACAGCCCAACAAAATAATAATAATCATTATAATTATAATTATTTTAGATTATTATTATTTTGTTGGGCTGTGTATTGAGGTTTACATTGCCAAAATATTATAATTATTGTATTATTATTATTATTATTATTATTATTATTATTATTAAGAATTAAACCACCTAACAGTGCTTCTCAACCTGGGGTCCCCAGGTGTTTTTAGCCTTCAACTCCCAGAAATCCTAACAGCTGGTAAACTGGCTGGGATTTCTGGGAGTTGTAGGCCAAAAACATCTGGGGACCCCAGGTTGAGAAGCACTGATAAAATCATATGATCCAAGCATTATTTCCCTTGGGATCTCTTCTAACTTTAGGAGAAACTGGCTTTGTGTCAGTTATGCAAATTTTTAAGACTTCTTATGCAATGCAAGATATTGCATTTGCAAGAGTCCCAATGGAGCGTCAAGGGCTTCTTCCTGATCAGAAAAGCATGCTTTTGGTCTTGGAATCTTCGGGATTGCCATGGTTACCGCCCGGGCTCAGAAAGTAGGCGGGGCTAAGGCGGAGCAGTTCTGCCGGTGGTTGCTAAGGAAGCCTGAGCTGGCCTTCCTGTAAGGAACAAGCACCGCAGGGCTTCACGGGAAAGGAAGTGGGCAGGATCATGCAAATTTCACACCAAGGGGGAGACGGGAAAAAAGTTGAAATTTCCACAGTGGACAAAACACATAAAATCTAGGATTAAATTGTTTCTATATGAATGTGTCCACTTGGGTGTTGGAAAGTATTGGGTTTATGGAGCAGGTTGGAAAGGGTTGCTGAGCAGAGAGTGTAAATATGCTTCTAGATGGTTGTGCGTCTTCACGGTGCTCCCCGTAACCTGGAATATCCTTGGAAATAGGGACTTGGGCAGATTTGGAAGGCGTGGGTATCGCTTCTCGGCCTTTTGGCTAAGATCAAGTGTAGTATCTGTTCTTATCAGTTTAATATCTGATACGTCCTCTATTTGAGGACTATATATTAAATGGATTTTTGGGCCTGGGAGATGGAATAGGGGCTTGCTCCATCCACTCCACGCATCGACCTGGTATTGCAGTGCCTCCAGGAACGGTGCACCTCCCTCTGGGGGGAATCAGCATGGTGCAAAGACAGATGAGAGTTGTAGTTTGGCTGCTTAGTTCAACACTTCCTTGCTTCTAATGTAATGCAGTATTTTCCCACTCCATTATTCTTTTCACTGGGGATCTATGCTATGTATTAGGATCTGGTGGTGCCTGGCTTCCTTTGCTTTCACCGTTCCCTCTGGTTGTAGGCGAGCTAGAGTTCCCAAAATCCAGGGCCACTCCCTTGCAGAAAACCCAGTATTTTCTGTAGGTCATGGGGGGACTGTGTTCTGCCATTGGTGGGAGTCACAGGGCTCTCTTGAAGAGGGAACCATATTGGAAATTGTCCAGAAACACACATATACATCCACTCACCCACATACAAACAGAATGACAGACATGCAAACATATTTCCACTTTGTTGCTGTGAGTTTTCCCTCCTGACTTATCGCCCACATCTATATGGCAGGCATCTTCAAAGGTTGTAAGGTCTGTTGGAAACTAAGCAAGGGCTGTTTATATCCGTGGAATAATGTCCGGAGTAGGAGAAAGAACTCTTGTCTGCTTGAGGCAAGTGTGAATGTTGCAATTGGCCACCTTGATTAGTATTTTATGGCCTTGCAGCTTCAAAGCCTGGCTGGCTGCTGCCTGGGGGATTCTTTATTGGAAGGTTCCTTTGTTTGTTTCCAATTTATTATACATTTGTTTGTTTACATTTATTATATGTAAGTATGTATGTATTTATAGATAGATTGGTTGATAGAAGGAATATAGATATAGTCATTGTTTGTTTATTTTTGTTTTGAGTGGTTCCATTAGAAAATGCATAATGATGTGGGTAAACTACAACTCCCAGAGGTATATTCAAACACATACACACATGGTATGTGTGTGTGTGTGTGTGTGTGTGTGTGTATATATATATATATATATGTATTTATGTATATATATGTATGTGTGTGTGTGTGTGTGTGTGTGTATGCCATCCCCTGCTACGCGTTGCTGTGGCCCAGTCTGTGTATATGTGCTTTGTGTGTGTATATATTTGTGTGTATGTGTATATATGTGTATTTGCATGCGTTGTAATGTATTTTTTTGTTTTTTGGCTTTTGAAGTCTCTTCCGCTGTGTTTTGCAATGTTTTTATGAGTGATGGTCACTTGTTGGCCTGATAGGTGTCTTGTGTCCAAATTTGGTGTCAATTCATCCAGTGTTTTTTGAGTTCTGTCAATCCCACAAACAAACATTACATTTTTATTTATATCGATATATACAACATGCAAGCACCAGTCATTCACAGAGGGGTGTGCTGACCTTGCAAAGCTATAACTCCCAGGAGTCCATGGCAGTTAAGGTGGTATCAAACAGCATCAAATCTATGGAGCAGACAAGCCATTTAATCCAAGTGGCCAGGAGTCCAATACAAGGTATATAAGGATACTGTTATCTCCTGCAGATAAACCGATTCTGACAATGCCTCCTTTTGATGGACGGGTTCGTGTTTTCTTTTGTAGACAAAACACTGCCGGAGGAGATCCATTCCCCATACGAGACCTTACTCCTGCGGATGTTTTTGACGTATCTGATTTATTTGGCCTTCCACATCTACCACAAGGAGTTCGAGTAAGTGGCCTTTCCTGTGTTGGCCCCAGCTCAGTCTACATAGAAACAAATCCCATTGTTTCTAAGCCAAATGGCCTTATTCCCAGGAAAGTGGATGACTGTAGACCAGGCCTAGGCCAACTTGGGCCCTCCAGGTGTTTTGGACTCCGACTCCCACCATTCCTAACACTTAAGTGGCTGAGGGGGAAAAGGAAGGGTGCTGAGGCTGTTAGGAATGGTGGGAGTCGGAGTCCAAAACACCTGGAGGGCCCAAGTTGGCCCATACATGGTATAGATGCCCTCTCAGAAGAGGCCTTCCTGAACATCCAGGAAAGAAGCCCTATCTTTGTTTATTTGCTTCCTGATTAGTTGGTGTTTTCCCAGAAATATTTTCCAGTCTGTTATAGCAAATAGTTCGGCACGGGTTCTTCCAAATGTGTGAAACTGCTGTCTTCTCCTCCTCCTTCGCACCCAGCGACACAACTCCCCGCCTCTTCAAGTGCTTCTCCAAACTGATGGCCGAGAACATCGCTCCCAACGCCTGCCAGATCAAAGGTAGCCTGCCTTCTTTGGATGGCCATCTCTCAGGGGTGCTTTGATTGTGTTTTTTCCTGGACTGGATGGTCCTTGAGGTCTCTTCTGACTCTAGGATTCTATGATTTACAACAAAACAACAGCCAAATGTTGTTACATCCACAGGAGTTTTGTTTGGTGAGCGGCAGCAAGCTGTCTACGCCATCAATTACATCGACAAGTGTTGGGAGATATACCGGGATTTCTGCCGACCGAGTCCCCTCCCTCCACATGAACCTACCATGAAGATGAGGCAGTTTCTCTGGATGCTGAAAGTAAGAATCAGCTTCCCGGGTTTCTCCATGGGTCTGGTTCGCCACAGAATTGTTTGCTCCGAGTTGGGAAAGGCAATTTTATTTATTACCCCATTTCTCTGAAAATAAGACATCCCCTGAAAATAAGACCTAGTAGAGGTTTTGCTGAATTGCTAAATATAAGGCTCCACTGGCTGCCATTTATTTTCCGGGCCCAATTCAAGGTGCAGGTTTTGACCTACAAAGCCCTGAACGGTTTGGGACCCGCCTACCTGCGCGACCGCATTTCTATCTACGGACCCACACGACCTCTTTGATCTTCCGGAGAGGCTCCTCTCTCGCTCCTGCTTGCATCGCAAGTGCACTTGTGGGGATGAGAGAGGGGGCCTTCTCTGTGGTGCCCCCCCCCGGCTCTGGAATTCACTCCCCAGAGACATTAGGCAAGCCCCCTGAAAACTCCCTGACCAAACTTTGCACAAAATGACCTCAGAAGCACTTCATTTTATGGTTCGTGCAATTAAATCCTACCTCATCCCCGGATGCCCTCCCTGGTATGTTACATAGTCCTATCTCCCAGTGTTTTAAAATTTTATCTTTGAATTGGCCTTGCCCAGTGTGACCATTTGTGCTTTAATGTGCTGGAATGTGTCCAGAGGAGGGCGACTAAAATGATCAAGGGTTTGGAGAACAAGCCCTATGAGGAGTGCCTTAAGGAGCTGGGCATGTTTAGCCTGAAGAAGGCTGAGAAGGGGATATGATAGCCATGTTTAAATATGTGAGAGGAAGCCACAGGGAGGAGGGAGCAAGCTTGTTTTCTGCTTCCCTGGAGACTAGGATATTTTACATTGTCCTATCTCTCAGTGTGGCTTCAAACTCCAAGAGAGGAGATTCCATCTGAACATGAGGAAGAACTTCCTGACTGTGAGAGCCGTTCAGCAGTGGAACTCTCTGCCCCGGAGTGTGGTGGAGGCTCCTTCTTTGGAAGCTATTAAACAGAGGCTGGATGGCTATCTGTCAGGGGTGATTTGAATGCAATATTCCCTGCTTCTTGGCAGAGGATTGGACTGGATGGCCCATGAGGTCTCTTCCAACTCTTTGATTCTATGATTCTAATGTCTGTTTTTATCGCTGTGTCGCTTATTTATATTGGTTTTGCATCTAATGTATTTTATTTTATTGATTTTTGCTATGCTTTTGTGTTATATTGTGTTTATTGTACGTTGGGCGTGGCCTCATGTAAGCCGCACTGAGTCCCCCTGGGGGAGATGGAGCGGGGTATAAATAAAAGTTTATTATTATTTTATTAAGGCCTCCCCTGAAAGTAAGACCTAGCAAAGTTTTTGTTTGGATGCATGCTCCCCCTGGTGGCCAGAAGCTGCAACACCGTCCCTGCTGTACAAGTGGTCCAGGACCTTTCGTGGGAGATGGTTGCAATCTCCAGACAGGGTGTGGGAGCCAGGGACTTTACAGCCCTTATTTTTTGTGGCCCTTTTCTGGTTTGCGATGGCCACTACTGTACAGCATAGAATAAATCCTCAAACACTCCCTGCTTCATTTGGGAAAAGGCTGCACTCGCAGAGCTCAGATGGTGTTGTATTTCAGGGTCAATGCTGTCTTTTGTGAAGAAGTGGCTGCAAGGGAGCAGGAATGGTCAACACTTTCTAACATTACGCCATTAAGCTGTATTACTGGCTTTATAGAAGGATTGGCACCGGGACTTTGGTGCAGCTGGAATACTCTATTTATTTACTCTATTAATTTATTTATTTATTTATTTACTTTGCTTCTATACCGCTGTTCTCAGCCCGAAGGCGACTCACAGCGGTTCACAAGACACAGAACACAGCAGAATTCAACACCAATATAAAACAGTTAACAACCTAATCTAATATACAATTAATACACAATTACTACGATAACCATTCACTGGCGTCTCGTCACTAAAAACATGATTCAGATTCGTCATCCATTGTTCCATTCCTATGTCATTACCAGTCTTTGCACTAATTATTTGAACGCCTGCACAAATAACCAGGTCTTTACTTTTTTGCGGAAGACCATTAGAGATGGTGCTAATCTAATATCTGTGGGAAGGGCGTTCCACAGCTGGGGAGCCACCACCGAGAAGGCCCTGTCTCTTGTCCCCACCAGCCATGCTTGTGAAGCTGGCGGGATCGAGAGCAGGGCCTCCCCGGAAGATCTCAAAGTTCTGGTGGGTTCATAGGCCGAGATGCGGTCGGAAAGGTAGCTTGAGGCAGAACCGTTTAGGGCTTTAAAGGTCAACACCAGCACTTTGAATTGAGCCCGGTAGCAAGTCGGCAGCCAGTGGAGTTGGCGCAA
This sequence comes from Anolis sagrei, assembly GCF_037176765.1. NCBI lineage: Eukaryota > Metazoa > Chordata > Lepidosauria > Squamata > Anolidae > Anolis > Anolis sagrei. Next base: position 15,282,792 of record NC_090034.1, on the reverse strand, counting down.
CAGGGGGATTGTATGCTCCCTGTGTCCTGCTCCTGTTAGTATCATGGCTACCGAGCGTTGGACTAGTTGAAGCTTCCAAGCTGTCTTCAAAGGCAACCCCACATAGAGACCGAAAGGTCATGAGTTCAAAGCCAGCCCGGGTCGGAGTGAGCTTCCAACCAAATTTGTGTAGCTTGTTGTCGACCTTTGCAGCCCGAAAGACAGTTCCATCTGTCAAGTAGGAAATTTAGGTACCACTTTGTGGGGAGGCTAATTTACTATATATACTCGAGTATAAGCCTAGTTTTTCAGCCCCTTTTTTAGGCTTAAAAAGTTTTCCTAGGCTTATACTCAAGTCAAGGTTATTTATTATTTTACTCTGTTATTAGTATTATTTTTATTACATTTATTATTTTACTCTATTTTTATTATTGTTACCTTTATATTATTTTACTGTACTATTATTTTATCACATTTATTATTTTACTCTATGTATTATTATTACATTTATTATTTTACTCTTATTATTGTTATTAAATTTCAATTATTTATTCTATTATTATTATTATTACATTTATTATTTTACTCTAATATTATTGGAAGGATGCATAAGCACATTGAAGAAGATTAGAATAATGGTTTCATCAGAGTTGGATAGTCTTATCTTAAATTACAGTTTTATGTAAATACACAAAAACATTTAACCTACTGATGATTTTCAGTAGCAGCTACATTTTTCACCCTCGGCTTATACTCGAGTCAATACATTTTCCAAGTTTCTTGTGGTAAAATTAGGTGCCTCGGTTTATATTCGGGTCGGCTTATACTCGAGTATATACGGTACCTAATTTACGAGGCCATAAAAATCTCCAGCAAGCATGCAGGGAATGAGGAAGTACTTCATCGGTGTTGCAGATGGACGGTGAAGCGACGGCTCCCCTGGTGGCCAGAAAAAGTTGGAGTGTCTCTGAGTGTCTGTCTATATGTATTGTGTGTCTATGACATTGAATGTTTGCCATGTATATGTACATTGTAATCTGCCCTGAGTCCCCTGCGGGGTGAGAAGGGCAGAATATAAATACAGTAAATAAATAAATAAATAAATACATAAATTGGCTGGTGCTTGCTAGACGAGCACTTTGTTTTTCTCTATGTTCAATGAGAGGCCAAGCTTCTCATTTGCTTCTGCAAAAGGTATTTAGATTAGCTTGTAGGTCTTCTTCTGAATGAGCACAGACTACGTTATCATCAGCATATTGGAGTTCTATAACAGATGTTGTTGTAACCTTGGTTTGACTTTCAGTCTGCTAAGGTTAAATAGCTTGCAATCTGTCTGTTATGAAATGATTTCCAATCCGGTGGGAAGCTTCCTATCAACAAAGTGTAATATCATAGCGATGAAAATGGAGAATAAGGTTGGGGCAATAACACAGGGCCTGCGATAGGTCCTGATCTGACAACAGTAGGAAGACGATGGAGTAGCCAGAGGTGAAGACAAGGGGTGGGCAGAATTGGAACCAATCTTTTGCTGTCTCTGCCTTTCTGAGTACATTTCATGCTCTTTGCTCATTGGGGAAAGATATTGGATGGGGTTAGATAGCAAATGCCCCACCTTCCCAAACATCTCCCCTGCTCCTTCCTGGATGTAGAAAGGGAATAACTAACTTCTTCTTTCCATTTGTAGGATTTAAGGCTCATCAGCAAGCAACTCACAGCCACCAAAGTTGTGAACGTTCTGGCCAAAGAGAGCCCAATTGTCCGCAATGGGGAGGACACAAATTTGGAGCATGAGGTGTGTGTGTGTCTTTCAGAAATCCATTTGTACAACTGCAATGGAAAGAGTCTGTTTGCTGTGGGAGCCTGGACTTCACTTGGAGGGAACTTCACTGCCCTACTGCACTATAGTGTTAATAATGCTATATTCTGCTTTAGCTGCCATGTATGATGCGTTTATTTTATGTGTTGTTTTAGACACATTGTGCCATGTGTAAGCCGCCCCGAGTTGTTGTTGTTATAATAATAATAATAATAATAATAATAATAAATATAAAATAATAAATAATATAAAAATAATATAATAAAAATCAAGAATAATAATATAAAATAATAAATAATAAATAATATAAAATAATATAATAAAAATCAAGAATAATAATATAAAATAATAATAAATAATATAAAATAATATAACAAAAACAAAGAATAATAATATAAAATAATAAGATAATAAATAATATACAAATAATATAATAAAAATAAATAATAAAATAAATAATAAATAATATACAAATAATATAATAAAAATAAATAATAATAATAAACAGAATGTGGATCGTCGATGTTGCAATCCCAGGCAACAGCAGGATTGAAGAGAAACAACTGGAAAACCTGACATGATATGAGGATTTAAAGATTGAACTGCAAAGACTCTGCACAAACCAGTAAAGGTAGTCCCAGTGGTGATCGGCACACTGGGTGCAGTGCCTAAAGACCTTAGCCTGCACTTAAACACAATTGGCACTGACAAAATTACCATCTGTCAACTGCAAAAGGCCACCCTACTGGGATCCACATGCATTATTGGCCGATACATCACACAGTCCTAGACACTTGGGAAGTGTCTGACGTGTGATCCAATACAACAGCCGGCAGAATGATCTTGTTTGCTGTGGACTCATCTTGTTGTGTTTCAAATAATAAATAATATTATTGCCGTTCCTTTTGTGAAATGCAAAACTCAGAATTCCATATAATGTTGCCATGGCGGTTAAAGTGGAAGGATAGCCTTATAACCTTGATTCCTGTATCTGATTTGTCGTCGATCCACTCCTTTGGGCTTCACACAAATCTACCATTTGTCAAAATATATGATCTTGTGCTATTCTTTTCCATTTCTGGCTGAATAGCTTAAATTCGGATATTTTGACTTTGGCATTTCAGCAATTACGTTTTGCAGCAGTGTTGTTTGGGTTGCTAGCCCTTTGGACCTTATAGCCCAGGAATGGGCCAACTTGGGCTCTCCAGGTGTTTTGGACTTCAACTCCCACCATTCCTAACAGCCTCGGGCCCCTTCCTTTTCCCCCTCAGCCGCTTAAGCGGCTGAGGGGGAAAAGGAAAGGGCCCGAGGCTGTTAGGAATGGTGGGAGTTGAAGTCCAAAACACCTGGAGAGCCCAAGTTGGCCCATACTTGGCCCAAGTCTCGTAATCCCTTTGGAGACTCAGTGGTGCTTTTCCTCTCCCCCTTTGGCTGCTTTGGCTTCTCTTCCAGATGGTGTTCCTTGAGTTTTTTGAAGCGCTGCTGGACTGTGCTCTGCTCTTCGTCACGGACGAGATGCTGAAGCGCCAGGCGGAGGAGGCCAGCCAGTCGGGCAGTTCCTACAGGACAGAGGACTTTGTGGACGGAGCCCGGCTCTCCCCACTCCCCCAGGACCACTCCTCCGGACAGGTACCCTCCAGACAGGTCTCTGGGTGCAGCTGCGGGCTTATGTGAGAAAGGAGTGGAGGGCACGAATTGCTATTTTGTTATTATTACTATTATTATTATTATTATTATTATTATTATTATTTGATGCACAACAAGATTAGTATACAGCAAACAAAATCACTATGCTGGCTTTTGTATTTGATCACACATCAGGCACTTCCCAAGCGTCTAGGACCATGTGATGTCAGCGCCGATTGTTTTTAAGTGCAGGCCAAGGTCTTTAGGCACTGCACCCAGTGTGCCGATCACCACTGGGACCACCTTGGCTGGCTTGTGCCAGAGTCTTTGCAATTTGATCTTTAACTCCTCATCTCGTGTGGATTGCAACAATGATGATCCATACTATGTTTCTGTCCACGGTCGTGAGGTCAGGAGTATTGTGCTCCGAAACTCTGTCAGTCTGAATTTGGAAGTCTCAGAGTAGTTTGACATGTTCATTTTTATTCTAAATAATATAATAAATATTCATTCCACAGATATATAAACCCACTTTCCTAGTTCCAATAGACCTCACTACCTCTCAAGATGCTTGCCATAGATGCAGGTGAAACGTCAGGAGAAAATGCCTCTAGAAGATGGCCATATAGCCCGAAAAAACCTACAACAACCCATAATAAATAATAAAAAAACTTTATTTGTATTCTGCCCTATCTCCCCGAGGGTGGACTCAGGGCGGATTCAATATAACAACAGCCAACATTAAATGCCTTTGTAAAACAAACAAATTCTGACATAAAATCCCAGAGAAACCCCGCATATGAAAATAACATTAAAACCTAACATCAAAGTAAAGCCTAACATCAGTAAATTAAACTGAACATCAATAAATTAAACTATTATTATTATTACTAATACTATTACTTTATATCCTGCTTTTTCTCTCCAAAATGAGGCTCATGCCCTATCCTCCTCCTCCTCCTCTTTATTATTCCACTTTTCTTCCCATAGGGACTCAAGGTCCCTCTTCTTCTTCTACTACTACTTCTCCTCCTCCTCCTCCTCCTCTTCCTCTTTATTATTCCACTTTTCGTCTCATAGGGACTCAAGGCCCCTCTTCTTCTTCTACTACTACTTCTCCTCGTCCTTGTCCTCCTCCTCTTATCTTTATTTTTATCCTAGTTTTCTCCTTGTAGGGACTCAAGGCCCCTCTTCTTCTATTACAACTACTTTTCCTCCTCCTCCTCCTCCTCCTCCTCCTCCTATTTCTATCCTGCTTTTTCTCTCCAAGAAAGAAATTCAAATGACTAGACAATATTTGTTATCTGTCCCTATTTAATATTATTATTACTACTACTATTACTTGTATTATTTTGCATCCTGCTTTTTCTCTCCAAGGCTCAAATCATTAGAACATATTTCTTGGCTGTCATACAGCCCAGAAAACTCACAGCAACCAAATTTCCAAGATGGTTCCCACTTTCAGAGAGCCCTGTGATGGGACACAGATCCCTCCATGACCACAGAAAACACTGGATGGGTCTGGGGGAAGTATGAGAGAACCCCTCCCCCCCCCAAGGATGATAAAAACAACAAATCATCCGGGCGTCACGGCCAATTCTCTCCTGACACGACAAAAAAAAGGGGGGGGGGGGTTGTCTCTGGATTTTGGGAGTTGTAGTTTGCCTACATCCCAAGAGTGCTGTGAACACTAGTTCCTAATACATAGCACCACAAAAAAGGGAAACCATTAGCATTAGCATTCACTGCAAGGAGAAATATCCAGTGAAAAGAATAATGGAGTGGGGAAATTCTGCATTACATTAGTAGCAAGAAATTGCTTACTAAGCAGTAGAACTACAACTCTCATCTGTCTTTGCACCATGCTTATTCCTCCCAGAGGGAGGTGCACCGTTCCTGGAGGCACTGCAATACCAGGTCGATGCGTGGAGTGGATGGAGCAAGCCCCTATTCCATCTCCCAGGCCCAAAAATCCATTTAATATATAGTCCTCAAATAGAGGACGTATCAGATATTAAACTGATAAGAACAGATACTACACTTGATCTTAGCCAAAAGGCCGAGAAGCGATACCCACGCCTTCCCAATCCCACCAAGTCCCTATTTCCAAGGATATTTCAGGTTATGGTGAGTGCCGTGAAGACGCACAAGCATCTGGAAGAATATTTTCGCTTTCTGCTCGGCAACTCTTTCCAATGTGCTCTACAAACCCAATACTTCCCAACACCCAAGTGGACATATTCATATAGAGGCAATTTAATCCGAGGTTTTATGTGTTTTTTCCATTGCGGAAATTTCAACATTTTTCCCGTCTCCCCCTTGGTGTAAAATTTGCATAATCCTGCCCACTGCCGCTCTCGTAAAGCATAACCCTTTTGCCACCCTCTTGAGCTGTGCAGGAGGCTGAGCGACGGGAAAGCCTTTCAGGCAACGCGGGAAGCAAATAATAATAATAATAATAATAATAATAATAATAATAATAATCTTTATTTACACCCTGCCACCATCTCCACAAAGGGGACTCAGGGCGGCTTACATGAGGCCAAGCCCAACAATACAGCAATGCAAATAGAGTGACGGGAAAGCTTTTCAGGCAAAGCGGGAAGCAAATAATAATAATAATAATAATAATAATAATAATAATAATAATAAATCTTTATTTATACCCCGCCACCCTCTCCACAAAGGGGACTCCGGGCGGCTTACATGAGGCCAAGCCCAACAATACAGCAATGCAAAGAAACAACATATAACAACAATAAAATATAAAAATAAGATACAAGAAACAATATAAATAAGCATTTATATAAGCAAAACCATTCCACTCCCGTCAGCTGTTGATGGAGATGCGTCACCAGGAGGGCTTCAAGGGCAGTGTGAAAAATTGTATGGAAAATTGTATCCCAGGTTGCCGATTTGGTGAAATTCTCACTTTAGACAAAATTGGGACCTCCAGGTGTTTTGGACTCCAACTCCCACCATTCCTGACAGCCTCAGGCCCTTTCCTTTTCCCGGCTGAGGGGGAAAAGGAAGGGGCCTGAGGCTGTCAGGAATGGTGGGAGTTGGAGTCCAAAACACCTAGAAGGCCCAAGTTTGCCTATACATGCTATAGATGCCTCTCACTTCCTGTTATCTCAGCCCCGTTCTTAACTAGGAGTTGTTTGCAAGTAGATGTTGTAACTCGGGGACTTTTTGTGTAGGGGACGTACTACACGGCAAAATGAAGATCTCCTACTCGTCGTAACCCAACTGACCTGTGTTTGTGTATGTTTGTCAGTCTGCTCAGACTAGAAGCACAAGCAGCGGGGAAGCGAGCAACGAGACGACAGACGCCACTCGCCGCCTGAGCTCCAAGTCGTCCGCTAGCAAGATTGTGCACTTTGTCGAAGTCAGCAAGACAAAGAAGTCCGAGGTTGGTGCAATGGGTCATTCCTTTGTCGACCTGTTAGTTGTGCTGAGTTTCCCAGACGGGGTTTCAATGTAGCAGAGATTGAGTTATCTCTTGACTTAACTCAATGAGCTCGGATGTAAATATATCTCTTTAAATACAATTCTCTCCTGCTTACGAATGATACCTCCAAACATAGGATAGGACACGGGGTCTTCTTGTTGTTTCCTTCTAGGACAGTGGTTCTCAACCTTCCTAATGCCGCGACCCCTTCATATAGTTCCCCATGTTGTGGTGACCCCCAACCATAACATTATTTTCGTTGCTACCCCATAACTGTAAATTTGCTACTGTTGTGAATCCTAATGTAAATATCTGATATGCAGGATGTATTTTCATTCACTGGACCACATTTGGCACAAATACGTCCAAATTTGAATACTGGTAGGGTTGACAGGGGGATTGATTTTGCCATTTGGGAGTTGTAGTTGCTGGGATTCATAGTTCACCTACAATCAAAGAGCATTCTGAACTTCACCAATGTTGTAAGTGAACCAAACTTGGTACACAGAACTCCAACGACCAACAGAAAATACTGGAGGTCATTGAACTTGAGTTTGGGAGTTGTAGTTAATAATAATAATAATAATAATAATAATAATAACAACTTTATTTATACCCTGCCACCATCTCCCCAAGGGGACTCAGGGCGGCTTACATGAGGCCAAGCCCAACAACACATCTGTAAACAACAAAGCAGCAAGCAAATAAAACAGTACATTTAGTATAACTCACATATAAGCAATAACACACAAAATTTAAAACCTTACACCCAGGTCAGATGTAATAGATTAATATTTTAAAAATAAAATAAACACTGGGCGTGAACAGTGTTCACCTACATCCAGAGATTGTGGACTCAAACAATGATGGATCTGGACCAAACTTGGCACAAATTCTCAATATGCCCCAATGTAAACACTGGTAGAGTTTGGGGGAAATAGACCTTGATATTTGGGAGCTGTAGTTGCTGGGATTTATAGTTCACCTACAATCAAAGAGCATTCTGAACCCCACCAAAGATAGAATTGGGCCAAACTTCCCATACAGGACTCCCATGACCAACAAAAATACTGTGGTTTGTGATGGTCTTTGGCGACCCCGGACATCCCTTGCGACCCCAGGGGTCCTGACCCCCAGGTTGAGAAATGCTCTTCTAGGGTTATGTATTTACTTTTGACATGTGCGGTAGCGTGATGGTTAAACTGCTATATGCAGGAAAGCTGCTGACCGGAGGGTTAGCAATTCAAAGCCACAAGTCGGGGTGAGCTCCTGACTGTCAGCCTTAGCTTCTGCCTACCTAGCAATTTGAAAGCATGTAATGCAAGTAGATAAAAAGGTATCACCTCGGTGGAGAGGTAAAAGGGCACCTATGCAGACACGCTGGCAACAGTTGGAGAAAGTCTCTGGACAACAGACTCCTCGGCATGGAAAAATGGAACAAGAGCACCTCCCTGTGGCCGGAGTTGAGCATCGCCTCCAGACGCCAGAGATGGAAAGGGGAAGGCCTTTACCTCTGTCTGTGTATTGTATGTCATTGTTTACTGTGTAAAAAAGGCATTGAATGTTTATATATGTAAACTGTAATCTGCTCTGAGTCCTTCTGGGGAGATAAAGCAGAATATAGATTCATACAATCCTAGAGCTGGAAGACACCTCACGGGCCATCCAGTCCATCCCCATTCTGCCCATTCTGCCAGGAATCAGGAAAATTGCATTCAAAGCACTCCTGACAGATGGCCATCCAGCCTCTGTTTAAAAGCCTCCAAAGAAGGAGCCTCCACCACACTCCTGGGCAGAGAGTTCCACTGCTGAACAGCTCTCACAGTCAGGGAGTTCTTCCTAATGTTCAGGTGGAATCTCCTTTCTTCCCTGTAGTTTGAAGCCATTGTTCTGCGTCCTAGTCTCCAGGGCAGCCAAAAACAAGCTTGCTCCCTCCTATGACTTCCCCTTACATATTTATACATGGCCCTCATCATGTTTCCTCTCAGCCTTCTCTTCTGCATGCTAAACATGCCCAACTCCTTAAGCCGCTCCTCATAGGGCTTGTTCTCCAGACCCTGGATTATTTTAGTCACCCTTCTCTACTTTATTATATAAAGTGTATTATTATTATTATTTATATTGAAATACCCCAATTTTTTGTGTGATTTTTGTGTGATTGGCCTTTTCTGATTTGCACAGAAGGGGAAAACCAAGGAGGGCAAAAAGGAAGAGAAAGCGTCTCGACATGGTTCAAAATCATCCAGCAAAGAAAGGACCCGTTCTCCCCCATGTAAGTCCTATATGGCTTCTGGCTTATATAACACATGCCTTCTGGTGTTCAAGGTCTCACCCGGCTCTTCGGAAAAACAACTAGTGAAGTGACCTGGGATGGAAGTGTGCTGCTTAAACCTAAGTAGAATAGAGCCATTCGGTCAATTATTGAATGGTCATTCCAATTGAGGCTTTGCTCTAATCAGGAGTAACCACAGAAGTCATTTCAGAGCCACTAGCAATAACCTTTGAGGATGCTTGGAGAAGTCCCAATAGATTAGAGGAGGGCGAAATTGTCCCTATCTTCAAGGAGGAGAAAGAGGAGCCTAGCAATTACTGTCCCGTCAGCCCTGGCCTCAATCCCAGGAAAGATTCTAGAGCAGATCATGAAAGAGGCAGTCTGCAATCACTTAGAAAGAAATGCTGTGATCGCTAAAAGTCAGCATGGATTTCTCAAAAACACATCTTGCCAGGTTAATCTTATCTCTTTTTTCGATAAGGTTACAAGCTTGGTAGATGGAGGGAATGCTATGAATGTAACATATCTTGATTTCAGTAAGGCCTTTGACAAAGTCCGCCAAGACCTTTTCCCAAGCAAACTAGACAAATGTGGGCTAGGCAATGTGACTCTTAAGTGGATCTGTCATTGGTTAAGTGACCGAACCCAAAGGATGCTTCTCCCCAATGGTTCCTCTTCATCCTGGAAAGGTGGGACTTGTGGGATGCCATAAAGAAGGTGTCATAAGGAAGAGGGAGCAGGCTTGCTTTCTGCTGCCCTGGAGACTAGGACTCAGTGGATCACAATAATAATAATAATAATAATAATAATAATAATAATAATAACAACTTTATTTATATACCGCTCTATCTCCCTGAGGGGGGCTCAGGGTGGTTTCAAAGTAACATCACCAAAACATACAGAGTAAACAGCATGACATAAATTAACAACACAACATAAGCAAAAAATTATCACAATAACACATATATATTAAAACACATTGGGTGCCAATTACAGGAAAGGTGATTCTATCTGAACATTAAGAACTTTCTGACTGGAAGAGCTGTTCAACAGTGGAACTGTCTGCCTTGGAATCTAGTGCCATAAAGAGAGTGTCATAAGGAAGAGGGAGCAGGTTTGCTTTCTGCTGCCCTAGAGACTAGGACTCAGTGGAGCATTGGGTGCCAATTACAGGAAAGGGTATTCTACCTGAACCTTAAGAACTTCCTGACCGTAAGAGCTGTTCAACAGTGGCTCTGCCTCAGAGTCTGGCGGAAACTCTTTCTTTGGAGGCTTTTAAACAGAGGCTATAAGGCCATCTGTCCAGGCTGCTTTGATTGTGCTTTTCCTGCCTGGCAGAATGGGGTTGGATTGGACGGTCCCTGAGGTCTCTTCCAACGATTCTGTGATTCCAACAGGACTTGACCAGTGTGAACACTGAACTGTCTGCTCTGTCATTGTATATCCTTCTTGAGACGCTGCAGGGTCCGTCCTCCATTGCTGGGCCTGGACTCCAGTGGAGCCATAGGTTGACCATTTGGCCTTCTCTCCTCCTTCCAGCGCCCGCAATGACGAGTGTCACCTTCACTGCTGTTGAGGAAGACAAAGGTGAAGAGGAAACGCCAGCGCTGACAACCTCAGGAGTGGAGCAGGAGGTGCTTCTTAGTGTTCCGATGAAAGAATTGGCAGGTGAGACAATGAGGTCTTTTGAGACAGCAGGGCTTTAAAAAAAAATCATGTCAGAAGCAACTATACAAACTGCAAGTCGCTTCTTTTATGAGAGAATTGGCTGTCTGCAGAGACGTTGCCCAGGGGATGCCCGGGTATGTTACCATCCTGTGGGAGGCTTCTCTCATGTCCCTGCTAGAGTTGACAGACAGGAAGTCACCCCATCTCACGGATTTGAACCACTGACCTTCAGGTAAAGCACGGATGACTAGGTGCCCTATGGGACCCCAAAGTGCAAATCCAGAAGCACCCCAGAGGCCCCTGCAACAAAAATGCAATTCCTTTAGCTGACGTTTCACCTGAAAACTGGCCAAAGGCTTTCCATCCCACCTACAGATGTGGTGCTGTCCTCCACAGGAAGTGTGCTACAATTCCCAGAACCAGTTGAAATGGCCACCGGATTTAAGTTCTGTAACACTGAGAAACTCTTCTTGTGCTTCTATACAGGACATTTTTATGAAGTGGGAGAGCTTTGGAGGGCAGCTAAAAAAAAACCATTAGAGGAGGTTCTCTGTTCAAAAGGTTGCTCTCTAAGTAGAGCGTGATAGAAATGAATGAGAAAAGAGGACTGGCAGCACTAACACACTTCTGTTCCTTGTGTATTTGAACTAAGCACCTGCACATTCTGAGATGTGTGGAACCCAGTGTGAAATCCCGTAGCTGCCGCATGAGGGCAGTAGAAGGACAGGAAATAAAAACATCAAGTGGAAATATGAAGCTTGGGCTGGATTCCATCATCGCCCAATCATTTCAGATTTGTATTGTCAAAGGCTTTCATGGTTGGAATCACTGGGTTGTTGTAAGTTTTCCTGGCTGTATGAGTATGTTCCAGAAGCATTCTCTCCTGATGTTTCGCCTCCATCTATGGCAGGCATCCTCAGAGGTTGTGAGCAGGCATCCTCAGAGGTTGCAACCTCACAACCTAAGGATGCCTGCCACAGATGCAGGTGAAACGTCAGGAGAGAATGCTTCTGGAACATGACCATACAGCCTAAAAAAAAACCTTACAACAAACTATTTCAGATTTGCAGTGGATTGTAAGCCTTTGACTATAAACGATAGTTATATTACACAAGGTCGTACTATTTGTCCATCTTGTGCAATTGCGTTTCTTTTGACTGACAGCAGCTGTGTCTCTGCTAGAAATCATTGTGTTAAAGGAGTCAGGGACTGGATGGGAACCTTTGGCAATGCAAAAACTTGTGCTTTCTCTACTATCAAAAGTTGTCATCACTTTTTTTTTATTGTGGTCCAGATAAGCTCCAAAATGCCAAAAACGAACAGAAGGACAAGCACAGTTTGTGGATGAGCCAGATATACATTTTCTTCGTCAACAAATTCTTTGCCGGCTACAAGCACTTGCAGGTCGTGAAGGAAACCATTTTGGACAACAGGGTCTGGGAAACGGAACTACACTTACTGAGGAAGATTCAGGAGGAGGAAGAAGACGCAAAGTGAGTGGTCTGTGGCCCTTTTCTCTTTAATGGAGACTGGACTTTCTTCACTCCAAGTCACAAAGGGGTCCTTTCCCAGATGGCATTTATCTTACAAGTACTTTTTCAGGGCCAAGTTCTACAAGGTCAGGCTGTAGTTGCAGCCATACATAAAACTAAACCACCTTGAGTTGTAGGTTCTGCTGCAATCAGGAAAAGTAGACTAAAAGCAAGCGCATGTTCTGGTTTAATCTCTTAGGCGCATTGCCCTCCCCCCTGCTTCTGCCAACAAAAGAAAGATATGGACAGCTATGTCCCGTTCTTAGGGCTCATCATATCTGGTGGTGCAGCGGGTTAAATCGCTGAGCTGCTGAACTTACTAACAGAAAGATTGGCAGTTCGAATCTGGGGAGCAGGGCGATCTCCCACTGTTAGCCCCAGCTTCTGCTAACCAAGCAGTTTGAAAACATACAAATGTGAGTAGATCAATAGGTGCCACTTCTTCAGGAAGGTAATGGCACTCCATGTAGTCATGCTGGCCACATGACCTAGGAGGTGTCTATGGACAACACTGGCTCTTCGGCTTAGAAATGGAGATGAGAATCACCCCCCAGAGTTGGACACAACTAGACTTAATGTCAAGGGGAAACCTTTACCTTTACTACCTGGCCCTAAGACATCAATATCAAAAATTTAGGATCATTTTGTACGTGAAAGGACTAAATGCCTTTGCTACAGAGGTCTAGTAAATCATTTCCTAGAGCAGAACCAACAATTGCCATTTTCCACCGTGTCAGGGACTGGCACAACCTTTGTGCTTGTTGGATTCCGGCTATTTCCTTTCTGTTATTGTCACAGAACAATACAGGATTAACTGTGTTGATTTATTTAATGGTTTTATTTATTTGTTCTAATTATTTTTTTTAAAAAGCCCTTGCTACAGAGGCCTAGTAAATCATTTCCTACAGCAGAACCAACAATTGCCGTTTTCCACCGTGTCAGGGACTGGCACAGTCTTTGTGCTTGTTGGATTCCGGCTTTCCTTTCTATTGTTGTCACAGAACAACACAGGATTAACTGTTCAATAGATTTATTTAATGGTTTTATTTATTTGTTCTAATTATTTTAAAAAACATTTATGTGTTCAATTCTAATGTTTATAAGTGTTAGGTTTTTTATTTAGCCACTTTGAGTGTCCTTTGGCAGAGAAAAAGTGGGGTATAAAATATGGGTTGCTTACCTGTAACCGTAGTTCCCCGAGTGGTCACCTGTGAATTACCATATGTGCGATTCACAGTGACCACGATGGGGAATATGAACAATACAAACCACAAGTGTGTTGTTTAGAAGGGCTGGTATGGATTCTGCAGTTTGGTTGAACTGTGCTGTGAATTGACTTCTGTTAGTTTAAAGTTGCTTCCACTTGTCCCAGAAGTCGCGTGTTAAAAATGCAATGGTTGCTTTCCCACTCCGTGTTTGATCACAGGCTAAAAGCTATGCGGGAGGCAGAAGAATTAAGAAAACTGGAAGAAGCCGCAGCTGCAGCCGAGAAGGCAGCTTTAGAGCTGGAAGAAAGCATGGGCCGAGAGATGGAGGAGATCTCTGTGCAGCCTCCCCCTCCGCCGAAAGAAGAGCCTCCCGTTGTGCCTCAAGTGCCGCCAAGCAGCAAGGCGACAGCAGGAGGGAAGAAGAAGAAGAAGGCGGCCCAGTAGAGCCACGTGACATCCATCCGTTGGGGCCTTTGAATTGTACTAGTAATAAAAGTATTTTTATGAAATCAATGGCTTTGTCAAGATGACCCTCACAACCTAGTTAGAAACAGATTACTGAACATTTCTGAAACACAGTCTAGACCAGCCATGGGCAAACCCAGGCCTGGAGGTCGGATGTGGCCCCTTGGCCTCTTTTCTCAAGCCCTCTCGCTGTTTCTCTCTATCTTATCTTTCTTTCCCTCATTCTTTCCTCCTTCCCTTTTTCCTTACCTCCCTTTCTCCCCTCCTCCTTCCTTCCTTTTCCTCCATCCTTCTCCTCTTTCTCCTTCCTTCCTTCCTTCCTTCCTTCCTTCCCTCCCTCCCTCCCTTTTGTCTTTCCTTCCTTCCCTCTTTCCTCCCTCCCTCCCCTCTCTCTCCCCTTCCTTCCTTCCTTCCTTCCTTCCTTCCTTCCTTCCTTCCTTCCTTCCCTCCCTCCCTCCCTCCCTTTTGTCTTTCCTTCCTTCCCTCTTTCCTCCCTCCCTCCCCTCTCCCCTTCCTTCCTTCCTTCCCTCCCTCCCTCCCTCCCTCCCTTTTGTCTTTCCTTCCTTCTCTCTTTCCTCCTTACCTTCGTCCATTCCCTTCCTTTCTTCTTTTTCTCCATTCTCTTTTTCCTTCCTTCTTTCCTCCCAGGGGATGCTTAGCTGGGAGAAAAGAGAAGGTAGAGAAGGAACATGAGAACCATGTTTCAAGATTTTAAAGGGTGTCCCATGGAGGAGGAGGGAAACTGACTTTCTGCTGCTCACAAGGAAGCAATAGTTTCAAGTGTCAGGGAAAGAGATTTGACTGAAAAGACTAGGAAGAACTTCCTGAGAGTAAGAGCTGTTGAGTGGTATTGGCTGCCTTGGAGTATGGTGGAGTCTCCTTCTCTGGAGGCTTTTTCTGCAGAGGCTGTCTACTGAAAGTACTTTGATGGTGCCTTCTTTCATGGCAGAGGGTTGGACTGGATGGCCCTTGGGGGCCTCTTCCAGCTCTAGGATTCTATATCAGGAGTAGGCAATAGGGGGTCTCATGGATACTTGTTCCTCTCCTGTCCACCATCTCATCCTAACCAAGACCAGCCCTTTTGGGATTCAAACGTTAGCTATCTTTCCTTCATTTTCTGCCTCCGAAAGAGAAGAGGAAGGGGCAGGGAGGGGACTTGGGGAGAAACCCCTCCCTCCTGGCCTGCCCTCCCTGCTCCAGCCTGCCATGCGGCCCCTAAGTTAGAAAGTTTGCCCATGCCTGGCCTAGACCATTAACATTACCAGGGCTGCAGTTCTATTCATGCTTGAGAATAATATTGAAATCAGTGGAATTTACTTCCACTGTGTTGGAGTAGGAGTGTTTTGTAGGTGTAACTGGTAAATAACTCACAGGCTCAGCTGGAAGTGGATGAAAGAACTGGGAGGCCCCCATTTACTGAATGCTAAGATCAAATATATTTTAATGTACATGTATTGACGTATTGCTGACGGAAAGATTGGAGGTTTAAATCCAGGGAGCGGGGTGAGCTCCTGCTGTTAGCCCCAGCTTCTGCCAACCTAGCAATTTGAAAACATGTAAATGTGAGTAGATCAAGAGGTACTGCTTCTGCGGGAAGGTAATGGCACTCCATGCAGTCATGCCAGCCACATGACCTTGGAGGCGTCTATGGACAATGCCGACTCTTCAGTTTAGAAATGAAGATGAGTACCAATCCCCAGAGTCGGACACGACTAGACTTAATATCAAGGGCAAACCTTTACCTTTACTTTTACTGACTTAAGAGTTTAAAGTTAACACGTAATCCTATTATATTTATGCACATAATTGTATTTATAGAAATCAGTTATACTGAATGTCCATGCTGTTGTTGAATTTAGCTTTGTTGAAATACCTGGGTGTGCATGAGATCCCATGAATGAAGAAGGATTTGAACCCAGATCACCCAGCATTCTAGTCCAGTACTGAAACCACTGCACCATGCTGGTTCGTTTTCCATCTTTATTACCTGAAAAATCTCATAGTTAAATATGGTTTAAGGGTCCTAGATTTCTTTCATGTGGTCAAAGTCTCATTTTTTTCTGGCCTCTTTGTGAAGTTAGCTCTTCAAAGAAGTTACATTGTGCCCAATATAACTTCAATGGCTACACAACTATAAATAAATCAATCCGTTTCATCCTGCAACTAAATAAGAATAAGACCAATTAAAATTGTAACAATGATTAATTTTATTTTTTTCCAGTAAAATATTCACATAACAATATCAGAGGAATGGAATGACACATATTGAACTCAGACCCATTTTAATTAACTTACACATAAATACATTAAAATCTAAAAATTGTATGATCGGTTTTGATAGAAATTTGATTCTTACAAAGTTAAGTATTGCTTTACTATTGTCATTGTTCCTGTCAATAATATGACTTAATTACCTGTCACAGTAAACAAAAATGCTTTCCAGACCTGTTTAAAGCCATCTTCATAGGAACGGGCCATTGGCTAATCAATCCAAGAAGAAAATATTGTTGAACTGTGTTGCACAAAGTTTCTTTACTTCTTCTGGAGGGAGAAGGAGGAAGAAAAAGGTATCTATCTATATCTTATCTATACATCTATACACATAATAAAAGTGAAAATGTGTATGTGTTTATGTGGCTGAGGTGCCCTCCCGCCTCCACAAACAGCTATAACCCACACTCCCTCCAATGACATTTCAGGTAGTAGTAATAATAATAATAATAATAATAATAATAATAATAATAATAATATTTATACCCCGCCACCATCCCCCCAAGGGGACTCGGGCGGCTTACATGAGGCCAAGCCCAACAAATACATCAATACAACAACAAAGCAAGCAAGCAAATAAAACAATACAAATAATATAACTAAATCAATAATACACAAGGGATTTAAAACACTATGGCAGATTAAATAGCGAGCAGCATGAACATGTCTCCCAACTCCTGCCAATGTCCTCCCCAAACATCATACTGCTCATCCATCACCCAAGTGAAGGCTTTCATTCGAGGACAATTTCATCTTAGATTTTACATGTTTCCTACACCATAGAGACATCCTAGTGTTTCTTACTCTCTCCATTGGTGTGGAATTTGCATGATCCCGCCCATTGCCTCTCCCTTAACCCTTTCCTACTCTTTTCAACTCTGTCCGCACAACAAAGAGAGCAGAACTAATCAGCAACTAAACGTACTGGAGGAGTTTGGGAGATTGACTCCACATTATGGAAGTTGTAGTTCACCCTGCATCAAGTCAGAGCACTGTGATCCCCACTGACAATGGACCTGGACCATATTTGGCACACAGAACTCCCATGATTAACATAAATACTGGAGAGATTTGGGGGGAATTCACCTTGATTTATAACCATTGTAGGTATTGGGGTGTATAGTTCACTGCAATCAAAGAGCACTCTGAACCCCGCCAATGATGGCCCTGGACCTAACTTGGCACACAGAATCTCCATGGCCAACAAAAATTACAGGAGGGCTTTGTGGGAAATTCACCTTGATTTTAAAGAATTATAGTTCACCTACATCCAGAGAGCACTGTGAACACAAACAATGATGGATCTGGACCAAGCTTGGCACACAGAACCCATGACCAGCAAAAAATACTGAAGGTCTTTGGGGGAAATTCACCTTGATTTGGGCGAGTTGTAGTTCACCTACATCCAGAGAGCACTGTGAACCCAAACACCAATGGATCAGAACCAAACTTGACACACAGACCTGATATGCTGAAATTTTATTACTGGAGGAGTTTGGGGGGAAGTGACCTTCCTTTCTGGGAACTGTAGTTCACCCACAACCACAGAAACTGACCTCCATCGATGATGGACCTGGACCAAACTTGCCACACAGAATCCCCATGACTACTTCAATCTACTGGAGGGGTTTGAGGGGACTGACTCACCATAGTGGGAGTTGTAGTTTACCCTACAGCCAGAGAGCACACTGAATTCCACTGATGATGTATTTACAGCAAATTTGTCTAAAATAATAAACTTTAAGTATTGATGGAGTTTCTGGAAGTTAACCTGGCATGATGTGAGTTGTAGTTCACCCACACCCTTATGCATTTTGTACAGTTAAAATTGACTTTCAAATAACTGGGACAACAGTTCTGGTTATTTGCTAGTCGATAAATAATAATGAAAGCAATTCTTGACCACATCGTCAATCTTCCTTACCATTGACTTCAATCAGGTTTGCATTTTTCTGATTCAAAATGACATACAGTTCCCGCTGATCAGACTTCTTGCCCACAATCCAGTAATCGCTCATAGCCTTCACTATGATTTCCTCATCATCGTCAACCCTGTGAAGACATGTGGATGCGTTAGGCCACACTTCTGGCAGAATTATGCAGAATCTATGGTTCACACAAAAGGCATTAAAGCCCCAACTAGAGTGGCCCTAACTAAATTAACCATTGTGTTAAATACTGACTTGCCAAGTTCACTAATTCAATGGGTCTGCTTCAGTTTGCATTGCGTCTGGACAAGATAATGCACTACAGAGTTGTAGAGTAAAAGGCCTCAGGCAGAACTATGCCACCTCACAAAAGGTTCATGCTGCTAGTTGAGGTCGAGAGCAGAGTATGTCTGAGAACCATCTATTTACTACAGACAAACACAAGACGGTGAAAGCATCCACCGGACCCTCACAGAGATCATTTGGGGCAAGTTGTTTTCTTTGCAAGGACTGGCAACCGTTAGGTGCTGGGGGCCACATTAGCTCCCCTGAGGACACATGGAACGGTCGTGCTCCACAATCTCTCTCTCTCTCTGGAGTGTGAGAGACATTTTCACCATTTAAGAGAGTGGTCCTCAATCTGTGGGTCCCCAGATGTTTTGGCCTTCAACTCACAGAAATCCTAACAGCTGGTAAACTGTCTGGGATTTCTGGGAGTTTTAGGCCAAAACACCTGGGGACCCACTGGTTGAGAACCACTGATTTAGGAGGATGGGCGTCAAGCTCATTTCCATCGAGGGCCACATATGCCTTATGGTTGCTTTAAAAGAGCTACTGAAGCTACAGTATGTAGCTGGGTCCCCAGGTGTTATGAATGACAACTTCCATCACTTTTGATTATTCACCATGCAGATTGGGGATAATGGAGACTGCAACCCAACATCCCTTGTGGCTCTGAAGCTGGGGAAAAGTTAAAGGACATTTTAAAGTCAGGCACCATACCCACAATCCTTGTGTCTAAATCCAAACCCCACTATCCTGGCTGAACAAAACAAACAGCAGCTTTCGAGTTGTTATTGTATAACAACACCGCCTAAGCTCTGCGAGTGCAGCATTTTTCCGAATGAAACCGAGTGTTTGAGGACCGGGAGATCTGTAGGGAGACCAAGGTGCTTATTTATAAAGTGATTGTCCTCCCAACTCTGCTATATGCCTGCGAAATGTGGACTGTCTACAGACGTCACATGCAACTCCTGGAACGATTCCATCAACGTTGCCTCCGAAAAATCCTGCAAATCTCTTGGGAAAACAAGAGGACAAATGTCAGTGTGTTGGAAGAAAAAAATACCACCAGCATTGAAGTGATGTTTCTACACCATCAACTTGTCCAAATGCCCAATCACTGTCTCCCAGAGCAGTTACTATACTCCCAATTCAAGAACAGAAAATGGAATGTTGGTGGTCAGGAAAAGAAATTTAAAGATGGGCTTAAAGCCAACCTTAAAAACTGTGGCATGGACACCGAGAACTGGGAAGCCCTGGCCCTTGAGCACTCTAACTGGAGGCCAGCTGTGACCAGCAGTGCTGCAGAATTTGAAGAGTCATGAACTGAGCGCGAAAGGGAGAAATGTGCCAAGAGGAAGGTGTGTCAGGCCAAGCCTTCCGTCTGGAAATCGATGTTCTTGCTATGGGAGAACATGCGGATCAAGATTAGGGCTCCACAGCCACCTATGGATCCACCGCGAAGACACTACACTTGGAGGACCATCATCCTTGGGCTACAAGAGATTGCCTAAGTAAGTAAAACTATCACAACTCCATAATGAAATGTCGTAATGTTTTTGACTTTTTATTGTTGCGTCGCTTATATACATTGGTTTTGTATTTTAGGTTATTTTATTTTTTATTTTCTGTTGTGTTTCTGTGTTATATTGTGTATATTGTATTGATGGGCATGGCCTCATGTAAGCTGCCCTGAGTCCCCTTGGGGAGATGGTGGTGGGGTATAAATAATAATAATAATAATAATAATAATAATAATTATTATTATTATTATTATTATTATTAGCTCTAGTCAGGATGCCTAATGATGAGGAATGCAGGTGCTGTAGTCCAGCATTTGGAGGGCCACATAAAACAACATGGTGGGCTTTGAGTTAGATACATGTGTATTAGGATTTCCTAAATAGCTTTCCATTCTGATTGAATTTTAACAATTTTAACCACTTCAATTTCGGCATCAGTCTGAAGGAGAATAAAGTCCCCAAGAGCCGATTAGAAGACTTTGAAAAAGAAAGGGATTCATGCGTGCCCTGTAACTCACTGCTCCTCTTAGGAAGAAGGTAAGTCACCTAGTGAAGTCGCTGTTGATGTCTCCGAGAATCTTCATCAAATCGGGGTGAACTGACGTGAGAGAGACGCTGGGTGTCCTCCTCATATGGATGGTACTCTTCTCCGCCAGGTTCATATGATTGAAGTAGATGAATTTAAACTGAGGTTCCTTCTCAGACCTACAGAAACAGACCAGAGGAAGAAAAACATTCTGTAAATGACTGAGGGGCCACAGATAAGAAGTGGCTAGGCCTCTATTTCAGAGTGAACCACTGTGCCCTTTAATTTTAAAACCAGTGTCAAAAGATTGTTCCTGGAACATATTAAAACATGGCTGTGTGTAAAACCTGGGAGCAGCCTCTTTGCTTTTTGTTAGGGCAGTCATTGGGAACCACCGGAGAACATAATGACTTCCATGCCATGTTTTGTTTCTAACAGACTTCAGACTTGAGCTTGGCTACCTTCACTACGTGAAATTAAGGACAACAGTTTTTAGGGAAAAATCTGTAATCTGCGAAGTTTCTAGGAGTGTGATTCTTCTGTAAAATAAAGCTCCTCCTCACAGACTGCTTTGTTTTAAGCACAAAAATGCACTTGGGAAATTGTTTTCCCCACTTCTAGTTACCAAGCCGTAGCAGCCGCAGTGAGGGGCCATGGCCATTAGCCTTTTGTTATGATAGGACTCCTGACGGACAATATAGTTGAGGTGGCCTACGTGACACCCACTCCAGGGAGGAGTCCCGGTCGCATGATCCACAAACCTTTGAAACTGAAGCTGGGCCATTTTGGAAGCTGATTAATAACAATAAGAGAAGTCATGGAAACCTATCTTATGTCAGATCAGCCCATCTGTGCAGACTAGCACTGTCTATCCCATCAGTTTCCTACAGTCTCCTGCAGAGGCTTTTCAGATAGAGGCTTGTGGGAAGCTATTGGCTGATTTTAAAGAAATTCTTACGCTATTTGAATTGACAGGTTTTTGTGTGTCCTCTTGAAAGCAAGGAAAAGTATAAGCCACAGCCAGAAGGGACAGAGAGTTTCATCTATGCTGACAATCATGCCATCACTGCCCAAGCTTTGAAACTTGTCTTATGACTTCCTTTACATTCCCACTGACTAAACACAACTGCATTTGGAGCATCCTTCGTAACTAGGCAGCAGGATCAGTGAGGAATCCCAGGCCAGAAGGCATCACCTTGTTTCACGAGCTACGGATATTGGCCAGGAAAGGCTGAATCCCTCTATTACCTTAGTTCAGTAACCAACCAGGGGGATGGGCTTTAGAACAGCAGGTTAACTGCCAGCTGCAGTCAATCTTGCCAATTGAAAGGTTGACAGTTCGAAGCCTGGGTCAGGGTGAGCTCCTGGCATTTAGCTCAGCTTTCCCTGCGTAGTTTGAAAGCAAATGTGAGTAGATAAATAGGTACTGCTTTAAAGCAGGGAGGTATTTAAGGCACCCATAAGGAAATGCCAGAAAAATGCCAGTGATTTGATCAAGAAGGAAGTTTACAAACAAAGCTCTTTGGCAGGGAAGATGGAGCGACAACACACACATACACACACACACACCGGTGGCCGGAAACAAGCACAAGCCTAAGATGCCGAAGATAGGGAAGCCTATATACACCTCTATATATGTACAGTTCTCTGTATAATGGCACTGAATATTTCTGTATATGTGTACTGTGATTCGCCCTGAGTCCCCTTCGGAATGAGATGGACAGAATATAAATACTGTAAATACATTGATAAATAAGGTGTTGACCTCTTCCCATCAAGTTCAATTTTGTCCCATACTATCCCATGCCACACCAGTGAAAACTGCATGCTTCTCACCAGACTATACCACGTGATCATGTGGGGCAGAAGGGGAGCTTTCTGTGTAATATTTCTCTTGGAGTCCTCTGCTTCCCCAGGAAACATACCTTGGAAAACTCATAGGGCAGTGGAGATCTCTGCAGACCGGCTCCCTCCCACTGCTTTTGATCTCTTGGTCTCCAGATCTGGGATAAGAATGAAACCAACCAAGGAAATCTACCTTTGCTATCCTTCAGCAGACAAGAGTGAAGGATTTCCAATGTTTCCTTCGGCCAATATGCAAACTATCATGATGAACGCAGGCTTTCTCCCTCCTTATCTGCCATTTAGTATGGGCCGGGGGAAGGAGACAATGTCCTGACTAGGAGAAGAAAGAGGAAGGCAATGCTGTGCCACACTCCGGCAAGTGTCTCCATATTTATTTGGAGCTGCTAGACCCTGGCCACTTGTCTTGATGTTACAACATGAATAGATGTGGTGAAATTACTTGCTTGCAGATGGCAGACTCGGTGACACACTGCATAGCTTCTCTCTATACCAGGGATTCTTAAACTGCGGATGATCCCACAGGAGTTACCCTTAGCTCAGATATGGGTAAACCCAGACTTGGGGGCTGGATGCGGCCCCTTGGGCTCTTTTCACAGGCCCTCCTCTCTTTTACCATCCTGTCCTCCCTTCCTGCTCTCTTTCCTTCCTCCTTTCCTCCCTCCCTTCCCTCCTTAACTCCCTCTTTCTCCCTCTTCCCTTCCCTTCCACTCTTTCCTCCTTCCTTCCTTTTCTCTTTCTTCCCTCCTTCCCTCTCTCCCTTTCTCCTTCCTTCCTTCCATTTTATCTTTTCTTCCTTCTCTCTTTCCTGCGCCCCTCCCTTCCCTCCCTCTTTCTTCCTCCCTTCATTCATTCCCTTCCACCCTTTTGTCCTTCCTTTCCTCTTTCCTTCCTTCCATCCTTCACTTCCTCCTTTTCTCCTTCTCTCCTTCTCTTTTTCCTTCCTCCTTCCCTTCCTGCCATCCTTCCCTTCCACCCTTCCTTCCTTCCTTCCCACGCTCCTTCCCTCTCTCCCTCTTTTCCTTCCATCCTTCCCTTCCTCCTTTTCATCTGTCCTTCTCTCTTTCCTTCCTCCTTCCATCAGTCCTCTTAGTACTAGTATGTGCCCCCCAAGTTAGAATGTTCACCCATGCCTGCCTTAGCTCAATGCTGGGGTCCTAATAATGTCCTGAACATTATCTAATGGCCCTTTTAGACATTTATATGAAGCTGCTGTGCAGTGCTTAAAGTAGACTCTGCAGAAGATCCTTCAGCTATGCTTCACAAAAAGGAGTCCAAAAGGTGGCCATACTGCTTGAGAGATTTTGGATTTGCAGTTTAGAAAGCACTGCTGCAAAGCTTTGTTCCAGACACTACAGAGCCGCCCACAGTGGAAAAGAACAGGTCTGTCACCTGCCCAAAGCCAGTGGACAAAGAGGTATCGCAGGAGACAGAGGTAGACTACAGCTTCCATTAGACCTTGCCAATGGCGACAAATGACTGAGCTGCAATCTGACACAAAGGGGCCCAGTACTATTTATCTGTACTGAAACCTCATGGGATGACATAAAAAAGTGCTCTTTTAAAAGCACTTTTTATTTGCATTGTAGCCAGTTCTGGAATAGCTGTCTCCTGTTTACTGACAGAGGTTTTGCAACAGAGAGAAAGATCGTACGAACCCTGAAATCCTCTTGTTGATGTTGTATTGTTCACATATGTCTGAAGCTAATACTGTGAGTTGAGGTCCAACAATGCTGTCAAGTTTACGGCAAAATTCCAGGGTTGGCTGCACAGAGGCTGCAAAACAGTTTGGAAAAGGACAGTGAGACTTCCCCCCAATGTACGCTGCAGCCACAGACACCACATCTGCAGAACATAATAAAATATTCTTTCACTGAAATGGGCTTTGATTCTGAGTAGACTTTTACAGACTCAGGCTCTCTCTTCTACTATGTTACCCATGGTCCTTTCATACTCTACAGCCAATCCCCAAGTTACAGGCATCTGACTTACAAATGGCTCCTAGCAGGCCTGTAGCCAGGATTTTGATTCGGGGGGGGGGGGGGGGGCTGAGTTTTGGGGGGGCTGAGTCTGAGTGAAAGAGGGTCTACCCTAGCAAACCTTTTGTATCATTACCCCAATACCCCCATGCATATGGGACATATTGAGTATGGTGATCAGATCATGATATGAATAAACATAACAGTTTAAATAATGCACCAGTAAGGCCTTTTCGCGAACCACCATGAGAATTTCAGGGGGGGGGGGTGAAGCCTCTCAAGCCCCCCCCCCCCCCCCCCCCCGGGCTACATGCCTGACTCCTAGTTAAGAACAGAGGTGAGACCACAGGAAGTGAGAGAAATCTATCTCTTGAAGGGAAATTCACTCCTGAAAGAGTTTTCATGGGGGAAACGTGTTTCCACTAAAGTTTTCTCACCAATTCTTGTTTCCAAAACAAGCCAAAATTTTCAAAATCCAATTCTCACAGGGACAGAAAGTGAGGTGAAATATTCTGAACAGAGGCACAGACAGCAAAAGAAATGTTACAGGGATGTTAACCCTTCCTCATGCCATCCAAAACCTTTTTAAAAAATGGCTGGAGTTACACTTTAAAATGTAACTGTTCAGACGTACATAAAAGATTCAACTTGAGAACAAACCTACAGGACCTACTTTGCCCATAATCCAGCCTGCATTTGAGAAATCCTGATTTCTCTCATAAAGAAAATAGCTCAAACACACCTGTCATTATAAATCATTGGTAAAACCCCACAAAAGGAATAAATAAGGCAAGCAAATGCCACCAAATAATTGATGAAAATGTTCACATGGAAGGATTTGTCACAGAGGAAAAAAGAGCAGGTTATTTCAAAGAATATAATTTTATACTCACCATCAATCATAAAACAGACAGCTGCACTCATAGCCTGAAAAAGACAGAACATTTATCATAAGAATCTCTTATTAAGCTCTACTACACTTCTAACGCTAAGGCGGCTAGTATATATTGTTGTTGTGTGCATTCAAGTTTGACTTGCGGCAACCCTAAAGTGACCTTATTGTGAGTTTTTTTTTGGCGAGACTTCTTCAGAGATAGTTTGCCGTTGCCTTCTTTTGAAACGGAGAGCGTTTGATTTATTTAAAGTAACCCAGTAGGTTTCCATAGTTAAGTACGGATTCAAATTATGGTCTACAGGTCATAGAGTGAAATTCAAACCACTATATGGATATGTTAAATGATATAACTCTTCTTCTTGCTCTATCCTCCAAGAACTAAGCTATTTAAATGTTCCAATCAGTCTATACTGTTTGACTAGGAAAAAGTTGGGGAATTACCTTATAAACAATTAAGTGAAGCTCTTCATAAGCAGTCTCTGTGTTTACAAATATTTTGGGGAATCGGCATTTTGCTTCCGGATCATTCAGGTTTAGAGGTCCCGTGAGAAACCTAAAATGCAAATATGTAATGATATTTATTTCTATCCCGCCGTCTACACAATTTGGAATTCAGAGTAGCTTACAACAAATTAAAAAAATGTACTGTTAGAAATCTACAGGAGATAAAAGTTTAAAAAAAGATTAAATGCCAAAAAAATCAAAACTGTCTATAATTAAGCACACAATGACACACAAATTAGCAAGCTCCACCACATCATTTCGGTGGAACAGGCTTTATATAGTCACCCATTAAATACTGGATTTCACTGCATAATAGTCACCACTGCATAATAGTCGCACTTGCATTTTTTGGATGGCTAAATTGATATTTTTGTCTTCCTCGCATAATAGTCGTAAAGCTATTTGGGTCTGAACTTGGATCTTCCCTTCTTCCTCCTTTCTCCGAAGAGCTCCATTTCAGCTTTTGTAAACTGCCTTCCCTTCAGAGAAAGAGAGAACGAAGGAAAGAAGGGAGGGAGGGAATTTTCCTTCTTCCTTGGCAAGGCAATTTAAAAAAAACAAATAGTTACAGAGCTGTTTGTTTGAGATTGGATCATCTTTTCTCCTATTTATTTATTTATTTATAATCAGAAACTGGAGAACCAAAGGCAGTTTTTTTTTCATTGTGTAAGTCGTATCCTCCCTTTTTATAAAAAAGGGATAAAAAGTGCAACTATTATGTGATGAAATGCAGTATCCAGTTAAACAAAAATCTTTACTTATCTACCAAAAAAAAAAAAAAAAACCAGTCAAAAGTGTGCCAGACTAATTTGCTTGGGAAGAGAGCTCCAGAGCCTTGGGGCAGCCTCTGAGAAGGCCTAACAAAGGTACCTCTAATGGTGGTGGGATAAAGAAAAAGCCATCCCCCAGCAGATCTCAAAGCACATCAGGATATTCCCTTGTTTTTAATGTTGCCCAGTCCATGGCTTGCAGACTGGACGACATTATGATGAGAGCCAAGAGAATGGAATAGATACTTTTGGATTAACAAGAATGTTAACAAGGACAGGACAGCCCATAACAGGTGGGGAGGGGGAATCTACCTTCCATAGTGTTGTAGATTTCCAGGTATTTCCGCGTGTATCGGGGAATCTCTTCCTGCCAACTGAAAAGAAAGGCACTGTTAGGGAAATCCTTGCCATGCTCCCAGCGCCATCGTTACCTCGCAGCACCTTTCCTCAACCTTGTGTCCTGCACCTCCTGAGCTATTTATTTATTTACAGTATTTATATTCCACCCTTCTCCCTCTGAAGGGGACTCAGGACGGATCACAGAACAGACATACACAGCAAACATTCAATGCTGTTTTATACACAAACAAGACAGACAACTGTACATAGATAGAAATATATATCGGCTTTTCCCATCTTCGGCATCTTGGAGGCTTTGTGCTTGGTTCTGACCACGGGACGGGGGGGGGGGGGAGGTCTATTGCTCCATCTCCCTGTCAAAGAGCTTTGTTCATAAACGTTCCTCCTTTTGATCAAATCACCGTCATTCCTTGTGGGTGCCTCAGAATACCTTCCCGCTTTTAAGCGGTACCTATTTATCGGCTCATATTTGCTTTCGAACCACTAGGTAGGCAGAAGCTGGGCTAAAAGGCAGAAGCTTACCCTACCCAGACTTTGAACTGGCAGCTTTTCGACTGACAAGATTTATTGCAGCTAATGGTTTAACCTGCTGTGCTATAACACAGCTACAGCTCTTATGACTCCTAGCCAGCATGGCTCTCTGGGTTGATAGGAATAGGGAGACAACATATTCGGAGGGTGGCAAGCTTGAAAGGGCTACCTTATAGGATTTAGCGGTTGTGCCAATACAACCTTGTTTTCTCCCAGGAGAAGTGGGAAAATTGAGAGGAAAGGATAGTTTCTGCAAAGATGAATGGCACCACTTACCTCTGGTTCTATGTGCCTGGGAAAGAGAGACGTGGTGAGATATTTGTATAAAATTCTCATATCATCTTGCTCCAACCCACTCCTGGAATGTGAAAAAAAAAAAAAGATTAAATTGCAGCACTATTTGTCCTGTGATAGACTACAGGCTGTACAGGCTGGCATCCTGTTGAGGGTTACATGCAGGCACATGTCTACCTTACACCCACTTATAGTATGTGTTTTTAGAAGCTTGTATTATCTTCCTCCCTCTTCAATGGAGGAAGGAGATTCCAAGTAAACACGAGGAAGAATTTCCTGACCATAGAAGCTGTTCAACAGTGGAACTCTCTGCCTCAGAGTGTGGTGGAGGCTCCTTCTTTGGAAGCCTTTAAACCAGTGCTCCCAACCTGTTTTTTTTGGGCCAGGGACCACTCTCCAACATTAGCACCAAAAGGGTTACGAATCCGTTTTTGATCAACTTTAGATTTGGTTTGGTAATTTGGGGTGCTGATGCAGAAAATTGCATTGGATAGACCACATCAGCTCTAGTTTCTGATACAGAACATATGCCATCCAGTAGCTGCTATCTGCATGCCTACAGGAAACCATATTTAATAAGCCCCAGCACTATTGCAACTATTGCCCCAGCTCTTGTTGCGATAGTGTAATAAGGGTGAGCCTGTGGACTATATTTTAGTTTTTGTGGACCACTGGTGATCCACGGACCACAGGTTGGGAACCACTGCTTTAAACAGAGGCTAGATGACCATCCATCGAGGCTGTGGACCATATTTTAGTTTTTGTGGATCACTGGTGGTCCACAGACTACAGTTTGGGAACCACTGCTTTAAACAGAAGCTAGATGGCCATCCATCAGGGATGTTTTCTATTTGAGATCCCTTTAGCTGAGATGCCAGCCATCTTCCTGGACTTTAAATATGTAATTTGCATGTTGTTCTGTCAATAAGCGATAGCGTCTCCCTCATCAGAGCAGTATGTTAAGCACATTCACTAATAACAAATCACTTGAATGGAAGACACACAACAGCTGTCAAGCCCTCACAATTCACAGGGTTGTTGGCTCATGCTAACTACACTGGTTCACGTCCAGACAGTATATTTATCGCCAGAGTGTTTTCAGGACCTTGTATTTCAGACTGTAAGGGCTACCTATCCCCACAACAAGACTTCCTAAACCTAGTATTATCTGTATGTGTTGGACCGGAACTCCCAGTAGTTGTAGTAGATGAAAACTGCAGTCCAGCAAAGAGCAAGAGCTTGTGGTAAGGGCAGTCATCCAGCGGAACAGACTAGGCTAGAACGTGGTGGTCTCTCCTTTTTTGGTTAGTTTTCGGCAGAGGTTGCATAGCCGTTTAACAGAGATGCTCTAGTAGATTTCCAGCTTTAGCAAGAAGCTGGACTGGATTACTTTTTGTGCCTGCCTAACTGACAATTTTATGACACTGTAGGATGAGAGGTGTCTAGTAGCCTCAACCCAGTGACCCCAAGAAATGTATGGCTTCACCAGACAAAATACATACTTGAACCCAAGGGAAATTACTTTACTGCTGCTAATAACCAATTTTTAATGTGATTCATGGCTGGAATCACTGGGTTGCAGTGAGTTTTCCAGGCTGCATGGCCATGTTCCAGAAGCATTTTCTCCTGACATTTCACCCACATCTATGGCAGGCACCCTCAGAGATTGGATCTGTTGGATACTAAGCAAGTGAGGCTCATTTATCTGTGGAATAACGTCCAGGATAGGAGAAAGAACTACTGACTGTTGGAGGCAAGTGTGAATGTTGCAATTGGCCGCCTTGATTAGCACTGAATAGCCTTGCAGCTTCAAAGCCTGGCTGCTTCCTGCCCGAAGGTATCCTTTGTTGGAAGGTGTTAGCTGGCCCTGATTGTTTCTTCTCTGGAATTCCCCTGTTTTTTTAGTGTAGTTATTTATTTACTGTCCTAATTTTAGAGTTTTTTAAGACTAGTAGTCAGATTTTGTTTATTTTCATGGTTTTCTCCTTTCTGCTGAAATTGTCCACATGCTTGTGGATTTCAATGGTGTCTCTGTGTAGTCTGACATGGTGTCAACCAGAGAAGTCAGCCATAGCAGAGCACCTGATGAACCAACATGGGACACAGCATATTGAGAACACAGCTATGCTGGACCACTCTAACAAACACCATGTCAAGCTACACAGAGAAGCCATTGAAACCCACAAGCATGTGGACAATTTCACATTTTGATCACACAGATCAGAATCCCCCAGATAGCTGTAATACAGAAAAAGAACATTTTCCAATGTCCTGAATATACCTAAGCATAGGCCTAAAATGCAACTTTCACCTATACAACCAGGTAGCCACTTTGAACACCAGCCTGAATTTTCTCCCTGTTCTGACAGTCATGCCCACATTTCTACTATTTTATTTGTGCCATTTTGAAATTATAAGCTGTCAACACTCTTGGCATGTATCTGTAACACAAAAGGCAAATTCTCTTTCCCCTCCCCCCAAATATAAGTATCAAACCTGGAAAAACTATGGCCTAGAACCTTGAAAATCAAAACCCAGAAAACCATATATTTAATCTTCCTCTGATTTGTAATTATTTTATGCGACCGCCAGTCAATTACTTCTTGCCGAAGCTTGGAGCACATTCTCTCTTGACTCCTTAATCACTTTTGAACAGGAAACCCTTGAACTGGACCTCTCCAATGAAACTGGATGCCCGGTGCAGCTGTGCCGTGTCAATAAACACCCTGAAATCAAACACAGCTGAAGGGGAGCTTGTGGGTTTAAATTACATTGATGCTGCAAACTGGAGGCACGTCTTTGTTTCTGTTTAAAACACAACATTTTCCCTCAATGAAGTCATGATGGGCAAAGAGTGCCTTGGATTACTTCAAGACATGCCACTCTTTTTTATCGCTTCCTTCCAAAATTAAAAGTGTCGAAGAAAAAAATTGTGTGTGTTTGTGTTGAGGGACCAAGAGCCCAAGAGATTAATTATCCAGAAAGAATTATCTCTTGCCTTCTTCCCTGGCAACTTGTCTCTCTTACTAGTCCTCTGATCTCCTCACTTCAGAAACAGAAAATAGATGCTAAATGGCTCATCTCTGACATCTGAAATTGACTCAGCTGTTTTCATCATAATTTGCTTTGCTTATAAAGGGAGGAAGGCAAAGGCTGCAGTCATCATTGAAATTAAATGCATACATGGTGTGCAGAAAACAGACAGAACTTTTCCCTGTCTCATCATGATATGAGAAACCAGGATTATTAACTGAAGCAGAACACTGGAAAGATTCAGAGCACACAAAAGGAAATGGTTTTTCAAAGCACACCATTGAACTATAGAAGATAAAACAAGAAAATATAATATATTGTATATACATATAATATTTATGATATTAAAATATAATGCAATATAATACTAATAATATATCATAATTATATATTTATATTACATGTAATATTATTAATAATTTTACAATATAATGGTATAGTACAATATAGTAATATTTAATACTGATACTGCACTATGCTAATAACATAATATATTGTATGTATATATATCGGGGTGAGAAGGGCGGCATATAAATGTCGTAAATAAATAAATAGAACCTATCTGTGGTAGATTTACAGGTGGAGAAATATCCTCATGTCCCTTTCCTTCTGAGCTTCCGATGGCATATGGCTTCAGGGCCAGAAGCTTGGCCTGCACAGCCCTTCAGCCAGATCTAGCCTTGCTCCTTTTAATTCGTAGCCTCTGGATCCTAAAGTCATCATTCAACAGCCTCCCACAAGGCTCCCCTGATGCCTATATTATGAGGCCTGATAGAGAGCTTGTTTATACCAACATTTTGTTGCTTTCACAACCTGGTGCCACACACACACAAAAAATTGCCTTTGTGACGTGTTCAATTTTGTTCTCTGGATTGAAATTCCTTGTTCTCTGTTCTCATATTGTCAGCGTTCTGGAAGAAGCACAGACCACCAGCATTGAAGCGATGCTCCTTCACCATCAACTCCGCTGGACTGGCCACATTGTCCGAATGCCTGATCACGGTCTCCCAAAGAAGTTACTCTACTCCTAACTCTGAACTCAAAAATGGAAAATGGAATGTTGGAGGACAGGAAAAGGGATTTAAAGATGGGTTTAAAGCCAACCTTAAAAACTGTGGCAAAGACACTGAGAACTGGGAAGCCCTGGCTCTGGCACTCTAACTGGAGGTCAGCTGTGACTAGCAATGCTGCAGAATTCAAAGAGGCATGAATGGAGGACAAAAGGGAGAAACGCGCCAAGAGGAAGGCACATCAAGCTAACCCTAACTGGGACTGCCTTCCGTCTGGAAACTGATGTCTTCACTGCGGGAGAACATGCGGATCAAGAATAGGGCTCCACAGCCACCTACGGAACCTCCGCCTTAGTCACTACATCTGGAAGACAATCATCCTTGAGCGACGAGGGATCGCCTAAGCAGTAAGTCTCTGCTGTCATTTAATTGTTGCTTTTGGTATTTTAACACATTGTGCACAACGCAAAGGACTCTGGTTAGTGGACAGTTTCAAAATGTAAGTCAAGAAATGAATGAGTGCTTTGCATACAATGTCCTGAAATGATGCAAGACAGCTTCTCTGGTACTCTAGCCCACTGCTTCTTAAAATGTGAGTCCAGCCTCCAAAAAGCTCAATGTTGGGGTCACTAATAATAATAATATTATTAATAACTTTTATTTGTATCCTAACATGATCTCCCAAAAGAACTCGGACGGCTTACAGGACAGCACATATTAGTGACATAGTACACATAAAATACAGGTAAAATTACACCAGAACATTAAACAATAACAATGTCAATTAGCATAAACAACACATTAGAAAAATAAAAGACACAACCTCAATTTAAAAGAATCATACAATTATAGAGTTGGAAGAGACCTCGTGAGCCATCCAGTCCAACCTCATTCTGTCAAGAAGTAGGAAAATCACATTCAAAGCACTCCTGACAGATGGTTATTTAGCCTCTGTTTAAAAGCCTCCAAAGAAGGAGCCTTCACCACACTCCAGAGCAGAGTTCCACTGCTGAACAGCTCTAACACTTAGGAAATTCTTCCTCATGTTCAGGTGGAATCTCCTTTCCTGTAGTTTGATACCATTGTTCCGCGTCCTAGTCTTCAGGGCAGCAGAAAACAAGCCTCCACCCTATAACTTCCTCTTATATCTTGATACATTATTCTCATGATATCTCCTCTCAGCTTTCTCTTCTGAAGGCTAAACATGTCCAGCTCTTTCAGCTGCTCCTCATAGGGCTTGTTCTCCAGACTCTTATCATTTTAGTCACCCTCCTCTGGACACATTTCAGCTTGTCAACATCTCCAATCAGTAAAACACCTCCCTTCAATCAGTGAAACACAGTAATATCTACTATTAAAATGGATAGTACATCTGGGCTCACTTGAAAAAATTTCAAGTAAAAAGGGGTTGCAAGTGTAAGACTCTGAAGAAACCTTGCTCTAAACAATGAATTATACTCCTGAGTGTAAACATGAGTATAGCCCTGAATACGTACTCCTTTCTTATGGTAGAAATACGGCATAGGAAAGATATACATATAGGGATGCAGGATGAGCATCTCTGCATGTGTGTATGACAAAGAGAGAGAGAAAAAAAATGAAAAATCAGAGAAATGTGCATTTATAGCTTTTGCATTCATGCCGGTACCTACCAGATCAGTTGATCATTGTAGAGAAAGACAGTATATTTGACTATGCTCAAGCTTTCCTCCATTCTATTGATGAATGACTGAATTTTTAAGTACGTCATTTTGTCCAATGGAAAGAAACTAATTCCACAGAAAACATCCAGTAGGTCACATGACTGTAAATGAAGTGTCTGCAAGTACTGAAAAAAACACATAAGGGTGTCAGATGAAGAAAATAGTGGTCTGATTTATATAGGATATAGCAAGAAACAAATGTTGTTTTCTTGATCTATTTGAATACAACAGCCTTCCACTTAACAAACAGTGACTGGAAGGGGCGGGCAGAGATTAGGTATGGACATATTTGGGGAAGAACACCAAAACTGAGAAGCAGCAGTGTTTCTTTCTTTATTCCTGGGCCAAAAACCCAAGCTCCAATTCTGTCTGCCACTATGACCTTTATCTTTGTATAATGCTCAGGCAAAGGCTGTAATCCCAAACTTTTGGTCAGCAAGTTCAGCAGCTCAGTGGTTTAACCCCCTGCGCCACTGGGGGCATGTGTACATGCCACTAAGTAGATGCCATCCAAAACCTTTTTTCTAAAAAAAGCACCATTCACAAAGGTCACCATTTCATAACTTTCTTTCATTCATTTTTCTATCTTGACTTGAAGTTGGGATTTCTTAGTGTGTAAAAGCATTCAGAAGAGTGTTTTAAGTCAATATGCTTCATACACAGAGCAGAATCATAGAGTGGTCTCCATTAGGTCTCAGAATCATTTTGAGGAAAACGAAAAAGCTTTCTTGTGTGCTTTTAAATCGCTTCTAACTTATGGTGACCCTATCACAGGGTTTCCTGACAAGATTTGTTCAGAGGGAGTTTGCCTTTGCCTTCCTCTGAGGCTGAGAGAGCAATACTTGTGTACGGTTACCCAACAGATCTTTATGACTGAGGGGATTTGAATTTTGGTCTCCAGTGCTCAAACCATAACACCATGACAGCTCTTCATTGTAATTTTTAATCGTGTGTTTTTAAATAGCTTTAATTAAATGGTCCTTTAATTTTTAATCTTGTAATTAAGTCCCAGTAAAAGAAAGTAAGTGAATGAATTAGTAACTAGATGCCCAGCTGACATGCTCTTACCACTAAAATAATATAAGACTCACCCGATGGAAGAACTTTTCTAGGCGCTCTTTCAGAACACGGGACCCTCCATCTTCCATGGCTTTTTGGAATGTGCCATTAAAAAGCTATCCATTATAATTTGAGAAACAACAATAACAAGACAATTAAGTTGGGCAACTGAGTCATTAAAAACATATCTGTTCATCAGATTGGATTCCACTTAAAAAGACCATTACAGTTCTATCCTCTAGTTTCATGTCCTTTAGTAGGAAAACAAAAGCTACACAACATGTAGATATTTACTTAGAGAAAGGTTGCCACTCAGGACAAGCAATGGAATTTCAGTTAATAACATTATCCCAACCTTTCCCAACTTAAACATAACCCAAATGACCCAGAGTACAATTCCCAGCATCTCTTGCTCTAGCCACACTGGTGGGGACTTGACATTTGGGAAAGGATGCAGCCTACTGTATCCCCAATCATGAGCATGAGCACACTGTGTGAACAAGAGAAAACAACTATGCCGTCATGGCAAGTATTTGTCCAGCTAGCTAACTGGTTTTCCAGGGCAAGCCTCAACCATACTTGAAGCTTTGAATGAGATGGCAAACTGTGGTCAGGGACAGGCTGATAAACATATGACAGAGTACAGAACATGAGAGGTCACAGTCCTTTAACAGTCTTTCAGATGTTTTGTATTTTAGTTCACAGAAGCCATGGCCTATATGATCAATGCTCAGGAAATAAGGGAGCTGAAATTCACAATACTGAGAGTACCAAGAGCTGAGCAATTGATTTACATGGTTCAAATCACAATAAGAATATTACAGCAAGATTCCTTGTCCTAGAAGCTCTGAGCTTTCCATAGTGTCTTTTACAGTGAGACTTTGTGAGACTGGGGTTGCCATTTGACTTTGTGCTGAATCTACAATGTCATATACTCCAGTTCTAGAATGCAGAGTAACTGCATTAAACTGGATTACATGGCAGTGTAGACTCATTCCTTGTTACCTGCAGTGTTCTCAACTCTTGGACGTGTTTCCCTCCCCTTTCTGCTTCTGTAACATCTTCATCTTATTAGTTGTTGTTTTATGTATTGCAATGCACTGTATGAAAAGTGGTACAATAATGCAGCACATACTGCTATATGTAATGATACCCACATATTTATTTATTATTTATTATTTGAACATTTATATTCCGTCCTTTTCAACCCCCAAAAGGGGACTCAGGGCAGTTTACAACTGACAATCATTAGATACCAACAAACAAACAATCACAGTACAAACAATTAACATTAAGTAAATCAACAAGATTATAAAAACACATCAAAATATTGACCAATTAAATATTAAAACACAACCAAGCCTAAGTCCCCATAGGTAGTAGTAAGTAAATATTTTGTACTAAGAAATGTTTTTCCTGTCCAGCCTTTAGAGAGAATGAAACCAAGAGTCAATTCAATCTTGGTTAGAGAACAGGCACAGACTGCTCTTTCCAACCCAGTATAATTAAAGCTTATAGAATGTACATTAAAAACATACCTTGTACATATTATAACACTGCTGTAACACTGAACTATACACTTTGTCCTGTAAGATACACAAAAAAAAAAAACAAAGACCTGTTTCAGAAACAATAAGATTACAAATGTTTTGACTAACCTACGCACAGGACTGGTTTATTTTCCTGAAGACATGCAGTCTGTTTCTCCTTAACATTTATATGAATATGGTTCATTCAGTTTCCCATTCTAATTGTATTTAAAGTCTACACAACATGTAGATATTTACTTACAGAAAAGTACTGCCATGAAGTGCTACTGCCTCATGTTAAAAATTAAAAAGTATATCAAACATACATGACAAATATGAGGCCTATCTTATTTTCCTAGGAAAGGCATTCCAGAGGCAGGGGCCCATCACTGAGAAGGCCCTCTCTCTCATCCCCACCAACCGTACTTGTGACGGTGGTCGGAGCAAAAGGAGGGCCTCCCCTGAAGATACAAAGACACAAAGTACAAAATTGTCACAAGGATGGGGTAAGTTGCAAGCTATTTTGGTGAATATTACAAGTTTTTCTACGAAACGTAATGTGCTGGTGACTACTCCATGGCCTTTCCTAGGAGGCCAATTGCCTTTGACCTTCCCCCAAAAGGACTGAGTGGCAGTCATCCCAGCAGGCTACCTGTTTGCCCAAGCAAATGCCATCTAGCTGCTTCCATATCAACAAATTTGTGATCTGGTGTGATTAATTATGAGAAAGCTTATGAAGTCAAGCTTTTAACACTTAATTATTTAACTTGCAACATAATATCTAGATAATAATTACCAATAATTCTTCCTCTTGGTATTCTGCAATTGGTTTCCCATCTTTGTGTTTTTCTATGATGGGATTTCGTACAACCTTGAAAAACAGAACAAAATAAGCATATTTAATTTGTTTCGAGGCATTACACTGAGCATTTGTATTGATTAAAAATTCAACAAAAGAGGGTCAACTATAAAACAGAAGATAAGATCTCCAATGATGCCATCCTGTGATTTTTTATATGGAAGAGACTATGTAGTCAACAGTTTACTTCCAGAAAATCATTTATAGGGTTGCAACCAATGTGATGCAATATAATCTAAAGCTCAGTTATTTGTTCTTCATGTGCTTTTGTGGGAATTAGTTATCTGGTTGCTGTAGTTTGAAGATAGCTTCAAACGACATGAAATGGTCAGTGTAAATGGAGCCAGAGATGACTTCTGGCTGTAACGTGAAGTGATTACACTTTAAATAATTTCCCCTTCTCCTTCTTTTGAATATTCAAAAGAGCTTTAAGAAGCTTGAGTACAACATTTACTGTAACAGTGTCATGTATTTACATACCATAACCATCCAGAAATTTTCTTCAGGCTCATTGAAGAACTGCCTGTTTTTCTGGGTATGGAGAGATTTTGCAGGTTTTGTGGGGCTAAAAGTCCTAAAGATAAAATTCAAATGAATTAACATTTCAAATATCATGGAACTATGTTATTGTTGTCATGTTATTATTTATACCCTGCCTTTTTTTTTTTGGATTGAGATCCAAAATGGTTCAAAAATATGTTCTAGGGGAGCAATGTTTAACAGACAGTGCAATTGTTTTTGTTGTAAATTAACTGAAAGGGCACTTGATAATCAGACAGAAAAATGCACTTCTAGAATCTACAGACAGCAATCAGTGTTTAGAGATACTCCCTCTTTTTTCATACACTAGAGAGGTCTGCAGCAGGTTAAACCACTGAGTTGCTGAACTTGTTAACAGAAGGTCAGCAGTTCAAATCTGTGGGACAAGGTGAGCGCCCATTGTTAGCCCTAGCTTCTGCCAAACTAGCAGTTCGAAAACATGAAAATGTGAGTAGATCAATAGGTACTGCTCTGGTGGGAAGGTAACGGAGCTCTGTGCAGTCATGCTGGCCATATGACCTTGGAGGTGTCTATGGACAACACTGGCTCTTTGGCTTAGAAATGGAGATGAGTACAACCCCCCAAGTAGGAATTGACTAGACTTAATGTCGAGGGGAAACCTTTACCTTTTTTAGAGAGAGGTTCCTTCTTAAATGTTGCCTGTTATAATGCTTCAAACATGTCATCTAAAACTGACAAGAAAAATCTAGTCCTCTATGTATCTTGAACTACATCCTCTACAATACTCTATCTACTTGAATCTAATGCTCGTCTTTTTTTGCTAAATTACCTCACCAAAATTAGGGTGCACATTAGACTAGTGTAATACGGCAATTTTAGTACTGAGCCAAAACAAAAGGGAAGATGTTTCAGGAGAACTTGGAACTGTTATTTGAGATATGTCATCTAATTTAATTGCCATGGCTCAATGACATGTTATGCTATGCAATCCTGGGATTTGTAGTTTGCTGAGGTATCAGCATTCTTTGGCAGAAATGACTCAAGACCTGGTATAGCTACAGCCCCCAGGATTCTGTGTTCCATATAAATAAATAAGAAATGGGATATACAAACAGATGGAAGTCAATACCTTGTGAACTGCACGATGGCTTCACATAACCCAACACTTCTAATCTTTTCATTCTTTTCTACTTCATTTGGATAATAAAACAGAATCTTCTTTTCTTCCTGAAATTAGAAAATCAGCAATGACCAAAAAGACAAAGGGTCAGAGTCAAACAAACATCTTTAAAGTCTTGGCATCTCACTACATTTTGGATATCAATCCATCCTAGTTTCCATTTGATGGTGTTTTCATTTATTTAATTTAAAAATAAAAATATTATGTGGACCCTTGTCAAATGCTTTGTTCAAATCCAGAAAATTGTGGGCATGATATTGCTACCAACAAGTATTTGTATTTTCTCTCTCTCCCCACACATCTATAACTCAGCTATTCTTTAGAAGGCACGCACTGTTTATTTCCCACCAACTTAGCAAGTATTTTCCATTAGCCTATATTAAACTATAATCAAATTCTGAAGTTCTGAAATTATCTGCCCCACTAGCCTCTTTCACATTTATCCTGGTTTTTTAGTGGAAAATGTTCCAGAACTTCACATGGATACGAGAAACTGCAGATAATAGCGAACTCTACTGAAATGAAAAACCAAGAATAATGTAGAGTCATGCTGGAGGATGTAGAATAAAAAGGACATATTTTGTGGGACATTTAGAAATAAAATAGTGGCTACCAATTTTGTGGATACATAAGTTGTACTATATTCCAAAGTTTTTTTAAAAAATCAAAAATCAATTCATTCCAAAAGTTTCAGGAAAGAGATTATTCTTTTTATGTGGAATGCTAGGGACCTGAATTGTTTTAGATCTTTGTTGGATTTTGTAATTCTTGCATACAATGACATTTGTATATCTGATTCATAATATATAAATAACGAAATATGTATATGTGATAATGAAATTCGTATGTATGATATATACAAATATATTATTCATAATATATTGCATGATGAAATGTGTATACCTGATATACAGATAATAAACTGAATTATACATAATATATACATAATGAAATTTGTATAGGTGATATATAGATTATGTATTATACACCATATATACATAATGGAATTCTCTCCCTCTGGAGGCCAGAACCGCCCCATCCATCCTAACATTTAGGAAACGGGTGAAGACGTGGCTGTGGAGTCAGGCCTTTGAGGAATGCGATAACACCATAGGACTCTGGGTGGAAGTGGATATAGATCCATCTAATAGGACAACTGACCACTGTAGTTTTATATTTAGTGTATTTTAAAGTTGTTTTGTAATTTGTGATATATGATATTTTAATGAGTGTATATGTTTTTATGTCTGTAAACCGGGCTGAGTCCCTCAACGAGGTTGAGAAGCTCGGTATACAAAGCTGTGAAATAAATAAATAATAATAAATAATAAAATCATATGCATGACATATAAATAATATAGCATACATAATATGTACATAATGAAATTAATATACCCAATGACCCAAAATGTTTTGGATTTCTCCTTAATTTTGGAATGCTTGCATATACATAATCAAATTAATAGACATAATATATTATACATACTGTATACCTAACGGCGCTCCATGCAGTCATGTTGGCCACATGACCTTGGAGGTGTCTACGGACAATGCCGGCTCTTTGGCTTAGAAATGGAGATGAGCAGCACCCCCCAGAGTCGGACACAATTAGATTTCGTATCAAGCGGAAAGCTTTACCAATACCTAATGTAATTCACTGACATAATTTGAAGTGTTTGAAGTATTTAATGTATGCCGCTTTGAGTCGTATTTGTGGAGAGAAAAAGTGGGGTATAAATACACACAATTATAGTAATAACAACAACAACAATAATAATAGATGGGGAGTGGGTCTAATACAAATAACAACAAAGCAACACAATAATAATAAACATAATTATAATATATCTCAGGCCTGGGCAAACTTGGGCCCTCCAGGTGTTTTGGACTTCGACTCCCCCCATTCCTAACAGCCTACCGACCACTGCAGGTGTCAAACCGCGCCAGTTCTCTCGTGTAGCTGCCTTTCGGGGCGTTTGGGGGACGAGAAGGGCCTTTACCTCTCCTTCCCTGGGGCCCAGCCGGGGGTTGTAGACGAAGAAGCCGAGCAGGGCCGGCGCCAGGAGCTTCTCTTGCCCGGCTCCCGCCGCCATCGCCGCCGGGCCCGGAGGAAGAGCGCCTTACGAGGCCGCAGCATCGGGCGCCTTGGCAGAGCGGGCACGGCCAGGACTCAGGCGCTCTCCTCCTCCGTCCCGGAAGTGCTTCTGCTCAGGCTGCCACTGCGACGCAGGCCTCAAGCGGAAGGAAGGCCCTAAGCGTTCTTCAGACTCTGCGGCCCAAGCTAGGCCCCAGGTCCCCCTAAGGCACTGTTTCTCAACCTGGGGTCGCCAAAGACCATCAGAAAACCCAGTATTTTCTTTTGATCATGGGGAATCTGTGTGGGAAGTTTGGCCCAATTCTATCGTTGGTGAGGTTCAGAAGGCTCTTTGGTTGTAGGTGAACTATAAATCCCAGCAACTACAACTCCCAAATGTCAAGGTCTATTTCCCCCAAACTCCACCAATGATGACATTTGGGCATATTGAGTATCTGTGCCAAGTTTGATCCAGATCTATCATTTCTTGACACCACAGTCTCTGGATGTAGGTGAACTACAACTCCCAAACTCAAGGTCAATGCCGACCAAACCTCTCCAGTATTTTCTGTTCGTCATGGGATTTCTGTGTGCCAAGTTTGGTTCAATTCCATCGTTGGTGGAGTTCAGAATGCTCTTTGATTGTAGGTGAACTGTAAATCCCAGCAACTACAACTCCCAAATGACAAAATCAATAAGCCCCCCCCCCCAACCCCACCAATATTCAAATTTGGGAGTATTGGGTATTTGTGCCAAATTTGGTCCAGTGAATGAAAATACATCCTGCATATCAGATATTTACATTACAATTCATTGTTGCTGTTCATTCGTTCAGTCGTCTCCGACTCTTCGTGACCTCATGGACCAGCCCACGCCAGAGCTCCCTGTCGGCCGTTACCACCCCCAGCTCCCTCAAGGTCAGTCCAGTCACTTCAAGGATGCCATCCATCCATCTTGTCCTTGGTCGGCCCCTCTTCCTTTTGCCTTCCACTTTCCCCAGCATAATTGTCTTCTCTAGGCTTTCCTGTCTCCTCATGATGTGGCCAAAGTACTTCAACTTTGTCTCTAGTATCTTTCCCTCCAGTGAGCAGTCAGGCTTTATTTCCTGGAGGATGGACTGGTTGGATCTTCTCGCAGTCCAAGGCACTCTCAGCACTTTCCTCCAACACCACAGCTCAAAAGCATCGATCTTCCTTCGCTCAGCCTTCCCTAAGGTCCAGCTCTCACATCCGTAGGTGACTACAGGGAAGACCATGGCTTTGACTAGGCGGATCTTTGCAAAATTACAGTTATGAAGTAGCAACAGAAATAATGTTATGGTTGGGGGTCAGCAACACGAGGGACTCTATTAAGGGGTCACAGCATTAGGAAGGTTGAGAACCACTGCCCTAGAAGGAAACAACAAGAAGACCCAGTGTCCTATCCTATGATAGGCGAGGCCCGAACCTTTTAGGGCTTTATAGGTCATGACCTGCACCTTGAATTTGGCTCGGCAACTTATCGGCAGCCAATGAAGCGGTTTTAATAGGGGCGTTGTATGCTCCCTATAGTTTGCTCCAGTAAGGAGCCTGGCTGCCGCACGTTGTACCAGTTCAAACTTCTGGGCCGTCTTCAAGGGCAGCCCCACGTAGAGCGCATTGCAATAGTCCAGTTTGGATGTAACCAAGGCGTGGACCATCCTGGCCAAGTCAGACTTCACAAGGTATGGTTGTAGCTGGCGCACAAGTCTGAGTTGTGCAAAGGACCTCCTGGCCACCGCTGACACCTGAGCATCAAGCGACAGCGTTGAATCCAGGAGGAACCTCAAGCTACGGACCTGCGCCTTCAGGGGGGAGTGTAACCCTGTCGAGCACAGGTTGCCACCCAATGATATGATCAAGCAAAGCCATCCCTTTCTGATCATGTTATGTGATTTCAGCTCTGCTAAATTACGGGTTCAGGGTTTGAAGTGCCTGACTTCCAAAGGAACGAATCAAACACAGACAAGTCAAGGCAAAACCAGAGGTTTATTTCCAATGACCAGAGAGGATGTCAGCAGAGAAAACACTCAAAAGTACTGACTTACCAATAATAATAATAATGCTTTATTTATACCCCACTACCATCTCCCCAAGGGACTCGGTGCGGCTTACATGAGGCCAAGCCCACAGAACATCAATAACAAAAACAATCAATACAGTACAATTAATATAAATCACATAAACCATAAAGAATAAACAGTAACACATGAGCATTTAAAAACCTAACTGCAAACTTATGGGCTTATTTATAACACATTCTAATTTGTGAATTTTAATCACAAATTTTAATCATACATTCTAATTTATGAATTTTATTAATGATGATGATGATGATGATTATTATTATTATTATTTGACAGGAAGGCAGAGCAATACAGAACAATTGAAAATTGCTGCAGCAGTTCCTCATTGGTCTTGGAGGGTGCCAGCTAGGATCCACAGCTCCATTGGAGGAGGTACTTCTGCCTTTGAGCCAATCAGAGGTGAGGCAGGAAATTTAATACACTGTCACTCATGGATTTGAAGTCTTCTGTGTGTTTGTGAGTCCTTTCCAAAAACTGGCTGAAATGTGGTTTGATGGGTGGCTGATGGGTCCTGATGATCCAATGCCCCCAATACTCAAGTCAAAATAAAAGTATAAATATAGGATTTAAAAAGCACAATCAAACGATGTGTAGTTAATTGGAACATGTACATCTAGGTAAGGGTTTATTTTCTACTTCAGGAGTTATTCATTTACATGGGTGCACATTAAAAAAAGGCTCATTTTCTGGTTAGATCTTATTTTGGAGGAAATAGAGTAACTGCATTTTCATAGCGTGTTGATGTTGTTTTGTATTTTCATTTGTTTTAATTGATTCTTCAATGGGAATAATAATTTTAAATCATATTTTAATATGTGCAATTGATTGTTTTTCATCAAAACCATTTACATTACATTGGAAGCTGGTTTGGGTTCCTGTAGGAGGAAGGAAGGATGTAATAAAACCCATCAGTCAATAATAGCTAAACTTTGT
Source organism: Anolis sagrei (assembly GCF_037176765.1). NCBI lineage: Eukaryota > Metazoa > Chordata > Lepidosauria > Squamata > Anolidae > Anolis > Anolis sagrei. Next base: position 15,239,064 of record NC_090034.1, on the reverse strand, counting down.
TTACTGGAAATATTAATTAATTACAAGCATTACATTATTAGCCTTAGGTAAGTCACACTCTCTCGGCCTCAGGGGAAGGCAAGGGCAAACACCCTCTGAACAAATCCTGTCATGTATTTGCACGTCCTCATTTATTATCTAATTGGTTTATCACCCATCTCAACGTTTAATTCTTTATAAGTTTATTGCTATCATTGTGTATTCTTGTGTATTATTCTTGTTTGTTACTTTGCAAGGCATTTAATGTTTGCCTGTTTTTGTGCTGGAAACCACCCTGAGTTCCTTTTGGAAGAGAGGTGCGGTCTAGAAATAAAGTTTTATTATTATTATTAAGAACATCCTGTGATAGGTTTCTCATAGGTTTGCCATGAGTTGGAAATGACGTGGAAGTAATTAATTGTAGCTGGTTAATTTCAGTGATGCCTGACCTGTAGTTAAAACAGGAATATTCTATTCAACAGGAAGGGAGAGTGCCTTCGAGCTTGCTGGCTGTGCTTCCAAATTCTATTTTCAGCAGTTCCATGGGTTACAGAATATCAGGCGTAACCCCAAAAACCCGTGCACAGCAACCATAAGTCATCCGGGGTGTCAAAGTTGACAGCTATAAACACATTCAGCTGACAGAGTCAAATAGTTGCTTCATTGATAGCCTGTGGTCTCAAAGCATTGGCAAAAGTGTGAAGCTAGTAGCCAGCTGTCCAGCGCTGCTTCTTATGCAAGTGTTGCGAAAAGGGAGACTCAGTCCTCCTATAACCCTTGTCCCCACAGTCTGTGCCCTGAGCCAACATGGTTACTAGGGGTTTCTGAGGATTGCTGTCCAAAAATGTACTTCTCCAGGATCTGCACTTACCAAGGGTACATCTATGGTGTAGAATTCATGCAGTTTGATGACACTTTATCTGCTATAGCTCAATATATTGCAATCCTTGGAGTTGTAGTTTCCTTGAGACCTTTGGACTTCTGTGCCAAAGAGTGCTGCTGCCACATCAAAGCTTCAACTCTTGGGCTTGCATAGCATTGAACCATGACAGCAAAAGTGGTTAAACTGCATTAATTCTACAGTGTAAGCACATCCTAAGCCATAGTAGCAAAGGCTGGATCTACACTGTCATATAATCCAATATCTGATCCCAGATTATCTGCTTTGAACTGGATTATATGAGACTGGATCTACACTGTCATATAATCCAGATGACTAAAGCAGATAGCCCACATTATCTGTTTTGAACCGGGTTATATGGGTCTACACTGACATATGATCCAGTCCAAAGCAGGTAATCTGGGATCAGAAGCTGGATTATATAACAGTGTAGATGGGGGCTAAATCTGCCAAGTTATTTCTGTACATGAATCTTGAAATATCATTTCTTCTCATTCGAAGAAGTAGTTATATGAGCAGAGGCGGCCCTACATAATTTTCAACAGTAAGCAAACAGTATTTTGGCGCTCCCCCCCCCCCCCCCCCAATCACTGATATATATTTTCAGTTCATCGTGGGAGTTCTGTGTGCCATATTTGGTTCAATTCCATCATTGGTGGAGTTCAGAATGCTCTTTGATTGTAGGTGAACTATACATCCCAGTAACTACAACTCGCATATGTCAAGGTCTATTTTCCCTCAAGAGCGCCCCTGAGCAAAATCAACTATACTGCAAATGCTTACTTTGCGTAATGGGTTGAGCCGCTCCTGTGTATGAGACATGTATCTTGATGAATGAAGAACACAGAGAGTTTTTACAAGCATTTAAATAAACAGAGGCTGGGTGGCCATCTGTCAGGGGTGCTTTGATTGTGCTTTTCCTGCATGGCAGAATTAGTTTGGACTAGATTAGCTTCCAGGCACAATTCAAAGTGCTGGTTTTAACCTTTAAAGCCTTAAATGGTTCTGGCCCAGTTTACCTCTCCGAACATATTTCCTGCTATGAACCATCACGCAGTTTAAGATGGTCAGGAGAGGCCCTGCTCTTGATCCTGTCACTCTCGCAAACACGGTTGGTGGGGACGAGAGACAGGGCCCCCCATCTGTGGACATCAGGCTGGCCACCTCCCTCCTTTCCTTCAGGACACTACTGAAGACCTGGCCGTGGGAGCAGGTGTTCGACTAGACTCATTGGCATTGACTACAGGATAATGGCATCTTAAAATGGAAATTTGAACATTATGACATTGGAGTTATCTAACTGGACCTTGGATTTTGCAGCATGTTAATTGAATGTTAAATGTTTTATTGATGACTTTAATGTTTTAATTGAGCTTTATTGTTTTTAATCGAATGTATATGTTGACAGCATCACTGATGCTTATGTAAGCCGCCCTGAGTCCCCTGTGGGAGAAGGGCGAGGTAGAAATGAAGGAAATAAATACATAAATAAATAGATGGCCCATGTCTCTTCCAAACCTATGATTCTATAAGTAACATTTCCTTTTCTTTTATGGCACACAAAGCCAATTCCTTATGTGGTCAATCCTGCAATGGAAAATGGATGTGGTGAAGAACATTTGCAGGAGAAAAATGAAATGTGCCTATATACCGTGGTGCTACAGTTCTTCAGCGAGCCTTAATTTGAGCCCCATTTTTAATTCCTCTATTCCATATTGCTGGAAAATGTTGCTTACTCTAAGACTCCTACTACACTGCCATATCATGCAGATTATCGAAGCAGATAATAGGGGCTCCATCCTGTCTGTTGAGAGAAATCATATGACAACAATGACAGACAAACACAGTCTTGAGGAAATATTTATTTTGCCAAAAATACACGCAAAAGAGAGAAAACCTCTTCTGAATGGCCATTCTTTCATTGCTAGGAATGGGTAACAATATTGTATTAGCTTTCTTACATTTTCTTTCTTTCATTGCTGAGATAATCGTTCCAGATTTCTGCCCCTTCCCTTTGCCATAGCACAGCGATAAAGCACATGTTTTGCATGCAGAAGGTTCCAGGTTGGAGTTGGGACAACAGTGGGGCTCTCTGCCTTGGAGTGTGGTGGAAGCTCCTTCTTTGGAGGTTTTTAAACAGAGGCTGGATGGCCATCTGTCAGGCGTGCTTTGATTGTGCTTTTCCTGCATGGCAGGGGGTTGGACTGCATGGCCTTTGAGGTCCCTTGCAACTCTATTATTTTATTATCTGCAATTACTAAAAGGGCTGCTTGATAGTTCTCATGTCAGGGAGAAAAGGACTCTTACAGTTTTAGTCTAAACATTACCGGAACAAAATAAACTGCTGAGCCTATTGGGGAGAGTTAGAGTATTGGGCTTTGGATAGATTAAAATCTGGAGCGGACTTACTGGCTCACTAGTGTGGCCCATTATAAGATCATGCTTAATTTTCAGATGTAAATTACATAAATGGTTACACTGAGTAGTGACATTTTCTTAGTAGCCCCTCATTATTACATTTTAAATAACTATGAATGAGAAATGAGTGAGACTCCTTTCTTTAGCTGGGCATTTCTTCAGAACGTTTTGGGGAATATTACTATCTGAATTGCATCTTAAACATTTATATAGTATATTCTTTGTAAGCCAGGATGGAAATCAGCTAAAAATGAGTCCTATTTAGTCCGACAAGGCTTGTTTGAGAGGGCAATGCTATGTACATTAATGTAATCTATTTTGCAGGAAACATATTCCTGATTACAGTGTATCTCTGACAGTAAAATGGTAGTGGAACAAAGAATCTAATATGGAGTTTTTGACCATATTTTCAAGAATCTATTGAAACTGCTAAATCCTTTCCTTGGATTGCTCTTTTATAATTTGATTTAAAACATGCAGCAGATCCAACATTTCTTCTGCCTAAAAGGGTCTTGTGCAATTCAAAATCTTTTGAATTTTTACTCTTAAGTAAATAACACCAGCTCCCCCACCCAGCTTTTTTATTTTCAAAGAAATGCCCACAACAAGGCTTATTTGGAAAGAAAGATCCTACATGATCTACTTGTTTGAGTTCTGGACTAGGATTCAGGGAGACCAGAGTTCAAATCCCTTCCCAGCCATGAAAACCAACCAAATGATCATGGGTAAGTCACATTCTTCCCATCTAAGAAAAGTAATGCAGTAGCAAACCCTGAATAAATCATGCCAACCCCCCAACCCCCCCCAAAAAAAACTACAATAGGGTTTCCACAGACCAGAGCCTGCTTTAAGATACATAACAAGAAGTGCAATGTAATGTTTGTGTCTGTGGAAGGGAACTGAAACTTTCCCCATTATATATTGGTCCTACTTCAAGATGAGACTTTCTAATTTAGGCTGGATCTACACTGCCATATAATCTAGATTATGCTTCCTCAAAGTGCGCCCCCCCAGCTGTTTGGGTCTTCAACTCCCAGAATTCCTGACAATTGAACAAGCTTGTTAGGGCTTCTGGGAGTTGGAGGCCCAAACAGATGGAGGGCCGCAGTTTGAGGATGCCTGATCTAGATTATCAAATCAGATAATCCATATGATCTGTTTTGAACTTGATTATATGAGTCTACACTGTTGCGGTGGTGCAAAAAGGAGCCGTAATGGCGCAATGGGTTAAACCCTTGTGCTGGTTGAACTGCTGACCTGAAGGTCAGCGGTTCAAATCTGTGAGACAGATATGGGGTGAGCTCCCATCTGTCAGCCCTAGCTTCTCATGTGGGGAAACGAGAGAAGCCACCCAGCAGAATGGTAACACATCCGGGCGTCCCCTGGGCAACGTTCTTGCAGATAGCCGATTCTCTCACACCAGAAGCAACTTGCAGTATGTTTGCTTCTGACATGATTTTTATAAAAATCAAGTTCAAGGCAGATCAACTGAATTTTATATGGCAGTGTAGATGGGACCTTATTAATACAAATAAATAATAAAAATAAAATTGGAGGGATTTTAAACCAAGAGGCATCTCTAGTGTGCAGTTTAATTTTCAAATCATGTTGTTTTGAGTCAGGGCCCTTCTACACAGCCATATAATCCAGATTATCAAAACAGATAACCCACTTTCTCTGCTTTGAACTGGATTGTATGAGTCTACACTGCCATATAATCCAGTTCAAATCAGATTATCTAGATTTTATATGACAATGTAGAAGGGGCCTTAGTGATAGAGCATTGATCTTAGAAAAATGACGAATTAAGCTAAACCTCTCCAAATAGTTTTCACTCTAGGAATGAATATTTTCCTAGAGGAGTTTCAGAAATTGCTGATTGTGGACTCTTCTCCACATCATCCATTTCCTCTTCAATGGGCAGGGTTTACTGTTCACTTTCCAAGAAGCAAATGGCTTGAATTTTTAATGGGAATGAAGAGGTGAACGTAAGCCTACAAATAGGTGCACCACCAGACTCTTACCTTCAGTTATGTGAAAGCAAATGAAACTAGAGGTTAGTCGATGGATTGCACCAGTTAATCGACTCAATAGCTTCAGATCTAAATGAAGATGACACCTAAGACTAAAGAAGAGACTAAAGAAAATATGAGGTTCCCTGGGAGGTTTTGGACCAATCTCTCTGGAGCAGGCATGGGCAAACTTTGGCCCTCCAGGTGTTTTGGACTTCAACTCCTACAATTCCTGGCCTCAGGCCCCTTCCTTAAGCGGCTGAGGGGGAAAAGGAAGGGGCCTGAGGCCAGGAATTGTAGGAGTTGAAGTCCAAAACACCTGGAGGGCCAAAGTTTGCCCATGCCTGCTCTAGACTGACCTACCTTGCATGACTGTAGTGATGATAAATAGGGAAGAGGGCCATGAACTCCACCCTGAGAAAGGACAGGACAGAAATGTAACAAACAATTCTTATGGCATTTCAACATTGCAAAGCCTATGTCCTGGCTTTGTTTCATCTTATCCTAAATGAAAATAAAAGCAGACTTTGGGCGGCTTTGTATATGCCATTTTGTTTTGCTATTACTTTAACCCATAACACAACAAAGCTTCAGAGAGACTTCAGAGAGACTCCCAATGTCAAGACTTACTGAGTTGTGAAACTGTATTCCTTTTTGTTTTTTCCACAGTAGAAGACAGGCTCAAAGAGTTGAGGGACTACAGGCATACCTCACATAGGTGCTTTATTTTAGAGGGTTTCACCAATTTGGTGCTTTTTAATGAAACAACAGTACTGTGAAAGCCAGTCCAGTTTATAACATGTATTCACTTTGTATCTCAGTATAATATTTTGGTATTATTATTATTATTATTATTATTATTATTATTATTATTAGAAACACAACAAGATGAGTGCACAGCAGACACTCTGCTGGCTGTTGTATTGGATCACATGTCAGACTTTCCAAGTGTCTAAGACGGTGTGATGTATCGGCGAATAATGCGTGCAAATCCCAGTAAGGTGGCCTTCTGCAGCTGGCAGATGGTAATCTTATCAGTGCCGATTGTGTTTAAGTGCAGGCCAAGGTCTTTAGGCACTGCACCCAGTGTGCCAATCACCACTGGGACCACCTTTACTGGCTTATTATTATTATTATTATTATTATTATTATTATTATTATTGCTACTCTTGCAAAAGCCCAGCACTATTAAGCACTCAACCAATGATCATGTAATATGTGTATTGGCTTCTGTAGGAAGTGAATAAGAAGGGCTGGGATTCACTTCAAGGTGACATTTGCTTTATAGCAATGGTTTGGAATCTGGTTCACCATATGAGTGAGATATGCCTGACATTTGCTTTATAGTAATGGTTTGGAATCTAGCTCGCCATATTGGCGAAATATGTCTGCACAGGATGCCATTTCCATTAGACAATCACATAGAAAAATTTAGATCTTGCAAAGAAGTCCAACCTGCTTAAGCAAGAGGCTGAAACGGACAGGTTCAAGTCCCCATTGAGCTATGAAACTAATTGGCTGACCTGAGGCCATCCCAGCTCCCTTCACTGTCCTGCCTCACAAGGTTGTTATGAAGACAATGAAGAGACAAAGATCTGTATGGACTACCTTCAACTCATTGCAAGAAGATGGAATATAAATGCAAGTCTCAGTAGAGGGGAAGAGGTAGAACGAGCAGATTGTGGATCACTGGTTCTCTAAATCAGAGCATTGGTCAAATAGCAAAATGCGATAGCAAGAATTTGAGCCTGGACGCTACAACCCAATTCCTGCAACACCTTTTGGGATAATGCTGAGCACAGGGTAGGAACTGTGTCACCCTCCAGACATGAAACTGCTACTCCCAGCTTTCTTCACCATTTGTTATGCTGCTATGAGTTGCAGAGAGCTGTCGTTCGTGAACTTCTGGAGGGCCACACAAGCTCCCCACCCAGAAAAATCAAGAAGAAGAATAGGAGAAAGAAACATAGTGTGTAGGTGTACATATCTATTTTTCAACATAGGGACTTCTGCGATGATGACCAAGGTCTACACTAGCACGAAAACACATTTATTAACTAGTGTAAACCTATGAATGAGTAACACGCAATCAAGAGTAAAACAACATTAACAAAGTATTCCTGGGATTACAAGCCTTGGAGACGGCATCTGCTATAAACGGATCATCTAGTCCACACCGCATGATGGTTTACAGCAACTTAGGAGTGTACCATTTCCACGAATTCTGCACCAAAAGGAGAAAATATGAATTGGTTGGTCGCTGGCAGTTGCTTCTTTCCCCGAGCAAAAGCAAGAGGGCATGGCAAAAGCAGAAAAAGGGGGTAAGCTAGGGTTCTCCAGATGCTGGACTAAGGCCCCTTCTACCTGGATTATATGAGTCTACACTTCCATATACTCCAGTTCAAAGCAGAAAATCTGGATTTTATGTGGTAGTGTAGAAGGGGCCTAAGAAATGACCAGTCCTGATCCACCATCAGTACATATATCTTGGCTGTGAGTTTGTACTGGAATGAGATAGTTTCCTGTTTTGATTGTGGACATTCTAGAAGCTTTGTAAAGAGATAGACTTTTTTCTATCATCTCTTTGTACAATTATCATGTATAGATCCGGAGTGTCACTCATTTTAATCAAGGGCTACATCTGCTTTATGGTTGCCTTCAGAGGGCCATTGAATCAATGGATGGAGAATCCATGGATCCAGAGAGCTAACTATATATTATTTTACATAGTGATCATTACTCTTTAGTTTTAACCCAATTTGGATCCTCCTATGTTATTGAATGAAAACTCCTATCACTTGATTACTGGAAATAATGGGAATTGTAACCCAACACCACTTGTGACTCGGATGTTGGGGAAAAGTTAAAGGACATCTTAAAGTCAGACATCCTATCCATAAGCCTTGCATCTAAATCCAAACCCCATTATCCTGACCAAATAGAACAATTGCAGCCTTTCAGATGTTACTGTATCCCAGCTCCCATCAACTCTAATAATGATGTCTAATAATGAGGAATATAGGAGTTGTAGTCCAACATCTGGAGAAGAGCCACATCTAATGACATGGCAGGCAAGATTTGGCCCACAGACCTTGGGTTTCACCCATCTGATATAGGTTATCATTGTAAGTGACTGTGGGTGGAAGGAAAATGCTGAATTCCAATACAGGCCATCTTAACCTGAGGGTAATGTTTCAGCCATCGCATACCGGCCTTGGGCAGAGCTGGAGTCATGTCACCCTGCATTCTTTGCCACAAGCAGTAGCCCCCATCTCTGTGTGTTTACACATGCCTTCAGTCCATCTATGCATCTTTTCTCATGTTACACACATAGCCAGCCAGTGGTGCGGGAAGAATTAAGGCAGCTGGGGAGAAGACAGCTCCATACTACAGCAATTCAGCCATATGGTGTGTGTGTGTGTATATATATATATACACACACACACATATACATATACATGTGGCGTGTGTTATTGCAATCTCTGTGTCAAATGTCTGGGCCATTTGTCCTTAAGGGTCCTGCATATGGATGGCATCCAAGCAGCCTCTGGTTGCCATTCTTATGATCACACAAAAAAAAAGAGGTACAGTAGAGTCTTGCTTATCCAACGTAAATAGGCTGGCAGAACGTCGGATAAGCAAATATGTTGGATAATAAGGAGGGATTAAGGAAAAGCCTATTAAATGCCAAATTATGTTATGATTCTACAAATTAAGTACCAAAACATCATGTTTTACAACAAATTGACAAAAAAGCAGTTCAATACACAGTAAAGTTATGTAGTAATTACTGTATTTATGAATTTAGCACTGAAACATCACAATGTATTGAAACAGCTGTGGATCCGGGTGGGAAGCAGATTGTGTTGGATAATAGAGAATGTTGGATGAGCAAAGGTTGGATAAGCGAGTGTCTACTCTAGAAAGGAAAATGGAAGAAAAAGGACTGGAGGAGGTTACATACCGTCTGCCCCGATTTTTCCATCTCCATCATGGTCTGCTGCTGCCATCAACGATTTGGTTTCTGTCGGTGTTAAAACTCGGGCTCCACTTTCAAACCTCTGGAGGAAAAATCTAGTGAGAGAAGGGAGAAAAGCAACAGGGAGCTAAGGAAACAAAAATACCCGAAGAGGAATCCTATGCAACACAAAAGCTTCTTAACATCAGTAATAGAGGTTACTCAAAGAAGTGTGCATGGGAGGGGGAAGATGAAGCTCTTTTGATAGAAGTGTTTAGGAAAGTGAGCAATCACTGAACAAGCACTGCAATGGGATATCTCATGGCTTAATTAGGAGGAGGTGCCTTTGGTTGTCTGAACCATGGCTTATGGAGTAAGTCATGCATTTCGGTGACAGATGAGCAGGAAAACCACTTGCCTTCTTAACTTTCGGTCTGTGCTCTTGCAACCCTCCCATGGGCTTTTATTTAAGGCTGGGGAACTGCATTGGAACAAGTCATGGTTTAAATGGATAAACCATACTTTATATAGTTCACCCATTTTGCAGCATCAGAAGACAAAAGGGGAAAGCGGGAGGACAAGGGAGAAACTGGAACATTTTTAAACCAGCTGATAAAGTGGGATGGTGGTTGAATTAGAACTGTTCCCCTCGACCTGGGATGTTTGCAGGGCACTGACCACTGTATCACATTGTCATCTCAAAGGGAAGTTCAGAATGAAAAACAGGAAAAGCCTCACTTGAGTTCATCTTCCTCTATGAAGCCACTCTGGTCATTATCCAGGAACCGGAAGATATCCTTCACTTGGCTGCTGCTCTTTTTGGCCATACCGGTGAGCTGAAAGAATTTTTTGTGGTTGAAACTATCTGGAGCTGAGACAGAAAAAAGAAAGCTTCTGTTAATTAGACATCCAGGGACAGAAGATAGAGATTTCCTTAGACTTAGGCCCCTTCCACACAGCTGTATAAAATCCACATTGAACTGGAATATATGGCAGTGTGGACTCAGGTAATCCAGTTCAAACCAGATATTGTGGATTATCTGACTTGATATTCTGGTTACATGACTGTGTGGAAGGGCCCTTAGAGTGCATCTACACAGCAACATTATTGCAGCTTCATACCACTTCAACTGCCATGATTCGCTGCTATGGAATCATGGGAGTGGTAGTTTTAGAACAGTAGTTCTCAACCAGGAGTCCCCAGATGTTTTTGGCCTACAACTCCCAGAAATCCCAGCCAGTTTACCAGCTGTTAGGGTTTCTGGGAGTTGAAGGCCAAAAACATCTGGGGACCCCAGGTTGAGAACCACTGTTTTAGAAGGTCTTTAGCTTTCTCGGCCCAAGAGTTCTGGTATCTCGCAAAACAACAATTCTCACTATTCTATAGCAATGAGCCATGGCAGTTAAAATTGTGTCAAATAGTATTTATTCTCAGATGCACCTTAGAGGCATTTAAAGATCCTTGGGTGTCCTCAGACATCCATGCTTCCTTTCACACAACTGCTTGCATGCATGTAAACCAGCCACCACTGCAGCTAAAAGAAATAATTTTCTTAAGCATTTGCCATAACTGCAAAATGTAGTGTTTCAATTCATGCATATACAGTACAGTAGTACAAACACAATTGTGTGGGATGTCTATGAGAAATCAGGTACCAGATATTTGTGGCCTACAACTCCCAGAAATCCCGACCAGTTTACCAGCTGTTAGGATTTCTGGGAGTTGAAGGCCAAAACATCTGGGGAACCCAGATTGAGGACCACTGCCTGAATGAATGCTGTACTGAAATCACTCTACCTCATTTACACAACTTATAGCAATGGAGGAGACCCACATATTGGCATCACTGGGGATTGTGTGCAAGATGTGTGACACCATCAGAGGAGACACCAAAAAGACTTCTGTAAAACTTTGGTGTTGCGTTTCAGCAAAAACATGTTTTAATTAAGCCTATCCACAAAGTTAGATATCCTGTAACCACAAAGACATTTTTGTAAGCCCATCTCGTATCTGCAGCATCAGTAGACCCACAAGGCTAAACCTTATGCTGTGTTCTGAACTTCTAATGCTCATGTGTTCTGGTTAGAGCTGTCATTATTACCCAGTTGTAGTTGCACTTTCATGTGCAGGCTTGGAGACTAGGGCATACTGGAGCCATGAGTTCAAATGACAGCAAAGGAGATTCCACCTAAACATTAGGAAGAACTTCTATCCATCTTCAATATCATACAAACACATGGAGTGTACCGGAGTACTGGAGTACTGTTGCTTCCACTGTTTCTGGGTCTTTTTTATAGTCACTGATTTTTCTCTCTCAAATTTTCTTGTATTTTAGTTACAATATTGTGCATCAGTGCCATTGTACATTCATCCACCAGAAATATGCATTGGCTACTTGACCAACTTTGCTGCCTGATAATGTAACAATAGCTCTCAATTATTATTATTATTATTATTATTACCCTGATTACTCTCCAGAAGGAGACTGATATGGATGCCAGATTCTAATACCCAGAGATACAAGTACCTCCTTCGAAAGATATAACATCTCAATGGGATTCTGGACATGTTTAAAGTTAATATTAAACCAAAGTAGACGATACATTAAAATACAGTGTACATTGAAATAATCTAAATTATACAGACAGTGTCAGTGTTCATTCAAACTGTATTGGTCCAAACTGGATGGGGTTATTATTTATTATTTATTTATTTAGAAGTTTTCTATACTGGCCTTCTCACCTCAACGAGGGACTCAGGTCGGTTTACAGCATATATGAAAGTACAATAACATATAAGTACAACAAAGTGCAAAGTCATTACATATTAAAATAGTACAATAAAGTACAATAAAAACTCTGTATGGGTTATGACCCCATACAGTGACTGTAAGTGAACATTGGCATTGTGAAATATTTGGCAACAGTAAAAAGTTTCTGAACTCCACCTAGTGACTGTTTTAGGCATTTACACAAATATGTTATCAGCAACCTGTAGCGTTTACAGTGTACTTTGCAGCAAATGCCTCCACTGTACTTAATAAAAAGGGAAAATCAATGTCATGCAAAGTACCAATGATTACAAAATCAAGGTATTGATCATATCTGGAAAACACTGAAGAGGGTCTATATCCTACAGTATCAAATGCACAGCCAAGATTTAATGAAGCACCCCCATCTCATTAGAATGCAAATTGGCTTTTGTCTTTAATAAATGGTAAAATTATAGAATTGCTTTGAAATAATTTTTTATGATTTATTACCAGTAAATGTTTGATTTGCATGCCTATTTTATATATCTATTAGGGCTGGGCGGTTTCGTTCGTTAATTTCGTAATTCGTTATTAATTCGTATTTAAATTAGCTTACGATCCGATATTGAGCCATGCAGGAATAGTGTGAGGAGTAATTAAAAATTGAAACAATTTTTCCAATTTATTTCGTATTGTTTCGTAATTGTTTCATAATTGGTTCAAAATTGTTTCAAAATTATTTCGTAATTGTTTCGTAATTATTTCCGCATGTCTGGTGCAAGTTTTATAGTTGTTGTTTGTTTTATCAGTGATTAAAAAATAAATTATCACAGCAACAGTCAACAACAGAGGGAGAGGGAAGCTTCAGAAGTTCCCCTTGTCCCATTTGGAGGTTTTTTTAGCATATTGCGCAATCGCGTCTGCCATTAACGAATCGATTCGAAATTAACGAAATTTCGTAAATAACGAAATTTTGAAATCTCAAAATTTCGGAAGTATTTAGAATTTGGAAACGCTAGCGCCCCTTGGAAACGAATCGAGTTTAGAAACAAATTTTTCCGTGGTTACCCAGCCCTAATATCTATATTGTTGTACAGCGTGAGGTGGATTGGTTCACTGATTATTTAAGAGGGGATGGTGGGATTTCCTGTGGGATTTCCTGGGGCACAAAGTTATGAAGATTCAAGTCATAACTCTGGGAGAAATCTGATAACTCTGGGAGAAATCTGACTTAGAAAGTGCAGGGCTTCAAGGTCAGTCAGAGGAGTCAGAAACTGCAACATTAGATAAGAAGTCAGGCAAAGAGCTAAGTGATATGGAAGGGTCCCAGGGAAAAACACCTGGAGCTACCTACGGAGATCCACAAAAGTCTTCGTTTACAGATTAGAGTAGAAAATAGGTGGCACTGGTCTGCACAATTATGTGGGAAAGTTGGGGAGAAAATTAGTGGGAAAAAGAATGATTTCATGGGTGCCTATTAATTAGCAAGTTGTTTACCCAAGGGTTAGTTCAGGCAACATAGCATTCGAGTGAGACACTAGGCCTGAGTTCTCTGGTTCTTGTTTCAAGTCAAGCCTTGGTTTTGGAGTTAAGTATCCTGGAAGTTTTCTGTGTTCTCGTTTTTGTATTTCTGCTCAACTTTTACTTGGGGACTTATACAGTACTTGTGATTTTTTGGCTATTGCTGGACTGTGTTACTTTGGAATTTACATGAGACATTTGGATTACTGTTTGGTTATAACCTATTGCTAACTCTTTTTTGGATTATATATCTTCTTTCTTTATTCTTTCTTTATTTCTGAATTTTCATATATTTTATGTGTTTTTACAATAAACGGTTTGCTTATACTCTGGACTTTTGTGTAGGTCTTTCCAGGCCTGGGGTGCAACATATATACCAGGGTTGTGTCAGAATTTCTCGGATAAAAAGGCAAAAGGTTTAAGAAGTTGCAGAAAGGCCTGAATGGCTCCATCCTGACTCTCCTTCCTCCAGCAAGTAAAAAAAATCTTATTCCATCAAGCATTTAGAAACTAAGGTCCCATCTACACTGCCATATAATACAGTTTGAAACTGCATTATATGGTTAGTGTAGACTCATATAATGCATTCAGGGCAGTTAAACTGCATCATAAGAGTCTACCCCAGGCATGGGCAAACTTGGGCCCTTCAGGTGATTTGGACTTTAACTCCCACAATTCCTAGCAGCCTTGTGGCTGCTAGGAATTGTGGGTGTTGAAGTCCAAAACACCTGGAGGGCCCAAGTTTGCCCATGCCTGGTCTACCCTAACCTTAAAATGCAGTTCCTTTATATGGCAATGTAGATGGGGCTTCAAATGGGCTTTTAAGTGTGTTTCTTATGCTGTTTTGTTGGTCTGTACATAATCTTTAAATTAATTGCAGTGGTTTTAATATTATAATTTTTCAGGAATAACCTGAATATTTAATATTTTTAGTATAGGGATCCCTATAGTGGAAGCTGCCTCGGGTCCTACTACTAGGGAAAAGAAGGGGCATAAGTGAATTAAATCAATTAATCAGTAAATAACTAATAAATGGCTGAGATGATCCTGTCATTTGAAGGGTAATTTTCATTCTTTTAGAAAAAGAATTATTGTGCTATAGTACAAAAGTGCTATTCTATTAATAAATTAACACATTGATCCACAAATGCACAATAATTCTAAGCATGAAAAACAGAGAGAAGACTTTTTGTTTTAATTTTTCTTTGAATTCAAACGAAACCCAGGCCCCTTCTACACTGCCATACAATCCAGATTATCGAAGCAGATAATCTAGATTATCAGATTTGAACTGGATTATATGAGTCTACACTGCCATATAATCCAGTTCAAAACAGATCATCTGGATTTTATATGGCAGTGTATATGGGGTCCCATTTTCTGTTAAATTTCTGAGAGTGCCTTGGACTGCGAGAAGATCCAACCAGTCCATCCTCCAGGAAATAAAGCCCGACTGCTCATTGGAGGGAAGGATACTAGAGACAGAGTTGAAGTCCTTTGGCCACATCATGAGGAGACAGCAAAGCCTAGAGAAGACAATTATGCTGGGGAAAGTGGAAGGCAAAAGGAAGAGGGGCCGACCAAGGGCAAGATGGATGGATGGCATCCTTGAAGTGACTGGACTGACCTTGAAGGAGCTGGGGGTGGTGACGGCCGACAGGGAGCTCTGGCGTGGGCTGGTCCATGAGGTCACGAAGAGTCGGAGACGACTGAACGAATGAACAACAAACAACAAGACAGAGGCAATGGAAACATGGATTTGGATATTTAAAAAGAAACTACAGAGGACTTCAGCAACAATTCTCCAGAAATATTTGTCCCATTTGGAAGAACATAGTTTACTGACAGTGCAATAAATTGTCTTTCAGGTTTGCTTCATTACTCTTAAGGTATCATATCCCATCTGTTCTTGAATGCTAAGCAGGGCCAGCCCTGATTAATACTTGGATGGGAGACCACCAATGAATACCAGGCATTGTAGGCTGGATTTCAAAGGAAGGGGCTGGAAAAAACACCTCTGAGTGTTTTCTTTGCCAAAGAAAACCCTATACCATAAGTTGGCAAGTGACATTAAGGCATATATACTTACACACAGGGCTTTAAGTCTTTTCTTGTGGCTTTTGCTTCCAAAAAAACCCCAGTACTTTTAAAGCACAATAACAACAATATGCAGTCATTTTACCTTGGCAGTCTCTGAGTGCAGCAGCCAGGTCGGAAGGGCTGATGAGGTCGTTGAGGCTCATATTAATCTGTTCCAGAAAGGAATAAAAGTACTGTAAAAGGCAAGTGAAGTGAAATGCGAGATGCAGAAGAGAAGAAAAAAGCAGATCTTTAACAAAACCAGTTCGTGTGTGTGACTTACAAGCAACTGGGATTTGTACTTTGGCTGGAATGCTCTCTGCAGATAAGACACTAGAGCTGTGTAGCAGAGAATTCTAAGTTTCTCAGCAAATTGCAAATCCAAAAGTCTTGTAGATTAGCAGTATGCCATGAGCAACCTCATCAGATGGGGTCCAAATCAGTAGCTGTGTGTAACTGGTCACTTTGTTCACACTGACAGTGCAATAAATTGTCTTGCAGCTGTGCTTCATTACTCTTAAGGTATCAGATCCTTAAGAGTATATGTAGACTCATATAATCCAGTTCAAAGCAGATAATGTGGATTATCTGATTTGATAATCTGGATTATATTGCAGTGTATAAGTGGCCTGTGCCTGCACTTAAGATGCCTTAGGATTCTCTGGGTATAGCTACACTGTAGAATTAATGCAGTTCGATGTCATTCCAACTGCCATGGAATCGTTTCAGGCCCTGTCTATACTACCATATAAAATCCAGATTATCTGCTTTGAATTGGATTATATGGCAGTGTAGACTGATATAATCTACTTCAAAGCAGATAATGTGGATGATATGGTAGTGAAGATCCAGCCTCAGTTGTAGTTTTAGAAAGTCTTTAGTCGTTTTTGCTATGAGGGGCTGATAACCCAGCACACTATAAATCCCATGAGGCTTCAGCAATGGCAGCTGATGTTGTGTCAAACTGCATTAATTCTACAATGTAGATGCGCCATCTGTTGAGTTGCTGGAGCAGACCAATATGACAACCCATTGGAAACTGACAGGTTTCTTCTCTTCTGGAGCCTAGCCTATCTTAATATCTTCTCCATCTTTCATCCTCTGGCAAGCTGAGAGATACCAAAAACGATGCCTTTACAATGTACATTTTAGTTACCCAGATCCAGATTGAATGTGGAATGTGTTCACTAAAAAGATAATTATTCCATTTTCTCGTGGCATTTGGACCGATTCTGGTCAGTAAAAAATAATAATTCTATCTTCGAGAACCATCGCGTTTGAAAGATCAGCAACAGACTTTGAATTCTACTCCTTGCAGCAGGAATACACAACTAAAGCACTCTCAAAAGATGCTCTGTTCAAAGACCTCCAAAGAAGGAGAGTCCTCCACCCTCCAGTCAAGAAGACCTTCCTAATACTTCAGCAGACTCTCTTTTCTTGGAACTTGAAACAGATTTCTTCGGTTCACAAATGTTTCTGCCTGTTTATGGACTAGTTTGACTTATTTGTGGTTTCTCCAAAGAGGCAAAAGAGAAAACGCAGAATAAACATTAGATAATAAGTTAATATTAAAGAGGCAACTGGGTACTTACTTCTTGGTGAGCTGGACACAGATGTTTCTGTCCTTGGAGCTGGTTGCTCCCCTTGTAATGGTTCCCAGGGAACAAAGGAACAGAGCTGGATTGATCTCCGGCAGAATTGTACCTTTGGCTTCCAGTCACCTGCCCAATTTATATAGGTTTCAAAAGGTGACAATAGCTTCTTGGGTTACCTTTTCATGGATTAGATGCTCAATTTGAGCCCCTGCTCAAATGTCTTGCTTAACTAATGAACTGGGTTTCTTTCCTCTCCGATTTAAACCCAAGTATGATATTGTAGAAAGAACTGCAGGCAGGAAATGAAGGCATTGGCTTCAAAAGTGGCCCAAGACCTTTTGCCGCCCAAGGTGAAGGCCAAGATGGTCTCTTCTCTATTTCACACCCAGAAGTTGGCTGGACTCTTGGCTATTTGCGGCTGATGTTTCGTGAGCTGACGGATTTTAACCGAGTTTTTGTCTAAAGTTTAAAGAAGCTTATCCAAGGTAATGGATCCTATCCAAAGGAGGATAGCACAGGCAGGGGCAAACTTCGGCCCTCCAGGTGTTTTGGACTTCAACTCCCACAATTCCTAACAGCCGGTAGTTTGCCCATGCCTTGGATAGCACATTGGAGAGATCCTTTCATATTTGGGTTAAACCCTGGGATGGATTCACCATCCCACTGACATGGAAACCATTTGGAGCTATTGCTGCAAATTTTAATTTTTCCTAGGACTGGCGAAATGCCATGTTTACTCTAATCTAATGTTCACCTTTTTTGACTAAATTATCCGCCAAAATTAGGGTGCACATTAGGTAAAGGTAAAGGTTTCCCCCTGACATTAAGCCCGGTTGTGTCCGACTGGGAGGTGATGCTCATCTCCATTTCTAAGCCAAAGAGCCGGTGTTGTCTGTAGACACCTCCAAAGTCATGTGGCCGGAATGACTGCATGGAGCTCTGTTACCTTCCCACTTGAGCAGTACCTATTGATCTCACATTTGCATGTTTTCAAACTGCTAGATTGGTAGAAGCTGGGGCTAACAGCCGGAGCTCATGCCACTCCCCAAATTCGAATCGGCAACTATTCAGTCAGCAAGTTCAGCTGTGCCACCGGGGGCTCAGGGTACACATTATATTTGTGTAATACAGTAATCTTAGTGTTGAGCCAAAGTAAAAAGGGAATCGGCTTCAGGAGCACCTGGAACTCCAATTTGATGACATTATCTCCAATTTAATGGCCACTGCTCAATGCTATGCTATCCTAGGATTTGTAGTTTGGTGAGGCAGTAGCATTCTTTGGCAGAGAACCCTCAAGACCTTATAAAACCATATGAACACATTTTCTTTAGTGTCAGGAGTGACTTGAGAAACTGCAAGTCACTTCTGGTGTGAAAGAATTGGCTGTCTGCAAGGAAATTGCCCAGGGAACGTCCGGATGTTTGATATTTTACCATCCTGTGGGAGGCTTCTCTCATGTCCCCACATAGGAAGCTAGAGCTGAGAAGGGAGCTCACCCCGCTCCCTGGATTCGAACTGTCAACCTGTTGGTCAGCAGTCCTGCCGGCAGAAGGGTTTAACATATTGCGCCACCAGGAGCTCCCATATGATTTCATAATAATGAACTATGGCAGCTAAAGTGGATTCATTCAACAGCACAGATGTTTCCCAAGATTTTATTTTCCATTAGCCGTCCCCTGCCACACGTTGCTGTGGCCCAGTCTGTGTATATGTGTTTTGTGTATGTATATATGTGTATATGCGTGTGTGTATATTTGTGTATATGTGTATTTATGTGGTTATGCGCATATGTTGTAATGTATTTTATGTATATATATATTGGCTTTTTAAGTCTCTTCCGCTGTGTTTTTCAATGTTTTTATGAGTGATGGTCACTTGTTGGCCTGATACGTTTATTGTTTCCAAATTTAGTGTCAATTCGTCCAGTGGTTTTTGAGTTATATTAATCCCACAAACTAACATTACATTTTTATTTATATAGAATAACCGTCCCCTGCCACGCATTGCTGTGGCCCAGTCTGTGTATATGTGTTTTGTGTGTGTGTGTATGTCTATATTGAAATGTAAGGGAATGGCGTCCCTACCTTCGGGAACTTGCCAAACCACTTTGAATCACCAGAAGCCCAAATAGTTAGAAACAAAAACACAGGTTTATTTTGAACTGCAGTTAGAAGGCGGACAGACAACACATACACAGAGTTGTGTTGTTACTAAGCTGCCGTGCGCTAATGGTGCTGTTTCCGACCTTATATACTCTTAAGCAAACATTTTGCAATTATGTCTCAACGTCTATGTCCTGTGGTTATTCATTACATATCAATTGTTATGTCTGTGGTTATTCATTACATATCAATAATTATGCTGTAGTAAGCAACTGAGCTATGCACCCCGTTTATCAGTGGGTGCTGAGCAATCACCTAATCCCATTATCTATAAGAGTGGACTTTGTGACCAAGCTAAGGCAATTATGGTGTCAGCCCCAGATTCTGTCGCATAAGGACAATATTTTCAGAAATGAGTAATTTTGAAAATGACATTTTCTCAATTCCCTCTCAGTAATATCTTTTTTTTTTGCTTTTTAAGTCTCTTCTGCTGTGTTTCCCAGTGTTTTTATGAGTGATGGTCACTCATTGGTTTGATATGTATATTGTGTCCAAATTTGGTGTCATTTCATCCAGTGGCTTTTGAGTTATGTCAATCCCACAAACGAACATTACAATTTTATTTATATAGATTGCTGGAATTTTGGGGTTTTTTAAAAAGGAATTTTAACTAGGATGCAACACACCTTTTCTGGCCAAATGACAAAGCGTGCGCATCACCAGCAAATATATTTTGGGTTTCATGGTTTTGAAAATTGAGTTGTGCATTAGATTCACTGGTGCATTAGGCTCTACTAGTATGGTAGAAGCGTAGACCACATCAGGGGTTTAGATGATCCATTTGAGCTTTAGTGTGACCATCAGGTTTAGAATCTTAAATCCTACATCCATTATTTCATTACCCCAAGTGGCAAAATCCTAGGCAGCCAGTGATCTGACCAAAGTCCCTTCATGAATTCTGAGGATGAGGTGCCCAAAACAAGCTGTCTGGAAGCTGTTTGTCTTGACTAAAAATGGATATGAAGGGGGATGAGCTTTGTGGTAGAGCGAATGTTTTGGGTGTAACCCATCTCATGTTCAATTACTGGCATCTCTGGAAAAGGAAGCACCTCAAAGAGACACTGCTAGTTGGGACAGACTATTATTATGTGCCTGCAAGTAACCTCTAAGGTTGAGAGAGTGTGACATTCCCAAAGCCACCCAGTAGGTTTCTATGTCTAAGTGGGGATTTGAACCCTGTAATTTAACATTCAAAGCATTATATCCCACTGGCTCATCTTCTAGTGTAAAATCTAGATTGACCAATTGTTGTTGTTTATTCGTTCAGTCGCTTCTGGCTCTTTGTGATTTTATGGACCAGCCCACGTCAGAGCTCCCTGTCGGCCTTGGCCACCCCCAGCTCCTTCAAGGTCAAGCCAGTCACTTCAAGGATACTATCCATCCATCTTGCCCTTGGTCGGCCCCTCTTCCTTTTTCCTTCCATTTCCTCCAGCATCATTAGCTTCTCTAAGCTTAATCAATACGAAACACACTCAGATCTTTCACGTGGCAGGATGGATCTTGTTTTTCTTATCCCACTTCTGCCACCAATAAATATGAAATGCACACACCTAAGGTGATGCTGGCAGAAATCCTCAGGCAGGGGGGACCTTTACTTTATCATTCCACCTTGCCACCAGTTGTGTAAAAGATGAGGCTTTGTTTATTTGAGAGTGGACTCCTGTTTATGTTACTTTAATATGTGTAATCCAATGCAACAAATTTATCTTTGGCTCCACGAGATCTTCAGCTTTCTCTCTTCTAGAGAATCTTCTCTTAAATAAGTAGTCATAAACACTCAGTATTTAAACTGAACAGAAACAACATTTATTTGAAGATTTCTCAGGTTCACATATGCTTGGCGGTTACACAGTATCTTCGTTTAACTCTTGGTTCTTCTTGAAACATGTAACTGTTACTATTAACTATTAATATTAGGGATTGACCAATGGTCTGATTCAATTCTATGGTTTGGCATAACAGTGTGGTTTAGCTTTTCATGAATTAAGCATGGATTCATGCACCGAGCCTCTCTCTACCTTCTTGAGAGAAGATAGTGTTCTGTGCCATTTTCAACTAGCCACTTCTGTGTTGGAACCCTAAATGATTGTTAATCGTAACTACGACTGAAATAAGCCAACTTCAATTTTTTGTGTGCCTTTAAGCAGTTTTTGATCTATGCCAACACTAAGGCAATCTTGTCGTGATGTCTTAATGGCAAGATTGATTTGGCAGGCAGTTGTCTTTGCCTCTGAGGTTGTGAGTGTGTGACTTGTTCAAGTGGGTTTCCATGGCTAAACAGAGATTCGAACCCTGATCTCCAGTCATATATATCACAGCTTGAAACCATCTCCTTTGAATTAATCATACTTAAGACCGACGGCATCCTGATTCAGATCTAATAGTAGATTACAGCTCCTTTGAAATGTAAGTGATGGATCCCACATTTTAGGAAGACAGGTAGAATAAATTAAACGAACAAATTACAATAAAAGTAGTTCACAATATAATAGATAGGCACTTTGGAAATAACATTGATACGAGTAGCCTGTTTCCAGATGTCAAAAGCAGCTCTTGTAATCCTTCCTCCAAATATATTTGAAGACCATTAATTAACTGAAGTCAACTATATCGTAAACATACAATTGTGTCCGGCAGGAACATGGTAATGAGATGTTGCTGCACAAGGGCTATTGAGAATTGTGCCCTTTAAGCTGGAAATCGGATGCCAAGGTACACTCCAAAGTGATACC
This sequence comes from Anolis sagrei, assembly GCF_037176765.1. NCBI lineage: Eukaryota > Metazoa > Chordata > Lepidosauria > Squamata > Anolidae > Anolis > Anolis sagrei. The sequence goes on along the minus strand of NC_090034.1, from coordinate 15,216,954 downwards.
GGTCCTATCTGAAAGGTTGGTTACGAAAGCTAAAAAGAACTGCATTTCAGAACGAAGTCAATACTTCTGGATAATGATACAGGTGGCAATCTACAGTTACTTGCATTTATTTATTAATTGATGACACTCTTCATTTGAAGCGTGGCTTTCTGTCTGCCTTAATTAGAATGCATGAAATCATCCGGGACCAAGACCACTAATAAAAAAAGGCCTCTTAATTACACACATCGGAACACGAAATGCATTTAGGCTTGCTTAGCAGGCTAAATGCTAACTCTTTGTCTTAAACCACTGGCTTTTGGGAAGCGCCGCCACTCTTGATGCCTGACTGCGATCAGTCAAAGAAACAAAACAGAAGGCAGTTCAGACAAAGCTAGAGTGGCCTTGGCATTGAAGCTCAATCTCACTACGTTCTGGTTAGCAGTAAGGGTGCCATTATTTGTGCCGCCTCCCTGCGAGCTCCTCTTCTGAATTCAATTGCACTTCATAAAAAGAGATATGTTTTACGAACCCACAGAATCTCTTAATGGACTGCAGAGATGGACCACTCCATATTTCCAGAGGCCAATAGAGACATTGATATAAGGCAACAAATGTAAATGATGCCCTTCTAACGAATGCAAACCCTTCTAACGAATGCAAACCCATTTAACAGATGAGAACCAAGCAACGTGAAAATATGGAAGTGTTATCGAGAAATAATAAAAAATATGAATTATTATCTGTGGGTATACAGACAGCACATTAGATTCCCCCCCCCCCCCTTGTCTGCAACCTTTCATACATTTCATTTGAATGTTGCTTTACATTTTGAACTCCAAGGAACAATGCTGCAGAGTGACCACAATCCCCTAGCAATGTCTACACACGTCTAACAATGGAGCAAACCAGAGGTCACAGTGAAATAGAGCAATTTAAAATGGCTGCGGACAGTGAGATCCAAGCTACAGATAGCAAAACCTGAAGTGTGGGTACCAAGTTCTGATATGCAGTTACTGGTACTGGTGACAGGCCCCCCTGGTGAGAAAAAGAAGCCAAATATTATTGAATAAATGTCACCAAGTTGTAGAAGAAGCCACCAAGGTGTTTATTGAAATCAGCTGAAGTGATATCAGCCCACAGTAATCCGCCAAAATTAACTGAGATGCCATAACATTGCAAAACAGACATTTTTATACACTGCAGTCTTTTGAAATTCTTGCTCCCACTGAGCTGGATCCACCTTTACCATGACTGGCTAGGCGCCGCTGACATCATGGAATAGCTGAGGGAGGATTCCCTGCAAAGGTGGGACTGCGGCACTGGCTGGCCAACAGGAGATCAATCCCTGCTCCTAATGGGGAACGAGGGGCAGGAGAGTCCAGGAGACAAAGGAAGGATGATGGGTCTTGAGTGGATTATTGGGTCCCAGCTGAGGGACAAACAAAGGGAGCCATCAAGTTCCATGGGTTTTATTGTCAAAAAAATAGCGATAGGAGTCCTCAGCCTCTGGCACTGCTGTCCAGTGAGTCCAAAAGCAGAAATATTGTCCATGCTGATAGTTAAACAATTTAAATTACAAACAAACAACATTTATGTTAAAAGAGCATAAAACATAAACGGTGAGTTAAATAATAATATAAGAACAATACATACATCATTAAGATCAACCATTGTCTTAGATACAATGTAAGATACGCTTGATAAGCTGGTTGTTATTGGCTTAAGCTGGCCCCTGCGCAGTACATATTACCTTTTAAGCAATCACCTTACCCTACATTTATGCCATGTATATATTTTAAAAAACCAGATCAGCCCATGCCATGTGATGCACTCAGAAACATGCCCTCCCAAGCCAAGCAGTTATTTACTCAACCAAATCTCTTGGGAAGACAAGTGGACAAATGTCAGCATGCTGGAAGAAGCAAACACCACCATCATCGAAGCAATGGCCCTCCACCATCAACTCCGCTGGACCGGCCATATTGTCCAGATGCCCGACCACCATCTCCCAAAGCAGTTGCTCTATTCCAAACTCAAGAATGGAAAACGGAATGCTGGAGGACAGGAAAAGAGATTTAAAGATGGGCTCAAAGTCAACCTTAAAAACTCTGGCATAGACACTGAGAACTGGGAAGCCCTGGCCCTTGAGCGCTCTAGCTGGAGGTCAGTTGTGACCAGCAGTACTGTAGAATTTGAAGAGGCACGAATGGAGGGCGAAAGAGAGAAATGTGCCAAGAGGAAGGCGCGTCAAGCCAATCCTGACCGAGACCGCCTTCCACCTGGAAACCAATGCCCTCACTGTGAGAGAAGATGCAGGTCCACAGTCACCTACGGACCCACCAGTACACTGACCTTGGATGACTATTTTACTGGGACAACAAGGGATTGCCTAAGTAAGTACATTACTCAAACAGGCCTTCCTCATACATGCTAGGCAGGTATTGCTGTGCATTTCCCCTTTTGCTGGCCTTAGACAAAAGGCCTTGACATCCCTTGTTTGACAGTAGTTAGTTCTTGACTTGGCTGAGGCCCAGGCTAGGCCCAGGCTAAAAGGTCAAATATCTTTTGTGACAAGGTTTTCAGTAAATGTTAGCAGTTACCTTCTGCTATAAATATATGAAATACAGGGCATGAATCTTGATTAAATGTACATACCATCTAACCTGTTGTGGTTGTTAATCCTTCTACAGATTGGCCACAACCCAACCCTTATTATAGCATTCCAGCCTGATGTCCTTGGCAAAACTATGAATTCCCTGATTATAAACTATCTTTTATTACGGGCCGGGGGGGGGGGGGTCATGTTTGACAACAGTGGTTCTAGGACTGCAAGTGTATGACTTGCCCAAGATCACCCAACAGGTTTCCATGGCTGAGAGGGAATTCAAACCATAGTTTCCAAACTTGTAGTCAGATGCACAAACCACTAGGCTATACTGGTTCCATGGGGTAATGTTCCTTTTGTATATTGGAAACTCCTGGGGGGGAGGGGGTCACCTCTTGCCTTGAGTGTGAAACCCAGAAAGTGATGGAAACAGACTAGAGCAGGACAAGAGGTGAGTGATATGGCTGTATTTTAAAAATAAGTTCAAGTCCAGCTTCCACCTCATCTGTAGATATTTGGGTAGACCAGAGGAGCCCTGGCACCATGCCTTCAGCATCAAAGCCAAGGGAGGCACCTCTGCGGCTGCTGTTGCTACCACTTGATATACTTTATCCGTCATGATCATTAAACAGAGTGTCAAATGTTGCCCAGGGTCTAGTAACACTATCTTGTGACCTCGATGCACCATGCAATTGTCTAAAGATGTTTCTGGCTGCTGTCAGCAGCATAATCATGGAGGGCGATCTCTGGATTGCTGAATTATTCAGGTTTTCTCTGTTGATTCAACAATAACGCTGGCCCTAAAGGTTAGAGGATGATTAAAGGTATAGAGACCCTCTCTCAAGAATGAGTTAAAAAGTTGTGAGTAACAGAGACACGCACAGAGGGAGAACCTGGTTGTGTATCCTATTACCAGCTCCTCTTCTAGAGTTCCAGCATTATTGGCCATTGTCTTAAAATAATTATCAGCCCAAACTCAGGGACGCTGGTGAACAGAGGAAGCTTACGCTGCAGCATTGTTGGAACTAAGTTGGGTAAACCCAGTTATCCCCTCTGAGTGTAAAATGGGTTCAGAGAGAAAACAAAACATATTTTCTCACATGTGGCTGATATATCTAATTCATTATCAAAAACTGTAGTAATAGGTAAGTAGATAGCTAGAGGAGTTCTAAAAATATAGTAGACAGATTCATCTATGGGAACCTCTGTAGAAAATGATGGCTATTCAGCCCCTCTGTATGGCATTGGAAGGATCCTGGGTTCTTGCATATAGAAGTGTAAGTACACCTTAAGCTTTGGTATAGATTGTGCCAGTATTTTCTTCAGTCATTGTGAAGATCAGTATTCATTTCCACTCTCCTTAGTGGCCAAAAGTGCCTCTTTCAGTAGTCCTTCTGTTGTATAATTTCAGCATTCGCAAGAACCATGGCTTCAGGGCCCAGCATGTCTAGCTTCCAGAAGGCCAAATTAGACACAGATGGGTTGGAGGCAAAATCAGAGGGTTATTCTCAATGGCCAGAGAGGATGTCAGCAGAGGACTGACAATTGTAAATAAAGAGCATATTTATTGGATTTTGACAGCTATTCATGACTCTTCCTGCCTTCCCAAGCGAAAGCAAATTCGTGCAGCCTTGCCTAGTTTGTCTGTCCTTACCAATGAGTATCATTTGCCTTCTTGACCACACTCTGACACTGCTTGGCCACAGTTTTCATCCTTAAAATGTTGAAGGGTGTGCCATAATAAGCTTGTTTTGAACCTATCCATGGGATACTTGACCGAGGCCCCATCTGCACTGCCCGATAAAATCCAGATTATCTGAACTATATGGCAGTGCAATCCAGTTCAGAGCTGGTCTTTGCACAGCAAGGTAAACCACTGTGCTGCAGAAAAATCCTGCCAATCAGAAGGTCGGTAGTTTGAGCCCGGGTCAGGGTGAGCACCCACCGTTAGCCCCAACTCATCTGCCTATCTCGCAGAAATGCGAGAAGATAAAATAGGTACCGCTTTTAGCAGGGAGGTAATAAAGGCGCCCTTAAGGACATTGATTAATTGGAGGAAAGCTCTTCAGCATAGAAGAACCCCCCTGTAACTGGAGTCGAGCACAGGCTCCAAGATGCTGGAAATAACATGGGAAAAGCTTCCTTTACCTCTGTTTGTGTTGCCTGTCTCTGTTAATTGTATAATTGGCATTGAATGTTTGCTGTATGTGTGTTCTGTAAGCTGCTCTGAGTCTCCTTCAGGGTGAGAAGGGTGGTATAAATACTGTAAATAAATAATAAGCAATAAAATTAATCTGGATTATTTGCTTTGATAATCTGGATTATATGGCAGTGTAGAAGAAGCCTAGGAGATCTTGGGAGTCATTCAAGAACAGCAATTCAACGTGTTATGCATGTAATACCTTTGGGTGAAACAGGAGTGCCATCAAGTGGCCATAGTTTCTAAAAAGCTCAGTTCACTGTAATTGGGTTTCAATAAGTGCGTGAAGCTGGCTCTACACTGAAGAATTAATGCACTATAACACTACTTTAACTACCATGTCTCAATCCTAGGGAGTCATGGGATTTGTAGTTTGGTGAGGAACCAGTACCTTTTGGCAGAGAAGGCTGAAGACTTTGTAAAACTCTTACGTTTCATGTATTGTCGAAGGCTTTCCTGGCCGGAATCACTGGGTTGTTGTAGGTTTTTCGGGATGTATGGCCAGAACATGGCTTCTAGAACATGGCCATACAGCCCGAAAAACCTACAACAACCCTTTCATGTTTCCATACGATTTAGCCAAGCATGGATGTATGGCATCGAATTGTGCCAACCTGTAACTTGCCTTGAGTCGCCGTATGGCTGGGAAAGGTGGGCTATAAATATCGTGAATAATAATAATGTTGAATGGCATCAATTCTTTAATGTCGATGCACCCTAAGTCCCCATCACTTAAAAAACAACACCCCTAAACCATACCAGAATTTGTCCCAAACATGACAAAGTCATTATGGTTTGATTACCAAATAGCCTCTTGTTGTGTAAGCAAAGGAAGAAAACAAAGCAGACCCCAGGAAGCCACATAAGGAAAGGACAACTGCAGAAATTGTGAAAGATGAAGTCACTTTATAGGTATGAATGAACAATTCCACCAGTTTTTGTACAGCAAGGCATTTTGTGAACCTGGTTATGTAAAGCTAAGACCAGTCAGAGCATTCCCTTTTAAGCTTTTTTGTTGAAACAAAAAAATCAATGTGATTTTTCTTGTCCTCTATCGTTTTTGTATCGGCTAACCTTTGATTCGGAGATCTCTTTGAAATCTCCCTTTTACAGAGTCTTCCTAATAACAGCGCCTACTGCAAATGAAACGTCAAAGTTCACAGTCCCACTCTGAAGGCTTCCAACTTTGTCTCGGATGTTGAGCCACTTTTCATTACGAACTTACAAGACTAGACAGTAATAAAGATCAAACAGGGAGCGCTTGTGAGTTAACACAATTCTCCAACAAGAAGAAACAAGATACTGGCAACTGTTAATGCTGTTTCACTGTAAAAAAAGGTATAAAGAAATAGTCAACTTGCAGTAAGAAAGAGTGTTTTACAATATAATCAGCTTGGTCTTCCTCTTGTCCACTTTAAGCAGTAACCATGGCTATGAACTCTAGAAAAGAAGGAGAGAAAAAATAGGTTTCATTACCTTGGAAAATAGAAAACATTTCTCTCAACGTTGCAGTCGCTACTTTAGTTCTGTCTGGATTGGCCACATACAAAAGGGATTGTGGCTTCTAAACCATTACTGGTTTTATACAGGAAAGACTAATTTTCACAGCAGCTACTTCTGTTGCTTTTCCCCACTTTAATTACCTCCTGATTAGACTACTGTAATGCGTTCTACATAGAGCTGCCCTTGGAAACTGTTCTGCAGCAACAAGGAATGAAAATTCCAGCATCCAGACCACTCTTTGACTGAACCAGGGCCCTTCAACACAGAATATCAAGGCAGATGATCCAAAATATCTGCTTTGAACTGGATTATCTGAGTCCACACTGCCATACATCCAGTTCAATGTGGATTTTAAATAGTTGTGTGGAAGAGGCCCCAATTAAACCAGCTGTAAAAGCTTTCTATTTGTTTCTAAATGTCATCCAAGATCCAAATTTTAATATGCAAAGCCTTAAGGAGCTTGAGCCCCGAATTTCAGCCCTCTCCCTGCATCCGCCTCTTCCTGTATGAGTTTCCCTGGAACATGAAATCTCCTGTGGAGTCCCTTGTTGTGGGACCCATCTCCAAAAGAAGCTGCATTGAACAATACTACACTGCCATACACAATCCAAATTATCTATTTGAACTGGATTATATGGCAGCGTAGACTCATATAATCCAGTTCAAAGCAGATAATCTAATTATATGGCAATGAAGATTCAGTCTCAAAGGGCTTTGGGGATTGAAAGTGCTTTCAAATAGGCTTTTGAAATGGACTTCCATTTATTTTTAAACAATGCTTGCTCCGTTTTATTGATCTCTGCTTTGAGAGTCATTTTCCCACAAGTGATTAACAGCATGTTATTGTGCAGTTTATTGCACCTTGCTGTTTTATGCCAGTGGCATATTTGGTATCTCCAGGCATTATTCTGCTTTTCTGTTTGTTGTACAAGCATCCTTTTCATGTGAGATATAGAAACATAGAAACATAGAATATAGTGCAGAAATATTTCTGGAAAAATGACTGCTTTGTGTGTTCAGCTACATTATGAGTCTATGATTCTATGATTTTTTGCCTTTTGAATATGAATGCACTCTTTTAATTGTGATATTGTGACTGGGATTCAAACAGACAAACATCGCAACGTATTGTCAAAGACTTTCATGGCTGGAATCACTGGGTTGTTGTAGTTTTTTTTTGGGCTACATGGCCATGTTCTAGAGGCATTCTCTCCTGACGTTTCGCCTGCATCTATGGCAAGCATCATCAGAGGTAGTGAGATACCTCTGAGAATGCTTGCCATAGATGCAGGCAAAACATCAGGAGAGAATGCCTCTAGAACATGGCCATATAGCCCGAAAAAACCTACAATAACCCAAACATCGCAATCTTTGGAGTTCTGCTGTTGTGGCCCCAGCACCACAAAATAAGGTTTGGCAATGATAACATCTATTCTGGGTTGTTGTAGGTTTTCGGGCTGTATGGCCATGTTCTAGAAGCATGACCATACAACCCGAAAAACCTACAACAACCCAGTGATTCTGGCCATAAAAACCTTCGATAACACAACATATATTCTATTATCACTTTGAGTTTCCTTTGTGGAGAGAAAAAGCAGGGCACATTTCACAGACTCCACGAAGCAGAAACATAACAACAACAACAACAACAACAACAATACGGGAACATTGTGCAAGGAAGAAGTACAATGCCGTATATTCCCGTTTTCACAGAAAATGGGATTGTGGTGCTACCAGACCATGGCACAATAATGTCCTTGGTGGGCAGAGAAGCAATATATCAATAAGAGCAAAAGGTGCAGGGTCCCTATATCTTTTGCATTTGACCACCCTACTCTTGCAAGAGACTTGTTTGTACTTCTGGATATCAGAGTGTTCCTTCAAATCTACTGAAGCCCCTCTGAATGGGCGATCATGCTTGGTTACATATGGATCAGCGCTCCTGAGATGATCATCAGAAATAGAGGAAATAGCTTTTAGGGGTGTCACCTTACCATCAACTCCAATTTTGCCATCTCCGTCAGTGTCACCTGTGTTCAGGAAAACCTTGGTCTCCTTCTCAGTCAGAGTTCGGGCAGATGTATTAAAGTTCTGCAGGAATTTCCTGGGGAAGAACAACAGGGTGAGCGAAAAGGCAGCTCCCTCTTTTGCAAATGAAGGCATTGCTCCATAAACAAAAACCCTACTCCCGCAAAAGGACCCCCCCCCCCAGTTGCCCCCGAATTTGTGTTATTGAATAGAATGAGACACTGAAAATTATCCACACCTGGAATGTTTATTTGCTGTGTTGACATTTATTTGGCAAGTTTCTTTGAATGCCTGAACTTTATTATTAAATGCTCCTTCTACATTGCTATAGAGCAGATAATCCACATTATCTGCTTTGAATGGAATTATATGAGTCCAGACTACTTTATAATCCAGTTCAAAACAGATAATCTGGATTTTATAGGGCAGTGTAGAAGCGGCCCTTGTTTCTTTACTGCTTCCTCATACCCCTACCACTACTTTCACACGCTTCCTTTTGCTTCCCTTTCCCTCTTCCCTTTTTCCCTTCCTCCCCCTTCTTTTGTCCCCATCCCTTTCCCTTTCCTTTTACTGACATCAGTTCATCCTCCTCAATGAATCCGCTCTTGTCCTGGTCGAGGATGCCAAACACTTTTGTCAGCTGATCCTTCGATTTGCCGTGCAGGCCTGATTTGGCAAAGAAGGTCTTGGAGTTGAACGAATCCGGGGCTTGAAGGGAGAGAGAGAAAAAGGAGCAGAAGGTGAAGCATGGGAATGCGAAGGAATAAATAACGCAACAGGCTTCATTCCTATGAGTTACCAAACCAAGGTATATTATTCTAAAACATGGGCCCTCAAACTAAACTAGTGTATATGTACATATGTGTGTGTGTGTGTTTGTGTATGAATACACACACACACTATATAGGCAATCCCCAAGTTACAAACATCTGATTTACAAATGACTTATAGTTAAGAACGGCCTGCATTATTTTGGTGCCTTAAGTCCAGCCTTAGAGGAGGGCAAGGACAAACCCCCCAATTGAACAAACTTTTCCAGGCAAACTCCTGTCATAAGACAGGAACAACTGGAAGGCACACACAATATATATATATAGCATTGGCTATATGTGAGTAGTATAGATACGATGAGTCTTTTAAGAAATTATTTGTTTTCTTTGACATTGTTTTCCCTTGACAATAATGGCCTGATTCCTGTATCAACTCTGTTATTATTTTTTGTTTTTTTATTTATCTTGTCAGTATCAACCAGACGATTTAAGGATACTACATTAAGCAACCTCCCCTGGCCTGACCCCTCCAGACCTGCTGGAGATGTCATTCAGTCCCAGTGGCCAGCAGAACGCATCTCTTTTTTTCCCAGGCAGCTGATGCCCATTAAAATAGGTTGGGGAGTTAGGGTGGTGTCATATTTGTGACTAAGTAATGAGTGTCAATACCAGTTATCTAAATTTACCCCTTCATAGCTGTTCTGTACTCACAATTGCTATTTCAAGGCCATCTACACTGCAGAATTATAGCAGTTTGAAACCACTTTAACTGCTATGGCCCTCTCTCATATAGAATCCTAGGATGTGTAGTTGTTCTGGCAACAGAACTCTCTGACAGTGAAGGGTGACAAAACTACACATCCCAGGATTTATTATTATCGAACCCTTGGCAGTTAATGTAGTGCCAAACTGCAGTGTGGATACAGCCTTGGTCACAATTTTGGCACAATTGACATGATTATCATTCCTTTTACAATCAACTTAAAGGCATGTGAGAAGGAGGTCCCAATCATAGCACAGGCAAATCATATTTCTATGTATTTCCTAAACATAAAAAGGTAAAGGTTTCCCCTTGACATTAAGTCTAGTCGTGTCCGACTCTGGAGGGTGGTGTTCATCTCCATTTCTAAGCCAAAGAGCCGGCGTTGTCCATAGACACCTCCAAGGTCATGTGGCCAGCATGACTGGTCAAGTGGTACCTATTGATCTACTCACATTTGAATGTTTGGAACTGCTAGGTTGGCAGGAGATGGAGCTAACAGCAGGAGCTCATCCCGCTCCCCGGATTCGAACTGCCAACCTTTCGGTCAACAAGTTCAGCAGCTCAGTGGGGGGCTCCTTCCTAAACATATTATCTAGCAAATATGAAGGATTGTATAACTCTAATTTAAGTCTTTCCCAAGTTCTGTAAACACATTGTAGCATTTTAGGTATTTATTTAATGAAGGTTTTGCTACAGGCAGCTTTTGCCTAGTATATTTTATCTATTTGTCTCTGGCATATTGGACAGTTCAAATGCAGAAATTATTTTCCCCAAACTTTGAGGTGGGAACATGCTAACTCTGGGTTATGTTTCATTATTGTACAATCATTTCAAGATGTGTTAGCCTGCTACAGAAAAAAAAATCTGGGTTTTGATGCCTTTGTTTAAGAGTGAATCTACATGGTAGAATTAATGCAGTTTGGCACCACTTTATTTGCTATGGAAGCATGAGAAATGTAGTTAGTGAGGCACCAGACCTCTTTGGCAGAGAAGGCTAAAGGTCGTGTAAAACTACAACTCCCAGGATTTTACAGCCTTGGCAGTTAAAGTGGCATCAAACCGGACTAACTCTACAGTGTAGATGCAACCTAAATGAGCTACAATCTGATGTAATAAATGTCTTCAGGTCTTTGAAATGCTACAATACTCTTGTTTATTTGACATAGGGATATGAGTTTCATGCACCAGTGAGACATGTGTGACTGATTCATAACAAGAATTGCTCTAAAGCAGGCATAGGAAAACTACGGCCCTCCAGGTGTTTTGGACTTCAACTCCCACAATTCCTAACAGCCTACCAAAACACCTGGAGGGCCCAAGTTTACCATGCCTGCTCTAAAGCATCCATAGAGTGTTAGAGCTGAAAGAGAACACCGAAGGTGCTTCTACACTATAGAATGAATGCAGTTTGGCACCACTTTAGAGCTGTGGAATCATAGGAGTTGTGGATTGACACAGTCTTTAGATTTTCTTTGCCTCACCAAACTACATCTTCTGGGATCCCATAGCAGTAAGCCATAGCAGTCAAACTGGTGTCAAACTGCATTAATTCTTCAGTGTAGATTCACTGTCCAGGCACATCCAGAACCACCTGTTACATGTGGATAGTGGCTTGGAATGACAGCTGGATCATGAGAGCAGCTAGCCTGGATTGTACTGAGGTCAATGGAAACGTATGGGCACATCTTTGCAGAACTAAACAGTAGTGTTCTGTTCTTTCTCTTAAGAGACAATGAAGACAGAAAACCAATCTGCTAAATTGCTGTCAGCAATAATGTGGAAAATTAAAAACAAACATCAGCACAATCCCTGCTAGAAAGCTTAGGTTGGGCAGATAGATAGATAGATAGATTAAATACTGTTATGGCTGGACACGTTAAGCATTAAAGATTACAAAACTCTTCTGTGTAATTTAGCATACTGTTCTTTGCAATTAGTGTTTTGCCTGTTAAGATTCCAAAAAAGTTCCCCAAATGATTCCTGACACTTCTGCTGCATCTGTTCTGGATCTACACTGTTAAATTATGAAGTTTTGGGGTGCATATTAATTGAACTGGATTATAAATATGATTCTACACTGTCATATAATCCAATTAGCCTGCTTTTATTTTCGTGTCAGGAGCGACTTGAGAAACTGCAATTTGCGTCTGGTGTGAGAGAATTGGCCATCTGCAAGGACGTTGCCCAGAGGATGGTTGGATGTTTGATGTTTTACTATCCTTGTGGGAGGCTTCTCTCATGTCCCTGCATGGGGAGCTGGAGCTGACAGAGGGTGCTCAACCTGCGTTCCCCGGATTTGAACTGCTAACCTATTGGTCAGCAGTCCTTCTGGCACAAAGGTTTAACCTATTGCACCACCGGGGGCTCCAGCCTGCATTCTGAAACTCAATGAGCTGGAAATTACTCATAGGGTGCATCTACATTGTAGAATGAATGCTGATTGACACCACTTTAACTGCCATGGTTCGGTACTATTAAATCCTGGGATCTGTGGTTTGGTGAAGCAGAGATTCCACCTGAACATTAGGAAGAACTTCCTGAACTGTGAGAGCTGTTCAGCAGTGGAACTCTCTGCCCCAGAGTGTGATGGAGGCTCCTTCTTTGGAAGCTTTTAAACAGAGGCTGGATGGCCATCTTTCAGGGGTGCTTTGAATGCAATTTTCCTGCTTCTTGGCAGGGGAGTTGGATTGGATGGCCCATGAGGTCTCTTCCAACTCTATGATTCTAAAGATCTTGTAAAAGGACAACTCTTTTGGTTTAATTTCTGTTTTAATCTATATCATCTTGAGGTTTTGTATTATATATTGCATTCTTTTTAGCGCTGTTCGCTGCTTTGAGTCTCAGTTAAGAGAAAAAGCAGCTTACAAATTACAGCAATAATAGCATTGAAACACAGTGTTGTCAAAACTGCATTTGTTCTGCAGTGCAGATGCACCCAAAGACACACAACAATGCAACAAAAAAATTTCAGAGAGACATTTACCTTTGCAACTTTCCAGGCCTGCTGCAATCTCAGCATCGGTCAGAATACCGGCTAGAGACATGTCAAAGCTGGGAAGAGGAGGAGGGAGAAATAATTAGCTGACAATAAAGACAAATATTAAAACTATAGAGGAAAAAAATAAAATTTTGGGGCAGGAGATCATCTGTGTATGGATGGCTGCAGCTGCCGGAGCAGATGAGGCAACGAATGACATGATTGCTTGACATCTCAGTTGAAAAGCGAGAAATACAGTCCAAGGCAAAAGTGAGCTCCCATTCAGAACCAGGCAGCAGAGTTCCTTCATCCGAAAGATTTCAAATCCTCTTCTCCACCCGAGTCATAATATTTTATTTTTCACATGATGAATCTTCACTTCATTTTTCTCGCGGCATCGGTTTCTCGGTTTCTTGCAAAACCTCAAATCCCAGATATCAATGTTTTTCTTCTTCATCATCATCAACTGATTCTTTGGTGAGGGAATCTTGCAGGTTTTCAATTTCGCTGATGGCTCCAGGAGATAACTAGAACTCTTCTCAAACGAGAAGCTAAACTCACCTTTTAGAGTTGGCTTCCAAAGCTGGGAGGAATAGGCAGAAAGATCTCTCTTCTCTTAGGTTCCTGGCTTGGGGAGAGACCCTGTCTTATATAGACTATAGTTAAGATCCCCCAGGCCTTTTACAGAAGTCCTGGGACCACGTCATTGCTCAAATGCCCCGGGGGATAAGATACTGTAGCTGACAAGACCTGCTAGCTAATCAAATTGATATTTATATCCCAAAGGAATGTGCATCGGGTCTTAGACAATATAACAGGTTTTCGAGCCGCTGAAATCCTCTCCCAGGCTTCGAACGAGGAGAACATGATTTCGTAACGTGGAACTTTTTGAAAAAATATGTCTTGTTCTCAGTTAGGAGTGTCAATTAGATGTTTGTCGGTTATTTCAGATCCAAAACAGACCAAGTAGATGCAGCAAAGCTGGCTGAAGGTTCAAACTGTTCCAGAGCATTTTTGCAGAAGTAAATATCTAGTCCAAACTCTGCCTAGAATATACCATATTTACTTGCTCATATTTTTTGGGCTAAATTACCTTGCCAAAAGTAGGGTGTGCATTATATTCATGTAATATGGTAATCTTAGTGGGGAAGCAGTTTCAGGAGGTCCTGCAGCTCCTTTTTGAGGGACGTCACATCAAATTTAATATTTATTTATTTATTTATTTATTTATTTACTTTGCTTCTATACCGCTGTTCTCAGGCCGAAGGCGACTCACAGCGGTGTACAACATAGAAAAACAGGGTTCAAAATTCAAGGCACAATCTAAAACAATCCACAATCCAGTATTAGCAACAACATTATCATCAAAAACATCTCAATTACTACAAAAGTCATTTATTTATTTATTTATTTATTATTTGCATTTGTTAACCGCCACTCTCAGCCCAAAGGCGACTCGTGGCGGTGTACAAAACATAGAACATAAAGACAACAGTTACAGTAAATTCAGGGTCATAACACACATCTTACTAACACACAGCTAATTAAGCTAAAAATCCGCTTCGTCTTGTTTGGGTCATAATCAGTCTCGTAGTCATAGTCCATTCCGGTGGTCATTCCAAAGCATAGCACTTAATTGAAGGCCTTTTCAAAGAGCCAGGTTTTCAGGCCCTTGCGGAAGGCCAAGAGGGAAGGCGCCTGTCTAATTTCAGCGGGGAGGGAGTTCCACAGCCGGGGGGCCACCACCGAGAAGGCCCGCTCTCTAGTCCCCGCCAAGTGTGCCTGTGAGGCGGGCGGGACCGAGAGAAGGGCCTCCCCGGATGATCTCAAGGTCCTCGTGGGCTCGTAGGCCGAGATGCGGTACTCAAGGTATTTTGGGCCGGAACCGTTTAGGGCTTTGTAGGTTAGCACCAGCACCTTGAATTGGGCCCGGTAGCTGATCGGCAGCCAGTGGAGCTGGGACAGCAAGGGCGTTGTGCGCTCCCTGCGTCCCGCTCCGGTTAACAACATGGCTGCCGCGCGCTGGACTAGCTGGAGCTTCCGGGCCGTCTTCAAGGGCAGCCCCACGTAGAGAGCGTTGCAGTAGTCGAGGCGGGATGTGACCAAAGCGTGTACCACCGTGGCCAAGTCAGACTTCCCAAGATACGGGCGCAGCTGGCGCACGAGCCGAAGCTGTGCAAATGCTCCCCTGTCACCGCTGAAACCTGGGGATCCAGGCTCAGCGATGAGTCCAGGGTCACACCCAAGCTGCGAACCTGCGCCTTCAAGGGGAGTGCGACCCCGTCCAGCACAGGCTGTAACCCTATACCCTGTTCGGCCTTGCGACTGACCAGGAGTACCTCTGTCTTGTCTGGATTTAATTTCAATTTGTTCGCCCTCATCCAGACCGTCACAGCGGCCAGGCACCGGTTCAGGACTTCGACGGCCTCCTTAGTAGCAGGTGGGAAGGAGTGACAGAGTTGGACGTCATCTGCGTACAGGTGACACCGCACCCCGAAACTCCGGATGATCTCACCCAGCGGCTTCATGTAGATGTTAAACAGCATGGGGGACAGTATGGAGCCCTGAGGAACACCACAGGTCAAAGGCTGTGGTGTTGAACAGGAGTCCCCCAATAACACCTTCTGGGTGCGACCCTCCAGAAATGACTGGAGCCACCGCAAAGCGGTGCCCCCAAGGCCCATCTCTGCAAGGCGTCCCAGAAGAATACCGTGGTCGACGGTATCGAAGGCCGCTGAGAGGTCCAGAAGCACCAACAGGGACACACTCCCCCTGTCTAGCTCCCGGCGGAGATCATCCACTAAGGCGACCAAGACCGTCTCGGTACCATGTCCCGGTCTGAAGCCAGACTGTGCCGGATCCAGATAATCCGTGTCTCTCAAGAATACCTGGAGTTGTGAGGCCACCATGCTTTCATTCCACATCGTCTCATCGTCCAGACCACAATCCAGTATCATTTTCCGTTGTTCCATTCCTATCGTCCTTACCAATCATTGCACTTCTTGTTCGAACGCCTTCTTGAACAGCCAAGTTTTTAATTTTCTGCAGAAGATCATCAGGGAAGGTGCCAGTCTGATGTCCACAGGAAGAGTGTTCCACAGCCGAGGAGCCACCACCGAGAAGGCCCTGATGGCTGTGGCTCAGTGCTATGCAATGCTGGGATTTGTAGTTTGGTGAGGCACCAGCATTCTTTGTCAGAGAAGGATCAACACCTTGTAAAATTACGTGAGCCAGGGTAGTTAAAGTGGATTCATTCTACAATATAGATCAGGCATGGGCAAACTTGGGTCCTCCAGGTGTGTTGGACTTCAACTCCCACAATTCTTAACAGCCTCAGGCCCCTTCCTTTCCCCCCTCAGCCACTTAAGGGTCCAATCTGGTTCCAAAGTTTGGAAATTTGAAGTGTTCAATAGATTTGATGGTGCATTAGACTTGCGTAAATTATGAGTCACCAATTCTTCCATTCTCTCCCCTTCCCAGTTGTGGCTGCAGTCTTATGCATACTTCCCTGGGGATAAATCCTATTGAATTCAATGGGATTTGTTTCAGAATTTATTTTATTTCATATCAAAAGCATTGCATAAATTAGTATAAAACTGATAAAAATAGAAGGAGTGCAGGTAGCTAAATATCTTTTGACCAAAAATGGGCAACAGCAATGGCATTCTCTGTAGCCTCCAACAAGTCTTCCTCTGTACATGAGGCAGGACATAGTGGACAAGCATATAGATGCGGAGTTGTTTGTTCTGCCCCACAGTTACATAAAGTGTGGGATTCTTTTAGGTAGTGCCATTTTGCCAGGTTGTCTTTTGATCAGCCCACTCCACTTCTGAATCTTTTCAGGGACTTCCAAGTTGCCCATTCTTGTTTCGGATTAAAGATATACAGATATGTGATCCAGATTTCAGATAAAATTGAAAGGAATCCCCTGCATTTGTCATATTTTTTAAAGGAAACTGAAATTAACTCAACTACAATCCATGCAGATCCTTTTCAAGTAAATGAACATAACAGGGGTATGTGATAGTTTCCCATTCGTTCAATAGGTTGGCTATTTAACTCACTGAGCCCCAGGTGGTGCAGTGGGTTAAACCCTTGTGCCAGCAGGACTGAAGACCAACGAGTCGCAGGTTCTTATCCAGGGAGAGAGCGGATGAGCTCCTTCAGTCAGCTCCAGCTCCCCATGCAGGGACATGAGAGAAGTCTCCCACAAGGATGGTAAAAACATCAAAACATCTGGGCGTCTCCTGGGCAAAGTCCTTGCAGACGGCCAATTCTCTCTCACCAGAAATGACTTCTAGTTTCTCAAGTTGCTCCTGACACACACACAAAAAAGGTTGGCTGATGGCTTGCAAGTCAACGTGGCTGCGAATCCATTCCAGGTTTCAGTCCTAACATTAATGCTATCATAGGATGCCAAGTTTATGTTTTGGATGGGATGCAGCACCTTGGACAGTTCATATCCAGAGCTGGAAGAGAAATGGATTTCCACCTCGACTTAATATTGCTGTGACTTTACCCCGCAAATGAAACCTCATTAATTTTTTTCAAAAAATTGGGGCCCTTTTACCCTACATAATGATGGCACTGCGGTTGTCCTTTAACTGCTGTGCCAATATTCTATGAAGTTCTGGGATCTGTAGTTTGGTATTGGAGCTCTTTGGTGCAGAATTCTGAATATCCTCCCCTAAAGAACCAATCCCAGAATCTCATAGGATATTGTCAAGGCATATAAAGTGGACTCATCGAGCTGTAACTATTTACAGAGACTCTCAGTTAACCAGAATTCAAATAACCAGAACCCTCAAGCAAACAACAACAAAAAAATCTAAGAAATAATAATACAATAAAGCAGTAAAACTATGTTAGTAAAGGTAAACGTTTTCCCTTGACATTAAGTCTAGTCGAGTCCAACTCTGGAGGTTGGTGCTCATCTCCATTTGTTGTCTGTAGACATCTCCTAGGTCACGTGGCCGGCATGACTGAATGGAGCGTCGTTACCTTCCCACCAAAGCGGTACCTATTGATCTACTCACATTTACATGTTTTCGAATTGCTAGGTTGACGGAAGCTGGGGCTAACAACAGGAGCTCACTCCGTCCCGTGGATTCGAACCGCCAACCTTCCAGTTAGCAAGTTTTGCAGCTTAGCAGTTTAACTCACTGCATCATCGCGGCCCCATAAAACAATGTTACATTAAGTTAAGTTTGTCTTTATTTGTCTCAATTCACTTTTAGTTACTGTATTTCAATCCTAATATCAAGTCGATACATGGTATAGTATAGCATGGAGGATAGTATTAGTTAGGCCTATTTTTCATTGCTGTTTAACTGAGAGTTTACTGTAGTATGAAGTAGCCTCTGTTGCTCCTGGACGTTACAATGTGTTACTCCTGACTTTTTTGAATTCTTGGATTTTTCTGTGGGATAGCTTTATAACATGCCTGCATGACCACATTTACAACTAGGTCACGGTTTAATAGGCACATGTATCCAAGCATTTGGCTGTTTCCCCAAATGTAAGTTCTTCTGGCAGAAACAGAGCTTATATTCAGGTGGGAAAGGGAGCCAGAAATGTACCAGACGTAAATCATCTTATCAGAAGGAACTCCCTGTACCCTTCCAGCCTGGAAGCCGGTCTCTTCCAAAACGGCCAGGTCTCCAGCTGAAGGAAATCGAGCAGCTGAATATTGCTTTGCTGGGTCTGCAGGGGAGACAGGGTCCGGAGCAGTTTGGTCAGTAACTTTTGCAAAGCAGGAATGTAATGGTATGCTGAAGTCACCCATAACTGAGCTGCAGTAAAATGATACCCCTGGAATATCAACTTTCCAAGCTCTCTCTAGTGGCCTGGGGTTGAAAAATGACTCAATCCAGATCACAAATTATTGCAGAGAGAGAGAGAGAAGGGAAAGAAAGGGAAGGAGAAGGGAGTGAGGGAGGGATAAGAAAGAAAAAGGAGGGAAATAAAGAAGAGGAAAGGGGGGAGCTCGTTATAGGGGCTTGGAGTTGAAAAACAACTCAATCCAGATCACACATTTGTGCAAAAAGAGAGAGAGAGAGAGAATGAGAAAAAGAAGGGCAAGAAATTAATGAGAGAGGTAAAAGAAGAAGAAAAGGAGGCAAGGAAGGAAGAGGAAAGGGAGGCGCTTTCTCTAGAGGCCTGGGGTTGAAAAACAACCCAATCCAGATCACAAATTATTGCAAGAGAGGGAGAAAGAAAGAAAGAGAAAAAGAAGGGGGAAAAGGAAAGGAGAAGGGAGGGAAGGATAAGAAAGAAAAAGGACGGAAAGAAGGAAGAGGAAAGGGGTAAACTCTTTATAGGGGCTTGGAGTTGAAAAACAACTCAATCCAGATCATAAATTATTGCAAGAAAGAGAGAGAGAAGGAGAAGGAAGGAAGGAAGGAAGGAAGGAAGGAAGGAGGGAGGGAGGGAGGGAGGGAGGGAGGGAGGGAGGGAGGGAGGTAGAAGAAGAAAAAGAGGCAAGGAAGGAAGAGGAAAGGGGAAAGCTCTCTCTAGGGGCCTGGGGTTGAAAAACAACCCAATCCGGATCACAAATTATTGCAAGAGAAAGAGAGAAAGAAAAAGAAGGGAAAGAAAAGAAAGGAGAAGGGAGGGAAAGATAAGAAAGAAAAAGGAGGGAAAGAAGGAAGCGGAAAGAGGGAAGCTCTTTCTAGAGGCTTGGGTCTAAAACAACTCAATCCAGAAAGAGAGAGAGAGAGAAGGGAAAGAAATGACAGGAGAAGTGAGGGAAGGATACAAAAGTAAAAGGAGGGAAAGAAGCAAGAGCCTCTTTTCTAGGGGATTGGAGTCTAAAAACAACTCAATCAAAATGACAAATTATTGCAAGGGGGGAGGGAAGGGGGGAGGGTGGAAGAAGAAGAAAAGGAGGGAAAGAAGGAAGAGGAAAGGAAAAAAGTTCTCTCTAGGGGCCTGGAGTTGAAAAATAATTCAATGCAGATCACAAATTATTGCAAGAAAGAAAGAGAGGGGGGGGGGGCTGGGAGGAGAGAAAGAGAGCATGATTACAAAGCAGTTGTATTTGACATATTTTATGTAATACATTTCTCAACCACTAAGACTGGGTACAGTTTAATTATAATTGTCACGTGAGGAATAGATTCCTTGCTTTTGCATTGGAAGCATGACTTGTTTTAACTGAAAAGGGAACTTTTAGTGTCCATTTCCCAGAATCCTGTAGCCAAGCTACCTGGAGGATTCAAGGAAATTTAAAAAGATCTTAAAAGTTCTATTTTTTCAATATTTTTTATAATTACAGGGTGTATTTGACCTGACTATCTATGTGTCTTTTGTCCTACCGAATAGTAGAGCATTCTGATAGTTTTCAGAAGTGACTGCAAAAAAATTAACAATTATATCATTTACTGTAGTGACTGGGAAAGTAAAGGGTTACATTAAAATTTTCACATTCAATGGTAACAACATTTTAAGTTTTGCAATAGTAATAGCACTGAATGCTTTTGGGGGGGAAAAAATCCAAAATGTGCCTGCAATTGAACACACACAAACCCCAATGCAAATGGCACTCTCACTAAGTAGGCTCAGCTCTGGTTAGCAGTTGGATGGGAAACCACCAAAGGTTTATTTTATTTTTTCAGGTCAGGAGTGACTTGAGAAACTGCTTCTGGTCTGAGAGAATTGGCCACCTGCAAGGACATTGTCCAGGGGATGCCTGGATGTTTTGATGTTTTACCATCCTTGTGGGAGGCTTCTCTCATTTCCCTGCATGGGGAGCTGGAGCTGACAGAGGGAACTCACCCACATTCTCCCTGATTACGAACCTGTGACCTGTCAGTCTTCAATCTGCTGGCACAAGGGTTTAACCCATTGCACCACTGGGGGTTCTTACCACCAAAGGCGCAATTTCAGAAGAAGGCAATGCAACCCCTTTCTGATGTGCCTTGCTTAAGAAAACGCTATTTGATTCGTGGGGTCACCATAGGTTGACAGTCGAAGGGACGAGCGCAGGCTCACTGGACGTCTATATGCATGCAACGAGGACAGCTGACCCACGGCATTTTTCTCCACGAGGCAAAGAACAAGATGGCAGCCCTATCCATTTCATATACAAGAGCTGACTCAACTGGAAACATTATTTCAATAATGGTTGGTGACATGGCAGGCTAGTTGAGGGAAGTGCAAAATAAATGGTATGGCACACAGAATTCTCTCTGTGAAGATGGCAGAATGGTATGCCTGTGATGATGGTGATGATGATGATGATGATGATGATGATGAGACAAAGGAAACTCAAATGGTGGTGGTGAGATATGAAGGACAACCAGGCATAACTATTGTCCCCCATGTTGTTTAACATCTACATGAAGCCATTGGGTGAGATTATCTAGAGCAGTGGTTCTCAACCTAGGGTCCCCAGATGTTTTGGGCCTACAACTCCCAGAAATCCCAGCCAGTTTACCAGCTGTTAGGATTTCTGGGAGTTGTAGGGCAAAACACCTGGGGACCCACAGGTTGAGAACCATTGATCTAGAGTTTTGGAGTTTGATGCCATCCGTATGCAGATGGTGCCCAACTCTATTGCTCCTTTCCACCAGTTGCTAAGGAGGCTGCCCAGGTTGTGAACCAGTGCCTGGCCGCTGTGGCAGTCTGGATGAGGGTGAACAAACTGAAGTTGAATCCTGACAAGATAGAGGTTCTCCTGGTCAGTCGCAGGGTATAGGGTTACAGCCTTCATTCCTCTTGAAGATGCAAGTTCGTAGCTTGGAAATCCTCCTGGACTCATCGCTGAGCCTGGAACCTCAGGTTGCAGCGGTGGCTAGGGGGTCTTTTGCACAATTAAAACTTGTGCATCATCTGTGCCCATACCTTGGGAAGTCAGACTTGGCCATGGTGGTCCACGTTCTCGTTACATCCAGGATAGACTACTGTAACACACTCTATGTGGGGTCACCTTTGAAGATGGTTTGGAAGCTTCAAATAGTCCAACAAGTCCAACAAGAGGCAGCCAGGTAAATATCCGGGGTGGCATACAGGGAGCACACCACTCCCATGTTAAGTCAGCTCCACTGGCTGCCTGTTTGCTACTGGGCTCAATTCAAAGTGCTGGCTTTGGCCTATAAGGCCCTAAATGGCCCCGACCCAGTTTACCTATCCGAACGCATCTCCCTTTACAAACCACTGGGGAAACTAAGATCTTCTGGGGAGGCTCTGCTCTTGGTCCTGCCACCATCACAGACATGTTTGGCGGGGACAAGAGGCAGGGCCTTGTCAATGATTACACCCCGGTTATGTAACTCCCTTCCTGGCAATATTACAGTGGTCCTCAACCTTCCTAATGCTGTGACCCCTTACTACAGTATCTAATGTTGTGGTGACCCTCAATGATAAAATTCTTTTTGTTGCTACTTCATACCCGTAATTTTGCTACTGTTATAAATCGTAATGTAAATATCTGATATGCAGGATGTATTTTAATTCACTGGACCACATTTGGCAAAAATACCCAATATGCCCAAATTTGAATACTGGTGGGTTTGGGGGGAATTGATTTTGTCATTTGGGAGTCGTAGTTGCAGGATTTATGGTTCATCTACAGTCAAAGAGCATTTTGAACCCCACCAACAATGGAATTGAACCAAACTTGGCACACAAAACTCCCATGAGCGACAGAAAATACTGGGCTTGATGGCCATTGACCTCGAGTTTGGGAGTTGTAGTTCACCTATAACCAGACAGCCTTCTGAACTCAAAACAATGATGGATGTGGACCAAACTTGGCACAAATACTCAATATGGCACAAATGTGAACACTGGTGAATTTTTATGGAAAATAGAACTTGACATTTGGGAGTTGTAGTTGCTGGGATTTATAGTTCACCTACAAACAAAGAGCATTCTGAACCTCACCAATGATAGAATTGGGCCAAACTTCCCACATAGAACCCTCAGGACCAACAGATTATATAGTGTGTTTCAGAGGGGTCTTTGGTGACCCCTCTGAAACCCCTTTGGTGACCCCCCCTAGGAGTCCCGATCCTCAGGTCCCGATCCTCAGGTTGAGAAATGTTGCAATATTAGATCAGCCCCCTTCCTGTTGTCCTTCAGAAGGATGGTGAAGACCTGGCTGTAAGGCCAAACCTTTGGGGCAGTGCAGTGAGGCAAAATGGTATCCTGAGATGGGTTTTAAGCAACTTTTAATGTGGATATAAGTGATTTTAATGTCTGTATATATTTATGGTTTTATGTCCCGGTACTGAATGTTTGTCGCATGTATGTTGTGCTCCGCCCTGAGTCTCTTGTGGGGTGAGAAGGGTGGAATATAAATATTTTAAATAAATAAACAATAATAATATTGCCACTCCCCAAAATGTGCCACTTGAATGGTTTGCGTTGTCTGCCTCACCAGCCCTAAAACCCAATCAGGCAATTATTTGTCATAGGCAGAGAGCAGGCACAGCCTGAGAAGAATGAAACTTGAGCCTAACAATAGTTATTCTTGTGATCCAGCAAAGAAGTGGATTTCTGTCCTATAGCATTTGCGACTAGAGATGTTTGTCTCGCTCTGCCTGATGGCAAGGCTGGCCCTAGAAACAAATACACAAACCTCTTTCTGCAACTGACTTTCTAAGAAACACAGACAGATCCTCAGCTGTTGACTTCCTCGTGAACACAGATGGGTTTGGAATTCACATTTCAGTTCAGTTAATAAAACTTAGTAACGCCATCTATACTAAATAAAACAAATGCATGTTTATGAAGTTCCAGACAACACGTCAGGCCCTGGATTCTGCTGAGAAGATCACTTTACCACTCTACTACTAATAATTATACAACTGTGTGGGCCAAAGTTTGCCCATGCCTGTTATGCAACTAGCCTTCCATGGTTTGAGAGTATTTGTTTACAACAATCCAGTGTTTTGTGTTTGTGTTTTCTGCCCCAGGTATATAAGTACATAAAATACTAGCTGTCCCCTGTCATGTATTGCAGTGGCCCAGTCTGGTGATCTGGAAAATAAAGTAATGAGAAAGTGTTGGTTTCTGATATATGTAATTGTCTTGATGCTTGTGGGTAAACAATATTTCTTGCTGTTTCCTTGCCAGTGTTAATGTGGAGATTGTCTGGCTTACCTACTCCGGAACATGCAACATAGAATTGTCCTTCTTTAGGGGTCCCTTTAAAATCTATGATACTAAATCTATGTGTGTGTGAATCATATATATCTATCTCTATATATGGCTGGATGGCTCTTTCTCAGGGGGGCTTTGATTTCATTTTCTTGCCCTAGTGAAGGGAGTTGGAGTGGATGGCCTTAAGTATTTTCTGTTGGTCATGGGGGTTCTGTGTAGGAAGTTTGCCCCAATTCTGTTGTTGGTGGGGTTCAGAATGCTCTTTGATTGTAGGTGAACTATAAATCCCAGTAACTACAACTCCCAAATGTCAAGATCTATTTCCCCCAAACTCCATGTGTCCATATTTGGGCATATGGAGTATTCGTGTTAAATTTGGTCCAGATCCATCATTGTTTGAGTGCTCTCTGGATGTAGGTGAACTACAACTCCCAAACTCAAGGTCTTGGGAGTACTATGTGGCCCACCAAACCCTTCTAGTGTTTTCTGTTGGTCTTGGGAGTACTGTGTGCCTAGTTTGGTTCAATTCAATCATTGGTGGAGTTCAGAATGCTCTTTGATTGTAGGTGAACTATAAATCCCAGCAACTACAACTCCCAAATGACAAAATTCATTTTTTTTAGTGATGGTCACTCCTTGAGTTAGTAGGTGTCTTGTGTCCAGATTTGGTGGCAATTCGTCCAGTGGTTTTTGAGTTACGTTAATCCCACAAACGAACATTACATTTTTCTTTATATAGATTAAACATTTACTGATGGAAAATAAGCATCAGAAGGCTTGGTAAACAAACTGATGTTCCTTTTTGTGGAGTACAGGCAGTCCCTGAGTTACAAACATCTGACTTACAAAGATCTCCTAGTTAAGAATGGGGTGAGACAACAGGAAGTGAGAGAAAGGAAATCTACTCCTGGAAGAGTTCCCTTCTGGCGGGACTCGAACCAGAGTTCTGGGGGACTCTTTCACGTCAAAGGTACTTAAGGCCATTAACTGCTGAGCCACGTTGACTGACCACCTGGAAGAGTTATTATCATGGGGAAAAGTGTCTCCATTGAAGCTTTAGTGCCCATCCTTGTTTCCACAACAAGCCAAAATTTTCAAAGTTCAATTCTCACAGGGGCAGAAAGAATGGTGTCATCTTCTGAACAGGGGCATGGGCAACAAAGGAAACACCACAGTGTGTTCACCCTTTCCTATACTATCCAAAGCTAAAAGATATACAGAAGAATCTCGCTGTTGTCAATTTTTCATGACCCCAACATTGAGTTCAGGGGACTGCATTTGAAGTTGGGTTTCACAATATAAAAAGCAGTGGCCTAGACCAAACCTAAAAGGAGCTAGCCAAAGTGCTGGATTTGTCTGTGGTCTAGGGATTAGCAGCTTCAGTAGCTCTTGTAAAGACTGGATCCACACTTGGAGTAGATTCACAGCCCCTCTGATCTGGAAAACCTTGACCTTTGATCTGTCAGGGATTTTTGTTTGTTTGTTTTGGAAAGAGCATATGTACGGATCTAATGGCCAATAACAACAACTGTTATGAGGTTACAACGTGCCAATAGATGGCACCAGAGGAAGGTAGGTTCTATAGAGAATGCATCTGAAATATCCTTGTTTTCCATCTATTTCAGGCATGGGCAAACTTCTGCCCTCCAGGTGTTTTGGACTTTGCTGTGCAGATGATTAGAAAGGGAATACAGTTTGAGGCCCAGTTGGTGACTACACAAACCACACAGTACTGATGTGCACTAAGGGTTTTCTTTTGTGTGCTTTTTAAAGAGTTTTTAGTCGCAGTTACAAGCTAGGAGCCCCCAGTGGTGCAGTGGGTTAAACCCTTGTTAACCGAGAGGTTGGAGATTCGAATCCAGGGAGATACAGGTGAGCTCCCTCTGTCAGCTCCAGCTCCCCATGCGGGGGCATGAGAGAAACCTCCTACAAGGATGGTAAAACATCCGGGCATACCCTGGGCAACATCCTTGCAGACGGCCAAATCTCTCACACCAGAAACGACTTGCAGTTTCTCAAGTCGCTCCTGACATGAAAAAAAGTTACAAACTAGCTTCCAACTGTATTAGATGGTCAGTCTAGATCAGGGGTTCCCAAACTACGGCCCACAGGCCAGATGCAACACGCCAAGCTAGTTTCCACAGCCCTCATCTTAAACTTTAGACTTAGGCTCTACTTAAGTCTGAAATGACTTGAAGGCCCACAACAACTACAACAACAACAACAACAACAACCCTAATGAACTTGACTCTCCCATCAGTCAAAAGCAGGCCCACATTTCCCATTGAAGTACTAGTAAGTTTATTTTGGTTAAAATTGTTCTTCATTTTAAATATTGTATTGTTCTATCATCTTTTTTGCATTACTAATAAGATCTCGTATATGCAGTGTGCATAGGAATTTGTTCATTTTTTTTCCAAGCAGTCGGCGGGATTGTGAACTGGCCCTTGATTTTAAAAGTATGGTGTAGATAGTAAACAGGTAAACAGCCAAGAATGCAAATGTGAAGGCTGTTCTTTGAGGATGTTTTCTGGGCACCCCGTTCATGGAATTCAGGGTCATCCAAGAGGAGTTTATTTCAGCATCTCATTCCAAGAAAGGAACCCAGATTGCGGATCTTTCCAGCTCCCTTGTCCCTTCTTGTCATCATCCCTTTGCCTGCCTTCTTTTCTGTTTGTGTGACATGATCTGCTGCTCTGGCTTCTGGGGTGAAGCTGTCCCCACGTGGGTTGGCTGTAAATTCAAAGAAGAAACCTTAGCAGCCTAGGTGCGAGGGTGGCATGGCGAGCCCGGTATCTTCTTTCCCTTTCTCTGCGCTTCTTTGCCTGAGTGGAGCCCATCCGAATGAGGCGGCTTCTCAGGTTCATTGGTGCTTTCTCCCCATCCCCACACCATGCATCCTCCTTCCATGGCAGGCTCCATAAGTGTCTCTTCACCCTAGAAACCAAGAGTTAGATGGGACCACAAGGGCCATCCAATCCAACCGCCGTCTTCCATTGCAAGGATAAGCCTCTAAGCCCTCCCAAAAGATGCCCATGGTGCTGAAGAAAAGAAACAATAAAGTCTGAAATTAGTCTTGGTGCAACCTGGAAAGCCTGGCTTGGACAAGAAAGTAACCACTGCTTTACTAGATGTTTAGAAACTCTTAATAACCCAGAGATTATTTCTCCGTGCTCTTTATGAGAATGATATTGGTTGTTATATATCTGCAGCTATTGTTGCATTTTACTGATCCTAACCAGAGGTTTTTATGATGTTTATGTTGGTTGTTACTGCTTTTGTGCTATTGTCTTTGCACTTTTGTATTTTGCGTGTTTGCTCCTTTGAGTGCTTGTGAGCTGCCCTGAGTTCCCCTGGGAGATGTTGGCGGGGTATAAATAAAGTTGTTGTTGTTGTTGTTATTGACACAAAAACACAGTATATCACAGCAAACGAGATTTATATGCTGGATTTCGTATCACATAATCACAAGTCGAACACTTCCCTAGGACTGTGTGATGTATTTTCGAATGATGCGCGCAGATCCAAGTAAGGTGGCCTTTTGCAGTTGACAGATCGTGATTTTGTCGATGTTTATTGTTTCCAAATGCCGGCTGAGATCTTTTGGCACGGCACCCAGTGCGCCAATGACCACTGGGACCACCTGTACTGGTTTATGCCAGAGCCTTTGCAGTTCGATTTTGAGGTCTTGATAGCGGCTGATTTTTTTCCTGTTGTTTTTCCTCAATGCGACTGTCACCTGGTATGGCAACATCAATAATCCAAACTTTTTTATTTTCCACAATCATGATGTCTGGTGTATTGTGTTCCAAAACTTTGTCAGTCTGGATTCGAAAGTCCCACAGTATTTTTGCATGTTCATTTTCCATGACCTTTGCGGGTTTATGATCCCACCAATTCTTTGCTGCTGGCAGGTGGTACTTGTGACATAAGTTCCAGTGAATCATCTGGGCCACAGAGTTGTGTCTTTGTTTGTAGTCCATCTGTGCAATTTTCTTGCAACAGCTGAGGATATGATCCATGGTTTCATCCGCTTCCTTGCATAGTCTGCATTTTGGGTCATCCGCTGATTTTTCAATCCTGGCCTTAATTGCATTGGTTCTGGTGGCTTGCTCCTGGGCTGCAAGAATCAGGCCTTCTGTCTCCTTCTTCTGGATTCCATTCATGAGCCATAACCAGGTCTTCTCCTTGTCAACTTTTCCTTCAATCTTCTCAAGGAACTGCCCATGTAAGGCTTTGTTGTGCCAGCTGTCAGCTCTGGTTTGGAGTGCAGTTTTCTTGTACTGACTCTTTGTCTGCTGTACTTTGAGAAGTTTCCGATTATTGACTTCAATTAAAGCAGTTTCTTGGCTTTCCTTGACATATTCTGCCAGGGCGTGTTTTTTCTTCTTCGACTGCTTGTTTGACTTGTAAGAGTCCTCTGCTCCCAGACTTTCTAGGCAGATAGAGCCGGTCAACATCACTGCGAGGATGTATTGAATTATGAATGGTCATGAGTTTTCTTGTTTTTCTGTCCAAATTGTCCAGTTCTGCCTGTGTCCAGTTTATGATGCCAGCAGTATATCTTATGACAGGTATGGCCCAGGTGTTTATGGCCTTGATGGTGTTGCCTCCATAGAGAGGCATTTTCAGAATTTTCTGACCCTTTGAATGTATTCTTTGCTGACCACAGTTTTCACATGTTCATGTTTGATGTTGTCCAGCTGTAGTATGCCCAGATATTTATAGGCCTCTGGCTGGTGACACTTTATTGCTTGGCCAATGGGCATATTTATGCCCTCACATAAATGATTTTTCCCTTCTTCAGTGCCACTGTTGAACATTTGTCCAAACCAAACTCCATGTTGATATCTGTGCTAAAGATTTGGACAGTGTTAGTCAGAGACTGGATTTCAGTTTCAGTTTTCCCATACAGTTTCAGGTCATCCATGTACAGCAGATGTGAAATTTTGTGAGATCTCTGAGACATTTGATAGCCAGGGTTTTCCAGATCAGAGGGGCTGTGAATCTACTCCAAGTGTGGATCCAGTCTTTACATTGCATCTCTCTTAACCCTTTCCTATTCTTTTCTATGGCACACAACAAACAACAAAGTGATCAGCAATGGAACATACTAGAGAGGTTTGGGGAGAATTCACCATGATTTATCGGAGTTGTAGGTCCCGGGATGTATAGTTCACCTGAATTCCACCAATGATGGACCTGGAACTAACTTGGCACACAGAACCCCCATGACCAACTAAAAAATAATGGAGGTCTTTGGAAGGATTTAGAGGAGTCATTGTTCACCTTTGGAAGGATTTAGAGGAGTCATCCAGAGCACACTATGAACCCAAACAAGGATGGATCTGGACCAAACTTGGTATGCATACCCAATATGCCCAGATTTGAATATTGCTGGGTTTTGAGAGGAATTGGCATGGACATTTTGGAGTTGTAGGTACTGGGATTTATAGTTTACCTGCAATCAATGAGCACTCTAAATTCCACCAAACATGCCCAGCTCTTTAAGCCACTCGTCATAGGGCTTATTCTCCATACCCTTGATCATTTTAGTCGCTTTCCTCTGGACACATTCCAGTTTGTCAATATCTCTCTTCAATTGTAGTGTCCAGAATTGGACACATAGTCTCTTGCATGTTGTTTATTTCATGTATGAATGGTAACCCAACCTGTAATGGTGGGAGGGAGGGATGGAGAGTACCCACCGCACTGAGCGTGAGATGTGCCCGAGTGTTAAATGCAAAATGATTTATGGCTAATGCGTGAGAACGCCCCGAGAAATTCCCCAGTGACACCATTGGACAAATATGATCAAGGAGTTATGACTACGACATCTGTCTCTATAAAAAGGCTCGGCGTAGCTCGTTTGGGGCAAGCGGCCACCGCAGCGTGAGTGACCGGTGCTTAATGCGCTGCGCCTCAAGGGCCACTGGGGAGGATGACGTCCTCCATGTTCCCAAGCCAAAACCCTTGCCAGAAAAACACACTGCACTTGTTGTCTTAGCAGCATCAGACTCCTAAGTCCAGCACTGTGAAATAGCCTGCTGTCTCTCTGAACTTTCCCTACTTTATTATTGTGACCAATGCAGCATTCTGTGTGACTCCAAAACCTGCACTTTCATTGCAACATAACATTAGCCTTGTTAAGACATTGTTGCATCTCAGTCGCAAAGTGTAGCACTAAAGGCAAGGGGATAAGCAAAAGGATAGTCACCTGATGACTTGCCGATTTGCAAATCTTATCAAGTACTTTGTACCAGGTCCAATTTCAGCTCAGATTTAATATTATCTAATTTTTTGTGATTTATTTTCATGATGGTTCTGTATTATACAGGACTGCTGAGTTATGTAGGCGGGGAATATAGATCGCCAAGATGCCTCATTTGAATCCGTCGGCTTGTAATCTGACAAACAACCCAGCTTCATTCTTGACTGTAACTGAGCTGTCGTCGGCATTATATGATCCTCTTGCAATTTGGGGTTGTGCTGCTGTCGAAAGTTATATAAAAGTTCCATCAAGCTTTTTTTCCCTGCAGTTCTTTTTTAAAAAGGAGATGACAGGAAACATGGAGAGACAGAGAAGAGCGAAGCAGCTACCTGATAACTGTTCATTGCCCCTGCATGACATTCTCTAACTGATGCCAACAGAAATGATGGAAACGTCCAGCTAATAGATGAGTTGGACAGGAGACAGCGCATCAAGAACACATCGGTAGATGAGGCCCAGCCCCTCTCCTTTGAAAATGTGGCATTCCTAAACAATGGTGAGGACATTTAGCTGGTTCTCAACCTGGGGTCCCCAGATGTGTTTGGCCTACAACTCCCAGAAATCCCAGCCCCAGGTTGAGAACCACTGAGCTAGAGGGTTTTCCCATGGCTTGTAGTGGGAACATGGGATTTGGAAAGGCCTTAGACCAGTGTTTCTCAACCTGGGGGTCGGGACCCCTGTGCGGGGTCATGAAGGGATGTCAGAGGGGTTGCCAAAAGTCATCGGGAAACACAGTATTTTTTGTTGGTCATGGATGTTCTGTAGGGAAGTTTGGCCCAATTCTATTGTTGGTGGGGTTCAGAATGCTCTGTGATTGTAGGCGAACTATAAATCCCAGCAAGTACAACTCCCAAATGTCAAGTCTATTTCCTCAAAACTCCATCAGTGTTCACATTTGGGCATATTGAGTATCCATGCCAAGTTTGGTTCAGATCCGTCACTGTTTGAGTCTACAGTGCTCTCTGGATGTAGGTGAACTACAACTCCCAAACTCAAGGTCAATGCCTAGCCAAACCCTTCCAATGTTTTCTGTTGGTCATGGGAGTTCTGTGTATCAAGATTGGTTCAATTCCATCGTTGATGGAGTTCCGAATGCTCTTTGATTGTAAGTGAAATATAAATCTCAGCAGCTACAACTCCCAAATGACAAAATAAATCCCCCCAACCGCACCAGTATTCAAATTTGGGCGAATTGGGTAATTGTGCCAAATTTGGTCCAGTTAATGAAAATAATCCTGCATATCAGATATTTACATTTATGATTCATAATAGTAACAAAATTACAGTTGTGAAATAGCATCAAAAATAATTTCCCCCGCCTACTGAGTCAATTGAATGGATACTAGCTTTGTACAGGGAGTCCCCAAGTTACAAATATCCAACTTAGAAACTATTCATAGTTAAGAAGGAGAGTGAGACAAAAGGATGTGAGAGAAATCTCCCTCTTTGATGGGAAATCCACTCCTGAAAGAGTTATTATCATAGGGAAACTAGATTCTACACCACTGTGTGACTTACACCTTCTCTTCTCCCCTTCCCCTTCCCCTTCCCCTTCCCCTTCCCCTTCCCCTTCCCCTTCCCCTTCCCCTTCCCCTTCCCCTTCCCCTTCCCCTTCCCCTTCCCCTTCCCCTTCCCCTTCCCCTTCCCCTTCCCCTTCCCCTTCCCCTTCCCCTTCCCCTTCCCCTTCCCCTTCCCCTTCCCCTTCCCCTTCCCCTTCCCCTTCCCCTTCCCCTTCCTTCCTTCCTTCCTTCCTTCCTTCCTTCCTTCTCTGTTTTGGACCCTCTCTCCACTCTTGAAAAGGCCTTCCCTGACTAAAGATGCTGTAATCTGCCAGCGGATTTACAATTTAGAAATAAACCAGGCGTTTATTCCTTGTGATGAGTTGTCTCTCAGTTCCTCTCAAATATCTTCTCTAAGCTGGGGCTGAACGTGCTTTATTTTTAGCTGTCCGCTCCGAAACTCTTTTCCTTGAGAATCACAAGCATAAAATGGCCTTAAAGGAGATGTATGGGAGAAGTGCCATTTCCCCTCAGTGCCCTCAAAAACATGTCTTCAGCATAAAACCATAGAATCCTAGAGTTGGAAGAGACCTGGTGGGCCATCCAGTCCAACCCCATTCTGCCAAGAAGAAGGGAAATCACGTTCAAAGCACCCCTGACAGATGGCCATCCAGCCTCTGTTTAAAAGCCTCCAAAGAAGGAGTCTCTACTACACTACGGGGTAGAGAGTTCCACAGCTCTCACAGTTAGGAAGTTCTTCCTAATGTTCAGCTGGAATCTCCTTTTCTGTATTTTGAAGACATTGCTCCACATCCTAGTTTCCAGGGCAGCAGAAAACAAGCTTGTTCCTTCCTCCCTATGACTTTCCTTCACATATTTATGCATGGCCCTCATTGTGTCTCCTCTCAGCCTTCTCTTCTGAAGGCTAAACATGCACAGTTCTTTAAGCCGCTCCTCATAGGGCTTGTTCTCCAGACCCTTGATAATTTGAGTCGCCCTCCTCTAGACACATTTCAGCTTGTCAGCATCTCCCTTCAATTGTGGTGCCCAAAAGGGGAGAAAGAACTTGTGAGGAGAAGAAGAGTTGTGCCAGAGTCTCAGCCAAATTCCAGATTTTCCCTCATTTTCCTTTACGTGGGACAAAACCTATTTATCCCAGCTTTCCCTACAATGAGGACTAGAGGTCCCTGAGTCTGGACTTTTGAGCCTGGATAGACAAGCTCCATGTTTTAGCAGTTGCAGGTGCCAAATTGTCTGGAATCATAATGGGAATGTTATTAATAGTAGAACAATCTATTGGGAAAATGCCATTAGTCCTGGAAGGAGAGGGAATGGTGCCATAATAACATAAATGGAAAATATTAACTTTGGGTGAACTACCAATCATTGTGATGGTTTCTGGAAGCTGTAGTTTAAAATATTTGTTTCTGAACGATACCTAGAAGTACATATAGCTCTCGGGCTGACCTCGAAAAGATGTTAATGTTTACTTCAGAGTAGTGATAAAGGAAGGAAGGAAGGAAGGAGATACAGAAAGGGAGGTAGAGAAAGTGACAGGTGAAGGGAGAGGTTCAGGGTGCTTTCACACAGCCGTTTACTCCAATTCAGGATGTGGATCAAAGAGATCTGGTTTTCTTGGAGTGCCTACACAGTGAGCTCTGCTGCCTCTTCAAACTCCAAATGGAGGACTTTCAACAGAGGTTGGATAGTCCTTTTTGGGTAGTGCTTTAGTTGTGCATTCTTGCATGGCAGGGGGTTCAACTAAGCCATTCTAGGATGAAACGATGCCTTCCAACATTTCATAGAAGGAAACTAGGGCACAGGTGGCCAACCAAAACAGAACTGTGGCCAAGATGGCAAGAGTTACTGATGAGAAAGAATAGATAACCCAGGAGTGGCTGTGGCACTTTCTTCTTGCCCGGGTCTCCAAGGAAAGGATGAGATCCAACTTCTTCATCTCTTTTCATCATGAAGTAAGTCAACTAAGTACAAACTACTTCAACACTTTGAACTCAGTTTGCAGTAGTGGACAGAAACTGAAGACAAATGGGAGGGTAGTATTGCTATGTAAAAAGGTGCTTGAAATGGTACATAGTGCTCTCCTTCCTCAGAATGACATGAGCATCCTTAGCATTGGGCATGGCTGCCCAGTTGTTAAGACCCAGCTTAAGTTTAGCTCTGCAAAGGCTGTGAAGAGTATCCTGCTTGCTAGAAAATAGTGGGAAAATAGTGGGTGCCTGGTACTGGCTGTGGTTTGTTACATGGCCCCCTCTGAGTTTTAACATATCTGAATGTTCTAGACCAGTGGTTCTCAACCTGTGGGTCCCCAGGTGTTTTGGCCTACAACTCCCAGAATTCCCAACAGTAATACAAACAATAAATAAACTCATAAACAGAAAATAAGCAATAAACATTAGCAATAACACAGCGATGTTTAAAAACCTATGGCTGGGCCAAATGTAATAATTAAAAATTTAAAAACAATGCTGTGTGTGACCAGGTGACATATAACTAGGACAGGAATTTTGAAGATGAACGGAGCGTGCAGACAATCCTAGATCACTGATAAAGTGCGTTTAGGGACATAATGCTGGGAGTTTCCTTATTCTGGGAAGGCACACTAGAACAAACATGTTTTCAGGCTCCTCCTAAAGACTGCCAGAGTTGGGGCATGCCTGATGTCCTTGGGGAGTGAGTTCCAGAGTCGAGGGGCCACCACCGAGAAGGCCCTGTCCCTCGTCCCCACCAATCGTGCTTGCGATGGAGGTGGGAGCGCGAGCAGGGTCTCTCCAGATGATTGAAGAGATTGTGTGGTTTCGTATACAGAGATGCGGTCATACAGGTAGGCAGGTCCCAAACCGTTTAGGGCTTTGTAGGTAAGCACCTGCACCTTGAATTGGGACATCCCAATGTGGCCAGCAGACTGCATGGAGCACCGTTACCTTTCACCGGAGTAGTACCTATTGATCTACTCACATTTGCATGTTTTTTGAACTGCTAGGGTGGCAGAAGCTGGGGCTGACAGTGGAAGCTCACCCCGTTTCCAGGATTTGAACCTGTGACCTTTTGGTCAACAAGCACAGCAGCTCAGCACTTTAACCCACTGTGCCACCGGGGTTGTATATACCTACTCAAACTGGTAAACTATATCTCCTTGAATTTCCTGCCTCAAATGAGGTGCTCCATAGATTCTCTCTCTATGAAATGAGTGGGAGGGTGCAAAATGTTTTGGGATGCAAAATGTTTTGGGGTGGCCGGGATCTGTCCCTCACCAGCTCTATGTTGCTTCCTAGCAGCCCAAACATTACATCATCTGCATTGTAGAACTGATGCAGTTTGACACAACTTTGACTGTTGAAGCTCGGGGCCATGAAACCAAGGGATGGAAAACCTTGTGTAAAGTACAACTTCCATAATAGCACTGAGGAGTTAAATTGGTGTTAAGCTGCCTTCATTCTACAGTGTAGATGCAGGCTGGGTCTAAGGCACCGCTGGTGAAACACAACGAGCACAAACCATGAGCCGGTCCTTTGGAAGGAAGTGCTGAAGGAAGCTCAACTTGTATTTCAGGGTGGAGTGGCCCTCCTTTCCTTCCCTCAATCTCCAGTCCGGGGGGGGGGGGGGTTCAAGGGTGCATGGAAGTGCGAAGGAGCTCTGTGAGGATACAGAGAGCAGGAGGGGTCGGGAGGAATCAGACTGGCGGTGCGGTGCCAAAATCAATGCCGTATTTGGGGCTCTGGAGTGGAAGGCCCAAGTGCAAGCGCTGACCGAGGCACATTCCCGTGGCTGTGTCTCCCTCCTCTCCCAAGCTCTGTCTAAGATTAGCATGTGCGCCAACCAGGGATGCCACCTGTTCGACTCTGGCTGAGGCGGCCCAGCATTGAGCGACGTCTCCCACAACCCCATAGAACAGGATGCCCTATTTTCTTCTCCCCAGCAAACGGCTGCAACTCAGCCGGCCCCTTAACCAGTGGCTTTTATCCAGGGATTATCAGAAAAACAATTGCCAAGCAGCACCTTCGGCTGAATCCAGATGGATGGCTTTTAGTACTGGGAAAAATAATTGCTTTTCCAATGGAAAGCAGGGGGAGAAGAGCTTACCAAGGAGGACTGGTATCTAGTTCAGTGTTTATGTTGTCGTAATGTGGAGAGGAATGGCGCTGCCATGCAATGCTTGCATTCTCAGGATGGGGAACAGAACGCTTGCTGCATCTCTGTGCAAATGGCAGCAGTGTGTACTGATGCACAACCTGTTCCATTGCACATAGGTGTATAGGAAGGTATTGCATAAGCTGGACAACTTGTACAGTGCCTCATAGTGCATAATTACAATTAATTAGCATATTTGTCTTATCATGTCAGCCAAATCATGCCATCATCATAATGTTACACATTGCAGCCTCTGATGCAGGTTCCAGGCAATTGTTCCACCTCATGTTTGAAATCCTACAAGCACCTATAGACATCACTGGTTACCATTTGAAACCATTCCACTGTATTCTTGTTTCCCTTATCATAAAGAAGCCAAGGAAGAAAAACAAAACAGAAACAGCTGCATAAAATCTGTTGAACATTAAAATTGCACCTGACCAGAGTGTGGGAATAATTGTTTGCAAACAACCCAATCCTTTCAAACACTCCCTCCTTTGCAATAACTAGGCCCCAACGGAGGATGCGCCTACATGTAGAATTCAAACAGTTTGACACCACTTTAACTGCTGTGCCTCTATGCTCTGTAATCCT
Organism: Anolis sagrei; assembly: GCF_037176765.1. NCBI lineage: Eukaryota > Metazoa > Chordata > Lepidosauria > Squamata > Anolidae > Anolis > Anolis sagrei. Next base: position 15,180,507 of record NC_090034.1, on the reverse strand, counting down.
GGGTGCTCTAGTTTCACAAGGCCTTTAGCCTCTTCTGCCAAAGAGTGCTGGTGCTTCACCAAACTACAGCTCCCAGGATTCCATGGCATTGAGCCAAACCAATTTAAGTGGCATCAAATCACTTTAAATCTATAGTGTGTTCATTTGTTCAGTCGTCTCCGACTCTTCGTGACCTCATGGACCAGTCCACACCAGAGCTCCCTGTCGGTCGTCACCACCCCCAGCTCCTTCAAGGTCAGTCCAGTCACTTCAAGGATGCCATCCATCCATCTTGCCCTTGGTCGGCCCCTCATCCTTTTGCCTTCCATTTTCCCCAGCATAATTGTCTTCTCTAGGCTTTGCTGTCTCCTCATGATGTGGCCAAAGTACTTCAGCTTTGTCTCTAGTATCCTTCCTTCCAGTGAGCAGTCGGGCTTTATTTCCTGGAGGATGGACTGGTTGGATCTTCTCGCAGTCCAAGGCACTCTCAGAACTTTCCTCCAACACCACAGCTCAAAAGCATCAATCTTCCTTCGCTCAGCCTTCCCTAAGGTCCAGCTCTCACATCCGTAGGTTACTATAGTGTAGATGTGCCCAAAATCTCACCACCATAATCTTTTTATTCACATCCACACAGCAACCAACCAGACATTTAGGGAAACCTTCAAGCAGGAGATGTGTTCAATGGTCTTACTCATTGTTGATGTCGAGCAACTGGGATGCAAAGGCTTACTGCCAGTGAGATGGGGGCATGGGTTGTTGTCAATTGTCTCTTCAGTTCTTAATGACCTATTCTACCCCCAAAATAAAATTAATGTCTCTTTGTGGGACAAGGCTCCTTTGTAAACTCTGGTGGGGAAATGGACATAGGCTGAACCTCCTCCCATCTAGTCCTTTAAGCATTTCCGAATTAGTGCAGAATGAGCTTGAGCACGTTGGTCTTGGCTCAATAAAAGTAAACCTGATCCACATCTTAGCACGGCTTCGAACGTGGCAGCTGGGGAGAGAGGAGGGAACGCACAGCGCTAAAGTGTTTCTCGCAGAAACAATGTCCCTCTTGTATGCCATAGCTGAGCTGCATTACATATATGAGCCAGAGATGTATTTAGTCATTAAAATAACTCCTCGGGCTCCCTCCCTCTCCTCATTACTAAGAGAGAGAAGATAAACCTTTGTTTGAGATTGTTGTCATGACAATCTCTGATATGGGATCCTGACTTTGCCCTCATTGTAAGCGGAGCACAAGGGAACAGATGCCTTTAGCAGGTGGCTCCCCTAAGAAATGTGGGGAGGGGAAGCTGGAGATGGGAATTCCGCAGGAGGAAATATGCAACCACTGGAGCCAAGGCCGGATTAAGCGGGTTGGGGGCTTTGGAGCAGCTTCAGAAAATGCCCTCCCCGCTCTACATGTGTGTATAAGCTACTGGGTGGCAAATGAGTGGCTCGATAAGGGAATACAAAATCAAAGGGCCAAAATCCTATTCTTTTCCCTGTCACTATAGACCCAGACATGAAGACTGGGGCTGGGATCCTACATGGTGAAGTGCAGTGTAACTCCATTATGTCAAAGGCTTTCATGGCCAGAATCACTGGGTTGTTGTAGGTTTTTTTTCGGGCTGTATGGCCATGTTCTAGAGGCATTCTCTCCTGACGTTTCGCCTGCATCTATGGCAAGCATCCTCAGAGGATGCTTACCATAGATGCAGGCGAAACGTCAGGAGAGAATGCCTCTAGAACATGGCCATACAGCCTGAAAAAACCTACAACAATCCATTATGGTTATTGGCAGCTTTGAGGCTCAGCTTTGAGCTGTGACAACCCTTCTCTATTTTGTGGCTGGTGGAGAGGGGAAGGGACCAGAGGAACATTTATGATGACTTGGGCGACAAGACAGAAGGCATGCTTATCAAATTCATAGATGATGCTGTTATCGAAAAATTGACACCCCTTCTAATTAAACACAAACTAACAGAGAAATATTTATTTATTTAAAGCATTTATATTCTATCTTTCTCACCCCGAGGGGGACTCAGGGCGGAGCACAACATATAAACAGCAAACATTCAATGCCGAAACATATTAGACCATACACATACAAAAGTATTAAAATCGCTTATCTTGACATTAAAATCCTCTAGTTAAAACTGTCCCAACAACCATATCGAATTCGGTTGGCATACTAAGGGTTCCTATCGTTGCCTCATTGCAGAGTCCCAAAGGCTCGGTTCCACAGCCACATTTTTATCATCCTTCTAAAGGACAAGATGGAGGGGGTGACCTGATCTCATTAGGAAGGGAGTTCCATAGCCGAGGGGCAATTAATGAGAAGGCCCTGTTTCTCGTCCCCGCTAAATGCACCTGTGATGGTGGCGGGACTGCGAGCAGGGCCTCCCCAAAAGATCTTAATCTCCGCGGTGGTTCATAGTGGGAAATGTGTTTGGATAGGTAAATTGGGCCGGGGCTGTTTCGGGCTTTATAGGCCAAAGCCAGCACTTTGAATTGTGCCCAGTAGCAAACTGGCAGCCAGTGGAGTTGGCGTAACATGTGAGTTGTGTGCTCCCTATACACCACTCCAGTTATTAACCTGGCTGCCTCTCGTTGGACTATTTGAAGCTTCCGAGCAGTCTTTTTCATGGACTCACTGTTTTGAGGTTTTAAAATAAATATTAATGTAAAATATTTACATTACATTATTTACGCGGTGGCGGATGGCGGGTGGCTCTGCCTGGTGGCCAACATGCCTCAGAAAGGGAGGCTGATGTGTGGGCCGGGCCCGAGGTGCAGCAGGGAAGGCCTCCTAGTCATGAAGTGCAGTCTACTGTGCTACCGCAGCCCCAGAAGTGGCTCCGGCGCTTCCTTACCCGCAGCAGAAGTGGGTAAGGAAGCGTGAGGGCTAGACTGTGCATGTGCGTGTGCCCAATACTAAAATAATGTGTAAATATTAAAATAAATATAGTGTCCCTACTTTGTGGATTTTCACTTTTTGCGTGTGCTCCTGGATGGTAACACCTGTGATAAGTGAGTGAACACTGTAACAAATATGCATTTATTTTATTTTTCATTTCTCAAGTTTTGCAATTCCAAAGTGTTCCACTGCTTCGATTGTGGAAAAATCCAACCAGCTATATCACCTCCTGTACATGAAATCCACTTTTATGGCATTATATACATTGTATAAGATAGAATCAAATGGAATCCAGTCTTTAAAAGTGCAACTGGAACTGTAAATGTATGCATCTGACTTATTTAGCATCTTGCCTGGGGACAGGAAATGGCTAAGCTAGATAATGTATGCACGACTAAAGTCTGCACTGCGCTGATGGGTCTTTTGGAAACTAGGCAAGTGAGGTTTGTATATCTGTGGAATGTCCACAAATATATAAACTTCACTTGCCTAGTTTCTTGCCTAATGAGCACAGATCTATAAACCCCACATGCCTAGTTTCCAACAGACCTCACAACCTCTGAGGATGCCTGCCATAGATGTGGGCGAAATGTCAGGAGAGAATGCTTCTGGAACATGGCCATACAGCCCAGAAAACTCACAGCAACCTAGTGATTCCAGCCATGAAAACCTTTGACAACAAACAGGAGGCATCTTCCAACCAAGATCCACTGAAGTCCTTGGAGAAATGACATGTTCTTTGTTGCAGCAAAGCAGATTCAGACCTCATTTTGTATCCATGTTTTTCTTTTAGAAGTCGCAAGGTGGCTTGTGATAGTACTGTGTGGTTTGTGACAACATGGCAATTTATGATGTGTGTTCCACACATCATAAATTCACAGCACAATTATAACCCACAATCCCATGGCACATTTATCAGGGAGAAGTTTTCATGGACTTCATCCCAATTCATTTGTTACTTCAAATGAACCGTAAAAACCTTAGGCTCAATAAAAGCTTTTATTTTGGTCTCCTAAAAAGACTTTTGAAATAGATTTTAAAAATTAGCTACATGTTATAGATCAGGCATGGGCCAACCTGGGCCCTCCAGGTGTTTTGGACTCCAACTCCCATAACTCCCAACAACCTCAGGCCCCAAAGGGGGCCTGAGGTTGTTGGGAGTTATGGGAGTTGGAGTCCAAAACACCTGGAGGGCCCAGGTTGGCCCATGCCTGATGTAGACTCATATGACACAGTTTCTCTGCAATGAACTCTGTTATCTGAGTCTCCACTGACTATAAAATACCGTGTAGATACAGTCCGAATCAGCCATGATTAGTACTTGGATGGGAGACCTTCAGATCTGGATAATTCGCCAATAATAGTGGCTTTAGGTAACCTGATGGCCACATCATCCCTAGCAACTATACCACCCCTGGTGGCAATTGGGCACTTGGGCAACTTCAGGGGATTTTCCCTGAAAATTTATTTATTATTTACTTCATGCATTTGTACCCCGCCCTTCTCCCCCAGAGAGGGACTCTGGGCAGCCTCACATAAGCATCATGTGATGCTATCAGCATATAAACAAACAAAGATTGCAGTTAAAACTGTAAAAATCAGTAAAACACATTTTACAAATTCATTAAACAAGTTCATTAAACAATAAATTAAACATGCCAGATTAAAACCAAGACCAAGTCAGGGTAAATCCAATGTCGCAGATATCCTAAATTTTCTTTTCAATTGCCGCTATCCACTAATTGAACGTCTGGTCCCAAAGCCAAGTCTTTAATTGTCTTCTAAAAGACAGGAGGGAGGTGGCCAACATGATGTCCTTAGGGAGGGACCTCCACAGATGGGGGGGGGCACTGCCAAGAAGGCCCTGTCTCTCGTCCCCACCAACCGCGTTTGCAAAAGTGGTGGGATCGAGAGCAGGGCCTCTCCTGATGGACTTTTCTCAATATGCTGGTATTTCTACTTCCTTATTCTCCTGTCTTTGTTTTTCCCAAAGAATATGGCAGTGTGCTTGTCCTATGAGTTATAGGCAAAGGCTTTCCCTCTAAGGCAGGGGTTCTCAAACCTTTTCAGCTGCGAAGCCCTTACTGAAAAAAAAGCTTCTTGTGGCCCCCGAAGAAATCATAGAATCATCGAGTTGGAAGAGACCTCATGGGCCATCCAGTCCAACCCCCTGCCAAGAAGCAGGAAAATTGTATTCAAAGCACCCCTCCGAAAAAAGGAGCTTCCATCACACTCTGGGGCAGAGAGTTCCACTGCTGAACAGCTCTCACAGTTAGGAAGTTCTTCCTCATGTTCAGATGGAACATTAGGAAGAACTTCCTGACTGTGAAAGCTGTTCAGCAGTGGAAATGTTTTTATATTATATTATATTATATTATATTATATTATATTATATTATATTATATTATGTGTGTGTGTGTGTATCAGGCATGGGCCAGCCAGTGACAGATAGATGGAGAGTTTGTGTGAACTAATTCATATAGTGTGAATTTTTAAAAGAAAAAATAGAATATTTAAAATGAAGAATAATTTTAAACAACATGAAACTTAACAGTGTTTTAGTGGAAAACCCCTAGGGCTATCCAACCTCTTCTGCTATGCAGCAAAAGCAAAAGCAAAGCAACCCCAACAGATGGCCATCCAGCCTTTGTAATAATAATAATAATAATAATAATAATAATAATAATAATAATAGCAGAAGCCCCAGAGGTGGTGGGGTGCCCAGGGAGCCCCTGAGTACATCTTGCTCTAGGGAGTCCCAAAGCCTCCCTAGAGCACAGTTTGAGAACCACTGCTCTACAGAAACCATACTAAATTATTTATTTATTCTATCAGGAGCGAACCAAGGGTATAGTTGTAATGTATTTTTTAAAAACACAAAGTTTAGAAACCTGGCAATATATTAAATGTCCTTTGACCAGTATCTGGCCACTTGGAGTGTCTCTGGTGTTGCTATAAGAAGGTCCTCCATTGTGTATGTGGCGGGGCTCAGGCTGCATTGTAATAGGTGGCCTGTGGTTTGCTCTTCTCCACGCTCACATGTCATGGACTCCACTTTGTGGCCCCTTTTTTAAAGGTTGGCTCTGCATCTCGTGGTGCCAGAGCGCAGCCTGTTCAGCGCCTTCCAAATCGCCCAGTCTTCTGTGTGCCCAGGAAGGAGTCTCTCATTTGGTATCATCCATGGGTTGAGATTCCAGGTTATAGCCTGCCACTTTTGGACTCTCATTTGCTGAGGTGTTCCTTCAAGTATCTCTGTAGATGGATTGAAGTTCCAGGTTTTAGCCTGCCAACCATACAAGATGATTTTACCTTATTTGGACATAGAAGTAATAGATTTGACAGCGCTATGTTTTTATAATGCTGTGTAAGTAGTGGGTCTGTTGCGGGGGTATAAACAAAAACAAAAAAATGGTAATGCTGCAGCAAAAAAAAATTGACAAAGTTGAGATTTGATGGGAAAGAAAAAAAGCAATGACTCTGAATGATAATCTGCACATCCCAAGGGTGCTGACAGCAGTAGAAGACTTAAGTGACTTCTAAGCAGAATGTGATTTGCAGGCTGAGTTATGCACTAAATATATACTCCAATTTCTGCGAAGACTGATGGGGAAAACCTCTTCAGGATAAATAGGTGTTGTTTGGTATGGAGAGAGACAGCAGGGCATGATGTACATGTGTCAAACTCGAGGCCCTCGGCCCAAATTCGGCTCTCTGTGACCTCGTATGTGGCCCTCCAGAAGCTGAACAACAACACTTGTATTCTGTATCATTAGATATCATGATTAGAGCAAATTGCAGTTGTGATTTCGGGCCCTTCCAGACAGGTCCTATATCCCAGGATCTGTTTATCCCATATTATCTGGCAATGCAGACTCATATAATCCACTTTAAAGCAGAAAACCTGGGATATATTTATTTATTTATTTATCGTGTCATCAGCAACCATTGTATTACAATTCTAACAGAGCAAAGCAAACACAGAGATTAAAAAGAAAAAGGAAAAAAAAAGAAAGAAAAAAAACCACACAGATTTTGTAAATTTGGTATTTGGTTAAATGTCCTTTGACCAGTATCTGGCCACTTGGAGTGCCTCTGGGGTTGCTGCAAGAAGGTCCTCCATCGTGCATGTGGCAGGGCTCAGGGTGCATTGCAGCAGGTGGTCAGTGGTTTGTTCTTCTCCGCACTCGCATGCCGAGGATTCCACCCTGTAGCCCAGGATCTGATCCCAGGATTCCACCTGGGATCAGATCCTGGGAAATAGGGCCTACCTGGAAGGGCCCGCAGTAACATCTGGAAGGTTGCCATTTGTTCTGTTTCATCAAGAGATGGAAGGCTTGTGGATACGATGTCTGACTTGAAAATGTTCTTTAACCTTTCTCTCCAAACTCCGAGACATAAAGGCTGTTGGGTTGCAGTTCCCATTATCCCCTGTCTACATTGTGAGGATTTGAAAAGAGATGCCATGATGTGGTGGTTAACTGGAAAGGGATGTGTCAACAGTGATTGGCTGAGCACGCCAGAAGCCAGAGTTCTGATTGGCTGCTGTTTCTGCCTTGCTGCTGAGACCAATGGTTCCAACTGCCACTTTCATTTTGGACAGTGAAGAGAGTGCTGGCTGAAAGGAGCCAGGAAGGCTGATCATTTTGAAGCATGAGACATGTTTTAAAGACTATTTAAAAAGGACTGTTTTATTCCCACTGTTATCTGTGCGAATTCAAAAGAGACTGCTATATACATTGGGTTGTTGTAGGTTTTTCGGGTTGTATGGCCACTTCTGAATTTAGAAATTTCATTTATTTGTTTATTTGTTTATTTGTTTGTTTGTTTGTTTAAGACCGACAGGTTGCAGGTTCAAATCCAGGGAGAGCATGGATGAGCTCCCTCTAACAGCTCCAGCTCCTCATGCAGGGACATGAGAGAAGCCTCCCACAAGAATGGTAAAACATCAAACCTCCGGGCGTCCCCTGGGCAATGTCCTTGCAGATGGTCAATTTTCTCACACCAGAAGCTACTTGCAGTTTCTCAAGTTGCTCCTGACATGGAAAAAAAAATGCCATAAGTAAGAAATGTCTTGAGAGCACATAACAACAGCAAACCACCAGCGCCAGGATTGCATATGATATCACCATAAAATTAAAATAGAATGTAGCACAACATTTGTTTAGTGTGAATGGCCCTTTTTTGTGGCCAAAATACAAGAATAAATAGGGAATATCTCACAGTGATGTCCTATGCTCCCTCAACTTGTGCATCATTTTCCCATTGATGCATGGAAACGAGCGCTAGGACAAGCGTATGGCAGCAAGGAGTCGCTTCCCCTCAAATGACCTGAGCCGATGAGCAACGCGTTTCTGCTCCAGGTTGCTTACTTTTTAATGATCCATTGGGACTAAAGCTGGGCACCTGTTTCTGAAATCACAGCCTTTTCCAAAAACTGTCATTATTAAGAGCTGATGTTCGGTAATGCATCGCTTTCCCAAGCTATCTTGATATATGTGCCCAGGCATTTTTGTCAGTGGAAATGCTCCTTTACATGGGAGAATGTTCCAGCATCTGAAAGGAATATTTTTTAAAAACGACAATTCCCAGTATCTGTGGCAGAATTAAAATCACGCATAATTCACGTCTTTACCAATCCACACACTATCTTGCTAGAGAAAAGATATGCCACACAGATGATCAGTAAATAATAAGGTGTTTACTCTTTGATATGCAGAACAACATATATACAGTCATGTGAACAGTTGCATTGACTCACACAATGTCCTTATGAAAGACATTCAAATGGTCCTTAGGCGTCCACGTGAAGGACCTTCTTCTCAGAACCAGAAAATACAAACTGACACAGCAAAATCTAAACATGTAACTGTTGCCAAAACTCCCAGGCTCAGCTAGCCTTTTGTGCTTTGCATTTTTCAGTTAAAATACCAACTGATTTTTACATGCTTTTAAAAAAATAATCTTTATTAGCAAGACAGAGTATTTAATTTTTTGTTATATTAAAAACATCAATAGATTAGCTGGGGTGTAAAGTATAAATATAGGCTAAAGAAGAGAGATATAATGAAGAAGAGGCGGGAGGGGAGGGAAAGGAGACAGGGGATATCTGGGGTAGTTGGATAGTTGGAGGGTGGGGGTCTTTGTATCTTGTATTTTTCCTTATTCCTTATATCTTGTATTTTTATCAGCCAGTCTTCTTCTTTTGGGATTTCATTTTTTTCCATTTTCTTGCGTACGTAATTCTTGCTGCTGTTGTCAGGAGGAATAGTAGCTTATCTTTGTTTCTATCTAATTTTAAGTTATGGATTCCTAGTAGGAAGATTTTTGGGTTTTTTGGGATTTCTATTTCTAAAATTTCTTGTATATTTTTCTGAATTATTAATAACGTTTTGCCTTACTACATGTCCATCACATATGGAAATAAGTTCCTTCTATTTCGCCCCACTTCCAACATTTTGAATTTGTATTGTCAAAGGCTTTCATGGCCGGAATCACTGGGCTGTTGTAGATTTTTTCGGGCTATATGGCCATGTTCTAGAGGCATTCTCTCCTGACGTTTCGCCTACATCAATTCTGGGCACCACAATTCAAGAGAGATATTGACAAGCTGGAATGTGTCCAGAGGAGGGCAACTAAAATGATCAAGGGTCTGGAGAACAAGCCCTATGAGGAGCGGCTTAGGGAACTGGGCATGTTTAGCCTGAAGAAGAGAAGGCTGAGAGGAGATATGATAGCCATGTATAAATATGTGAGAGGAAGCCACAGGGAGGAGGGAGCAAGCTTGTTTTCTGCTTCCTTGGAGACTAGGACGCGGAACAATGGCTTCAAACTACAAGAGAGGAGATGGCATCTGAACATGAGGAAGAACTTCCTGACTGTGAGAGCCGTTCAGCAGTGGAACTCTCTGCCCCGGAGTGTGGTGGAGGCTCCTTCTTTGGAAGCTTTTAAGCAGAGGCTGGATGGCCATCTGTCAGGGGTGATTTGAATGCAATATTCCTGCTTCTTGGCAGGGGGTTGGACTGGATGGCCCATGAGGTCTCTTCCAACTCTTTGATTCTATGATTCTATGATTCTATGGCAAGCATCCTCAGAGGTAGTGAGGATACAAATTTTGAATTTGTATTTTTATAATATTTCCCTAATTTATGTGGGGTCATGTACCATTTATGGGCCATGTTTATCCAATTTTCTTTTAGTTCTATGGCACTAGTATATTTTAATTTCTTCGTTCCATATTCCTTCCCAGTCTTCTTTTTTAATTTTTCTTCCAATGTTTTCATTCCATCTCTTCATATATTCTTTTTCTTCTTTCTCTTTTGCCCATTCAAGTAGTTTCTTATAAAATTTTGTAATTAGTTTCTTTTCTGTTTGCAAAAGTTATCCTGCTCTGCAAATCCAATTTCCTTGTCTTTTTTAAAGTATTCTTTTAATTGCCAATATTGGTACCACAATGCCATCCTGTTAATTGATTTTATTTCTTATTGGGTTTCCATTTCCAATTCCCCTTCTTCCCTTTCCTTCCTGATTTTTAATGCTTCAACAGACTCTTGTTCACAGCTGCAGCAGTTTGCTTTTGCCTGATTCTGCAGGGAACGGCATTATTCTGCCTCTCCTCTGGCTTTGGCTGAGTTATTTATTTATCGTGTCAGGGGCAACCAGACCATTGTATTACATTTCTAACAGAACAAAACAAACAAACAGACGAAACACAACGTTTGCAAGCTTAGTAGTTGATTAAATGTCCTTTGACCAGTATCTGGCCACTTGGAGTGCCTCTGGTGTTGCCGCAAGGAGGTCCTCCATCGTGCATGTGGCAGGGCTCAGGTTGCATTGCAGCAAGTGGTCAGTGGTTTGCTCCTCTCCACACTCACATGTCGTGGATTCCACTTTGTAGCCCCATTTCTTAAGGTTGGCTCTGCATCTCGTGGTGCCAGAGCGCAGTCTGTTCAGTGCCTTCCAAGTCACCCAGTTTTCTGTGTGCCCAGGGGGGAGTCTCTCATTTGGTATCAGCCATTTATGGAGGTTCTGGGTTTGAGCCTGCCACTTTTGAACTCTTGCTTGCTGAGGTGTTCCAGCGAGTGTCTCTGTAGATCTTAGAAAGCTATTTCTTGATTTAAGTCGTTGACATGCTGGCTGATAGCCAAACAAGGGATGAGCTGGAGATGTCTCTGCCTTGGTGCTTTCACTATTGGCTGCTACTTCCCAGCGGATGTCAGGTGGTGCGATACCGGCTAAACAGTGCAATTTCTCCAGTGGTGTAGGGCACAGACACCCCGTGATAATGCGGCATGTCTCATTAAGAGCCACATCCACTGTTTTAGCGTGGTGAGATGTGTTCCACACTGGGCATACATACTCAACAGCAGAGTAGCATAGCGCAAGGGGGGATGTCTTCACTGTGTCTGGTTGTGATCCCCAGGTTGTGCCAGTCAGCTTTCGTATGATATTGTTTCTAGCATCCACTTTTTGCTTGATATTCAGGCAGTGCTTCTTGTAGGTTGAGTTGAGTGAATTGCATTTCGAACTCTGCTCAGCACTCGCTGCCCTTGAAGTGAACTGAGGGTGCATTGGGAAAGCTGAAGGAGGAGAGAGAAACTGGGACATATCAAAAGCAACTGGGAAAGGTAAGACAGCGGAGAATTAATTGGTACTGTCTTTACCAACTAGGACATCTGGAAGGTAGGCTATGCTAGCTAGGTGGCTTTGCAGAGATGAGGTCCAAATCTGCCACAAAAGCATATTTCGTTATTATCCCTTGGACTCAAAATAAACCCCATCGGGCCCTAAATGTTGGTCGGGAATGGCCGGTGGGCCTCTATGATATTCCTGTTAAAAGTGTGTAAGGGTTTTGCTGATATGGGGAGGCTATTTTGAGGAGCCCGTCCATTTACATAAGGACTGCTGACATCCGAATGATACCATTTTGACCTAACCCTGCAGCTTTCTTGGTATGATCTCCCTTGAGGTCTCCTGGTATAAATAGCTTAATAAATAAATTTGGACCTAAATACAACTGCCCCTCCCCTTCCTTTCACCTCTCCCCCTTTCCTTCAGTAGGATTCACTCCGCAGCCTTATTTAAGACCATTTCAAGCCGTCTGATGAATCTGACCATTTCGCGAGAGCTCTACTGTTTCAGCCAGTAAGGAAATTCCATCTCCTTTGGGCGGATCAGATATCCTGCATCTCAGCTGACCCAAATCCCCCCTGCCTGACTTAGCACCATTCTTAGGGAATGTCTCAGGTCTTCCTGGGGTGGGGTACATAGGTGTCATGTTCCCGCACAAGGGTTCAGCGGGGGATTCCCAGCCACAGCTTGGAAAAGTTACTTTTGGGGGGATCGCAACCCACAGCAAGCATGGTGGGCAGGGTCCCTCAAAGGAACCTTTCCAAGCACTTTCTCCATCCACTCAATTGTGTCAATATTTTGATCATCTTATCATCATTCTCTGTTGTCATTTCCCATCTTGGCCACATTGTGTGCGCGATTCACACTGCCACATAATCCAGGCTATCAAGCGGATAATACACATTATCTGCTTTGAAATGGATTACATGAGTCTACACTGGCATAGTTCTGGATTTCATATAGCAGTGTAGATGGGGCCTGTGACAGAGCTGTCATAAGTGTGCTATATCCTATACAGAAATCCAAACACCCTTCTTGTTTACCTCTCCCCACCATAAATTAGACTTTCAGGGTAAATTAGAGACTAAATCAGTGTAGACTCACATTTCATCCCTCTCCAAAACTTCTATCCAAGTTATATGTCACCTTGTCATGCCCAGCATTATTTTTTAAATTTTTTATTATTACATTTGGCCCAGCCATAGTTTTTAAACGCGTCGTGTTATTATTAATGTTGATTGCTTATTTTTGCTTATGAGTTTATTTATTGTTTTGTATTACTGTTGCTATTGTTTATTGTTGTATTGTGGGCTCGGCCTCATGTAAGCCACACCGAGTCCCTTGGGGAGATACAAATACAAGTAGCGGGGTACAAATAAAATATTATTATTATTATTATTATTATTATATAATCCATTTCAAAGCAGATCATGTAGATTATCTGATTTGATAATCTGGATTATCTGTAAATCATCGCCTCCTCCTGAAAAAAATGTATAATATCACACAGTATTACTACCTCATCCACTTCATAGGAAATCTGCTACAAAACAGGAGCTTTTTTGTTGAGTTCGATGGCCAGAGAAGCAGACAAAACAGAAGAACGGCCTGCCTCAGGGGAGCGTTTTTGCTCCATCAATTATTAACATCTAAACAAATGATTAATCACTGCCAGAAGGAACAGAGAGTTTCATCTATTCTGATGATCGTGCCATCACCACTCAAGCAGGGAGCTTTGAAATAGTTGAACAGAAGCTCTCCAAAGCTTTAGGTGCTCTTACTGCTTATTACAGGGAAAACCAGTTGATTCCTAATCCATCTAATTTCACCTTAAGAACAGACAAGCATCTTGGCCTTTGAGTATTACCTGGGAAGGAATCTTACTGGAGCATTGCAGCACACCCAAATACCTGGGAGTTACTCTGGACCGTGCTCTGACTTACAAGAAGCACTGCTTAAATATCAAGCCAAAAGTGGGCACTAGAAATAATATTATACGAAAGCTGACTGGCGCAACCTGGGGATCACAACCAGACACAGTGAAGACATCTGCCCATGTGCTTGGCTGGTCTGCTGCTGAATATGCATATCCAGTGTGGAATATATTTCACCATGTTAAAGCAGTGGATGTGGCTCTTAATGAGACATGCCACATCATCACGACATGCGAGTGCGAAGAAGAGCAAACCACAGACCCCTGACTACAATGCGGTCTGAGCCCTGTCACATGCACAATGGGGGACCTTCTCACAGCGACACCAGACACACTCCAAGTAGCCAGCTTCTGTTCGAAGGAAATTTAGTATAATGCCAAGTTTGAAACTTTTTGGGGTTTTAAATACATTATAACTATTCTCAATTCACTTCTGACACGATAAATAAACAAAGAAACCTGGATTATATGGCATTTCTAAAGAGTCCTAAGACATCAGGATCAAAAAATAACCAAACATACAAGACTACGCCACAGTTAAGGAAGATCTCACTGCTAGGCCTGATCCTGATCGGATTTGTAGTCTCACGGAAGATTACAGATTTTCCCCTCCAGCTCTAGCCATCCTACACTGCCATATAATCTAGTTTCAGAATGCAGATTAACTCCATTGACATGGATTATATGGCAATGTAGACTCATACAACCCAGATTTAATTCAATGCATTAAATCTACATTCTGAAACTGGATTATATGGCAGTGTAGATCCATCCATCAAGGAAGCTGTTCCCTGCAGTGCAAGGATTGGCCACCTGGGGGAGCTGTGCTAAGAGGCTGCTTCTTCCCACTAAAGATTCATGAAGAGGACTGACTCCCTTTGCCTGCTGGAGGCTCTATTGCTTTCACATTGTTATTATTTTCTTTGCAGCCGACTGCCCTCTACTGATTTAAAGACCAGGCCCTGTTTGACACTGTTGTTGCTGTTGCTTGGGTTGAAGATCTCTTAGATGAGCAATTCTATCCAGCAGCTACAGTGCCTGCAATAACAAGCTGTACACAATGGTGACTGCGGACTGATGCATTCATGCCTATCGGTGTACCAAATACCCAGTTACACTATACAGTTGTACTGTTATGATTCCACTTTAACTGCACCCATGGGAGTTTTGTTTCTACTGGATTATCTGCCCCAAAGTGCTGGTGCCTCATATAATTCCGTAGCATTGAGCCGTGGCAGTCAATTTGATGTCAAACTGCGTTAATTTTACAGTGTAGAGGCAACTGTTTTGTTGTCCATTTGTTCCATCGTTCCAGCCCATGCCGGAGCTCCCTGTCGACCGTCGCCACCCCCAGCTCCTTCAGAGTCAAACCATCACTTCAAGGATGCCATCCATCCATCTTGCCCTTGGTTGGCCCCTCTTCCTTTTTCCTTCCATTTTCCCCAGCATCATTCTCTTCTCTACACTTCCGTGTCTTCTCATTATGTGGCCAAAATACCTCATTTTTGCTTCTACTATCCTTCTCTCCAATTAGCAATCGTGCTTTATTTCCTGAAGTATGGCCTGGTTGCAGCTGGAGCCTCATATAAAATCCCTTAAATAGGTTTTCCTTAGCATCACCATAAGCTGGAACTGACAACAACAACCAAAATAAAATGACAACACAGCAACAACAACAACAACAACAACAACAACGTAGCTAGCCATCCTAACTGTTGTCTCTGACTTGAGTTTACCAAATGGTTGGTAAACCAACATTTTGATCTTCTCCCAATACTGCGGGTCTTCAAGACCCCATCTACGCTGCCAGTTTCTGAATCCAAAATATCTGTATTGAAGAGGATTATATCACTGTGTAGGAGTTCCCCCGGTGGCACAGTGGGTTAAACCGCTGACCTTCTAAACTTGCTGATCTAAAGGTCACATATCCGAATCTGGGGAGCATGAGCTTCCACTGTTAGTCCCAGCTTCTGCCAACCTAGCAGTTCAAAAACATGCAAGTGTGAGAAGATCAATAGGTACCGCTCCAGCGGGAAGGTAATGGCGCTCCATGCAGTCATGCCGGCCACATGATCTTGAGGGTGTCTATGGACAATGCCAGCTCTTTGAATTAGAAATGGAGATGAGCACCAACCCCCAGAGTCGGATATGACTGGACTTAGTGTCAGGGGAAAACCTTTACCTTTATATCGCAGTGTAGACTCATATAATCCAGTTCAAAGGATCTGGATCTAGGAACTGGATTATATGGTGATGTCAAACCAGTCTAAGGGCCCTTCCAAACAGGTCCTATATCCCAGGATCTGATCCCAGATTTTCTGCTTTAAACTGGATTATATAAGTCCACATTGCCGGATAATCTGGGGTAAAATGGAAAACCTGGAATCAGATCTCAGGATATAGGGCCTGTCTGGAAGGGCCCTAAGAGAAACTCAAAATGATAAGTGACTCACTGGGTAGCCTAGAACCATTGGGTAGCCTAGAACCACGAGAGGTAAAAGATGTATATGCAGAGATCGCAATACATTTTGGAGTCTAATGTGGATTTTTCTGTCTCTGGAGCAAAAGGACTTTTCCTCATCTCTGCGGGAAGTCCCAAAACGTTCACAGAGCTCCAAAGCTAAGCAAGTTGCATTCATTTGAGACGTTCTTAAATTAGACGGGCCTTTTGGCACCGCTGTCGAGAAACCTTCGCTGGGTCACTTCGATCCAAGGCTGAAGCGAGAGACTGGGAGCGAGATGAGGTTTCCCTTCCAAGGCAATCCCGGCCCAGAGTCTCCACTGTGTTCCCAACCCTGAGCCAGGGAAATGCCATCTCCGCTTGCAGGAGATCTTCAGAGAGAGACCCCCAGTTTTCTGGAAAGGCAAACTGTTATAAATTATAGACACAAACGGATGACGTTCGCTGGCTAAAAATGAAAGGCAGCAAGGGAGCTCTCGTCACTTCTCGCATCTCTTCTGGCAGGGTTCTAACCCCGCCGAGCTGGCCCAGGAGGGTAACCAGAGACGGCGCAAACTACATCTAATTGGTTACCCGAATTACTCCGTTGCCAGGTCTAAGGACATTTTACACCTCCTGTGGATTTGGAGAAGAGTTGAGTGCTGGGTGGGCAGTGTCCCAAACAAGAGGACAATCCCTGGCCGATCACGCTGTCCTCTTGATCAGCTGGGAAAGTTCATTTGTAGGGCTCTTTCCTACAAATGAATGCAGAAAACGTACTTTAATAGACTGCAGCTTCCCAAATCCCCCAGTAGGTTGTTAAGTCCTCCTCCCATATTTTTGTGCGTTATCCCAAAACTGTTGACACCTTGATTTTATATGTGTGGTGCTACTCTGATGCTGAATAACCAGCATTCATAATGTCAATACTGGATTTGCTATTACAGTAGAGTCTCACTTATCCAACCATCGCTCATCCGACCTTCTGTATTATCCAATGCAGTCTGCCTCCTGTCCGGATTCAATAATATATTTTAGTGCTAAATCGTAAATACGGTAACTACTTAATGTTACTATTTATTGAACTGCTTTTTCTGTTAATTTGTTGTAAAACATGATGTTTTGGTGCTTAATTTGTAAAATCATAACATAATTTGACATTGTTGTTGTTGTTCATCCGTGAGTCGTTTCCGACTCTTTGTGACTTCATGGAACAGCCCATGCCAGAGCTCCCTGTTGGCCGTCACCACCCCCAGCTCCTTCAAGGTCAATCCAGTCACTTCAAGGATGCCATCCATCCATCTTGTCCTTGGTCGACCCCTCTTCCTTTTTCCTTCCTTTCCCCCCAGCATAATTGTCTTCTCTAAGCTTTCTTTTCTTCTCATGATGTGGCCAATGTACTTCATCTTGGCTTCTACTGACATATAATTTGACTATTTATTTATTTATTTATTTATTTATCATGTTAGGGGCAACCAGACAATTGTATTACATTTCTAACAGAACAAAACAAACAAACAAACAAACAGACAGACAAAACACAAAATGTGCAAGCTTGGTAGTTGATTAAATGTCCTTTGACCAGTATCTGGCCACTTGGAGTGCCTCTGGTGTTGCCACAAGAAGGTCCTCCATTGTGCATGTGGTGGGGCTCAGGTTGCATTGCAGCAGGTGGCCTGTGGTTTGCTCTTCTCCACACTTGCATGTCGTGGATTCCACTTTGTAGCCCCATTTTTTAAGGTTGGCTCTGCATCTCGTGGTGCCAGAGCGCAGTCTGTTCAGTACCTTCCAAGTCACCCAGTGTTCTGTGTGCCTAGGGGGAGTCTCTCATTTGGTATCAGCCATTGGTTAAGGTTCTGGGTTTGAGTCTGCCACTTTTGGACTCTCGCTTGCTGAGGTGTTCCAGCGAGTGTCTCTGTAGATCTTAGAAAACTATTTCTTAATAATAATAATAATGATAATAATTTATTTAAAGTTTAAATAAATAATAAACTTTATTTATTTATATTTATTTAATAAGCCTTTCCTTAATCCCTCCTTTTTATCTAACATTTTTGCTTATCTAACGTTCTCCTGGCCCAATAAGCAAGACTCTACTATATCTCAAAGAGAGATAATTATTATTACAGGAAGTTCCCAAATTACAACTACTTTTGAGACCTGACTTGAACATACCAGTACTACACTGTTCAAAGAAATTTTTCAATACAGGCAGTCCCCAAGTTATGAACAAGATAGGTTCTGTAGGTTTGTTCTTAAATTGAACTTGTATGTAAGTTGGAACAGGGACATTTTTAAAGTGTAACTCCAGCCAAAAATATATATTGCTTAGCTTTGAATGGCATATGGAAGGGTGAATACGCCTGTGGTGTTTTCTTTGCTGTCTGGGTTTGTAATTTGGGGACTGCCTGTATTACTACTATAGTAGAGTCTCACTTATTCAACATAAATGGGCTGGCAAAGCACCCCCAACAATCAAAGCACACCCAACAGATGGCCATCCAACCTTCTTTGTAGTACTACTACTACTAATAATAATAGTAGTAGTAGTAGTAGTAGTAGCAGAAACTCCAGAGGAGGTGGGGCACCTGTGGAGACCCTGAGCACCCCTTGTGGAGCCCCAAGGGCTCCCTGGAGTGCAGTTTGAGAACCGCTGCTCTACATAATTCTTGAGCAAGAGGTTCTTCACATCAATAGGATATGTTATTATTCTCAGTCTTATACACCAACAGGAAATCTGGGAATGTTTTCCCTATGGTTACAGGGAATCGTACTAAACAATCCTTAAGTCCTTTGGGAGATGTGCTTTACATTGGCACAACCAGCACCTGATTTGTTTACCCTGATTTCTGGAGGAGAGAGTGTGTGTGAGGGAAATTTCTGAGCAGGTAACAAGCTGGGTACAAACACAGCCAGGCAATTCTAATTTTGTCCTGGAGTATTGGGTTGCCCTCGGTTACGTTGCATAATGGTAAGCGGAGTAACTGGACACAATCCAGCGCGCAGGGAGGCATGAAACGGCACCCCCCTCCCCAGCGGGTGTGGATTCGTATCAGCAAGAAAGAGCCATCCCATCAGCTTCTTTTGGGCGAGGAGGAGCCGGAGAGGTCTCTGCAGCTTGATACCCACATTCTTTAGGAATGAATCATTCTTGGGGGCTGACATACAATCTCTCCAGTGCATGGAAGCTAATGAGAAATATGCAAACAACAGCCTGGTTTCAGGCAGGATCTTCATCGACTTCGACTTCTGGTCTTATATGGCTTCAGCCTCTATAGCAGCCATGGGCAAACTTGGGCCCTCCGGGTATTTTGGACTTCAACTCCCACAATTCCTAACAGCTTTAGGCCCCTTTCTTTGCATCACTAACCCAATTTTTCACAAAATTATGTACTGCTTTACAAATGTACCCACTTAGTTTAGCAACGAGGAAAGGTACAGGTTCGCAGCTTGGGAGCTCGCCTGGATTCATCACTGAGTCTGGAATCCCAGGTTGCAGCGGTGGCCAAGGGAGCGTTCACACAATTAAAACTTGTGTGCCAGCTACGCTCGTACCTTGGGAAGTCAGACTTCGCCACCGTGGTCCACGCTCTTGTTACATCTAGGATAGACTACTGCAAGGCACTCTATGTGGGGTTGCCTTTGAAGACTGCTCAGAAGCTTCAAATAGTCCAGTGAGAGACAGTCAGGTTAATAACTGGGGTGGCATTCAGGGAGCATACAACTCCCATGTTACGCCAGCTCCACTGGCTGCCAGTTTGCTACCGGGCACAATTCAAAGGGCTGGCCTTGGCCTATAAAGCCCTAAATGGCCCTGGTCTAAATTACCTGTCCGAATGCATCTCCCCCTATGAACTATCGCGGAGATTAAGATCCTCTGGGAAGGCCCTGCTTTCTGTCCTGCCATTGTCACAGGCACAATTGGTGGGGATGAGAGACAGGGCCTTCTTGGTGATTGCTCCCCGGCTATGGAATTCCCTTCCTGGTGAGATCAGGTCACCCCCCCCCTCCTGTCCTTTAGAAGGATAGTAAAAACTTGGCTGTGGGATCAAACTTTCGGGACAGGGCAATAAAGCGGCAATAGGAAAGATGACCAGGCCAATTAGATTTGATGCGGATGACTAGGATGGTTTTAAATAGTGTATTTTAATATTCTGATAAATATTTTTAATGTTTATGTATTGTATGTGAATTTGTGTCCCAGCATTGAATGTTTGCCGTGTGTATGTAGTGCTCTGCCCTGAGTCCCCTTCAAGGTGAAAAGGGTGGAATATAAATGTTTTAAATAAATAAATAAATATTGGCAAGTATTATCGCTAGGAAGACATGATCAGTCTTTTCACCTTGCATCATTATAGTGCTATGATTTCTCTTTAACTGCCATGGCAAAACCCTATGGATCCTAGGATTTGCAAGTTGGGGGATTTTCAACCAGAAAGCTGTAGTTCTTCCCTGAAATACAAAACTCAGGTCTCCATAATATAATAATAATAATAATAATAATAATAATAATAATAATAATAATCCATTGTGGTTACAATGAGCTTGAACGTGCTGTGATCTTCATAGTTCCTCTATTGCATGACTTTTTATAACGTGCTTTGCTCAAATTCTAAAATTTCTCATGTATTAAGGACCTGCTCTGTGCAAGTCTACAAAGCATAATATCCCTTCCATTTTGCAAGTTATATGTGATTAAATGCATATAACTGACAAAGCATTCATGTGCGAAAGGAACACAAAAGGGGGGACACATCAAAATGCATGCATGAAGAAAGACATTGCAAATGAGAGCATTACCAACAGCGTGCACCAAATCTTCAGGCAGTGAAGGGGGAAGGAGAAAATCTTTTTATTGGATACAGAACCTGGACATCTGGTGTCTAGGGCCTAAATGCTATATGATTTCCACACTAATGCAAGGAATTTTTGATCTGTCCACCTCCGACTTGCATCTATTGCTGGTGCTGGAAATACAGACCACTCATTTTCCAACCCTCCAGATCATGGGTGCATATCACTGTAGAATTAATGCTGTTTGACACCACTTTAACTTCCATGCTTCAATGTGATATCCTGAGAGTTCCAACTTCTTTGCCAGAGTCCTGGTGACGCACCACATTGCAACCTCCATCATTCCACA
This sequence comes from Anolis sagrei, assembly GCF_037176765.1. Lineage (NCBI taxonomy): Eukaryota > Metazoa > Chordata > Lepidosauria > Squamata > Anolidae > Anolis > Anolis sagrei. The sequence continues at coordinate 15,159,479 of NC_090034.1, read as the reverse complement.
GCATTGAGCCACAGTAGTTAACGTGGTGTTGAATTGCATACAGTGTAGATCAGGCTTGGGAAAATTTCGGCCCTCCAGATGTTTTGGACTTCCTCTTCCACAATTCTCAACAGCATCAGGCACTTTCCTTTTCCTCCTCAGCTGCTTCTCTGCTTAAGCAACGGAGGGGGGAAAGGAAAGGACCTGAGGCTGCCTGTTAGGAGTTGTGGGAGTTGGAGAGCCCAAGTTGGCCCATGCCTGGCCTAGATAGAGAGGCAATAGTTTGTCCATGTAGAATCACACTGGAGGACCGACCTAGAGATTCTTAGGGAGAACATATTAATTAAATCTACAAATAATCAAATCTGTAAAAGTTAAACTTGCAAGTGTTAAGGGCCAACTGTATAAATGAACAGATGCAAATCTGCATCACTTTTTCCGTCCTCCTTTTGGTGGCTTCACAGCATGTTCAGAAATTGCACACATTTTATTTTAAGTGAATCTCATGTTAAATCGTCACACTTCCGCCAACACTTTCCCCCACTCTCTTTCTCTTCCAGAACATCTCATCTGAGTCAGCATGCAAGTGTGCAACTATATCGAATTTGTATGGATCTAGCAGAATGAAATGAATGACAGGAGAAAGATAAGGAGGTAAACTGGAAGCAGAGTCTCTTCATTGGGCTTTCATGGCAAGATGTTTCAGAAGTGATTTACCAGTGAAGTTGAATTTAAACTAGGACTGCAGACATGGAGGGTCCATGCCTGGTGAGCATGATACTAACAGCCCAATATTCCAGAACACTCTCACCACAGAGATTTAATTTACAATCCGGCCAGAAAGGATGCAAATATGGCTGATCCCAAAAATGTACAAGCATAACATGTAGTCCATTGTCCATATTGGGAAATGTAAAGGAGTCCTTGATTGGTTTTAATTGTCTTAGTCCTTGGTTATTAGGAAGTATCCTGGGGAAAAACAAAGACATGGGACTCTGCAATTAAAGGTGGTGATTTTCTTCAATCAAGCCTTGGATGTTTAGGAATCCAATGGGTGTACATACGTTGTGTTCCTGTTCTGCGGCAAGGCATCTCTCAGCTCAGTTGGGACAATCGGCTGGGCAAATATCAGCCGGTAATATCAGATCAGGAGCAGAAACCGTCTGCTAGTCTACATATATACACAATGAGTCTTTGATTGTCACCTTTGTATAGGGATTTTGCCCAGCCCCAGATGCCTTAGATGCACTTTATTGTCCTTAGATGCACTTTATTTTATGGGTTGTGCAATGAAATCCTTCCTCATTCTTGGAGCCTCCTCCTTATAAGTTACACTGTCCTATCTCCCAGTGTTTATAATTTTATCCATGCATCTGGCCCTGCCTAGTGAAATTCCCTGTGTTTTAAATGTTTGATTTTATATTGTTGTGTTGTATATTATTTTGATTTGCATTTTATGTATTTTGCTTGTTTTATTGTGTTTTGTGTTATATGGCTTGTATTGTATCGATGGGCGTGGCCTCATGTAAGCCGCACCAAATCACAATAAAACTGGGGGAGCTGGAGCGGGGTATAAATAAAGTATTATTATTATTATTATTACTATTATTATTATGCCCAGGAATTTCCTCAGCGGAGTCAGCTAGGAGACGACGATCCCTGTGGCTTGATCTGGCAAAAGTCACATATTTGATACATAATTTGATACATAGAAAAGTAGGATAGGGAGCAAAGGATACAATATAGACAAAAGTGACAAAGAAAGATACAGTTTATTAAAGGACTGGGGAGCAATATACTCTTTGCAATGCTGCTGCAGATCTGGTCCGCATGCGCGCTGATGCGTATCAGTGCATATCTGCAGATCTTTAATAAAAGGACATAAAATTTAAACATGAATTTTTGAGGGAGGTTGGTGGCTGCTGGTCCATCTGCCAATGTTTTCTTTTGCTGGAATCGCAGGAGATTTGGCGGTGGAGGGGAGAAACATGCATTTCATTCTGGTGCCCTTTGAGCACTATAAATCATTGGGGTGGGGGTGCTGTGTTCAACATCAGTGCCTCTTTCTGTGCACTACCAACAAGGATTATTTAAAGTGCCACTACTGTTTTGCTTAAGAGCACCTTTGTCGAGGCTGCCATTCCCGTCTACAGCTCCTATCCAGTTGAGCTCATTAGGTTTTTCTATGTTTTCTATTCCATAACATAGCCGTGTTAGTCTGGAATATCAGTGTGCAAAGGGATATTGTACTACCTTAGAGAAAGAAAATGAAGCTGGCATATTAAACTTTCATAGGGTGAGAGTGCATCTACACCAGTGGTTCCCAACCTGTGGTCTGTGGACCACCAGTGGTCCACAAGAACTAAAATATGGTCCACGGCCTCACTGTTACTACACTGTTGCAATGAGAGCTACTGGTCTTGCAAAACCCTCTTATAGTGCCAAGGCTTATTAAATATGGTTTTCTATGAGCAAGCAGATGGCAGCTACTGGGTATGCATTGCATAGACCACATCAGCTCTGGTTTCTGATACATATGTTCTGTATCAGAAACCAGAGTTGATGTGGTCTATCCAATGCAATTTTCTGAATCAGCACCCCAAATAACCAAACCAAATCTAAAGTTGACCAAAAACTGATTTGTAACCCTTTTGGCACTAATGTTGGAGAGTGGTCCCTGGTCAAAGTGGTCCGTGATGAAGTGGTCGATGGTCAAGTGATCCTGGTCGAAAAAAGTTTGGGAACCACTGACCTACACACTGTATAACTTAATACAGTTTGGAACTGCTTTGATGGCTATGGCTCAAAGCTATGGAATAGCAATTGAAGTGGTTTCAGACTGCATTCATTGTAAATTTCATGATCTTTAGCCTCCTCTGCCAAATAGTGCTGATGCTTTGTCAAACTACTACTCCTATGATTCCATAGCATTAAGCCAAGGCAAAGTGGTGGCAAACTGGATTAATTCTACAGTGTAGATGCACCCTGCCTCTGCTTCCGGAGATGCATGAAGTGAAGTGCCTAGGAACAGACTTTTATAGGCTGACTGTGTGTCAATAGCCATCGAAATGCAATACTTGTGCATATGCTGATGAAGAGACAGGTTTGGTGTTAAATGATGGTTGTGGGAGAACAAAGACAAGAGGAAAGATGCTTCTTAGAGGCAAAGTGAGTTGATAATCACATGAATGGTGGAAGGAGTTATTAGAATTGTAGTGTGAAGCTGGCTGGGAACTCAAAAGGAGATGGGATAAAATCCAAGGGGGCCCTCATGAGGCTGGATTGTTATGTGTCAGGAAACCATGTTCTATGTTTCCCATGTATGAATATTATTTATTTATTTATTGTGTCAGAAGCAAATTGAGAATATAGTTATAATGTATAGAAAAAACCCCCACAAAGTTAAAAACTTGGCATTCTGCTAAATTTCCTTTGACCAGAAGCTGGCTACTCGGAGTGCCTCTGGTGTCGCTGTAAGAAGGTCCTCCATTGTGCATGTGGCAGAGCTCAGACCGCATTGCATGTAGTAAGTGGTCTGTGGTTTGCTCTTCTCCACACTCGCATGTCGTGGACTCCACTTTGTGGCCCCATTTCTTACAGTTAACTATGCATCTCGTGGTGTAGTGTGCAGTCTGTTCAGCACCTTCCAAGTCATCTATTCCTCTGTGTGCCCAGAGGGGAGTTTCTCATCTGGTATCAGCCACTAATTGAGGTGCTGGGTTTGTGTATGAATATGAAAACTGGACAATAAAGAAGGCCGTGAGGAACAGAATTTTTCATCTGAAATGCGTTGCTGTGGAAGAAATACATCTCCAAAATGACCAGTCAATAGGATTGTAGAGCAAATAAAACCTAAACTCTCACAAGAAACCAAAATGACGAAACAGAGACTATGAGATGACATAACGTGTTATTGTTATGCACTTGCACATGTTGTATTTTGTGTTTTTGCATTATTGAGTGGTTTTGTGAGCTGCCCATAGTCCCTTCTGGAACATGGTGGCAGGGTATAAATAAAGTATTATTATTATTATTATTATTATTATTATTTTACTGACACAAAAACACAGTATGTCACAGCAAATGAGATCTATATACTGGGTTTCGTATCACAAAATCACAAACTGAACACTTAGGACTGTGTGATGTATTTTCGATTGATGTGTGCAGATCCAAGTAGGGTGGCTTTTTGCAGTTGACAGATCGTGATTTTGTCAATGTTTATTGTTTCCAAATGCCGGCTGAGATCTTTTGGCAGTGTACCAATGACCACTGGGACCACCTGTACTGCTTTATGCTAGAGCCTTTACAGTTCGATTTTGAGGTCCTGATAACAGCTGAGTTTTTCCTGTTGTTTTTCCTCAATGCAATTGTCACCTGGCATGGCCACGATGGGTGCCACTTTGTCGTGGTGGGGGGCTTAACTGCTCCAAGGATGCCGAGAGCTGTGCTGGCGGTAGTGTAACTACCAGCAGGTCCAACCAAGCCAGAGAGGTCTCAGCTGAGGAATGGAACCAAGAGCACCTAACCCATTAGCATTATGAAAAAAGCAAACCAAAACAAAGGCTATACTGCTCAGTCGACGCCCAGGATAAAAAGGACCACAGTGGATGCTGCTGATTCTGGACATCCATTGACAAGTGGGCTACAGAATCAAAATACAAATGAACAGTCACAGAAGCGGCAGAAATATACAATGCCAGAAAACCGCACAATTGTTGTTGTTGTTGCTGTTGTTTGAAACACAACAAGATATAGTACACAGCAAACAAGATCACTATGCTGGCTGTTGTATTGGATCACACATTGGACACTTCCCAAGTGTCTAGGACTGTGTGATGTCTCTGCGAGTAATGTGTGCAGATCCAAGTAGGATGGCCTTTTGCAGCTGACAGATGGTAAATAATAATAATAATAATAATAATAATAATAATAATATCTTAGAAAGGATAATTCTCAGTAAAGTTGGAGGCAGTAGGAAAAGTGGAATAATGTATTCCAAGTGGGTTGGCTCAATTAAGAAAGCCACGGCTACAAGTTTGCAAGACCTGAGCAATGCTGCCAGTTCAGGGCTGTCTCACACTCAGATGTTTGGGGAATCATTAAGCATTATTCATTAAGAACAGCAGATGATTATTATTATTATTATTATTATTACTATTAAAAGTTTATTAGCCATCTCTCCTAGCAGCTTGGTTAAAAGAAGAGAGATAAAACATAAGACTATTAAAACACATATAACAAGCTACACACAGTTAAAATTCAGGAGGAGGAGGAGGATGAGAAGGAGAAGAAGAAGTTGTCATTCACAAATTGTCATTCAAACACACACCATTTTTGTCTTGTCTGGAAATTTACACAAAAAGAGTTTCTCCCAGATCATGCTAAAATGAGGGCATTGTTTCTTCTTACTTTCTTAGAGAGATAGGATAAGGAACATTTCATTAAGCCTGGTTTATATAGGACACAAAGCAAGATGCTGATCAGTCCAAAGTCCAGAGTTTGAAGAAGGCTTTTGGACTGCAACTCCCACAATACCTTAGACTGCATGGAGCATTCTGGGAGTTGTAGTCTAAAAAAATCATCCTTCCCCTAAACACTGGAAAATGCCACCCTTAGCCTGCTGTGTGCAGTAAGCAATCCCTTAATGCATAAGCGCCTTTCAGAGCCCTTAAAGATTGATGGCTGGAATTAACTCCATCTGCAGACAGCGGAATGGACAAAGCTAACTGGCAATTCCTCCCGTGACTGGGATTTAGGAGGGGATCTGTAGAGATATATTGCTGGCATCTGAAGGTTTAGGGATGTTTACTAGACGGCCACAGCTGCCATTGGCATTTGGGTGGGGATCGAGAGTAATAGATTCTCATTATCTGGAGGGTGGATCGGAGGCTCTGACTAATCCAGGATCCTGTCTCCAGTGCCTCCTAATGCCTCCAGGGAACACTGGTTGGTCAGAATACTGGCCAGTATAGGAACAGGTTGGACATCAAGTGAGATCTGTAATGCAAAGCTACTGTCATTAGGTGCATCATTAGGTGCACCTACTCCCTTTTCTCCTTTGACTTATGTTGTAATACTCAGAGTAGCTGGAAGGAAAATGGAAAAAGCAAGACTCCTTAGCCTTACAAAAGACCTGCTCCTGTCAGAGATCGAATGAGAGAAACACACAAGTATACAAAGCTATCTATGTACTGGAACTCTCCTTAGAATTAATAATAATTATTTATATTCCGCCCTTCTCCCCTAGAGGACTCAGAGCGGATTACAGTATTTACATACATAGGCAAACATTCTATATATTCACAATCATATACAATGAGACACAAAAACAAAGACAGAGGCTTCTCCTTTCATTTCTGGCTTCTAGAGGTGGTGCTAATCTCTGTCTCTAGGGAGATGGTTTCTCCATTTTCAAGCCAAGGAGCCTGCGTTGTCACCTCCTGATTGTGTGGCCAGCAAGATTGCTTGGAGTGTCTCTTTGCCTTTTCCCACTGAAGTGGTACCTATTTATCTACTCACATTTGAATGTTTTCAGACTGCTAAGTTGACAGGAGCTGGAGCTGACAGATGGGACCTCACCCTGTCTCACAGATTCAAACCGCCGACTTTCAGGTCAGCAGTTCAGCTAACCTTCAGGCTGAAGGTTAGCTGAACACAGATTCCAAAATTGAATATGAATTTTATTATATTGTTTACACCTTATGAAGTTTTGCAATACTGAAATAATAGCATTCCCCTTCCCACAATGGACTTCATTTCTGGGAAACTACACGATCCAAAGGGGATTCGTTAACTTTTCATCAATATAACACCTGAGGCAAACTGAAGAAGGAACATGCACTGGACTCTCAGCCTGTTCCTTTGGTGGCAGGCATGTAGCTGGGGGAGGGGCTTGGGGAGCTTCAGCCCCCCCCCCCTGAAATTCTCATGGTGGTCTGCGAGAAGGCCATACTGGTACATTATTTAAACTGTTATGTTTATTCATATAATGATCTGATCACCATGTTCAATATATCCTATATGCATGGAGGTATTGGGGTAACAATACAAAAAGTTTGCTAGGGTAGACCCTCTTTCACTCAGACTCATCCCCCCCCCCCGAATCAAACTCAGCTCCCCCCGAAACAAAATCCTGGCTACAGGCCTGTTTGGAGGGTAGCTGAATCTTCCCAAATTGTCATGACGATAGCCTGGTTTCCTAGTGAGAAATAGGAAGCTTGTTTTCTGCTTCCCTGGAGACTAGGACGCGGAACAATGGCTTCAAACTACAAGAAAGGAGACTCCATCTGAACATTAGGAAGAACTTCCTGACTGTGAGAACTGTTCAGTAGTGGAACTCTCTGCCCTGGAGTGTGGTGGAGGCTCCTTCACTGGAAGCTTTTAAACAGCTGTTGGGGGTGCTTTGAATGCAATTTTCCTGCTTCTTGGCAGAAAGGGGTTGGACTGGATGGCCCATGAGGTCTCTTCTAACCCTATGATTCTATGATTCTATATGAATAGTTGCAGGCAACTGAGTTACTTATGACTTAGGGGTGTGGAGCTCAGAAATTAGCCTGCACACTCATTTTACATAATTTTAAAAAATCTCCTGAGCTGCAAATCATACACCTTGGCTTTCTCTGAAGACATTAGCACTTAAGTACCCAAGAAACGTAGAAGAAAGTGAGGAGGAGTTTCAGCAGTTATCACGCGGCTCTCGAAGTAATCATTTCGCTTGTGAGTCATCTGCTTTGGATGAATCTCCAGCAGTTCAGAAATAGTCCCATGCCTCTTGGGAACCGACTTTTTCTTAAATGGCAAGGTTGCATCACGTTGCATTTTTAGAAACTCAACTCCTTTCCTCCACACCCTCCCTCTGTGCTTTGTGTTTCTTCACAATGGCCAAGTTTTCATTCTTTGGCCAGAGAACGACTTGGCTCTGACCGTCTGCAGACTTTGATCACTTTCAGCTGAGTCACATCCTCTGTTTAACTCTTATTAAAAATGACCTGAGAAATATGTCAAATTAGATCTCTGTTAATGAGGCCTACTTGTGTCAATATAGCTTGCCAAGCTGAAAGGCCAGCATTTATGTACATAGCACTAAGACGTACAGTGTTGTAGTTCAGTCTGTGATTGTGCATGAATTGTAATGTGATAGTAATGAGCATGAAGGGTTTTCTAGGCCTGGGTCTGTGTCGATGGGAATGAGGGTTTTTCTGGGCCTGAGTTAAGCCAGGGAAAAGGCCTGTTTCTCCTGCAAATTCACAAGGTCACATTCCTGGGGGAGGCCCTTAACAGTATTCCTCTGAGAAACTGTCTTTGGAGAATGATTTGTCAGGTGCAGAATATAATGAGAGTGAAGACAGAAAGCAAGACTTTGTAAACGGAGACAAAGTTCTCGAATGCTACGAAGATCAATTTCTCTCCAGGAAAGAAGAGATAAGAAATCCTTACCTGCTTATCAAGGCAAGAGAAATGCTTTCCTTTCGGTTCTGGGATCAGGAAAAGCTTTATATTGATACAAGGGAAAGAATTACCTCACTCTCGTCAACATTTAATCTTCATCACAGTCTTGTTTCCAAGTATATTCCTTGTTTCATGTTTCAAGTTTTGCCAGGCTTCTGTTCTGTATATTGTATTTCCATTCTGCCTAGTCCTTTGGATTTTGCACCCTTGGATCTTGTGTTTTACCCGTGTTTTACCTTTGTGCCATGAATTTCATGGACTGTCTCTTATCTATGGACTATATTGTTTTGGGCAATACTGTTTTTACCATTTTGATTGTTTTGCTTACATCTATCCTTCAATAAAGTGTGTGCTGGTTTTACCAAAGTGGTGTGGTGTTTAAGGACAGAGGTGTTCTTGCTCTGGAATACAACATGCTGCATAAAAGAAGTTGAACCACCTCAGAAAAACCTTGTCTTTGCCTTCCTCAGTCTATGGTTTGCTCTTCTCCACGTTCACATGTCATGGATTCCACTTTGTGGCCCCATTTCTTAAGGTTGGCTCTCCAAGTCACCCCGTCTTCTGTGTGCCCAGGAGGGAGTCCCTCATTTGCTTTCAGCTAGTGATTGAGGTTCTGGGTTTTAGCCTGCCACTTTTGGACTCTTGCTTACTGGGGTGTTTCTGCAAGTATCTCTGTAGATATTAGAAAGCTGTTTGTTGATTTAAGTTATTGGCATGCTGGCTGATATCCAAAAGGGGTGGGCCAGGGATGTCACTGCCTTGGTCTTTTCACTATTGGTTGCTACTCCCCGGCGGATGTCAGGTGGTGCAATACCAGCTAAACAGTGTAATTTCTCCAGTGTTGTAGGGCTCAGACACCCTGTGATAATGTGGCATGTCTCATTAAGAGCCACATCCACTGTTATAGCATGGTAAGATGTGTTCCACACTGGGCATGCATACTCATCAGCAGAGTAGCAAAGCACAAGGGCAAATGAAAATTTGTAGAAAGCTAGGTAATGATAGTGTGGATAATCCAAATTTGGTTGAGATAATGCTTGCAGTTCTGGAGAGACTCTAATTTTTGCTTCTCAGAGACTTCGCATGGGGATTGAGTTAAGTAGTTAAAATTAATGAGTAACCCCTAAATCGCCCCCTTGTCTACAGGCTTGCTAGTATGTGTGTGTATGTGTGTGTGTGTGTGAATTGCCCTGCCATTATTTGTCCTGTGTATAAATAAATTAAATATCTAAGTGTATAAATTAAATCCCCTGCAGAACTATTTTCAGAGTCTTAATGTTGCTCCTTGTTGCATGACAGAAAACAGTCCTGTCTCAGAGCTGTGATTGGAAGTATAAAACTCAGCGCCCAGTTTGTTGTTATGATGTCACTTTTGTGACATCAGAGGCAGATGACATCACAGCAGCCGAGCCAGGAGAAGCTTAGGGCCAGCCACTTTTCTGATTCCTTCAAGACCCTCAAGAGCAGTTCAGCCCTTTCATGCTGAGTATGTTATCTTGTTAAATTGTATATTGTGTATTATATTGCAACTGGGTGCTGGTTAGCACATCTGTTATTTTGTTTATAAAGCCTCAGAAGATATTATTTCAAACGATTGAAGAAACCTTGAAAGAAACCTGGAGAAGAGATACTCCTCCTGAAACAAGGAAGATAAATACCCGGGAATCCTTGTAGTATTCCCAAGACTTTTTATCTCATCTTGAACTCACATGGGACTATTTTGGATATGTTAAAATTTGTCCACACAACTTTTGGAAGATCCGAATAATTATTTGGAAAACATGAATATTATGTTTGTTACACCATTGTACATAGTCCCAACACATTTGTTCCCTATGCCTGTGTACTATACGAATTAATTAAGAATTCTCATGATTAACTGAATTGATACTTTTGCTGAAGTTTATAGCAACAGGACATTTGTGAATTTACATTGTACTTATAGATACCTCCATATTGAGGGCCAGGTAATTCTAGTGGTAGTTAAAGTGGTATTATAGTGCTATAAATGTGTGGTATGGAAGACCCTCCTCTGCTCTCCTTCTTCTCATTTCAGAGGATTTGTGTGTGTGTGGATTGAAACGGGATTCCCAGCTCTGAAAATGAATGCCCATGTTGTAAAGGGGAATGAAACAAATTCTTTGCATGGTTGTTGATATTTATTTTCAAATCTATTTGTAAGGCATTTCCTCTCCTTGGTGTATGGCTCCTTTTTGGAATGTCAGCAATTTACCTCCGGCGAGTTAATGCTTTCCTCAAAGAGTTAGACTTTGCTCCTTGGCTTTCATTTCCTTCCTAGCCTGATTGAACAATTGTTAAGGCAGCAGTGGACCCCCCCCCCCCACCCCTTTTCTTATTTTCATTTTCTGTTCTTTTATCCAGATGCCGGAGCCTGATTATTGACTTGAAGAAATAGATCTGGATGAGGTACCGACATGAAGAGTATCCAGATGACAGCACTACCAGGGCTGCATCTACACTATAGAATTAATGCAGTTTGATGCCACTTTGACTGCCATGGCTCAGTGCTATTGGAATCCAGGGGTTTGTAGTTTGGTGAGGCACCAGCACTCTTCTTCAGTCATTATAAAGTTACTGTCTCCATGATTCCATGGCACTTAACAAATAGAAGTTAAAGTAGTATCAAACTGCATTACATCTACAATGTAGATTCATCTTTATGCTTACTAGGAAGAAAGAGGGCGAGATAGTACCTGGGACTTTCCCCACCAGCAGGAGGGTTTTAGTGTGGAGGAACTGTCCAAGGTCCTGGGCATAATCTTTAAATTGATTCAGCACCATGGATGGTAGCTGCCATACGGACATGGAAGCCACCAACTCCTGATGGTGATAATCTGCACCATCCTTCAGTTATGTCACATGGTTATCCATTGATTTATAGCAACCCCATAAATCCCATAGGGTTTTCTTAAGCACAGAATACTTAGAAGTGGTTTTCATTTACTGACTAGTGTATATATCTGGTGTTGTTTGGGTGCTTTCATCCCTTCTATTTTTTCATTCCTTTCTTCCCTCATTCCTTTTTCCATTTCCTCTTCTTTTCCTCCCTTTTTCCTCTTTCTCTTTCCCTTCCCTCATACTTTTCCTTCTTTTCTCTTCCTGTCTTCCCTCCTTTTTCCTGCCTTTCCCCTCTCCATTCCTTTCTTTTGTTCTTTTTCTCCCTTCCCTCCTTCCTTCCTCCCTTCCTTCCTTCCTTCCTTCCCTCCTCCCTACTCTTCCCTTCCCTTCTCCAGCTCAGAAAGCGCCTACTTCACAATGTCTCCAGGGCAACATGCACTTAAGTGGCTAAGCGGGGGAAAGGAAGGGGCCGGAGGCTGTTAGGAATTGTGGGAGTTGAAGTTCAAAACACCCGGAGGGACAAAGTTTGCCCATGCCTAAACTACAGGTTTTTCTCAACAAGACTAGTTCAGGTTTTCCATTGACTTCCTTTGAGGCTGAGAGTGTGCGGCCTGCCCAAGGGTTTAATGACTAAACAAGAATTTGGATTCTGCAGGGTGGGTCAAAAGCCACAAAGGGGTTCCAGTGCCTAATAACTTCTTTATCTCGTATTTATAATTTCCAGTACCATAGCATCACATACAGTTAGTAAAGGTAAAGGTTGTCCCCTGACAGTAAGTCCAGTCGTGTCCAACTCTGGGGGTTGGTGCTCATCTCCATTTCTTAGCTGAAGAGCCGGCATTGTCTGTAGACACCTCCAAGGTAATGTTGCCGGCATGATTCCATGGAGCGCCGTTACCTTCGCGCTGGAGCAGTACCTATTGATGTACTCACATTTGCATGTTTTCGAACTGCTAGGTTACCAGAAGCTGAGGCTGACAGAGGAAGCTCATGCCGCTCCCCGGATTCGAACCTGCGACCTTTCAGTTAACAAGTTCAGCAGCTAATTACATTACATTGGTTAGATCTCACCTGGGATAAGACTGTGTTCAATTCTGGGCCCACAATTCAAGAGGGATATTGACTCTAAGCTGAAGAGGTCCAGAGGAGGGTGACTTAAAGGATCAAAAATCTGGAGACCATGAATCCCTCTTTTTTCGTGTCAGGAGTGACTTGAGAAACCGCAAGTCGCTTCTGGTGTGAGAGAATTGTCTGTCTGCAAGAACATTGCCCAGGGGATGTTTTCTTTGTTTTGTTTTACCGTGCTTGTGGGAGGATTCTTTCATGTCCCCACATGGGAAGCTGGAGCTGACAGAAGGAGCTCAACCCACTCTCCCTGGATTCGAATCACTGATGGTCAGCAGTCCTGCCGGCACAAGGGTTTAACCCATTGCACCACCGGGAGCTCATTAATCCCTCTGAGGAGTGGCTTAAAGAACTGGGCCTGTTTAGTCTGCAGAAGAGAAGGTTTAGAGAAGGAGACATGGGATCCATGTATACACATTTCAGTCATAAGGAAGAGGGAGCAGCCTTGTTTTCTGCTGTCCTGGAGACTAGGACTCAATGGAGCCATAGGTTGAAATGACAGGAAAGGGGATTCTGCCTGAACATTAGGAATAACTTCCTAACTATAAAAAGAGCTGTTAGCAGTGGAGTTCTTTACCTTGGAGGCTCCTTCTTGGGAGGCTTAGAAACAGAGGCAGGATGGCCATCTGTTGGGGGGTGCTTTGATTGTGCTTTTCCTGCCTAGCAGGGGCTTGGACTGGATGGCCCATGTGTTCTCTACAAATTCTATGATTCTATGATTCTATGTAAAATCTTATTAAATAGTTTACTTTCAAAACGTTATTGAAACCCCAGGTACTTTTGTGATGTTGTATTTCTAGTGTCACATCTTTCCAAAACGATCGAGTTAAGAGCACAGAATAGGTCCCAACGCCATCTGGGAAATGAAGATGAAGCTCTAAAAATGCTGTCATTTTTTAGGGGAGAGATTAATTTTTCTGCAAATGAAACCAAAACATCAGGAGCCAGGACAAGGCATGGTGGGCCGAAGCATTTGCTTCACTGTGCTGAGTATTGACATGATGCTTGCAGCTTTGGGTAATTGGAAAGGCATTCATTACAAAGGTATTATTAAGGAAATGGCCCTTTTTTGTCAGAGAGGCGTATCCTGCCTAGTAACCCGTTTAACTTGTACAATCATCTCCTAATGATGACAGGGCTGTTTAGCCCAACTGGGCAAAGCGAGTCAGAAGATCTTACGTCATTATGAAACAGAACTTCAGTTACGCCACAACCCTGTTGTTAAGGAGAGCCACCAAAATCTGGAGGCTAGCTGTAATAATCTATCTATCTATCTATACACATAATAAAAGTGAAAATATGTAGGTGTGTATGTAGCTGGGGTGTCCACTTATATAAACAAGTTCCTACCTCCACAAACAGCTATAGCTCCCACTACTCAGGAGAAACCAAAGGTCCTCCCTCCAATGACATTGCAGGGAATAGTGAGTGCCATGAACATGTCCAAGAGCCCTTCCAATGTCCTCCACAAACGCCATACTGTCCACCACCCAAGTGAAGGCTTTCATGCGGGGACATCCTAGATTTTGTGTGTTTCCTCCACCAAAGACATCCCAGTGTTTCTGACTCTCTCCATTGGCGTGGAATTTGCATGACCCCACCAACTGCCTCCCCCTTAACCCTTTCCTATTCTTTTCTATAGCACACAGCAAGCAGAAGAATTGATCAGCAACTGAACATCCTAGAGAGGTTTGGGGAGAATTCACCATGGTTTATAGGAGTTGTAGGTCCTGGGATGTATAGTTCACCTGCAATCTAAGAGCACTCTGAACTCCACCATCAATGGAGCTGGAACTCACTTGGCACACAGAACCTTCATGACCAACAAAGAATACTGGAAGTCTTTGGAGGGATGTATAAGAGTTGTAGTTCACCTACATCCAAAGTGCAGTATGAACACAAACAATGATGGCTCCAACCAAACTTGGCATGCATGCCCAATTCAAATTTGAATACTGATGGGTTTTGAGGAGAATTGTCATGGACTTTTTAGAGTTATAAGTACTGGGATTTATAGTTCACCAATATGCCCGAATTTGGGTTTTGATTTAAATTGTGGAAGTCTGACTCCACTTTGATTACAATGGCTATTTTTGACAAAGAAGGCTAAAGATCTTGTAAAACTACAGCTCCCAGGATTCAAGAGGTAGCAGTTCAAGAGGTATCAAAATGGATTAATTCCACCCGGAATATTCCCAAACCTTAAAAAATTAATGATGAGGTTGATTTTTATCTTTGCCTGTATTATTATTATTATTATTATTATTATTATTAACTTTATTTATACCCCGCAAAATCTCCCAAAGGACTCAATGCGGCTTACAAAAGCCAAGGCCGCCGACAACAACAACATACACAAACTCAAAAAATAAAATAAAACTCATAAGCAAATAATAAACCTCAAGCAAACAATAAAACAGTAAAATGATGACACCGTGACACAATTTAAAACCTAAAGGCAGGGCTGAATGCAATAAACAAAATTTAAAAGTGCTGAACTTGACAGGTAATATGTAGAGGTATTTGGAGGTAGGTGCAATGTGTAGATAATCCTAAATCTCTAACAAAGTGCATTTGGGACTTGATGCCGGATGTTTCCTATTCTGGAAAGGCACACTGGGAACAGCCAGGTCTTCAGGCTCTTCCTGAAGACTGCCAGCGTTGGGGCTTGTCTGATGTCCTTGGGGAGAGAGTTCCAGAGTCGGGGGGCCACCACAGAGAAGGCCCTGTCCCTCGTCCCCACCAAGCATGCCTGCGACGCAGGTGGGATCGTGAGCAGGGCCTCTCCAGATGATCAAAGGGAGCGTGCAGGTTCATAAATGATACACAAGCACACTGTATGGGCTAGTGTGCTTGTGTATCGTGTGCTGCATCATTTTCCAACAATAAACCTTATGCTATAGCAAAATAATAATAATAAGAATAGACTGGGAACATTATAACCCAAAGAAATGGAAATTAAGAGTCCCTCTGAGCATGTACAAAGTGCAATGTAACCCTCCTCCAAACCATAGGAATAAGAAGAGGACCTTGAATTTGAGAATATACAGCATTTACTCAAATGCTGCAAAGGTGTTGATCAGGCATGGGCAAACTTGGGCCCTCCAGGTGTTTTGGACTTCAACTCAATTCCTAACAACCTGGAATGTGTCCAGAGGAGGGCGACTAAAATGATCAAGGGTCTGGAGAACAAGCCCTATGAGGAGCGGCTTAAGGAGCTGGGCATGTTTAGCCTGAAGAAGAGAAGGCTAAACATAGCCATGTATAAATATGTGAGAGGAAGCCACAGGGAGGAGGGAGCAAGCTTGTTTTCTGCTTCCCTGGAGACTAGGACGCAATGGAATAATGGCTTCAAACTACAAGAAAGGAGATTCCATCTGAACACGAGGAAGAACTTCCTGACTGTAAGAACTGTTCAGGAGTGGAACTCTCTGCCACGGGGTGTGGTGGAGGCTCCTTCTTTGGAAGCTTTTAAACGGAGGCTGGATGGTCATCTGTCAGGGGTGATTTGAATGCAACATTCCTGCTGCTTGGCAGGGGGTTGGACTGGATGGCCCATGAGGTCTCTTCCAACTCTATGATTCTATGCCCGCCATCGGCTCATTTCTTTCCCGCCTCAGCCGCTTAAGCTTCCTGTTGTCTCACCCCTGTTCTTAAAGAGGAGTTGTTTGTAAGCCAAATGTTTGTAACTCAGGGACTGCTTGTACCCCACATGAGGAAGAACTTCCTGACTGTGAGAGCCGTTCAGCAGTGGAACTCTCTGCCCTGGAGTGTGGTGGAGGCTGGATGGCCATCTGTCAGGGGTGATTTGAATGCAATATTCCTGCTTCCTGGCAGGGGGTCGGACTGGATGGCCCATGAGGTCTCTTCCAACTCTTTGATTCTATGATTCTACTGTGTTACATTGCACTTTGTACATGCTCAGAGGGACTCCTAATTTCCATTACTTTGGGTTATGATGGTCCCATTCTTTCTTTGTTGTTGTTCATTTGTTCGTTCAGTCATCTCCGACTCTTCGTGACCTCATGGACCAGCCCACACCAGAGCTCCCTGTCGGCCGTCACCACCCCCAGCTCCTTCAAGGTCAGTCCAGTCACTTCAAGGATGCCATCCATCCATCTTGCCCTTGGTCGGCCCCTCTTCCTTTTGCCTTCCACTTTCCCCAGCATAATTGTCTTCTCTAGGCTTTCCTGTCTCCTCATGATGTGGCCAAAGTACTTCAACTTTGTCTCTAGTATCATTTTCTCCAATGAGCAGCCGGGCTTCACCTCTTGGAGGATGGACTGGTTGGATCTTCTCGCAGTCCAAGGCACTCTCAGAACTTTCCTCCAGCACCACAGCTCAAAAGCATCGATCTTCCTTCGCTCAGCCTTCCCTAAGGTCCAGCTCTCACATCCGTAGGTGACTACAGGGAATACCATGGCTTTGACTAGGCGGATCTTTGTTGCCAGTCTGATGTCTCTACTCTTTACTATTTTATCGAGACTGGACATTGCTCTCCTCCCAAGAAGTAAGCGTCTTCTGATTTCCTGGCCACAGTCTGCATCTGCAGTAATCTTTGCGCCTAGAAATACAAAGTCTGTCACGGCCTCCACATTTTCTCCCTCTATTTTCCAGTTGTCAGTCATTCTTGTTGCCATAATCTTGGTTTTTTTGATGTTTAGCTGCAACCCGGCTTTTGCGCTTTCTTCTTTCACCTTGATTA
Organism: Anolis sagrei; assembly: GCF_037176765.1. Lineage (NCBI taxonomy): Eukaryota > Metazoa > Chordata > Lepidosauria > Squamata > Anolidae > Anolis > Anolis sagrei. The sequence continues at coordinate 15,142,360 of NC_090034.1, read as the reverse complement.
GAAGGCTCCTCAGCTCCTCCTCGCTTTCAACCATCAGAGTGGTGTCATCTGCATATCTGAGGTTGTTAATGTTTCTTCCAGCAATTTTCACCCCAGCCTTGCATTCATCCAGCCCCGCACATCCTCGCATGATGTGTTCTGCATACAAGTTAAAAAGGTTGGGTGAGAGGATGCAGCCTTGCCGTACGCCTTTCCCAATCTTGAACCAGTCTGTTGTTCAGTGGTCAGTTCTGACTGTTGCGACTTGGTCCTTGTACAGATTCCTCAGGAGAGAGGGAAGGGGGCTTGGGATGCCCATCCCACCAAGAACTTGCCACAGTTTATTATGATCCACACAGTCAAAGGCTTTAGAATAGTCATTGAAGCAAAAATAGATGTTTTTCTGAAACTCCCTGCCTTTCTCCATTATCCAGCGGATATTGGCAATTTGGTCTCTCGTTCCTCTGCCTTTTCTAAACCCAGCTTGAACATCTGGCAACTCTCGCTCCATGTATTGCTGGAGTCTTCTTCCTTGCAGGATCTTGAGCATTACCTTACTGGCATGAGAAATAAGGGCCACTGTACGGAAGTTGGAGCAGTCTTTCGCATTTCCCTTTTTTGGTATGGGGATATAAGTTGATTTTTTCCAGCCTGATGGCCATTCTTGTGTTTTCCATATTTGCTGGCATATGGCATGCATCACCTTGACAGCATCATCTTTTAAGATTTTAAACAGTTCAGCTGGGTTATGATGGCCCCATTCTTTATTTATTTTATTTTATTTTATTTGCTATAGCGTAAAAAGAGCCATTATTTTACTTACAAGGGGCTGGAATAAGGGGAATAGTCAAATGACAACTGGTGTTGACTCATTACAATTACTAATATTCAATGAGTCAACACCATTCCAGCCTCTGCTTCTCTATGGACACATCCCACAAGAACCACCTCTCTACGTCCCACCCTAGTCCTTCATTCTGCTCCCTGATTGGCGGCGCTGCCTGTCAATTACGGATTGTCGGGAGAACACCTTGCCTATGCTTGTATTTGGAGAAAAAAAAAGTCAAGCGAAGGATTAAAATAAGAGAAGGGAGGGATTGGTAGCGTCGTTTGTCAATCTTAGAGAAATCCCCTGATTGGTTCAGATTCGGAGCCGGCGTGGTAGTCCCGCCCCCCTGACGGGAGCGGATGCTGCTCTGATTGGCCGCGAGGAGAGTCAGTCTCCGCCCTTCCAGGTAGCGTGGAAGATGGCGGCTGCGTGAGGGGAGCGGCGCTTCATTGCCTTCCGACCTCTTTTTCCGCCTCATTTCCCGGCCGGGGACCGATGAAGGCGGCAGCCGAGGCCTGAGGGGAGGCAGGAGCACCGCCGGAAGGGATGCGGAGGCGGCGGAGGCTCCGCGGGGACGGAGAGCGGCTGGGCCGCGCCCTGAGCCTCGGGGCGGCGCTCTGCCTCTGCCTGGCGATGCGGCCCGGAGGCGGCGAGGCGGCCCCGCTCCCGCCGGCAGGTGAGAAGCTTGGGGGATGTCTGTACGGTCGAATTAACGCGGTTTGGTGCCGCTTCGGCGTTCTGTGGTGCCTCACCAAACTCCCAATCCCAGATTCCCTTCTGAAAGGCATCGAGGATGGATTATAATCAGAATAATAGGCCTCAAGGTGAACGTGAGCCATGAGTGTGATGCTGCAGCAAAGAAGGCCAATGCCATTCTGAGCTGCATCAATAGGAATATGGATTCAAGGGGCTTGTTTTGACCTTTAAAGGCCTGAAGCAGGCATGGGCCAACTTGGGCCTTCTGTCCAGGTGTTTTGGACTCCAACTCCCACCATTCCTGACAGCCTCAGGCCCTTTTCTTTTCCCCCTCAGCCGCTTAAGCGGCTGAGGGGAAAAAGGAAGGAGCCTGAGGCTGTCAGGAATGGTGGGAGTTGGAGTCCAAAACACCTGGAGGGAAGGCCCTAATTGGCCCGTGCCTGGGCTAAAGGGTTTCCAGGAAGGAAAGATCGGCCCATTCCTTTCCCTCCCTCAGCCGCTTAAGCTTCTTGTTGTCTCTCCCCCGTTCTTAACTAGGAGTTGTTTGTAAGTCGAATGTTTGTAACTCAGGGACTGCTTGTACCCCACATGAGGAAGAACTTCCTGACTGTGAGAGCCGTTCAGCAGTGGAACTCTCTGCCCCGGAGTGTGGTGGAGGCTCCTTCTTTGGAAGATTTTAAACAGAGGCTAGATGGCCATCTGTCAGGACACATTCCAGGTCAGCTGGAATGTGTCCAGAGGAGAGCGACTAAAATGATCAAGGGTCTGGAGAACAAGCCCTATGAGGAGCGGCTTAAGGAGCTGGGCATGTTTAGCCTGAAAAAGAGAAGGCTGAGAGGAGGTATGATAGCCATGTATAAATATGTGAGAGGAAACCACGGGGAGGAGGGAGCAAGCTTGTTTTCTGCTTCCCTGGAGACTAGGATGCGGAACAATGGCTTCAAACTACAAGAGAGGAGATTCCATCTGAACATGAGGAAGAACTTCCTGACTGTGAGAGCCGTTCAGCAATGGAACTCTCTGCCCCGGAGTGTGGTGGAGTCTCCTTCTTTGGAAGCTTTTAAACAGGGGCTGGATGGCCATCTGTCAGGGGTGATTTGAATGCAATATTCCTGCTGCTTGGCAGGGAGTTGGACTGGATGGCCCATGAGGTCTCTTCCAATTCTTTGATTCTATGAAAAAGGAACATCGGCCTGTTTAGCAAGCCTTCCATTGCTGATTTGCCAATAGTAGATGTTTTATTATTTTATGTATTTATATACCTGGGGTCAAATAAATATTTCTTGGGTGGAAAACACAAACACAAAACATTGGATTGTTGTAAACAAATATTCTCAAAGCATGGAGGGCTGGTTGTAGAACAGGCATGGGCCAATTTGGGCTCTCCCTCCAGGTGTTTTGGACTTCAACTCCCACCATTCCTGACAACCTCAGGCCCTTTCCTTTTCCCACTCAGCCACTGAAGCTTCCTCTCCCCCGTTCTTAAATAGGAGTTGTTTGTAACTCGGGGACTGCCTGTACCCCACAAAAAGGAACATCAGCCTGTTTAGCAAGTCTTCCATTGCTGATTTGCCAACAGTAAATGTTTAATATTTTATGTACTTATATACCTGGGGGTCAAATAAATATTTCTTGGGTAGAAAACACAAACACATAACATTGGATTGTTGTAAACAAATATTCTCAAACATGGAGCACTGGTTGTATAACAGGCATGGGTCAATTTGGGCCCTCCCTCCAGGTGTTTTGGACTTCAACTCCCACCATTCCTGACAGCCTCGGGCCCTTTCCTTTACCCCCTCAGCCACTTAAGCTTCTTGTTGTCTCACCCCTATTCTTAACTACGAGTTGTTTGTACGTCGAATGTTTGTAGCTCAGGGACTGCTTGTACCCCACAAAAAGGAACATCAGCCTGTTTAGCAAGCCTTCCATTGCTGATTTGCCAACAGTAAATGTTTTAATATTTTATGTACTTATATACCTGGGGGTTAAATAAATATTTCTTGGGTGGAAAACACAAACACAAAACATTGGATTTTGTCGAAGGCTTTCATGGCCAGAATCACTAGGTTGTTGTAGGTTTTTTCGGGCTATATGGCTATGTTCTACCTCTGAGGATGCTTGCCATAGATGCAGGCAAAACGTCATGCCTCTAGAACATGGCCATATAGCCCGAAAAAATCTACAACAACCCAAAACATTAGATTGTTGTAAACAAATATTCTCAAAGCACGGAGGGCTGGTTGTAGAATAGGCATGGGCCAACTTGGGCCCTCCCTCCAGGTGTTTTGGACTTCAACTCCCACCATTCCTGACAGCCTCAGGCCCTTTCCTTTTCCCACTCAGCCACTGAAGCTTCCTGTTGTCTCACCCCCGTTCTTAACTAGTTGTTTGTAAGTCGAATGTCTGTAACTTGGGGACTGCCTGTACCCCACAAAAAGGAACATCAGCTTGTTTAGCAAGCCTTCCAATGCTGATTTGCCAACAGTAAATGTTTTAATATTTTATGTACTTATATACTTGGGGTCAAATAAATATTTCTTGGGTGGAAAACACAAAACATTAGATTGTTGTAAACAAATATTCTCAAACATGGAGCTAGTTGTAGAACAGGCATGGGCCAACTTGGGCCCTCCCTCCAGGTGTTTTGGACTTCAACTCCCACCATTATCCTGTCCTGGAATCATATTAAACTAACCTATCTCAAGCATTTGTAAATATCAGTATCAATCCTCTACACCAGGCCTGGGCAAACTTGCAGCATCTCTCCAGGTGTTTTGGATTCCAACTCTCACAATTCCTAACAGCCTCAGACCCTTTCCTTTTCCCCCTCAGCTAATTTGGTGAAATTCTCACTATAGATCAAGTATAGGCCAACTTGGGCCTCCAGGTGTTTTGGACTCCCAACTCACATCATTCCTAACAGCCTCAGGCTTCTTCCTTTTCCCCCTTAAGCGGCTGAGGGAGAAAAAGAAAGGGCCTGAGGCTGTTATGAATGGTGGGAGTTGGAGTCCAAAACACCTGGAGGGAGGGCCCAAGTTGGCCCATGCCTGCTCCCTCCCCATTGAGATTAAAACTGCCCCTTCCTTCCTTGTTATCTTTCAAGAACCAGTTGGAAGGTCTACCTGTTCAAGGAAGCTTTTGTTGAACGAATTCAATTACTAATGACTGCAAGATTGATTTGCAGTGAGCTAAGCAAGATATACGATTGGATGGATGTGTCTCCACAAAAGTTGTAATTGGTTTTAAATGTTTTTAATGCTTAATATTTATTTATATCTTATTTCTGGACGTTATCATGCTTTGTGTGATTTCTGTCTTGTCAGAGTCGGACACGACTAGACTTAATACCAGGGGAAACCTTTACCTTTACTTTAGACCCCATCTTTCTCTACCCTGAAGGGGACTCAAGGTGGCTTACATAGAGGCAATTATCCAATGCCTTAAAACACAGACAATTTCTGGGCGTTATTATTCTTTGTGTGATTTCTGTCTTGTATTTTATGTTACCCCCTGATGGTGATGCAGCGGGTTAAACCTGCTGAGCTGCTGAAATTGCGGACCAAAAGGTTGGCAGTTAGAGCTCCTGCTGTTAGTTCCAGCTTCTGTCAACCTAGCAGTTCAAAAACATGCAAATGTGAGTAGATCAATAGGTACCGCTTCTGTGGGAGGATACCGGCACTCCATGCAGTCATGCTGGCCACATGACCTTGGAGGTGTCTACAGACAACGCTGGCTCTTCAGCTTAGAAATCGAAATTAGCACCACCCCCCAGAGTCGGACATGACTAGACTTATTGTCAGGGGAAACATTTACCTATTTTATGTTAGATGTGGTTTGATTTGTATTGTATTATGTTGTGAGCCAATTTGGGTTCCATTAGGGAGAAAAGTGGGATATAAACAAAGAGTTGTTGTTGTTATTATTATTATTATTATTATTATTATTAGTAGTAGTAGTACTAGTAGTAGGCCAAAAGCTGAACATGAGCTAACAGTGTGATGTGGCAGCTCCCAAATCCAATGGCACTCTAGGCTGCATCAATAGAAATATAGTGTCCAGATTGAGAGAAGTCATAATTCCACTCTATTCTGCTTTGGTCAGGCCTCACCTGGAGCAATGAAGCTGTGGGAAGAAGAAAAAACAGTTTAAGAAGGATATGGACAAGCTAGAATAGGCATGGGCAAACTTTAGCTCTCTGAGTGTTTTGAACTTCAACTCCCACAATTCCTAACAGCTGGTAGGCTGTTAAGAATTGTGGGTGTTAAAGTTAAAAAAACCCCAGAGGGTCGAAGTTTGCCCATGCCAGAGCTAGAAGGTGTCCAGATAAGGGGCACCAAAATGATCAGTCGCCCTGAGAGGAAGGGCAGATGGAGCATAGAATGTTTTGCTTGGAGTAAGGGCCCTTCCACAGTGCCCCTATATCCCAGGATCCGATCCCAGATTATCTTTTTATCCCAGGTTAGCTTGCAGTGGGGACTCATGTATTCCAGTTTAAAGCAGCTAATCTGGGATCAGATCCTGGGATAAAGGGCAGTGTGGAAGGGCCCTGAGAGAAAGGGGACATGAGAGCTGCATTTAATATTTGAAAGGATGTTCCATTGAGGAGAAGGCAAGCTTGTTTTCTGCTTCTTTGGAGACCAGGTCACAATGGAGCCATAGCTTCAAATAGCAAGAAAGGAGATTCCACCTAAATATTATGAAGTACTTCCTGAGGGTAAGAGCTGTTCAACAGGGGAATATGCTTTTACGGTGTATAATGGATTCTCCTTTTTTCTCTGGAGGTTTTTAAGCAGAGGCTGTTTTCCTGCCTGGCAGAAGTGAATTGGGCTGGATGGTGTTTGTGCTTTCCAGCTGTGTGATTCTATGAGCTACGGCTCATATGGTGGTGTCAAACTGCATCAATCCTGCAGTAGATGCATTCAGGAAGGGGGAAGGAGAAGGTCTGTGATATGGGGAGACTTGAGGGGGGAGGTCCAGTCTGGTCTCCCTTACCCTGGGGACCCTAGGGAAATTGGAGCCCTTTTTTGTCAGGTGTCCATGGTGGTAGTACCAGCCTTTGTACACGTTGAACATCCCTTCTCTGGAATTCGAAATGCCCCACAACATTATGAATCATATACACAAAATTATGAAAAGTATTGTGTATGAAATTACCTTCAGGCCCTATGCATAATAATGTGTACAGGCAGTCCCCGAGTTAGAAACATTCGACTTACAAATGACTCACAGTTACAGATGGGGTGATACAGCAGGAAGTGAGACAGGAAGGGAAATCCACTCCTGGAAGAGTTATTATAGGAAAAGGTGTGTCCACTAAAGCTTCCTCACCAATCCTTGTTTCCCCAACAAGCCATTTTTTTCAAAATGCAATTCTCACAGGGATCGAAAGTGAGGTGAAATCTTTTGAACAGGGACACAGACAGCAAAACAAACACCCCTTCCCTATTCTATCCACAGAATTTGTATGTGTGTATATGTATATAGCTGGAGTTACAGTTTAAAATGTACCTGTTCTGACTTGCATACAAATTCAACCTAAGAACAAACCTACAGAACCTTTCTTATTAACTTGAGTGTGTCCTGTATATGAAACAAATTAATTTGAAATTGGGTCCCATCTCCAAACTATATCATTATGTACATACAGGTTGAGTATCCTTATCTGGAATTCAAAATACCCCAGAACTATAGTCCACATGGGTGGCTGAGAGTGTGACACCTTTGGCTTAGCTTCATGCACAAAGTTATGAAAAACATTGTGTATAAAATTATCTTCAGGCTGTAGGTATAATGAAGTATATATGAAACTTAAATGAGTTTGAACTTTGGTTCCATCTCCAAGACATCCCTTTATGTAAAAACACTTTCAGCATCCCTTATCTGGAATTTAAAAATCAGAATTATATCAAATTTTGAAATTATCCACATAGAATCATAGAATCAAAGAGTTGGAAGAGACCTCATGGGCCATCCAGTCCAACCCCCTGCCAAGAAGCAGGAATATTGCATTCAAATCACCCCTGACAGATGGCCATCCAGCCCCTGTTTAAAAGCTTCCAAAGAAGGAGCCTCCACCACACTCCGGGGCAGAGAGTTCCACTGCTGAACGGCTCTCACAGTCAGGAAGTTCTTCCTCATGTTCAAATGGAATCTCCTCTCTTGTAGTTTGAAGCCATTGTTCCGCGTCCTAATCTCCAAGGAAGCAGAAAACAAGCTTGCTCCCTCCTCCCTGTGGCTTCCTCTCACATATTTATACATGGCTATCATATCTCCTCTCAGCCTTCTCCAAGCTAAACATGCCCAGCTCCTTAAGCCGCTCCTCATAGGGCTTGTTCTTTTGATCATTTTAGTCGCCCTCCTCTGGACACATTCCAGCTTGTCAATATCTCTCTTGAATTGTGGTGCCCAGAATTGGACACAATATTCCAGGTGTGGTCTAACCAGAGCAGAATAGAGGGGTAGCATTACTTCCCTAGAAGTAATGCTACCATTCTCTATCTGCATGGGGGGGGGGGGGGGTCTTGCTGCTGGTGCTCCTCCTGGCTGCTGCTTCTTCTAAGCAGAGGCCCCGTCTGCAGAGCAGGGCGTGGAGCAGAGTCCTCTCTCCCCTCCGCAGCACGCAGCGCAATACCGGGGCGCATCCCAGAGTGTAGACGCCGCAGGGCTCCCCCGGCGCATGCGCCAGCCCCGCACAGCCCTTGGCCTCTGCGCACGAGGACAACGCCTTACAACCAGAGCCCCGGGCAGCAGCAGCAGCAAGAAGCAGGCAAGCAGCCGTCGAGGCCACGGGGAGCAGCAGCAGCAGAAAGAAGAGCAGAGCGAGCATGGCGAGGGAGAAAGAGAAGTCCTTGCGGCGCCCACATGGGGGTTCTGTGTGGGAGGTTTGGCTCAATTCTATCATTGGTGGGGTTCAGGATTCTCTGATTGTAGGTGAACTATAAATCCCAGCAACTACAATTCCCAAATGTCAAGATTCTATTTTCCCCAAACTTCAGCAGTGTTCACCTTTGGGTATATTGCGTATTTGTGCCAAGTTTGATCCAGATCCATCATTGTTTGAGTCCACAATGATCTCTGGATGTAAGTGAACTACAACTCCCAAACCAAAGGACACTGCCCACCAAACCCTTCCAGTATTTTCAGTTGGTCATGTGAGTTTCGTGTGCCAAGTTTGGTTCAATTCCATCGCTGGTGGGGTTCAGAATACTCTTTGTTTGTAGGTGAACTATAAATCCCAGCAACTACAACTCCCAAATGACAAAATCAATTTTTTGAGTGAAGAACATACATTTGGTTGTTAGGTGTCTTGTGTCCAAAATTCGTGTCAATTCGTCCAGTGGTTTTTGAGTTCTGTTATCCCTCAAACAAACATTACATTTTTATTTATATAGAAGTGTGGGTTTGGGGGGGGGGGGTTGTGGGTTTTTTGCACTGCAAATAAGATATGTGTGGTGTGCATAGGAATTCATTCATGTTTTTTTCAAATTATAATCCGGCCCTCCAACAGTTTGAGAGACTGTGACCCGGCCCTCTGTTCAAAAGGTTTGGGGACCCCTGATCTAAGCCAATGCCACGCAGAACCTTTAAAAGGCCAATGTTGATCCTAGGCTGTATCCATAGGAATGGAATGTTTGGATGATCAGTTATGGATTGATGGTGTGAGAAGGCCAGGAGAATGTCTCCTTTGTGACCCACTTCTGGTTGTCTAGGAGATAGTGCAGTCTTCCTTGGGAGAGACTTCATTTCACAGGTGAGAAAGATGGAGCCGGGTGACTGCCCTTATGTCTCCCTGTGGGAAATGGCCTTAGGTTTAGCTGTTATTTGGGGGAACGCGTTTATCATCTTCAGCTGTGTCATCTTCAGGGTGATGCGATGTTGGGTAACCCGAAAGTCTCCTAAGGTTAGCAGCTTCACAACACCTTTGAAGAGCAAGACAGTGGAGTCTTTTTTGTCAGAATACAAGGAGTTCAAGGGGTTTTGCGCTTCCCTGCCATCTTGGGAGAGCGAAGAGCCTTCCATTCCCCACAAATCGCAGAGGGCCTTTTTTCCGCCTGCTTGGAAGCGCACTTTCCGATTGTCTTCCGAAAGGGAAGTTGTGGTGGGACCAAGGCATCCTCCAAACCTTTTCCGGAATGCAACCTTCAGGAGGATCCTGGAAGAACGCCTGAGGAAGATAGTTGAACAGAGGCGACGGGGACTGCGCCTAACAGTCGGGGAGATGCTTGCCTTGAGGTGTTTGTCCATGCCTGCCTTCAAGGAGGAGTGCCCTTGTGCTAGAGCGAGGGGTGCAGGAGCAAGGATGCCTCACCAGCGCTGTCCCTGCCATGCTTCCACATCCAGTGAGGGGTCCCATAGCTCTTACCAAGCCAAAACTTTGATTTGTAGTGAGAAGAACTCGCTGCAGATTAGACTGAAGGCCCTTTCTCAACTGATGGAGACTTTCCAGAAAGTTGTTACCCCAGAAGAGGTGGGGAGGCAGCCTCTGCCCAAGCTGGCCACTTCTACTGGCCGCCCACAGGAGCGCAGTGGACCAAGCCTCCTCCTACGACAGTGGACCGACCGCATGTCCCTCCAGGCCCTATGGAACCGCCAAACCCAGTGCGTCCAGTCTCTGCCCAAGGCAGCACCCACTCCTTCACAGCCACGGCCAGATACTCCACCCCAGATATACACCGTCATTGAATTCAGAGGTATAGACACGGCATATCTGCTCCACCGTGTGCGCCAGCTCTTGGAGTCTTATGCCATTGGGATGAAACTCCAGCGGAAGTGGGAACAGCCAAGGCTGGTACGACGGTCCTTGGAGAGCTTCCTTCCAGAGGCACAGTTGCCTGATTTCTGTCGAACGCCTCTGCCGGATGTAGATGTGAAGGTGTACTTCAACAGCTCTCTGTTTTTCATCTGCTCAGAGACTGCACAGCGCCTGGACAACCACATTAGGAAAAAGATCGCAGAGAGGATGTTTGGCCTTCCTAGGAGGGTCATGCACTCTCTCCATCACTTCATGTTAGCCCCCCTTGCAATGCCAGACGTGGCCAAGGATAGCAGGGAGGCCTCAAGGTCTTTTCAAGGCCAGACATCTTGGAGGATGTCTCCTTCAGATGTGGCACTCTTGCAAAGACAATGTCAAGAATGCAACCAGTGCAAAATGCTGCAAAGACATGTGGCCAAAAGGGCTGTGGAGATCCACCTAGAATTGGCAGGTACGGCATTCAAGATGTCCCCAGCGACTGCCAACCAGGTCAGGAAATGCCAAAAACTTCCAAAAAAGTTGACACATGGGATGAAAACCCATCAGCTGCGAATCCAAGAGCTCTCCTTCATGGAACGTGAAGCCTTGGGACACCTTGAATTCAGCCGCATCCACAAAGACTTGATTTTCAAGTGGGGCCTGCCCATGCTCTCCCAAACACCCCTCTCCTTCCTGTCTGCTGATGTCAGGTGTCAGGGAGCCCCTCCTTTCTCAACTTGCAAGAGCACAAGGGTCAGGTTCCCTTCCTCAGAAATCCTGCTGTTTATTGGCCGGGAAACACAGATGGAGCTGGAATGGCACATCAGAAGGAAGATGGACATGGCTGTGCTCCCTTCTCAGCTCCCCTTCCTCAGCGAGGCCACCCAACAACACCTGGAGAGAAACATGCAGAAAAGGGTCATCTTCCGGGAATGGCACCTGCCCCAGAGAGTCCTTAAGTTCCTCTTACTGCTTTGCCCTGAAATGGTTAGAACCACAGATACGGAGCACAGATTGATGAAACTGAGAGAATCAGTTCCGCGGCTACCTCGGGTGTTCCCCATGCTGCGGTGTGAAGCCCTGGAGAAGATGGTGCTTCTCTTTGAGGAGAAGTGTGTGGGGATGCACCTGGGAGTCTCTCAGGCCTTGACCCAATCATCCCGTCAATGCCCCTCACCCCCTTTCAGGCAGCCTCTGCCCCAAAGGATCTTCCCTGGCCAGAGATGCCCCAAACCGCGCAGCCACTTCCTAACCTTTGGGCTCCAGGAGGAAATGGACTACCTAGAATTGAACCTGCGGCGCAAGCACCTGATGTCCCTCTGGGGGCAGGGCACTCGTTTCATCGAAGATCTAGGTCCAAGGGCACCTTGTGCCCCCTCCTGCTTACAGCCCCTCAGGCCCAAGCAGGCAAAGGCCCTCCCATTAGCAGAAGAGGAGACCCCATTCCTCCAAAAGCAGGAGAGGGAAGCCTTGGAGCTCCATGTTAAAAGGAAGAGGCTCCAGCATGAATGGCGCCTGCCCAGATTGGTTGAGAGGTCACTTGCAGCATTCAGGCCAGGCCCCCGCTCACATGCCAGCCAGTCAAAAGCGTATATCTATGTCAATGTTCTGTGGCAGGACCCTCCCTTTCTTACACAAAGCAACTCCAAACACTTGGGCTTCCATCTTCAGAGAATGAAGCTGCAGTGGCAGTGGGGGCTGCCCGAGAGGATCCTGGAATCGCTGAAGGGTCTCTGCCCAGGGATTATAGTGGAATCCCCTGATGCCCAGCAGACGGAAGATGAGTTGACACTCTCCAAGGGTCCTGCTCATCGTGTGGATCCTGGGCTCTCCACCCCTGGGAGAACAAAAAGGAATCTTCGCCCCATGTTGGCACCCAAAATCATGAACAGGATGGAGGTCCACTTGGCCAGGAAGTACATGGAGGTACACTTGGAATCCGTTCCAGATATGGTCAGGCGATCTTGGCTACAGATGCCCCTCCTTTCCAGGGAACCCCTACCCAGAAATATTTCTCCAGGTTTAATGCCACAGAAGCTCTGCACTTCCTCCTTCCCATTTCTCCATGCAGGGGAAATTGACAAGATTGAGATTCCCGTGAAGTGCCACCACATGGCATTCCTTTGGGGCTTGGGGTCTCCCTATGCAGAAACTTTGAGAGGGATGATGGAGCCCAAACCCACTCCTGAACATTCAGGACCCAGAGGGAGCCATATTGATTTCTCGGAATCAGAAACACCCTTTCTCCTGAAGGAGAAGAGGCAAGCTTTAGAGACTCATGTGTCAAAGAAGACGATACACCATGAATGGGCATTACCAGGTCTTGTCCAGAAGTCCATGGTAGCTTTTGTGCCAGAACCTCCTCCAACACTGGACAACAAGATCTCGAGAAAGGTGGTTAAAAAGGATACTGAAATGTTTTTTGAGAGTCCCCCGACAGAAACGGGACACACCTGTGAGGATAGAAATCCCCTGACAGGACAAGCCCTTCCCAAGCTGATCCATCCTGGCCATGGCATCAGGCAGCCCCAAAGCACTGCTCTGACCATGGTATCCCACAAAGAGATAGGGAGGGTGGAGTTGGCTGTCCGGCCCCGTCACTTGGCTTCATTGGGGGGCCGGGGCAAGACTTACATAGAAGGGCTCACAGGAATGTTTCCAGAGCTATCCACCCGGTTCCCCAGGTATAGACAGGTAGATTGTGAGTTCTTGGAGATGCAGATGCCCTTCATCCTGAAAGTGGTGAGGGAAGCCCTGGAACTTCATGTGACAAAGAAAAGGATCCACCATGCATGGGCATTACCAGGTCTTGTCCAGAAGTCCATGGTGGCTTTTGTGCCAGAATCTCCTCCAACACTGGACAACAAGATCTCAAGAAAGGTGGTTAAAAAGGGTGCTGAAATGTTTTTTGAGAGTCCCCCGACAGAAACTGGACACACCTGTGAGGATAGAAATCCCCTGACAGGACAAGCCCTTCCCAAGCTGATCCATCCTGGCCATGGCATCAGGCAGCCCCAAAGCACTGCTCTGACCATGGAATCCCACAAAGAGATGGGGAGGGTGGAGTTGGCTGTCCGGCCCGGTCACTTGGCTTCATTGGGGGGGCGGGGCAAGACTTACATAGAAGGGCTCACAGGAATGTTTCCAGAGCTATCCACCCGGTTCCCCAGGTATAGACAGGTAGATTGTGAGTTCTTGGAGATGCAGATGCCCTTCATCCTGAAAGTGGTGAGGGAAGCCCTAGAACTTCATGTGACAAAGAAAAGGATCCACCATGCATGGGCATTACCAGGTCTTGTCCAGAAGTCCATGGTGGCTTTTGTGCCAGAATCTCCTCCAACACTGGACAACAAGATCTCGAGAAAGGTGGTTAAAAAGGATGCTGAAATGTTTTTTGAGAGTCCCCCGACAGAAACTGGACACACCTGTGAGGATAGAAATCCCCTGACAGGACAAGCCCTTCCCAAGCTGATCCATCCTGGCCATGGCATCAGGCAGCCCCAAAGCACTGCTCTGACCATGGTATCCCACAAAGAGATGGGAAGGGTGGAGTTGGCTGTCCGGCCCGGTCACTTGGCTTCATTGGGGGGCCTGGGCAAGACTTACATAGAAGAGCTCACAGGAATGTTTTCAGAGCTATCCACCCAGTTCCCCAGGTATAGACAGGTAGATTGTGAGTTCTTGGAGATGCAGATGCCCTTCATCCTGAAAGTGGTGAGGGAAGCCCTAGAACTTCATGTGACAAAGAAAAGGATCCACCATGCATGGGCATTACCAGGTCTTGTCCAGAAGTCCATGGTGGCTTTTGTGCCAGAATCTCCTCCAACACTGGACAACAAGATCTCGAGAAAGGTGGTTAAAAAGGATGCTGAAATGTTTTTTGAGAGTCCCCCGACAGAAACTGGACACACCTGTGAGGATAGAAATCCCCTGACAGGACAAGCCCTTCCCAAGCTGATCCATCCTGGCCATGGCATCAGGCAGCCCCAAAGCACTGCTCTGACCATGGTATCCCACAAAGAGATGGGGAGGGTAGAGTTGGCTGTCCGGCCTGGTCACTTGGCTTCATTGGGGGGCCTGGGCAAGACTTACATAGAAGAGCTCACAGGAATGTTTCCAGAGCTATCCACCCGGTTCCCCAGGTATAGACAGATAGATTGTGAGTTCTTGGAGATGCAGATGCCCTTCATCCTGAAAGTGGTGAGGGAAGCCCTAGAACTTCATGTGACAAAGAAAAGGATCCACCATGCATGGGCATTACCAGGTCTTGTCCAGAAGTCCATGGTGGCTTTTGTGCCAGAACCTCCTCCAACACTGGACAACAAGATCTCTAGAAAGGTGGCTAAAAAGGATACTGAAATGTTTTTTGAGAGTCCCCCGACAGAAACTGGACACACCTGTGAGGATAGAAATCCCCTGACAGGACAAGCCCTTCCCAAGCTGATCCATCCTGGCCATGGCATCAGGCAGCCCCAAAGCACTGCTCTGACCATGGTATCCCACAAAGAGATGGGAAGGGTAGAGTTGGCTGTCCGGCCCGGTCACTTGGCTTCATTGGGGGGCCTGGGCAAGACTTACATAGAAGAGCTCACAGGAATGTTTCCAGAGCTATCCACCCAGTTCCCCAGGTATAGACAGGTAGATTGTGAGTTCTTGGAGATGCAGATGCCCTTCATCCTGAAAGTGGTGAGGGAAGCCCTAGAACTTCATGTGACAAAGAAAAGGATCCACCATGCATGGGCATTACCAGGTCTTGTCCAGAAGTCCATGGTGGCTTTTGTGCCAGAATCTCCTCCAACACTGGACAACAAGATCTCGAGAAAGGTGGTTAAAAAGGATGCTGAAATGTTTTTTGAGAGTCCCCCGACAGAAACTGGACACACCTGTGAGGATAGAAATCCCCTGACAGGACAAGCCCTTCCCAAGCTGATCCATCCTGGCCATGGCATCAGGCAGCCCCAAAGCACTGCTCTGACCATGGTATCCCACAAAGAGATGGGAAGGGTGGAGTTGGCTGTCCGGCCCCGTCACTTGGCTTCATTGGGGGGCCGGGGCAAGACTTACATAGAAGGGCTCACAGGAATGTTTCCAGAGCTATCCACCCGGTTCCCCAGGTATAGACAGGTAGATTGTGAGTTCTTGGAGATGCAGATGCCCTTCATCCTGAAAGTGGTGAGGGAAGCCCTAGAACTTCATGTGACAAAGAAAAGGATCCACCATGCATGGGCATTACCAGGTCTTGTCCAGAAGTCCATGGTGGCTTTTGTGCCAGAACCTCCTCCAACACTGGACAACAAGATCTCTAGAAAGGTGGCTAAAAAGGATACTGAAATGTTTTTTGAGAGTCCCCCGACAGAAACTGGACACACCTGTGAGGATAGAAATCCCCTGACAGGACAAGCCCTTCCCAAGCTGATCCATCCTGGCCATGGCATCAGGCAGCCCCAAAGCACTGCTCTGACCATGGTATCCCACAAAGAGATGGGGAGGGTGGAGTTGGCTGTCCGGCCCGGTCACTTGGCTTCATTGGGGGGGCGGGGCAAGACTTACATAGAAGGGCTCACAGGAATGTTTCCAGAGCTATCCACCCGGTTCCCCAGGTATAGACAGGTAGATTGTGAGTTCTTGGAGATGCAGATGCCCTTCATCCTGAAAGTGGTGAGGGAAGCCCTAGAACTTCATGTGACAAAGAAAAGGATCCACCATGCATGGGCATTACCAGGTCTTGTCCAGAAGTCCATGGTGGCTTTTGTGCCAGAATCTCCTCCAACACTGGACAACAAGATCTCGAGAAAGGTGGTTAAAAAGGATGCTGAAATGTTTTTTGAGAGTCCCCCGACAGAAACTGGACACACCTGTGAGGATAGAAATCCCCTGACAGGACAAGCCCTTCCCAAGCTGATCCATCCTGGCCATGGCATCAGGCAGCCCCAAAGCACTGCTCTGACCATGGTATCCCACAAAGAGATGGGGAGGGTGGAGTTGGCTGTCCGGCCCGGTCACTTGGCTTCATTGGGGGGCCGGGGCAAGACTTACATAGAAGGGCTCACAGGAATGTTTCCAGAGCTATCCACCCGGTTCCCCAGGTATAGACAGGTAGATTGTGAGTTCTTGGAGATGCAGATGCCCTTCATCCTGAAAGTGGTGAGGGAAGCCCTAGAACTTCATGTGACAAAGAAAAGGATCCACCATGCATGGGCATTACCAGGTCTTGTCCAGAAGTCCATGGTGGCTTTTGTGCCAGAATCTCCTCCAACACTGGACAACAAGATCTCGAGAAAGGTGGTTAAAAAGGATGCTGAAATGTTTTTTGAGAGTCCCCCGACAGAAACTGGACACACCTGTGAGGATAGAAATCTCCTGACAGGACAAGCCCTTCCCAAGCTGATCCATCCTGGCCATGGCATCAGGCAGCCCCAAAGCACTGCTCTGACCATGGTATCCCACAAAGAGATGGGGAGGGTGGAGTTGGCTGTCCGGCCCCGTCACTTGGCTTCATTGGGGGGCCAGAGCAAGACTTACATAGAGGGGGTTGCAGGAATGGGCCGAGTGTTATCTATCCGGCACCCCAGGTACAGACAGGTAGAAGTTGAGTCCTTGGAGAATAAGACACCCTTCCTCCCAAAAGATAGGAGAGAAGCCCTAGAACTTCATGTGCCACGGAAGAGAATCCACCATGCATGGGCCTTACCAGGCCTTGTCCAGGAAGAAGTTGGATCAGCAAAACCCGCAAGAGGAGGTCAGGGACTTAAAATGGAAAGGACACCGCCTCAGAAAAAACAGCAGCTGTCCCAGGAGCCCAGTCCTGGTCATCCAGTGAAGAAGACGAGGTGCCTTGGCGGAGCCTGCAACATCCAGATGGCCCTTAAAGACCCCGAAGAAAACATCATATGGGACAAAAGACAGTTCATCCAAGAGAGAAGCCACCCTTCCCCATCTGGCCCCACTGGGAAGAGAAGCAGGGTTCCTAGTCTTCTTCGGTGGATGACCAGGGTGGCCTCCTTCTTTGCCCCTGTAGACACCGAGGAAGAAATAATCTGGGACAAAAGACAGTTTTTACGAGCCTCTGGACTGTGTGTAAATAAGAGTGTATATAGTTGAAAGGTAAATCAGTGTGTATAGAATATATGTGGAGTGTACATAGAGTGTGTGTGGAATGTATATAGAATGTACATGGAGTAATAATCATATTAAAGTGTTTGTTTCTTCTGGACACTGCCTGCTTTGCTTGCTTGCTTTCATGCCGTAGGAATTCACTGGCCACAGTTGGTCTGATCCCACCGTATTCATTTATTATTTATTTACACCATTTCTATCCCGCCCTTCTCACCCCTGGGTGGGTGCGGGGGTCTCAGGTGGGTAACATGGGAAACAATTAAATGCCATAATATGAATACAACAATGTAAAATCAAATACATAGCAAATTGAAACAGTAACATTAATTAAAATCACATACTCATATACTAACATAGTCGCCTAATCAAAGTCACGTAGCCGTTTCCAATTGTCATAACAATCCTATGGTCCAGGTTCAGTATCTAAAGTGCTGCTATGCCCACTAGCCGAAGGCCTGGCTCCAAAACCACGACTTTAGTTTTTTCCTAAAAGTAAGGAGGGAGGACGTCAATCTAATCTTGCTGGGGAGCGAATTCCACAAGCGGGAAGGCCCTGTCCCTCATCCCCACCAGACGCGTTTGTGACGCTGGTGGGACCGAGAGCAGGGCCTCCCCTCTGTATGGAGAATGGGGCACCAGAAGCCCCCCACACCTGGACCCAGGCCCGTAGCCAGGGGGGGCTGAGTCTGAGTGTGAGAGGATCTACCCTAGCAAACCTTTTGTATCGATATCCCAATACCCCCATGCATATGGGATATATTGAGCATGGTGATCAAATTGTGATATGAATAAACATAACAGTTTAAATAATAAATGTTATTTATTTACTTTCATTAACAAAAGGTTTAGAATACTTTTGACTTATTTTTTACTTTACAGCCATTTTGTCAATTCCTTTTTCTGGTTTGATAGTGATGTCCCAGTGTATGGAAATCATTGCTAGTCCACTAAGTCTCTGGTCTGTCATTAAACTTCTAGATACACTTTTCACTCTCTTCGTGGTTGAAAACCATCTTTCCACACTGCATGTCAGTACAGGTAGAGTAGCTAATACAGTCAAAAGGAAATGTATTGACCGATAGTAGGTTTTGTCACACAGTTCCTACACTTTAAGTACCTCAGTTTCTTTCTGAATTGATGGTGTAATATTACACCACATGATGTACTCAGCCTTGACGGAAGCAAGTGCTATGTCATTTTCAAAGTATTCTGAGAGTTGTTCCATATGGTGAACTTTGTCTAGACCTGAAAACCCAGGGAGGAGAACCTGGAAACTGGTTAAAATGTCTTCGTTTGACATGAACCCTTCAGTAATGTTCTGTATGAGTCAATCGACACATGGTATGAACAACTCTGAAATGCCTTCTACATAATTAGTCCCTGGATTTGCCCCATGCATCTGTCTTGAACTTTGCCTTGGAATAGTCAAGTTGCTTTGAAATATTTTTTCAGATGCTGTTCTTGCGAAGTCAAAGAGTTTTACAAAATGATCTTTTGCATCTGCTCTCAAAATTTCTAAAGGCTTTAACAGTGACTTAGTGTGGTTTCTGGCAGATGCCACATCAAGACTTTTTTCCTGAAGAAAAACGGATAGGGACAAAATAAGGCTGAAGAGTTGTTCATAAACAAACAGGCTAACAAGGAAATCACTTTTTTCAATTGCAGTCAAAAATTTAGAAGCTGAATAGAGAGATTTTCCATGGTTTCTCTGAGATTTAATAATAAACTATAATAAACTTTATTTATACCCCGCCACTATCTCCCGCAACCAGGACTCGGGGCGGCTTACATGTCGCCAAGCCCAAACAACAAATTATAATTAAATAAGATAAAAGATTTCTTCTAAGGCAACTCCAATTGGCTTAAATAGTTCAACGAATGTCAATACACTGTCATGCCTCTCAAGGAAATGAGTCTCACATAAACATGTCAGTCTTTTTTCTTTGGTTCTGGCACATGAACGCTAATATTAATCTCCTTACCCTTCCCCTACTCTTAAATTACATATTCTGCCTTTGGAGGCAGCATATTAGTAGCATAACTAACTTCATTTTAACGTAGAAGAACTGTTTAATAATAATAATAATAATAACAACAACAACAACAACAACAGGACATTGAACCAAGTCAACGCTGGATCTGGACGAAACTTGGCACATAGAGCCAATGTCCCCAACAGTGCATAGAGGCAGGGATTAGGGAATGATTGCCCTTTTCCAAATGGGAGTTGTTGTTTACCTGGATCCAGAGAGTCCCAGAAGGCAGCCGACGGGCTCGACGCACTCCACTCCCAGCAACGAGTGTGGCAAGACTTCAATGTACAGACGTAAAGGCCTGTCAAGTGCACGGGTGCAAAGGCCTATTGCAGCCTCCAAATGGTCTATGGTGCTGCGGCATCCTCTTTGGCGCCTGGGCAGTCAGCACACCCCCCTTTCTCTCCCGGCACCAAAGGCTAAAACCAGGGGCACCAAAAAGATGCACCACTTCATCACTTTGAAGCAGGGAAGTATTTGGTAGAGTATTCCAGGAATTTCAATGCGCCATGTCCTCTTTAGAGATTGTAGAATGGGAAATATTGATCAGACTTTCAGCAGGTCATCAAAGACCTATAGAGAAGAGAAAGCACTTACTAAGGATTTACTCGGAGAAGCCCCTGACTGTAGACTAAGTGGTTAGGAACAGCATGGCAATTGCTTCCCTTTGACTGCAAATAAGTTTTGCCTTCTCTAATCCAGGTCCGTCTATACTACGAAATTAATCCAGTTTGATCCTACTTCAACTGCCAGGGCTCAAGACTTTGGAATCCTGGGATTTTGGGCAACAAAGGCCCTTGCAAAATGGCAACTCTTCGGAATCCGTGCCGTTGAGCCATGGCGCTTAAAGTGGTATCGAACTGCAACAATTCTACACCGTTTAGATGCACTCTTTGGCTGTCTTCCCACCCACCTGGCCATCTGGAATCTCTCAGTTTGGGGGCCGTCCTTTACACAGGTGCCTGCGCCCTGTCAATAAAGATCTATTGCACTACTAAAGTGTGTGTGTTTGTGTATTTTCCATTATTTCCTGGAATCAAAGTTTTCCCAGCTTTGGCAAAGATGGAATCCTAGAGTTGGAAGGGACAACTCCAAAGGTCATCCCCTTTGGTCAAGCAGGAAGACACCATTCAAGTCCAACCCCCTTGCCATGAAGGGAGATACAATCAAAGCCCTCTGAACAAATGGCCATCTCACATCACTAGACTCACTAGGCTCCTATTGACGAAGATGAGTTTCTATGAATATTGTAGGAAATATGCATATTTTTTACTCTCTCCATCGTGAGATGTGACATTGGGCTTTTCCCTTAGAGAAAAAGAGCAGTGGTTAGCTTAACCTGGGTTTGGGGATCGTGTAAGGCTCCATTGTGGCCCATGGGAATCTTGTCCCTGAATATATATTTAGGCGCAAGGCAAGGCCAAGGCCAAGGACAGGAAAGGGAGGTCCAGGGAGGTTCGGCCTCTGGATTCAAAGATGTCCCCATCTCAAGGACATCTCAAGCAAAGGACGGGATCCTCTGCTGGCAGCAGCAACGGAAGCTTAATGGCAAGGCTGGGGCACCCGTTGCTTTTTGCCCCGTCTCTCTATGTTTCGACAGCCTGGCACTGGCATCACACATCCAGAGGGGAGGTGCGCATGCAATACATGCCCGGTGGCTTCTGTTCCTGTTGCTGAGCATATGACGAGGTCCCTTTGCTAGACAGACCATCCCCAATGTTTCTCGGGGTCCACATGATGAGGTCCGTAGAGGTGTACTGAAAGGGGATTAGACTAACATTTCAACATAGTATCAACTTATCAGGGCAATGTCTTTGAATCGAGTCCTAGAATTGGAAGAAACCCAAAGAACTGGAAGTGCCCAAGTTATTTGAAAAGCACATATTTTGATTTGGGATGTTTGGTTATATCAGTTTGGTAATTTGTAATGCTATTTATTAGAAAAAGTGAGTCTTTTCTTTTGTTATTTATGAATTCTCCCATTAGAAAATGCATAAGGATGTGGGTGAACCAAAATTGTGGGTCTTCATGCCCCAACCCCGCCAGTATTCAAAGTCAGCTACATTGGGTCTGTGTGCCAAGTGTAGTCCAGATCCGTCATTGCTGGGGTTCAGAGGGCTCTTGGATAAGGGTGAACCACAACTCCCATATTCCAAGGTCAATCAGTCCCAACCTTGCCTGTATCCACAGTTGGCCATGTTGGGCCTGTGCTCCAAGTTTAGTCCGGATCCAGTGTCGGCTGGGTTCAGTGATTTCTGAATGTTCCCAAAAATCAAAGTCAATCCCCTCCCAACATCTCCAGTATATTTAGTTGGTCAGGGGGCTTCTCTGTGCCAAGTTTAATCCAGGTTGGTCATTCATAGAGGTCGCAGTGTTCTGAAATTGGATCTGAAGTAGGTGATCATACTGCAAATCCCATCATCCTTAGTCAAGAAGACAGAATGGGGTTGGACAGGGGGGACCCGTTAAAGGGGCAACTGCAGGCCACCCCACCCCCCACCCCCTTTTCCTCAGAGGAGTATTTCCACAAATTGGGTAAACATATCATTTTAAACCTGAGTACAACGAATACCATCACATTACAGTTTGGTCATTTTGCCCATCTATATCTGGAGCATTACCCAAAAGTCCACTTCCCAACCAGCTCTTGAAATGTATAAAAAGCTAGCTGTTCCCAACACTCGAGACACAGAAAGAATGCTCTATCCTCTATTTGAACCCAACCTAATGTGATGAACACAGTGGGTTACCATTTCTGAAGTGTAGAACTCAGTGGAATTGAATAAATGTGATTAATAGAGTCCCAACCAATTCAATGTATAGTTTGTGACAGCCATAAAAACAGAGTTTCTGGAGTAGAACAACTACTTTCAAAGTAAGTCCTGCACAATTAAACAGGAAATAACACTTTCAAACAAGGAACAGAATTTCTTTCAAGTTTTGTTACATAGTGTTGTAGTGTCAGTAGACATATATAACTATACTAGCCGCCCCCTGCCACGTGTTGCTGTGGCCCAGTCTGCTTTTCTGGAAAATAAAGTAATGAGAAAGTGTTGGTTTTAATATATGTAATTTCTTTTATGCTTGTGAGTAAACAGTATTTCTTGTTGTTCATTTGTCAGTGTTGATAGAGACTGTTTGGTTAGCCTACTCTGGAACATGCAACATATAATTGTCCCTCCTTAGGGGTCCCTTCCAAATCTATATGGAATATATTTTTTAAACAATTTACAAGAAAAGAAATCAGGGAAATTAGAAACCCAATGTTGAGCAATACATTAGAAGTATGGAACAAATATAGGAGAATGTTAATAACGGAGGGTTCAGTAATAACCCCAATTGTAATGGAAAAGAAATTTCCAATTTTTTAAAAAAAGTAATGGATAAAAAGTCAAGGGAAAAAATTGGACAAAATAGGGGATTGGACAAAGGTCGGAATGAAGAAGGAAACGATTATGGAAGAATTTAGAGAAATAAAATTGGCATGGTTCCATTGTATACAATATTTATTTATCGTGTCATCAGCAACCATACCATTATATTACAATTCTAACAGAGCAAAACAAACACACAGATTAAAAAGAAGAAAAAAACCCACAGATTTTGCAAATTTGGTAGTTGGTTAAATGTCCTTTGACCAGTATCTGGCCACTTGGAGTGCCTCTGGTGTTGCTGCAAGAAGGTCCTCCATTGTGCATGTGGCAGGGCTCAGGGTGCATTGCAGCATGTGGTCAGTGGTTTGTTCTTCTCCGCACTCACATGCCGAGGATTCCACCCTGTAGCCCCATTTCTTAAGATTGGCTCTGCATCTCGTGATGCCAGAGCGCAGTCTGTTCAGCGCCTTCCAAGTCGCCCAGTCTTCTGTGTGCCCAGGGGGGAGTCTCTCATCTGGTATCACCCATGGATTGAGGTGCTGGGTTTGGGCCTGCCACTTTTGGACTCTCGCTTGCTGGGGTGTTCCAGTGAGTGTCTCTGTAGATCTAAGAAACTATGTCTTGATTTAAGTCGTTGACGTGCTGGCTGATACCCAAACAGGGGATGAGCTGGAGTTGTCTCTGCCTTGGTCCTTTCACTATTGGCTGCTACTTCCCGGCGGATGTCAGGTGGTGCAATACTGGCTAAGCAGTGTAATTTCTCCAGTGGTGTGGGGTGCAGACACCCTGTGATAATGCGGCATGTCTCATTAAGAGCCACATCTACTGTTTTAGTGTGGTGAGATGTGCTCCACACTGGGCATGCATACTCAGCAGCAGAGTAGCATAGCACAAGGGCAGATGTCTTCACTGTGTCTGGTTGTGATCCCCAGGTTGTGCCAGTCAGCTTTCGTATGATGTTGTTTCTAGCGCCCACTTTTTGCTTGATGTTCAGGCAGTGCTTCTTGTAGGTCAGAGCACGGTCCAAAGTGACTCCCAGGTATTTGGGTGTGTTGCAATGCTCCAGTGGGATTCCTTCCCATGTAATCCTCAGAGCTCGGGATGCTTGTCTGTTCTTAAGGTGAAAGGCGCATGTCTGTGTTTTAGATGGATTAGGGATCAGATGGTTTTCCCTGTAATAGGCAGTAAGAGCACCTAGAGCTTCAGAGAGCTTCTGTTCTACCATCTCAAAGCTCCCTGCTTGAGTGGTAATGGCACGATCATCAGCATAGATGAAACTCTCTGTCCCTTCTGGCAGTGGCTGGTCATTTGTGTAGATGTTGAACATGGATGGAGCAAGCACGCTTCCCTGAGGCATTGTATACAATTAGAACAATGGGTTTTTTAAAAACCATTGTTCTAATTGTATACAATTACATCACTTTTTTAAAAGAAGAACTTATTAAACTAACAATAACTCTGTTTCTTTTTGAAAACAAGTGTTAGTTGCATCCTTGGGTGTGTTTGTTAATTTCTCAAATAAATATTAACTGCATTCTTCTGAGATCTGGTTATAGATAGATATAAAATATTACATTGTATGTTCCATTATATGCTGTTATATCTTTGGAATGTAGAACATACAAATTTGAGCAGCTGTCTGATGCTTTAAATGTTTATAAAATAGGATATAATATACATAACTTATTCATGCACCTGTTTATATAATATATGTATCAAACACAATGTAGCATCTAAGGCTCCCCTCATTTATTTTGTTTTCATAGCAGCCCTAAATAGGAGGGAGAGAAGAAGAATCAGTTTAACATTGGCATTTCTTCATATTTTTGCTTTCTAAGGATTCTGCTCCACAGAGTAAACCTAATCCTGTATTCTGCAAACTATATTCTCTACTCACTCTTTACTCATCTCTGAACAGTTTAGGACACTGTATGTCAGAGGTGGGCAAAAATGTCACTGCCCCAGTATTTTTGAATTATAACTCTCGTGACCCCTAGGCAGCATAACTATTGGTGAAATATGTTTGGAACTGAAGTATACATCCCAACTATACCTATTGTGTTCCTCTCCCCTTGGCCAACTGTATTTTCACAACAATGTTACGCTATAGGCTGGACTGATACAGAATTTCAGTAGCTTGGGATCTCCTGCATGGCTGGGTTGAGCACTTCCAGACCGAACCCAACCTGTAATTCAACCATATTGCCTGTTTGTGATGCCATTTAATATAAAAACCTCACATATGGTCTGCATGGTGCTTTGTATTGTTGCATGGGAAATGTGATACTATTTCTGCTTCTTAGATGCTTTCAGTTTAAAATAGATAACGGAGGAGTGTTTGATGAAACATGAGTTAGGAGTAAAGAATGTGGGCAAATGGCAGTGCGCATATATTTGTGTTAAGACATGTAGAAAAATACAATGGGAACAATATTGTGTTATATTAGTTGCCACTCCATTAACTTACTGCTGTACTTATTTTTTTTGTGTACACTTGAATAATAAATATCACAGAGGTAGTGTGATTTTGTGTTTTTATATCCATTTGGCTCACCCTTTCTGCTTCTGTATAAATCAAGTGTATCAGCCAAGCAAAATAATAATTCTTCCCTCTGACAAAATAAGCTGTGGAAAATGCTGCTATAAATCTTTTAGTTTTAAGATCCCATAAGATTTTTGCCTCTATGTACAGCAAATAAAGCTACAAATTATAATCTACAAAATATGAAGATCATTATATATATATATTCTTTTTACATCAGGAATTTTCTTCTGGATTACAGTGTTTTTTTCTAAACAAGTTTCTGATGATGGATGACAAAATACCTTTAAGAAAATAGTATAGTTGGAACCATTTTGAATTAAACTAAGAGTTTGTGTGCTCCAGATGTTTGCTTCAAATCATACAGTTCTTGGGAAGTTTTCAAGCGGTGTGCTTTTCCCTCCAAGAACTGGCATTTGTGTTCATATGATGCCAGAATTCTCTTCAGGTATCAGTGGCAAATTGTTCTTGATAGATCCAACCAACGTAGATAATTTGAGCCTCTGTTTGAAGCAATAGGGCTTTCCATAACTGTATTTTGAACATATCAATTCTGTAAATCAGTAATAGAATTTAGATGAAGAGGTAGTCCTGGTGTTGTTTTGAAATGTTTTCAAATGAATATAACAGCTTAAATTGCTTATTTGACAATCATCTATTGGGCAAATCTCAGTTCTTTTCCTCTCTGTGTCAGACTTTGAATCACATTGAGAATTTCAGGTACTTTTTGTGTGTTACCTCTCTTCACCTCTAAGTATCATTTTCTATAACAGTTGGACCTATGTTATTATTTAATTTCACATTTGCTTTCACATTCAATGATGAGGTTATTAGAATGAGATTAACAGTATAAGAATTAAGAGAACTGCAGTCTGGTCTAAAATTATGGCCATGGGTTAATAAGCTAAGTATAAATTCTATGCTAACTACATCACACTTTTAAACTGCAATAATTATCAATCCCCTAGTTGAGCACAATTATGACTAGATTAAAAGGAGGGCAAGGTGAATCAGAGAGAATTTGAATAGAAACAGCTTTTCATCTTGTTAATTCCTACAGCTAATGTATTTTGTCATTCAAGAGTGAGATAAGCTCACTCAAGTATGATCTTTCTCTCTCTCAATTGTGCAGCTATTAGGTGTAGAAGCTTTGTCAACTTGTCAGCTAGAGCTAGAACTTACAGTAATAAAAGTGGGTTAGAATTTCTGTTTCATTTGATGGAACAGTGAAGGGGTCCACCTTATTTAGTGGTTAAATGGGCTTTTCCACATGACCAAGAAAATACATTTGATAATTCCTCATGCTGTGATGTAATATGAAATAGAAATAAAGTCTTTGTTGTAATCAAATGAACATTTTTTCTGATATGCATTTATGATTCTAATCCTCACAAGGACCAAAAATATAAAGATAAATCGTAATCAACGGTAATAAGTAAATTTAATTGTAAGATCTTTATCCTTGTGATTTGTTTTCCATCTTGTATGTCCCTCTTATGTTATTCAGTGTCATGTAGAAATGTCTTACTCTGCACCTTGGAGTCCCCAGCCACACAATGGGTTAAAACCTTGTGCTTGCAGGACTGAAGACCGACAGGTTGGAGGTTCTAATCTGAGGAGAGCTCAGATGAGCTCCCTCTGTCAGCTCCAGCTCCCCCTTGCTGGGACATGAGAGAAACCTCCCGCAAGGATGGTAAAAAATCAAAACATCTGGGCGTCTCCTTGCAGAAGGCCAATTCTCTCATACCAGAAGCAACTTACAACTTTTCAAGTCGCTCCTGACACACACACACACACACACACACACACAAAACCCCAAAAATCTCTGCAACTGGAATTGTAGTTTTATCTCAGGTAGTAATATTCAAGGCATTAGTCTCTGGACTGATCCTGTTCCTTGCAGGCACTGGTCCCTGGACTGCTTTGAGGAAATGAGATAGCGCCAAAACCTGACTCATAGCAAGGAATCCACATCAGGTAGACCAATACTTCTTGGGTAAAAGTACATAATCATATGTACTATGGGATATTTAGTGTGTTGAACAGACAGTATCCCCTGTACTAAAAGCAAAGGTCTGCTTGTTATTTCTGTCTCAGATTTGAGTTGCATGTGTTATTGTGACCCACTGCCCATGCAGTGTTTTTCCTATGTGTTTCCTCTTGCACTTGTCAAACATTATGCATTGTCAAAACTTTCCTTGCTTTCTGTTAATACAGGTTTTGTTGCTTACCTTCCTTGTCATGTCTCTTGGATTGCAACCTCTAAAAGTAGTGTATTTTTAAAATGTCATTCAATCTCATGTTACAGGTTAATGTCTCAAAACTGTCACTCTGAATGTCTTTTTCAAGAAATATAGTATAAGAAGAAGAAGTTACAAAGAGGCTTTTCCTTTTCTCCTCTGGCTACTAGAAACCAGTCCAATCAGAAGAATCAGTTAGTGTTGCCAGAAACTACTCAGGATTGGACTTTGGATCTGCTGGGAAAAGATCTTCTGTATCTCTTAGGCAAGAAATGTGTCTGTATGCTCTTTCTGTGAAACATGACCATAGTTATCAATGTAGCCAGAAGAGATGTGTTATTAATCTTAAAGGTGCCATTGGTGAATGTAGTCCCCAGACATTCTGTGAGTGTCATTAAGGCCTGTACTTCCATGAAAAAGGGTTTTTTTGGTGAAAGATATTTCAGACCTAATTGATATTGGAAAGAATGTTGAACTCTGCTAAGAATGTCTGATTCAACAAATTCCTTGCTTGCCTTGTTGGTATTCTTTAGAAGGTGGAAGAAACAACAAGAGGGTCTGATTCTTATCTATGAAGACTTATAGGTCAACCATATGGAAGTGGCTACCTAGGTTGAAATGGGAACAGCCTCTTGGAATTCATTAGACAGAGGAACAGGGAAAACTGAGTATAATTGAATGTGCATGCTGGAATTTAGGTAGGTTTAAAGAACTATTGGATGAGGCTCCGTAGTTGGAAATTCCCAAAGATATATACAATGGGGTCTCTGGGTGCATGATTTCCAGTAAATATGGATAATTCCCCCATATTCATATATGATTGCTGGCATGTGCATGTATCATTTAATTTGGGGTACCATCACATCTCTCTGTGTGTTTTGTATGTTCCAGGCCTCTGTAGTTACAGTGGGCCCCACTTCAAATGGGTAGCAGTACTTGGGGGAAGAAGGCCAGAATAGCTACAGCACAGGCTCTTGGAAGGTTGAAAATAATAATTATTTTAAAATCCAGCTATGCTTAGAGTAAGAGGGTGCAGGGAAGTGGTCGGTCCCTTGATATTCTTGTTATATGTGGGCTAGATATTGGCTCTATTATATAGATTAGGAAAACAGACTAATACCTGTGCATTACAGGAGATTTCTGTAGAATCTGTCAGCTGCCCACTTGTACCTTGTTAATGAACAAGCAGGGGTTCCATAGCCATCACCTCAAAAGTGATTGGCAACAAAGGGTTTCAGATTTTAGAGTGTTTCAGATTTCTGGGTAAGGGCGCCCTGCCGTATAATTCTTTCTCATGCATAATACCAGACTTATTGAAAGCTGGCTCTTTTTGTGGAGGTGTGGTATCACCCTCCTTGCTGCCTCACTTAATTGTCTTTATTTATTGGAATCATTCAAATGGAAAGCACAGTTATTTTGAAAATTTCTTACATGTTCTCACCTGTACAGCACTTTGAGCCATGCAAAGGCTTTAGATATCTTCCCCCTCATCCCTTCATTAACTGTTAGGGAATTAGAATTACAGAAAGTGAGTTACCCAGAGTGTCACACTGAGCAAGAGTTTGAAAACCCTTCTCCTGCCTCCAGTCAACCGAATTGTTTTCGCCTAAGTATGTGAAATACCTTGCTGTGAAGGAGTTTTGAAAGCCTTCGACAATACAGTTTTGAAAGTTCTGCTTCCTTTAAGACCTACGGACAGAGTTTTCATCATGTCTATTATTCACCAGCTTGGCAGTGCTTGGAGGAACACATACATTGGCTGACAGTAGCTATAATCAGCTGTACTTATCTAGCATGTTTATGCATTCATATCCTGTGGGTCTTTAGGATCATCTAATAGGTCCACTTCTGAATTTAGATATTTTATTTATTTATTTATTTTTATTTTTATTTATTTAAGACCGACAGGTTGCAGGTTTGATTCCAGGGAGAGTGTGAATGAGCTCCCTCTGTTACCTCCAACTCCTTATGCGGGGACATCGAGAGAAGCCTCCCACAAGGATAGTAACACATCAAAACATCCGGGCGTCTCCTGGGCAGCATCCTTGCAGACAGTGAATTCTTTCACACCAGAAGTGACTTGCAGTTTCTCAAGTCACTTCTGACATGGCAAAAATATTCTTTTGTTTCTGGACAATGTGGGAAGTTTACTTGTCTGTGTAGGAAATGTGAGTTGTTTCAGTACATTTTCCCTTTCTTTTTTACTGTTTATACAAAAAATCAAAGTATACTAGAAATATTTGCCAGTTGAGATAGGATGATTAGAATTTTAATACTTGTTCAATTTTACTATATTTATGTGGTTGGCTTTGTTTTTTTTTCCTTTTCACTATCTTCACTGTGTTTATACACAGTGTGGCCAGGAATCCTAGTTTCATATATTATGCTGGTTCACACAAACTGTTCCTCTCCCCTTTGTTTGAGTTTGTAAAATAAAAAAATCCATCTATGGTTAAGTGGGTGTAGACAGGACAACAAGGAACTCTGGATTAAAGTTGTTTTATGATCCTGATTTCTTTGAACACACTTAACCATAGTCCTGTGTTTGGACACCATCCAACACTTTCTTCTTTCTGGATTTTGTCTGTTTGGGAAACGGAAAGAACAAATATACCAGCATGCAGTTCGTTCAGGCACGGCCCTCAAGGTGTTTTGGACTTCAACTCCCACTATTCCTAACAGCTGGTAAGCTGGCTGGGATTTCTGAAAGTTGAAGTCCAGTTTGCCATGCCTGATACATTGTGGCATAACAGTTCAGTATAGCAGATGTAGAGCATTTCTTTGGTAACGTACATTTGGGCAAATTACAACAACAGCTAATGAACTTTTAAAATCCTTTTGCTAGCTGTCACAAAGTGACTTTTTATGCACAGCATGCTTTTTTGGTGTGGTCTTGATTATGCTGTTGTTGAAAGTGTTTTGAAAGTTCAGTGTGTTGAAAAAAATGAACTCAGTTCTATTCAGCTTCAAAAACAGAAGTGAAAATGAGATTCAACTTTTCTGTGGCTTTTACAGCTGGTCTTGTGGTTTCCTTGTGGTTAAACATGATAGAACACTTTTGAGACCTGACGCTGTTCATAGAAATTCTGCAATACAGGCAGCCCCCAAGTTAGGTTTGTTCTTAAGTTGAATCTGTATGCAAGTTGGAACAGGTACATTTTTGAAAGTGTAACTCCAGCCATTTATATAGAGAGAGAGGGAGAGGGAGGGAGGGGGAGTGTTTTGGATAGCATAGAGAAGGGTTAATACCCCTGTGGTGTTTGTTTTGCTGTCTGTGCCCCTGTTCGGAAGATTTTGTCTCACTTTCTTTCCCATTGATAATTTGATTTTGAAAAATGTGGCTTGTTGTGGAAACAAGGATTTCTGATAAAGCTTCAGTGGAGGCACCTTTTCCTCATGATAACGCTTTTCAGGAGTGGATTTTCTTTCCTAGAGGTAGATTTCTCTCACTTCCTGTTATCTTACCCCTGTTCGTAACTATGAGTCATTGGTAAATTGGATGTTTGTAACATGAGGACTGCCTGTATAATAATTGTGAAGCAACTTGGTTTCCTTCAAAATAAGGATCAGGGTTCAACAATGCATTTTAGTATTCAGCATTTGTGGAATTAATAAGCTGTTGCCTTCGTGATGCCAAAAATTGCCCCAAAGCAGTTTTTTGGGGGTGCATGGGTAAACTACGTGAAGGGCCTCCATCATATCACTGATTCCAGCAGAAACAGTCGAATCCAACAGAACATCACTGTAGTCTGGCCATAATGCTTTTTCAAGTAAGAGTACCTGCACCTGCTTTCTTGAATTTGTTCTCAACTTGTGTCTCAGTCTCAGCTATCACCCTTTAAATGAGAGCCAGCATTGTGTAGTGGTTTGAACATTAGACTACCACTCTGGAGACCAGGGTAAAAATCCCTCCTCAGCCATAGAAATAATAATCATAATCATCATAATCTTTATTTATATTCCGCCAAAGGGACTTGTCACCTTGGACAAGTCACACTCTCTCAGCCTCAAAGGAAAATGCAAAGCCCCTCGGACATATCTTGCCAAGACAGCTCCATGATAGGTTTGCCATAAGCTAGAAATGATTTGAAGGCTCACAACAACAACTTTAACCTTTTTGACAATTGAGGTGAGTTAGAAGAGAATGAATTGAACTTGCAAAAAGATATTGCACTGCAAACTACTCTTTAGTGATGAGTGATTCCAGGAAATGCCTATTACTTTCATTTTATTGTATTTATACACTGTTATTCTGCCAATTTTTGGAATTAAAGCATTTTACATTATAATTAAATGTAGCACTCTGTCAATCTCATTATCCCCCACCCCCTTTTAAAAATAATTTTCTAATTTCTATTTTCTCTTGCGCGTGCATGTCATTTCATTTCATTCATGTCATTTTGGCTATGCAAGCCTTAGCACTTAGAGTATCAAAACTGGACTAAGCATGATTAAGGACTTATGTGTTAGGAGCAAGTTGTATGCATTGACAAGTTAAAGCGATAAACCAGGATTCAGAATGGTTTGTGTTCACAGTGACTTGGATCAATATCTGGATTTGTTCTAGGACAGTTACACACCTCAATATTGTTCTTGGGATGAGAAATGAAAGCAGACAAGCATGAAATCCTCAGTTATCCTGATGTATTTTTGGAAGTGGGAAGTTGAAATTCAAATGTGGGTCCAATACTATATATAGTAGAAATCCTAGTTTCATGTGGTGACTATACTGAGCTAAATACTCTAGCTTTATAATAAAAGAGCAAACAGAATTAGTTGGTATATTGAATTAACTTCTCAGCAGGTAATGAAGGCTGTAGGAGAGGCAGCTGGAGAATAGACTGCCTCCCTACCCTGTATATGGTTTACAGGAACATGTATTCATGGCCAGGAATTGTCCCATACAATTTGGGGAAACCTATATTAGTTATGCCAGGTCTTGTGGATGTGGGACCAATGTAAAATGCTCATGACCAGTTTTGCAAGCATTCTGTATGTGGGTCTCCTTCAGACTTTTCCTGAAAATAATTGTTGACAATTCTCTTATATTAAAAATATGGGTTGTAGAATCCAATCAAAGCTCTAAATTGTTTTTGTGAAAGAAAAATTACTTTGAATTCTCTCCATTACTACTTAAGAAAATGTAATACCTGAGTCACTTTGGAATGGTTTTAAATTGCACCTTTAATAAGATCGATTAAAATATATGTGTACCCTTTATCCTTCATCAGGAAGAACAAAAGAGATTGGAATATAGGAGGGGAAGGAAGCAGGGAGTGGGAATCAAAGGCCAGTACTCCACACAGACTTCCAAGATTTCCACCACCTTAATTTGTTTAAATTGCATTGTGGCCAAAACAAATATTAGGTTGTACCAAGGGCTGCTGGGCTAAAACTTATTTTCTTTTTTTTTCTTTTTTTGCTTTAAATATAAAGGTTAACTGCTGTTCCAATCTGTCTTGTGCTCCAAGTGGAATATACTGGTTTAATTTGTTAAATGTGAGGCCCCTTCCACACAGCTGAATAAAATCCCACATTATTTGTTTTGAACTGGAATATATGGCAGTGTGGACTCAGATAACCCAGTTCAAAGCAGGTATTGTGTGATTTTCTGTCTTGATATTCTGGGTTATATGGCTGTGTGGAAGGGCCCGGAGATTAACTTGTTTGTCTACTGAAAAATCATGGGTTATGTGTGCATAATTTAAAAAATGATTTAAGTGGGTATATTAAATACATTTAAAATGTGGAGTGGTTAGTCAACAACATAGACAATAGAGTCTTGTGCCATCTTCACACAATAGGTGTTATTTGGCATACGCTGTTGTGAATGTGGCCCATTTCATCAGATATGGAGAATATGTGGTATTTCCTGAATGAAAAGAATTTAAGATTAAGGATTAATTGCTGTTTGCTAAAGGAGAGGCCAGGTGACTTAGGAGTTTTTTTGTGCTTCTTCGTTACATACATTAATATAACAAGAGATATAATGTTTGTCTGGTGTGTTTTGTTTTTGAGAAACAGTGTAAACTTTTTGTGAGTTTGGCAGTCCTTTCTAAATGCTTATAAATGGTTTCTTTAAGGAGATGCTCCAGAATCTTTGCTGGTCTTGATCTCAGGCAGACTGGGCAGTAATTGTCTGTGTCCTCCTTTTTTCCCTTCCTGAAGATAGGGACAACATTTGCTCTCCTCCAGTCTGTCGGGACTTTTTATATAGAGAGAGATAGGTAGATAGATACATGCACAGACAGATTTGCCACTGGCGTACTTCTGTATGCTTTAGAGATATTAGAAAATAATTGACAAAGCTGTACAATAAACATTTACAGGAATATTTAAACCATTCAGACCTCTGGTTGTGGAAAGCAAAAGTTATTTTCATATCCCTTGGCATTTTATAGTAACAAAATCTCAACCTGCTTGAGGTATTTCTTTCTTTAATGACTTCATTTTAGTTTGTGGTTTGAAAATATTTTGGGCGATTTGTCAAGTTTTTGTTTCTCAGAGATTTATATCTTTTGTATAATGTTGAACAAATAATTTGGTTTGAAAGTATCATGTCTGGTTACTTTAATGCACCTTGAAATAAAACACAAGCCATCTTCCTACACCTTCCCCATTAAGGTATTATTTTGCATTAAATGTGTCTGTCTTTCTGTCTTATCAGTATTTGCATGGCCATTGTCTCTTCCTTCTTTCCTTTCTTCCTTTTCTCTTAATACTTCCCTTATTTCTTATATGATCAGATTTAGACATGTTCCCACAAACATTATGGTAATTTAAATTCACGATCTGTTCATGCTTCAGGGTGTCTTGTAGAAAAATATAATGTATGCTTGTGTAAGCATGTCTTGTGTAACAAACTGCTTTCAAATTAAGCTTAAGTCTAAAGATTTACTCTTTGATCTTTGGGCTGCCTTGTTAGCCTTTTTAGTTGCAACAATAGGCCATCCTGCTTTCCAGGTTTTACTGTTCAGCAACACTTGAGAGTTTATCTCAAGGTATCACTGTGTAACAACATTATCACATCTTGTTCTAAGATTCTTTTTTTTAAAAAAAAAACATTGCTTCTAAAACTCACAGTGTAGGACTTGTCTTAGTGCAATTGCTCAGTATGCTGGGATTTCACTATACATTTCAGAATCATAGAATCATTGAGTTGGAAGATATCTCATGGCCATCCAGTCCAACCCCCTGCCAAGAAGCGTGAAAATCACATTCAAAGCACCCCCAACAGATGGCCATCCAGCCTCTGTTTAAAAGCCTCCAATGAAGGAGCCTCCAACACAGAGTAATTGCAAGTTGGTGGTTAATGCAAGATGGTGGTTAATGCCTCCTTACAGGAGGGAAAGTATCCAGCGAGCTTAAAACAAGCTATTATAAAACCGCTGTTGAAAAAACCATCACTGGACCCCACTCAATTAGACAACTTTCGGCCTGTTTCCAATCTCCCCTATTTGGGCAAAGTCATGGAACGTGTGGTGGCTACACAACTCCAGGAATTCCTGGTAGACACTGATTATCTAGATCCGGCACAGTCTGGTTTTAGGCCGGGACATGGAACTGAGACAGCCTTGGTCGCCTTAGTGGATGATCTTCGCTGGGAGCTGGACAGGGGGAGTGTGTCCCTGTTAGTTCTGCTGGACCTCTCAGCGGCCTTCGATACCGTCGACCACGGTATCCTTCTGGGGCGCCTCGTAGATATGGGACTTGGGGGTACTGCTCTGCAGTGGCTCCAATCCTTCCACAAGGGTCGGTCCCAGAAGGTCGGTCCCAGAAGGTGTCACAACCATTGTTGTGTGGGGTCCCACAGGGTTCAATTCTGTCCCCGATGTTGTTTAACATCTACATGAAGCCGCTGGGGGAGATCATCCAGAGTTTCGGAATGCGATGTTATCTCTACGCAGATGATGTCCAAATCTTTCACTCCTTCCCACCTGTCACCAAGGAGGCTGTCCAAACCTTGAACCGGTGCTTGGCCGCTGTGTCGGACTGGATGAGAGCTAACAAATTGAAACTGAATCCAGACAAGACAGAGGTCCTACTAGTCAGTCGCAAGGCCGAACAGGGAATAGGGTTACAGCCTGTGTTGGACGGGGTTACACTCCCCCTGAAGACGCAGGTTCGCAGCTTGGGAGTGATCCTGGACTCATCGCTGAGCCTGGAAGCCCAGGTTTCAGCGGTGGCCAGGAGAGCTTTTGCACAATTAAAACTCATGCGCCAGCTGCGCCCGTTCCTTAGGAAGTCTGTTCTGGCCACGGGGGTCCACACTCTGGTTACATCCCAAATAGATTACTGCAACACACTCTACGTGGGGTTGCCTTTGAAGACTGTTCGGAAACTTCAACTAGTCCAACGGGCGGCAGCCAAATTAATCACCGGAGCGTCATACAGGGAGCACACCACTCCTCTGCTACGTCAGCTCCACTGGCTGCTGATCCAGTTCCGAGCACAATTCAAAGTGCTGGTTTTGACCTTTAAAACCCTCTACGGCTCCGGCCCAGTGTACTTGTCCGAACGTATCTCCTTCTATGTCCCACCACGGAGTTTAAGATCTTCTGGGGAGGCCCTGCTCTCAGCCCCACCTTTATCACAAGTGAGGCTGGTGGGGACGAGAGACAGGGCCTTCTCAGTGGCGGCCCCTTGCCTGTGGAATTCACTCCCCAGGGATATTAGGTTGTCAACATCCCTCCTCTCCTTCAGGAGAAAGCTGAAGACATGGATATGGGACCAGGCATTTGGGTAATTTGGCAGGGTAACAAGGTAATGATGACTAGAGTTGGAAAGGACTATGGCAATGCTAAATGGATTGACGGATTTTAGAACACGATGAACGCAGGCTATAGAGCGGTTTTAGTTGATATTGTATTGTGTTATATTGTACTGTATTAATTGTCTGTTTTTAATCTATTGTGTTATTGCCATTGCATTTTATTGTAATTGTGGGCATCGAATTGTGCCGGATGAAAGCCGCCTTGAGTCCCCCTAGGGGGTGAGAAAGGTGGGGTAGAAATGACCGAAATAAATAAATAAATAAATAAAAAGTTCTTTTTTAAAAGTTAATATTACTTCTGGAGTGTGTATATCAAACTGTTGATACTTAACAATGTGTTCTCATGACACATATGATGAATCCATTGCACCCAAACTTGGGGTATTTTAAGCAAAAGCTTGGTGACTGTTTTTCTATAGTGTTAAAGACATTTCCTCCTTTGTAAGCACACACTCAACTTAATTTGGCATGATAAAAAACTAATTTTAACTCACATCTGTATTGTGTAATGAATTGACCAAAATTCATTTTAAACAGACTTGGTATTATAATGTGCAGTATGCATTTACATCCAATAAATAAGGAAGCTAACATATCTGATGATACCAACTGTTGATAAACTGTTTAACCGTAACTTGCCAGTAAAGATTAGTTTCATTCAAGGGTTGGTCTAGCATGCATTGTTTTGCCAACACAGCTCCTTTTCCACCTTTGACTAATATTAACTTGAATCGCTGTAACAATTGTTGTGTAATCTTCCTGTTACACCTGAAGGTGACTTGGGTTAAAACTGCAGTTATAGTAGATAGAACCACTGCATTCCAGTGATATAATTATATATGAATCATGGCAGTTAAAACATTTTCTTGGGAAATATTGGCCACTTTTGTTTTTTTTAATTGTTCAGTTTCAAATAGTGTTTAAATTATTGGGGGAGGGGGGCAGGACCACTGGTCTTTTTAAAGAAAGGAGGCCAGAAGTGTGAAACAAAATATGGAATTATGGTGATGTCATTTGTTCTAACAGAATGTGAAGTAGGTAACCTGCTTTCCCTCGCTTATGCTCCCAGTCATGACAGTGAACCCTGATTCATCAACCTGATTCATCACGCTCTCGCCTTCACTCTCTTTCATTTTTTTCTGGGCAGTGGAAAGATGATGGTTTTAATTCACCTGACTGTTGACAGGTTGATTTATGTATGCTCTGTGTCATGTAAGAGATTTCTACAAAGCAGGAAACAGAATTTTCAAAATGTACATGTCTTGTCTTCAATACCCAGTTTTTTCCTTCGAAGGTACACACCTCTGTATGCAGTGAATGCATCTATGCTGCATGTGGACTTTTAAAAATGTATATCTAGCCAGTTTCCCCACTGCTGAGATCCACCTTCAATGATTTCACATGTCAACCTTGTATTAGTCTTGTGCTATTGGCAAGAAGAAACTGCATGCAGTGGAGCAAGCAGTATGACATGGGAGAGGTGGAGCACGCAGTCCATTATCTGTCCCCAACATAGAATCCAAAAGAATGGCTAGAAAACAGGCAGGCCCCCTCCCATTTTATACTCAGCATAGACTCACAGTTCTTGGTTTGTCTCATCACAGGTTCACAGTAGGTATTTTTTGTCAGCTAGTAACCTTGGGAGTTTATTTATAAGTTTTATCTTCTATTATATGTCAGTCCACTTCAGATGTCAAAACATTTCTTTTGCTGAAAATCCATTTTACTGTTCCTGTTCTGAAATA
Source organism: Anolis sagrei (assembly GCF_037176765.1). Classification (NCBI taxonomy): domain Eukaryota; kingdom Metazoa; phylum Chordata; class Lepidosauria; order Squamata; family Anolidae; genus Anolis; species Anolis sagrei. Next base: position 15,104,299 of record NC_090034.1, on the reverse strand, counting down.
CTGGAGTATTCACACTGTGTTTTTGACACTAAACCTTTTTATTGTGGGATGGCACTTACCCTCTTCTTAAGATTTCTTTTTTACTTATCTGCTTAACAAATGTGCTTTGGGGAGTAATAGAGAAATAATAGCTTTCAGATCTCTCAAGGGTTAGTAACTGTTACATAAAACTGGTTATGAAAGCAGCAGTCACAATTTTAGAAGAGTTCTCCTGACTGTGCATGTGTCATCTCTGATAAATTTGTGGAAATATATTCCTTGAAGCTGGAAACTGATTGAGATTTTACTGAAGATTTAGACTGCAGTTTCCCAGATGACTTACCGTAATAGTGGACGTGTTGACTGAAGCTTTTTGGTCTTCAGAACATTTGCAAGGGCAACTTTTTCCACTATTTCCTTACTGAATCAGATCTCTGTTTGTGGTCATCTGGACCCATTAGATTCCTGTGAGAAGTCACACATTGGAGATAAATGGTCCTCTGTTGTCTGTTCCTAGCCTCTAGTAAAAGAAGATACTCTGGTCTTACTCCAACAGTCAAGCTATTATACCATACTGGTTCTCTCATTAGCTGTTGATCCATTGGATCTAATCTAAACCCAATTTTAAAGAGGTTATTTAATGAGTTGTATGTTCATTGTTCCAAAGAGCAATACTATAAACATGTAAACCTTCACATGTAACCATTTGTTTCTGAATTTGACTACAAAGCAATGTGTAACCGAATGTTTAAACTGCCCTCAACATTGGATTTTCAGGTGTATTGCATCACCATTCCTTGAATACCTTACATTGGCTGTGATTGAGGTTTCCAAGAGTTAAAGTCTGCCCTTGTGTTTGAAAGAAGCATTGATCAGATGCAAAGCAAGAAGTGTTGTTTTAGCTTGAACAGCTACCCTTTTTGGAAGCGAGAAAGCAATTTGAGGTCACCTTCCCAACCCATAAAGGTGGAAGAAACCTGATAACCTATTATTTGCTGCGTGTGTTCTAAATGGTACGCAGTTGGAGATGCCAAGAAGGTCAATATCACTGCAGAAATAAATAACTGCAAAGAAGTTTTACATCTCTGTTAGCTGGTACTTGATTAAGTGTTCTGATTTATGGAAAGATATTTATTTCTACCTTTTGTTTGTTTTCTAGGGGAGGTGGAAGTCACTGAAGTTCCTTTCTCATTGATGATAGTCTCTGCTTGTAGCCTTATCGTCCTAGTACTATTACTTGTGAACTGTGTTTCCTGTTGTAAAGAGCAAGAGATAAACTTCAAGGTGAGTATAAGAAAGAGAAACTTATTTCCCTGTGATAATATACCTATATAAACAGTGACATATAGAATTTAATGCCTAGTATTAAACGTCTGCCTGATTGGTGTTTCCTCAATGCAGTTCCCAAAGTTAGTTTAAACTTTATGATATTGTTAGCCATCCTTACCTGGGCAGTCTGTCGGTATATTTTTAGATTTTTGAAGCGTTTTAAGTTCAGAGAAGGCTTTGTGCATTGTTTTAAATGCTTTCCATAGTTGTTGTTGGCTTTATTGTGTTGTTCTTTCTTTATTTGGTGGTTTCCTAGCAGCAAGGTTAGTATAGAAGTCTGACAAATAATACATGAATGTGAAACCAACTTCCCTAGGACTCTAGCTTGCTTGACTGATCAGGTAAATGTGGAAAGTGGATCTGGGGTATTGCTGCCATTGTTTTTAAAGAGCTAAATGGATTGTAGTTAAATGGGCACAGAAGTAACTGTCAGGCAGTCTGGCCATGTAAATAATATGATGAAAGGTATCTATTTAGGCAGGTAAAAATGAACTTCCCCCCTCCCATTGTTGTATTTAAGACACAACTGAAGACCCATCTCTTCCAGGAGGCCTTCTCAGGCCACCTCTACACTGCTATATAAAATTCAGATTATCTGTTTTGAGCTTGATTATATGGCAGTGTAGACTCATAAAATCCAGTTCAAAGCAGATAATGTGTATTATCTGCTTTGATAATCTGGATTCTATGGCAGTATAGAAAGGGCCTCAGTCAACTTTGAATCATGAGTTTTGGATTTACATTGTATTGCTGCTGCATGTTGATTTTTGTAGCCTGTGTGAGTGTATGTATTTTATAATGGTGTATTTTAACATATTTATATATACATTTTGTTGTTTGTATATTATGTTAATAAGTTTTGGCTGTGTTGTACCCCGCCACAAGGAGAGCTACATAACAAATAAAATTTATTATTATTAATTTGAAAAAGTAAATTAAATTAAAGTGTCCGTGGCAATTTGGTTAATAAAACAGTTTTCTTAAAATATATATTCAGAAGGTTATGTGAGGCCTCTTTTAAACAATAGCTCTTTCATAAAAGCATTTGGAGGGGTCAGATACACAACCACAGGATAGGAGTTTCATGATATGGATTGATCTGAGGTTTTGGAATTTTAAGAATGAGACAAACAGGATATTGTCGTAGGAAGCTCTGTAGCTGAATATGATTGAGTGTAATTGAACTTGAAAGAATAATTTTAGCAGTTGTTTATTTCTTGGATGATAATCTTTCCCCATGGTATCATTCCCTTCCACAAAAGATATTCACTTTAACTGTAGCTAAACCACAGTTAAAACAAATAGTTCTTGTGTGGGAAAGAATCTCAAGATTTTATAATAAGTACATGGAATAACTGGTGAATACTGAATGATATTTAATTTTTTTTTCTGTCCGTGAGAAAGGCAGGTAGGAAATTGAAATACAGGCATTCTCCATATGCTTGATAGTCCAAAAATTCTTAAACTGGGAGGACTGTCAAATGATCATTTTAATGCATGTGTGTGTGAATGTCAAGCAAATGCATGTGTGTGTGAATGTCAAGCGGAGGGTAGTCTTCTGTTCAAACAGAATTTAGGCTGGATCTATACATTATTATTATGTTTATTTATCTCCACAAGGAGACTCAGGCAGCGATATAATCCAGATTATCTGCTTTGAACTAGATTATATGAGTCTACACTGCCATATTATCCAGTTCAAAACAGATAATCAGCATCTTGTATGGCAGTGTAGATGGGGCCTTAACAACCTTGGGAAGAATATGGAAGCCATTGGACTTGCCTAAAACATTGCTTTAGTTAATGCTATGCACAACAATTCGGTTAATTCAGGTGCTTTGTGTGAGCCTTAGTTTGAATGCTTTTACTTCTCTGCATTAGAGACCAAAATAACCAACAAGAATTTAGTTGTGACTTGTGGCATTCATTTATCTCATTCATTTTAGGAGATATGCTCAATGTACCTCTAAACTTAGATTTGCCCAACGATCATATGAGCAGTTTATAGAAGAACAAAATTTGTGTGTTGTTACATTCTACTTAACATTTTTATACGAGGAACACTATGCACTGCAGCACTTACAAAAGGGCCAAAGATTGCCTGACATTTGTGACCTAAGTCATTGGATTGCAATAAGTCAAAGTCTACTTAGATGGCAATTAACAACAAAGTTTTGCTTTCTCGAGGATTTACATAACAGTTTGGGCACTTAGGTATAAATAGCTAATCTGCATCTTGAGTTCCTGAATAAGGCAAGTTCATTTTGCTCTACTGATCTTGGTGTTTTTGTAGGAATTTGAAGACAATTTTGATGACGAAATAGACTTCACACCACCTACAGAAGATACCCCATCTGTTCAGTCTCCAGCAGAAGTGTTTACCCTTACAGTCCCGAATGTTTCTTTGCCAGCTCCATCACAGTTCCCTCTTCCTCCAGGTAAGATGCTTCTAGACATAAGTGTCTCGCTTCTCTTCCTGCCTCTAGTCATGAAATAGAATTCCCATCTTCTAGTCTCCCTATTTTTCTGTGTCAAAGCAAAATACTCATTTTTTCCACCAGATTTTTTTGTATTTTTCTTGAACACCTTGTGGGTTTGTCCCATAAAATTAAGTGTGTGGAATTTTTTGGGTCTGTTTAGTAACCCTCGATCCCCCGCCGCTCCAAGGCAATATCTTGCACAGCTTGTAGTTTATTCTCTTAAATGCTGGTGTGGCCCTCGGTGAAAATGAATTTGACACCCCTGACCTAGACAGTTGAAAAAAGAAACAGACTCTATATCAGTGTTTCTCAACCTTCCTAATGCTGCAACCCCTTAATACAGTTCCTCATGTAGTGGCAACCTCCAACCATAAACTTATTTTCGTTGTTATTTCATAACTAATTAATCTACTGTTATGAATTGTCATGTAAATATCTGATATGTAGGATGTATTTTCATTCACTGGACCAAATTTGGCACAAATACCCGATACACCCAAATTTGAATACTAGTGGGATTGATTTTGTCATTTGGGAGTTGTAGTTGCTGGAACTTATAGTTCACCTATAAGCAAATAGCATTCTAAACTCCACCAAGAATGGAATTGGCCACACTTGGCATACAGAACTCCCATGACCAACAGAAAATACTGGGAGGGTTTGGTGGGCATTGATCTTGAGTTTGGGAGTTGTAGGTCACCTACATCCAGAGGGCACTGTGGACTCAGTCAATAATGGTTCTGGACCAAACTTGGCACAAATACTCAATATGCCAGATTTTGAACACTGGTGGAGTTTGGGAAAAATAGACCTTGAAATTTGGGAGCTGTAGTTGCTGGGATTTATAGTTCACCTATAATTCACCGTCTGTTTCCAAAACGAAGGTGGAGAGATCTTCAGCCTTCTCTGCCAAAGGGGTTCCTAAGACCATCAGAAAAAGGTGTTTTCAGGTGGTCTTTAGCAACCTCTCTGAAACACGCACAGAACCCCCCCCCCCCCCCCCCGAGGTCCTGAGCCCAGGCTGAGAAACACTGCTCTGCTTCTATATTTTGTTGATGTAGAGACAGACAGCTGTGCCTCTCTTTTTGGGCCACGTCTCTCATAATTTACTGTGCTGCGTGTAAATTGTAGTTCAACAATTAGATTTGCCTTGAGGATCACCTAACCCTCCCCCATTTTAGCCAGAGATTGGTTTGATTCACATCTGTTAGTGAGGTGCCTTGTTTGAAGATATACATTTGTTGTTGACCATATATATCCTGGGCAAAACTATGATTGGTTTTTTCAGTCACTACGCTTCTTGCATCATGTATCTCATGGCATGTGTGAAAGGCTACATGGCATTTTAAGAAAGGAAAATATTGAATTCACTGAAATATGTAGCTTTTTTAAAAAAACAAATCCCTATATTTTCTCTTTAACAGAAGCACTGAAATCTCAAGTTGTCCGTCAGAACTTGAACTATATTCAAGAAATTGGAAATGGCTGGTTTGGAAAGGCAAGTGCATGTTTTAATATTGCAACTCTCTATCTCTGTAAAAATATTTTCTGCTGCAATGAGCAAAAATAGCTCTCGAATATATTTTGAAGAGTGAACTTGCCAGGTTATCAGAAAGATGCTTCAGGAAAAACCTATGCTGTTTGAATTTTAAAATGGAGGTTGCACTGGAACCTTGGTGCAGTGCTGTTCTCAGATTTGAATGGTGAAAGAATATTGGTTCTCTGTTGCTTTCCTTTAACACGTTAACATATTTTAATGGTTCAAAATCAGAAACATTCACTAAGATAGCTGTAGCTCCTATGTACTGTGTATTAGAATGTATACTTATAGACCTCCCCCGTGACTTCTGTTGAGTCACAAGGACAGGTCTATAAATGTGTACAAACTTAGGCAATGCCATTTTCCCTAGAAATGTGAGGTTGGTCCCCCTTTTCTTAACATTTGTGGATTTTCATAAATTTTGGCAGAGTTTCTGGAATCTCTGAGATTTATTTATTTTGCACATGTATATTATACTTCTCTTAAAAGGGCATACATGATTCTAACCTGTACACTTTATCCTGACAGTAACCCTGTGAGGTAGGTCTGGCTGAAAAAATGACTGTCTCAAGGTCATCCAGTGAGTGTAATGGGAACTCCAGTTGGTTAGATATTGGAGTGGATTTGGATGTCTTAGTTCAGAGGTGGCTCTCCAGTTGTTTTGGCCTTCAACTCCCAGAAACCCTACCCGATATCCAGTGGCAAGAAATTCTGAGAGAAGAAGTCCAAAACACCTGGAGGGCCACAAGTTTGACGCCACTATCTTAGTTCATCTCTCAAATATCAGTCACATAGCCTGAAATTCTAATCCTTCTTGCTTTTGTCTCATATCCCAGTGTTTCTGTAGTCATGTTTTGCAGCCTTTCGGGAGGAATTGAGAGTTTGCCAGCCTCTGTGGAGGGAGTGCAAAGTAGGAAAGTTTAGCTGGGTACAATGCACATGCATGTTGGGAATCTTATGAGGCCTAAGTGTACCTCCAATGTGCACGAGTGTTTTGTAGGTCAGTCTATATGCAGTCTTCCCTTCTGCTTGGTCAAAGAAAACCCTAATAGTGACTGATTGGTCTGATTGTTCAAGGAAAGGTGGTACTTCTGGTTGTAAAAATATGATCAGAATCTCCAGTCTTTTGTGTTTAGAGACTTTTTCACCTACTCTTCTCTTAAAGCATGCATTTTACACCCACACATTATTCTTTTGGTCCAAAAGCTGTAAAAAATGATCCTTTACTCCTGTTGGAAGCATTTTGCTTTATGTAATAGTCATGAGACTATACAGCTGTAACTTTTGGGCCACCACTTTTTTTCGGCCCACCATTCCAGTTCTGGCATATGTTAATTTTGCTCAGACTAATTTGTTCTTTAAAAACAAGAACTCGGGACATGTTGGCCTTTAAATGCATGGGAAACATCTTGCATCTGTCATATTGCTTAAACTCTTCCAAGTTTTTGTAAAACAGTGCTCTGAGTGAGATGTTAGGCAAATAATTCAAATCAAAGCTTTAGATAAGTTATAATTTTAAATGAAACAAAATTATAATTTAGGGTGGAAATATAAATTCATAAAAGGGGATGCTGATTGTCAGGATGTTTGCCTGAACCCACTGAAAGCTTTTTTGAAGGGCCAAGGAGCACACCTTGAATATTCTTGGTGGACCAGTGCTTTGAGTTTGTATAAGGTAACATCTGGGATTTTTCTTGGAAGGCATTTGTAGAGACTTTTACAGGCAGTCCCCAAGTTACAAACAAGATAGGTTCTGTAGGTTTGTTCTTAAGTTGAATTGTATGTAAGTCAGAACAGGTACATTTTGTAAGTGCAACTCCAGCTACAAACACACACATACACACACACATATATGGGTCGCATAGGGAAGGGTTAACATCCCTGTGGTGTTTCTGTTGCTGCCTGTGCCCCTGTTTAGCAGTTCTCACTTCCCTTTCTGTTCCTGTGAGAATTGGATTTTGAAAAAAAAAAGTCTTGTGGAAATAAGGATTGGTGAGAAAGCTTCAGTGAAGATACCTTTCCCCATGAAAACTCTTCCAGGAATGGATTTCTCTTCCAAAGGGTAGATTTCTCTCACTTCCTGTTGTCTTAGCCCCGTACTTCACTAGGATGTTGTAACTGCCTGTATTTTCTTTATGTGGATTGCAGTTTCCTTTCTTTTGAAAATGTAACTGAGGCTTTGTGATCACATTTAGGTTCTGCTTGGAGAAGTTTACACTGGCACCAGTGTGTCAAGAGTCGTTGTGAATGAATTAAAAGCAAGTGCTGGTCCCAAGGAACAAGACCGTTTTTTGAGGCATGGAGAGCCTTATTTGTAAGTAGTTTCTCTGGAGCTTACAGTGATCTGATGTAACCTTGTAAATATTAATGCCCCACCTTTTGAAAACAGTGTTATTTAACTTATTGTGAAATAAACATTTTTTTTCAAAGATCTTGTAGTAGTGAGAGATGGCATAAAATTAGAAACAATTAACTTGGAAATTTAGATCGTGTGATCTCTGAGGGACTGAATAGGGGCAGAACAAGGTCGCTGCTCCAGATGTTAGATTAGTTGGTTGTTCGTTTTCTAAAGTTAGTGATTATTATCATTATTATTATTTCACTTCAACTGACATGAATAGTGAAGGTTTACTTGTGAGATTTTTTGCTAAGCTAGGTTGTGCACCTTGACTTTTGGTATAATATCATTTTCAGACCTTCATCAGGAACTTGGGTAGTTCCACATCCAGCTCTGCGTCTACTATCAGACAGAATTAGGTGGCTGCCTAAGAAAGCAATATTTATTATTTATTATTTTATTTACTTAATTTTATCCTGCCTTTCCCCACATAGGCTGCTGGGGTTTTTTTTACTATCAGATCTATAGTAATATATAATACTGATATTGTAATATGCTAATAATATAATATATTGTACGTATATATATTTTATAAGCCGCTCTGAGTCCCCTTCGAGGTGAGAATAATAAATAAATGGTATCTGGGTATCAGATATAAGATTTCTTCCTTTGTGTACCAAAGGAACTATGCTGCTGTTGGGTACTGTGCAGCTTTATTTAGATGTGGGTGGTAGCATATGTTCTGCACCAAGCAGCAACAAGTATTAGGCTGCTCCTGCACTTGCTATTAAGATAACTTTGAATTGTTGTGGTTAAAGCAAGTATGTGTGAATCTTTGTGTATGTACTATGTCTTTATTCAGTTTAATTTGATTTTCATATAGGTATTTAAGGGTGCACATGGTTATATTCATTTTTATCCTCCTAGGCAAGCATTTGAAGCTACCTAATGAGCTTTTGGGGGCTGAGCAGTGAGATAAATTGTGTTCATTTGATGCCAAGTGAAATATTTTGTGTGCCTTTTGTCACATGTGCTTTTAATTTTGTCATATATTTCACATAATTTTATCAACTCAGTTGGCGACTTTCCGCTAGGGTTCAGCAACAGAAACCCTATGTTCTTTGGTATCCATGGAAGATGAACCAGTCTATTGGACTCACACAACTTGGATTTCATTTATTAACTAGCTCATAAACCAGGAATGAAACACCGTTCCATGCTTTACAGTCTCTTATTTACCTGTTTTTCTTTTCCTTTCAGAATTCTTCAACATCCTAATATTCTCCAATGTACAGGGCAGTGTGTAGAAGCTATCCCTTACCTTTTGGTCTTTGAATTTTGTGACTTGGTGAGTAAATGTTATTTTACCGTGGTAGCATATTGGTATTGGTTTGATCTCTGGTTCTTTCCTGGGGAGGTTTTTGAGTCTAAAGGGGGAATTACCTTTGGTGAATGAAAAGATGAGAAGGGTCTTAAACAGTGTGATGATAGATTTGGATCATGTGAATGTCAACACTTAATATGAACGGTCATGCTCTGTTTGTTGTTGATAAGCAATACTATAGAACAGTGGTTCTCAACCTGGGATCCCCAAGTGTTTTAGGCCTTCAACTCTCTGAAATCCTAACAGCTGGTAAACTGGCTGGGATTTTTGGAAGTTGTAGGACAAAAACATCTGGGGACCCAAGGTTGAGAACCACTTCTATTGAAGAAAATAATAATAATAATAATAATAATAATAATAATAATTAATAATTAGTGCCTAAAGACCTTGGCCTGCACTTAAACACAATCAGCATTGACAAAATTACTATCTGTTAGCTGCAAAAGGCCACCCTACTGGGATCTGCACGCATTATTTGCCGATACATCACACAGTCCTATACCCTTGGGAAGTGTCTGACATGTGATCCAATGCAGCAACCAGCAGAGTAATCTTGTTTGCTGTGTACTAATCTGTTATGTTTCAAATAATAATAATAATAATAATAATTTATTTCTAGACCACCCTCTCTCCCAAAGGGATTCAGGGCGGTTTACATACAGAGCCTTAAAAATTCAGTGTCTTAAAAAGTACAAACAGCAAAAAGTACAAACAGCATCAAGAATAATACAAAATAATGCACAATAATAACAAGTCAGATAATGTAGGCCAGGCAATATTTGGAGCAAAAATCAGGGCAGGAGAGAGATAGTTAGTGTTCTAACATACATTCTTTGATCAATTTGGGGGGTTATTTATGTTCTTGCAGGCTACAGGTGCCACTTTTCTGTACGTATTCCGAGCTACGTGTATTTACTGTCTAGGCCTCTTCTTCCATATTCTTCTTAGATTAGCTTTAAAACAAAGACATCACCAGAAGTACCACTGTCTAGTGCTAGGATGGGAGATGTATCGATCTCCAGTTGTTATTGTAGTACAATTTCCATTATCTGCATTAGCAGCTTTTCCTTCCATCTCAACGTTTCTGATATCAAGGGCCATCAATCTCCTTCTTTCCCAGCATGCCAGAAACTGGTAGCATATGGGTTCCTATTAACTATAATCCACCCCACTCCTTTTTATTTATTTATTTTCTTAAAACTCATCAGGGATTGACAACCAGTGGCCCAGGAACCAGCACTGGTTCAAGACCACTGTTTTGAGTCTATGGCATTTGAAACAACCTTCCTTCCCTTCTCTGAATATTTCCGAACTAGATCTGGCCTAATTATACTGATCTTGTAATTTTCCCTTTGTCTCTAGTGGGGTTGAGTGCTAATTAATTTTTCAGTTAATTTCCTGGTTTGTAAGTTTGGGTGGATGAATGGACATGAGCTTTTCCTGAGTTAACTTTTATATAGTTGGTTGCTTTGGGATCATTTATTTATAATGCATTCTGCCATGCTCCAGATATGTTTAACCTGTTTCAAAGAAGGTTTTGCATAGGAAAAAGTGGGTATAGTTGACAGACTGTAATTTTTATTAATTCTGCAATGTCTTGGGGATTTAGCACATCATTTCAAACATTGCCATGATCCTGTCAAGTATAATCCGTAAAAAAATTAACTTGCTAGGAGATAATACAAGGCAGTGAGTTTTGTGAACTTAGTAGCATTCATATATGTAGCTGCTATTAAGTGATGGACATTGAAATTAAACCCGTGTTTCTGTGTCCTGCTTCAGCCAAGCAAAAGTAAAATAAGGTGCAGTACAGCAGCTGCAATAACATTTTGTGACTTTTGCAAGTCTGTGATCTCTGTGTAGCTTTTGTAAGTGAGAAGAGGAGTGGGATGTGAAGCTGGCGTTAATTGCATACTATGCTGTGTGGCCCTGTTAAAATAAGCTGTTACAGCCATACCTACACTGTGCGATATTAGTAAGCTTCAGGCAGCAAATACTGTCTCAAATCAATACAAGGAAGCATTCCTTTTTCATTTTGCATTTCTCACTACATGAAAAATATCTTCACATAGTTATCTGTGGTAACATCTGCAGGCAGTGGGAACTGGATTTGGTGGGGATTGTTTCCCTCTACTTGAGGTGGCTTTTTCCGAGTAATAAAATAATTCACATTTAATGGTATTTCAGTCATGTTCTTCCATAGTTCTTCATCAGCTTACCTCATGAATCCATTTTGTTTGCATGTCTGAATTAAAAACCAGGATTTTTTGCTTCAGGATAAGACAGATCTTTAGCTGAAAACCTCTAGAATGTGTTAGATGGCGTTGCCAACAATGTTTTAAAAAGACTGTGCCAGATCAGCTACTATGGGGTGGGGGAGTACCTGACAGATTCGTGTGTTTATGTGGGAGTGATGCATGCAAATGTAGATCCAAATTTAACCATTCTTCAAGCAAATATTTCGAGATTCGTTTGAACTGAGTTAGACCTGACAAACCAAGCTCTCATTCATTTCTTGGTTCTGCTCCTAATGAAAGCTTAATCTAAACCAAATAATGTTTAATCATTTAATAATCTAAAGTAGAGTTGTTAGTCCAGCAACATCTAGATCAGTGGTTTTCAACCTGTGGGTCCTCAGGTTTTTGGTCTACAACTCTCAGAAATCCTAAGACCTGGTAAACTGGTTGAGATTTCTGGGAGTTAAAGGCCAAAACACCTGGGGAGCCACATCTTGAGAACTACTGGTCTAGATGTTGCTGGACTATAACTCTGCAATCTTGGCCAGAATAGCCAATGATGAGGAATACCTAGAGTAGCAGTTCTAACAACATCTAGAGCAGAATTTTCCAAATGTTTCATGCTGGTGACATACCACTTTTAGACAGGCATCATTTCACAATACCGTAATTCAGTTCTACTAGGAAACTGGATGACAAACCTACCCCTGATAAGAGATAGGAATGCATACAAAACTGTAATAAGGAAATTAATGGGGACACAGTATATCCCATTTAAACCTTTCATTTATGGTATATATTTCAACATATATGATTTCTTACTTATTTCACATAGATTCAGGTTTCTCATTACATTCTTGTGATTCACATACACACTGCAGCCAGCACACTAAGGTGTCGCAATTACCAGTTTGGAAAACTCTGATCTATAGCAAAGCTTCTTAAAGTGTGGGTTGTGGCCACACATGGGGTTTGGACAATTTTTTAACAGGAGGAAGGGGCACCAGAAAGGAGAGAAAGGATGAGAGAAGCGTCCTCTTCTGCTTACCTTAGAGAGAGGAAAGGGAAGGGGGCAAGGAGGAAGGGAGGGCTTTTGGGGGGACCCCTGTATTGGCCCGTGGGCAGAGGGAGGAAGTGCCCCTCCTGTCTGTCAGTGTGTGTGACCCTTCCCGTCCTGTCCCAGAAGTCTTGGGTTCACTCCCTTCCTTCTTGTCTTGTGAATGTGTTGGCCATTCATTTCCTTCCCTTCCCTTTTTGGTTGGGAGGCGGGTGTCTGTACTTCCTCTCTCTCCATCCTATTGTGCTTGTCACAGTGAGAGACGCATAGATCTGGCAGAAGAGATCTGAAAGCTAAATGATGTATTGGAATTTAAAACACATCTTAAGACCTATCTCTTCCAGCAGGCCTACCCAGTCAGTTTTAATCATGAATTTTAAACCCGTGTTTTAGTCACTGTTTTGTGAATTTTAATACTGTATATGTATTTTGTAGAAATATGTTGTAGTATGTGTATTTTACATAATGATTATGTGTTTTTAGCTATGTTGTAACCCTCCTTGAGTCACAAGGAGAAGCAAGTAAAATAATAATAATAATAATAATAATAATAATAGAAACAACCGACACACTATGAGGATTTAAAGATCGAACTGCAAAGATTCTGGCACAAGCCAGTCAAGATGGTCCCAGTCATGATCGGCACACTGGATGCAGTGCCTAAAGACTTTGGCCTGCACTTAAACACAATCAGCGCTGACAAAATTACCATCTGCCAGCTGCAGAAGGCCACCTTACTGGGATTTGCACGCATTATTCGCCAATACATCACACAGTCCTAGATCCAATACAACATCCAGCAAAGTGATCTTGTTTGCTGTGGACTCATCTTGTTGTGTTTCAAATAATAATAATAATAATAATCATAATCATAATCATAATAATAATATAGAGCTAGAGTGAATTCTTCCTCTCCTCTTTCACCCATTTTGCCTTCTGATTCAGGTATCCCATCTACGCTCCATACTCCTCAATGCATCAACTTGGTGCCGACAAAATCTGCCCATGAAGGCACTCGCCATGAGAATTTGTTTCCTCTTGGCTTCTTTGTGCAGAGGAGGAGAGAGAGTTCTTTAAAAAATTATTTTAAACCTAAATGGATTTCAAATAAAATTATGTTTTATTATCAGTAAAGGTTTGATTTGTATCCTTTTTAAATATATCTGGGGCTCTGTATACATTCCTTAGACATAATGGAGTTGCAAATTGAAAAAGTTTTAAAAGCCCTGACCTAGAGAACCATCCAATTCTTCTCCCTGCTGAAGTTCACGGGTTCAAAAAGTCCCTTGCTGAAAGACAAATCATTTGTTAGAGTTTTGCTGCCATCTAGAGCTGGTGAGGCAGTTTGGTTCAAGTCTTGGATATGTGCTCCTGCAATGAATCATATGTGTACGAGGACAAAACCACCAGTGGGGCTTTTAATCTGTCTCTGGAAGTAGGCTTCTGCACCTCGCCGCCTGGGGGCTACAGTGACAGCGCAGAGTGTAATATATTTATAAATGGCAATAGGTCTAAATCAGTGGTTCTCAACCTGGGGTCCCCAGATGTTTTTGGCCTCCAACTCCCAGAAATCCTAACAGCTGGTAAGCTGGCTAGGATTTCTGGGAGTTGTAGGCCAAAAACATCTGGGGACCCCAGGTTGAGAACCACTGGTCTAAATGTTTAAACAGAAATCTGTCACAGACTCTATATGTAAGATCCATTTGTTTGATTCTATCAGATGTATTTTAAAATAAGTTTGTCAAGGTGAGACATTTCTCTTTGTAACTTACTCTTTGAGGGCCAGTGCAATGCAATGACCCATGGAGTATATCTATACCTAAGGTGACAAATTTCTAAATGCTCACCTTGAAACACACATCTACTTCACATCATCAGCTCCTGATCCATTTTGAAGTACTGAATTTGACTTGCCAGCCCCAGGTCTCCCATAGTCCACAGTCTCCATGTCTGATACTTAAGCATAGTGGGAGGAGAAGTACACTACAACTTCCAAGAACTAAAAATTATAGAAGGTTGACTTAGGTCCCTGGAAGGTTAATACATGTATCTGCTCCAATCTTTAATTGCCTAAGGCTTTCAGGTGTCCCTTCAGCCTGAAATGTGGGGATTAAAAATGTTGGAAACCTTATAACTATCCTCCCAATATTTTCTCAACACCCTTCCCATGAAACATGTCAGGAAGTTTGTCTAATTCTAGAGATGTATGCCCTTTTCTTGTCCCCCTCTTGATAGTAACATTAGCATCAGTAAATTACACAGCCCAAACATTCTTTTTCTTGGTTTCTTTGTTTTAGACCTGTTCCTGGGGTTATTTGGGACGCTGATTCGGAACATAGAACTGCATAAACATAGCTCTAGTTTCTCATATTTGATTGTATTTATAATGACAAGTTTGTTTCATAAATCTGTGATTTTGGTGTGAAATAAGTAGAGTTTCATATTGTACATTTTTCTTTTAATCTTTAGTATGTTTCCTTCGTGCTTAAAAGATATCTATTTAAACACTACATTAAAATATCCTGATTTTTTATGAGTGAGCAGTGTTAAGAGTGGCATATGGCATATGTTTTGTATCTCACAAACTAGAGCCAGTAGGGGAAAATTGGTACCATTTTTGGAATCAGCAGGTCAACTATACCCATAAATACACCAAAATGTGTGTTGGCAAATAATAATTCAAAGCCGCCCTGAGCCCGCCCCGCCCCCCCCCCCCCCGGGAGGTTGAGAAGGGCGGGGTACAAATGTTTGAAATAAATAATAAATACAGTGGTTGAAATAGTCTGGTTTTGGCTGCTATGTGTTATTTTATGTTTGCATATATAGAGCCTGTACTTAATGAATTTTGTTCTTCATTGACTAAAATATTTCAATTGCCTGTCGCTTGCAGGCCAATTAACAATCACTTTTGCGTTGCACTATTCCAGTACTTATTCTTACCTCTGATTCTTCCTTTTCATATAACTCCTTATCTCTCAACTCTAAGTCCCTTTGGTTTTATGTCTTTTCATATTTTTTCCCTGTTATCTTGTAATCTTAATCCAGGTCAGTTAATAGGTACCGATATAGAGTAATCACCAAATGGCCTTAAAAGGACCATAACATGGACCTTAGGTGCCTTCTCATCGAACTGTTACAGAGTCTGGAAATCTGATGACAGAGTTCTGTAAGCACGGTTATTTATAACTCTTGCTAATAACCTTGTTGACTGATGAGAACTAAACGATGTGTGCTGCTTCATTACATATCTGTTAGGTGCGACCAGCATTGATGAGTGTTCTTAAACTCCTTTTACAGGGTGACCTAAAAACATATCTTTGCAATGAAGAGAACATTAAAGGAGACTCGCAAGTAATGTTCCTGCAGAGGATGGCCTGTGAGATTGCTGCTGGACTCACCATAATGCATAAGCATAATTTTGTGCATGGGTAAGATTTTCAGATATTTAATGCTGTCATCTCTTCATATATTATTGATAAAGCACCAAGGCAGAAGTTCAATAGTAAAATGCAAGATGTAAGAGTTCCTCCAAAGGATGGCTATAGTTTAATGGTTTAATGGTAGAACATACGGTTTATATGCAGAAGGTTCCATGTTGAATTCCTAAAGGAGGTTGGAAAACGCCATTTTGGAAACACTACATAAGCCCTTCTAATCAGTGTTGGCAAGACCAGAATAGATGAACGAGTTGTCTGTCCATTCCACTATTACTGTTCTGAGGTACAGTTGAATACTGGAACTCAGCCTTCTCACGTTTTCCAAGAAAAAAAAGTCGAAAGGTGGAAACAGGCCCCTGACCTAGATTGGGACATGTCTTACTTTCCTGCAAAAACAACCTTCTTTCTCTACAGCTCTGCTTGCCATCTTCCCCATGGCTGGTACCTGCAGCCAACTGGCTTAAGATCACTAAGGGAACCTTAGGACCTGGACTTCCAGTCTGACAGACCAATTCTAGATGATATACTTGCTCCCCAGTGTTAAAATAAATAAGCATATAACTATTCCATACTGATTAAGAATGTTTGTTGCTGATGCTGGAAATCAGCTGTGCTTAAGACTGAAATCCAGTATGCCACTGAGTGAAATGCAAGCAGCTTCATTGTTAGATTTTTTTTCTTTTCTTTAGTTACCAAAGCTTGTATTGCCATTTCTTTGGTTCTCATTGCAGCTTTTTTTTTACATTTTCCCCCAGAGATTTAGCCTTAAGGAATTGCTTCCTTACATCTGATTTAAATGTGAAAATTGGAGATTATGGAATCGGATTCAGCAGATACAAGGTGAGCAAATGTTTGTAGGGATGACTACATTAAGAGCTTGAATGAAGCAGTATTGATTGATTATTGAATGAAACTATGGTTATCCCGCCACATTTGCAGATTAAGCATTCACAGATTTGATTACTTGGGAATTTCTCTATTTGCCACTGCCTCCACTATTGTCATACATGTGATGAAAAAATAAATTTGCTCTAGACATTTTTGGGTCTGCCAATACAATTCTGTGGTCAATGTCTGGCAGATGTTGACCATAGAAATTTGCTGGAAGACCTACAAATGCCTAGAGATGTGTTCTCTCAAGGAAGAAAATAGCATTCTTAACTTTTATTTGTATTTGTGTTTTTCCTACTTTAGAAGGGACCCAGCACTGCTCACCCCTACAAATGTCCTATTGTTACAGTCAATGTTATGTGGAGTTGCTTAATTTGGTATATTGTGTATATTGTAGTTTTTTGTACCATTAATTTACAATGGTACAATCTGACTATATTCTGGATTTGATAATCTTCTGTTCATGCTTTCTATTTTAATGTAGCAGTTGGCTAAAACAGTGGAAGTCAAACCACAGAGGAAGCATTATATGATAGCTTATTTCAGAAAAATATTTTTGTACTTAGAAATTGAGCCAAATGGACACTGTCAGGTAGTTTTTTGAAAGGAAAAGTAGGATCCAGAGGCTGTGAACTTGATTGGAAGAGCTGTGAGGGAAGGAGAATTTAAGACATCCAGCTGTGAGGGAAGGAGAATTTAAGCCATTTTTCTGTTTTTTTCTCCTCACATTTAGAAACTCCTGTGACTGCTTATTAAAATCACAAATCTGAGAATGCATTATTCTGGTTTTTTAATACAATATTTAGTTTGTCCTTCACTTACTGAGGAGCAGGTGCCTGAACAAATGTCCAGCTTGTGAGGGATAATTGGCTGCTCAGAATTCTTTCATTAGACATTAGCCTGAGAAACTATCAACTACATTTCACATGCTGAGCTTTTTCCAATTTGAACAAATGGTTTTCTTATTATTTCTATCAAAAACTGTGCTATACTGTTTTGCAGTAGTATTTATTATTATTTACAGAATTTATATTCCACCCTTCTCACCCCGCAGGGGACTCAGAGTGGATTAAAATGTACATATACATGGCAAACATTCTAGGCATACACACACAACATATATAGACAGACACACAGAGGCTATTTAACTTTCCAGCTTCATGAGGGTATGATCGAATTCCAGCCATCGGGGTTGCTGTCGCTTCATCCATTTGTTACATCAATGGAGTACTTCCTCATTCTTTTGCATGCTGCTGTAGATTTTTATGGTGTTGTAAATTAGTTAAATTAGCCTCCCTGCATAAATTTCCTACTTGACAAATGCAACTGTCTTTTGGGCTGCAAAGGTCGACAGCAATCTAGACAAATGGTTGGGAGCCTACTCCGACTCAGGCTGGCTTTGAATTCATGACCTTTCAGTCAGTAGTGATTTTAATTCAACTGACTCCCAACCAGCTACGCCACATCCAATCCATCTGAATTAATTTTTTTATAATTTTGTGGACTTTCAGAGAGCCAGTAGGGAATTTGTCCATCCACGCTATACTTGACTATCCCAATACTGTGTACCCCATTTTCGTGTAGTTTTGGTGATGCTGGATGTATTTCTTGCAACTGAAACGTTTTTGTGTTTCAGGGGAAGTGGTCTATGGAAGCAGTGCCACCAGTATTGCTTTGTTCAACATAGTAGTATTATGGGCTCTTTCCTCAATGTTTCTTGGTTATATTGGTTTGGTTTACATCATATAGTTTGATTTGTCTTTCATTGTGTGTTTTCTACTTCATATGACAGGAAGATTACATTGAAACAGATGAAAAGAAACTTGTGCCTCTTCGATGGACTGCACCGGAGCTGGTGACTAGCTTTCAGGACAGGCTTTTAACAGCTGAACAAACAAAATACAGTAACATCTGGTATGAAAAGTGTTTTATTGAGAATGTTTGAAGTTGTCTGAACTGGTCTGATGGACATCTAAATCACACTTTAGATTGTGAATGAGCCCGTGTGAGTTGAGCACCCTTTCTTCCTCAATGTGAGCAAGAAGGGAAAACCTCCAATTTTGCCTTAGAACAAATCACAGGGTGCTCTTCTGCATAAAAACTTTTTTATATTTAACTTGTGCCATTTAGAATAAACATTCATTTCTTAAATTTTGTGGTTCTTATCTAAACTGAAAGCGGGAGTTTGCATCTCTTCTACTTCTCTTGTTTATAGAAGGCTGATTTTTTGGTATTTTATGTGGGAGCTTCCAGTCAAGCTCCTGGTAATAATTAGTTTGATAATCGAAACATTAAAGAATGAAGAGTTTGCAATTTTTTTCTGTGATCATGGCATATGCCCTAGGTACTATAAGCCAAGGTATGGTTTGAAATCTGACAGAATGTTTTCCTTTTGCAGGTCACTGGGAGTGACGCTATGGGAACTTTTCAGCAATGCTGCAAAGCCTTACTCTGATTTATCTGATGATGAGGTCTTGATGCAGGTCATAAAAGAAAAGCAGACAAAGCTCTTGGAACCATGCCTTCAACAGCCGTATTCTGATAGATGGTAATTCTGAATCTCTCACATTCTTATTAGAGTTGGGTGCAAACCTGTAAGAGGAACTTGGCTTTTTTTTTTTTTGAAACCAGATTAGCTACACCTAGACTGTTGAGTACGAGATCAGTTGCAGGAGGTGAACCTCATAATCAGTTTGTGGACTTCGAAGTCTAACAAAAGGTGTTGGTGGTCTTAAATCATTTAGGGCATGGTTGTGGTGTACACCTTCCCAGTGTGAGTTGGGTCAGTATGACAACAGCAGTTGTTGGATTTATTGTTACGTGGAGGTTGAGTTAGGGTGGGAGTGATGTCACTCATATACTGCATTGTAGCACTCTCTTCTGTAATGCCAAAAATTACTCAGGAGAATTTATTTATTTAGTGTCAAAAGTATTGCATAGATAAGTATAAAAACGATGAAAATAGAGGGAACACAAGTGATTAAATAATTTTTGACCCAAAACGGGCAACAATGACCACTTTGTCTATAGCTTTAAACAATTCTTCCTCTGTGCATGAGGCAGGGTATCGTGGACAAGCATACATTTGCGGAATTGTTTGTTCTGCTCCACAGTCACACAAGGTGGAGGATTCTTCTAGGTAGCTCCATTTTGTCTTTTGATCTGTCCACTCCACTTCTGAGTCTATTCAGGGACTTCCAAGTTGGTCTTTCTTGGTTTGCCCCTGAAGAATGACAAGCTGGGAATAAAGTAATCAGTGAACGTAAGGCACTTTGAAAGCAAGCTGAGGGTGAGAAATTAGAAACAACAGAAAGGAACTAGCACTGTTTTGTTTTAGTATTTAACTGTGTTGTTCTTCTCATAGGTACGAAGTCCTGCAGTTCTGCTGGTTGTCACCAGACAAGAGAGCAACAGCAGAAGAGGTGCATAAGCTTCTAACGTATCTCCGTATGCAAAGTCAAAGGGATACAGTGCTTGATCCTGAACACTGGAATGATCTCAAGCCAAATACTTCAAACAGAGACTCCTCAAGTAATTCTGCCTTCCCAATCCTGGATCCTTTCCCAGGGAGCAGGTTTGGCCATGAGATGGAGGAAGTCCTCACAGTAACTGAAACAAGTCGAGGGCTCAACTTTGAATACATCTGGGAGGCTGCCAAGCACGATCACTTTGAAAGCCAGGTGGATCCTGATGAAAGGATGAGTTATACAAATATCTTCTTCCCCGTGGAAGTTTTTGAGAACACACTTATGGAGCAGGGGCCTGGAGCGCAAGACGAAAGTGGGCAGGAAATTGCACTTTGTGTGCCTGGTGAACTTCCTGTGTTCAATGCTCATAAACCTTCTGTTGGAAATGATTATTATATCCAATTGGAAGAGAAGAGTGGGGGTAATGCTATACATTTTGATAACCAGGCTGCTGTATTGACAACAGAAGTGGACAGCCCTGAAAATCTGAAAGACAAAAACAGTCATGTCATGGTTCTTAGAGATTTTGCTACTGAATCAACTACAGAAGGGGATTTCTTGTATAATACAGATCCAAAGGCAAGATACCGTCTTAATGGCCCTGAAAGCCCTTTCCAAAATACATTTAGTGATCTCAGCACAACTGAACAATTCTCCAATTCCAGAAATAGATTTGAATTAACTGATATAAATGACATTCATGTGGCACTTGAAACAGTTTCTGACTCTGTTTTGGAGAAATCTAAACGTGATCACTCCAAGAACATCAGTCCTAGAGCGACTTCAAATCTTTCCTTGTTTGAGGATACCATACAGCAGACTGATCTTCATGTGTTGACTTCAGAAGAGCTGGCTGATAATTATGTTTTTCTTCAAGAAAAGCATTTATTAAAGGGGGCACTGAATAACAAAGCTGCTGGTGATGTTGATGGTGATAATCTCAGAAGGGTATTAGATATCACAAATACACTAGAATCACCAAATACAGATCCTTTGGGAGTTGAATGCAGTGTTACTGGAAATACCCCTGTCCATGAAGAGGAGCGTTTTGTTCAGATAGGTATAGATAAACACACACGTTTTTCTGCTGACTCCCTTGTATCAAATCAGATGGATTCTAGCACACTTGTCATAGATATTCAACACACATCCCCTTTATCAAAAGTTGAAAAGCCTCTTTCTAACATAGGAATTGATAATAATGCCCCCTGCATTATGGATTATTCTCACTTGGGAAAGGATTGCCTCTCTGAAGCAGACTGTACTGAAACACAATCCATAAATGCCAGAAGCCAAATTGATGAGGTCAGTTCCTCTGACAGCCCTTTGGTCCATGTACAAGAGGCAGAAAGGCAAAGGAAAAACCAGGAACTTGAAAATAATTGTTGGGGAGAATTGATCCATGATTTGGAGAATAAGCAGTTTGAATTAGAACAAGATGATACATACCCTCTGGATCAAACTGAGGAAACTTTTGCTCAGATCCAAAAATTAAACTCAGAGGGTCTCCTCAAAGACGTCACTCTCTTGTCTGTCCTTCCTTCAGATCGGACAAGTCATGACAGTCTGCTGGAAGACAGTTTATCAACTCCTCCTCAGAGCTCGGGGCAATCTGTAGACACACCAGACTCATTAGATTCTTTAGATGTGAATGAGGTCTTGGTATCTTTAGCAGGTCAGAAACTTTTGCCACCGGACAAACCTGCTGATAGTGGCTATGAAACTGAAAATTTGGAGTCTCCTGAATGGACCTCACATCTGATTGGCAGCAACTCTAGTGAAGTAACTGCTTTGTCCAGTGCAGATGGCGATCATCTTTTGTGTGATAACCCCATGATAATTGTTTCATCTGATGTAAATCCTGACTTGGATGCAGCACATATCATGGATAGGCGTGAAGAGGTTTCCAAGTCTGTTTTTAGTGGCATTCAGAATTCGTATAGAGATTCAGCTTATTTTTCTGACAATGATTCGGAACTAGATAAGAAATCTGAGGTGATTAAGACATCCACAGAACCAAAAGTACTTCTAGAGACCAGTGCTACCAGGAACTCTTTTGAATTGGAAGAGAATATAAATACTGGAAATAGACCAAATGAGGATAGAATAGTTGATGGCCGGTGTTCTAATAACTCATGCTTACAGGTAGAATTGGATGAGAGGCTAGAGGGCCCTGGAATTGATGAAAGAAAGCAGAAATATTGCCATAAAGGTAGTAATACAACTGGGCTGCTACCTGTGGTGGAGGTAGAGACTGCTGCAGATGATGAAGTGGAAATCTATGAGGAGTCCCCCATAAGTGTGTCTTGCACAGGCACCAATACAGCAGACTTCCTCCCTGAGAGAGACCTAAAGCTTACACCAACAGAAATCTTTGAAAAGTCCTTACTGGGTCACCTTGAAGGTCATAAGTTGAAAGAACCAGATGTTGAAGGGAAATATCTGGGTAAACTTGATGTTTCTGAAATGCTCAGTCTGTCAATGGATGGTGACGATGCTGACGAGGAAGATGAAAATAGTGATGATTCTGAGGATGACATGAGAACGTTTCATTTTCATGGGCTCAGCTCTGACAGTGATGAGGAAATTATGCACCAGGTTCCAGTGATTCTCATGGACCGCGATGATGGCAGAACTTTAAGGGGCTTGTTGAAACATCCAAAGCAAATGGAAGAAAACAGGCCTGCTGAAAGTGTTCAGAAGAACGACAGGAAAGCAGTCACATTCTTTGATGATGTCACTGTTTATCTTTTTGATCAGGTATGTTTCATATCTGTGTTTATGTTTTTCTCTCAGTGTTGGCTTGGGATGGGAAAGAAGATAGAATAACAGCAGGTCCTTTGAGGAATGTTTGAGCATTCAGAGTTTGCCAATACAAAAATATTGTTGTGGAAGGAAACAAGTGTGTTAAACATTACATCAAGTGAAAAAGTGAGTCAGTGTTTTCCTTCATAACGCTTAGGAACCCCAACTAAGGTCATATCACATTTGAAAATCATGAATAATTCTAAAATAAGATGATGCTCAGTGGTGCTTTCTTTATTCTGTGCTTTAGAGACCATGCCACATTCATAACAAGTAGAGACATAGTCGGTCGGTCTGCCCTTCTTTCTTGCGGATTGAGCTGGTTATTGAATAGATAACCATCTGCCCAAATTGCATCAAAGCAGAGGCAACATAATCAGGCATAGATAAAACACAATTGTCTCAGTAACATAGAGTTATAATTATAAAGTACCCTGGATTTCCATATAATATTTTAAACTTAGAAAATATGTGCACATTTGACTGTTTCTCTTTCTGAAAATAGCTGATCTACTTTATAAAGCTCCAAGGTTGTGTATGTAGGGTTGTTGTGAGTATTTCAGACTGTATGGCCATGTTCCAGAAGCATTCTCTCCTGACATCTCGCCTGTGCCTATTGTAGGCATCCTCAGAGGTTGTGAGGTCTGTTGGAAACTAGGAAAAATAAGTTTATATATCCGTGGAAAGTCCAGGGTAGGAGAAAGAACTTTTGTCTGTTGGAGGTAGGTGTGAATGTTTCAATTGGCCACCTTGATTAGCATTTGATGGCCTGACAGTTTTTTTGGGTGGCTTGTTACTGCCTGGGGGAATCCTTTGTTGAAAAGTGTTTAGCTGACCCTGATTGTTTCTTTTCTGGAATTCCCCTGTTTTTGAGTGTTGTTTTTTATTTTAGTACTGGTAGCCAGATTTCGTTAATTTTCATTGTTTTTTCCTTTCTGTTGAAATTGTCCACATTCTTGTGGATTTCAGTGGCTTCTCTTTGTAGTCTGACATGGTAGTTGTTAGAGTTATCCAGCATTTCCAGCATAGTAGTTGTTAAAGTTATCCAGCATTAGAGTTATCCAGCAACTCTAACAACTGACATGGTAGTTGTTAGAGTTATCATCCAGCACTTGATGAACCAGGTTGGTTCATCAAGTGCTCTGCTATGGCTCACTTTTCTAGCTTGCAGTGCCTTTCATGTTCCTTTGATTCATGTAGATAGAATATTAAGAGTTTGTTGGGCAAAGTGGTTTACATTTTTATTTTTACTATTGTTGACCTGTTTTATGTTAATTGCTGTGCTGTAATTGTTCTTTGTCGGCATCTAATGATTGCCAATTGTAAGCCGCCCTGAATCCCCCTTCGGGGGTTGAGAAGGATGGGATATAAATGTTTTACATACATACATACATACATACATACATACATACATACATATGAGTTATGCTTTTCCCTTGTTCCATACATCACACCAAATGTTTGTACAGTGAAAGATAACAAAAATTGTATAAATAGTTCTTATTCTGAACGTTTATGTACCCAAGCAATCATGAGTTAGTCTAGAACAGAACAAACTTTTTCAGCCACGGAGTCCTTTTGAAGAAAAAGTTTCTCATGGAGCCCCAAGAAATGTTTATATGTATATTATATTATATTAAAAGTAAAGATTTCCCCTGACATTAAGTCCAGCCATGTTCGACTCTGGGGGGTTGTGCTCATCTCCATTTCTAAGCCGAAGAGCCGGCATTGTCCATAGACACCTCCAAGATCATGTTGCCAGCATGACTGCATGGAGCTCCGTTACCTTCCCGCAGAAGCAGTACCTATCGATCTACGCACATTTGCATGTTTTCAAACTGCTAGGTTGGCAGAAGCTGGGCCTTACAGCAGGAGCTCACCCCGCTTCCAGGATTTGAAATGCCAAGCCTTCAGTCAGCAAGTTCTGCAGCTCACTGGTTTAACCTGCTACGCCAACAGGGGGGTCACATATTTTATATATATATATATATATATATATATATACACATACATACATATATATATATCAGACATGGGCACATTTTTTAACTAACATAAACTTAGCAGTATTTTAATGGAAGAGCCCAGGGCTATCCAGTCCAACCCCCTCTTCAACCATGCAGGAAAAAACACAATCAAAGCATCCCCCAACAGATTGGCCATCCAGCCTTTGTAATAATAGTAGTAGTAGTAGTAGTAGTAGTAGTAGTAATACCAGCAGAAACTCAAGGGGCCATCATGGAACCCCCTCAGTATGCTCTGCAGAGCCTCAAGGGCTTCCTGGAGCACACTTTGAGAACTGCTGGTCTAGAAGCGTGGCTTTCTATGATTTGTGATGTTGTCATTTGAACCTCCCCTGAGTTTTAGCCCAAGTCCTAGAAGACGGAGTTCTTTTGCAGGGGCTCCCATAAAGATGGGAAATCTAGCAGGCCATACGCGTTTATATGCACTTTGAAGACCCTCCTTTTGGAAAGCCTTTTATAATCATTTTCATTGCTGGACTCATTTTAAACTTTTTAACTACATTGTATTGCCCTTGATTGTCACCCTGCAAATAATTTTTCTAACTCAAGGATGAAAATAGGCAGACATGCAGATATTGCTGAGGTGCATCTCCCAGATCTCCTTGCCAATAGAGTCCATGGTGAAGTCTGTTAGGAGCTGCTGTCCAACAACATCTGGGGTAGAACATAATTTCTGATTCCCATCTAAATGATGGAGTATGGATTTTTAAAGATCCAGATTTAAGAAGGTTGTGATGGTTAGCTGGTAGCTGTGTTGTGTGGCTGCAGACCACTCAACAAAATAATCATCACTTAAAACATACTACAAAAATTAGAGCATATAAAACAAAATCTGTAACAATTCACCAATCACACGCAATCTTAAAAAATAGTAAACCAGGCATAACTTATCTGTATAAAGAATAGATTTGCAAATCTTAGCAGCAGGATTAAAAAGATTATAATGCTTTGTGTTTCATAATAATTATTATCAGTTAATTTCTTTTAAAGAGATGTAATAACGTCTTATTCACGCTTCTTTGTAAATATTAACATACACACACACCATGCTACTTGGCAGATTGGATTTGGCTCAGAGGACTGTAGTTAATGTGTTTTTAATGCACTTAGTACAAATAACATGCCATTGAAGGATGTGAGAGCGCCCTAAATGGTACACAAAGTACAAACATGAACTGAACAAGATCACGATTTAGCAGAACAGCCAGCTTGAGACCCATTGTGTTCAGAGAACTGAGGAGTATGCAGTGACTACAGCTTTTCTTTCTGGGGTTTGAAGACACGATGTCTGGATTCAGCAGTGCTTTGTTACTAATTCCTCTTTTGAAGCAGGAATTACGGTGAGCTGCACAACAAGTATCAAACAGAACGGCATTGTTAGGTGCTATACAGAAAGGGCAGCAATGTGTAGGACACAGGACATACTGGTGCAATCATTGTTTTAGTGTGGAGGGACAGTCATCTATATTTCCCATTAGGAGAAACCTAGGCTGTTGCAAAGGCCTCTAATGTTAATTTGTCAGCCCATTTTAATGCTGCATAATTTGGATAACTTCACCTGGTGAAAAAACCCAGAAGCTAATCCTATTTCTTTATTTCTTAGGAAACGCCAACCAAAGAGCTTGGAAACCATACCACAGAATCAAACCACTCAGACTCTAGTAATGCTCCTGCTCCAGCTTCAGGCCTTGGCTACTTGAATAAATTTACAAATTCTGAAAGCTCTACTGATGAAGAAGGTACTTAGTCTTTGGGTCGTGTACTTTTATGAATTATGAAGCCTTGCAAACTCCAGATGCATAGTTCCAAAATATGTTTGAGTGTGTGGTGGTACTGAGGTGATGTGTTGTTTATGGTAGAATATATACACACACACACACACACACACATATATACACACACACACACACACACATACACACACACACACACTAGAACAGATTGTGGAACAGTTTCAACCCAGGGTATTATACGTCCATCTAACATGATGGCAGTATTTGATGTTACAGAGATGATAAAAGAAATGATTGTAGCTCAGTGCCTAAGCAAATACTTTACATTCAAAGAGTCAGGTTTAATCTATGATACCTCCAAGTGACCCTGGGAAAAATCTAAAACCATGGGTGGTTAGTATAGATCAGACATGGAGAAACTTTATTGCCAAGGGACTGCCTTGTGGCCCCGACTGCAAGGGCTGGGCCTGTTGAGAATGTGGGTGGGGCCAGAAGGGGCAGGGCCATGGGGCTGGAAAGGGCCGGGGCAGAAGGGTGGGGCTATGTGCTGGGGCCGGAAGAGGGAAGGGGCGAATCTGGCTCCATGGAGACAAACACGCAACTGCCTGTTGACAGTGGCATGTTTCTCTCCCTGGCTCTTCTGGGCCCCGTTTTCCTTGGGCCAAGAGGAGGGAGAGAAACACGCCGCTGTCAAGCATGCTTGGCAGTGGCATGTTTCTCTCCATGGTTCTTCTCTGGGCCCCGGGAAGGCAGTGGCCCACCTTCCTTGGGCCCAGAAAAAGAGAGAGAAACACGTCGCTGTCAAGCATGCTTGGGAATGGCGTGTTTCTCTCCTCGGGTCTTCTCTGGGCCCTGGGAAAGCAGCAGCCCATCTTCTTTGGACCCAGAGAAGGGAAAGAAACACGCCACTGTCAAGCACACTTGGTAACAGCATATTTCTCTCCCTGGCTCTTCTCTGGGCCCCAGGAAGGCAATGGCCCACCTTCCTTGGGCCCAGAGAAGAGAGAGAAACACACTGCTGTCAAGCATTCTTGGGAATGGCGTGTTTCTTTCCCTGGCTCTTACCTAGGCCCCGGGAAGGCAGTGGCCCACCTCCCTTGGGCCCAGAGAAGGGAGAGAAGCATGCTTGTCAAGCAGGCTTGGCAACAGCATGTTTCTCTCCCTGGTTCTTGTCTGGGCACAGAGGAGGGAGACAAGCACGCTGCTGCTGAGTTCTCTCCAGAGAGCGCTTGATAGGGCATGTCTCCATCTTGGCCCTACTCTCAGCCTGGGGCTGCGGCAGACCACTTTGTCTGCATACTGAAAGGAAGGCCAAAGAAGACGGGCGTCGGGGCGAAGAGCCCAACGAGCTGCATCTGGTCCACAGGCCTGGGTTTGCCCTTGCCTGGTATAGATTGAATCCACCAACCATCCTCCTAGAGTGTACATGCCATTCCTACTTTGGGCAGAGATCTTTTCCTCTTCATTCTGCTCACCCAATCTGTGTGTGCTCTATTGCAGGAGGGGGTTTTGAATGGGACGACGACTTCTCTTCTGCAGAGCCCTCTTTTATATCGAAAGCTGCAAACAGCCTCATTAGCTCCAAATCATCTCTTCAGACCTCAAAGTACTTCTCTCCTCCGCCACCGCCTCGAAGCTCCGAACAAAACTGGTCGCACCCCTTACCTTACTCCAGGTTCTCTATCTCACCAGCAAACATTGCAAGCTTTTCGCTCACTCACCTGACGGATTCTGATATCGAACAGGGAGGCAAGTATTTTCCTTTGAGCAGCAGTCCAAAGCAAAGCTTTCAGGCGTTGCTTTGTTAAAGGGCTTACTGAAAGATGTTTAAAAAGTTTTGCCCAAGGAAATAAAATGAATTTAGTGTAACCCATAATGTAAAAACTGTATTAATGAGGGAGCTGATTTTGGAAAGCTAAATCTTATATCCCAGCCAGGCATGGGTAAACTTGTGCCCTCTGGGTGTTTTGGACTCCAGCTCCCACAATTCCTCACAGCCTCAGGCCCCTTCCTTTTCCCCCTCAGCCGCTTAAGCGGCTGAGGGGGAAAAGGAAGGGGCCTGAGGCTGTGAGGAATTGTGGGAGTTGGAGTCCAAAACACCCAGAGAGAGGACCCTAGTTGGCACATGCCTGGGATATTCTCATTGTAATTCAGCAGCACCTGGAAGGCTCACATTGCCTGCTTGAATTTACTGCTTGCCAAAATAGCAAATTCATCCTTGACTCTTTTCATATTGTTAGTATATTTTTTACTCTATTCCCTGGTACGTACGAGCCCTTGCTGTTTGGCATACTTGCTCACATTGGGTTCTGTAGAAACACGCTGTTTGTGTGAAAAGTGCTGATTAGATAAGATTCTTGGCCTCTTTAATCAACAGGGCCAGCGTTTAAGATACTGTACCTTTCTTTTATGTCGTTACCAGTGACATTGAAGGGAGCGATTTAGATCATTGTGCCTGAGAGCCTTCCAGGTGTGCCTAAAGGATGGGTTTCATAATAGAACATTGATAGCAATGGGTTTAAATTTCAAGATCTCATTTTTGAGAGACTGGGTCAAAATGTTATGTCCATGATGTGGCATTGAATTTTTGCCGGAGTTTGTTAGCCGCCTTGAGCCCCCTGTGGAGTGAGAAAGGGGGTATAAATGAAGTAAGTTAGTAAATAAATAAATGGCACAACCTGCACTAAAATAATATTTTCCAAAGGAGCTCCTGGTGGCACTGTGGGTTAAACTGCTGAGCTGCTGAACTTGCTGACTGAAAGGTCAGCAGTTCGAATCTGGAGAATGGGGTGAGCTCCTGCCATTAGGCCCAGCTTCTGCCAACATGCAAATATGAGTAGATCCATGTAATCATGCTGGCCACATTACCTTGGAGGTGTCTACGGACAACGCCGGTTCTTCTGTTTAGATATGGAGATGAGCACCACCCTTAGAGTCGGACTCGACTGGACTTAATGTCAAGGAGAAGTCTTTACGTTTTTATTATTCCAAAATCTTCGTCTCCCTGTCATTCCACCTCTTTCATATCAACATACCATATATACTAGAGTATAAGCCAACCTTAACACAAGCCGAGGCATCTAATTTTACCACAAAAAAACAAATTGAAAAACATATTGATTTGAATATAAACCGAGGGTGGGAAATGCAGCTAATACTGGTAAACTTCTAAATAAAAATAGATACCAAAAATTTACATTAATTGAGACATCCATAAGTTAAATGTTTTTGAATATTTACATAAAACTGTAATTTAAGATAAGGCTGTCCAACTCTGATTAAATGACTCAAACCTTCTTCAGTGTAAATGTGCTTACGTATCCTTTCAGTCACTACAGTTTATTTTAACTATACATTTTGGGGGAAATGCTGTGTATATATGAATAAGGAAAATTGAGAAAGACTGGCACCAAGAGAGGAGGAGAGGAATGAGAGCTGGGTTACTGTGTGGCGAGGCGTGGGGCTGAAAGAAGCCCTTCTTTCAGCCTCACGCCTTCCTGCCAGGACCCTCACCCAAGTATAAGCTGAGGAGGGCTTTTTCAGCCCCCAAAAGGGCAGAAAACAAGGCTTATACTCAAGTATATACAGTAGTTTGTATGGAACCCTTCCCTGGGAAGTAAACTTGATGGAAAATAGTTTCAGTGGAATGCATCTGAAGGTCAAATATCCCAAGTCCTTTTCTCTCCTAACTCACAAATCTATACTTCTCAACAGGAAGCAGCGAAGACGGAGAAAAGGATTAAATGGCTGAAACTTCCTTCAGTGTATAGCCATCCTTTTGGAGGACACTTCTGTTTTCTGCCTAAGAGCCAATGCTTTTTAAAAACGTTTTCCTTTGAAAAGAAAGCAGATCTGCTGATACCCAGGAATGGCACAGTTGACAGCTCCGAAGGCAGGGTTCAATCAGGACCTGAACTTGAAGGTGGATGTTGCTACTTTGAGATGTAAATGTTTTGTTTTCCTTTCCTTTTTTGGGGAAACGTGCATTTTCCAATTCCTTTTAAACACCTATTTCTGTGCTTGCTCCCCCCGCCCCATCTGCCCCTAAGTACTTGAAGCATCCTCCAGACAATTTGTAACTATGTAAAATGACTATGTTCTGGTTTCTATATAGGATTGTATCATACTGTACCCTTTTATATTTTGTGTATTACCTGTATGAACGTGTACAATTGTATATACCTAAGCAGCAGGTGGCTGTGTTCCTTGAAGTGGTCTGCTGAGGGCTGTGGTGTTGCAAGCCATATTTCAAAGACTTCACATGTTGCTTAGCTGCTGATGCACTATTGGCTATTTCCCCCAGGTCCCTCTTGTTGTATAAAGTCATTCTTTTCTTTTTGATCGATGGACATTGTTGTTTTGGACCCATTTAACCATTTTGTTTCGTTACTCCAGTTTCCCATTTCTGTGCGGTGCACTTGTCGGAATGTACAGAACCTGAGTCTTCCTTTTAAAAATATACTTGTGAGATGTTAATGTGCTAATCTTGTTTCTAAAGGGGGCAGTTCACTTGGAGATTCCCATTTTTCAGTGAAATGGTCGGGGAGTTAGAGTTGACTTATCAAATGGTGGTAGTCTGTAGGTGTTGTAGGACTCGCTTTCAGGAGAAGTCTTGAAAGACACTGGAATTCTATATGTTTCTGTATGTATGTGTGTTCAAAAAATGATCTTCGACCCCTTCCACATAGCTGAATAAAATCCCACATCTGCTTTGAACGGGGATATATGGCAGTGTGGACTCAAATAACCCTGTTCAAAGCAGATATTCAGGGTTATTCTGCCTTGATATTCTGGGTTATATGGCTGTGTGGAAGGACCCTTAGTTACTAAGTAACTTCTGATCTCACTCGTCTCATCTTTAGGGATTTGCCACCCTTTTTCATGAGGGTTTGACCCATGCAGTCACTCTGAATCTTCTTTTGTGTGTCTGAAAAGAAGCACCTTGATGAAGCAGGCCATGGGTCTAGCTGGGTTTGTGGTTCTCAGAAATCCACATACAACAAAACGCTCTTCAAAATAGATTTGGATCTTTAGTATTTCTTTTAATTGCAGATTATCCCATTTAAGGCTGTGTCAAAGCAACTAGTTCAGTTAGTTAAAGATTGCTGCCAGAAGCTTAAGGGCCGGTGAACAATGCTTTAGAAAAAAGTTTCAATTTAATTCTTTTTTCAGAACTCACAAAGTTACACCATGGACAACACATGGCCATGCCTTCAAACAATACTGTCTCCCCATAGGCAGTAGCTTTCTGAAAGCTAGAGCTTCCATGGTGTTTACAAGGCCTAGCCAAAGCCCCACTCTTCTGATGAAGAGGATCCCTGACTGACTTAGAAATGGGAAGGGATTGCCATGGCAGAGCTGGCTTTGATTCCCATGTTTCATCTCAGTGAAACGCATGTTTGTGTCTGTTTATATAGTTTACCTGATTTTAAAAATGGGAATTTCATCTCTAATCATTGATTTTGCAGCTAAGCTTGGTTAGAGGGAGAGGTGTTCAATAACAACAACAATAACAACAAAAACTTTATTTGTATCCTCCCCCATTTCTCCGAGGAGACTCAAAGCGGTTTACAGCAAAATAACAGTGCAAACCATAAACAATAATTAGATATACAATGAAATTAACTTAAATCAACAAAAATAGTGACACAAAATAATTTAAAAATAAAACAACTTGTTAAATTGACACAGACAACCATCAATCATAAGTAAAAATAAACAGAGTTTATATTATATAAACCAATTAAAACATCCCAGTCACTGCTCTGGTCAAAAAAGTGAAAATCCAATTAAACTTTGTCGCATTTAACTTAGTCCCATTTAAATCCTCCAACCGTTAGATATTTCAATTGCTTCTGAAAAGTCAAAAGCATGGAAAATTGCCTAATCTTCCTGGGGAGGGCATTCCAGAGCCTGGGGGCCACAACTGAGAAGGCCCCCTCCCTCGTCCCTACCAATCGTGCTTGTGACGGAGGTGAGACCGCGAGGAGGGCCTCCCCGGTGGATCTTAATGCTCAAAAAGGTACATAGGGAGAGATGCATTTGCGTAAATAGGCTGGACCCAAACCATAAAGAGCTTTGTAGGTAATATTGGGCCTGGAAACATATAGGCAGCCAGTGGAGCTGTTTTAGTAGGGGAGTGGTACGATCCCTATAATTAGCTCCAGTCAACAAAATGGCTGCAGGTCTTTGTACTAGTTGCACTACATCAAAATAAGCCCCCCCTCCCCTTTTTGGATCTGATAAAGAACATTTATGAACACTGTGAATATGAGTAGTTTTAAAATCTCAAATGGAGATATTGGGGTAGTTTTCTTTGCCCTTATTCTCTTATCCTTCAACTTCCCTTAGGTTTGCATGGAGATCTGAATTGAACAAGTGTGAGCATTGCCAGAAATAGGATTGATAGGATCACCACTTCAGTGATAGGATCTCCACTTCAGAAGGCGCTCAAGTGGTAATAATAATAATAGAACATCTCAGAAGGCATGTTGCCTGATCTTCTCAGCTGCAACATGTCTCTTTACACCAATTTGTTTTGGAAAACTGGAATCTTTGTAAGCCTTTGTGAATCATGTAAATCAGAGTTCGTAACAGAGCAATTTAAGGTTATTTTGAAACGGCAGTACTGGGTCTGTTTCAAATTCCCAATAGATTCTTGACAGTTGTGTATCTAAAGTGCTGGTTTTTCCCATTCAAAATATTTTTTCTACTGTTCTCATCTCTATCATAACATCGCAAATCTAAAATGCAAGGAGAGCTGCAAAAGTAAAGTGAGACCTCAGTATACAGGGGTTGCAATAACAGGTGAAACTGCATGGCTGCTAACTTGATAGTTTGTGGTTTTGGATATCACTTATGGCAGCCTCTCCCAGCCTGGTGTTTTCCAAGAGCTTTGGAGTACAAATACTAATGGGGGTGTTGACCTTCCTGTCTGGAGGTGATGGATATTGCTGTCCAGCACATCTGGAGTACACCAGGCTGGGGAAGGATGGCTGGTGAACGTGTGCCGATACTCCAACTT
This sequence comes from Anolis sagrei, assembly GCF_037176765.1. Lineage (NCBI taxonomy): Eukaryota > Metazoa > Chordata > Lepidosauria > Squamata > Anolidae > Anolis > Anolis sagrei. Next base: position 15,070,574 of record NC_090034.1, on the reverse strand, counting down.
TGCTTCGATTCATCCTTAGAAAACATTTGTATCACTTTGGGCCCTTCCACACAGCCCTATATCCCAGAATATCAAGGCAGAAAATCCCACAATATCTGTTTGAACTGGTTTATCAGAGTCCATACTCAGATAATGTAGGATTTTCTGCCTTGATATTCAGGGATATAGGGCTGTATGGAAGGGTCCAGAATCTCAATAATTCCACATACTGAGCCATAATGAGCCAAAGTTCTGTTCTCCAGGCCTTCCTTTGGAAAGTACAGCACTTGGAGAAGTTAGTTTTTTTGGACTTGAGTGGCTAGAATTTTCTAGTTAGTCTGAAAATGGCATTTGGGTTGTTTAAATTACAAAAAAAAAAAACTCATGGTTTTCATATCTGTGGAATTTCTGGACCCTTTGAAAACACTCCTTTGCAGTGGGCTCCTGCCAGCTGTGCCATGGCTTTTGTAGTTTTCTGAAATAATGTTAGAAATCAAAGATATATGAGACTATCATTTGAAACACAAATCTGTCCCTGCTCTATTGATAGGAAGGAATGCCAGAATCTATTTTTCTACCAGTATAAACCAGAGATGCTCTTCTAGTGGACGAAATGGTTGTGTCGTTCACATACAACTGCTGGAGCTTTTGAAAATACAAGCACTTTAACTCTAAAGTTAAGCTTGCTCTCTCTGAGGAAGATATCTTTCCATATTCACAAATGCAGGCCAATAGCCGACTTCTCTTACTTAGATTTTTTTCCTTTTTGCACTATACTTGGCTGTGTTGTGAGGAGCTGTTCTGTGTTTTTCCAAGACTGGGAAGCTGTGTTTTCAACGAAGGGCAGCGTTTCCTTTGGCCCAATGTACAGGAGGGAGTTTTCCCTAGCCATTGCTTCTGCCTCATCAGTGCTCCGGCCCACATGTATATATTTGCTAAGTAGGCATTTGGCAGGTAGTTTTTCTCCCCTGAAAAGGGATGAATTATTAGGGAAAGCTTGCATTGGAAGCCTCTGGTTCATTGTGAGGCTCATCCACCTGTCTGTGTTCGTTGTCTTGACTGCAGAGGATAAAGGGTTGCTTGGGAAAGGGAGATGGATCTTAACAGTGGCCACTCAACATTAAGTCCTTCTGGTCCATTTCTGAGTCCTGGAACCAGGAATCACACAGTCAGTGATCGCTGCTGCTACTCACATACAGATGCTGCTTAAACCGTCCTATTGCAGTAAAGCAACTGAAAGAGATCCATGAGGTCTGGCTTAAATATACAACCACTAGAGGGGAAAGAATCCAAGTGTCTGGCAATGCAATGCAATTCAACTGCAGTTAATTTGGCCCTCTCTAGGTCCATTTAGACTGCGCCCTCCATTATCTCATGGCCAGTGATGGGTGTTATAGTCCTGCACGTATGTAGGGCTTGATGTTGGGAAAGGTGGTACCATCTTTCTAGTGGGAAACCAAACAGAACAAGGAGGATTTTTAATTGCTCAATTATTTCCCAAGTAAGTTTCATATGTAAATGAGGGGGTAGGAATGTCCTATTCCTTGGAAATAGGTTGAATGTTTTTTTTAAAAAATCATTGGTGAAGCATTAATGAAAACCATTCAAGGCTGCTTTTAAATCAGTGTTTTAGATTGGTTAGTGTGCAATTGTGTGCGTGAAAGAGATAAAGAGAGGGAATGAATTCAGAAAATGATAGAAGACAGATAGGTACTCTGTTTAAATTTAATGGGTGGCAAAAATGGCTGTTTGGATTGGAAAGTAAAATTGGAAACAGCCTTATATGAAATAGCCTTAAAAGAGGGTGTTAAAATTAACGTTAGCTTTAAGTTGCATTAAAAATTCCTTAAAATAGTCAAATCTTTCTGGAAAAGTTGTAGAGGACACGGATACAAGAGAGAAAGGAGATATGATGAGAGTGCTGGGTTGCTGTGAGTTTTCCGGGCTTTCTGGCCATGTTCCAGAAGCATTCTCTTCTGATGTTTTTCCCACATCTATGGCAGGCGTCCCCAGAGGTTGCGAGGTCTGTTGGAATCTAGGCAAGTGGGGTTTATATACGTATCTGTGGAATGTCCAGGGTGGAAGAAAGAACTCTTGTCTGTTTCAGGCAAGTGTGAATGTTGAAATTTGCCACCTTGGTTAACATTTAATGGCCTTGCAGCTTCAAAGCCTGGCTGGTTGCTGCCTGGGGAAATCCTTGGTTGGGAGGTATCAGCTGGCCCTGATTGATTGTTGTCTGGAATGCTAATCAAGGTGGCCAGTTGCAACATTCACATTTGCCTCAAGCAGACAAGAGTCGTTTCTCCCATCCTGGACATTATTCCACAGTTATATAAACCTCACTTGCCTAGTTTCCAACAGATCTCACAACCTCTGAGGATGCCTGCCATAGATGTGGGCAAAGTGTCAGGAGAGAATGCTTCTGGAACATGGCTAGACAGTCCGGAAAACGCACAGCAACCCAATGATTCTGGCCATGAAAGCCTTCAACAACACAGTCAGAGTGTTCTTTGCCACAGGCCTGGTTTTTGTTTTTAATGTATTTTATTTTTAAATGAAACTTGAATGAATTTGAAATGTTTGGTTCTGTTTAATGAATTGTCTGATCTTGCACAGCGGTAGGCATAACCTAATGGTAAGTGGTACTGATTTATGTGTATATAAAAGGTTTGCTCTATTTGTAAATGAGGAAATGTATGTGACAGAATCATAGGGGAGCGGTTTTCCTATTGGAATTTAATGCAGGTATGAAGTTTATGGCAATATGTTAGTTCATGAAATTTCAGGTTGAATTTGTCTTTAAATGATGTACATTTAAAAACTGTAAAATTTCTACTGTAAAATTTCACCTAGTGTGATTCAAGACTGCTTGTAATTTAAAGAACCTTATTTAATACTCGAAATAAAATAAAGGTATATATTTATAAACCTGGTCTCGGATGATAATTCTGCCATTTAATCTACGCAATTGATATGGCTCTCACAGTACTCTCTCTTTTAGAATAGGTTTAATTCCAGGTCTTTCATATATGTGTATGTGTGTGTGTGTATGCAAATTTAAGAAAATATCCTAGTTGTACAAAATTATCCTTAACCCTTAATTCTGAACGAGGTTATACCCTGCAACGCACTCCACAAATGTCATACAATGGTTAAACTCACCACATTAGAAGGAGTAGCATATCTATATTTTCTAATGCCTGTCCTCAAAAGGTTTTATGTTGACATATTTAACTAATCTTGCTCCAAAGCTGGTCTTACTACTTCAATCAGCCTGAAATATTTCTTCAGAGGTCTTTATTACAACACTTGCTTAGGTACCCAGCAAAGAGGATTCTGTAATGGTAAATATTTAAAATATTCTTTGTTTGGTTTTGGATTTTATAAACGGTCCTATTATATAATGCATGGGGATGTGGGCAAACTAAAATTCCTATCATCCTCCATTTTTGACCCCAAACCCCGTAAGTATTTTAAGTTAGTCACGATAGGTATATGTACTAAGTTTGGTACAGATCCATTATTGGTGTGGTTTATATTGCTCTTTAATTAGGGGTTAACTATATACCCCCATCATCCTGCAATGACACAGTGGGTTTAACCCTTGTGCCAGTAGGACAGAGGTTTGAATCCGGGGAGAGTGCGGATGAGCTCCCTCTGTCAGCTCCAGCAACCCGTGCGGGGACATGGGAGAAGCCTCCCACAAGGATGGTAAAATATCAAAACATCCAGACGTCCCCTGGGCAACATCCTTGCAGACAGCCAATTCTCTAACACCAAAAGTGACTTGCAGCTTCCCAAGTTGCTTCTGACATTTAAAAAATTCCTGTCATTGCCCCCCAAACAGAAACAGTTTGTTAAAGTTGGTCATGATAGGCATGTGTGCCAGTTTTGATCTGGATGTATTGCCAATAAGGTTCACAGTGCTCTCTGTAGTTGGTGGACTTTAACGCCCATCATCTTCTGTCATTGCTCCCCAGACCCTGCCAGTATTTAAAGTTGGTTGTGATGGGTCTGTGTAGCAAGTTCAGTTCAGATCCGCAGTCGGTGGGATTCACAGTGCTCTCTGGAAATGAAAGCTGTCTTGTAAATCACCCATATACATATACACAAACACATTTTCACTTTTATTATATACTGGCTTAGGTAACCTGCAAGGCCTGGGTTAGATATTTGGTGATTTATAACACTATTTATTTGAAAAAGTTGTTCTTTTGGGCTTTATGAATGGTTCCATTAAGAAAATGCATAAGGATGTGGACTACAACTCACATGCCAGGTTATTCCGTTTCAAACCCCACCAGTACTTAAAAATTGGTCATGTTGGGTATGTGTGTCAAGTTTGGTCAAGATCCGTCAATGGTGGGGGACACAGAACTGTCTGGATGCAGGGTGAACTGCAACTCCCATCATATTGGGTCAGATATCCCAAAACCCCTCCAGTATATTCTATTGGTCATGAGTCTTTGCCGAGTTTGGTCCAGATCTGTCATCAGTGGGGGTCTCGGCTCTTTGGAAGTGGGAGCCAATAGGAAATTGCCCACAAACATGCACCGCCAGAGACGCAGAGACATTCACTATTATTAGAAATATTATTATTATTATTATTATTATTAGATATACTATTATTAGATACATTCACTATTATTAGATATAGATAAGCCTTTGTTGCAAAAAAGCTAAGAATAAGATATGGAATCCGCATCCCCTACATTCTTATAATTTGCAGGAAATGTCTGGAAATTGGCACCGGCTGAACTCAGGAGGAGAGCTTTGCTGGGATGAACAAGATCCCTGTGGAACTTAATCACGGAGAAGGCAGCGCAGCTGGTCAGAAGCAACCGGACTGGTTTTGAGGTTTGGCTCACATTCAGCCAAAATGCCACAAATCCTTGCCCATTTCTCCTTCCTCCCTTCGCTCTCTCTGGGATTTAGCTGTTCTTAGTCCAGCCGGAGGTCACCAAACATTGAAACGCTCTTTAACGCTAACCTCGCTTCCAAGTTACTTTTGAGGATCATATTTCAATCTCTATATCTTACGTTATAGAACATTTTAGCCTTTCCACCAAACAATGGTAATGAAATTCTTTGCCTGTTGGAACTCTGGAGTTCTCCTTTTGCCATATATATATACGCATACACACACACACACACACACACACACTAGTTTGGGGACTCAGCGGTGCCAGGATTATTTGAGAAGGGCATTGTTTGTGCTTAAAGTTTTATCTAGATCAATGTAGGCTGGGTTCAGTGAGTGCGGGTGAACTAGGATTACCATATATAAGTTCCATCATCCATGGTCCATCCTCCTCCAAACCCCACCAGGATGTAGAGTGGGCCATGGGGGCTCTGTGTACTAAGTTTGGTTCTGATCCATCATTGGTTTGGGTCACAGTGGTCCCAGGAAATGAGTAAAGGTACTGCATGTCCCATTGTCCGTGTTCAATCCTCCTTCAAACAACACCAGGATGTAGAGTGAGTCATGGGGCTCTGTGTGCCAAGTTTGATTTTGAATAGTCTTTGGTGTCGGTCGGAATGCTCTCAGGAAGTGAGTAAAGGTACTGCAAGTCCCATCATCCATGGTCTATCCTTCAAACTGTACCAGGATATAGAGTGGATCGTGGGGGCTCTGTGTGCCAAGTTTGGTCTTGATCTGTCATTGGTGATGGACACAGTGGTCTCATGAAGTTTGTGGAGGTACTGCAATTCCCATCATCCAGGTGAATCCCCCTTCAAATCACAACAGGATGTAGAGTAGGTCTTGGTGACTCTGTATGCCAAGTTTGATTTTGATCAGTCATTGAATGAGGGTTGCAGTGGTCTTAGGAAGTGAGTGAAGGTACTGCAAGTCCCATCATCCATGGTCCATCCTTCTGACCCTGTTCAGAAGATTTCATCTCACTTTCTGTCCTTATGATCATTGGATTTTGAAAAAAATGGCTTGTTGTGGAAACAAGGATTGGTGATAAAGCTTCAGTGGAGACACCTTTTTCTCATGATAACTACCTGGAGTGAAATTCCCTCCCGAGGGATAGATTTCTCTCACTTCCTATTGCCTCATCCCTGTTCTTAACTATGAGCATATGCCAGAATACAAGGATTCGTGCTGGGTTCACACAGGGTCAACCTGATACCTTCAGAAAACCTATAAGCAGGATCTTGGAACATCACCCTTCTGCTTGTGGTTATTGGCAAGTGGTCTACAGTAGTGTCCCTAGTCTTTGTCTCAGTTGGCAACTTCCTGTGCCATACGAGCCATACCTTTGCATTGATCTATGCCCCAAGCCACTATTTGCTTATTTGCATCCAGATCCTGTTGGAAGACGTTCGCATTAGGAAATACTGAGGTGCATCATTGCCAGATCCTTTTAGTCTACCTACTCTTGTTGGAGATTTGCTATTTAGTTAGGAAAGCCCTTAAGATTCAAAGCTGGAGGCGGACTTGAAGAGAATGGGGCCTTGAATTTCCTCCTTCCATGGATGCTTTGTTGTAATGATCACAAATTATAATGCACTGTGAAAGCAGCATAAAAGCAGGAATGGGGGATTTGGTCTTCCGGAGGTTTTAAGTTACTGCATTCCCTTCTTTTCTATGTGTGAGGCTGATGGGACTTGCAGGCTAAAACATCCAGAGCAGAGCTTTCCAAACTGTGTATCACAACAGGTTAGTGTGTTGGCTCCAGTGTGTAGGTTCGCCTTATGAACGTTGTAAGAAATCTCTTGAGTATATGTAAAATAAGCATGTTGTTGTTGTTGTTGTTCATTCGTTCAGTCGTCTCCGACTCTTCGTGACCTCATGGACCAGCCCACGCCAGAGCTCCCTGTCGGCCGTCACCACCCCCAGCTCCTTCAAGGTCAGTCCAGTCACTTCAAGGATGCCATCCATCCATCTTGCCCTTGGTCGGCCCCTCTTCCTTTTGCCTTCCACTTTCCCCAGCATCATTGTCTTCTCTAGGCTTTACTGTCTCCTCATGATGTGGCCAAAGTACTTAAACTTTGTCTCTAGTCTCCTTCCCTCCAATGAGCAGCCGGGCTTGATTTCCTGGAGGATGGACTGGTTGGATCTTCTCGCAGTCCACGGCACTCTCAGCACTTTCCTCCAACACCACAGCTCAAAAGCATCGATCTTCCTTCGCTCAGCCTTCCCTAAGGTCCAGCTCTCACATCCGTAGGTGACTACAGGGAATACCATGGCTTTGACTAGGCAATGGATCTTGGTTGCCAGTCTGATGTCTCTACTCTTTACTATTATATCGAGACAGGACATTGCTCTCCTCCCAAGGCGTAAGCGTCTCCTGATTTCCTGGCTACAGTCTGCATCTGCAGTAATCTTTGCGCCTAGAAATACAAAGTCTGTCACAGCCTCCACATTTTCTCCCTCTATTTTCCAGTTATTTCTAAAAATATGAGAGGTTTTCAATATGAGAGGTTTTCATAAGAGATGTTGTGTCATTTCAATTTATGTCTCTCAATACATCTCTTATAACAATTGATTTAACTTCTGCCATGCTGCTGAAACTTATTTACTGTGTTGCAAAACAATGCATGTCTAAAAAGTCTGAAATTATTTGAAAACCCTGGTCTATACGGGCTGAGAACAGTGGTATATAAGCAAAGTAAATAAAGGTTCCTCATTTTCAATCAAGTGGGAAACATTTCTATGGGTCCACCATGAAAGAAATGCAAATGATTTGACCTTAAGAAATTTTTCCCTTGAATGGCTGTTTGTATGAGAAAAATAAGTGGGAAGAGTCTGGGTCCTCTTCCTTGATTCATAACTATAGTGTCTAGATCAGTGGTTCCCAACCTTTTTTTTTTAACCAGGGACCACTTGACCAGGGACCACTCTCCAACATTAGCACCAAAAGGGTTACGAATCAGTTTTTGGTCAACGTTAGATTCGGTTTGGTTTATTTGGGGTGCTGATTTAGAAAATGGCATTGGCTAGACCACATCAGCTCCAGTTTCTTATGTAGAACATATGCCATCCAGTAGGTGCCATCTGCTCACCCACAGAAAATTATATTTAATAAGAGCTGATGTGGTCTATCTAATGCAATTTTTTGAATCAACTGCCCAAATAACCCCAGGGACAGGCCCAAAAATGAAGACACCAAGGCGGCTGCGCTTCCAAGTGCCACATGGAATGGCTCCGCTTGGGAAGGGAGGAGAAGCAGCAGTCAGGAGGCTTGTTGTTGCGCCTTTTGTAGGTGATCAGCCTCTACCCTCCCAACATCCCCATTGCCTCGGCACTATAAAAGAGCTTCACGAAACCAGTTGCTCTTGTTACAACAGTGTAGTAACAGAGCGGCCACAGACCATATTTTAGTTCTTGGGGACCACTGGTGGTGCACAGACCACAGGTTGGGAACCACTGGTCTAGATCGAGAAGAAGTTATGGTTCCCCTCTCTTCGGCTTTGGTCAGACACCTAGAATCACACCTTGTGTCCAATTCTGGGCACTACAATTTAAGAGAGATATAGACAAGCTGGAACATCAGAGGAGGGCAACTAAAATTGTCAAAGGTCTGAAGACATTAATCCCTCTGAGGAACGGCGTAAAGTGTTGGGCATGTTTAGTCTCAGCAGAGAAGGCTGACAAGCAACATGAGAGCCATGTTTCAATATCTGAAAGGCTGTCATAAGGAAGGGGGAGCAGGCTTGTTTTCTGATGCCCTGCAGATAGATAGATAGATGGATAGATAGATAGATAGATAGATAGATAGATAGATATTGATAGATTTACAGTCTTTATATTCCGTCCCCGGTGGCGCAGTGGGTTAAACCCCTGTGCTGGCAGGACTGAAGACCGACAGGTCACAGGTTCGAATCCGGGGAGAGGCGGATGAGCTCCCTCTATCAGCTCCAGCTCCTCATGCGGGGACATGAGAGAAGCCTCCCACAAGGATGATAAAAACATCAAATCATCCAGGCGTTCCCTGGGCAACATCCTTGCAGACGGCCAATTCTCTCACACCAGAAGCGACTTGCAGTTTCTCAAGTCGTTCCTGACACGACAAAAAAAAAAAACCCTCAGGGGACTCAGGATGAATTGCAATGTACATATACATAGCAAACATTCAATGCCAATTAGGCATACAACATATATAGACAGACACACAGAAGCAATTTAACATTTCAGCTATTCTAGCTTCATGACTAGGACTCAATGGAGCCATGGGTTCAAATGACATGAAACGAGATTCCACTTGAACTTCCTGACTATAAGAACTATCCAACAGTGGAACTCTCTGCCTCAGAGTGTGTTGGAATCTCCCTCCTTGGAGGCTTTTAAACAGAGGGTGGTTGGTTATTAGTCAAGGGTGCTTTGATTGTACTTTTCCTACATGGGAGGGGGTTGGACTAGATGGCCCATGTGGTCTCTTCCCTCTATGCTTCTATGCCTCCCTCCCTTGTGCAGGGCAAATGCCAGGATCTGTGAGAGACCTGTTGATGCTGTAGATAACTGTGGAACCACATGGCACAGCAGGACTTTTTGTCATAATATTGCAACCGCTGCACACACACACACACACACACATATCCATTTGGTTTTATTTACAGAAGCCTCTGCCAAGCCAAACTCCACCCTTCTCACCTGTTAGTGCATTAAAGTGACGTGTCCTAGCCTGAGCCTGCAGTCGCCTGGAGAAGCATTGCTTGAAGTTCTGGAGGCCACTTCCTTTCTTGCCACTGGGCCAGTTCTGATTTGGGGTGCAGGCCGGCCTGGGATGGCTAAGGATGCTGCTGGCACACGTTCCATGGCTAGGTAGGCATTAGCTTAATTTTATGGCATTCAATTGGAAAGCATGCGGGTGGGTGAAAGTCATTCATGTTGGGACGTATGATCTGAACATTTTCCCCATGCATCTATCTATGCACAGCAGAGGGTTGGACAGGGTGGCCCTTGTGGTCTCTTTCAACTTTGTAATTCTATTACAACTACTACTACTTTTTTTTGTCATGTCAGGAGTGACTTGAAAAACTGCAAGTCGCTTCTGGTGTGAAATAATTGGTCGTCTGCAAGGACATTGCCCAGGGGATGCCCGGATGTTTTGATGTTTTATCATCCTTGTGGGAGGCTTCTCTCATGTCCTCGCAATGGGGAGCTGGAGCTGATAGAGGGAGCTCATCTGCACTCTCCCCGGATTCGGACCTGCAACCTTCTGGTCTTCAGTCCTGGTGGCACAGGGGTTTAACCCACTGTGCCACCGGGGGCTCCACTGCTACTACTACGACGACTACTATTCTGCTTTATTCCCTTAAACGAGCCAGTCCTCCGTATCCATTTAGATTTCCTCTCTCAGATAAAAGATACTGGCATTGACCAGGTAGTTTTGCCCACTTTGAAGATTTTCCAAACTATGGCTTGCTCAGAAATAGAGAATCCCTATCCATCAATAGTATCTTTCTTGTAGTAGAGCATGAACTCCATATCTGAGGGATATTGTTCCTGAACTTATAGTGGATACAGAAGAATGTGGATAATAGTGAACACTATTGATGTCAATACTTCTAACATAGAGTCGCCTTAGAGGAGGTATCCTTTCTAGGATTTTGCTAGACCCCCAAAGAGTGAAAGCGTGCCATAGAATCATCTGGAGCATCTAGAACATTCCCAGACCTCACAACCTCTGAGGATGCCTGCCACAGATGCAGGCAAAACGTCAGGAGGGAATGCTTCTGAAACATGGCCATACAGCCTGAAAAACCTACAACAACCCAGTGATTCCGGCCATGAAAGCCTTTGACAACACAATTCCCAGAGAGGACATATTTTAGGGAGGAAATTAGGTGAAACCGTGAGTCCCAATCTTGCAGACACCAGGATTGCACTGTATTATACAGGTCACTTTGAATAGGCTTGCTTGGAGCACCATGGGCTGCTATAGCCATGATGGCTCTAATACTGCACATTAAATTTCATATTTATTCCAACCAACTCCTTTTACTGACTTTTTTTTTTTTGGTCGTGTCAGGAGCGACTTGGGAAACTGCAAGTCACTTCTGGTGTGAGAGAATTGGCCGTCTGCAAAGACGTTGCCCAGGGGACGCCCGGATGTTCTGATGTTTTACCATCCTTGTGGGAGGCTTCTCTCATGTCCCCACATGAGGAGCTGGAGCTGATAGAGGGAGCTCATCCGCGCTCTTCCCGGCTTCGAACCTGCAACCTGTTGGTCTTCAATCCTGCTGGCTCAGGGGTTTAACCCACTGTGCCATCAGGAGCTCAATATTGGCTCAATATAGAAATGCAGTAACAACTAACAACTTGTAACTTAATGGCTTGATTTTTTTTCTGGCACAAGGGAAATACAAGTAATGTACAGATATGTATACATAAAGAAACCATGTATGTATATATGCAACTCTTTACAATTCCTCAAAAGAGATGCCACAAAGTAATCATTCCTTCGATGCTTAGTAGGCTCTATGTAACAGTTGAAAGAATTATTACTTTGTGGCATCTCTTTTGAGGAATTGTGAAGGGTTGCATATATACATAAGGGAAATACGAACATCCTTTCCCGTCTCAACTTGGAAATAGCTTAGCGCAGTTCTTTGCTTCTTATTTGGCATTCAAAATCTTAAATTATCATCCTCATCTACCTCTCGTGGTCCTTGAAATCACCATGAAAGCAAGAGAAGCCAATCAACTTTGTGCCAAAGAGGCAAGACACTCTGTGAATCTGGATCTACACTGTCATAAAATCCAGATTACCTGCTTTGATCTGGATTATATGGCAGTATAGACTCATATAATCCAGTTCAAATCAGATAATGTGAATTATCTCATTTGGCAAATCTGGATTATATGGCAATGTAGATCCATCCTGAAGTTCCCTTTGTAGTGTTGCAAGCTGCAACAATGGAAACGTCATGTTATCTTTTGTCTGCATAACAGAGCAGAATCCAGACTAAATGCAATGTTACACCGATGTAACTTCATGTACAAGGAGGAGAAGGACAATGGCTGATTAGATATCCAAGCAAACAAACAAAACAATTGTGTGTGTGTGTGTGTGTGTGTGTGTGTGTAGGACAGGGCATTCCATAGCCGAGGGGCCACCACTGAGAAGGCCGTCTCTCGTCCCCACCAGCCGTACTTGAGACGAAGACGGGATGGAGAGCAGGGCCTCCCCAGATTATCTTAAAGTCCTAGGAGAGTCATAAGGGGAGATGAGTTCGGACAGGTAAGTTGGGCCAAAACCATTTAGGCTAAAGCCAGCACTTTGAATTGTGCCCGGTAGCAAAATGGCAGCCAGTGGAGCTGGCGTAACAGAGGAGTTGTATGCTCCCTGAGTGCCGCTTCTGTTAGCAATCTGGCTGCCATCCGTTGGACCAATTGACACTTCTGGACAGTCTTCAAAGGCAACCCCACGTAGAGTGCGTTGCCGTAGTCTATACGGGATGTAACCAGAGCATGGACTACCGTGGCCATATATATGGTGTGTGTGTATATGTGTGTGTTTGTGTGTATAGATAGATAGATAGATAGATAGATAGATAGATAGATAGATGGTATATATCTATCTACAGTATATATATCTATATAAATAAAAATGTAATGTTAGTTTGTGGGATTAAAATAACACAAAAACCACTGGACGAATTGACACCAAATTTGGACACAATACACCTATCAGACCAACGAGTGACCATCACTCATAAAAACACTAAAAAAGACACAGCGAAAGAGACTTCAAAAGCCTAAAAATAAAAAATAGAGTGCATGCACAAAACCATACACACACATATATACACGCAAACACACATATATACACATATATACACACAAAACATATACACAGGCTGGACCACAGCAACGCATGACAGGGGACGGCTAGTGTATGTGTGTGTGTATATATATATTTGTTTAAGTGGCTGAGGGGGAAAGGAAGGGGCCTGAGGCTGTTAGGAATTGTGGGAGTTGAAGTCCAAAACACCTGGAGGACCAAAGTTTGTCCATGCCTGTACTAAGCTGTATATAAAAATGAGTCTCTTTTATGGAGGGAAAAATAAACATAAATAAACATAAACATAACAACAGTAATAATAATTGAATTCGTTACTTGGGTGCTATCTCCAAGATACCTTGTTATGAAATTTGGGTATTCAAAAATCCAAAACACTCCTGGCCCCAAGCATTTCAGATAAGGAATATCCAACCTGTACCGTTAAAACATGCAAAGGACCAACACTGAAATGGAACTCAACCTTTGTTAACATTTCATAACAATTTGGAATTATTGAGCACAGTGGAGGATAGAAAGATATAATCAAAAATCATGTGGACTAAGAGCAAAAAAGAAATGTCTAATGTAAATGTTTATAGGCTTCAGATCCCTTTTTCAGAGGGATCCGTTATATCTTGACCAGTTATTTCTAACTTAGGAGCCCCCGGTGGCACAATGGGTTAAACCCTTGTGTCTGCAGGACTGAAGACTGACAGGTCAAAGGTTCGAATCCGGGGAGATTGCAGATGAGCTCCCTCTGTTAGCTCCAGCTCCCCGTGCGAGGACATGGGAGAAGCCTCCCACAAGGATGGTAAAACATCAAAACATCCTGGCATCCCCTGGGTGACATCCTTACAGACGGCCAATTCTCTCACACCAGAAGCGACTTGTAGTTTCTCAAGTCACTCCTAACATGAAAAAAAACTTTAACAAACAGAAACAGTTTGTTAAAGTTGTTTATGACAGGCATGTGTGTCAGGTTTGATCTGTATCCATTGCCCGTAAGGTTCACAGTGCTCCCTGGATGTTGGTGGACTTTAACTCCCATCATCCTCTGTCATTGTTCCCCAGACCCTGCCAGTATTTAAAGCTGGTTATTAATGGTCTGTGTAGCAGGTTCGGTCCAGATCCACAGTCGGAGGGACTCACAGTGCTCTCTGGAAGTGAGAGCTGTCTTGGAAATCACCCATATACATATACACAAACACACTTTCACTTTCATTATATACTGACTTAGGTAACCTGCAAGGCCTGGGTTAGGTATTTGGCAATTTATAATGCTATTTATTTGAAAAAGTTGTTTTTGGGCTTCATGAATGGTATAATTAAGAAAATACATAAGGATGTGGACTACAACTCACATACCAGTACTTAAAGTTGGTCATGTTGGGTATGTGTGTCAAGTTTGGTTGAGATCCATCAATGGTACTGTCTGGATGTAGGTTGAACTACAACTCTCATCATACTGGTTCAGTCCTCCCCAAACCCCTCTAACATAGTCTATTGGTCATTGGGAGGCGGGGTCTGTGTGCCAAGTTTGGTCCAGATTCATCATCGGTGGGGGTCTCAGGGCTTTTTGGAAGTGGGAGCCAATAGGAAATTGCCCACAAACATGCACCGCCACAGACGCACATAAATTCACTATTATTAGATATAGATAAGCCTTTGGTGCAAAAAAAAAAAAAAGAGAGAGCTAAGAATAAGATTTTATATGGAATCTGCATCCCCTACATTATTATAATTTGCCAGAAATGTCTGGAAATTGGCACTCCCGACACAAAAATAAATCTAACTTGACTCAATGGGATTCACTTGGTATGTCATGCTGAAAGAGATACTGTAGGCGGGGAGGTAATTCTGGGCTTTCTATAATGAGACTGAAAATGAGGTCCTTACACCTTTGACCTGAAATGGTACAGCCCTCTCTATCCCTATGTAGGACTCGTCCATATTCATTTCCCCACCTGCAGAAGCTAGGCTTAAAGTGAGTTGACCCCTGATCTTGATGAACTGCTGGTTTTCTTGGCAACCCACTTGGTGTCCTCTTTCTCAAAACAGCCCATTGGTTGATGCAGGAACCTTCTTCGGGTAGGAGATCCACCAAGTGAGATCCTGTGTCTTCAATTCCGTCAACAATGAAGGCCAAAAGCAAAGGGGCCAAATCCCGACACGTTGCCAAGGAGGACACTTTGCACCAAGAAATGACCCAGAGGAAGGAGGAACCTCTCAAGTGTTCGCGGCGCAAAGAGAAACGCAACGAGGAGAGCCAGAAGGCCACCACCAGATCTGCCAAAGAGCTCCCTTGGAGCAGTAAAGACCGGCGCCTGCGGAGGCTGGAGAGCAACGAGCGCGAGAGGCAGCGCATGCACAAGCTCAACAACGCCTTCCAGGCCTTGCGGGAGGTCATCCCTCACGTCCGGGCAGAGAACAAGCTCTCCAAAATTGAGACACTCACCTTGGCAAAGAACTATATTAAGTCGCTCACCTCGACAGTTCTCAGGATGTCCAGCGGGCACCTCCCTGCCGTTGAAGCCCCTGCTTCTGGTGGCAAATCCAAACTATACGAACACTATCAGCAGCAGTGTGAGGACGAGGAGGAACCCAAGGACCAGCTTCAGAAATACTCCACCCAGATCCACAGCTTCAGACAAGGCAGCTGAAGTTAGCGGCTGGCCCTTGGGGCTTAGAAAGTATCACCCATAGAATGTGACTTCTCAAGGCGCCTTCCCCACCACAGGATTCAAGGAGGTCCTTGTTAAATGCTCTTTGTTTGTTTGTGTCAGTTTTCTGATGAGAATTCAAAAGTTGGTAAGGTAAAGGTTTTTCCCTGACACTAAGTCCAGTAGTGTCCGACTCTGAGGGGTGGGGCTCATCTCCATTTCTAAGCCGAAGAGCCAGCGTTGCCCATAAACACCTCCAAGGTCATGTGGCTGGTATGACTGCATGGAGCGCCGTTACCTTCCTGCTGGAGTGGTACCTATTGACCTACTCACATTTGCATGTTTTTGAACTGCTGTTTTGGCAGAAGCTGGGGCTGACAGCGGGAGCTCACGCCGTTCCCCGGATTTGAACCTGCGACCTTCCAGTTAGCAAGTTCAGTAGCTCAGCGGTTTAACCCGCTGCACCACTGGAAGTTCCTGTGGTACTGTATATGTAATATACAATGGGGAGCAAAATGAACTGATAGGAGCCTGCCAGTTAGCAATCACATTGCCTATTTTTTATTTTTCCATTTTTCTTCCTGACTGAAACTTAACTTTCTGTGGTTCTTGTGAATACTCAATCCCCATTGTGCCATTTTCCCAGAATTGCTGCTGCGGTCTTTCAGTCAACAAGCTCAGCAGCTCAAAGGTTTAACCCACTGCACCACCAGGGGTTTGTGTGTGTATGTGTGTGTGTGTCTATACATATATATATATATATATACACACACACATACATATATACACACACATGCACATGCGGTTCCCAAGTGACAAACATCTGACATTTACGCCCCATCCACACAGCTGAATAAAATCCCACCTTTTCTGCTTTGAATTGGGATAAATGGCAGTGTAGATTTAGATAACACAGTTCAAAGTGGTTATGGTGGGTTATTCTGCCTTGATATCCTGAGTTATATGGCTG
This sequence comes from Anolis sagrei, assembly GCF_037176765.1. NCBI lineage: Eukaryota > Metazoa > Chordata > Lepidosauria > Squamata > Anolidae > Anolis > Anolis sagrei. The sequence continues at coordinate 15,054,228 of NC_090034.1, read as the reverse complement.
TGTGGAAGAGCCCTTAGTTAAGAACCGGGCTGAAACAACAGAAAGCAAGAAATCTGTCCCTTGGAAGGGGAATCCACTCCTGGAAGAGTTGTCATGGGGAAAAAGGGGTCTCCACTGAAGCTTTATCTCCAATCCTTGTTTCCACAACAACCCACATCTTTCAGAATCCAATTCTCACAGGGACAGAAAGTGAACAGGGGCATAGACAGCACCGCAAACACCATAGGGGTGTCAACCCTTCCCTATGCAATCCAAAGCTTTAAATATTTTGACTTTAAAAATGTACTTGTTCCAACTTATATACAAATTCAAATTCAGAACAGAACCTATCTTGTTCATAACATGGGGACTACCTGTAAACACACACACACACATACAGTATACTCATACTAAGATAGTTACACTGGATCCAACTGAATTGAAGAGAGGTATTGACAAGCTGGAATGTGTCCAGAGGAGAGCGACTAAAATGATCAAGGGTCTGGAGAACAAGCCCTATGAGGAGTGGCTTAAAGAGCTGGGCATGTTTAGTCTGAAGAAGAGAAGGCTGAGAGGAGGCATGATAGCCATGTATAAATATGTCAAGAGGAAATCATAGGGAGGAGGGAGCAAACTTGTTTTCTGCTGCCCTGGAGACTAGGACGCAATGGAACAATGGCTTCAAACTACAAGAAAGGAGATTCCATCTGAACATGAGGAAGAACTTCCTGACTGTGAGAGCCGTTCAGCAGTGGAACTCTCTGCCCTGGAGTGTGGTGGAGGCTCCTTCTTTGGAAGCTTTTAAACAGAGGCTGGATGGCCATCTGTCGGGGATGTTTTGAATGTGATTTTCCTGCTTCTTGGCAGGGGGTTGGACTGGATGGCTCATGAGGTCTCTTCCAACTCTGTGATCCTGCAATGGTACACCTGATGTCAACAAAGGAAATGGGGACCTTAAGCTCAACTGCTTGACTGTCTGCTTTTCTATTGACTTTGTGCCCTAGCAGGACTCCAGCCCTTATGCCCAGATTTGTGCCTATCTGTACAAATGCATATGTGCAACTCATTGTGTTCTTTGTATTAATTTGGAAATGGCCACCAAAGTTTGGCGTAAGACAGCATTGTGTAATACACAAACACAGGTATTGTTCCTGGCTTTATCACTAGGCTATTAATTCCTATGTATGTACCCTGAAGCCAAATATGTGATCTTGGAAAGGATTTTTAGTATTTATCTATGAACGGCACCTAATAGAATGAAGCCTGTTTAGGTGCTGTCTTTTTACAAACTGTACATAATACTATTGCATTGTTTTTGCAACTGATAAAAATAAGAGATGTTAGTGTATATTTAATTCTCTTTGATTGAAAGGAGGACATGATTAAGTCAAAGTGATTCTGAGCCAATGTGAAGCTCTTCCGGGGAAAATATATGACAGTACTGTGACAGGCAATAAAAGAATTAAAGGAAATATTAAAAGCAAAGAGACTAAGTTTCCATATTGTCTATTCATGTGGTCCAGTTTCTTGAGTTCATTGTCAAAGACAAGTTCAAACTCTAAACTAAACAAGTTTTGTTAATGCAGCTGGTTTATATGGAGCGCCCTTTCCAAAAGAGGCCAGGGAGAAGAATATATTTAAGGAGAGTGTACTTAATAGTTCCTTCACTGGATTAAAAAAAAGAACTTTTATATAAATCAGCATTTGTCAACTTGGGGATCGGGACCCCTGGGGGGCTCACGAGGGGGTATCAGAGGGGTCGCCAAATACTATCAGAAAACACTGTATTTTCTGTTGGTCCTGGGTGTTCTGTGTGGGAAGCTTGGCCCAATTCCATTGTTGGTGGGGTTCAGTGCTCTTTGATTGTAGGTGAACTATAAATCCCAGCAACTACAACTTCCAAATATCAAGGTCTATTTTCCCCAAACCTCCACCAGTGTTCACATTTGGGCATACTGAGTATTTGTGCCAGGTTTGGTCCAGATTCTTCATTGTTTGAGTCCACAGTGCTCTCTGGATATAGGTGAACTACAACTCCAAAACACAAGGTAAGTTCCCATCAAGCACTTCTAGTATTTTCTGATGGTTGTGAGAGTTCTGTGTGCCAAGTTTGGTTCAATTCCATCGTTGATGGAGTTCAGAATGCTCTTTGATTGTAGGGGAACTATAAATCCCAGCAACTACAACTCCCAAATGTCAAGGTCTATTTACCCCAAACTCCACCACATTTGGGCACATTGAGTATACATGCCAACTTTGGTCCAGATCCATCATTGTTTGAGTCCACAGTCCTCTCTGGATATAGGTGAACTACAACTCCAAAACACAAGGTAAGTGCCCATCAAGCACTTCTAGTATTTTCTGTTGGTTGTGAGAGTTCTGTGTGCCAAGTTTGGTTCAATTCCATCGTTGGTGGAGCTCTTTGATTGTAGGTGAACTATCAATCCCAGCAACTACAACTCCCAAATGACAAAATCAATCCCCTCCCTGCCCAACCCCACCAGTATTAAAATGTGAGTGTATCAGGTATTTGTGCCAAATTTGGTCCAGTGAATGAAATGACATCCTGCATATCAGATAGTTACATTACGATTCATAACAGGAGCAAAATGACGAAAATAATTTTATGGTTGGGGGTCACCACAACATGGGGAACTGTATTAAGGGGTCGCGGCATTAGAAATGTTGAGAACCACTGACAGGACCTCACAGCCTCTGGGAATGCCTCCCATAGATGCAGGCGAAACGTCAGGAGAGAATGCTTCTGGAACATGGCCATACAGTCCGAAAAACGTACAGCAACCCAATGATTCTGGCCATGAAAGCCTCAATGACACCACTGATATAAATGATCTACTGATGTGGAGTCAAGGTACAGATGTTTTTGGGTGGGTATGTGTGCTTCTTAACAGCTAATACTATAATTGTAGGGTATTCAGATTTCCTTTTTAGTTTTGTCTCCTCTGTTATGTTCATTCCCCGTGGGAAAAGCCAAGAAAGCAAACCCTTATTGCAGGTAGAAAAAACCCAGCTGCTTCTGAAAAGATCAATAATGGGCTAAATCATTTCTGAAGTACTTTAATTGCAAAGTCAACAAACCTTGGCTTATTTCTGAAGGAACAGGGAGAACAACGGCACACAGTTGTTATGACGCAATTGAGAGTAAGGAGATTGGGAGGGGAAAGGAAAGATTGGGAGTCCAGAGAAAGAAATGGTGTCAGTCTTAAGAACAATGCCTTCTGTCTCCTTGAGGGTTGGACAAGACCAAAACAGCCACCTTGTCTATTCTACCACACAGGAATACACTATCAAAGCACTCCCAACAGATGGTCATCAAACCTCTGTTTACTACACCACCCTCCACTCCCCAACAACAGGAAGTTATTTCTAATGTTCAAGTGGAATCTGTTTTCCAAATAGATTTGAACCCATTGCTCTATTGTGTCCTGGACTCCAAAGCAGCAGAAAACAAACTTGCCTCCTTCCTCAATGCAACATCCTTTCAAATATCTAAACCAGTGTTTGTCAACTTGAGGGTTGGGACCCCTGGGGGAGTCACAAGGGGGTTTCAGAGGGGTTGCCAAAGACCATCAGAAAACATGTATTTCTGATGGTCTTTGGAACACCTTTGACAGAGAAGGCTGAAGATCTCTCCATCTATCCTTCTCTTCCTTTATGGAAACAGACAGTAAATTATAGGTGAACTATAAATCCCAGCAACTATAGCTCCCAAATGTCAAGGTCTATTTTCCACAAACTCCACCAGTGTTCACATTTGGGCATATTGAGTATTTGTGCCAAGTTTGGTCCGGATCCATCATTGTTTGAGTCCACAGTGCTCTCTGGATATAGGTGAACTATGACTCCAAAACACAAGGTCAGTGCCCACCAAACCCTTCCAGTATTTTCTGTTGGTCATGAGAGTTCTGTGTGCCAACTTTGGTTCACTTCCATCATTGGTGGAGTTCAGAATGCTCTTTGATTGTATGTGAACTATCAGTCCCAGCAACTACAGCTCCCAAATGTCAAGGTCTATTTTCCCCAAACTTCACCAGTGTTCACATTTGGGCATATTGAGTATTCGTGCCAAGTTTAGTTTGGATCCATCATTGATTGAGTCCACAGTGCTCTCTGGATGTAGGTGAACTACAACTCCAAAACTCAAAGTCAATGCCCACCAAACACTTCTAGTATTTTCTGTTGGTCATGGGAGTTCTGTGTGCCAAGTTTGTTTCAATCGTTGGTGGAGTAGAAAGCTCTTTGATTGTAGGTGAACTATACATCCAGCAACTACAACTCCCAAATGACAAAATAACCCCCCACCCACCCCACCAGTATTGAAATTTGGACATATCGGGTATTTGCACCAAATTTGGTCCAGTGAATGAAAATACATCCTGCATATCAGATATTTACATTACAATTCATAACAGTAGCAAAATGACAATTACGAAATAGCAACATAATTCATTTTATGGTTGGGAGTCACCACAACACGGGGAACTGTATTAAGGGTTTGCGGCATTAGGAAGGTTGAGAAACGCTGATCTAAACATACCTGTCCTGTCTCCTTTTTACCTTATATTCTCCAAACTAAACGAGGATTGATATTGCAATGGAATTATGATAATCGCAACCTTTGCAACGACTCTCCAAAATATAGACACAAGTGTAAAATGAATATAATATAATGTAATGTAATATAATATTACTGTATATACATATAATATTTATAATATAATGTAATGCAATATACTAATAATAATATGATACTATAATTATATATTTACATTACATGTAATATTACCAATAATGTTACAATATAATGGTATAGTACAATATAGTAATAGTTAATACAGATATTGTACTATGCTAATCTATATAAATAAAAAGGTAATGTTCGTTTGTGGGATTAACAGAACTCAAAAACCACTGAAAGAATTGACACCCAATTTGGACACAAGACACCTAACAATCCAATGTATGTCCTTCGCCCCCAAAAATTGATTTTGTCATTTAGGAGTTGTAGTTGCTAGGATTTGTAGTTCACCTACAATCAAAGAACATTCTGAACCCCACCAATGATGGAATTGAACCAAACTTGGCACACAGTTCTCCCATGACCAACAGAAAATACTGGAAGGGTTTGGTGGGCAGTATCCTTTGGTTTTGGAGTTGTAGTTCACCTACATCCCGAGATCACTGTGGACTCAAACAATGATGCATCTGGACCAAACTCTACAAGAATACTCAATATGCCCAAATGTGAACACTGGTGGAGTTTGGGGGGAATCGAATATTGACATTTGGGAGTTGTAGTTGCTGGGATTTATAGTTCACCTACAATCAAAGAGCATTCTGAACCCCACCAACGATAGAATTGGGCCAAACCTCCCACACAGAACCCCATGTGGGCCACAGCAACGCGTGGCAGGGGACGGCTAGTAATATAATATATTGTATGTATATATATATATTGTAAGCCACTCTGAGTCCCCTTTGGGGTGGGAAGGGTGGCATAAAAATTTTGTAAATAAATAAATAAATAAATTTATGCTTGCGTATGTCAACAACAGGACTGCTGGCCTCAGAGAATAGACTTTTCGATTTTAGTCCCAATAAGAGCAGGTTAGTGGAATCAATAGTGGAACGGTTGAAGGGATCTGTTTGAGTTAAGCCTCCTAAGAGAACTGCAGGCCATGGATTGACTTTGGAGGGGTGTATCTTGGAATCCCTAATGGTTATAGGAGCCAGCGATCCCTCCAAAAGTCATGTTTTTCCAGTTCAGACCTGACGACAGCGGACTTAAGTGGCATTAAAAGTGTCCATGCTGGAAAAGGGCGAATTGGGCAGGGAGACCAAGAGGAAGAATCGTGCGGAAAGGTCAGCGCTGTTTACTCTCGAGAGATTACAGCAAAGGCACCCTTGATCAAAGTCACATCGGCTGCATCGTTTAGGAAGAACAGGATAAAAGGCAATTAAGCACAAATGAACAGGAACAATGCTGCCTTCACTTGCAGGCAGAAACGTTTTAATCGGCCGCAGGGAACATGACCTGCCTGCCAGTGTTTGATGATCGTCTTTCCTGAGCACCGTCTTGTTTTTGTGCACAAAGAGAACCCTGGATTGTGTTCGGGTGGCCTTTTCGCTGCAAATGTCATATCTGATGCGCTCGCCACCGAGTCTGGACTCGAGCCAGTGAACAGGGAGAAAGGGAGGACTGCGCTCTATTGAAAGCAATGGAGTATCATGCTTGCAAACAGAATAGTGCTGCTGCCCTCCTCTCACCACTCAAGGCTCACCATTTAGATAGCTGTCTATATTATATAATGTAATGCAACATAATACTACTAATAATAATACAATATTATAATTATATATTTTATATTACATGTAATATTACTAAAATATTACAATATAATGGTATAATACAATATAGTAATATATAATACTGATATTTTACTATGCTAATAATATAATATATTGTATGTATATATATCTTGTAAGCCGCTCTGAGTCCCCTTCGGGGTGAGAAGGGAAGCATATAAATATCATAATAAATAAATATCCCATTAGGAAGGGGGAAACTTGCTTTCTGCTGCTCTAGGGACCAGGACACAATGGAGCAATGGATTCAAACTGCAGGAAAAATAAGATTCCACCAAAACATTGTGGTCAGAGGTGTTCGGCAATGGAATATATTGCCTTGGGAGTCCAGCGGGGAGTTCAAAGCAGGGGCCATCTGTTGGGAAGGCTTGGGTTGAGTATTCCCACATGGCATGGACAGGATTTTCACTTTGGCAATAGGATGTTATTTATTTATTTATTTATTTACAACATTTATATGCTGCCCTTCTCACTCCAAAGGGGACTTAGAGCGGCTTACAAGTAATATGTAAATACGTACAATATATTATATTATTACCATAGCACAGTATTAGTATTATATATTACTATATTGTACTATACTATTATGCTGTAATATTATTAATAATATTACATGTAATATCAAATATTTATTTATTTATTTACTGTATTTGTATATTGCCTTTCTCAGCCTGCAGGCGACTCAAGGCAGTTTACAGGTTAAAATTAAATGCATATAATATCATAAATATAACTAAAACATTACATATAATAAAAACTAAACAGAATCAATAAAATATAAATACATAGTGTCTCCTTGTTAAAAACATTGTCCGGTCTCATTGTCTAGTCGTTCCATTGTCCTATGTCAATTACTCTGCATTTGCAAACGCTTGCTCAAAAACCCATGTCTTTTTTCCGGAATGTTAAAAGGCAGGGGGCCAATCTAATATCTATAGGGAGGGCGTTCCATAGCCGAGGGGACACCATCGAGAAGGCCCTGTCACTCATCTCCGTCAAAAATACCTGTGATGAAGGCGGTAATGAGGGCAGCCCCCCCCCCCTCCCAAATGATCTTAAGGTCCAAGATGGTTCATAAGGGGAGATGTCTTCGGATAGGTAAGTTGGGCCAGAACCGTTTAGGGCTTTATAGGCTAAAGCTCTACATAATATAATATAATATAATATAATATAATATAATATAATATAATATAATACAATATAATACAATATAATACAATATAATACAATATAATACAATATAATACAATATATATAATATATAATATATAATATATAAATATATAAATATATAATATATAATATATAATGGGAGCCCCCAGTGGCACAGTGGGTTAAACCACTGAGCTGTTGAGCATGTTGACTGAAAAGTTGCAGGTTCGAATCCGAGGAGCGGCATAAGCTCCCGCTGTTAGCCCCAGCTTCTGCCAACCTAACAGTTCGAAAACGTGCAAATGTGAGTAGATCAATAAGTACTGCTCTGGTGGGAAGGTAATGGCTCTCCATGCCGGCCACATGACCTTGGAGGTGTCTACGGACAATGCCAGCTCTTCGGCTTAGAAATGGAGATGAGCACCACACCTCAGAGTTGGACACAACTGGACTTAATGTCGGGGGGAAACCTTTACCTTTACCTATAATATATAATATCATATTATTAGCAGTAGTATTGTATTGTATTACCTTATAATGATATCAATATTGTAATGTTCCATGCTGTGTTTACTTTCAAGCCAGTATGAACGTACCCATCTTTTTCCTCACAAAGGCATCTTTTATGGACAGGAATCTATATACAAAGAAATCCTGAAAAGACATCCTTATAGAAATAGCCTTGCGTTTGGGCAGGGGAGGATCGTGAATGTATTTGGCAATGCAGTCGACTGTTCATAAGCGGAACAGACTGTACCGCTAAAAGCGCACACCTCCTTTGAGCAAATATCAGAACTGCCTTTTGTTAACGCCTTGCTTCTCGATAGCATGGCAATGGAAAAAGGATCCTTTTTCCTCCTTTTTTGCTGGCAAGGAGGCTCTTTATTCCTTTCGAGCACGGCAGTCCTGCGGCAAAGTATTTATTCAATTAGGTGAATGACATGGGAGTGACGATGTTTGGCTTTAAGTAATACAGAAAGCAGTGCCGAACACACCTGGAGAGTACTGAGTTGAAGAACCACGGTTCAAACTGAATTGTGCGATTGCCACGTCTCTACTTGATAATAGTAGGATGGAATACAAGACATCCCTTGTATTCCCTCCCTTTCTGCCATTGACAGGGCTTAATAAAAGGAAAACATTGGTTAGAAAGAAGTCGACCACTTTTGATTGTGGATCTCTGCTTTACTTAGGATCAATTTTTTTTTCTGTGTCAGGAGTGACTTGAGAAACTGCAAGTCACTTCTGGTGTAAGGGAATTGACTGTCTGCAAGGATGTTGCTCAGCAGATCCTTGAGAATTAGCTGTCGGCAAGGACGTTGCCCAGGGGAAGTTTGATGTCTTACCATCCTTGTGGGAGGCTTCTCTCATGTCCTTGCATGGGGAGCTGGAGCTGACAGAGGGTGCTCAACCCTCTCTCCCTGGATTCGAACCGCTGCTCTGTCGGCCTTCAGTCCAGCTGAAGGGTTTAACCCACTGTGCTACCGTGGGCCCAGTCAAATACATTGACATACATTGGTTCTAAAACTGAAGGATGTGCAAATATTAACAAACTAGAAATTGGCACAATCAGGCCCACACGCTCCATCTTCAGCCAAAAGAGGCAAACCCAGAGCAAGGCAGAAATTCAAATTGGAGAGTTAATTAAGGAATGTGTATTTTTCTGATTAACAGGACCAATGGGAAAACAAACTGAGCACGACTCGGTATTAGGCCTGGATGAATAATAAAACCTCAAGACAAGTTCTCTTAAGAGCGAAAAATTGTGCCACTGAGAGGAACAGATTCAATTGCTCTGTCCTTCTATACCAGGGATCCTCAAACTTTGTAAACAGAGGGCTGGGTCACAGTCCCTCAAACTGTTGGAGGGCCGGATTATAATGTGGAAAAAAACCCATGAATGGATTCCTATGCACACTCCACAGATCTCATTTGTAGTGCAATAAACACTTAAAACAAGACAATAATTAAAATGAAGAACAATTCTGACAAATACAAACTTCTTAGTATTTCAGTGGGAAGTGTGGGCCTGCTTTTGGCTGATGAGATTGGGTTGTTGTTGTTGTTGTTTTTGTTGTTGTTGTGTGCTTTCAAGTCATTTCAGACTGAGGTTGACCCTGAGCGAGGGCCAGGTAAATGACCTTGGAGGGCCGTATCCGGCCCCCGGGCCTTAGTTTGAGGACCCCTGTTCTATACGTTGGACAACAACTCCCACAATCCCTTGCCATTGGCCATGTTGAGTTTGACTTATAGGGGCCATCGCCTGCCTTGCACCCTTGCCGGCCAGTGGGAGTGCGAGGGAGGCCTCATGCAAGGTAGAGGAGGAGCTGACCTGGAAAGCCTGGCTGTTTCCCTGGCACAGGGGCGGGCAGCCATTTGAGGAGGCAGAGAGGGTGGGGCCAACCAAGGCACCTTTGCGACCCTTAGAAATGGCCCAGTGACCCCCCTGGGGGTCGCAACCCCCAGGTTGAGAACCACTGGCTTAGATGATGCCAATTTCCAGTCCATTAATATCTGCATATCCTTCAATTTTAGAGCTGATGTATGTTATAGCCTTGCTCTGGATAGCATAGGGAAGGGTTAACAGCCATGCAGTGTTGGCTTTGCTGCCTGTGCTCCAGTTCAGAAGGTTTCACCGCACTTTCTGTCCCTGTGATGATTGGATTTTTAAAAATTTGGCTTCTTGTGCAAACTAGGATTGGAGATAAAGCTTCGGTGGAGATGCCTTTTCACTGCGACGATGACTCTTTCAGGAGTGAATTTCCCTTCCTTCCTTCCGAGGGGGTTTCTCTCACTTCCTGTTGTCTCAGCCTTGTTCTTAACTATGAGTCGCTTGTAAGTCAGATGTTTGTAACTCTGACTGCATTTATATGCATTTATATTCCGCCCTTCTCACCCCAAAGGGAACTCAGGGAGGAGCACAACATATAAACAGTAAACATTCAATGCCGACACATACTAGACCATACACATACAAAAACATTAAAATCATTTATCTTGACGTAAACAACCATATCGAATTTGGTTGGCATACTAAGAGTTCCTATCACCACCTCATTACACAGACCCAAAGGCTCGGTTCCATAGCCACGTTTTATCATCCTTCTGAAGGACAAGAGGGAGGGGGCTGACCTGATCTCAATAGGAAGGGAGTTCCATAGCCGAGGGGCAATCACTGAGAAGGCCCCATCTCTTGTGCCTGCCAAACGCGCCTGTAATTGTGGCAGGACCAAGAGCAGGGCCTCCCCAAAAGATCTTAATCTCCACAATGGTTCATAGGGGAGATACAGGGACTTGTTTGAAGAGCACTGAATAACTGAGATGAAAAAGAGGAAGAAAAAAAATCGATATGTCTGAAAGTCACCTAAACAACATGCCTTGTTTTACCTGGCCCAACGCCTCCAACGCACAAAGTCCTTCATTGTCTTATGACTGTGATAAGACCCACCGGAATAAGAGAAAATGCTATTTTGAAAGTAATCCCAAAATGTTTTTGTTCCTTAACTCTTTGGAAATCAAAACAAGGGCAGCTTTGGGAGGCAGATGGTGCTATCCTGGGGGACAAAAGGGACACGTGTGCCTCATCTGATAAGACGCATTGTTGGTCCACCACAAGAGCGTTAACCCTTCCCTATGCGATCCAAAGCTGTATACTTACGAGCAATCCAACTTGTGAGTTTTTCAAGATACGAGTTGCTCTGAGTTACTTACTTACTTACTTAGACGATCCCTTGTTGTCAGAGTAAGATTGTCTTCCAAGTTTGGTGTCCTGGCGGTGGGTACATAGGTGACTGTGGAGCCCTATTCTTGACCTGCATGTTCTCCTGTGGTGAGGGCATCGGTTTCCAGGTGGAAGGCAATCCTGGTCGGGTTGGCTTGATGTGCTTGGCATGTTTCTCTTTTTCATAGAATCACAGAATCATAGAATCCTAGAGTTGGAAGAGACCTCATGGGCCATCCAGTCCAACCCCCTGCCAAGAAGCAGGAATATTGCATTCAAAGCACCCCTGACAGATAGCCATCCAGCCTCTGTTTAAAAGCTTCCAAAGAAGGAGCCTCCACCACACTCCAGGGCAGAGAGTTCCACTGCTGAACGGCTCTCACAGTCAGGAAGTTCTTCCTAATGTTCAGATGGAATCTCCTTTCTTTCTTTCACCCTGCATTCGTGCCTCTTCAAATTCTTCAGCACTGCTGGTCACAGCTGACCTCCAGTTACAAACTAGCACGAGAGGCAGTGATAGCATAAGAGGATGCCACCTGTTTTTTGAACTAGGGCTTCAGGTGAAAGGGAAAGCGTCCCTATTAAAGAGAATATGGGGGGTGGGGTCGAAGCCCCACGAGAGCAGCACTGGAGGGCATCACAACACCACATCCATTTCCACAGTGCTCCACAGGGTTGTCTCTGCCTTGCTGCTGACTCTTTCTCCGGGCTGTCAGCCATCTTCACTCGGCTCCATGCCTCCTTTGCCGCCAGGGGTGTGTCGCATGTGGGTGATGAAGGCTAAGGCTGACAGGCTGGGCATCAGTACCAAGAGTGGTCGCAAGAAGCAGATGCTGGTGCTCATCTCCCAAGGGCTGATGGCCGAGCAAAGCAGGGCCCTGCCATCCTCTCCATTGACTTCCACGAGGTCACCCATGAACAGGCTGTTCATGGTCCTCAAGAAGGTCCTCCTCAAAGAAAATTGGAATGGATCCCCAAAGGCCATCCATTCCAACCCCCAAAAATAGACAGATAGCTGCATAGAGTCAGAAAAGACCCCAAGGACTATTCAATTCAACTCCCTAAGAGACGGCTAGACGGACAGATAGAATCAGAGTCATATCCAGTCCAATCCCCTAAAGTAGACCGGGGGCCCTTCCACACAGCCCTATAACCCAGAATATCAAGACAGAAAATCCCACAATATCTGCTTTGAATGGGGTTATTTGAGTTCACCCTCAGATAATGTGGGATTTTCTGCCTTGATATTCTGGGATATAGGACTGTGTGGAAGGGCCCAGAGAGATAGACATACAGATAGAAACGCATAGAGCTGGAAAAGACTCAACCAAGGGCCATCCATCCCAACACCCTTCTTTCTGCCAGACATCAGGATGCCATCCAAACCCTCCCAACAGATGGCCATTCAACCAAAGACGTCATTGAAAACAAGATATGCTAATATCATAGAATCCTAGGCCTGTCCACACTGCCATATAACCCAGAATCTCAAGGCAGAAAAATCCCACAATATCTGCTTTGAACTGGTTTATCTGAATCCACACTGCCATATAATCAATTTAAAAGCAGATAATGTGGGACTTTATTCAGCTGTGTGGAAGGAGTCCTAGAGTTGGAAAGGGCCCCCAGAGATCAGGATGAGGAAGAGAGCTGATAGAAGAAGCAGAGCATCTGCAAGGAGGGAGGCATTGATCCCATCCGTTTATCTATTTGGTTTGGAAGGGTGATGATTTTTGTTTTCCTAAAAGTACATTTTATATATTATTTATTTATAAAGTATGTTTTTCTTATTTAAAAACATGTAACCCAAAAAATGGGGGCGTTTTAGAGGATCGGAACAAATTAATAGTATTTTAATGGAATTTTGCTTAGAGATCTGAGTGATTTGAGTTAAGAGCTCAGTCACAGACAGTTGAACTCTTAACTCAAGGTATCATTGTGTGCGCGCGTTTCAGGGGGCGAACAAATTAATAGTATTTTAATGGAAAATTTCTTTTGAGATCTGAATGATCTGAGTTAAGAGCTCAAAGAACCGATTAAACTCTTAACTCAAGGTATTGTGTGTGCGTTTCACAGGGGACGAACAAATTAATAGTATTTTAATGGAAAATTTGTTTTGAGATCTCAGTGATCTGAGTTAAGAGCTCAGTCACAGAACAGATTAAGTTCTTAACTCAAGGTATCAATGTGTGTGTGCGTTTCAGTGGGTGAACAAATTAATATTTTAATGGGCAATTTGCTTTGTGGTCTCAGTGATGTGAGTTAAGAGCTCGGTCACAGAACAGATTAAACTCTTAACTCAAGTTATCAATGTGTGTGCATTTCAGGGGGTGAACAAATTAATAGTATTTTAATGGGAAATTTGCTTTGAGATCTCAGTGATCTGAGTTAAGAGCTCAGTCAAAGAACAGATTAAACTCTTAACTCAAGGTATTACTGTGTGTGTGCGTTTCAGGGGGCGAACAAAATTAATAGTATTTTAATTTGTTTTGAGATCTGAGTTAAGAGCTCAAAGAACAGATTAAACTCTTAACTCAAGGTATCACTCTGTGTGTGCGTTTCAGGGGGCGAACAAATGAATAGTATTTTAATGGGAATTTTGTTTTGAGATCTGAGTTAAGAGCTCAAAGACCAGGTTAAACTCTTAACTCAAGGTATCATCACTGTGTGTGTGGCTGGAATTCCACTTTTAAAATGTCCCTATTCTGGCTTACATACCAATTCAACTTAAGAACAAACCTACAGACCAATCTTGTTCATAACATGGGGCTGCCTAAAGCAAGTGAGGCGGAGACTAGAACAACATTGGCGGGCAACTCAAAGTGAATCTGACTTAGCACAGCCTAGACCAGGCCTGGGTAAACTTGGGCCCTCCAGGTATTTTGGACTTCACTCCCACCATTCCTAACAGCCAACCGGCTGTTAGGAATGGTGGGAGTTGAAGTCCAAAATACCTGGAGGGCCCAAGTTTGCTCAGATCTGGTCTATCAGAAAGCCTACTCTGCGGCATTGAGGCAGCAGACAAATTGTTTTTTAAATATTTTTAAAATTATTTTTTTCAATTTTTATTTTTACTATTTTTTCTCTCCCTTCTTTTATCTATCTGTCTATGTTTCCCACTTTTCTTTATTACCATTGTTCTCCCACTTTCTATATATACACAAAATAACCCTTTCTTCCTTTTTAACCCTTAATAAAAATTAATTCCAAAAAAAATCGAGTTTCTGCCTCCTGCAGAATTCTGGGATTTGTAGTTTAGGAAGGAGGCTTTAACAGCCTCACTAAAAGTACATTTTATATTTTATTTATAAAGTATGTTTTTCTTTTTCTCTAGTGTGATGAAGTGCTAAGTCGCTCAGACTTGGATGCTGTTGTGGATACAGTTCCAGTGGATGTAACTCTGGCTCTTGTTTGTCCAGTGTTGATGGATCTTTCAATTTGTGCAGAAATAGATCTTGCCGCTTGGGGGAGGCAGAGAGCCCCTTCAGAGCAACGAGCCACGAAGGGGACAGGGCAGAGCGGCAAGTGGGACTCTCTAGGAATCGCTTCTCAGACAGGAAGAGGAAGAGTGCTGTGACAGCCATCGAAGGAGGGAGGGGCCTGTTGCTATAGAAACTACGGAGGGCGGCCAAAAGGATCTTGGGAAGGAAAAGGGAGGTGTCGTGGGCGGGACCCTGGCGAAAGGAGGCGGGGCCAAAGGGAGGCAGCACTTCGCTCTTCCTATTGGGAGGGGGTCCTCGAGGAGGAAAGGGGCGGGGCTTGGCGTCAATCAGCGCTAGGGAGCAGAGGCTTCTGGGAATTGGAGTCCTGGATGCAGAAGATGGGAAAAGGGAGTTCTCTAGGCAAATAATCGCAATAATATTATTATTAAATAATTAAAAATATTATTAAATCTTATTATTAATGTCATTAATATTTTATTATTAAATAATAAAATTATGATATATTTTATTATTTACCTCGCTTGTATACTTGTATAATAATAATAATAATAATAATATACAAGTATACAAGTGAAGTAAAATTATAATATATTTTTATTACTTCACTTGTATACTTGTATAATCATAATAAATATTATTATTATTATACAAGTATACAAGTGAAGTAAATAATAAAAATAACAAATAATAACAATAGTAATAATAATGCAAGTAATAGTAATATAGAACCACCATGAGCAAGGCTCCACAACTAACAAGAAAAATATCAGGAATGCAGCTAATAATGAAAAGAGCAAAAGGGGCCTTGGATAGTAATTCTCCAAAGATTTACCTACAATTGGACCATTCAATAAGGGCCATTAGAGTAATACTAGCAGAATCCTACGAAGTGAAGGAGGGCACTTTAGAAATAATAATTATAATCAAATTCATTAAATTATTAAATTAAAACTTAATGTGATGTGAATTTATTAATGCTAAAACATAAACAGGCATTTTCATTTTCCAAAATAGGTAGTTCTTTGTTAACTTTAATTTTGTGATCACTAAACTGTCTGGCTTCCACACCTAAAATGAGGGAAACAGGTTAAAATATTTGTAAACAATTCTAAAAATTTTAAATGTATTGATGTGATACAGTAAATACAATAAATGTTTCTCCCCTGCTTTACTGTAGCTTCAGCAATGTTTCTGTGTTGCTCATTAAAACTTAAGTTGGTAAATTTTTTCTTGGTTAGCAACAGTTTTTATTTTCAATAAAATTGATACATAATGAAAAAAAATTAAAACTTCACCGAGTGCAGTGCCTCAAGACCTTGGCCTGCACTTAAACGCAATTGGTGCTGACAAAATTACTATCTGCCAGCTGCAGAAAGCCACCTTATTGGGATCTGCATGCTTTATTTGCCGATACATCTCACAGTCCTAGACACTTGGGAAGTGTTCAACGTGTGATCCAATACAACAGCCAGCAAAGTGATCTTGTCTGCTGTGGACTCATCTTGTTGTGTTTCAAATAATAATAATCATCATCATCATCCACTACTCATTACACCTGAATAGTGATGTCAACAGACTTGACCTGTCCAGAAAATCAGAAGGCAGAGAAAGGGCTTCTGCAAGTGAAACAAAGGGTAGAAGAAGAGAAACACACACTGGCAGATTATGTGAAAGGCAGCCAAGAACCAGCATTGATGGAAGTCAATAGTAGTAACCTGCTTAAAGTACAAAAGATAAAGATGGAATACTGTAAAAACACAATGCAGAGCAGAAGAGAAAACTGGCCAAAGGAGGCTCTCCATTGATAGCTCCTGGGAAAAATTGAGAGCCAAATTGACAAAGAAAAAAACTTGGATGTGGCTCACAAATGGAACTCTGAAAAAGGAGACGAAAGAGGGCCTGATTCTGGCAGCCCAAGAACAAGCCATTCAAACAAATGCCATCACAATTGTAAA
The DNA here is from genome assembly GCF_037176765.1 of Anolis sagrei. NCBI lineage: Eukaryota > Metazoa > Chordata > Lepidosauria > Squamata > Anolidae > Anolis > Anolis sagrei. Next base: position 15,037,591 of record NC_090034.1, on the reverse strand, counting down.
GTCGACAACAGATCCCAAATGTAGACTCTGCAAGGAAACAGATGAAACAATAGATCACATCCTCAGCTGCTGCAAGATCACGCAGACAGACTACAAGCAGAGCCATAACACCGTTGCTCAGATGATTCATTGGAACTTTTCCACAAATACCATCTCCCTGCGACAAAGAACTGGTGGGATCACAAGCCGGAAAAAGTTACAGAGAATAAACACGCCAAACTCCTCTGGGACTTCCGAATTCAGACAGAGTTCTGGAGCACAATGCTCCTGACGTCACAATAGTAATAATAGAAACAATTGGAAAAGCTGACACAATATGAGGATTTAAAGATCGAACTGCAAAGATTCTGGCACAAGTCAGTAAAGGTGGTCCCAGTGGTGATTGGCACACTGGGTGCAGCGCCTAAAGACCTTGGCTTGCACTTGAACACAATTGGCGCTGATAAAATTACCATCTGCCAGCTGCAGAAGACCACCTTACTGGGATCTGCATGCATTATTCACTGATACATCACATAGTCCTAGACACTTGGGAAGGTGTGATCCAATACAACAGTCAGCAGAGTGATCTTGTTTGCTGTGGACTCATCCTGTTGTGTTTCAAATAATAATAATAAAAATCAAAGATGCAGGGGATTGTTCAATCATAAGGCACATAAAACAATTTGAGGGATTTAGAAGGGGATAAAAAACGAATGGGAAACAGCAGGCCTGGGTAAACTTCGCCCCTCCAGGTGTTTTGGATTTCAACTCCCACAATTCCCAACAGCCGTAGGACTACAAGGGACATTCAATAATAATAAAAATAATAATCGAATCATAGACTTGGAAGAGATCACAACAGATATTCAATATTGATTATGATAGTGGTAATTAATACTAATATAAAACCCTGCTGTTAGAAAAGACAACAAGGTCCAATAATAATAGTAACAACTAATTGTAATAACAATAATAAACCATAGAGTTCAAAGAGACAACAAAGTCCAATCAATTATAATCAAATCAGAGATCTTGAAGGAATAGCAAGGAAAATTCAGAAATAATAACCTCGAATCATAGAATTGGGTGAGACCACCGGGCCAAGTCGGTACATATAATAATCATATTAGAAAATAGAAAACAAAAAGTGAGAAATTTAAATGGAAAGAGATTATTACAATATAAAATACAAATAGAAAATTTAAACTCAATAAATCTCTATCCATAATAAAAGTAAAAAAAATGTGTATGTATGTGTGGGGCTGGGGTACCCACAGCCAGGCTCCCACTTCCACAAGCAGCTTTATCCCACAGTGCTGAGGAGCCATCCAAAGCTCTCCCTCCAATGACATTTCAAGTTATAGCGAGCACCATGAATATGGAGCCCAACTCCTGTCAATGTATTCCCCAAACACCATACTGCCCACCACCCAAGAAATCCTTTCATTTGGGGACAATTTCATCCTAGATTATACATGTTTCCTCCACCACAGCCATCCCAGCGTTTCATACTCTCTCCACTGGTGTGGAATTTGCACGATCCTACCCACTGCTTCTCCTTTAACCCTTTCCTACTCTTTTCAACTCTGCACAACAGAGAACTCATCAGCAAGTAAACATACTGGAGGAGTTTGGGGGATTTACTCCACATGATGGAAGTTGTAGTTCGCCCTGCATCAAGTCAGATCACTGTGATCCCCACTGACTTGGACCAAATTTGTCACACAGAACCCCCATAAGCGAAGAAAAATGCTGGAGAGGTTTGAGGGGAATTCACCTTGATTTATAGCCATTGTGGGCACTGGGATTTATAGTTTACCTGCAATAAAAGAGCACTCTGGACTCCACCAATGATGGCTCGGGACCTCACTTGGCACACAGAACCCGCATGACAAAAAAAAATACAGGAGCACCAGGGGGGAAATTCACCTTGATTTATAGGAATTATAGTTCACCTACATCCAGAGAGCACTGTGAATGCAAACAACGACACACACAATCAATATGCAAAAATTTGAATAGTGGTAGGTTCTGGAGGGAATTGTGCTTGACATTTGTTAGTTGAATGTACTGGGATTTATAGTTCACCTGCAATCAAAAAGCACTCAGAATCCCACCGATGATGGACCTGGACCTCACATGGCACACATGATCAACTGAAAGTACTGGAGGGATTTAATGGGATTGACCCACCATGGTGAGAGTTGTAATTCATCCTACAGCCAGAGAGCGCACTGAACCCCACCAATGATGCATCTAGAGCAAACTTGCCCAACATGACAAACTTTACATATTGCTGGAGTTTCAGGGGATTAGCATTGCGTGATGTGAGTGGTAGCTCACCTATAACACTATGCATTTTGTAAAATGACTTCTAATAACCCGGGCAACGTCGGGTGCCCAAGCTGGTTAAGGAATGGAATCTTTTTGCAGAGCCCTGGCATGGCCACTGGAGGGAAGCAGAGAGTACCTCAAGATGAATAACGGGAAGACCAAAAGGATAATTAAGTAATGATGATGTTGAGACCACAATGGCTCATAATCATCAATAAATAATAATAATAATAATAATAATAATAATATAGAATCTTAAAGCTGGAAGAGAACACAGGATATTCTATAAAAATTAATCTTACTATCAATATTAATACTATAGAACAGTGTTTCTCAACCTGGGGGTCGGGACCCCTGGGGGGGTCACGAGGGGGTTTCAGAGGGGTCACTGAAGACCATCAGAAAACCCATATTTCTGATGGTCTTTGGAACCCCTTTGGCATAGTTGTTTGGGTTCACAGTGCTCTCCGGATCCCTAAATCACTGTCAATTCATCCCAAATCCCTCCAGTATTTTCCATTAGATATGGTAGTTCTGTGTGAGAAGTTTGGCATAATTTTATCATTTGTGGGGTTCAGAAGGCTCTTTAATTGTAGGTGAACTATGAATTACAGCAACTACTCCCAAATGTCAAGGAATATTTTCCCCAAGCTCCACCACTGTTCACATTTGGGCATATTGAGTATTTGTGCCAAGTTTGGTCCAGATCCATCATTGTTTGAGCCCACAGTGCTCTCTGGAGGTAGGTGAACTACAACTTCTAAACTCAAGGTCAATGCCCACCACACCCTTTCAGTATTTTCTGTTGGCCATGGGAGTTCTGTGTGCCAAGTTTGGATCAAGTCTATCGTTAGAGGAGTTCAGATTGCTCTTTGATTGTAGGTGAACTATAAATCCCAGTAACCAGAACTCCCATATGTCAAGGTCTATTTTTCCCAAGCAGTATTCACATTTGGGCATATTGAGTATTCATGCCAAGTTGGTCCAGATCCATCACTGTTAGAGTCCACAGTGCTCTCTGGAGGTAGGTGAACTACAACTCCCAAATGACAAAATGACCCCCCCTTCCCCGATCCACCAGTATTCAAATTTGGGCATATTGGGTATTTGTGTCAAATTTGGTCCAATGAATTAAAATACATCCCTACATATCAGGTATTTACATGACGATTCATGAGGGGAGCAAAATGACAGTTATGAAGTAGTAGCGAAAATAATGTTATGGTTGGGGGTCACCACAACATGAAGAACTGTACTAAGGGGTCACGGCATGAGGAAGGTTGAGAACCACTGCTATAGAACCTTAGAAACAGCAAAAGAGCTACTGGATAAAAAAAATATCCATAATAATAATAATAATATAGAACCAGAAGAATCATTCAATAAGTAGAATATTAATAATACAGCTTCAATGAGCTAAAAGAGATGAAAGCAACCATTAAATAATAGTACTACTAGTAGTAATAATAATAATATAGAATGGTATAGTTAGAGAACACACAATGTCCATTTAACAATAATCACATTATTAATACTATAGTCATAGAGAGCCCAAAATGTCTATTCCCTTTTAGTAATAATAATGATAAAAACAATGGGATCATTGAATTTGAAGAGAGCATAAGGGTGATTCATTCTATTATTTATTATTATTATTATTATTAGAGACCACCAGAGCTATTCAATAGTTGTAGCAATAATAATAATAATAATAATAATAATAATACAGTTGGAGGGAAAGAAAACCCAAAACCATCAGAAAAGAAAAGGGATACAGAGAGCCCTCAATTTGCAACCCCAAGGGCTCCTAACCCTTTTATGCCACCTCTTGGTAGCTACAAAAGCCTCTCTTTTTCATATATTTGAGGAGCTCTATTGCCCAGAAACAGAAAAGAATGAAAAAAGGGTGCTGAGCCTTGAACTCAGTGACCTGGGAAGACCTGGGGGCTCAACGGTGCTTTAACCCCTAGCGCCACCTGCTGGTGACTGGGAAAATACCCCTCTCTTTCATACAAAGGCAGCCCCCAAGTTGCAAATATCTGACTTACAAATGACATACAATTAAGAATGGGGTGAGATAACAGGAAATGGGAGGAATCTTTCCCTCCTGGAAGAAGTATCAGGGCAAAAGGGGTATCCACTGAAGCTCTCTCTCTCATTCTTGTTTCCAAAACAACCAGGAGGCTCTTCAATTTCAGTCCCAGCCTTGAACTAATGGCTGTATCTTCTCTTTAGGGATATTTTGACTACTTTCTTTTGGGCCCTGCCTCTGGGGCCACTTTTCCACAAGCCAATTCTTTCTAAAGAACATTAACCCAAAGACATCTAAAATTTATCAATACAGGTTAAAGAAAATTACTATAAGTTAATATGGAAATGGTACCTAACACCAATAAGAATAGCAAATATAAATAAAAACTAGTAAAAAATGCTGGAGAGGAAGCCAAGAATCAGGAACATATATACATATGTGGTGGCAATGTAAATATGTAAATAATTTGGGGGGGGGGGAGTATTTAGAGAAATAGAGGATATAATTAACATTAAAATATAAAGAAGCCCTAGTATAGCTTTATTATCATTATATAATAATAAACCATTGAAAAAAGAGGATAAAGATGCGAGAACAAACTTATTAACAATAGCAAGATTGCTTATAGTGTTAGCGCTAGAAGTATTACAGAAGCTCAGAATAATGGACTCGGGAATCACAGGAAAAAGCTGTGTAAACATACATCCTGGCCATACTATTACAATCACTATTCTCCTACATAAAATTACATTTAACATACATCATACATAAAATACACACTGACAGCAAGGAACTGGAAAAGAGAAATAAATACACAAATAAAGGAGTGGTACAAGGAAGTATGGAAATTGGCAATAAATGATGAGCTGACATGTATATTAAAAGTTAAAAGAGGTATGTGGAAATAAAGTGATTTTGATGATGTATGGAGAAAATTATTGAGAAAGGATTTAAAATGAAAGAATGAAAGTTACCTCCACAAGAGGAACTGAAATTTTGGACAGATGATATGTGAAAGCTGTGGCTTTGGGGGGGGGGGGGGGAGAGAGCACAGTGGGGAGGGATAGATGATATATATAAGCAGGAAAATAACAGTAGATGCCAAAAGTTAAAGTATCATAGGTTGTATTGAATAATATGTACATGCTGTAAAATAAACGATGTATAACAAATGTATTGAACTATGATAAAATAAAATAAAAAAGAACATTCACTCTTGACTTGGGCTGCTCTTGTTATTATTAATGGCTGCCCACCAACATACAGTACTGTGCAAAAAGGAAAAGCTGTAAATGAATGAACAAAATAAAAGACATTCAATCCGCCTGAAGGGAAGAAAGGAGTCAGCCAACTAACAGGGAAAGAAAGCGAAAAGGAGCAACCTGGATCCCAACCATGGAAACATTTCCCAAGGCAAAGCTTGTGGGCAAAAGCCAGGAAATACAGCTTTTATGGCTCCACCAAAAAAGGAACACTAGTTTCAGAAATCCTTGGGGAAGGAATATGACTTCCTTGGACTCCTAAATAAGATATATTGTCAGAAGAAAGAAGGAAAGAGACAGCCGGTTTTAATCACGAATTTCAAACTTGCATCTTATGTTTATTATTTGTTCTGTGTATTTTAATATGTATTTTGTAGCAATATGTTTTAGTATGTGCATTTTGTACATGTTTTTAGATGATTGTCTGTGTTGTAGCAAGCGATGTTGTAACCCACCTCGAGCCACAAGGAGAGGTGGGTAAAAATTAAATCACCTAAAATCACCTTTTCCTCCATCATTCCATTATTTTTGTTTCTTCTCTCTTTCTAGTTTATCTCTTCTTTGACAACCTTTAGGGGGAAAAGATATAAATTAAACATTTAATCCAGAAATACAAGAGACATTGCCTCCCTTCTGTTCCTTCTCCTTCTGTCCCATCAGTCTTTCAGACTCTCTTTCAGACTAAAAACACATCATTTCCTTCAACATATCACTTTGCCTTCATCTTTCGCCTGTTGTTTGAATGCCTTTGCGTTTACTTCTTTTCAATCTTTCTTCACTGTATTTTAAATTTGGCTTTATCTGCTTTAGTGCTATCATTTTTTTTACTTTTAAACTTTTGTAAAAGTAATCCTTGCAAAGAGACTTTCAAAGAGGCCAGCTACTCTCCCTCCATGCTGTGCCAAGAAGAAAGCAGGAGATACATTAGTCTGTCTGTCTATCATCTATCCATCTATCTATCCACATATAATAAAAGCAAAAATATGTATGTGTGTATATGGCTGGGGTATCCACTTACACAGATAAGTTCCCACCTCCACAAAAAGCTCCCACCTCCGAAAACAATTACAGCTCCCATCACTCAGGAGATGCTCCCTCCAATGATATTGCAGATTATATTGAGTGCTGTGAACGTGTACAAGAGCCGCCAGCCCCTGCCAATGTCCTCCACAAATACCATACTGCCCATCACCCAAGTGAACAATTTAATCTTAGAATTTATGTGTTTCCTCCACCACAGACATCCCAGTGTTTATTACTCTCTCTACTGGTGTGGAATTTGCATGACCCCACAAACAGATGAATTGATCAGCAACTGAACATACTAGGGAGGTTTGGGGAGAATTCACCATGATTTATAGGCGTTGTAGGCACTGGGATGTATAGTTCACCTGCAATAAATGAGCAGTGGGAATTCCACCAAAATTCGCACACAGAGCCCCCATGACCAGCAAAAATTACTGGTGGTCTTTGGAGGAGATTCACCTTGATTTGGGGGAGTTGTACGAAAAATGGGAGAAAGAGGTCTTCAGTGGCGTCTTCCATCCTGACACGGATTTAGCTACCACTTATCTCTCCCTTTGACAGATCACGCCACAGTCAATGCATTTGTTTCCAACAGGCCCCTCAACTTCTGAGGATGCCTGACCTAGATGCGGGTGAGAGAATGCTTGTAGAACATGGCCATACAGTCCGGAAATGTCACAGCAACCCAGTGATTTTGGACATGAAAGCCATCAAGAACACATTTACTCATACTCCTCCCCTTCTCTCTCCTTTCCCTTATTTCCTTTATCTTTCCCTTCCCTTTCCCCTGTTCCTTTCCTTCCCTTTGTCTTCCTTCCCTTCCTTCCTGTCTGCCTTCCTTTCCTCCCATTTCCTTTCCCTTTTTCCTCCCCTTCCCCTTCCCTTTTTCCTCCCTTTCCCTTCCCCCTTTCCTCCCTTCCCTTCTTTCCTCCCCTTCCTTTCCCTTCTTTCCTCTCCTTCCTTTCCCTCTTTCCTTCCTTCCCTTCCCCTCTTGCCTCCCCTTCCTTTACTTTTCCTCTTGCCTCCCCTTCCGTTATTTTCTCCCCTGCCTTTCCCTTTCCCTCTTTCCTCCCTTCCCTCCCCTTTCCCTCTTTCCTCCCTTACCTTCCCTTTTTCCTCCCTTCCCTTCTTTCCTCCCCTTCCTCCCTTCTCTTCCCCTCTTTCCTCCCCTCCCCTTCTCCTTTCCCTCTTTCCTACCCTTCCCTTCCTCTTTCCTCCCTTGCCTTTCCCTCTTTCTCCCCTTCCTTTCCTTTCCCTCTTTCCTCCCTTCCTTTCCTTCCCTTCCCTTCTTTCCCTCTTTCCTACCCTTCCCCTTTCCTCCCTTGACTTTCCCTCTTTCCTCCCTTCCCCTCATTCCCTTTCCCTCTTTCCTCCCTTCCCTTTCCCCTCCCTCCTTTTCATTTCCCTCTTTCCTCCCTTCCCTTCCCTCCCTTCTCTTTCCCTCTTTCCCACCCTTCGTTTCCTTCCCCTCTTTCCTCCCTTCCCTTTCTCTTTTCCCCCCTTCGTTTCCTTTCCCTCCCTCCTCCCCTTCCACTTTCGGTGTTCCCTCCCTCCCTTCCTTCCCCTTCCCATTTCTTTTCTTCTTCTTTTTCCTCCTCTCTCCTTTCCTCCCTTTTCCTTCCCCTGCTGAGGGAGTGCAGGGAGCAGACCCAGAAGGCTGCCATCTTGGCCGCGTCCCCGGCGTGCGTGCGCTGCGTGAACGCGATGACGCCACCGCGCCGTGCTGGCCCCGCCCCCGGCCCCGCCCCTCCGCCGCTGGAAAAGAGAAGAGAGAAAAAAAACTTTTTTTTTTAATTGAGGAATCAACAGCCGCCATCTTGTCGCGGAGGAGCCGGACCGAGAGCGCCGCCGCCGCCGAGGCCGAGGCTGAGGCTGAGGGCCGGGCCTTGCTTCCCGAGGAGCGCAGAGGAGAGGGCCGGCGCCTCCCGGGGAGGAAGGCAGGCCGCGAGAGAGAGAGAGAGGGCCCGAGCCCGCTCCCCATTGGGCCCAGCCGGCCAGGCCCAGAGCCTGAGAGAGAGCCAGAGAGAGAGAGGGCAGGCCGGGAAGGAGACGAAGGAGAAGGCGGCGATGAGGGAGGAGCGGCTGCTGCTGCTGGTGCGGCGGCGGCGGAGGCGGCGCTGGTCCCGGGGCCCTTCCTCGCGGCCCTGAGCGGCGCCCGACCTGCTCCTTCCTCCCTTCCTTCCTTCTCCTTCTCCGGCGTTGGCGGCGCCACGGCGGGCCCCGGGAGGCGGCGGCGGAGGAGGCGGCGGCGGAGGAGGAGGAGGCCATGGCGGAGAACTTGCTGGACGGGCCGCCCAACGCCAAGCGGGCCAAGCTCAACTCGCCGGGCTTCCCGGGCCCGGACCCCAGCGGTGAGACAGAGAGAGAGAGACCCCCGCGGGGAAAGGGACCCTCCGAGGCCCCACTCCCTGGCAGCCTTCCTTCCCTCCTTCCCTCTCAGGGATTGAGGCTGAGATTGAAGCCTAAGAGGCATCGGCCTAGGTGCACACTGTCTGTCAGGCGGAGGGTTGCCTTACCTGTCATGCTCTCTGCCTTTAGACCAGGCATGAGCAAACTTCAGCCCTCCAGGTGTTTTGGACTTCAACTCCCACCATTCCTAACAGCCTCAGGCCCCTTCCTTTTCCCCCTCAGCCGCTTAAGGGCCTGAGGCTGTTAGGAATGGTGGGAGTTGAAGTCCAAAACACCTGGAGGGCCCAAGTTTGACCATGCATGATTTAGACCTGCAGTGGCCTGGCCTGCATTTTTGGCCAACCCTGTCCAGCCATACTTTGCGTCACTCAGAGACTTAGCTTCTCAATTTGGGGGTCGGGACCCCTAGTGTGGTTGCCAAAGACCATCAGAAAACACATATTTTTTGTTGGTCGCGGGAATGGTTCTGTGTTGGAAGTTTGGCCCAAATCTATCGTTGATGGGGTTCCAAATGCTCCTTGATTGTAGTTGAATGATAAATCCCAGTAACTACAACTCCCAAATGTCAGAGTTCCACCAGCGTTCATATTTGAGCATATTGAGTATTCGTGCCAAGTTTGGTCCAGATCCATCATTGAGTCCACAGTGCTCTCTGGATGAGGTAAACTGCAACTCCCAAATGTCAAGTAGGTGAATGATAAACCCCAGCAGCTACAACTTCCAAATTCAAGGTCTTATTTCCCTGAAGCCCCACCAGTGTTCACATTTGAGCATATTGAGTATTCATGCCAAGTTTGGTCCAGATCTATCATTGTTTGAGTCCACAGTGCTCTCTGGATGTAGGTAAACTACAACTTCCCAATGTCAAGGTCTTATTTCTTCCAAATTCTGGTTTCTCTTAAGATCGTATAAATCTTTCGCCTTTTACCTCCCAAATGTCAAGGTCTTATTTCCCCCAAGCTCCGGGGTTCAGGATGCTCCTTGATAGTAGGTGAACGATAAACCCCAGCAACTGCACCTCCCAAATGTCAAAGTCTTATTTCCCCCAAGCTCCACCAGCATTCATATTTGAGCATATTGAGTATTCGTGCCAAGTTTGGTCCAGATCCATCATTGAGTCCACAGTGCTCTCTGGATGTAGGCAAACTACAACTCCCAAATGTCACGGTCTTATTTCCTCAAAGTTCCAAGGTTCAGAATGCTCCTTGATTGTAGGTGAACGATAAATCCCAGTAACTACAACTCCCAAATGTCAAGGTCTTATTTTCTCCAAGCTCCGGGGTTCAAAATGCTCCTGGATTGTTGTTGAACGATAAATCCCAGCAACTACAACTCCCAAATGCCAGGGTCTTATTTCCCCCAAGCTCCATGGTTCAGAATGCTCTTTCGTTGTAGGTGAACTATAAATCCCAGCAGCTTCACCTCCCAAATGTCAGGGTCTTATTTCCCCCAAGCTCCACCAGTGTTCATATTTGAGCATATTGAGTATACATGCCAAGTTTGGTCCAGATCCATCATTGAGTCCACAGTGCTCTCTGGATGTAGGTAAACTGCAACTCCCAAATGTCAAGTAGGTGAATGATAAACCCCAGCAGCTACAACTCCCAAATGTCAGGGTCTTATTTCCCCCAAGCTCCAGGGTTCAGGATGCGTCTTGATTGTAGGTGAACGATAAACCCCAGCAGCTACAACTTCCAAATGTCAGGGTCTTATTTCCCCCAAGCTCCACCAGTGTTCATATTTGAGCATATTGAGTATTCATGCCAAGTTTGGTCCAGATCCTTCATTGAGTCTACAGTGCTCTCTGGATGTAGGTAAACTACAACGTCCCAATGTCAAGGTCTTATTTCTTCCAAATTCCGGGGTTCAGAATGCTCCTTGATTGTAGGTGAATGATAAATCCCAGAAGCTACACCTCCCAATTGTCAGAGTCTTATTTCCCCCAAGCTCTGGGGTTCAAAATGCTCCTTGATTGTAGTTGAACGATAAATCCCCGCAACTACAACTCCCAAATGTCAGAGTCTTATTTCCCCCAAGCTCCACCAATGTTCATGTTTGAGCATATTGAGTATTCGTACCAAGTTTGGTCCAGATCCTTCATTGAATCCACAGTACTCTCTGGATCTAGGTAAACTACAACTTCCCAATGTCAAGGTTTTATTTCCTTGAAGTTCCAGTGTTCACAATGCTCCTTGATTGTAGGTGAACAATAAATCCCAGAAGCTACATCTGCCAAATGTTAAGGTCTTATTTCCCCCAAGCTCCGGGGTTCAGAATGCTCCTTGATTGTAGTTGAACGATAAATCCCAGCATCTACAACTCCCAAATGTCAGAGTCTTATTTTCCCCAAGCTCCACCAGTGTTTGTATTTGAGCATATTGAGTATTCGTGCCAAGTTTGGTCCAGATCCATCATTGAGTCCACAGTGCTCTCTGGATGTGGGTAAACTACAACTCCCAAATATCAAGGTCTTATTTCCTTTAAGTTCAGGGTTCAGAATGCTCCTTGATTGTAGGTGAATGATAAACCCCAGCAGGTACATCTCCCAAATGTCAGGGTCTTATTTCCCCCAAGCTCCGGGGTTCAGAATGCTCCTTGATTGTATGTGAACGATAAATCCCAGTAGCTACACCTCCCAAATGTCAAGGTCTTATTTTCCCCAAGTTCCACCAGTGTTCACATTTGGGCATATTGAGTACTTGTGCCAGGTTTGGTCCAGATCCATCATTGTTTGAGTCCACAGTGCTCTCTGGATGTAGGTGAACTACAGCTTCCAAATGTCATGGTCTTACTTTCCCCAAGCTCCACCAGTGTTCACATTTGGGCATATTGATTATCCGTGCCAAGTTGGGTCCAGATCCATTATTGTTTGAGTCCACTGTGCTCTCTTTATGTAGGTGAACTACAACTCCAAAACTCAAAGTCAGTGCCCACCAACCCCTTCCGGTCTTGCCTATGGGTCATGGGAGTTCTGTGTACCTAGTGTGGTTCAATTCTATTGTTGATGGAGTTCAGAATGCTCTTTGATTGTAGGTGAACTATAAATCCCGGCAACGACAACTCCCAAATTTCAAGGTTTTATTTCCCTCAAGCTCCACTAGTGTTCATATTTGGGCATATTGATTATCTGTGCCAAGTTGGGTCCAGATCCATTATTGTTTGAGTCCACAGTGCTCTCTGGATGTAGGTGAACTAGAACTCCAAAATGCAAGGTCAATGCCAATGTACTCTTCCAGGATTGTCTGTGGGTCATGGGAGTTCTGTGTACCTAGTGTGGTTCAATTCCATTGTTGGTGGAGTTCAGAATGCTCTTTGATTGTAGGTGAACTATAAATCCCAGCAACTACAACTCCCAAATGACAAAATCACTCCCCCCCCCCCAACCCTACCAGTATTCAGATTTGGGCATATCGGGAATTTGTGCCAAATGTGGTCCAGTGAATGAAAATGCATCCTGCATATCAGATACTGACATTACGATTCATAACAGTAGCAAAATTACAGTTATGAAGTAGCAAAGGAAATTATTTTATGGATGGGAGTCATCACAATATGAGGAACTGTATTAAGGGGTCGCGACATTATGAAGGTTCAGAAACTCTGTTCTACGGCTTGCACTTCTACCAGCCCTTCCTTCCCAATGGACAAGCAGTGTTTTCTGGGAAACCAGAGGATGTTCTGCAGGCTGCAGTTCCGCCTGCTCTGCTTCTGGAGGCTTGTCTTTCAGCTGAGAGGTTAAACCAGGCATGGGCCAACTTTAGCCCACCCTCCAGGTAGCCACACACAATGGACAGATTGAATTATTAAAAAAAATGATATTCATGTATAATTCAGTATAAATAAATAGCATTGTTGATATGATATGATGATGATGTTCTAGAAGAAAAGGATGTCATGACTATTGGAATAAATGTAGATTTTTGTACGTATATGCTTGTAGATCAGGCTTGGGCCCTCCAGGTGTTTTGGACTCCGACTCCCACAATTCCTAACAGCCTGGGGCTGTTAGGAATTATGGGAGTCGGAGTCCAAAACACCTGGAGGGAGGGCCCAAGTGTGCCCATGCCTGGGCTAAAAGGTTTCCAGAAAGGAAAGATGAGCCAGCCGCAGTTTGCTTTTGGAAGTTGGGTGAGCCCTGCCATCATAGAAGGAAAGAGAAGACCATCCGCTTCCCAGATGCTTGGCAAGCAGCCGGCCTTCTCTTTCCCTCAGCAATCGCAAGGCCCTCCTTGCCTTGAAGGAGGACCCCTGAGCAGCTAGGACCATGGTTAAAAGAATCTGTGCCCAATGAGTTAGACCAGGACGGAGAAACACACTCACCAGGCTGAGAACAAGTCACAGAGGTTCAATATGATTTGCCCAAAAAGCATTTTGCTTCAAAAGGTACAAAGATGAATTCACAGAAAAATACAAGACATCTTATACAGTTCTGACAGCTATTCAGACTTCCCGCTGCCTTCCCTGATTGACTAAAGATGCATGCTAGGATCTGTGGTGTGACAAAGGAAGAGTGGGACTATTTGCGTGTCTTTAATTGCTCCTCTGTCTGTCGTTCTTGCAGATTTTGGATCCTTTTTTAACTTGGAGAACGACCTCCCTGACGAGCTGATCTCGAACGGAGACCTGAGCCTTTTGAGCAATAGCAGCGGAAGTCTGGTCCCGGATGCGGCCTCCAAACACAAGCAGCTGTCTGAGCTGCTGAGGGGCGGCGTGAGTGCAGTGGGGGGCCCGGTCCCGCAAGGGGTCGGGGTCCCATCCCAGGGGCAGCCCAACACTGGACTCGGTGGCGGAAGCAGCCTGGGAGCCATGGGCAAGAGCCCGCTGGGACCCGGGGAGGCTGCCACAGGGGGGCCCTTGGCCAAGCCTCCCTCTGCAGCCCCACCCCAGAAGCAGCAGCAGCAGGCCGGCATGGTGGCCGGCAGCCCCGCTTCCTCCTCCCCCGCCCAGGCCTCTGCAGGCGGAGGGATGCACCTGAACACAAGCTTTGGCCAGGCTCTCCCAGGACTCCTCAACAGCAACAGCTCTGGCCACAGCCTCCTGGGACCGGCCCAGCAAGGACAAGGACAAGGGCAGGTGATGAATGGGTCCCTGGGGGCGGCCGGAAGAGGAGGACGTGGCGGCGCTGGCATGCAGTACTCAGCCGCCGGGATGCAAGGCGGCGCAGGCAACGTCCTGGCGGAGGCCTTAGCACAGGTGTCGCCCCAAATGGCAGCCCACGCGGGCCTCAACGCCTCCCAGGCCGCATCCATGGCGAAAGTAGGTGGCATCTGGCGAAAAGGGAGGGGAGGGGGGCCCTTTTGGTGGTCTCTGAGGGAGATTTCCTAGGCATGTTTTAATATAAATGTTATTATCAATGTTTAAATTTTTAGGTTTTATGTCTAAATGTTCTTTTATGCTTATGTTTTAATTTGGTTAGGTTAATTTATAGTTGTATGTTATTGTCTCGCCATTATCTTTTGGTTTTCACATTTATGTACGGCATTGAATTTTGCCTTTAAAATGTTGGAAATTGCTTTGAGTTCCCTTATGGGGAGAAAAGCAGTATATAAATGTAGATAATAATAATAATAATAATAATAATAATAATAGTAATAGTAATATGCTTAGGTAAAGGTTTCCCCTGACATTAAGTCTAGTTGTGTCCAACTCTGAGGGTTGGTGCTCATCTCCATTTCTAAGTCGAAGAGCCGGCATTGCCTGTAGATGCCTCCTAGGTCATGTGGCCAGCATGACTGCATGGAGCGCTGTTACCTTCTTATTGATCTATTCACATTTGCATGTTTTTGAACTGCTAAGTAGGCAGAACCTGGGTCTAACAGCAGAAGCTCACCCCGCTCCCCGGGTTTGAACTGCCAACCTTTCGGTCAGCAAGTTCAGCAGCTCAGTGGTTTAACCCGTTGAACCACCGGGGGAGGGGGGTTGGCTCCTATTTGGGAAATGGACCCCCATAGAACTCTGCCAGGGTTCTGTGTCAAGAAGCATATGTGCCTGGATCAGGGAAGGATGCCACTCTCAAGCAGAGCATAACATTGAGGTTGGAGGGGGGGGGGGGTCTTGCCTGGGACCTTGATAGGATACCTCTAAAAGCTGATAAAGGTAGCCCACCTGCTTTTCCTTACGTGTTGTATGTAGAGACTAACTGTCTGCGTCCTTGTTGGGCTCTTCTTGGGCGAGGAGGGGATTTCGGCCCCAGAAGGTCTGGTCGGGATTCCATTATCTCCAAAAGAGAACGGTTTTGTGCCCCCTCTATAGGGCAGAGGGGGGGGGCTCTTTGTGTGAGCGTGGGATATCAGTAAAGCATCAAAATATGTGCAGGTGCTGGGTTTTGTGGCTCTAGAAAAATAGGTAATAGCGGCATGTACAGCTTTATACAGCAGAATGTGTTTAAAACAAAGACCTGGAGCAAGAGCAGCCGGACTTCTGTGTGTGAATGCCAGAGGGTGCTCTTGGAGGGTTGGGGGTGAGCTGGTGTTTTTTGTCAAAAAATGGTTGTCATTAAGCTTTTGCCGAAATGAGCTTTGAGACAGGGGCTAGTGTTATTGTCTTGGTGGTCATTCCTGGGCCTTGGCTGCCAATGCGTCCAGTAGCAATGTTTTCCTTCTGAAACTTGAAAGAACTGCTGGGGAGCTTAGCGTAGCGCATTGACTTTGTGGAACCTTATGCTGTAGGACAGGTGTGTGTTCTTTTTGTGGGCCTCATTCATTGCTGGAGGACTGTCCCTGTGTGCAAGTGGCCGTACCTTGCCAAGGCGGCCCAGTGGCAACATTCAGTCTTTTCCTATTGGAAGTGGCTGGCTCCCAGTAGCCGGAGCTATCGGTGACCCCTTTCTCCAAATACATGTTGAAGGACCCATAGATTCCTATAAAGAAACATATTGATCAAACCTGTGAATAATCAAATCCTACAAATGTGGCAAGCCAGATGCAATTAATGAACAATGTGTCAGAGTATTTCTTGAGCACAAAGACAGTTTCTAGAGATATTTTGAAGTTCTCTCTAAGGTAAAGGTTTTACCTGACATTAAGTCTAGTCGAGTCTGGCTCTGCGGGGTGGTGCTCATCTCTATTTCTAAGCCAAAGAGCCGAAGTTGTCTGTGGACACCTCTAAGGTTATGTGGCCAGCATGACTGTGTAGAGCGCCGTTACCTTCCCGCCAGAGCAGTATCTCTTGATCTATTCTCATTTGCATGTTTTGAAACTGCTAGGTTTGCAGGAGCTAGGGCTAACAGCAGGAGCTCATCCCATTTCCTGGATTCAAACTGCTGACCTTTTGGTCAGCAAGTTCAGCAGCTCAGCAGTTTAACCTGCTATGCCAACCAACCCTACAAAGACGGGCCCTTCTCTCATTTTCTCTCCTCCCACTATGTTTTGCTGCCCTGTCCCCCCAGTTGTACTAATGTCCCTCCTAGCTCTTGATTACATGGAAGGCAGTCTGTGGGTTTGAGAGGGCCGTTCTGATTTTCCTACTGTCCAGAACAGTGTTTCGGTCAAGTGCAAGGCATTCACGGCAGCCCCCTCCCTTTGCTTCCAGATGGGGATGGCCAGCAACCCAGGACCCTTTGGCCAGGCGTTCGGTCAGACGGCCGGCGGGCAGCAGTTGGGAGGAGCCGGAGTCAGTCCTTCTTTACCGAACAAGCCTGGCCTGGCCAGCAGCCTCTCCCCCTTCCCTCCCGACATCAAGAGCGTATCTGTGACCAGTGTGCCAAATATGGTGAGTGCCCTCCAGCCAGGCCAGCCCTTCCCCTCAGTGCTTCTTCCACCAAGTAAATGATGATGATGGTAATGATGATAACTTAATTTTTGTACCCCACATCTATCTCCCTGAAGGGACTCGGGGCAGCTTACATATGGATCAAAGTGCCTAAAACAACACATAAAATAAACACACAGTACAATACAAAAATAAAACCATATATAAAACATATGTATATAAAACAGCAATTTAGACTCAGAACAATACCCAATAACCTATGATGAAAAATGTAATAAAACATGGCCAACTGTAAACAGGAACAAGGGAGTGGGGTAGTTCAGGTTGTAGCTAAGGAACAAGGGCATGGGATTAAAGTGCAGTGCTGTGTAAACTCTTAGGTTCTCTATTGGAAATGGAAAAGGGTGCCTTTGTGAGAGAGTTGGGTTGCTTTCCTTTCCCTCGCCTTGGAAGCGATGTCCAGGCCTAATGCCTGATGAGATTCAGAGACACCTTGCCTCTCTCCCTCCTCAGATGCCGGGCCAAGTGCAGCAGCAGGTGGGCCTTGTCCCGACGCAGGCGATGGCCGCCGGGCCCACCGCCGACCCGGAGAAACGCAAGCTGATCCAGCAGCAGTTGGTCCTGCTGCTCCATGCTCACAAGTGCCAGCGGCGGGAGCAGGCCAATGGGGAAGTTCGGGCCTGCGCCCTGCCCCACTGCCGGACCATGAAGAACGTCCTCAACCACATGACCCACTGCCAGGCAGGGAAGGCCTGCCAAGGTAAGCCCTTTGCCTGCTGGACTGGAGGGGATGGAACCCTCCTGGAAGAGGGAAAGTGAGCCCCTTGTTTGCAATGAAGGAAGTTCCGTCCGTCCCCCTTTTTTTTAAGCAGGTGGACCCTGGGGTTTTCTTTTCTGCAGAATATCACTTTGGAGGAGGAAGTGCATTTTTCCTCTACAGCTGCAGAAAAGGCAAAGGCTTGAGGGAAACTGCTGTGATGAGAGCCTGCTCTTGGAGTTGGCTCAACAGGAGAACCTCAAGGTGTGGGGTTCATGATTACGACTGGCCATTGGCCCCTGAGAGCCTGGGGAGTGGCGTTTGGCCTGCCTCTGTTGCTCAGTGAGCCCTTCTCCCTGGGCCTTTTGATGGCAGGTGGTGTATTGGAGAGAAATCGTTGGGTGTCCTGATGCGAAGGAATGCCTATCCCAGCCCTTGGGGGCAATCGTCTGTTGACTAGGCCCAATCTTTAGGCCAGGGTCTTGTCTGCCCCAGAGGCTCAGGGAACTGTCTCCAATCATCTGCAATGGTAGCTTGGGGGTAGAGTCCCAGGAGAAAAGCCTTGGGGGTTCCAGCTCCAGGACGTGGCATCTTAGGCCCACAGTAGATGAAAGGTGGCCCGAAAGCCTTGAGGGCATCTTTGTCAAGGTCTCTCTCAAGCCCTGAAATGTCGCCAGTCTTTGGGGGCCCTGAAGCTCTTCTGGCCTCTCTGGGAGCCCTGACAGAATAGGGGGGAATACCTCTGCCATATGGCAGGCCTTGGGAGACCCCCAGTTCACCCTAGTTTCTGACAGCCCCCTCCCATAAAAGAGAGAGAGAGGGGTGCAGCCAGTGGGGGCCTCTGGTGGATTTTGGCGCTTTGGAGTTGTTTTCTTTTTGGCTGCCTCTTGGGTGGTAGAGTTTGCTGCTTCTGCTTCAGAGGCTTCCTCCATGTGCTCAGCTCCTGCTCCTGGGTTCCCCTTGGCTCAGATGAAAGCCCGGCCCGTGTGCTGTCCAGCTTCTACAGAAAGAGGGGCCCTAAGGGTAGCATTTTCTTTCAATTTCCTTTCACGGTGCAGATGCCTTGGAGTTTTAAGTCATGTTTTAAAAGTGTGCTTTCCAAATTACTGATACATTTGTGAGGTACCTTTTGAAACGCCAGGATAAGTTCAGGTACCCTTCACGGTCCACTTGCTTGACACCTTCCCTGCAATGCCATGAGTGAAACCAGCACTGCTCCACACTCTGTGGCTGTGGGATTGGAGCAGGGCATTGGGCCCATTGGCACCTGGAGGGCTAAGGCCATGTCTCCTCCTCTTCCTCCCCAGTGGCGCATTGTGCATCGTCCCGTCAGATCATCTCCCACTGGAAGAACTGCACGCGACACGACTGCCCTGTCTGCCTCCCGCTGAAAAACGCCAGTGACAAGAGGAACCAGCAGCGTAAGTGACTGCACGGTAGAGGGAACGGCAGGGCCCCTCAGTGACAGCGTGCTTCTACCCTGAAAAAGATGGCGCACGCAGGGTGCTGCTTCCTGCCCGGTTCCCTCGTCTAACCCACCTGGTCTGCCTCTCTCCCTGGCAGCGCTCCTGGGGTCTCCGGTGGCAGGGATGCAGAACTCAGTGGCCTCCGGCACAGGACAGACAGCAACAGCACCCCTCAGCAACCCCAACCCCATTGACCCCAGCTCCATGCAGCGCGCCTATGCAGCCCTGGGCCTTCCCTATGGCAACCAGCCTCAGGTCCCCCTGCAGCCGCAGGTCCAAGGCCAGCAGCCTGCCTCCCAGCCCCAGGCTCCCCATCCACAGATGAGGACCATGAATGTGTTGGGTAAGTAAGTGGGGCTGAAGTTCTCCCCCTGTGTGTGAGTGAGTTACTTCGGTCTGGGTCTCTTGGAGGAAACTGGTTCAGTTGGGAGGGCTCAAGGAGAAGTCTGCGAAGCATACACTCATAGGCACCCGTCATGGCAGGCTCCACTTCAAAACCTCCGGAGAGAATTAATTGTTACAGAAGTGGCGCACTGATGTTGTTCAAGGGCAGATTCTCTTATAACTCTTATAATTTGCACAATTTGTCGATTGAGTTGCAGTAATTACCACTAAAATTGTTAGGTTTCTAATTAAGGAAAGGAAATCTGAATACAGTTACGTTTATGATGAACCCCATGGAGTAGTTATAGGGGAATCAAATGCAGTAAATAAGAAGCGGAAAGGGAAAATTTCCAAAACTTTTTATACAGTAAAGCTTATATGAAACACACACATACATATGTATTTATGTATGCATATTGAATGAAACTCTTAGGGGTTGGTTTAACTTCTGCCTTGCTAGTAAAATTGAATAGCCATGTTGCGAAAGGATGCATGTCTGAAAAGCGTGTCACCAGAATGAAAAGTGTGGAAACCTCGGTATCAAAGGCATATCCAAAGAGTCATTCTGGTTCAGATCTCCCGTTTTAGTCAGCGCTTGTGGGTGTTCCTAGCTCCTGTCTTTGTTCAGATCTATGAGTGGCATTTACACAGATGTCTAATGTTTAAATACGTTGTTTAATGTTGTTTAAAATTGTTGTTTATTTGCTTTTTGTTGTTGTTGTTTGGGCATGGAATAATGCCAATTATGTAAGCCACCCTGAGTCCCTTTCGGGGTGAGAAGGGCGGGATATAAATGTCGTAAATAAATAAATTGCACAGAAATATACTGATCCAGCATGGCTGTCAACAGAGTGCTTTGACCGCTTTCCCCTTTGCCCTAATGAGGACCGCTCTTCTCCCAAAGGAGCCAGTCCTATGAACCTTCCTTCAGCGGGGATCACGGAGCAGGCACCCGGCATGATCCCTGAGGCGGCGCTTCCGGCTTCCCTGGGGGCAGCAGCAAAGTAAGGCGTGCTTCAAACATCCTCGGATATTTGCGCTGATATTCCCAACAACAGCAGAAGTCCCTAATCATGTATTCGGTGGTGATTCCTTCACATGATTCCCCTTTTCCTTGCTTTCTGTTTACTTTTCTGCAGCTGTTTTTCATTGCCTCTGCTCATTGCCCCCCTTTCCCACCCACCCGTTGCTTAAGCACTGTCCTGTAACAGTGAAAGCAGGGACTTACTTGGGACTTTCCTTTAGCCCCCTGATGAGTGATGGCACAAATTCGGGGAGTGCTGGGACCCTCAGCGGAACGATGCCCACCGCAGCCCCTGCTTCTGGCTCCGGGGCGAGGAAAACCTGGCATGAACACGTCACGCAGGACCTGCGCAACCACTTGGTCCACAAGCTGTGAGTGTGAATTTGGGGGCTGAGATTGGCCTGAGGGGAATGGATGCTGTGGCAGAAGGACAGCCCCCCCCCCCATTCATTCCCTCCACTTCCCATTACCTCTCACTGTCCCTGTCTCCCTCCCTCAGTTATTCTACCGCCTTCCCTGACTCTTAAGTGATATGGAAAGCCACCTTTGGGCTTTAGAGGGCTGGGGTTTTGACACAAAAAACACTGTGTGATGGTGGATTTATGCCAGCCTTTCTAGGGGGCTTCATATCTATTCTGTTTCTAGGGTGCAAGCCATCTTTCCGACTCCCGACCCAGCAGCTCTGAAGGATCGCCGGATGGAGAACCTGGTGGCTTACGCCAGGAAAGTGGAAGGGGATATGTACGAATCGGCAAACAGCCGGGTATGTTCTCTCGCCATGAACTATAGTAGCACAGACATTGTTGTTATTGTTGTTTGCCCATGCCTGGTATAAATTGTATGTCCAGGGGGAGGGGGGGAGGGCGGAAATGGGGTAAAACATGAAAATAAAATAAATTTAAGAGGCAACGAGTTAAAAAAAATGGGCTTGTCTGTTCCACTCAGAGGCCTATATATCTGGATTTCTTGGTCTCGGGCTGAACCCGCTCTTCGGCCAAGGTTCCCTTTGCTCATTTCTCCTGTGCTCTCCTTCCAGGACGAGTATTACCATTTGTTGGCAGAGAAGATTTATAAGATCCAGAAGGAGCTGGAAGAGAAGCGGCGGTCACGTTTGCACAAGCAAGGGATCTTGGGCAACCAGCCGGCCTTACAAACCCCTGGGGCCCAGCCCCCTGGCCTCCCTCAAGTGACGGCGGTAGCCCTGGGACAGACACAGCCCGTCAGGCCCCCCAGTAAGTATTATTATGCTTATCATGTTTGTTTATACCCCGCTTTTCTCTCCGCAAGAAGAGTCGAGTATGGACAACAGTGGTGGGGAAAGGGGCTCCTGGGAATGTTCCGTTGCCCTCTCCTCAGACAGGTTACGTGGGTAAAAGAAGGGGCTACAGTGGAGACAGAGATTCAAAAAGGGGGGAATAAGGACATTGCCTTCACCTGCTCCCACAAATTTATGGTATCAATAGAAACCCCACTCTTTATTCTTTTTGGTTTCCCCTCAATTACACATTTTCTTTCCTACCTCATCCAAGGTTTTATCATTTTACTTCATCCATTTGGCTTGCCCATTCTGTTCGATTTTGTATTATGTTAATTTGTTTTATTTATCCTTTTGTGCTACTGCACGTATTTTATTTTGATGTAATTTTTTGTTGTCTGCATTCTGTATTTTATTTTGTTGTATTGTATCTTTGGGCTTGGCCTCATGTTAGCCATTGGCTGTTGGGGAGATGGTGGCAGGGTATAACTAAAGTTTATTATTATTTTATTTATTGGAGCCCCCGGTGGTGCAGTGGGTTACAGCCCTGTGCCAGCAGAACTGAAGACCGAAAGGTCGCAGGTTCAAATTTGGGAAGAGGCGAATGAGCTCCCTCTATCAGCACCAGCTCCTCATGCGGTGACATGAGAGAAGCCTCCCACAAGGATGATAAAAACGTCAAATCATCCGGGCATCCCCTGGGCAACGTCCTTGCAGATGGCCAATTCTCTCACGCCAGAAGTGACTTGCAGTTTCTCAAGTCGCTCCTGACATGACCAATTTTTATTTATTTATTTACAGTATTTATATTCCGCCCTTCTCACTTTGCAGGGGTCTCAATTCATATATACATGGCAAACATTCAATGATATATATATATAGACAGACACAGAGGCAATTTAACATTCCAGCTTTCCGGGTTCATGAGGGTATGCTCGATTTCGGCCACAGGGGGAGCCGCCACTTCACCTTCCACTTGTGACATCGAGTCCTTGATGGAGTACTCCCTCATTCTTACGCATGCACGCTGCTGGAAGGTTTTGTAATGTCGTAAATTAGTTAAATTAGCCTCCCTGCATAAAGCGGTACCAAAATTTCCTACTTGACAGATGTAACTGTCTTTGAGGCTGCATAGGTCAACGGCAAGCTAGGCTATTAATGGTCGGGAGCTTACTCCGACCTGGGCTGGCTTCAAACTCATGATCTCTCGGTTAGTACTGATTTAATGCAGCTGCCTACTAACTAGCTGTGACACAGCCCGGTTCAAGTAGCTCCACTGGATAGATGCCGCACCATATCCTGAACTATCTTGGAGGACCATGAAATTTAGTAGTCCATTGAGTGGCCAATATATGATGGTGTAAAGAGTTCACTCAGCACCCCCACCTTCATTCCATTTGAATTTGTTAGAACACAAGTCCCATCATCTCAATGCTACTGGTGAAGCGGGGATGATGAGAACTGCGGTCAGTGCCCAAAATTCAGGAGGGTTAGAAGCGCATGGGCCTCACCTTGTCTCTTCTCAGGCAATGCCTTTTCCCAATTGCCAGAACTGTCATTTTTAAGTTGATGTAATGGCTTGTTAGTTAGCTCAGTTAATCTCATCTCTCAAAACCTCCTGCAGATGGCCCTGTGTCCTCCGTGCCAAACGTCCCTGTGAGCCGCATGCAAGTCTCTCAAGGTATTACTTAACAGAGATTCCAGTTTTGGGGTGGGTGGATAGTTCTACCTAGGTTTCTGTTTACTTTGGCTTGATTTTCCTAGTGACTCCAAACCCCTGAGTTTTGCTGTGGCCTGAATTGGGACAAAGGCCTTTCCTCGGTTGAGCTGAGTGCCTCCGGAGAATGGTTCTGGGGACGTGTTTTGCAGGACAGAATCAGTGTTGCCTTCTCTTTCCATAGGGAACGTCCAGATGCCCCCGACCTCAATTGGACCGCGAGCTGCTTCCCCCATGAACCATCCTGTCCAGATGAACAACATGGGCTCCGTTTCAGCGGTTTGTATTTGCTGTTTTCCCACTCTGCTTTGCCTAAAGACTCATACACCAATTGCCTTATAACTCTTTCTAACCTTGCTGCATTTGAATCCGGGAGGAGTGGTTCCCCCTGAAATTCGTCTGGGCCAGAAGCCATGCTCTCTGCCACTTCCACCCCTGATCATTGACCCAGGCGTCTTCTGCTGTGGGCCATGTTGGCACCTGCCCTTTATCTTTGTCACTACTTCAATGCGCTCTATGTGGGGTTACCTTTGAAGACTGTTCTGAAGCTTCAAATAGTCCAACGGATGGCAGCCAAATTGCTCACTGGAGCGGCATAAAGGGCGCACACAACCGTCGGCTCCACTGGCTGCCAGTCTGCTTAGAAGCACTATTTGAAGTGCTGGCTTTAGCTTTAGCTTTTAAAGCCATAAAAGTTCTGGCTCAGTTTACCTGTCTGAACATATCTCCCTCTATCACAGAGATTAAGATTGTCAGGGGAAGCCCTGCTCTTGGTCCCACCCCCTTTGCGGGCACGTTTGGTGGGACAGGGCCTTCTCCGTGATGGCCCCTCAGCTATGGTATTCCCTCCCCAGTGGAATTAGATCTGCCCCATCCCTCCTGACCTTCAAGAAAAAAATGAAAACATGTCTCTGGGATCAGGCTTTTGGCCAGTAATGGGAGTAGTGCAATAGGAGACCAGAAATTAATATAATGATGACTTAACTGGTCCTGGAACATGATTTGGATCATGTGATTTTAATTGATGTTTTATTGCTGTGTTTTCAATGGGTTTGATTTCAACGTTGTTTATTTACCGATGTATTAATATATTGCATTGAATTGTTGCCTTTGTTTGTAAGGCCGCCCTGAGTACCCTTCGGGGTTGAGAAGGGCGGGATATAAATGTGGTAAATAAATAAATCAATAAATAAATATCATGTAGACTATTGGCACCTGAAGACAGGGAGGAGGAGGAGCAGATTTTGGTCTTATGTTCTTGGCTATGAGACATGTTTTACTTCTTGGAACTCAGTGCCCAGACCCTTATGGCGCCTGCCTGCTTCTGTTTCCCAGATGGCCCTGTCTCCCTCCCGGATGCCTCAGTCGCAGAGCATAATGGCAGCGCATGCCAACAGCCTGATGGGTCCGACAGCCCCCCAGACCCAGTTCCTCGGTCAGAGCCAGTTCCCTGCCGCCTCCGGTGGAGCCCTCAGTGTTGCCATGGGGCAGGCCCAGGCAGGAGCCTCCTCGCAGGTAGGCCCACAGGGGTCAGCCAAAGGGTCCAGGCCTGGAGTGGGAGTTGGACCACTGAGGCAAGATACCTGAGGGCAAGGAGGGGGGTAGCCTGCGCTGCAGGTGCAGTACAGGCTTTAGGGCTAACCGCATCGCCTCCGCAGGGCCAGGCTCCAGCCGCCTCCCTACCGGCCTCCGTCAGCATCCTGGGGCCATCGAGCAACCAGCTTGCCTGTCCCTCCATCACGCAGCCGCCACCCCTCCACCAGCCTGCGGCCCCTCTGCCCACAACTGCGGTTTCCATGCCTTCCTCGGTCCAGGGAATGATCCCTCCACCCTCAGCACCACCGGCGCCTGCCCTACCGCTGCCCCCTTTGGGACAAGGCCCCTCGCCTGCACCCCCCTCAGCCCCCAACACCACCACCACCACCACCACCATGCAGTTGCAGAGCATGCCTTCGGGGCAGGCCCAGGCAGCGCCTCAGCCCCGGACCCCTGGGCAGCCCCCCTCTGTGCCAACGCCGCAGCCGCCGCCATCATCACAACCGCCGCCAGCCCAGGCTCCGGCGCCGTCTCAGGCACCCTCCACTCCAGTGAGTATGCCAGAATGTTTCCGCGTGGCATTTCCTGTGTGGCCCTTGAGGAGGGGGGAACAGTGGGGGTTGCCTCACTGCACAGACAGACATCCGCTCACCTCTAACCGTGGTTGGCATAGAGATATCTGCCCCCACCCAAACACACAAATCCTGTCTTTGAGCCAAGATCATGGGGCTCCCATTGGAGTGACTGCAGGGGATGGTAATCCTTAATGGATCAGTCCTTCTAAACACCTTCTACTTTTGTAAAGCCATGTAAGTGTTCAGGTCCCTCTACTCTGCGCTGGCCATTCCCCATGTGCTCACACTCACTGAGAGAAGAAGCCATAGCATTTCCTTAAAGGAGAGTAGGCTCCCAAAGAGGGTGTGTATTGTGGGCTGCATTGTGTAAATGCTCTAGTACAGCTGTTCATGAAAGCAGCCTTCTGCTGAGGAGGGAAAGGCACTGGGGCTGCTGGGTGCATGGATGGGAGCAGGGGCTGCCCCTTCTCCTCTCATGTGTGCCCCTCCCCTCCCTCTTTGCCAGCTCTCTCAGGCCGCAGCGGGGAGCGTCGACAGCCGGGTGCCCAGCCCAGGTTCTGCTGCCGGTGCGGACCTCGGAGCCCAGCCGTTTGGGCACGAGGCGCCGGTGCCGGAGGGGAAGTCCGAAGTGAGGGCCGAAAAAGCCAAGTCAGAGTGTGGCGAAGCCCCAGTGGAGCCAAAACTTGAGGTATGGGTGGGACCTGGGGCTCTTTCCCTCACTGATTGGGAATCTGATCAGCGTGGCTTGTGGCGGAGAGGTGACCATGGCCTGGCCTTGTCCTCCTTTCCAGCCAGAGGAGGAGGAGGCGGCAGCAGTAGTGAGGCCCACGCAAACCAAAGAGGAACCTGGTGCAGAGGAGGGCAAACAGGAGCCCATGGAGGTGGAAGGCAGGAAGCCAGAGGTGAAGGAGGAGGAGGACAGTGGAGGGAGCGGAGGAGGCAGCAGCAGCAGCAGTGGCTCTACCTCTCAGTCCACGTCTCCCTCTCAGCCGCGGAAAAAGAGTGAGTCTCTTGTGCTGCCCATGATTGGTTGGGGGGGGGGGGCGCCCCTGCCTTCTCTGCCAGAGACAGGAAACATGGCGGGGGTCACGAGTCTCCTGGCCACGACCTTTTAGGGAACTGCAGTATGGCCCATTGGAAAGGTCTCTTCCCCCTGAGTGACTTCTGCCCTCCCGCGACCTCACGAGGGCCCTTCCCCTCCCTCTTTGTCAGCTTGCAGCATTGAACTCCATCAACCAGCAATAGGTGGATGGAGATGTACTAGTTCCTTAGTTCAGGTGGAGGTGGAACTGACCAGCATCATTTTGCATTGACTGTTTTCAAACGTTTCCACAGTCTTTAAGCCTGAAGAGCTGCGACAGGCGCTCATGCCCACTTTGGAGGCCCTCTACCGCCAGGACCCAGAGTCTCTGCCTTTCCGGCAGCCGGTGGATCCTCAGCTGCTGGGCATTCCGGTACGTAGGGATTGGAAGGAGGAAGCAGGGAGATCAGTGTTGGGTATGTGGGCCCTCCTCATAAATGCACAGCAGAGTAACTTAGCAGCAGTGTGAACCAGTACCAGTAGCCAAAAGTGATAAAAAGAACAAAAACACACAGACCAATACTATTTCATAGGAAGCTTATAGCAAAATAATATGGTTGCACTATTTACAAGATCAAGGTTTGCACAACATAAATAAAGTTCTTTATACTTCCTTCCTTGCTTTCATGCTAGGCTTCGTTCTCATGCAGAAAAACAGCTTCGTTCTCACAGACCCTCCTGTCACACCAAAGTTACACAGGAGCTTCACACAGTAGTTTTTTTACACATCAGCCTTCACACACAATGGCCTTCGATCTGGGGCTTCTCTCACATCAGGTCTACTAACACTGAGGCCTTTCTCTCACTGAAGCCTTCTTACACTGAGGCCTTTCTCCCACTGAGGCAAACTAACACTGAGGCCTTCTCATACTGCGGTCTTTCTCCCACAAAGACCTCTCACAGACTGAGGCTACTAAGCTACAGGCACACCTGCTTATATTGTACTGCTTTTATTTATTTTGGGAATTTTTATCCTATCCTTCTCACTTCTGAAGAGGGACTCGGGACGGCTTACAGTAGGCAGGCATTAGATGCCAAAAAGCAATACATTAAAACACACAGTTACAATTAACACAATTAATACAATTAGCTTTTGCTGACTCATTGTATTCATTTAACCTTTTCAGTGCTTGACTCACATTTTTGTAATTAAAAATACCTAGTTAATATTTAATATTTCTGACAGTCAACCTTCATGGAGACCCTGGGGGTCCCTGCCTGGGGGAGAGGCAGACCAGGCTGGTTAGATGAGAGAACCACCCCGTTCTGCTCCGGGGAGGGGTGGGGGATTGGAAGCCGGTTTGATGTTGGCTCAGCATTGACTCCTGACAGTGGAGCTGCCCTTCCTCCCCCTCCTCTTCTCCTCTTCCTGCTGCTGCCTTTGGGGTCCTCTCAGAAAAACTGGGTCCTCACCGAAGCCGACCTCTCCCTCTCCCCCTACCTTTCTCTGAAGGACTATTTTGATATTGTGAAGAGCCCCATGGACCTGTCCACCATCAAGCGCAAGCTGGACACAGGGCAGTACCAGGAGCCCTGGCAGTACGTGGAGGACGTCTGGCTGATGTTCAACAATGCCTGGCTCTACAACCGCAAGACCTCCAGGGTCTACAAGTTTTGCACGAAGCTGGCAGAGGTCTTCGAGCAGGAGATTGACCCCGTCATGCAGTCCCTGGGATACTGCTGTGGACGCAAGGTGTGCCTCCCTCCCTCCCTCCCCCCGGTTGGCAATGCAAATGGGAGCTTTCTCAGAAAGTGCAGACCTGGCGCTGGGTACTCCTTTGTTCCGGCCTCTCTTTCTGTCCCTGAAACTCTTGGGCATGGGTCACATACAGTGGAGAGGAACGTTTCTATTATTATCATAGCACAGGAGGAATGTTTCTGTTTTGGATTTAAAGGCCTGATTCAAACCATGGGCTGTGTTTTTGGGAAATAATTTTGTGTAAACCCTTAAAAATATGCATTTCATGTCACAAAAGGCACTTAATGGAGAGATATCTCCAAACCCATTGGTCCAGCACAAAAAGGATCTCTTCTATGTTGCATCCATTAAAAAAAAAAGAATGTCTCTTTTACTGCCATGTTTTTCAAGAGGTCTATTGAGGTGTATTTATTTATGTACGACATTTATATCCTGCTCTTCTCACCCCAAAGGGGACTCAGAGCATCTTACAAGTTATATGTATGTACAATATATTATTAGCATAGCGCAATATTATACTGCAATGTTATTAGTAATATGAAATATAATATATAATTATTATGTTATATTGCAATATTATGATCAATATTAGATGTACATACAATATATTATATTATTGGCATAGCACAAGCATTGCATAATATTAGTATTATATATTACTATATTACTATATTATACTGTACATCTATACTGTAAAATTATTAGTAATATGACATGTAATATATAATATATAATTATTATATTATTATATTGTATTTCAACATTATGATCAATGTTTTATGCACATACAATATATTATATTATTACCATAGCAAAATATTACTATTCTATATTACTATATTGTACTGTACCTCTATACTGCAATATTATTAGTCATATGACATGTAATATATAATATATAATTATTATGATATTGTATTACAACATTATGATCAATGTTATACGCACATACAATATATTATATTATTAGCATAGAACAATACTAGTATTATATATTACTATACTATACCACTATACTGCAATACTATTAATAATATGTAATATATAATATACAATTATATATTACATATAAAATTACATGTAGAGCAGCAGGGTCAAACCTGCGGCCCTTTTCCAGGTGGTTGAGCTTCCAGCCTCCAGAAGCCCCTGCTTCCAGCTTGTGCAAAGGCTAGGAATGCTGGAAGCTGGAGTCCAAAACACTGGTACATAGGTACTCAGTGAAGTGTGTTTAGTTTCCAAATGCTGAGTCACAGCTGCCTCAGTCTCTTGGACAGTTTGGATTTGAGGGCTCCCATGTTTGGTGTGAGGATGCCTCCATCAGTAGAGTGTCCACAAAGATCTAAAGTGGTAAAACACCAGGAGATAGATAGAGGAACAGTGTGTGTGAAAAGGGCTTGTGGCCGAGGAGACCCATCTCCCTTTGTTCCTCTCTCTCTGTCTTCTCTTTTGCAGTATGAGTTCTCTCCCCAGACCTTGTGCTGCTATGGGAAGCAGCTCTGCACTATTCCCCGCGATGCAGCCTACTACAGCTACCAGAACCGGTAAGCCCTTCTTCTCTCCGTCTCTCACTTCACCGGAAGCCAGGACCAGCGGGGCATGTGCTACTACCATATTGACTTGAGTCTCTAATGCGCACCTCAATTTTCAAAACCCTGAAACCAAAAAAAAAAAAAAAAAAAGCATTTCCTGCCAAATATAATGCACAGCAACAAAAGGTTCACTCCTTGTAATTCGGCCAAAAGTGTTGCTGCCTGCTTAGAATTCCTTCTTTAAAACACCAAAACTTTCAGCAATTGCAAGGAAAACCTTGGGGTGCATCTATGCTGCAGAATGAATCTGCTTTAACTGCCTCAGTTCAATGTTATGGAGTCATGGGAGCTGTAGTTTTGCAAGGTCTTGAGCCTTCCCTGGTGCCTCAACAAGTCTCAGGATGGCATAGCATTGAGCCGTGGTCATTAAATGAAAGATGCCGTCCTTCAAATAGGAGCTCCGCTTCCCCTGAAGCAGCTTCCCCTTTTGGTTCAGTTCTAAGGTGATGGTGTGACGTGAATCTAATGCTCAGCCTCATTTTGGCAAGGTCACTTAGCTCCTAAAAGGTAAGCATTCAATTTGGGTCAGTAGGGCACGTGGAATCTGTGTGGCACATTTGCAAAGTGGCCCTCTTCTCATGGGGCGCTTGGGGAGATGGACAAATTCAAGCCATCTGGACTATCTCAGCGGGCAGGACCGCATCTCTGTGTGTCTCCCCTTTCCTTCTTCTTGTTCCTGTTGTTGCTTTCTTCTTCCTTTTTGCAGCCTCTTCTGGGCAGCTTCCTTTGTGTTGCCGTTCATGCTTTCCTTTCCTAGGCATTGCGCCAGGGCTGCCTTGTTGGGGAGGGTGGCATTTTTCTCCCAGGTCAAAAGAAACCGGGGTCCTGGGAACATGGCTTTTGTGTAGTTTTTGTGCCTCACCAAACTACACATCCCGGATTCCATTGTATTGAGCAATCACGGTTCAAGCAGTTTCAAACTCCATAATCAATCAGTGTAGATGCACACAAATTAAACATTTCCCCCACCTGCTGAAATTACATCCCCCCCCCCTTTTATAAGCCCATGGAATATATGCAATCAGGACTGGAATGGTTCCTGAACTATGATCTCAGATTGTGTGGGGTTTTTTAAAAAATAATAGTTTGTAATGTTTAGATGTCTTTAATTTTATGTTTTTGAGGTATATGTTTATTCTATTTATGTCCGTTTATGTGGCATTTAATTGTTGCCTATTGTAAAGCCGCTCTGAGTCCCCTTCGGGATGAGAAGGGCAGGGTATAAATACAATTAATAATAATAATAATAATAATAATACATTTTAATCAGTTTTCAAGGCTTTAATGCTGTTAATATATCATTCTATTTGAATGTTTGTGTATTTTCAGGGTTTTTAAAATTTATTTAGTCGTGTCAGGAGTGACTTGAGAAACTGCAAGTCGCTTCTGGTGTGAGAGAATTGGCCATCTGCAAGGACGTTGCCCAGGGGACCCCTGGATGTTTTGATGTTTTATCATCCTTGTGGGGAGGCTTCTCTCATGTCCCTGCATGAGGAGCTGGAGCTGATAGAGGGAGCTCATTCGCGCTCTCCTCAGATTCGAACCTGTGACCTGTTGGTCTTCAGTCCTGCTGGCACACGGGTTTAACCCACTGCGCCACTGGGGGATTTTAAATAGTTATTATTTTGGATTACTGTAATCTGCTTAGAGAGGCAAAAATGGGGTATGAATAATAATAGTAGTAGTAATAGTAATAATAATACTAAAATTGTGTAACAGGCTCCTAGTCAGTTGCAAAGCCTCCTTGGATTGAATAATGGTGGCTATGGCAAGATAGCCTTTGGCTGCCTTTCTGGGCCCAGTTCGTCACTGGGCAGACTGGAGGCTCTCCTTTTCCCCTTGTCGTTTGCTTGTCTTTCTGCTCTGTCTTGTCTTGCTGTCTGTGTCTTACGACTGCTTCTGTCTGTCTGTGCTGTCTGTCTGCTCCCCTCCCCTCTGTCCACCAACTGACCAACGCTGCTTCCCTCCGGCCACGCTGACTGCTTCCTTTGCTTGGCCGGCCATGTCTTGTGACGGACCAGTTCACCCCAATATGGCCTTCTTGCTGACAGGTACCACTTCTGCGAGAGATGCTTCACTGAAATCCAGGGGGAGAACGTTACCCTGGGCGATGACCCGGCTCAGCCCCAGACGTAAGTTACCCCTCATTAAAGGAAGAAACAAGCAAACAAACCAAAGGCAGCATTATGGGGCCCAGGCTGAACCCAGCAGGAGGGAAGGGGTGCTCTGCTTCCTTTGCCAGCCTTGCCCTCATTGGGGTCAAAGGCCTGCAAAGCAGATGCCCTCTGCGTTTCAGGGAGAGGCTCTTTGAAGTCGTGCTCTGGAGATCCCACACAACGGGACCTGAAGGGACAGCCCTTGGGGGTCTCCTCCGACCCTGGGATTCGGTTAGAACGGGCTCCAACCTGAGCCTCCCCACTGCCCCAGCCCCTCTCTTGGAATGGGCTGGAAAGTTAGAATATCATTGGATTGCTGTGAGTTTTCTTGGCTGTATGGCCATGTTACAGAAGCATTCTCTCCTGATGTTTCGCCCACATCTATGGCAGGCATCCTCAGGTTGTGAGATCTGTTGGAAACTAAACAAAGGAGGTTTCTATATCTGTGGAAGGTCCAGGGTGGGAGGAAGAACTCTTGTCTTGTGAATGTTGTAATTAATCACCTTGCTTACCGTTGCAAAGCCTTGCAGCTTCGAGGTCTGGCTGATTCACACCTGGGGGAATCCTTTGTTGGGAGGTGTTAGCTGGCCCTGATTGATTCTTGTCTGGAATTCCCTTGTTTTTATTTTTGTTCTTTATTTACTGTCCTGATTTCAGAGGTTTTTTTTAATACTGGTAGCCAGATTTTGTTCATTTTCATGATTTCCTCCTTTCTGTTGAAGTTGTCTACATTCTTGTGGATTTCAATGGCTTCTCTGTGTCCAAATAATATGTGTTTTCAAATAATATGCTGTTGTGAAATGGATTGAAGAAGGGAAAGCTAATGATCAGATAAAGGAGAAAATGGACAGATTCCTAGACTGGCTGCACTTAAAATGCTTTGTAAAGTTGGAGGGGGGGGGAGGTAAAAAGAGGGCAAAATGTAATGGTTTATGGATGTATATAAAGTAAATTTATTTCTATGTATTAGATGGATATCATTGCAATAAAAAAACATTAAAAATGAAATAATATGCTGTGTCCAGGTTGGTTCATCAGATGCTCCGCTATAGCTGACGTCTCTGGTTTGATTAGTCTGCAATGCCTTTTGTGTTCTTTGATTCGTATCTGGGCATTGCTGCTGTGTTTGGCGATCCCTATGTAGACTTGTCCACAGTTGCATGGTACAGAATATGGTCGACTCCTGCAGAGGTCTTGTCCTTTGCTGAACGTAGCATTGGTTGCATTTTCTTAGCAGGTCTATAGATAGTTTGTATGTTGTGTTTCTTCATCAGCTAGAATGTTATTGTAATTATATTTATATGGGAAGTCCCCACATTACGAAAAGAGATAGGTTCTGTAAGCTTGTTCTTTAATTTGTATGTAAGTCAGAACAGGTACATTTTTGAAGTGCAGCTCCAGCCAAAAATGTATGTGAAAAGCATAGGAAAGGGTGAACACTCCTATGATGTTTCCTTTGCTGCCTGTGCCCCTGTTCAGAAGATTTCACCTCACTTTCTGTCCTATGATAATTGAATTTTGAAAAAAATTGGCTTGTTGTGAAAAGAAGGATTGGAGATAAAGCTTTAGTGGAGACACCTTTTCCCACAATAATGACTCTTCCGGGAATTGATTTTCCTTCTGAGGGGGAGATTTCTCTCATTTCCTGTTGGCTCAGCCTCATTCTTACCTAGGAGTCATTTGTAACTTGGGGACTGTGTACTGTATCCTATTTTAATTTTTAGACTTCTTGACACAGGGATGCAATTGGTTTTTTCTCATTTTTATATCCATATTTTTCCTGCCTTTGCTTTGTTTTCCATTTGTATGATATCATGTTTTCTGCTAGCCACTTGTAGTTCCAATAATAGGAGAAAAAGAAAGGCAGATAAAATAATAATAATAATAATAATTACAACAGTCCTAAACACTTGGGAACTGTTTGACTTCTGATTTTGTGATACGAAATCCAGCATATATGTCATTTATTGTGTCATACTGTGTTTTTGTGTCAGATTAATAATAATAATAATAATAATAATAATAATAATAATAAATGTATTACCTGCCTTTCATTGTGGTATAGCTGTTTTGTAGGAACCCCTTCTCCGCTCTGGGGCTGTAACCGAAGCGGAGCTGCAATTAACCCGTTCCCTGTCTTTCTCTGTTTACAGAACGATATCAAAAGATCAGTTTGAGAAGAAGAAGAATGACACGCTGGACCCAGAGCCGTAAGTGTTCACTGGTCAGCAACCAAAAACGATTCACAAGAAATGTTTTGGGCCTTTTGTGACAGAGCAGCACTAAAACAAAAAGCAGGTCCTAATCAAATAGCAATATTTTAGAATTCCAGCGTTTTACAATACTCCATACTGCTGAAAATGGTTTAATTTTTATTATTCCTTGTTCTCTTATATATATATTTGCTTTTTTCTTATTTTCTTTTTTAGTTTTGTGGATTGCAAGGAATGTGGACGGAAGATGCACCAGATATGTGTCTTACACTACGATATTATTTGGCCTTCAGGGTAAGTGGCTTTGAAGGCAGATAGCTTTGCTTTGGAGAGCGCTTCACTTGAGCTTCTACCCAGAAGGCCCTGAATTGGGTCTTTATCTGTGAGGATTGTTGTCTCAAGAAGAGAACATAGTGCAAAGATATCTGTTATTAGTATCATCATTATTAGTACTGCTGCTGCTACTATTAGCTTAGGTACCCAACTATGCTTGGGTTACATCTTCTGTAACGCTACATACTAGAAAAGTCATTGGGTTCTCCCCCCCCCCCCCCCCCAGATTTTATGAATGGTCCCATTAAAAAACGCATAAGGATATGGGGGTAGACTAAAACTCCCATCATCCAGGGTCCATTTTCCCCAGACCCAGCCACTATGCAGAGTTGGTCGTCATAGTTCTGTGGTGCTAGATTTGGTCCAGATCAATCGTCAGGAGGAGTCACAGGGCTCTCCGGAAATGGGTGCCATCTTGGAAATCGCACACAAACATATTTTCACTTTTATTAGAGATATAGATAGACATAGATATAGATAGATATAAAGTAGCCTAGGAGCCCCTGATGGTGCAGTGAGTTAAACCACTGAGCTGCTGAACTCGCTGGCCGAAAGGTCAACGGTTTGAATCTGGGGAGCAGGGTGAGCTCCCACTGTTAGGCCCAGCTTCTGCCAACCTAGCAGTTCGAAAACATGCAAATGTGTGTAGATCAATAGGTACCGCTTCTGTGGGAAGGTAATGGCATTCCATGCAGTCATGCTGGCCATGACCTTGGAGGTGTCTATGGACAACGCTGGTTGTTCGACTTAGGAATGGAAATGAGCACTACCCCCCAGAGTCATACACGACTAGACTTAATGTCAAGGGGAAACCTTTACGTTTGGTACCCAGTGATTCTTGTGTTAGGGATTCTGTAATGCTGTTTATTAGAAATAGTCTTTGTATTTTAAGAATGGTCCCATATGACTCTTTGGTAATATGGTAAACATGGGTGACATTGTGTGGTCCACAGTGCTCTGAGATTGTGGGTGAACT
The DNA here is from genome assembly GCF_037176765.1 of Anolis sagrei. Taxonomy (NCBI): domain Eukaryota; kingdom Metazoa; phylum Chordata; class Lepidosauria; order Squamata; family Anolidae; genus Anolis; species Anolis sagrei. The sequence continues at coordinate 15,002,075 of NC_090034.1, read as the reverse complement.
ATAACTTCAGTCATCAATGATCATTTCCCCTCAAACCGCACCAGTATGTTAAGATGGTCATGATGGGTCTGTATGGCAAGTTTGGCCCAGATCTATCATTGGCAGGAGTCGCAGGGCTCTGTGGATGAGGGAGCGATCTTGGAAAATACATAGATAGCTAGGTACGTTCATATGTAGTTTAACTTTTATTATATACATAGAAGATAGATGATAGTGCTGATTATGGTGATGATGATTGCTATTATTGCCAGTGTGGTGGTGAAACAGGTTCACTCCAACTCAAACTTTGGTTGTTCTTTTTAGTTTTGTCTGTGACAACTGCTTGAAGAAAACCGGCCGAACCCGTAAAGAGAACAAATTCAGTGCCAAAAGTAAGTGGGGGGTCTGCGCCTGGCAACTGGACCTCTTTTATTTTTAAACCAGGATGGATGGTGGGAGGGTGAGGCCCCTGGTTGGGCAGGGCTGCCAGTTTCCTTGGGACAAAGTGTTCAGAGGGACCCCCTGTTCCCAGTCTGGGGCTCTTCAGCTGTTTTGCCATTGAACACCCACGCACTGTCTGCTGTCTGGCCAGGGATGTCAATAGTTGTGGGGAGCAAAACATAAGGGGATCTGTTTCCTGGACTGCAGAGCCCAGAATCGCAGTGGCCTCATTGGCAGATGACCTCACCTCCCCCCTCCCCAAAGAAAAGGAATTTGGCTAAGATCTGATAAGAGCACTATTTCCCAACCTTTTTTTGAACAGGGACCACTCTCCCAACATTAGTACCAAAAGGGTTACAAATTAGTTTTTGATCAATTTTAGATTCGGTTTGGTTGTTTGGGGTGCTGATTCAGAAAATTACATTGGATAGACCCCATCAGCTCAAGTTTCTGATACAGAACATATGCCATCCAGTAGTTGCTATCTGCTCGCCCATAGAAAACCATATGTAATAAACTAGAGCCGATACGGTTTATCCAATACAATTTTCCGAATCAGCACCCCAAATAACCCCAGGAACAGGCCTAAAAATAAAGACACCAAGAAAAAAATGTTTGGTGCAGCTGTGTTATTATCTGTGGGTTTTGTTAACACTCATGTAAAAAAAAAAGTAGGGGAGGGGGCTGAATACAAAAAGTGGAGCTGCTAATAATAATAATAACAACAACCACAGCAACAAACTTTGGAGGACTAAATGGTCTTACAAAGGGCTGGTTTCCCATTACAACTGATTTGTGGCAATGGGAGCTAATAATAATAACAATAAAAACTACTACTAGTTTACTACAAGTTTATCTCAAAACTTGGCTTTTCGGTTGCGCCTTTGGAGAGTGATATGATATTCCCTTTGTTGTTCCTCCCATAAGGTTTGTTCTCATATTGCCCTTTATATTGCACTTCCCCCTCCCTGTTTGAAGGCCTGTCTCCACTATTCCATCTCCTACTTCTTCTTTATCTCTATCTCATCCTGAGTTTTATTATTTTAACTTGCACCCTTGGGATTGATTTTACATTGCATTTAGTTTGTGCTGTTTTTATTGTATTCTTATGTTTTTATTGATTTAATTGTATTGTATGTATTGTTGTCTTGGTTTATTTTACTGTAATGTACTGTTGGGCTTGGCCTCATGTAAGCTGCCCGAGTCCCCTTTGGGGAAATGGTGGCAGAGTATAAATAAAGTTTTTTATTATTATTATTATTATTATTATTATTATTATTACTACTACTACTACTACTACTACTACGGGGTACTAAACAGTATTACAAAGAACAGCTTTCCAATTATAACTGATGTGTGGCAATGGATAATAATAATAATAATAATAATAATAATAGCAAATGCTCTGGCATAAACCAGTACAGGTGGTCCCAGTGGTCATTGGCACACTGGGTGCCGTGCCAAAAGATCTCACCCAGAATTTGGAAACAATAAACATTGACAAAATCATGATCTGTCAACTGCAAAAAGCCACCTTACTTGGATCTGCACGCATCATTCAAAAATACATCACACAGTCCTAGACGCTTGGGCAGTGTTCGACTTGTGATTTTGTGATATGAAATCAAGCATATAGATCTCGTTTGCTGTGACGTACTGCGGTTTTGTGTCAGTAAAATAATAATAATAATAATAATAATAATAACTTTGTGGAACTCTCCTTCTCTCTCTCACTCTCTTCCAACTCTGCCAGGGAAGCCACGAGAGACTGAGGGAAATGGCGCTGGCCTCCTTCCTTCCTTCTTTCTCTCCCTCTCCTTCTCTCTCTCACTCTCCACCAAAGGCAGCACACACCCCCGGCCATGGACTCTATTTTAGGTCTCACAGCCCATGGATTGGGAACCACTGTGATAGAGCAACACACCTAGAAGGCATATACACTACCTTTGAGACTGAGAGGGAAAAGTTGGTAACATAAGCTTTTATAGATGGAAGCCCTACAACAACATAATTAACCTGGAGTTCAACTGCACCAGGCATTAGCAAAATTCCACCCAGGTTTGCCCATGCCTGAACTACACTGTCATATTAATGCTATTTGACACCACTTGATGAAGCACCAGCACTTTTTCACAGAGAAGGCTAGAGACCTTGTGAAACTACAAGTCCAGTGATGCCATAGCATTGAGCTACGTCAGTTAAGGTGGTTTCAAGCTGTGTGAATTCTGTAGTGCAGATGCATTCTCATGGCCTCCCTCCCTCCTTCCATCAGGGCTGCAGGCCACCCGTTTGGGGAACCACTTGGAGGAGCGGGTGAACAAGTTCCTGCGGCGACAGAACCATCCGGAGGCTGGGGAGGTTTCGGTGCGCGTCGTGGCCAGCTCCGACAAGACAGTGGAGGTGAAGCCGGGGATGAAGTCACGGTGAGTGCCTTGGGCTCGCTTCCTTCCGATTGTGCGGTGAAGGAGTCAGTGCCGCCATCTGCCTCTGGGCCTTTATTCCCCTCTGTTTGGCTTCAGCGAGAAAACCGGAGGCGAGGGGCAGCGCTTGGGGGCCAGTCCCAGGGTCAGTCCTTTTGGGGAAGATGCAAGGTCACTGCTTCGAATCAAGTAGAAACCAAACTGCTTTGCCCTTGGAAGACTCTCTCCCTCTCCCTAACAATTTTAAAAGCTACATTAAAAGGAAAATAGAAAAAGGGGAGAAATCTGAGAGAATATAGTATTAAGAACTATAGAACTGAAACATAAAAGGTGCAAAAAACAAAGAAAAGCACAGGAATAAAGCATAGGAAAAAGAATAAGAAAAAGAAAAGTAGTTGAATTCTGATTGATCTTCATTCAGCTATAAATAATATAGACACCTCCCTCCCGGTTTCTTACTGTCTAATCATTTTGTTTTTTCAAAAGTTAAAATTCGCAAATCCCTTTCTTCTTCATGCAAAAAGTCAATGCAAGGTTTCCAGTCATTCAAAAATGCTTCCTTTAATAAGCAAGGGAGTTTATCCATCTTGGCCACGTCTCCCATTTTCGTCATCCAGGCTTCTGTTGGTGCTGCAGAGTTCCTCAATTTCTCTGCAGAGAGCAGACTGGCTGCTGTGATCATATATTGCAACAATCTCCTGCAGTCCTTTAACTCACTTGAAGTAGAAAAGTCTCAGGTTTGAACTGGATATTTTCCCCCAGAAATTTTTGAATCATTATATACATTTGTACTTGGAAGATTCAAAGAAGTCGCCCTCAATGCCTAGGTTTATTATATTGTCATAGGGCAACACAAGGACAACTTCTTTGATTCTTCCAAGGGCAAATGCATATTATGATGATTCAGAAACTTGAGTGAGTTAAAGGATTGCAGGAGACTGTTGCAATATATAATCCCAGCAGCCAGACTTCTCCCTGCACAGAAATGAAGGAACCCAGGTTTCTCCTCAATTGGGACCCAAAGCAGTGAACATGTAAACAAAAACATTACATAGCAAAAGGCATAACCATTGAACCCCAACATATCCAAAAAAAATTATAAAACACACGACACATGTCATAAGTAAGTGCAAATCTGATTGTGAATCCATGCATTCTGATTATACCACTGTGTAAATAGTGCAGCGGTAAAGATTAAAGTCTCCTGATGGTTTTTGGGTGAAAAACTAAATCTGTGGGTTTCCTAAACAGCTTGTGGAGAAGGTCAGGCATTGCCGTTGTACTATGCTGACCAGCTGGCTAACTAGTTGGCTCAACGTTTCTGCTGTGAATGGACTCTGCTAGGTTTTACTTGCCTCTGTGTCACTGCTTTGTCCTGGGAGGTCATGAGTGGAAAACTATAAGTCACTTCACGAACCTATCTCCCAACACCCTCTTGTTGCATTGACTCAAAACCCAGAAACTCCAAAAAGGATGCCTGCTGAATGTCCGGCGGCCACCTGCTTAAAGTCCCTTCCTTAAAACTCAAAGTGTTAGAGCACCAAAACAATGGAAAAAAGGAAACCTTGGGCTGCAAATCTGCTATAGGATGAATGCACTTGGTTCAATGCTATGGAGACCTGGGGGATGTAATGTTGCAAGGCCTTCAGGCTGACCCAAACTACAAATCCCTGTATCCCATAGCATGGAGTCAATGCAGTTGAATGAGAGATGAACTCCCTCCAAGCGGAGCTTCCTCTTTGACTTGGGCTCAGTGCTATGAAGACCGACTGTATGGTGCAAACCCCATGCGCACCTGATTGTGGGGAGGTCATTCAGCCCCCAAAAGGCTCAGGGTTTGCCCTTGGCAATCGCAGAAGCCTCTAAGGCTCCGGCTCCTTCCTTCTTCAAACGCCGCTCTTCCTTACAGGTTTGTTGACTCTCGAGAAATGTCTGAGTCTTTTCCCTACCGGACAAAGGCCCTCTTTGCCTTTGAGGAGATTGACGGGGTAGACGTCTGTTTCTTTGGGATGCATGTCCAGGAGTACGGCTGGGACTGCCCCCCTCCAAACACCAGGTGAGGCTTCGGGGAGTGGTGGGAGGCCCCACCTTTCCCTCCCTCCGTCTGTTCCTGCTCTCTGTCCCCTCACTAGTCTGGTAAGAGAAGAGGGCCGTGGTTTCCCTGAGGAGAAAGACAGCAGGGACCCTGGAGTGGCCCCGCATGTTGTGGCCCTCAGGAAGCACCCTTGCTTTCTCCCTCCATCCTTGGCTGAGCCTCCCCCCACCACCTCCGATCTCTGGTTGCAGGCGCGTCTACATCTCCTACTTGGACAGCATCCATTTCTTCCGCCCAAGATGCCTCCGAACCGCAGTATACCACGAGATCCTCATTGGGTACTTGGAGTACGTTAGGAAACTGGGGTGAGTGTCCTATTGGGGGGTCCCTTGGCAGCTTGGCCTATTGGTGCCTCCTCCTCCTCCTCCTCTCTCCCCGACGCTAATTCCCCCAAATTGGAGGCATATCTGGATTGATATATTTCATTATGTTCTTACCTTAATTGTTTTTTTGTTTTAATGGATTTTTTTTTGCTTTGGTGTCTTGTGGACATTCAGTCCCATATGTAAGCCACCCCAAGATGGTGGCAGGGTATAAGAATAAAATCGTTATTGTTGTGTTGTCGAAGGCTTTCATTGCCAGAATCACTGGGTTGCTGTGAGTTTTCTGGGCTGTCTGGCCATATTCCAGAAGCATTCTCTGCTGACATTTCGCCCACATCTATGATAGGCATCTTCAGAGGTTGTGAAGTCTGTTGGATACAAGGCAAGTGGAGTTTATATAACTGTGGAAATGTCCAGGGTGGGAGAAAGGACTCTTGTCTGCTCGAGGCAGGTGTGAATGTTGCAGTTGGACACCTTGATTAATGTGAATTGCAACATTCACACTTGCCTCCAACAGACAAGATGCCATCGATGTGGGTGAAACATCAGGAGGGAGTGCTTCTGGAACATGGCCATACAGCCCAGAAAACTCAAAGCGACCCAATTGTTGTTGTTGTTACATAGAGGGAGGCGGGGGGTTCATGTGCACACTGGGGTGAAAGGGACTGACCAGAGGGCTTCCTGCTTCGATGCGCTGCAGGTACGTGACGGGCCACATCTGGGCCTGCCCTCCCAGCGAAGGGGACGACTACATCTTCCACTGCCACCCTCCCGACCAGAAGATCCCGAAGCCCAAGCGCCTGCAAGAGTGGTACAAGAAGATGCTGGACAAGGCCTTTGCGGAGCGCATCATCCACGACTACAAGGTGGGGTTCTGGAGGGGCCGGGTGGGGCAGGGGCGGTCTGCCTGGTGCCACGGAGTGACTGCCCCACACTGGACGTGTTAAAGACGCAGGGGACCGCTCTCTCCACAGGACATCTTCAAGCAGGCGACGGAGGACCGGTTGACCAGTGCCAAGGAGCTGCCGTACTTCGAGGGCGACTTCTGGCCCAATGTGCTGGAAGAAAGCATCAAGGAGCTAGAGCAGGAGGAGGAAGAGAGGAAGAAGGAGGAGAGCAGCGCCTCCGGGGAAACAACAGAGGTGACCGGATGGGAGGCCAGGGTTAGGGAGGGAGGGAGGGAGGGAGGGAGGGAGGGTGGGAGGTCTGGCCTTCAGAGGCCAAAGGGCAGCTTGAGTGGCCTCCTGCTGTGCCTTGCCAAGGAGCCAAGGGACAGCAAGAGATTGGGAGACTTGGAGAGGAATGTGGTTGAGCTTCCCTGGCACCCCCCCTTCCCTATACCCCCCTCCCTCCCCTCCAGATGAGCACCTTGACACAAGGCAGAATATCCAGGCACTTTATTGTTTATTTATTTACTATATTTATACACCACCCTCTCTCACCCCGAAGGGGACTCAGAGCAGCTTACATATCATATGTACATACAATATATTATATTATTAGCAGAGCACAATAATAGTATTATATATTACTATATTGTACTACACCACTATACTGAAAGTACCTGGTTATTCTGCCAATGTTGTTAGTAATATTACATGTAATATATCTATAATATAAAATTATTGTATTATTATTTGTATTACATTGTATTACATTATAATATAATGGTCAATATTATATGGGCATGAAATATATTATATTATTAGCATAGTACAATATTAGTATTATATATTACTATATTGTACTACATCACTATACTGATAGTACCTGGATATTTTGCCAATGTTAGTAATATTACATGTAATATATCTATAATATACAATTATTATATTGTATTATTATTTGTATTACATTTTATTACATTATAATATAATGGTCAATATTATATGTGCATGCAATATATTATATTATTAGTATAGTACAATATTAGTATTATAAATTACTATATTGAACTACCCCACTATACTGAAAGTACCTGGCTATTCTGCCAATGTTGTTAGTAATATTACATGTAATATATCTATAATATACAATTATTATTATTATATTATTATATTGTACTATTATTTGTATTATATTGTATTACATTATAATATAATGGTCAATATTATATGGGCATGCAATATATTATATTATTAGCATAGTACAATATTAGTATGATATATTACTATATTGAACTACACCACTATACTGAAAGTACCTGGATATTCTGCCAATATTATTAGTAATATTACATGTAATATATAATATACAAATATTATATTATAATATTGTATTATTATTCATATTATATTGTACTATGGTGAATATTATATATACATGCAATATATTATATTGTTAGCATAGTACAATCTTAGTATTATATATTCCTATATTGTACTATACCTCTATACTGCAATATTAGTAATATTACATGTAATATATAATATACAATTATTTTATTGTATTATTATTAGTATAATATTGTATTACACTGCAATATTATTATCAGTATTTTATGTATATAAGTTTTGGAAAGCATGGAGTAGCTTATGCCCAGAAAAGGCCAAGGGTTTGGCTCTTTGAGATTAAATGGCACGGTGCGTGGCAAGTAGAGCAGCCTGCTGGCATTTTGCAGGGGAGCCAAGGGGACAGCAAGAATGCCAAGAAGAAGAACAACAAGAAGACCAACAAGAACAAGAGCAGCATCAGCAGGGCCAACAAGAAGAAGCCCACCTTGCCCAATGTCTCCAACGACCTCTCGCAGAAGCTCTATGCCACCATGGAGAAGCACAAGGAGGTAAGTGGAAGTGGGGAAGCACAAGGAGGGAAGTGGGGGGAGGGCCTTGGGGGGGGTCCCCTTGGAAGCCAGCCGGACTCACTGTGGCTGGGATTTCTAGAAAATCTTTCAGGGTATTTTGATGTCGCAACAGTCCCAGCAAGCTGTGCATCCAAACTAAGTGCACCTGGATGAGTAATGTGTTTGAGATAGCAGTGGATGACATCTTTACAAGAGACTGAGGCCTTGCTTTGAGAAAGTGGGCCAGTCAGCTTCACTTGGGAGGGGGGAGGGCAGTGTTTAAGAGGCCAAAGGACTCCCCTTCCTCCTTCCAGACCCCAGTTGTAAGGTAGCGCAGCGCACCCCATCTCCTGCTTTGCCCACTGCAGCAGTACTCTCTGACCACCCCCTTCCCCCCCCCCCCCAGGTCTTCTTTGTGATCCACCTCCATGCCGGCCCTGTGGTCAACACCCTGCCACCCATCGTGGACCCGGACCCGATGCTGAGCTGCGACCTGATGGATGGCCGCGATGCTTTCCTGACCTTGGCCCGGGACAAGCACTGGGAGTTCTCCTCCTTGCGGCGCTCCAAGTGGTCTACCCTCTGTATGCTGGTGGAGCTGCACACCCAGGGCCAGGACCGCTTTGTCTACACCTGCAATGAGTGCCGGCACCATGTCGAGACACGCTGGCACTGCACCGTCTGCGAGGTGAGCAGCAGCAGTAGGAAGGGGGGCTCTGCTTGGCCCTCTGAGGGAAGGAGCTCTGGAGGACATGCACACAGTCGCTCTCCTTGCTCAGGATGTTTTCCTGGAATGGGCTGCCTGTGGGAGTTTTGGTGGGGGAGGCCCTTTGCGGCCTCCCTTTGTTTGTGTTTCTTTGCCACACACAGCGCAACTGGATCCCAGGCTCAGATCTCCCACCTTGGGGCAGTGGTTAGTCTGAGGCAACTGAGGGGAAACCAGGGGGAGCTCTGGGAAGGCAGACTCAGCTGAGCCTTGCTTGGCTGCCTTTGGGTTGGAGGTGCATTAGTTCCTCTCTTTTGTGTATATTGAGTCTGGCTTAAGGGGGGAAAGTGGGGTCCAAATAGTCTTCGTCAGCACATTCACACGCCTCCTCCTGCCTTTCAGGACTACGACCTGTGCATCAACTGCTACAACGCTAAGAACCACGAGCACAAGATGGTCAAGTGGGGCCTGGGCCTGGACGACGACGGTGGGGGCAGCGGCCAGGGCGAGGCACAGTCCAAGAGCCCCCAGGAGTCGCGTCGGCTAAGCATCCAGCGCTGCATCCAGTCCCTGGTGCACGCATGCCAGTGCCGCAACGCCAACTGTTCGCTGCCCTCTTGCCAGAAGATGAAGCGGGTGGTGCAGCACACCAAGGGCTGCAAGCGCAAGACCAACGGTGGCTGCCCGGTCTGCAAGCAGCTGATTGCCCTGTGCTGCTACCACGCCAAGCACTGCCAGGAGAACAAGTGCCCCGTGCCCTTCTGCCTCAACATCAAGCACAAGCTCCGCCAGCAGCAGATCCAGCACCGCCTGCAGCAGGCTCAGCTCATGCGCCGAAGGATGGCCACCATGTCAACACGCGTGCCTCCGCAGACACAGCAACCGCCACAGCAGCAACAGCAGAGCTTGCCTTCACCTACCTCAGCCACCCCCGGGACTCCCACGCAGCAGCCGCCCAGCGCCCCACAGACCCCGCCCCAGCCCTCCCCCGTCAGCATGGCAACGGCCGCCTTCCCCGGCAGGACTCAGGGTCCCCCGCTGCCACCGGCCCCCCTCTCATCTGGGAAGCCTGCCCCCCAGGTGCCCGGCCCCCCACTGCCCCCACAGCCACCCCCTGGAGCTGTGGAGGCTGCCAGGCAGATCGAGATCGAGGCTGCACAGCAGCAGCAACAACAACAGCAGCAGCAACAACAACAACAGCAGCAGCAGCAGCAGCAGCAACAGCAGCTCTACCGAGTCAGCAGCAACGGCCTACCCCCTGGGCGCCTCGGCCTGGTCAGCCCTGCATCCCTCAGCGCCCTGAACACCCTCCAGCAACAACAGCAGCAGCAGCAGCCTCCGCAGCAGCTCCCGCCTCCACAACCCCCACCAGTTGGCCTGAGCGTGGCGCGCCCCGGTTCGGCTGGCAGTGGCCCCATGATGCCCGTCTTGGGTTCCGGCCAGTGGTCCTCAGCCGCCCCCATGGCCCAGGCAGCCCCCCTGCAGCCAGGGATGCCACGGCCGGTCCTCCCGATGCCTCCCCAGCAGCAGCCGCCTCCTCAGCAGCAGCAGCCACAGGCAGTGGGCGTCCCTCGGATGAGCGGTGCGCAGTCAGCCCCCTCCCGCAGCATCGCCCCCAACGCCCTGCACGAGCTGCTCCGGACCCTCAAGTCCCCCAGCTCCCCCCAGCAGCAGCAGCAGGTGCTCAACATCCTAAAGTCCAACCCACAGCTGATGGCTGCCTTCATCAAGCAGCGAACAGCCAAGTACGTGGCCAGCCAGCCGGGCCTCCAGCCCCCGCAGGCCGGAGCCCTCCAGCAGCAGCCACCACCGCAGCAGCAGCAGCAGCAGCCTCCACCCCCACAGGGGCTCCACGCTCAGCCGGGCCTGCAGAACGTGGGCACCATGGCGGCAGGGGTCCCTCGGCCGGGCCTCTCTCCCCAGCAACAAGGGATGGGGGCCCTTGGTGCCCAGGGCCAGGCCCTCAGCCTCATGAACTCTGGCGGCGGCCACGGCCCCAGCATGGCCGCCATGAGCCCCCAGTACCGGGAGATCCTGCGCAGGCAGCTGCTCCAGCAACAACAGCAGCAGCAGCAACAGCAGCAGCAGCAGCAGGGGGTGCCCGGGATGGGGGCCCATGGCCAATTCCCTCAGCCCACCGGCCCCGTGGGATACTCCCAGGCCGCCTTGCAACAGCAGCAGCAACAGCAGCAGCAGCATCGGATGCAGCAGCAGCACCTCTCCCTGCCTATGGGGCCGATGGGACCCCTGAACTCTCTGGGCCCCGAGGGCAGCCCGAGCCTGCAGCAGGCCCTCCAGCAGCGGCTTCTCCAGCAGCAGCAGCAACAGCAGATGAAGCCCCCGCCTGTGCCCCCTCTGATGGGCTCCCCTGGGGGGCCCCCCAACCCCATGAGCCCCCAGGGGCACCTGCTGCCTGGACAGCCCCCCAGCTCTGCAGGGCCTGCACCCCCCCTGCACCCTGGACAGCCCCCCCATGGTGGCCAGGTGCGCTCCCCGGCCCCGGTTCAGTCGCCCCGCCCCCAGTCACAGCCCCCTCCCCCGCACTCGAGCCCCTCCCCCCGTGTGGCCCCTTCCCCGCAGACGGGCTCCCCGCTCTCGCTACCGGGGCTGGCAGGGGGGCCTTTGGACCCGGGGCACCTGGGGGGAGGGCCTCCCCCCGAGACGCAGAGCGCCATGCTGCCCCAGCTGAACCCTCCCAACCGGGGCGTCCTGCCGGGGGACCTCTCCCTGGTTGGGGGGGACACCTCGGGGGGTGACACGCTGGAGAAGTTCGTGGAGGGCTTGTAGCCCCCCCCCCCTCGGCTTTCCATTTGGACCCTTTTGGGCCGGAAGAGGAAAGGGGGGCCTCGGAGGAAGAGGAGGAGGCTCTGTTTGGACCCATCGGGAAGGACCCATTGCTTGGCCCCCGTTTCAAAACAAAGAATATATATTTTTTGTTAAAGCCAACAGATGGCTCTTCTTTTTGTTGTTCTTGTTGTGGGTTTCTTTCTTCTTCTTCTTTTTTTAAAGTTTTGTTGTTACTGTTGACTATTGCTTTTTAAAAAGGGGGGGAATTAGTCCATTATATCCATATTTTTATTTGTAATTTCAAGACTAAGCGTTTGCGTTTAACGGAGAAGAAAACCAATATCCAGAAATGCCACATCCTGACACATCCTTCTTCTTTTTTTCGATCGAAAGGTTTCTTTCCCGTTCCGTCTTGAGCTCTGCAGGCGACCGAAAGTATTATTATTATTCTAATTATTCTAATTATTATGAATTGCCCTCAGAACAGATAGGAATTGGCTCTTGCAGACTCGCAGACGCGCACACAGCCTTTGTTGCCGACGCAAAACCTATAGCTTCGTACCTGGGGAAAGACTAGTTTTGGATGTATAAAAGGAAAGAGAGGAAGAGGGACGGTCATTTCCGGGCCCATTCATATTTTAACAGGGAAGAGATATATTCTTTTCTTTAATTCTTTGACGTGAAACTTGAAACGAGAAAAAGCAATTCTAGTGTAAATCATGCAAGCTCTAAAATTCCTATAAATATTTAAAGAAATCCAAGATTCAATCACTGTATAGACTGGGGAGGGGGGACGGACTCATTTCTTACTTCTCTTAGGCATATTGTTCAATAAACGGTGTGCAACAGACAAAGAGGGTGGTCCTTGAATCCATGTACATGTTATTAACTGAGTGTTTGGGGACTTTTTTTTTTTTTGTTATGAAAAACGCTGTTTTCAACATTGTATTTGGACTATGCATGTCTCTTTTTTCCATTGTATATATAGTATTGCTTAAAAGTGATATAAATTACTGAAGTTTTTAACATGGATTCTGTTCTTTGAAACCCGTGTAAGAATGTTTTTAGGTCTTATTTATTCTCTCAGAGCCATGTTCTGGGTAAGGAGGCCTGGATCATCCCTGTGCTTCCAGAGCCCGGCCTTTCTCCTCTTCCTCCTCTTGAGCTGAAACCCCTCTGAAAGGTCCAGGAGGGTCACTGCCCCATAAACCGAACAAGAGAGAGCGCTGGATGGAATAAATGCTTCACCCTTGTGGGGTTTTATCCTGAAACTTATTTTTTTAAGGGACGGCAACGAAGGACGACCTCAAAGCAACTTTGCTTGATCCCAATGCAAGGTCCTCCCAGAAAGAAGTCCAGAAGAAATGGGGGCCGCCTTCCAGATATGTCCAAGCGCCCGAGACTGCTGTTTCCTAAAGGCAGGCATCTTTGGCCAATCAGGAGCCTCATTGCCTCCCTCTCTTTGGCGGATGCGGGAAAATGACACTGGCATGAAGGTGGCTAGACAGCTGTGGATGAGCACAAATCATGCTTCTTGGCAGGGGGTTGGACTGGATGGCCCACGAGGTCTCTTCCACCTCTTATGATTCTATACTTCCTTCTTTAGTTCCCGTTACAGCTCATGGAGGCCCCTGAGGGGCCCAAGGCTCTGCTTTCTAAGGGCCCAGTTCAGGTGCCAGAGGCCCACTTCCTTTACCTAAGGCAGCACTCAAAGAGCAGAACCAATTCCCAAGGTCTTATGCCCCAGCAACAGCAAGAGTATCCCTCTGGGCAGCTTAACCAGGAAATCCCAATTGCATAGCTCCCCATGAGGTTCTTCCTTGGAAGTCGCTGGACAGCCTCAGAAGTGGAGTGGGCAGATCAAAAGAAAACCTTGCAAAATGGCACTACCTAAAAGAATCCTCCACCTTGTGCAACTGTGGAGCAGAACAGACAACTCCACATCTGTATGCTTGTCCGCAATGTCCTGCCTCATGTACAGAGGAAGAGTTGTTTGAAGCTACAGACAGTGCAATCGCTGTTCCCCATTTTTGGTTAAAAGATATTTAGCTGCTTGTGCTTATTCTATTTTTTATCGGTTTTTAACTAATTTATGCAATGCTTTTGATACAAAATAAATAAATGCCTCATATCTGACTCCCAACACCGCCTCCAACTCACACATAATGCACTTTTAAAGCCTGAGCGCTCCACTGATAAACAGGAACAACATAAGGAATACTAAGCTATCTATACACATAATAAAAGTGAAAAATGTGTATGTGGCGGAGGTGTCTACTTACACAGACTCCTGTATCCACAAAGAGCGATACTTTCCACCATTCAGGAAACATCAGTGGCCCTCCCTCCAATGTACATTGCAGGTTAACGTAAGCGCCACATCCCAGGGTTCCTTAAGCTCTCCATTGGTGTAGAATTTGCATGACCCCCCACACACTGACTCTCGCTTAACCCTTTCCTACCATTTCCTATGGCACACATCAAGCAGGAGTTTGGAGGACTGACTTAACAGGATGGAAGTTTTAGTTCACCCTGCTAATTCTAATTAATAATAAATTCTGATAAATAAGAATAAACTAATATTGGCACAGAGAAACAGTGGCACATAGGGCTTTCTAATAAAGAATATTATAGTGACATTGCCACATAGGACGTTATAATATAGGATAACAGCAAGTAGGAACAATGGCACATAGGGCATTTTAGTAATATAGTGACACTGGCACATAGAGCTATCTAATCAAGAAAAATAATACAGGGACATTGGCATATAGGGCATTTTAATAAATAGTAATATAGAGTGACATTGGTCCACAGGAGGGCCCTGTCCTGGCCGTCCTACAATGCTGATCACCTCCGCTTCCGGCGCTTCCCCGCCAGTCCTCTCCTCTCGCGGACCTCTCTCCGCGCCTCGGCCGTAGTGAAGGTGATGCCGTGGGCATCCAGGAGGTCTAGCAGCTTCCCTGCTGCGATCCTGACCCCGCTCTGCTTCAGTTCTGCCTGCAGCGTAGCCAGCTCAATGGGTTGGTAGAGCAGGATACGACGGCAGAGGGCTGGCGAGGAGCGGATGTGGTGTCGGAAGGCCTTCAGATTGGACTCCTCGCGGGTGAGAACTTGAGAGGCCGGCATCAACGCCGCTGCCTCCTCCTCCTCTTCTTCCAGCCAGGTGGTCTCAAATTCGGCCGAAGAAGAACTGGAGAAGGAAGAAGGAAGTGTGAGGTTGCTCTCCGGCCACCAAAAACTAATTCTTAAGGAAAAGCAGTTTCCCCAAAGGAGCCAGCGCCTTTCCCCCGCAAGCCTCTTTCGGTCCCAAGAAGCACAGCTCCATACCTGTAGGAGGCGGCCACAGAGGAACCAGTAGACGCCTGGGAAGCTGGGGGAGAGGAGGGACGGTCTCTGTCATCACTGTTGCTTCCAAGGGCAGGCCCCACGGGTAGCCCCCTCTGCAAGCCATGCAGGGCTGACCTCTGGTTCTCCTGGATGGCCTCAGCTGGACAGTGCAGTGGAGCCACTGGGGAGGCAGTGCTCATGCTCTTCACTGGGTGCGTGAACTGGAAGATCTCCCTCAGCTTAAGGACCATCTGGCGCTTGGGAAGGGCCCGGACCCCAAACCTAGGGAAAGGGGCAAGCGGTCATTAAGGCTACTCCCCCATGGCCAGGACTCTCCTGTCCTGAGGGCACCGACCTCACCTCTTCAGTTCCGTTTTCAGCTCTGGGGTCGCCATGGCTGAGTAGGAGGGCATCGGGGTGACTGGGGTCAGGGGTGGCAGAAGCGGCACCCTCTCCTCACGCCCAAAGGAGGTGTCTGGAGAAGAATAAATCGGACACAGGCGCCTTGATCCCTGAGGCACAGAGACACAGGCCAGTGCTAACCAGCAATGGCCACTTGGCCATTGGGGAGAAAGCTGCAGAGAAGCACCTTCTCTTGGGCCATTCCCAGATCCTCAGAGGCCAGCATGAGACCCTTTTTAGACTCAGGGGCCTTGGGTGAGACGTGCAAAGAATGCTGCAGGTGAGAAGCTTCCCCCCCCCCCCCACCCACCCATCGAAGAGGCTCTCAGAAGGGCCCTCACACTCCCCACGATCCTCAGAGGAAAGACAGGGCTTCTTACCGGCAGGCGATGGTGACGGGGACCTCTGGGTGAGAGGGAAAGGGTCGCTGCTGTCGGAGTCCCCACAGCCTCGTTTCCTGCATCCTCCAGCCACTGACCCTCCTGTGCTGGCGAAATGGTTGCCCCCATCTTCATCTTCCTCCTCACTGTCATCCACAACCACCACTTCATCCTGGAAGCAAGGAGGGCTGCCAGGCAAAGGGGGAGACGAGGGCAGAGGCCCGCAGGAAGTGGGAGACAGGATCTTCGGAGACGGTGTCCCTGGCGACACGGGACCTGCCCAAGTCTCAGGCCCAGGACTGGCACTGACATCAGGATCACTCGCCTGGCTGGGCTTCCTGGGCAGAGGGGTGTCGGGCACAAGCGTCCTCCCAACTCTGCTGCTGCCCTCCTCATCGCTGGTGCTCAGCTGCAGCCGCTCTTGGCTGTCACTTGAGGGACCAAGGAGCCCCAAGACTACCAAGTCTTCCCCAGCAATGTCTCTGTCCTGAGAAGGCCCACGCTCTGGCTCCTCATCTGAATCCAGCACCACAATTGGGTCCAGACTCCCAGACAGAGGCCTTGCACCAAAGAGGGCTTCCCCCTGATGACTGCGGGGCACCTTAGGAGAGGAAGAGGAGGAAAAGGAGGAGGAGGGGGATCTCCTCCTGATTGGGCCTGGCAAGGAGGCGGACACAGGCGCAACAGGGCCACGAAGTGCCATGACAGATCCCCTCAGCGGCCCATCTGGCCCCAAGGCAGCGTCCGCAACAGGCATTTTCTGCATTGGCCGGAGAGCATCTGAGGAGTGAGGCAGAGTAGGGGGCTCCAGTCCCTCTCTGGAGGGAGGGCAACCAAGAGAGGGGCCTGGCCACCTTCCCCCTCGGTGGTCCTTGCCCTGGGCTTCCTCCTCCCCCTCTCCTTCCTTCCTCCTGCCTCGGGAAGAAGAGGCGCGTTGGGTGGCAGCAAACTGGTAGATCTCTTCCAGTTCTTCTTCACCCACGGTTTTGGTGCTGCTCCCCTCTTGGGCTGCCAGGTTCGGAAAGGCCTCTTCCTTCTCCTCTTCTTCCAGCCACATTGACTCCAAGAGCCCCTCAAAGGTCTCAGCCCTGTCCTCCCCTTCAACATCATCATCATCTCCATCATCACTGCCTCCAGGATTTCCAAGGCTGCCTTCTTCCCCTCCAGCCACCCGGGAGCCGTGGCAGCGTCTGCACAGAGCGACCAGATCCTGCACTCCGAACCTGCAACCATTACAACAGCTGTCATTCATTGCAAGGAGGGCGGCCAGACAAAGGGGAAGGCAAAGACAGAGGCCCACAGGAAATAGGAAAGAACAATGCTTTCTTTGGGAGGCCTGCCTTCTCTGGATCCTCTTCTATTCTCACTAATAGAAAACATAACTGTGGGCAGCAATAAATCACTGGGAAAATTCCTGTGTCTCAGTGTGTCCATTGTAAAGACACAGGTTGGGAGCTGATTGCAGGGGTTGGGGAATCATGGGACAGGGTGCAGTAGTCCAAGGGCCTGTGGGAGGCCCTTGGCCGGCAGAGAGTGACCAGGAAGGAGCGCACCTGGCAGCCAGGGCTCCCACGTGGGACTGCAGGTGGAGCGGGACCCGGGGGTCAGCTGCATAGAGGAACCGCAGGAAGATAGTCACAGCCTCTGCCGGAACGTCACTCAACAGCAGGCGCCGGGTCTCCGCACCTCCGTCTTCAGCCACGGCAAACCCTGTACAGTCCACCTGGCGGCAGAAGGAGGGAAGGAAGTAAGAGTCAAGAGCTACTCTGGAAGAAAGGAATGAAGGAAGGGCCAAGAGCCATTGTGGAAAAAGGAGGCTGACCCAAACTTCCAAAGAAAAACCGGGGTTCACTGGAAAGAACGGGCTGAGCAACCGCTGCCGCATCCAACCTGTGCCACCCCCACAAAACACTCACAAGTTCCAAAAGCTCTGGGCACCGGGCATAGAGCACAAACATGTGGGCATAGACGACCTCCCCGCTGTCCACCTGGAATTGGACGTCGCTCAGGTGGGGATTGTTAACCATGGCCCCAAAGGCAGTGGCTAATGAGTTGACCTGAAACGAGAAGAGAGGAGGAGAGATCCGACAGTGTCCCCGCTCCTTCTGGACCCACTTCCTGAAGGGGGATTCAAGTGCCCGCATCCAAAGCAGGCAGAGCATCCTTTGCCAAGGAAAAAGCTCTCCTAACTATAACTCAACAGCCACTGTTGGTGTGCCAGGCCTGAAAACAGGGTTCAAATGTTCAGGAGCCCAGCTCCCTTCTGTCAGAGGCAGAGACCCAGATCTGAGCTGAAATCATTACCATTATTACCATTATTATTATTATTATGGCACAAAAATACACTATGACACAGCAAATGAGATGTATTTGCTAGATTTTGTATCACAAAATCACAAGTCGAACACTTCCCAAGCGTTTAGGACTGTGTGATGTATTTTCGAATTATGTGCACAGATCCAAGTAAGGTGGTCTTTTGCAGTTCACGGATCATGATATTATTATTATTATTATTATTATTATTATCATCATCCTCATAATCACCAGCTCAGTTCTTGCCAAAACCAGGACCTGTATTGCATTATTATTATTATTATTATTATTATTATTATTATTCTTTATTATTATTATATCATCATCATCATCAGAAACAAAACAAGATTAGTACACAGAAAACAAGTCCACTACACTGGCTTTTGTATTTGATCACATGTCGGACACTTCCCAAGTGTCTAGGATTGTGTGATGTATAGGCGAATAATGCGTGCAGAACCGAGTAGGGTGACTTTTTACAGCTAGAAGATGGTAATTTTGTTAGCTCCGATTGTGTTTAAGTGCAGGCCAAGGTATTTAGGCACTGCACTCAGTGTGCCGATCACCACTGGGACCACCTTTACTGGCTTGTGCCAGTCTTTATAGTTCTATCTTTACATTGTGTCAGCTTTTCCAGTTGCTTCTCTCAATTCTGCTGTCACCTGGGATTGCAACAATCTATACTTCGTTTTTTCCCCACAATTGTTATTATTATTATTATTATTATTATTATTATTATTATTGCTATTATTACCTTCCCCTCTTCTTCTTGCAAGTGGATGGACATCTCCTGACGGGCATCCCCTGGTGCCTCTCGTTCTTGCCCTCGATGAAATACAAAGACCATTAAAGTAGTAGTTCTCCTCCAGACCCAGCCAAGGCCAGCCCCCTTTCTTTGCTGGAGGGCTCTCTCCTTAAGCCTAGTAGACCTTAGGGAAGAAGATGAAGCCCCTCTCACCTGGCCCCCGCTGGGCATCCAGGCCCCACTGGGTGAGGGTCAGGCCCTCTCCAGCCAGGTCCTCCAAGTCCCGCAGGGGCCCCTCCTGGCTGCCGGCCACTTCCCTGCTTGGATCGCATGCCTGGGGAGGCTTGGGTTCTGGTGAAATGCAATCCTTCCCTGTAGGCTCCGGCTCAGACCCCTGGGAAGAGGAGAAGGAGGACGGTGTGCTTGCCTTGGCCTCTGTGACCTCTGGCAACCTCAGCATCCCTTTGGTCCCATGCAATCTACCTGCTCCGTTAACAACGGCACCTGGAAAATGGGGCCTGTAGCACAGCAGTCCTGTTCTGGGAGGGAGCCTCCCGTCAAGGCGCTGAGTCCCCACCAGGCCCCCAGGGGCCATGGGGCCCCTTCCCCAGACTGCTGGGCCTCCCAGAGGCGGCTGGAGGGCAGCGGAGGGGTGCAGGGTGGCGGCGCTGCCTCGGAGCGCAGCAGCAGCAAAGCTACACGGGCCTCCGTCTCCTGTAGGGTCTTGGTCGGGTCCTGCGGCAGCAGCAGTGGAGGCGGAGAGCAGGGGGCCTTCCGGCAGTGGCCCCTCCCTGCAGCAGAAAGAAGAGAATGAGAAGAAGGAGGAGAAATGGAGGAGAACCAGGAAGAGGAAGAGAAGAAGGAGAAGGAAATGGATGAGGAGAGTAAAGGAGGAGAATCAGGAGGAGGAAGAGGAGGAAAAAGGAGAAGGAGCAATGCTGCCATGAGCCTGGTGTCAGGGAGGACAGCACTGAGACCAATTCTGGCAGGAAGGGGCCAATCACAGGCACAGAAAATATAATATGAAAAGTGCACAATGAATGCAGCCAAAAAGTCTCGGATCAAGTATATGCAGAGAACTGGAAATGTTTATGTCCGGAGAAGGAACAGGGACCTTGAAGTGGCCAGAAAAGCCATATTTATTTATTTATTTATTTATTTCGCTTATATACCGCAATTCTCAGCCTAATGGCGACTCAATGGCGAATTTATTTATTTACTCTGTTTGTATCCTGCCTTTCTCTACCTCAAAGAGGACTCAGGGCAGCTTTATACATGGTGACTATTCAATGCCTTTGAACAACAACAGTTAAAAGTACATTAAAAATTTAAAATTAATTAAAAAGTAACTACACATTAAATTATTGCAATCACCATTAAAATCACGCAATCCACATTCGTAATCTGCGGACGTTCCAAAAGTCTAATTCATTAATTCATTCATTCATACTTTTTCATTCTTTGACTTATTCATACTTATTCTTTCATTCATTTGCTTGCTGACTTTATTTATGCCTCACTTTTCTCCCCTTGGCACTCAATGCAGATACTGTTTCCCTCCTAAGAAGACCTAACTGCAAAACAAGCCCTAACATGAGGATTTATGTGGGATGTGCATCATAGAAGCCCTACCACCCCAAATATAAGCCCTGGTCAGGATTTTCAGCCAGAGGAACGCACCTTTGTGGTCACACATGATGGATGTATTGAATTATAAAATAACAATACTGATATCAATATAGACTTGATGTTTTGAATTATAACATAACAATGATATCAATGTATAATTGATGGTTTTAATTATAGAATATAAAGAATGGCCAGAGTGAAGAGAGAGGGGGCCAGAAGACAGTTCCACCTTGTCACCTGTGCTATGCTAATAATATAATATAATGTAATATAATATATTGTATATTCATATATTTATAATATTATAATATAATGCAAAATATTACTACTAATAGTTATTATTATATATTATAATTATATATTTATTTTGCATGTAATAATATTACAATATAATGGTATAGTATAATATAGTAATATTTAATACTGAATGGCACTCCATGCAGTCATGCCGGCCACATGACCTTGGAGGTGTCTATGGACAATGCCAGCGCTTCGGTGTAGAAATGGAGATGAGCACCACACCCGAGTCAGACATGACTGGACTTCATGTCAGGGGACAAGCTTTACCTTTACCTACTATGCTAATAATATAATATACTGTATGTATATATATCTTATAAGCTGCTCTGAGTCTCCTTCGGGGTGAGAAGGGTGGCATATAAACGTCGTAAATAAATAAATAATGATATCATTGTATAACTGACGTTTTGAATTATAAAATAATAATGATATCAATGTATAATTGAAGTTTTAAATTATAAAATGACAATAACGATATCAATGTATAATTGAAGTTTTGAACTATAAAATAACAATAACAATGTATAATTGACATTTTGAACTATAAAATAACAATAACGATATCAATGTATAAATGACATTTTGAATTTTAAAATAACAATACCAATGTATTGTCGAAGGCTTTCATGGCCGGAATCACTGGGTTGTTGTAGGTTTTTTCGGGCTATATGGCCATGGTCTAGAGCAGGGGTCCTCAAACTAAGGCCCGGGGGCCGGATACGGCCCTCCAGGGTCATTTACCCGGCCCTCGCTCAGGGTCAACCTAAGTCTGAAGCAACTTGAAAGCACACAACAACAATCCCATATCATCAACCAAAAGCAGGCCCACACTTCCCATTGAAATATTAATAAGTTTATATTTATTAAAATTGTTCCTTTTTGATTATTGTATTGTTTTAAGTGTTTTTTTGCACTACAAATAAGATATGTGCAGTGTGCATAGGCATTCATTCACGTTTTTTTTTCATATTATAATCCACCCTCCAACAGTTTGACCTGGCCCTCTGTTTAAAAAGTTTGAGGACCCCTGCTCTAGAGGCATTCTCTCCTGACGTTTCACCTGCATCTATGGCAGGTGAAAGGTCGCCGGTTCAAATCCAGGGAGTGGAGTGAACTCCTGCTGTTAGCCCTAGCTTCTGCCAACCGAGTAATTCGAATATATGCAAATGTGAGTAGATCAATAGGTACCGCTCTGGCGGGAAGGTAACGGTGCTCCATGCAGTCATATCGGCCACATATCTTGGAGGTGTCTATGGACAATGCTGGCTGTTAGGCTTAGAAATTGAGATGAGCACCAACCCCCAGAGTTGGACACAGCTGGACTTAATGTCAGGGGAAAACCTTTACCTAGATTTGTTCTTAAACTTGAATTTGTATGTAAGTCGGAATGGATAGTTTTCAAGTATAACTCCATCCAAATTTGCAATTTGCATCCTCTGAGGATGCTTGCCAAAGATGCAGGCGAAACGTCAGGAGAGAATGCCTATAGACCATGGCCATATAGCCCGAGAAACCCTAAAACAACCTAATACCAATGTGTAATCAATGTAAATAAATAGCATTATTGACATGATATGATGTTCCAGAGGTAAGGGATGGCATGACTATATTGGAGTAAATGTTGATTTTTGTAGGTAGATGGTTGCAGACCAAGCATGGGCCAACTTGGGCCCTCTAAGTGTTTTGGACTCCAACTCCCACCATTCCTAACAGTCTCAGGCCCCTTCCTTTTCCCCCTCAGCCGCTTAAGCGGCTGAGGGGGAAAAGGAAAGGGCCTGAGGCTGTTAGGAATGGTGGGAGTTGGAGTCCAAAACACTTTGAGGGCTGAAGTTGGCCCAGGCCTGATCTGGATCCATTTCAGTCTAGACCTTGCTTCCTTCCCTGACACTGGCCCCGCCCCCTCAGCCTAACCTGCTCCGGAAGTCCCCTTCCTCCTGCGCTTCCTGGCCTCCGCCTCCAGGGGGCGCTGCTTCCGGTCCGCCGCCTCCCCTTCTTCCGGGCGGAGGGAGCGGGAAAGTGCCAGCGCGAGCTGAAGATCCGCCTCCTCCTCCTCTCCGCCTTTCGCCCTCCGGCGCCGCTTGGAGGAAGCGTCCCGGGAAGAGCCGCCACGCTTCCGCTTCCCTTCCGCCGGGGGAGCCAAGCCCTTCCCCGCCTGCCGGCATCGCTGCTGCTGTTGCTGGCGGAACTCGTCCTCCGAGTCGCCCATACTAGGTTTTGAGAAGGGCGCATGCGCAGTAGGGGGAGGGGGCGTGGCCTAGCACAGTCCTCCCTTCCTGCCATAGAGAAGGCCGCCCAGAGCGTCCCCCCACAATGACAGACAGAAGTGGTAGAGGGTCTTTATTGAAGGCAAGGAAAGGGAATTAAATAGAGCAGGGCTTCTTTCTCTCTCTCTCTCTCTCTGGGCAGGCAGTCCTTCTGCAAGGCACGGTTCCTTCTTGGGGGCCTCAGTGCTTCTCCAGGGCTCTGGCCAGGAGTTGGTTCAGCCTGCTGACCATAGGCCGTGGGTCGTCACTCAGACCAGCCGCGATCATGGCATTGTCGTAGATCTGGGCCAGAGAGGAAGAATACAGGTAATTCCCAAAAGACAAACAATATCAGTTCTAGGTTCTTGTGGGTTTTTTCGGGCTATAGAGCCATGTTCTAGAGGCATTTCTCCTGACGTTTCGCCTGCATCTATGGCAAGCATCCTCAGAGGTAGTGAGGAGACCTCACTACCTCTGAGGATGCGTGCCATAGATGCAGGCGAAACGTCAGGAGAAATGCCTCTAGAACATGGCTCTATAGCCCGAAAAAAAACCCACAAGAACCTAGTGATTCCAGCCATGAAAGCCTTCAACAATACAATATCAGTTCTGTAAGTTTACCAGAGCCCCTGGTGGCGCAATGGATTAAACCGCTGAGCTGCTGAACTTGGTGACCGACCGAAAGGTCGCCGGTTCAAATTGAGGGAGCGGGGTGAGCTCCTGCTGTTAGCCCTAGCTTCTGCCAACCTAGTCATTTGAAAATATGCAAATGTGAGTAGATCAATAGGCGGGAAGGTAAGGGTGCTCCATGCAGTCATACCGGCCACATAACTTGGAAGTGTCTAGGGACAATGCCGGCTCTTCGGCTTAGAAATTGAGATGAGCACCAACCCCCAGAGTTGGACACAGATGGACTTAGTCAGGGGAACCTTTACCTAGATTTGTTCTTAAACTTGAATTTGTATGTAAGTCGGAATGGACAGTTTTCAAGTATAACTCCATCCAAATTTGCAAGGTATAGGGAATGGCTGTCTGTGCCCCCGTTCGGAAGATTTCTCCTCACTTTCTGTCCCTGTGAGAACTGGATTTTGGAAAATGTAACTTGTTGTGGAAACAAGGATTGGGAATAAAACTTAATTGGAGACCGAGATAATAACTCTTTCAGGAGTGGATTTCGCTTCCTTCTGAAGGGGAGATGCCTCTTCTGATTTTTCTCACTTCTTGTTGTCTTGGTCCTGATCTTAACATTTGTAAGTCAGATTTTAACTCAGTGAATGGCTATAACAAACATGGACAAACTTGGGCCCTCCAGGTGCTTTGGACTTCAACTCCCACAATTCCTAACAGTGGGAATTGAAGTCTAAAACACCTGGAGGACCGAAGTATGCCAATGCCTGAGCTATAATGTATGACCAATCTCTCTCTGCAAAGAGAAGCCCAAGGGCAGTCCTCGGGGCGGTGGAGGTGTGATTGCGGACTGAATCTGGGAGCCCCACAAACCAAGGGAAGCATCTGCTACTCCTGACCCCAAAGGGACCTCCTTCCAGAGCCCCATATCCCTCCCCACAGCAGTTTGGGCTCACCTGCTCAAGCAGCATCTGGGCCAGGTCTGGTTGGGAGTCCCGCAGATGGCTGAGCTTCTGGATCAGAATGTGCCTGAGATGGAGGGAGGGAAAGGGGAGGGTGAGGCCTTGCGCCATGTTCCACTGCCCCCCCCCCCCACCAGCAGCATCTACCCCTCCATACTTACCCCGCATTGATTTCCAACGTGGGCTGCAGGATCTGGGCTCGCTCCTCACTGTTCTTGGCCAGCTGCTGCATGCGTAGAAAGTGCCGGGCAGCACCCATCTCCAGCACCGTAATCATGGCTGGGTGCGTGTCCAGCCGCGGGGTCACCTGCACACAGAAGGGAAGGGAAGCCGAGCTGTGTCCAAAGGAGGTTGCCTCCTCCCTATTCTGCCCCAACCAACAAGCCCCTTTGCCTTCCTCCTCCTCCCAAAGAGAAGCCACACCACCACCAGGAGGCAAGGCCACAAGTGCCCATGTTCTCTGAGGTGGATATGGGAAAGGCAAAGGCAGGTCAGAGAGGCAGTTGTCTCTGGGAAGAGGCTGCCCTGGAAGGCAGGGGGACCAGAACAGAAAAGGAAATCAGTAAGCAAGACAAGGCACAGGGGGCTCCCCAGCAGGACCCTTGAGGCAGATGTGCATCTCTTGCAAACAGCCAGGAAGGCAGCCAGGGAGAGTATCCCTTGGGGCTTTCCCTCACCTTGATGGCACTGACTCGTGTGCCCAGTACATTCCTCATCCACGCCAGGAGCTCTTCTGTGTCCTGGGGGCTCAGGCCTTCTTCCGCTGCAGTGGGAGGCACAAGAGAAGTTAGGAGAGGTGGGAAGAGACAGGTAGCCTAGGAGCCCTGGCTCCGTACCCTTCTCCAAGAGGGTGGCATCACGACAAGTCACAGCAGCTAGTTCCCAAGCCTCTGAGGCACCCACCTGGCTGCTTCTCCTCAAATGCCTCCTCCTTGTAGTGATCGACCACAATGTCAGTCTCCACTGACATAAGTTTCTTCTTGTCAAACTCTCGCAGGTGCAAGAGAGTCAATTCGTCAAACTGTTCATAGCAGAAAAGGACCTGGAGGTGGGAAAGCAGAGGTGTCTCATTCCCTAACTGTCACATCAGGGAGCACTCCTCCCTTGGGTCACCCAAATGCAGCCTCCCCCTGGGAGTCCTTGGTAGAGCCCTCAGCATCTGGGCGACGCTCAGCTAAGAGTCCACTTCCAGATCAGGAGCCTCCCCAGCTAGAGCCTGCACTCTTTGCCCACCTCACCTCAGCCGCCTTCTTCTTCATGGCTTCGTAGTAGGGGGAGCGTTCAGCCAGGTGGCGGCTGGGGGCACACAGGTAATAGATGTTCCTACTGCCGGGAGCCATGCGAGTGGCATACTCTGGAAGGCTGGTCAGCTGCCCAGCGGGGAGCGATGAGGATTCATAGCGCAGCAGCTTTGCAATGTCCTCCTGCAAAGGGCCAAAGTTCCCTCAGCAGGGGCAGTTGGGCCCACCATGCAGTTGCCTGGACACCTCCCTCCCTCTCCCCCAGGTTCAATCCCACAGGAGGGATGGGGCTGCCTGCCCGTCTGGGCCTCCTGCTGAGCGCACCTTGACCTCCTGCTCAGCAGTGGTGACAATTCCCTCCCGCATGAACAGTCCATAGTCCTCAAAGAACTTGGCATACTTTTCAGGGTCCCTCTTGCTCTGCTCCACGAAGAACCTGATCAGTCGCTGCTGCAGGACATCCCGCAGCTTCCTGTGTGGAGGAGAGGGAGGCCCAGCAATGAGACCCAGCCCATGAGGGGAAGGGGCAAGGGGCCTTGCTTGGATGTGGAGTCTGGAAGAAGTGGCTACTTAGTCCTCCCAGGAACATGCCACTGGGACTTCGATGGATCTCGTCCCTTGAGGCTCCAGGTCCAATGGTGAGCGAGAGGTGAGCACCAGACAACCCCGTACTATGGCATGACCAGACCAAGTGAAACCTTGACACCAGGAAGGGCCAAAAGTTGCTCTCTCCCCACCTCCCTGAACCCAGATCCAAGTGCCCTCCTGACCTGATGAGGGCGCTCTCCTGAAGCAGCTCCCGGCTGAGGTTGAGTGGGATGTCCTCACTGTCCACAACACCTGTGGCAGAAGGGAGGCAAGGTGTGAGGTAACTGTGGTTGAAAGGAGGAGACCCTTTCCTCCACCAAAAGGCCTCTGGCTACCTTTTAGGAAGCGCAACCACTTGGGCAAGATGTCTGTGGCTTTTGTCAGGATCAGGACCTTGCGGCTGTAGAGGGCCACACTGGAGCCCATCTCCCGGCTGACGTCAAACATGGAGGGTTTCTGAAGGTGCAGCATGAAGAAAAGCAGGGAAATGATGGAAAGAGGGACCAGTGGAGGGGAAGGGGAGGCAAGGATGGGGCTCTGCTTAGAAGGGCCCAATCCCCTCCTCTCCCGGTCTGGTCAGCCTCCCCATCCCCCTTCTTCTCCCATCTGTCTGTCCCTCTGCTGTCTGTCCCTCGGCACCCTGCCCAGGTGGCTCACCATCTGGGGGACATAGAAGAGACTGCGGATATTGAGGGGAGCATCAGTCTTGTAGTGGAGGATGTAGCGCGGCTCATCATGCGCCTGGGCAATGAAGCGGTAAAACTCCTTGTGCTGCCAGTCCCCAATGTCCTTGGGATCCATTGTCCACAGGGCCTGGGGGAGGGGAGGCAAGAGCTCAGAGACCCAAAGGCAGCTAGGAGGGTTTCCACAAAAGGACAGTCAGCTCAGCCCCAGAATTCACCCCTATCCCACCTCCCTGCACTTGGACACGGACCTTCAGAATTGCAAGGGAAACAAGTTCTGCCATCTTCTCCTTTAGGCTACTATCCCATCCCCTCTTTACCTGCAAGGTGTTGATGCGTCGCCCATTGAGGTAGATGGGGAAACTGACAAAGTTGCTGTATTTTGTGATGATCTCTGTGGAAAGCAAAAGATGGCTCTGAAGGCCCACCTCACTCAAGAGACTCCCCACACTGACCACCCTTGAGCCTGTAGGATTCTGTGATAGATGGAACGAGAGAGCTCATTGCCCAGAAGGGCTGCCTGAGAGGGAGACAGGCCTGGATCCTGGGCAACAGGATCCTGAGGCTTCCCAGGCCCCTTTCTCTGTGGCCCATAGCAGCAGCACAATGTTCAGAAGGAGCCCGGACTCTCACCCTTGACACGCTCCTCACTGGCAAATTCCTTGCAATCCTCTTTGAGGTGGAGAATGACTTTCGTCCCACCTTGGACTCCGGAGGCTTCGGTGATCTCGAAGGTGCCAGAACTAGAATCAGAAATACAAGTTCCATTTCCAAGAACTATACACCGAGAAGAAGTCCTGAGGATGAACCCTCTCCCCTGTGATCAGATCCAAGCAGTGGCCACAAAGTCCGCAGAGCCACCACAGCCTGAAGAATCTGGTCTCTATCAGTCTTATCATATCTGTGAACTTTAACCTATATTTACTGGTGAAATTCAATCTTTATTTTACCTGTGTATATATGTGTATTTTTGTTTTATCTCTCTGTATTAGCCATTGCACCCCAACTGGAGTCACAACAAAAGGCAGATAATAAAGAAATAAATATATTATTATTATTATTATTATTATTATTATTTGAAATACAAGATGAGTCCACAGCAGACACTCTGCTGGCCGTATTATTATTATTATTATTATTATTATTATTACTACAGTGTTTTTCTTTTCCAGTCTGTGCATGCAGTAAAAACTTTACTGAAGTTTCCAAGGAAAAGGTTCAGTCCCAGCTTTGGCTCCTTCAAGCGCAGGGACAGCAGCCCAGGATCAGCAGCACATGCCCCCTTTCCACCATCCCCTTCCCTGTGGCCCCCAAGTGCACCCTTGCTCCACAAAGCCCCATTTTACCCATCTGAACACCAGCAGTAGCCAGGAAGGCCTGGCTTGGCTGGCTGCGAAAAAACTTCCACCCGGTCAGCCACCATGAAGGCAGAGTAGAAGCCCACTCCAAAC
This sequence comes from Anolis sagrei, assembly GCF_037176765.1. Classification (NCBI taxonomy): domain Eukaryota; kingdom Metazoa; phylum Chordata; class Lepidosauria; order Squamata; family Anolidae; genus Anolis; species Anolis sagrei. The sequence continues at coordinate 14,973,648 of NC_090034.1, read as the reverse complement.
TGGCCAATGATTCTGCTGCCGACCTCTGCCTGGTTCTCCATCAGGTCCAGAAAGGCCTGGGGAGGGAAAGTGCCTTCAGTTCAGCCACTCTGCCGCCCCTTCCGTGTTGGGTGTGTATTTCCATCAGAGATGTTCAAGAAGATGAATCGGAGAATTTGAAAATAAAACTGGCAGCTGGCTGGAAACACTCTGCCAAGGCTGCCTTTGCCCAGCTGCACAGCAGTGCTTCAGGGAGGTCCCACCCCCACAGCAGCAAATTAAGCCACTTCCAGCACTCCCCCCGCCTTCACCTTGGAGCCAGACCGCGCAATTGTCCCCAGGTGGGAGAGCAGCTCTTCCCGTGTCATCCCAATCCCGGTGTCCTGCAAAAGAACAGAGTGAGACCAAGGGGCCCAATGGATCCTAGCACCCCTTGCTCATTGTCCAGGAGGGGAATGGGCCCTCTACAACCCTTGTTGCTGAAGGGCCCCGAGGGAGGGAAGGAGGGCCCTTGCAGCTCCTTCTGCACCTGGACGGTGAGTGTTCCCTCCTGGGGGTCCGTTTCCAGGTGAATCTCCAGCTCTGGCAAGACTTTCCCTTCAGAGAGAAGCTGGTGGCGCAGCTTTTCCAGAGCATCACTGCCATTGGAGATCAGCTCCCGGATGAAGACCTGAGGGACAAGACTTGGCTTGTGAGGGAGTCCCAGGATGCTTAATGGTGAAGCTGTATCTAGATATTTTGTTGTACATATATTATGTTTTGACTCTGATGTACCATCTTGGGTAACAATTTAATATGTTATAATATTGTTATTATCATTATTACTAGACACTACAGCACCATAAAAGAGTGGAGCTATGCAATGCAGACCCAAAATTAATAAGAACATCAGCCCTTGTTTTAGTCAACTGCTGAGTATTCCTGCCCTGTTTGGCATAGGTCTGTCAATGCAAAGAAGGTGAACATAGCATGGAATGAAACATGCAGAATAATCACAGGATGTCTTAAACCTACACCGGTTGATAACATCTACAAGCTAGCTGACATTGTCCCGTCCCCTGTCCCCCCCATGTGCGACGGGAAGTTGCTGCTAACTGTAAGAGAAATAAGGTTGAATACTGTGAAAGCCACCCACTGTATGGCTACCAGTCTCCTCCCAGTAGAAGCAAATCAAGGAAAAGCTTTATGAGAACTACCACTCCTCTTGGCATCCCCCCAGCAACAACAAGGGTATCCCTTTGGGCAGCTAAACCAGGAAATTCCAACTGGATGGCCCCCCACAAGGGTCTTCCTCCAGGGGCAAAACAGGAACTCACTTCCTAAGGACATCAGGCAGGCCCCAACTCTGGAAGTCTTTAGGAGGAGTTTGAAAACGTGGTTGTTCCACTGTGCCTTCCCAGAATAATGAACTCTCAGCACTTTGTCCTCTAAAGCACTTTATATTGATTTAGGTCTGCTCATATGTTTCCACTAACGCCCCACCTCCTTATCTTGACCATGTGCAGCATCATTTTAATTTTTTAATTAGATTTGGCCTAGCCATAGATTTTAAAAGTGTGTTGTATTATTGTCAATGCTCATGTTATTGTCTATGTGATTTATTTTAATTACATGTATTGTTGTTGTTATTGCTTGTATTGTTGTGTTGTGGGCTCGGCCTCATGTAAGCCGCACTGAGTCCCTTGGGGAGATGGTAGTGGGGTACAAATAAAGTTTTTTTATTATTATTATTATTATGGGCAACTTGGAAGTCCCTGAACAGACTCAGAAGTGGAGTGGGCAGATCAAATGACAACCTGGCAAATGGCACTACCTAAAAGAATCCCACACCTTATGTGACTGTGGTGCAGGACAGACAACTCCGCATCTGTATGCTTGTCCACTATGCCCTGCCGCATGTATAGAGGAATAATTGTGGGAGGCTACAGACAATGCTATTGCTGTTGTTCGTTTTTGGTCAAAAGATATTTAGCCGCCTGCGTGCCTTCTATTTTTATCAGTTTTATACTAATTTGTGCAATGCTTTTGATAGGAAAAATAAGTAACACTCTACCAACGCAACTCAAAGCTACCAATACCATTCAATTGAAAATGGGAAAATACACAAGAGTTAAAAGAGAATTCTGTATTACTGTAAATTAATGAATGATAACGTGATGACGTCCCCCAGGGCTGGCGTCCGCACCCACCTCCTTCTCGGAGTAGAGGGACCGGGCCACGATGTCCAGCAGCTTCCGGGTCTCGGCCTGGAACTCGTGCCTGGAGCTGGAGCCTGCGGGGAAGGGAGCGAAGGTCAGAGGCCTCCGGGGGGAAAGGGATGGGGCCAGGATCTGGGGCAGGAGGCAGGGCTGTAGCCAGAAAAAATTTTTGGGGAGGGTTGACAATTTGGGGGGGGGGAGGTTGAAAATTTCGGGGAGGGTTGAAAATTTTGGCGGGGGGGGGGTTGAAACCTGCCTCTTAGCTCACACTGAAGCAAAGAGCACAGCAGGGGCAGAGCAGCCTTCAATAGCCTGCAGCTCCACCCCTGTCAACCACCTCCACCACGTCTGGCCTCCTTAATGAGTTGCTTGGTTGCTTCACTACATCGGCTCTTACTGCAAGTAACGACAGTGTGAATAAATTGTCAATATTTGCTTGAGATAGTGCTTGCAGTTCTGGAGGGACTCTTGATTTTTTGCATCTCATAGACTTAGCATGGGGATTTGGTTAACCAGTTAAAATTCAGTTTTTTAAAAAAATCTGAAACATTTCGGGGGGGGGGGGGGAGGTTGAACCCCTAAAACCACCCCCTCGCTACAGGCCTGGCGGGAGGAAGCCCACCTGGGAGGCTCTGGGGATGGCTGTGCAACCGGCGCAGGGGCTGCTCCTCCTCCCCCTCCTCTTCCTCCTTCTCCTCCTTGTCCAGGCTCTGGGCCGCTCTGCCCCCGCTGGTGGTGCTGCAGCCGCGCGCCGAGACCCAGGCTGGACTCCGCGGGCGAAGAGAGAGGCCGGGTTGGGGCGGCGGGCGCCAGTGGGGAGGGGCGGCGAGGGCGGAGGGGCTCCTTCTCCCACCGCGCGGAGCCGCCAGCAGCCTCCGCAGAAGCAGCCGCGCCTCCCTGAGCCGCGCCATGGCCATCAGAAGCTAGCTTCCGGCGCGTACGCGTGACGTCAACCAGCAGCCTTTTGCAGAAGCAACCAAGCTTCCGGCGCGCGCTGTTTCCATCGGGGGGAGTGTAGCCTCACTTGGCTGCGCATGCGCTCTGGAGCCCTGCTAGCCGACTCGGCTTCCGGTCTCTCTCTCTTTCTGTGTTGTGTTTGTGTCTCCTTCTCTTTCCCCGCAGGAGCCGCGATGGAGGGCGGAGGAGGAGGAGGAGGCGGCCCCGCGGAGACGGAGGCCCGGCCGTTGAAGCGCGAAGAGGCGTCGGCGTCGGGGGCGGAGAGCAACTGCGCGGGGGTGGCGCCCGGCCTGGGCTCGCCGCGGAGGAAGCGCGAGGAGCGGCTGTCGCGGTGGCGGGCGGGGGCCTTCTTCCTGGCGCTCTCGCTCTGCCTGGCCGCCGTCTTCGCCTTCTCCTTCGTCATCCCCTGCCCCGTCCGGCCCCGGCAGCAGCACGCCTGGAGCCGAAGCTACGAACGGGCCGGTGGGTGAGGAAGGGGAACGGAAGGGAGGGAGGGACCGGGGAAGAGAGAAGCCATGGCAACCCACCCTCCCGTCTGCTTGCCTAAGAGTTGGGCCCGAATAATAATAATAATCTTATACCCCGCCACCATCTCCCCAAGGGGACTCGAGGCGGCTTACATGAGGCCAAGACCAACAACACAAATTTGGTATCAATTCATCCAGTGGTTTTTGAGTTATGTTAATCCCACAAACAAACATTACATATTTATTTATTTATATAGATTTATTTACAATTAGCTGTCCCCTGCCAGGCGTTGCTGTGGCCCAGTCTGGTGATCTGGAAAATAAAGTAATGGGAAAGTGTTGGTTTCTAATATATGTAATTCCTTTATGCTTGTGAGTAAACAGTATTTCTTGTTGTCTCTTTGTCAGTGTTGATGTGGAGAGTGTCTGGTTTGCCTACTCTGGAATATGCAACATATCATAGTCCTTCTTTAAGGGTCTCTTTCAAATCTGTGATACTATATCTGTGTGTGTGAGAGAGAATCATATCTATCTACCTATATTTATGACTGGATGGCTCTTTGTCAGGAGGGCTCTGATTACATTTTCTTGCCCTGGTGAAGGGAGTTGGACTGGATGGCCTTAAGTATTTTCTGTTGGTCATGGGGGTTCTGTGTGGGAAGTTTGCCCCATTTCTGTCGTTTGTGGGTGTCAGAATGCTCTTTAATTGTAGTGAACTATAAATCCCAGTAACTACAAATCCCAGATGTCAAGGTCTCTTTCCTCCAAACTCCTTCGGTGTTCATATTTAGGCATATGGAATTTTTGTGTCAAGTTTGGTCCAGATCCATCATTGTTTGAGTCCACAGTGCTCTCTGGATGTAGGTGAACTACAACTCCCAAACTCAAGGTCAATGCCCACCAAACCCTTCCAGTGTGTTCTGTTGGTCATGGAAGTCCTGTATGCCATGTTTGGTTCAATTCCATCATTGGTGGAGTTCAGAATGCTCTTTGATTGTAGGTGAACCATAAATCCCAGCAACGACAATTCCCAAATGACAAAATCAATTTTTTTGAGTGGAGGACATAAATTGGTCTTGTGTCCAAATTTGGTGTCAATTGCCCCAGTGGTTTTTGAGTTCTGATGGTAGCACGAACTAACATTACATTTTTATTTATATAGATATTCATATTCTGCCCTTTCCACCCCGCAGGAGACTCAGCACAATGCACATATACATGGCAAACATTCAATGCCATTTAGACATACAACATATATATGCTGGAATTTAACATTCCAGCTTCATGAGGGTATGCTCAATTCCGGCCGCAGGAGGAGCTGCTGCTTCACCTTCGACTTGTGACACCAGTTCCTTTGATGGAGTACTTCCTCATTCTTCTGCACGCTTCTGGAAGGTTTTATGATGTCATAAATTAGTTAAATTAGCCTCCCTGCATAAAGTGGTACTAAATTTCCTACTTGACAGGTGCAGCTGTCTTCCAAGCTGCATAGGTTGACAGCAAGCTAGACTATTAATGTTTTGGAGCTCACTCTGGCTTCAGACTCATGAAGTTTTGATCAGTAGTGATTTAATGCAGCTGGCTACTAACTAGCTGTGCCATGGCCCGGTCCTCAGCAAAAGAAATCGCCTCCAGTTTTTCCTCTTTACAAACGAGGGTCCTTAGAACTGGCTTTCCCAGTGGCACTAGCTTGGGTGGCCATTGGAAGTTCCTCTTGGAGCATGATGGGAGTTGAAGTTTTTATCTCTGCGTTTTGCAGCCAATAAAAAGCCTGGTGGTGTCCATGCTCTGGTTGGCTGAGAGTAGACACAACTGGTGACTACAATTCCCATAACCCTCTTGTAGTTTGTCATAGTTTTTAAAAAATGTTACATTTAAAACTTAAAATAATTCTTAAAAAATCAGTAGGTTGGTGAATTGTTTTGAAACTTGTCAGGCCTACAGTTGTAAATGGAGTCTACAACTGAGGTAATTTTCATTCTGAGGATTGGGCCTTTAAAGCAGTGGTTCTCAACCTGTGGGTGTCCAGGTGTTTTGGCCTACAACTCCCAGAAATCCCAGCTAGTTTAGCAGCTGTTAAGATTTCTGGAAGTTGAAGGCCAAAACATCTAGGGACCCACGGGTTGAGTACCACTGCTTTAAAGTTTGCCATTGTAGCCAATGGGCCGAACCTCTGCCAAATGAAATGGAAAACACCTCTCCCCTTTCGGGTAACAAAATGAAGGAAACAGTTTTGAAAATGGCATGGCTTTTGGCCTGAATGCACATAACTAGCCTGCCTTCCTTCCACAGCTGCCTTCCCGCTCCTAGCGCTGGCCGACGCTGATGAGGACCGGGTGAAGGATGTCCTGGTCGCCTTGCGGGCTGCGGAGATCAACAGCAGCAGTGGCGTCAACAGCAGCCTTGCGGGAGGAGGGAAAGGGAGGCGCTGCTCGGATGCCGGTGAGGAAGAGATTCCAGGGAGGGAAGAGGGAACGAGCAAGGAGGGAGGGGCGGGTGGCGGTAGACCCTGTGTGGCTGACCCTTCTTCCTCTCTCTTTCTTTTCCATGCCTCTTTCCCTCCCTCCCATCAGGGCTGCCCTCCCCCTGCGCCTTTCTAGTAGCACATTCCGGCACCAACGGGAGCCTCCTCTGGGCCCGGCCAATGGGGGAGGAGCTGCTGCTGCTGGACTGCGCCTGGGAGCACAGCGGAGGCCCTGCCTGCCTCCTCCTGGGGAAGCCTGACTTCCTAGCCGCCTTGGACCTGCAAACAGGTAGCGGGCCCTGAGGGCTCTGGCCACTCCCCTCCAAGCCACTGGGATGGTGCCAAAGCCACTCCTCCAGGCCTCGAGTCTCAAAGGGTTCCTGCTGTGCTCCCTCTGCAGGGGAGACGCTGTGGCGGGCAGCAGCCCACTTTGGAGCCAATGCTACAGTGCTGGGCCCTGCGCACAAGGTCCCCGATGTCAACAAAGATGACCTGCCAGACATCTTGGTCTTCGTCAAAGTGGGACAGCAGGTGAGGCTTGGCCCTGTGCTCGTCCTGAGGCCCATGGGCCAGTCTCCTGCTTACCTGTGAACCACTGACTACCATAGTGGCAAACCTTGGCAGCTGGGCAGGAATTCTCCATGGATTGTGGGGGGAGAGGCTCCAAAGCAGGCCAACCTGGCCTTGTCTGCCCCAAGAGAAGTGTCCTGCCAGAAACGGGCACCAGCACGCTGCTTCCTCACACACCTGTGCCCTCTTCCTCTGTCTTTCATTTCCTCTTCAGCTGAGGAGCTTCTTCTGCTACCCAGATCTGGGCCTCAACCCCCTTGCCACTGCCAGACCGCTTGGGCCAAAATGATTTTCTAATTTCTCCATCATTTCCTTAGCTGTGGTGCAATGCTGTACTACACTCATTTGCCTGTCTGTTAACTCTAACGCAGTTATGCTTTGAGCTTCAGAATCTACTTCTTCCCATTCAATTTGAGCATTTTCTCCCTCAGTTTTTTGTTCTAAACATTTAGATAGTTTCTTTGCTTTTAAATATAGAAGCATCTTTGCTTTCCAAACTGAAAAGTTATTGTCTGTCAGTTTTAAACATAGTTTTTTAAATCCTTTTGCCGTCTTCAGAATTACAGTAAAGGTAAAGGTTTTCCCCTGACATTAAGTCTAGTCATGTATGACTCATCTCCATTTCTAAGTCGAAGAGCCAGTGTTGTCCATAGACACCTCCAGGGTCATGTGGCCAGCATGACTGCATGGAGCGCTGTTACCTTCCCGCCAGAGCCGTACCTATTGATCTACTCACATTTGCATGGTATTTGAACTTCTAGGTTGGCAAAAGCTGGGACTAACACTGAGCTCACAAAGCTCCCCAGATTCGAACCTGTGACCTTTCGGTCAGCAGCTCAGCGCTTTAACCCTCTGTGCCACCAGGGACACCTTCAGAATTATATTCTCTTTATTTTTGAGATAAAGTTGTGTGCTCTGCTTTGTTTTGTGTTGTCAGCTTCTCAGGCTGCTCAAAAATTACTTATGTATTTATTCATTTACAACATTTGTATCCCACCCATATCAGTCCAAAGGCAACTCATGGCGGCATACAAGTCGGCAACAATTAGGTGCCATATATAAAAATACATACATTGGTAAAAAGCGATGCAAACTGACACTTTGTATCTCTTTTATCTCAGCTTAACTCAGCAGAAGAGTCAATTGCTGGCTGGCTGCAAACCACTTCTGTTTATTTATTTTTCTCTTTTTCTTTTATTAACTCTTTGCAGTCTGGGTGGCCTGGGCCCGTATCCTATTGGGATTAAGAATGGATTGCAACCTGTTAGGATCGCAACCCATTGGTGTAGTAGAGTCTGAGAGTAGTATTCCTTGAGTTTATTTGATGCTTTAGGCAGGCAAAGATTCAAGCAGACTTCTTTAGGACAACAATATTTAATGAGCTCCTTGCCCCACCCCAGCCATTCCACAGATATATAAACCCATTGTCCTAATTCCAACAGACCTCACTACCTCTGAGGATGCTTGCCATAGATGCAGGCGAAACGTCAGGAGAAATGCCTCTAGAATGTGGCCCTATAGTCCGAAAAAACCCACAAGAACCTAATATTTAATGTATTGTCGAAGGCTTTCATGGCTGAAATCACTGGGTTGTTGTAGGTTTTTTCGGGCTATATGACCATGTTCTAAAGGCATTTTCTCCTGACATTTCGCCTGCATCTATGGCAAGCATCCTCAGAGGTAGTGAGGTCTGTTGGAACTAGGAAAAGGGGTTTATATATCTGTGGAATGACCAGGGTGGGACAAAGGACTCTTGTCTTCTGGAGCTAGGTGTGAATATAGCCCGAAAAAACCTACAACAACCCACAACAATGTTTGTTTACTTATAACTTCATATATTTAATGATACAGGCATGTTTATTTTGAGGGTTAAAAAATCCCAAAACGTTTGGAGAGTTTGTATCTACAAACTTTAACTGTTTCTTCACAAACTACGCTGCTCCACACCGCTCTCCTAAATAAGAGTTCAAAGAAAACACAAGCCTCAACAATTTACTAGCTTCTAACATTAGCTTCTGCACACTAAACTGACTCAAAGCTCAACAGACATTCTCGAACAGGCTCGGAGCTCAACTGACTTCTCTAACTGTCATTCTGTTCGAACCTGAAGAGTCCTGCCAGAAGGGGGCACCAGCACACCCTGCTTCCTCACAGACACGGCCCTCTTCTTCTGTCTTTCATTTCCTGTGCAGCTGAGGAGCTCCTTCTACTCCAGTTCGGATGGCACACAGATCGGAGTCACGGCCCCCTTGCCACTGCCAGACTGCCTGGGCCACCTCCTGCAGGTCATGCCCAGCGGGGCTTCCTACCTACTCTTCCACACAGGTGGGTGTGGAGGGAGGAAAGGATGCCCCTTGCACCCAAACCCCCTTTTTCCTCACCCCTCTCACCCAGCTTCCCCTTTCTCTTGCCCAGAGCAAGGCCTCTTCAGCTACTCCGTGCAGCAGGTCTGGCGCTTGTCCGTCCCGCTGCCTGCCTACCCGAGCACCAGCCTGAAGGAGGACTCACGCTGGGAAGCGGCCATTGACGACGTCACCCACAGGATTGCCCTCCTCAGGTAACTGGGAGTGCAAAGAAGTTGTGTTTTTAGGATCTAATTGATAGTTATATGTTATTATTATAGAGTCATAGAATCATAGAATTGGAAGAGACCTCATGGGCCATCCAGGCGAAACCCATTCTGCCAAGAAGCAGGAAAATTGTTTTGTCGAAAGCTTTCATTGCCGGAATCACTGGGTTGTTGTAGATTTTTTTGGGCTATATGGCCATGGTCTAGAGGCATTCTCTCCTAACATTTCGCCTGCATCTATGGCAAGCATCCTCAGAGGTAGTGAGGTCTGTTGGAACTAGGGGAATGGGTTTATATATCTGTGGAATGACCAGGGTGAGACAAAGGACTCCTGTCTGCTGTTTCAACTGACCACCTTGATTAGCATATAATGGCTTGACAGTGCCTAGCAAACTTTTGTTGAGAGGTGATTAGATGTCCCTGCCTGCTTCCTCTCTGTTGTTGTGCTGTTGCAATTTTAGAGTTTTTTAATACTGGTAGTCGGATTTTGTTCATTTTCATGGTTTCCTCCTTTCTGTTGAAATTGTCCACATGCTTGTGTAGTGGTCAGTTGAAACATTCACACCTAGCTCCAACAGACAAGAGTCCTTTGTCTCACCCTGGTCATTCCACAGATATATAAACCCTTTTTCCTAGTTCCAACAGACCTCACTACCTCTGAGGATGCTTGCCATAGATGCAGGCGAAACGTCAGGAGAGAATGCCTCTAGACCATGCCCATATAGCCCGAAAAAACCTACAACAACCCAGCAGGAAAATTGCATTCAAGGCACCCCTGACAGATGGCCATCCAGCCTCAGTTTAAAAGCCTCCAAAGAAGGAGCCTCCACCACACTCCCGAGGCAGAGAGTTCCACTGGTGAATGGCTCTCACAGTCAGGAAGTTCTTCCTCATGTTCAGATGGAATCTCCTTTTTTGTAGTTTAAAGCCATTGTTCTGCATCCGAGACTCCAAGGAAGCAGAAAACAAGCTTGTTCCCTCCTCCCTGTGACTTCCTCTCACATATTTATACATGTCTATCATATCTCCTCTCAGCCTTCTCTTCTTCAGGCTAAACATGCCCAGCTCCTTAAGCCGCTCCATTGCTTCTTAGTCTCCATGGCAGCAGAAAACAAGCTTGCTCCCTCCTCCCTATGACTTCCCCTCACATACTTATACATAGCTATCATGTTTTATGTTAGGTTTCATATCTAGGTGAGGCATTACATTTTGCTGTAAATATGTTGGAATCTGCTTTGAGGCCCCCCTGGGATGAGAAAAGTGGTATACAAGTGAAGGAAGGAAATAAATAAATAAATAAAGGAGAAGAGGCTACCCACCCTGGTCAAGCCTTCGTTTTCCTAGCGTTTCCTCCTCTCCCTCTAGCTTGGGAGGGATCCACTCTCTGACCAAGATGGAGGAGAAACCTGGCACCAACTTTTTAGCGAGGAGTTTCTCTCTGCTGGAGATGGTAAACGGGCAGCACCTGAGCTCCGTCTGGGTCATAGACATCCCTGGCCTCCTGAGGTAAGACTGGCTCCCATCTGGTGGCTGAAGAGGCAGTGTGTGTTGATGTCAGGAAACAGCAAGCCCAGTCCTTGCCTTGGTCCCCATACCTGGGTTGGGCTCAGCCCTCTGAGCAGACACACATGGCAAGCAGAGAGGGGGCCCATAGTCCCCACCTGGGCTTGTTGGTGCCCCAAAGCTCCTTCCATCCACAATGCAGATAAGGGGTCCTTGTGGCAAAGAAGCCCCGGAACTCATTTGGGCACCACCTTCTTGCCCCCCTTTTGCAGAGAGCCTGTCATTGGGTCCTTCGATCTTGACGAGATTGACATGATCATCGAAAGCCAAGTCTCCCCCATAAAGAAAAAGGTTTGCAGGGTGCCATCTGGGGGGCAAGGAGACGTGGGTTGGGGTCTCTAGGCCGCCGAGGTGGCCCTTGAGCCGACTGCGAGTGGCCTTGCAAGTGTTTTGTGAAAAGAATGGTGGTGCTTTCCCTGGTGCAAGGCTACAACTGTATTTAAGGACAAAGTTGCATCCAGAGATGCCTCGCAGAGCCAGAGCTGAGGGGCACAGTTTGGGGGTAAAGAGGAGGAGGAGGGGCCCTTGGGGCAGAGGCTGTTGACAGACTTGTGACACTCTGTCCACAGGTGATGATTGTGGAGGGCGAGACAGGGGAAATCGATTGGGAAGTGGAGCTGCTGCAGCCAGGGACAGTCCCTCCCCAGGCAGCCACAATCCGAACAGCTGACCATCTTTCCGTCTTCCTCTTCTGGGGCCAGTACCCGGAAGACATCAATGGGTTGGTGAGCAGAGCAGAGAAAGGCGATTGAACAGGGACTGGGGCAGAGTGGTTGCTTCCCGAGTGGTCATTTTGCAGTGGTATAAACCCTCCCCATGGCCTTCAGAAGCCTTCATTCTGGTGGGCAGCTACTGGAGGTGACTGGCTGTGCTCTGTCTCTGGTTCCCAGGGTTCCCTAGGCAATGCCTCGCAGCCGACGCCGATACCACACCTGTACCTCTTCCACCCATCCCTCCCCAATGTCCTTGTGGAGATGACCAACGTCACTGAGCCCATAGTTGTTTTTGAGGGTAAGGCCCCCTCCTTGTGCCCCCAACCCTTCCTCCCTCCCTGCCTTTCACCTGCCACCAGCCTGATCCCTTTCCTCCCTTTGCTCCCAGGGGCCCTCTTTGAGCGGAGCCGCCACGCCTGCTATGTGCTGCTGACAGGCCCCCAGGTGAGCAGCGGCTCAGAAGGGACGGTCGTGCTCTCAAAGCGGCGGCTGAAGGAGGATGTGGCTGGAGGCAGGGTGCTGTGGCTGGGTCCTCTGGCCACGAAAACAGACCAGGACGTCCGGGAACACTTCATCCGGATGCGGTACCGCAGCTACCAATGAGCCCCACTCTGCCAGGGGGAGGCCACCTGAAGACTCTGAAGGGAGGGAAGGTCCTGACAAACAGGCTGCCAGGAACAGCTGCAGGGGGCATGACGCAGGCCTCCATCGCACAGGAGGCTTTACGGCAGCACTTTCCTTGGGAGGCGTCAGTGGCAGGCGCCAGCAGAACGACTATGAGCCAGAGAGACTGTGCGTAAGCGTGTATGGCATGTGTGCATATGCATGTGTTGAGGCCAAGCAGGATGCAGCCACAGGAAGCCTGGTTGTTATTGTTTTCCTTGTTTACCTGTGTCATGTTAATTATTTGGTTTGTTTGTTATGTACTTTTTGGCATCAAAGGCTGCCGTTTTTTGTTGTGAGCTGTCCAGAGTCCCCCAGGGGAGATGGGATGGGATACAGATGAAATTGTGTTATTATTTAATTATAACAGAGTGGTAGGTGGTTGGGCCTCGGAGACAGTGGCAGCCTCGTGGGGGCGTTGCACCTCGTTGCCCCCTTCCTTGAACTGTTGGCTCTGATGCTGCCATGGCCCCCCAAAGACTTTTCCCCAGTGCCTTCCAGGGGGGATTGGAGGGCTGCCTCCCTCCACCCCCCCCCCCAAAAGAAAACAGCAGGGCCTTTTAAGATGCAGGGGCCCTGGAGCATCCTCCCTGGAGCCATTTGGGTGTTCTTTGCTCACTCCTCCCTTCACCCTTTGCTGCTGACCAATCAGAGGGACTCAGGCTGCGCAAATGAGCTCCTGGACTGTTCTGCCACAGATGGACTGATGCCACGGATTAAATAAATGGGTTGCCTCTCTCTGCTTATGGCTGAACCCTGTTTCCTCCCTTTCTCAACCGGATGGAGGTGGTGGGGAGGTTGCCTCATTCCATCAGCTCTGGCTATTGCTGCCTGTGAACCCGCCCGCCCTCCTCCCCGGGTTCTTTGTGGATGACGCACATCTGCATAAGCCCCTGCCCTTCTGCTGCCTGTTTCTGAGGGATTTGGCTTTCCAGGCCACCTCTTCTTGTTTCCACTTGGCTGGGAATCACCCATAGGGCTCTCCCAGCCCCACTTAGAGATGGAGCCAAGGGTTTGGAGTGCTTTTCCTGTACCAAGTGCCCCCCCCCCCCAGCCCTTCCTAAAGGAGGCCACAGTTAGCTAGCAATCACCGAGTCACATGGAAAGCTAAGCGAGAGGCAAGAGGTGCTGGCCTACAAGAAGCCCCCTCCCCATGATTGCCCAAAATGCTTTCGCCTCTGAGGGAAAGCAGGGCCACACAGGATGGCTGCTGATTATGCTGGCTGGCAGGGAAGTGCCCCTGGCCACTTGTCCGCCTGGCCCCGTTCCCTTCCAGCCACTAATCCTCTTAAACAGCAGGCTGCAAATGCCTGCTGAGCCCCAGATGTGGAGCACTGGAGGGTGGGGAGAGGGGAGAGAGAGCCATTTCCCTGAAGGATGGATGGGGCAGGCCCAGTGCAGCCCGGCTCTCTCCTTGCCCCTGCTCTTGGAGGGAGGGCTGCTGGGGCTGGAGTCAAGGCTGCTTCCCAGACAATAGGAGCTCCCCTCCCTTTCTGCACCTGTAAGGCCCAGAGACTAGGACGACCACTGCCTTGGTCTCAAAAAGGGGTTTATTGCCTGTGGGTCGTGCACAGAGGGGGATTGAGGGAGAGGCATAGTGACCAAAAGCCCACAGAGGGGAGGCAGTGAGGCAGGAGAGAGTGGGGGTTCCTGAGGAAAGGTGGCTGAGCCAGGAGGGAGGGAGGGGTGTTATCCTGGGCACTGAGGCAGAAGAAGGGGTGCATAGTAAGTAGGCCTTGCTCCATGTGGCTTCTCTCCATCCACGCTTTGAGAGGAGAAGGGGGCCAGTCTGGATCTCCGAGAGCATCATTGCTGGGATGAAGCAACCGCCTCTCTGTCTGTCTTCCTTCCTTCCTTTCTTCCTTCTTTCTTCCTCTGCGAAGACTAGGTGCCTCCCTCTGGGGGGGCCGCGGGGCCCTTCTCCTCCGCTCTGCCCTCGGAGTCCCCCGGGGGCGGCAGCTGCAGGGCGGGGCTGGGGCTGGGCTGGCGGGGCTTGCGCATGAAGGGGAACACACTGGAAAGCGAGTGGGGTCAGGGGTCAGAAGGATTGCCCTCCTCCTGTCTGAGCCCCTTCCCATCAGTGGCCCCCTCCTCTTCCTTCCCACCAACCCCCCCCCCCAACTCACTGCCTCTTGGTCTCCGGAGGGATGATGGCCTCCGCCAGCAAGTTCTTGTAGAGGTCAGACTTGATGAAACGGGGGTAGGAATCCTGATTTTGGGGATGGGGATAAGAGGAGAGTACTGACGTGAAGGGTCAAGCCTCCAAGCCCTGGAGAGGCCCCAAAGAAGGGGTTGCAGGGCCCCCACCCTGCTTTCTGTCAGTTACCTTCTTCATCAGCATGTAGATGTGCATCTGGGCGTCATCCATCACATAGCGGTGCGGAGTCTTGATGCCCTCCAGGGTCCGCTCCATGGTCTTGCTGTCAATGTTGACCCAGCGGGTGGCTCCGGGGGCCAGGAACTGCCTTGAAAGAGAGGAAATAGGGGGGAAACAGAGGGGGCATGTCAACAAGGCATTGTCGGAGGCTTTCCTAACCAGAATCACGTGTGTTGTGTTGTTCCAGGCTGTACGGCTATGTTATGACAGCATTATCCCCTGATGTTTCAGGAGAAAATGCTGCTAGAACACATCCATACAGCCTGCAAACAACACAACACCCAACCTCTAGCCTTGAAAGGGTGGGTGGGGAGGCAAAGGAGGCACCCCCAGCCCCAAAGGGAAGAAGGGGGTGCTCTCACTCACTGGTAGATGGAGTCCACGATCTCCGCAATGCGCCCCTGCTCTCCGTAGCGCAGCTCCTCACAGGCCTCCCAGAAGCTCAGGTTCTCAGCTGCGCAGAGCAAAAAGGGGCAGGGGGGATATTTCATGGTCATTATTTTAGATCACATGTCAGCTATAAGGATATTCCTGTTCAACTTCTGGACACTAGTTTCTTTATTAGCTCCTTTTACTTTGTCCCTCCAGCCCAATTAGGAGGCTGCAAGGCCACAGAAAGGGTCATTATTCCCCTGGGCGGCTGCACTCAATGCTCTTTTTTTGGTGGGGTGGCGGGGGGGACACACATCCCTTCCTTGTCTCACCACTGAACTCCTTCTTGAGGAACTCCAAGAGCTGGACACGGCCGAGGGGGTCCCCTATGAGCTCACTGAAGCCGAAACTCCAGCGCTCCACGCGCAGCTTGGTGGGAGCCGTCACCCTGGAATAAATTGGGGGGGGGGGAGATCATTGTGGGTGTGGAGCCCCCTCACCCACCCACCCACCCACTGCCCCCTTTTTTCCCTGGGTCTGGGGGAGGAGGTGCTTACGTGGGGGCATTCATGGTCCAGTACATGGTGTCCCCTGTGATCCAGGGGTTACTGGGGAGGCAGCCCGACATAATGGGGTCGTGGGGCACATACTGCTCATTGAACCGGATGTAGCTGCAAAGGGGAGCCGAG
Source organism: Anolis sagrei (assembly GCF_037176765.1). Taxonomy (NCBI): domain Eukaryota; kingdom Metazoa; phylum Chordata; class Lepidosauria; order Squamata; family Anolidae; genus Anolis; species Anolis sagrei. The sequence continues at coordinate 14,958,067 of NC_090034.1, read as the reverse complement.
GAAGCATTGGGTTATGGGGAGGGCAAGATGGAGTATCCAAAGCATTGAGACAGATCCCCAAAACATGGTTGGGGCCCGGTGCTGAAGTGAATGTCATCCAAGTAGACTGCTTTCAGACTGAGATTGCGGGTGGGGATGTGCAAATTAGAAAGGACTGGCAATCGGGGCCCGAATAGCATGACTATCCACATTGAGTGCATCTCCATCTGCGTTGGTGGAAACCTTTTGCTGCTGGGACATGCAGCTGGCAGAGACCAAGTGCCGGGGGACAATGGCCGTGGTCGGTGCCCACTTACCCTTCCAGGCAGACGGAGGACTTGACGCGATTACGGACCATGGCCGCCCGGAAGTAGCGGATCTGCCGGAAGGAGAAGGGGGTCAGAGCAGCCCACAAACCCAGGAGGCCTCTTCACACTATATTGTTAAAGGCTTTCACGGCTGGAATCATGGGATTTTGTTTCCTCGCCTGGAAAAAATGCTGTTAGAACACAGCCATACAGCCCCAAAACCTCTTCACACTGTCGCGCATAGAGAAGATGGTCTTTGAAGGGATCCGCCAGAAGCCTCATTCACTCACTCACCTCCCGCTTGTAGAAGTCAGTGTTCTTCTCCTGCAAGGAAAAGGAGAGGCGGAAAGCAATCAGGGTCCTTTCCGTGTGTCCCACCGCCCTCCTTCCCAGCAATTGCTCCCCGCCTTCCGTCACACATTGCAAATAGGCAATGCCCCGCAGGCCATCAGCAGATAGGATAGCCAGGAGAGGGGAATAGGAAGAGGAGGGCCCCGTTTCCCTCTGAATCTGCTTAATGGCGAGCCCCCCCCCCTGCTAAGCCCAAGGGCCCCCCAACTCCCGCCAGCAACACATCAACAGCTGTGTTAGTGACTTACGTGGACAGATGGACAGACGGACAAAGCAGGGCACAGAAGAGAAGAGAGATCAGGCCCCGAAAAAATCCATCGGGGAAGGGGGGGGCAGACAGGGGAACAGGCAAAGACACAAGCAGCTCCTCCCCATTTCCCCAGCACAGAGGCACACAAGACCCCCGTCCCCAATACACAATTAAGGAGGGTCTTAACACAGATCAACGAAAGGAGACCGTCTGCTTCCCCATTCCACCCCCCCCCCCCCCACTTTGGTCACAGTAAAGACACAACAGACACCAGTCAGAGTTAGTAAAGTCAACAGTGCAGAGACAAACTGACCCCCCCCCCCCAAATACACACAGAGTTGATTCCCCCCCCCCCACATTGCCCCGTTCTTTTCCCAGAGAGCATGAGGAGGCCGAAAGGAAGTAAGGGTGAACCTCACCCCCAGACCCAATAAATAGACCCCAAGAGAGAAACCCATTCCCCACCCCCCACCCCCTTACCAGCTGTACTCGAGTGCTGTGGCGGTTTCGGCGCTCGGGGCCCTGCTCCAGGACGTTTGAGACCCCAGACTGCAAAGAAAAGAGAGAGCCTTTGGGGTCTGCCTCTGTCCCTTCCCTTTGTGGGGAAGGAGGGAGATGCTCCCCCCCATATCCCCAAGGATGCTCCCACATGTGGGGTCATTGAGCTCTCTGTGCCATGAAACCGAAGGACAAGAAGGATGGTGACCAAGCACCTTTTTCCCAACCGCTGCAACCCCTCCTGCCCCCCAACAAAAAAATGAGCAAAGAGGGGTGACTGGTGCTGCTGGTGAAGGGCATCCCTGTTCCCCTCCCTGAACCCCCTCCCCTCAAATCATTCACTCACGGGGGGCCTGTTGACCAGCCAATAGGCCTGCTCCTGGCACTCAATGACGATGCGGTCGCCCTTCCGCCGCTGCTTGGCTGCCCTGTTGAGAAGCAAGAGAGGAAATGAGAGGGTGGGGGATGCCATCTCCACCCTCAGCTTTCCAATTGCCCTTGTGTAGTCATAACAATTCCCTCCCCGCCCGCCCCCCTCAGCGGTCAATGGAGTAGGGATGCTCAATAGATATGGGGTACTACTCACCGGAGCTGTTCCCTGGCCTGCATGACCACGAAGTCCCAGCTGTGGTTGATCCTCTTGTGGAGCAGGTTGTAGTCGTCCTGAAAGGGGCCCGAGGGGTGGAGGGGGCATGTCAGACCTATGCAACCGCCTCCACCCATTTTTGGCACTGCAGCCCCCCAATTGCCATGGGCTGCCCACCTTCTCATGCCCAACAAGCTCCCCCTGCTTCCGGATGTTCCTCTTGGCTAAGTAGATGGCTGGAAAGAGAAGGACCAGTTGTGGTTCATGACCTCTAACCCTAACCCTCCTCTGCCCCCCCCCCCCCCCCCGCAACACAAACAGAGGTTAGGAGGGGAAGGGCTCACCATAATCCAGTTCTGTGGCCGGCCACTTGGTGCTCATCCAGAAATAGGGCGTCTGTGGATGACAGAGAGGGAGGGAGGGAGGGAGGAAGAAAGAGAGGAAGGGGCAGCTGTGCGTGTTGTGCCCTCCTTGTTGAATCATAGTTGGAAGAGACCTTGTGGGCCATCCAGTCCTACCCCATTCCGCCAAGAAGCAGGAAAATCGCATTCAAAGCACCCCCAACAGATGGCCATCCAGCCTCAGCTTAAAAGCCTTCAAAGGAGGAGATTCCACCACGCTCCAGGGCAGAGAGAGAGTTCCACTGTGGAACAGTCTCACAGTCAGGAAGTTCTTCCTAATGTTCAGGTGGACTCGCCTTTCCTGTATTTTGAAGCCATTCTTCCGCATCCTAGTCTCCAGGGGATCAGAAAACAAGCCTCCTCCCTATGACTTCCCCTCACATCTTTATACCTGGCCCTCATTATGTCTCCTCTTAGCCTTCTCTTCTGCAGGTTAAACATGCCCAGCTCTTTAAGCCGCTCCTCATAGGGTTTGTTCTCCAAACCCTTGATCCTTTGAGTCACCTTTCTCTGGACACATTCCAGCTTGTCAACATCTCCCTTCAATTGCAGTGCCCAGAACGGGACACAATTCCAGCTTGTCAACATCTCTTCTGTCTGATCAAGGCAGAATAGAGGAGTAGCATGACTTCCCTGGATCTAGACACCATACTCCTATTTATGCAGGCCAAAATCCCATTGGCTTTTTAAACTGCCTCATGGCATTGTTGGCTAATGTTCACCTTCCTATCCACGAGGACTCCAAGATCTTTTATTTATTTATTATTTATTTACAGCTTTTATATTCCGCCCTTCTCACCCCACAGGGAACTCAGGGCGGATTACAGTGTACACATATATGGCAAACATTCAGTGCCAATTTTGACATACAACATATACAGACACAGACAGACATAGACAGAGGCTATTTAACTTTTTCTGACCGCCAGGGAGCTGTTGCTTTCATTGTCCATCTGCGACGCTGATGAAGCACTTCCACATTCCCACATGCTTCCCCGCTGGAATGCTTTTGCTGGAGTCTTCTTTATGGCCTCATAAATGAGTTAATTTAGCCTCCCCACACTTTAAGGTGGTACCTTGTTTTCCTACTTGACAGATGCAACTGTCTTTCAGGTTGCAAAGGTCGACAACAGGCTACACATAATTGGTTGGAAACCCACTCCAACCCGGGCTGGCTTCGAACTCATTATCTTTTGGTCAGAGTGAACTTAATGCAGCTGACACTCAGCCAGCTGCACCACAATCCCAGTGCTTTTCCACACGTACTTCTATCGAGCCAGGCATCGTCCACCCATTCTGTACTGGTGCATTTCATTTATTTCTACCTACATCCCAAGGTCTCTGGGGGTGGCTCTGGAGGAGCCTCTCCAACTGACCTGGAAGCGGTAGGGAGTCTCATCCGGGCGCAGGGCCAGACTGCGGGGGTCCTTCAACGGGTAGATGTAGCCGTGCCGCACAATCAGGTTGCCCAGGTGGAGGGCCTCTTTTTATTTGGGAAGAGGAGGAAGAAGAAGAGGGTTTGTTTGGATTTTTTTTTGTCGTGTCAGGAGCTACTTGAGAAAATGCAAGTCACTTCTGGTGTGAGAGAATTGGCCATCTGCAAGGATGTTGCCCAGGGGACGCCCGGATGATTTGATGTTTTATCATCCTTGTGGGAGGCTTCTCTCATGTCCCCGCATGAGGAGCTGGAGCTGATAGAGGGAGCTCATCCGCCTCTCCCTGGATTTGAACCTGTGACCTGTCCGTCTTCAGTCCTGCCGGCACAGGGGTTTAACCCACTGCGCCACCGGGGGCAGTAAAAGGGGAGGCACAAGGTGTGCCCCCCCCAACCACCAAGCACCCCGCAATTGCTCCCCAGCCCTGTAGTGTCTTGGAGGGGCAGTCTGCTGGGAGGTGGGAAGAGCCCTGAGTTTAGAGAGTCTGAGGCAGGGCAGGCCAGAACCTCTCTTGGGTCCTGGAAGGTCAACGAAGGGGTCACCAGGGCACAAGAGACACTGGGAGTGATGAGTCTCACCTTCCTCGGAAATGGTGTACTTCTGGACCAGCCACTGGACAATGTCAATTCCTAATTGGGGGGAAGAGAGAGTCAGGGGGATCCTGGAATCAAAGGAGGGGGGCTCCTCTCCTCCCTCCCCCCACTCACCAGTGAACGCATGGGGAATGACAGTGATGAGGAGGCGCTGGCTGCGCACCTTGACGCCCATGTCTGGGTCCTGCATGCCAACCACCACCCGCTCCATCTGCAAAGGAAGCAAGGAGGGAGGGAGGAAGAAAGGCAGGAGGGGGTCAAAGGTTGGAGGAGCAACCCCCTCCCTATGCCCCTACCCCCAAGCCTTCTCCCCCTCCTTACCTTGGCCAGACAGGGTAGTTGCAGGCGGGGGCTGCCCCCTGCTCCAGGGCGGAGGGCGCTGATGGTCATGGTGCAAAGGAGGAGGAGGAGGAGGAGGAGGAGGAGGAGGCTCTGCAGGGTTCTCCAGCTGTGGAGTAGAGGGAGGACGGGAGGGAGGAAGGGACTCCCCCCTTGGACTCTCGGCCGCCCCCTGCCGGCCCTCCCTCGCCAACGCAGACTGTCATGTCTTCATCATCAGCTTTTGTGCTCTGGCACTACAAAATAATAATTATAATATAATAGTTTTGGGTTATGAAGTTGGAGCCTCCGGTGGCGCAGTGGGTTAAACCCTTGTGCCGGCAGGACTGAAGACTGACAAGTCACAGGTTCGAATCCGTGGAGGGCACAGATGAGCTCCCTCTGTCAGCTCCAGCTCCCCATGCAGGGATAGGAGAGAAGCATCCCATAAGGATGGTAAAACATCTGGGCGTCCCCTGGGCAATGTCCTTGTTGTTGTTCATTCGTTCAGTCGTCTCCAACTCTTGGACCAGCCCACGTCAGAGCTCCCTGTCGGCCGTCACCACCCCCAGCTCCTTCAAGGTCAGTCCAGTCATTTCTTACAATGTCCTTACAGACGGTCAATTCTCTCACACCAGAAGCGACTTGCAGCTTCTCAAGTCACACCTGACACCAGTAATAATAATAATAATAATAACAACAGGTCGTCGGTTCGAATCTGTGGAGGGCACGGATGAGCTCCCTCTGTCAGCTCCAGCTCCCCATGCAGGGACAGGAGAGAAGCATCCCATAAGGATGGTAAAACATCTGAGCGTCCCCTGGGCAATGTCCTTGCAGACGGTCAATTCTCTCACACCAGAAGCGACTTGCAGCTTCTCAAGTCACACCTGACACCAATAATAATAACAACAACAACAACAACAACAGGTCGCAGGTTCGAATCTGTGGAGGGCATGGATGAGCTCCCTCTGTCATCTCCAGTTCCCCATATGGGGACAAGAAAGAAGCATCCCATAAGGATGGTAAAACATCTGGGTGTCCCCTGGGCAATGTCCTTGCAGACGGTCAATTCTCTCACACCAGAAGCGACTTGCAGCTTCTCAAGTCACACCTGACACCAATAATAATAATAATAATAACAACAGGTTGCAGGTTCGAATCTGTGGAGGGCATGGATGAGCTCCCTCTGTCATCTCCAGTTCCCCATATGGGGACAAGAAAGAAGCATCCCATAAGGATGGTAAAACATCTGGGCGCCCCCTGGGCAATGTCCTTGCAGATGGTCATTTCTCTCACACCAGAAGCGACTTGCAGTTTCTCAAGTCACTCTTGACACCAATAATAATAATAATAATAACAACAACAACAGGGTGCAGGTTCGAATTTGTGGAGAGCACGGATGAGCTCCCTCTGTGAGCTCCAGCTCCCCATGCTGTGACAGGAGAGAAGCATCCCATAAGGATGGTAAAACATCTGGGCGTCCCTTGGGCAATGTCCTTGCAGACGGTCATTTCTCTCACACCAGAAGCGACTTACAGCTTCTCAAGTCACTCCTGACACCAATAATAATAATAATAATAATAATAAACCTTTGGGTTGCTGTAAATTTTTCAGGCTGTATGGCAATGTTCCAGAAGCATTTCCTCCTGACGTTACACCTGCATCTATGGCAGACATCCTCACAATCTCTGGGGATGCCTATAATAGATGCAGGAGAAACATCAGGAGAGAAAGCTTCTGGAACATGGCCATACAGCCTGGAAAACTTACAGTAATATTAACAAGCTGAAATGTGTCCAGAGGAGGGCGACTAAAATTATCAAGGGTCTGGAAAACAAGCCCTAAGGAGCTGGGCATGTTTAGCCTGAAGAAGAGAAGGCTGAGAGGAGATATGATAGCCATGTATAAATATGTGAGAGGAAGCGACAGGGAAGAGGGAGCAAGCTTGTTTTCTGCTTCCCTGGAGAGTAGGACGCAATGGAACAATGGCTTCAAACTACAAGAGAGGAGATTCCATCTGAACATGAGGAAGAACTTCCTGACTGTGAGAGCTGTTCAGCCGTGGAACTCTCTGTCCCGGAGTGTGGTGGAGGCTCCTTCTTTGGAAGCTTTTAAACAGAGGCTGGATGGCCATCTGTCAGGGGTGATTTGAATGCAATATTCCTGCTTCTTGGCAGGGGGTTGGACTGGATGGCCCATGAGGTCTCTTCCAACTCTTTGATTCTATGATTTTAGCAACCCAGTGATTCCAGCCATTAATGCATTTGACAACACAATAACAACTTTATTTCTATACCCTGCCTCCATCTCCCTGAAGGGACTTGGGGTGGCTTCATGAGGACAAGCCCTAGCAGACATAGATTAAGAATATGACACAATTTATTATAAACCACATTATAAAACATAACACAATATCATAAAACAATCAGTAGCCTGAACAGTAATAAATACTGAGCTCAGAGGGCTAAGAGCCAGAGCAATAGTTTCAGGACAGGAGCTGGTGGAAAAGTGCAAAAGCCAATAATAATGAGATCTAGAAGGGTAATATGTTTGTAATTTGAATGCCAGGTCTATAGGGCAGTGGACAATGATAAAGTGCAGGAGTTGATAGAAAACTATACTTGGGGGCCTGTTTAACTGGTGAACTGTCCACATTGCAGAGCTAACCTTAAGAAATGGGGCTACAAAGTGGAGTCCACGACATGCGAGCAGAGGAGAAAAGCAAACCACAGACCACCTACTACAATGCAGACTGAGCCCTGCCACATGCACAGTGGAAGACCTTCTCACGGCCACATCAAGTTGTCAGCTTCTGGTCAAAGGACAGTGAGCATAATTCAGAGTTTTAAAACTTTTAAAAACCATCTCCCAACAAAGGATTCCCCCTGGCAGTAAGAAGCCAGACTTTGAAACTGCTAGGCCACTATATGCTAATCAAGGTGGCCAAGTGACACATTCACACCTACCTCAAACAAATAAGAGTTCTTTCTCCCACTCTGGACATTCCACAGATATAATAACCAATTTTTCTCAGTTTCAAACAGACCTGTCAACTTCTGAGGATGCCTGTCACTAATGCAGGTGAAACATCAGGAGAGAATGCTTCTGAAACATGGCCATGCAGCCTGGAAAACTCACAATAACCCCTTTAAAAGTTTGTGTTTTTAAATATACATTAACTGTATTCTCAACTCACTTCTGACACAGTATATAACTATCATCATCAATCCAGAGATTGACTGCCTTCTTCTGAAGGGAAAAATCATGGGCCACCCTAAGGAAGCCTGTTCTGAATCAACAGGGCCTTCCCTTTCACAAAGAGGGCCTGGGTTTCCATGCAGACAGTGATTTCCTCTCAGACTCTTCCCTCCATTATTTCCTCCTCAAAATCCACAGCACTGTTGGTCACAACTGGCCTCCAGTTTTTTCTTGATTCACTTCTACCTCTTTCATTGTCTTTTTTCCGTCCTTGAGCTGAGATAGTCAAGCAACTGCTTTGGGAGTCAGGTATCTTTGGGCCTTCGGATAATGAGGCATTCGGTCCAGCAAAAGTGGATGGCAGAAGGCCATAGCTTCAATTCTAGTGATCTTTCCTTGGAAGTTTTTTTCCTGCCTGACTTCTTCTTCCCAAGAGATTTGAAGGATTCCTCAAAGGCAATGGTGATGGTGTCGCTCCAGAAGTAAAGAGTTAGGTTTGTAGATGTCAGCCTTATAAACAAGTACTTTGATGTTATTGTCTTCTTCCATCATTGTCTAATACTGGTGTGAGCCAAGTTGGGCCTTCTAGGTGATTTGGACTTCCAACTCCCAGCATTCCTAACAGGCTCAGGCCCTTTCCTTTCCCCCCTCAGCCGCTTGAGCGGCTGAGCGGGAAAAGGAAGGGGCCTGAGGCTGTTAGGAATGCTGGGAGTTGGAAGTCCAAAACCCCTGAAAGGCCAAAGTTTCCCTATAAATAAAGAATGAATCTATAATTAATATAATTAATATATATTATTTTTATAATAATTTATATTTTATATTATTATTTATAATTAATATATTTATAATATTATATTTATATTAGTAGTTATAATTAATATAGTTATAATATTATATTTGTATTTATTTTATAATAATTAATATTTTATATTATTATTTATCATTAATATATATATTATATTTATATTATTTTATAATAAATTATATTTTATATTATTTATAATATATTTATAATATTATTTTTATATTATTTTTATAATTATTTATATTATTATTTACAATTAATATTCTATAATATTATATTTATATTATTTTTATAATAATTTATATTTTATATTATTATTTATAATTAATATATTTATAATATTATATTTATATTAGTAGTTATAATTAATATAGTTATAATATTATATTTGTATTTCTTTTATAATAATTAATATTTTATATTATTATTTATCATTAATATATATATTATATTTATATTATTTTATAATAAATTATATTTTATATTATTTATAATATATTTATAATATTATTTTTATATTATTTTTATAATTATTTATATTATTATTTACAATTAATATTCTATAATATTATATTTATATTATTTTTATAATTATTTATATTATTTTTATAATTATTTATATTATTTATATTATTATGTATAATTAATATATTTATAATATAATATTTATATTGTTTTTATAATAATTTATATTATTTATATTATTATTTATAATTAATATATTTATAATATTATATTTGTATTATTTTTATAATTATATTATTTTTATTTTTATTTATAATTAATATATTTATAATACTATATTTATATTATTTTATGATAAATTATATTTTTATATTATTTATAATACATTTATAATATTATATTTATATTATTTTTATAATTATTTATATTATTATTTATAATTATTTTTATATTATATTAATAATATTATATTTGTATTATTTTTATAATAATTTATAGTCTTTATATTATTCTTACTTATAATTAATATAAATAAAGAATTAAAAGTGAGAATTTCACCAAATCAGCACACTGGGATCCCATGTTTCCCATGTCTATGGCAGCAGGCCACGCCCCCAGAGAGTAGGGGCGTTCCCTTGACCACGCCCCTCTATCCTCCCTCCGAAAGAAGAGGCGGGGCTTCCACGGCAGGTTCCTTCAGCAGGCTTTTATTGGCGCGCATGAGCCCTGGGGGGCGGAGCCAAGCCGAGGCCCCTCCTCTTCTTTTCTGCCTTTTTGTGGATCTCGGCGATGGGCGGGGCGCGGAGGGTCTTGAAGGCGAAGCCGCGGGGCGGGGCTTCCCGAGGGGGCGGGGCTTCCCGAGTGTCAGAGTATCTGCACACGGCCTCCCCGCAGAGGCAGGACACGCCTCGGCTCCGCTGCGCCGCCCAGAAGTCGTCTCCGTAGTCGAACCTGGGAAGACAGGAGGGAAGGAGGGAGGGAGGGAATGCGGGCGTTTGGTGGCCCCGCCCCCTCTGCTCACTCCAGAGAAAAGATATTGGCGGCCCCGCCCCCTTCGCAGCCCCGCCCCCTCTCCTCTTTCTTACCAAGGGAGAGTAGGCTGGCCTTGGTGGCCCCGCCCCTCCGTAGCCCCGACCCCTCCCTTTTACCCGAGGTAGGGAAGGGCGGGCTTTGGTGGCCCCGCCCCCTACATAGCCCCGCCCCCCTCTTCGCCTTCTTACCCTAGAGAGGGAGGGAAGGCTGGCATTGACAGCCCCTCGTAGCCCCGCCTCCTCTTCTTACACCAATGAGGGAGGGAAGGCGGGCCTTGTTAGCCCCGCCCCTTGCTTGCCACGCCCCCTCCTAGCATCAACTGCCACTCTGGGCCAAAGTGAAGAGAGGCGGGACCAGGGCATAGTTCCTCCTTGTCCCCTGGGCTATACTAATATAATATTTATAACATTATAACGTAATGAAAAATAATACTAATAATTACATATATTTTACATGTAATATTTCTAATAATATTACAATATTATGGTTTAGTACAATATAGTAATATATAATACTGATATTGTAGTGGGCTAATAACATAATATAGTTTATGTATATATATATATCTTGTAAGCCAGCAGGGCAGCATATAAATGTCGTAAATAAATAAATACATAATAATTATATATAATATAATATAATAATTATATAATATATAATTATATATAATAATTATATAATATAATAATTATATTATATTATTATTATATATTACATGTAATATTTCTAATAATATTACAATATTATGGTTTAGTAAAATATAGTAAAATCTGATATTGATATTGTAGTGTGCTAATAATATAATATAGTTTATGTATATATATCTTGTAAGCCAGCAGGGCAGCATGTAAATGTCGTAAATAAATAAATACATTATAATTATATTATAATTATATATTACATGTAATATTTCTAATAATATTACAATATTATGGTTTAGAACAATATAGTAATACCTAATACTGATATTGTAGTGTGCTAATAACATAATATAGTTTATGTAAATATATCTTGTAAGCCAGCAGGGCAGCATATAAATGTCGCAAATAAATAAATAAATAGACCACGCCCCCTTCTCCTCACCCAAGCTCCTCCCCTGCCCGGACGCCCCTCGAGCCGGCGAAGAAGGCCACTCCGGGGACCTCCAGCCCCGTGAAGACCGGAAGTGCCACCAAGTTGGGGAGGCAGGAGTGGTTCAGGAAGCGGGCCACATTGCCATAGCGACGCCCGTCCAGGCAGCACCCGCGTCCAGCCTCCAGGGGGGGAGAGAGAGAGAGAGAGAGAGAGAGAGAGACCTGAGAAACTGCAAGTCGCTTCTGGTGTGAGAGAATTAGCCGTCTGCAAGGACGTTGCCCAGGAGACGCCCGCATGATTTGATGTTTTATCATCCTTGTGGGAGGCTTCTCTCATGTCCCCGCATGAGGAGCTGGAGCTGATAGAGGGAGCTCATCCGCCTCTCCGCAGATTCAAACCTGCAACCTGTCGGTCTTCAGTCCTGCCGGCACAGGGGTTTAACCCACTGCGCCACCGGGGGCTCTGGGGTCAGAGATTACTGACAGGAGGGGAGAGGAGGGGTCCACTGCCCGGAGTGGGAGGGTCTTATCACCTGAGTATCAGGTGTATCAGCCAGCACGTCAACGACTTAAATCAAGAAATAGTTTTCTAAGATCTACAGAGACACTCGCTGGAACACCTCAGCAAGCGAGAGTCCAAAAGTGGCAGGCTCAAACCCAGAACCTCAATTAGTGGCTGATAGCAAATGAGAGACTCCCTCCTGGGCACATAGAAAACTGGGCGACTTGGAAGGCGCTGAACAGACTGCACTCTGGCACCACGAGAGGCAGAGCCAACCTTAAGAAATGGGGCTACAAAGTGGAAACCACAACATGCGAGTGTGGAGAAGAGCAAACCACTGACAACCTGCTGCAATGCAACCTGAGCTCTGCTACATGCACAATGAAGGATCTTCTTATAGTAACACCAGAGGCACTCCAAGTGGCCAGATACTGGTCAAAGGACATTTAATCAACTACCAAGCTTGCAAACTTTGTGCTTTGTCTGTTTGTTTGTTTGTTTGATTAAAATTGTAATACAAATGTCTGGTTGCTCCTGACACGATTAATAAATATCACCTGGGCGCCCAGCAAGAAGCAGTATCCAGGGGCAGCCCCCTCCTCCTCTTTCTTCCGGGCCTCCTCCTCAGAAACCAGCTCCCCGAAGTACCTGCGAAGGAGGGAAGGAGGGAGGGGTTTAGGCCTGTCAATCTCTTCCTCTGACCCCACGGAGACCCCGCCCCCACACTGTCAGAGGAAGAGACTCACTGGCAGAGGAAGGCTCCAGGGGCCAAGTCCTGCATGGCGCGCACCGCCCAGCCCCTCTTGGCGGAACGGAAGAGCTGCAGCTGGGTCCTGCCAGAGGGAAGGGAGAGAAAGTGTGCTTCGTCATTGGCTGAATGGGACACGAGGGGGCGTGGCCTCCTTTATTTTATTATTATTATTATTAAACTTTATTTGTACCCCGGTAGCATCTCCCGAAGGATTCGATGCGGCTTACACAGGCCGAGGCCTCAACACACAACACAAACTAGGCAAATCAAACAATTAAAAACAGGACAAAGCAAATAAACAACAGGCAAAGCAATACACTAAAACACAATAAAAACTGGGCCAGGCCAAAGTAATGGGTACAAGAATTAAAAGTGCTGATGTGACAGGAGGTGTATATGAGGCTTCTAGGGCAAGTGCGATGTGCAGCAGTCATTGGTTCTGATAAGGTGCTTATGGGACTTGGTAGTGGAGATTTCCTAATCTGGGAAGGCGCATCGGAAAAGCCAAGTCTTCAAGTTCTTTCTGAAGACTGCCAATGTGGGGGCCTGTCTAAGGTCTTTGGGAAGGGTGTTCCAGAGTCTGGGGGCCACCACGGAAAAGGCCCTATCCCGCGTCCCCACCAAGCGAGCTTGCGACACAGGTGGGATCACGAGCAGGGCCTCTCCATGACCGAAGTGAGCGTGTAGGTTTGTAGATGGAAATGCGGTCACGCAGGTAAGCTGGTCCCAAACCGTTCAGGGCTTTGTAGGTAAGCACCTGCACCTTAAATTGAGCTCGGAATATAAACGGCAGCCAGTGGAGCTCCTTGAACAGGAGGGTTGTCCTCTCTCTGTAAGGGGCCCCAGTTAACATCCTGGCTGCTGATCGTTGGACCAGTTGGAACTTCCGAGCCGTCTTCAAGGGCAGCCCCACGTAGAGCGCATTACAGTAATCCAGTCTAGAGGTGACCAAGGCATGAACCACTCCAGCCAGATCCGCCTTCGCAAGGTACGGTTGCAGTTGGCGCACAAGTCTCAATTGTGCGAAAGCCCTCCCAGACACCGCCGACGCCTGAGCCTCAAGCATAAGCGATGAATCCAGGAGGACTCCCAGACTGCGGACCTGTAACTTCAGGGGGAGTGTAACCCTCTTCGCAGTTAGGGGGCGTGGCCTCTCACCGGAGTCCTCCTTGGGCCACGCGGTTGGCGCAGGCGGCGCCGCAGGAGCAGAGCACGTGGCACTCGCAGAGGGCGGCGTCGGCGTCCAATAAGAGGAGGCGGCCCTCCTGCGCGGGAGAAAGGGGCGGGGTCAGGTTCAGAAGGGCACGCCCCCTGGATGTAAGAGGCGGGGCCTCTCACCGGGGAGTAGCAGGCGGCGCTGCGGTCGGAGCGGAGCAGGCAGGAGCAGCCTGGGGCGGGGCATCCGGGGCCGCAGGAGCAGTGCTGAGGAAGTTCAGAAGGAAGTATCAGAGTTGGGATCCGTTCACAGGAGAGGGAGCCCCTCCCTTCAGCTCCCCCCGACCTCTGACCTGCCTGCGCGCCCACCCGCCCGGGGGCGCCTCCGCCGAGTCCGAGAGCAGGCTCTGCGTGACGTAGAGGAAGTCCCCGGGGGCGCCCTCCTCGTCGACGCCGTTCAGGCAGGGGATGGGCAAAGCCTCCAGGCCGCGAGAGATGTCCCTTTAAGAAGGGGCGGGGATTGAGATGGGGGCGTGGCTGAAACCAGAGCCCCCTCCCCTGGCCTTGGCCACGCCCTCCCGCCTCACCTGCAGAGGAGCCTCGGGGGCGGGTCCTTCGGCGAAGAGGCGGCGCCCAGTGACAGGAGCAGCCTGGAGAAAGGACGGACGGAGGGGGCGGGGTTAGCGGGGAGGGGGCGTGGTTAGCAGGGAGGGAGGCACTCACCGCCTTGGAAGCCCCGCCTCCCCGCCACTCTTAGTGGACTCACTCACGCGAGGCACTTGAGGCGCCGCTGCCTTCGAGCCAAGGCCGAGGGGCGCTCTCCCCTTGCGTTGGGCGCGTCCAACTCGGAGCCGGCGTCCAGGAGGAGCCGCGCGAGGCGGGCGCTGCCCACGAAGGCCGCCCGGTGCAGACACAGGTTCCCAGCCTGAGGAGACAGAGGCGGAGAGGGGCGGAGCCTAGCCTTCAAAGAAACCTTGCGGGGGCGGGGCCTCGGGTGCTTGATACCCCTCCCCATAGGGGGCGGGGCCTGGCGTTAGGGAAATTAATGAGGGCGGGGCTTCGGGTGTGTGATCTCCCTCCTAGAGGGGGCGGGGCCTGAACATGAGTGGAATGAGATGGGGCGGGGCCTCTGGGGCATAGTCCTTCTCAAAGGGGGCGGGGTCTGGCGATAGGGGACTGGATTGGGGGCGTGGTCACTCTTCCAAGGTAGTATGGGAATGGAATGGGTCGGGGCCTCGGCATGTGATTTCCTTTTTTCTCTAGAGGGGGCGGGGCCTGACGAGAAGGTGGGGCCTCGGGGCGTGGTTTCCCTCCCTGGCAAGAGGGTAAAGGAATGGGGGCGTGGTCTCCCTTACCAGAGGGGGCGGGGCCTGGTGGTAGGATAACATATTGGGGGCGGGGCCTTCGAGTGTGATATCCTTCCCTCCCCAGAGGGGGCGGGGCCTGGCGGTCTGGGTTTCAATGGGGGCGTGGCCTCACTCCCCAGATGGGTACGGGGATGGGATGGGCCTCGGGGGCGTGGTCTCACTAACAAGAGGGGCGGGGCCTGACAAGAGGGTAGCTGGGTGGGGGCGTGGTCTCCCTCCACAGAAGGGGCGGGGCCTGGCGGTAGGAGATGGAATGGGGGCGGGGCCTCCAGGTGTGATTCCCACCCAGAGGGGGCGGGGCCTGGCGTTAGGGAAAGGGAATGGGGCGGGGCTTCGAAACGTGGTCTCACTGCCCAGAGAGGGCGGGGCCTGGAGCGAGGAGATTGAGATGAAACCGGGACCCCCTTGCTCACGTGATCCCTGGCGCCGGGGTCTGCCCCGTGCTCCAGCAGGAGCTCCGCCATCCTCTTCCGCCGGTTCTCGGTGGCCCAGAAGAGTGGCGTCCGGCCTGAGGAATCCTAAAGAGGAAGAAGGAGGGGTCAGGAAGGGGTCAGCGGGTCATCAGTCCAGTCAGTAACAACAACAACAACCATGCTACCTGGCGGCGGAGGAGGTCCTCTTTGGGTCCCCTCGAGAGCAGCTGCAGCGCCCCCTCGCAGTCGCCTTTCAGGGCCAAGACGTGGAGCAGCGAGGCCCCCGACGCCTCCATCAAGGCCGCCTCCTCGCCTTCCTCTTCCTCCTGCAGCACAGGGTCCAGCTCAAGGGATAGGACGATGCCTGCTCTCCTCTGGCCTTTCCCCAGCCTGAGTGGGTATGGGCCACCTTGGACCTTTCAGATGCTTTGGACTCCAACTCCCACCATTCCTCACAGCCTCAGTCCCTTTCCTTTTCCCCCTCAGCCACTTAAGCGGATGACACCTTCACCATTTGGAGAAGAAGAACTCAACAGCTTCCTGGACCATCTTAACAGCATCCACCCAAACATTCAATTCACCATGGAACAAGAAAATGAAGGAAGACTGACTTTTCTAGATGTCCTAGTCATCCGCAAAACAGATCAACAATTGGCTCACACAGTCTACAGAAAACCCACACACACAGATAGATATCTACATAAAAACTCCTACCGTCACCCAAGTCAAAAAAGAAGCACCATTAAAGCCTTGGCAGACCGTGCAAAAAGAATCTGCGAACCCCACCTCCTCCAAGATGAACTGAACCACCTCAACTGGGCTCTCCAGGCCAATGGAGACTCCACCTCAGACATCAGGAGAGCAGCAAGACCAAGAACAAGCCACGAGAGTAAAGACGAGATTCCATCTGAACATGAGGAAGAACTTCCTGACTGTGAGAGCCATTCAGCAGTGGAACTCTCTGCCCCGGAGTGTGGTGGAGGCTCCTTCTTTGGAAGCTTTTAAACAGAGACTGGATAGCCATCTGTCAGGGGTGATTTGAATGCAATATTCCTGCTTCTTGGCAGGGGGTTGGACTGGATGGCCCATGAGGTCTCTTCCAACTCTTTAATTCTATGATTCTATGACGAAGATCCACCCAGAGGAAAAGTGTTCTTGCCATACATCACTGACCGCATAGGGAAGCTGATGAAGAAACACAACATACAAACAATCTACAGACCCACCAAGAAAATCCAACAAATGTTCCGTTCAGCAAAGGACAAGAGGGATCCTCTCACCTCTGCAGGAGTCTACCGTATACCATGCAGCTGTGGACAAGTCTACATAGGGACCACCAAACTCAGCAATGCCAAAACACAAATCAAGGAACATGAAAGGCACTGCAGACTACTTCAACCAGAGAAGTCAGCCATAGCAGAGCACCTGATGAACCAGCCTGGACACAGCATTTTATTTGAGAACACAGAAATGCTGGACCACACCAACAACCACCATGTCAGACTACACAGAGAAGCCATTGAAATCCACAAGCATGTGAACTATTACAACAGAAAGGAAGAAACCATGAAAATGAACAAAATCTGGCTACCAGTATTTAAAAACTCTGAAATTACAACAGCAAAATAACAGAGGGGAAACAATCAGGGACATCTAATCACCTCTCAACAAAAGATTGCCCCAGGCAATGCTAATCAAGGTGGTCAGTTGAAACATTCACACCTAGCTCCAGCAGACAAGATTTCTTTGTCCCACCCTGGTCATTCCACAGATATATAAACCCATTTTCCTAGTTCCAACAGACCTCACTACCTCTGAGGATGCTTGCCATAGATGCAGGCGAAACGTCAGGAGAGAATGCCTCTAGAACATGGCCACATAGCCTGAAAAAACCTACAACAACCCAGTGATTCCAGCCATGAAAGCCTTCGACAATACAATATACAGGCAGTCCCCAAGTAGGAAAGAGCCCTCTTGTGGCGCAATGGGTTAAGTCCTTGTGCCAGCAGGACTGCTGACCAACAAGTCAGAGGTTCAGATCAATATAGTTATTCAGTGGCATGTAGAAATGTCTTACTCTGCACCTTGGAGCCCCCCGTGGGGCAATGGGTTAAGCCCTTGTGCCGCCAGGACCACTGATTGACAAATCAGCGGTTGGAATCTGGGGAGAGCAGGTTGAGCTCCCTCTGTCAGCTCTCACAAGGATGGTAAAACAGAACACACCCTGGGCAACGTCCTTGCAGACAGCTGATTCTCTCACACCAGAAGCGAATTGCAGTTTCTCAAGTAAAAAAAAAAGTTCCCAAGTGACAACCAAGAGAGGTTCTGTAGGTTTGCTCTCAAGTTGAATTTGTATGTAAGTCAGAACAGGGGCATTTTAAAATGCAACTCCTGCCAGATAGATAGAGATATATAAGCTTTGGAGGGAATAGGGAAGGGTAAACACGCTGGTGGGGTTTCCTTTCCTGTCTGTGCTCCTGTTTAGAAGATTCCACCTCACTTTCTGTCCCTGTGAGAATATGATTTTGGAAAATTTGGCTTGTTGTGGAAACAAGGATTGGGATAAATTTTCAGTGGAGACCCCTTTTCCCCCTGACAGTAAGTTCTCAAATAGTGGATTTCCCTTCCTTCCAAAGGGAAAATTTCTCTCCCTTCCGGTTGTCTCAGCCTCGTTTGGAAGATGGTTGTTTATAATTTGGGGGTGGCCTGTATAGTTCGTGTTCTGTCTGTCCATGGATCCAGTGGCCCTTTGGAGGCAGCCATAAAAAAGCCGAGGAGGCTCTCCATAGAAATGAGGGGGACGGTCCTGTCCTAAAGGCAAAGGACCAGAAGAGGGCATGGGAAGACGGGCAGGCCCACCCCAAACTCAGGTGCTTCCAGCCCTTACCTGGCTTCCGGAGGGGGCTCCCCCAGGCCCCACACATTTGCTCCCTGCAAGGAAAAGGAGAGGCCCAGAGGAGAGGCTTACTTGGGGAAGGAAGGGCTAGCTGAAATTTGCCCCTTTCCTTTCCCCAATCCTCACAAACACACTCAAAAGCAGGCCTCACCCTTTGCTCCCATGGCTGACCACAGCAATAGGCCCAGAGAGATGAGAGATTCTTAAAGGGCAACAGAACGGGAGCGCACGTTCCATGGAATGCCACCGGGTTCTGCAGTCCGTTCTGGAAGGAAACTCCAAGGGTCAGAGGTCAACCAAAGCACAAGGGATGAATGAAGCAGGAGTCAAGGAAAGTGCCGCCTTGGGGGGGGGGGGGGCTCTTTGGAAGGTGTCCTTCTGCAACTCCCCAAATTCCCATATGAAACAGGAAAGCGGGAGATTGTGTTTCATGGCTGGCAGGGACAAATCCATTTATTTAGTTACAGTATTTATATTCCGCCCTTCTCACCCCACAGGGGACTCAGGGCGGATTACAATGCACATATACATGGCAAACACTCAATGCCACTTAGACATGCAACATATATAGACAGACATAGAGACAATTTAACATTCCAGCTTTCTGGCTTCATGTGGGTATGCTCGATTCTGGCCACAGGGGGAGCCGCTGCTTCACTGTCCACTTGAAATACCGAGTCCTTGATTGAGTACTTCCTCATTCTTGTGCATGCTGCTAGAAGGTTTTATGGTGTCGTAAATTAGTTAAATTAGCTTGCCTGCATAAAGCGGTACCTAAATTTCCTACTTGACAGATGCAACTGTCTTTCGAGCTAAGTCAACAGCAAGCTAGACTATTAATGGTTGGGAGCTCACTCCAACTCGGACTGGTTTCGAACTCATGACCTCTTGGTTCAGTAGTGATTTAATGCAGCTGGCTACTAACTAGCTGCGCCACAACCTGGTCCAGAGCCCAGAGGCCCCCCCCCCAACTTTCAAGGGGACCCTTTCCCCCAAGAAATGCAGGCCAAGGATTTAGTTCCCACTTCTGTCCTTCCAATGAAGAGAGCAGCGGGTCGCAAAGAGCCAGAAGAATCTATGGGGCGGGGTGGGGGTGAAGGGAGGGGCTGCAGGTGAGCCTTATCTGGGCCCCTCCCATCATTTCCTGGCGTCTCCTGGCTCCAGTAGCTCCTTGGGCACCTTTCCTTCTGGGTTGCCTCCACCATGGGCCACTTGCCTGAGTGGATGATACTGATGCTGATCCCATGCCTGGCCCTGTCTTGGGTACGAGGGGCAGCCACTCAGGAGGGGCAGACTCCCACAGAGGGACAGCCAGGGCCCAGCGAAGGGGGAGCCCTCCCTGGAGAACCTGACCTCAAAGAGGAGAAGGAGGAAGAAGAGGTCTTGGTCCTCGACAAGCAGCGCTTTGCACAGGCCTTGCAGGAGAACCGGCTGCTCCTGGTGCTTTTCCGTGAGTGGGCGAAGGGGCAGAGGGGGGTGGGAGCAAAGGAGGGGTTGGTCTGCATCATTCTCTCCCCCCCCCCCATCTCTTTATGAGGGGTCACTGGGGTGGGAGCGACTGTGCCTGCTGCTGCCTTCGGGATCTGGTCCTTCTCCTAAAGACCACTCCTTAATGCCGTTACCGTCAAGAGTCAGGCAGTCACTCAGCGCCACGAAGGCGTATCAGGGGCACCTTGGAAAAGCAAACAGCCTCTGAAGCATTGCAGGGTCAGGAGCCATGCAAACAGTGCCTGCGTGGCTCCTGGGCCCAAGCCTGGCACCATGCCCCCTCCCCCTACTGCCATGCCCTGCTTCCCAGTGCCTCTTTTGGGGTGGCCCCTTCTCTCTGCCAGATGCCCCCTGGAGCGACCTCTGCCAGGCGCTGGCCCCCGAATACTCCAAGGCGGCTGTCATGCTGAAGGAGGAAGGGTCCGGTGGCGCCCTGAGGCTGGCTTCGGTGGACGGAACGCAGGAGCTGGAGCTGCGGAAGGAGTTTGGCGTCGCTGGGTTCCCAACTTTCAAGCTCTTCCGGGAGGGTGACCGCAGCCACCCCATAGACTACAAAGGTGAGGGTCCCCCTGACCTGTGAGCACCCACTGCAGCACCTGCCCTCCGTGGAGCCCCACTGATCCCTGACCTTTTGTCCAGGTGAGAGGGAGGCTGAGGCAATTGTGGCCTGGATGAAGCGGAAGGCCAGACCCAGCGCTCCACTGCTCACCGCGGAGGAGGAGGTCACAGCCTTCCTGGGTGCCCATCCAGTGTCTGCCATCGGATTCTTCCACGTGAGTTCTACACCCTGGGGCCATGATGGCCACCTTTGGGAGCCAATGATGTTAGTCTCTGGAGAACAAGGAGCATGTGCTCACTCTTCAGCTGCCCTTCTTTCAGGACCCTGAGGGTCAGGAGGCGCGCCTCTTCTGCAAGGTGGCCGACGATATGGACGATGGTATTGTGGCCGTGGCCCTCACTGACCGCCCAGCCCTCTTCCATAAATACGGTGTCTTGGGGGAAACGGTGGCCCTCTTCCGGCGGATGGTGAGGCTGGTGTCCCCTGTGAATGGCGTTGCTTTGGATGGGAACCTTGGCCTCCCTCCTCCTAAAGGTCCTTCTCTCTTTGCGCCTCCCCCCAGGACACGGAGGGCAGTGATGTCCCCAGAGTGGATTTCCCCGTTGACGAGGAGCTGAGCCTGGATGAGACAGAGTTGGCTCACTTCCTTGTAGTGCAAAGTCTGGAGCCGGTGGTGGAATTCACAAACCAGGTCTTAGAAGCAGGGAAACATTGCTTCTCTGAGTTGAGGGGGTCCTGGGGCAGGGAGGGATGTGGTGCCTCCCCCCACCAGTGGCACGCAGGCTCAGCCTGTCCCCCAACCCTTCCTCCGCAGAACTCTTCCAGGATATTTGGAGCCAAGGTCCCCAACCACCTGCTACTCTTCCTCAACAAGACAGAGGGGCCCCATCCGGGACTACTGGAAGGCTTCCGGGGAGCGGCCCCCACCTTCCGGGACCAGGTGAGATCCCCCCCTTCGCTGCTCTCCCCAGCTAATGTGTTACTGTTACAGTGAGGATTTGTTGTTTATTTGTTCAGTCACTTCCGAATCTTCATGACCTCATGGACCGGCCCACGCCAGAGCTCCCTGTCAGCCGTCACCACCCCCAGCTCCTTCAAGGTCAGTCCAGTCACTTCAAGGATGCCATCCATCCATCTTGCCCTTGGTCGGCCCCTCTTCCTTTTACCTTCCACTTTCCCCAGCACCATTGTCTTCTCTAGGCTTTGCTGTCTCCTCATGATGTGGCCAAAGGACTTCAACTTTGTCTCTAGTCTCCTTCCCTCCAATGAGCGGTTGGGCTTTATTTCCTGGAGGATGGACTGGTTGGATCTTCTCGCAGTCCAAGGCACTCTCAGAATTTTCCTCTCCAACACCACAGTTCAAAAGCATCTATTTTCCTTTGCTCAGTCTTCCTTATGGTCCAGCTCTCCCATCCATAGGTTACTATGGGGAATACAGTTGCTTTAACTATGCGGATCTCTGTTGCCAGTGTGATATCTCTACACTATTTTATCGAGATTGGTCATTGCTCTCCTACCAAGAAGTAAGCGTCTTCTGATTTCCTGGGTGCAGTCTGCATCTGTAGTCTTCTTTGCACCTAGAAATACAAAGTCTGTCCGGCCTCCATGTTTTCTCCCTCTGTTTCCCAGTTGTCAATCATTCTTGTTGCCATAATCTTGGTTTTTTTATGTTTAACTGCAACCCAGCTTTTGCACTTCCTTCTTTCACCTTGGTGAGAAGGCTCCTTGGCTCCTCCTCGCTTCTGGCCATCAATGTGGTGCCATCTGCATATCTAAGGTTAATGTTTCTTCCAGCAATTTTAACTCCAGCCTTGCATTCCTCAAGCCCCGCACGTCGCATGATGTGTTCTGCATACAAGTTGAATAGGTTGGGTGAGAGGATACAACCCCACCATACTCTTTCCCAATCTTGAACCAGTCTGTACAGTGGGGATATGGGATGGCCAATGAGGACCCAATCCTCAACATCAGCAACTGTCTAGCAGCCCTCTCATCTTGAGAAGGGTATGGCTTTGATGCTTATTTGCCTGACAGGTGGGGGGGGGGGGCAGAGCCGGCCCTAGGTAATTTTCAACGGTAAGCATTTTGGCACCCCCCCCCCCCAACCAATCATTGATATATATTTTCTGTTTGTCGTGGGAGTTCTGTGTGCCATATTTGGTTCAATTCCATCATTGGTGGAGTTCAGAATGCTCTTTGATTGTAGATGAACTATGCATCCCAGTAACTACGCTTGCTCCCTTGCCTGGCCCGCTTTGGGTCCGAAGGCGTGCCTGAAGACCCCGACGTGTGCATCAAAAGTCACCTCTTCTCCTGACTTTCTCCTCAGCCATTGGGACCAAGAGAGAGAGGGGGGGGAGGGAGAGAGAGAGGTGGAGATGCCCACCTTTCCCGAAGGTAGGCGCAAAAACAAAGGAGGGAGCGGAGGTGGGAGATACCTTCAGCCGGAGGGTCTCTCTCTCTCTCTCTCTTGGTCCCAATGGCTGAAGAGAAAGTCAGGAGAAGAGGCGACTTGGTGTGCATGCTGGGGTCTTCAGGCATGCCTCTGGACCCGAAGCGGGCCAGGTGTGGCGGCTCCGCCCCTTGGCCCACCCACGGATTGGGGAGAGGAGGAGAGGCGGGTGGAGAGCCGGGGGATCGGGAAAGGGAGCTGGTCATGGGGAAGGGATCGAACATGGAGAACGATTGAGCACCGGCTTTGCTCGCGCACCCGGTGGCCAGGTGGAGCAGGAATGAGAGGGGCTAGGCACAGCTCAAGGGCCCAGCCCCTTTGGGAAGATGATCGCCTGGCAGCAAGGCAAGAAAGCCAAGGCTCCCCCCGGACTGCTAGGGCTGCTGTGAGCTGAGGGGGCGCTCCTCAAGTGGTGGTCGAGGGGCATTTACAGAGGCGCCTCTGCACCCCTGGCAAAAAAGTGTTCTGCGACTGCTTACTTTGCATAATGGACGAGCCGCCCCGGGGGGGGGGGGGGTTGAGGTTGCCAGCAGAGGGCCTCAAGGCTGTCCCCTCCTATTCACAGGTGCTCTTTGTGGTGGCTGATGTCGGTGGGGATGGGGCCAGCCTGCTCCACTTCTTCGGCCTGAAGAGCCATCAGGTCCCTGCCCTTCGGTTCATTCACATCGAGACCAACCAGAAGTATTCCTTGGACATTGAGGAAGGGCAGGGCCTCTCCGCAAATACCATCAACACCTTCTGCCAGGATGTGCTGGAGAGCAGAGTCCAGGTGGGGGGCAGTTAAAATGGTGTGGGGGGGGGGGGGTTTGGAGACCGGGGCAAGAAAAGAGCTCCAGTTTTTGAGGGCATTTGCCTCTTTGTGCTTCTGCCTCCGTCATTTGTGGGGCGCTCTGGGACTTTGCCCCAACTCTCTGCTTCGGCTCCATCCTTCAGCCCTACTTCATGAGCGAGGAGCCCCCAAGCGACTGGGACCAGCGGCCAGTGAAGACCTTGGTGGGGCAGACCTTTGAGCAGGTGGCCTTGGATGAGAGCAAGGATGTCTTCGTCAAGTTCTGTAAGTGGTCACTCATTTGCTGTACCCAATGGGAACCCCTAATGGTGTTGGTGGGGGGGGGGGGGGAATCCTTGACTGTGAGGGGAAATGGGAGCAGTGGTGCTGCCCCTTGTGGGGCAGGTCCCCACAACACCCTCAGCCAACAGAGGATGATGGGTCTTGTAGTCCCTCATCCATAGAATGGTCCCATGGAGTGAGAGGCAGCCGAGGGAGGGTCTCACTGAAGGGCCTGCGCTTGTGTCCACCCCAGATGCCCCCTGGTGCCCCCACTCCAAGGCCATGGCGCCCGCTTGGGAGCAGCTGGGCCAGAGGTTCCAGGACCGGCAGGACATCCTCATTGCCGAGATGGACGCCACGGCCAACGAGGTGCCAGGGCTGCCTATCCGCGCCTTCCCCACGCTCTACTACTTCCCTGCTGGAAAAGGAAGAGAGGTAGGCCCAAGCGCTTGGATTGCTGAGGGGGGGGGGGGGAGAGGTATATATGAGGGCAAGGATCTGATGCGCTCTCCTTTCTGCCCCATAGATGACAGAGTACCAGGGTGACAGAGACCTAGAGAGCCTCTCAATGTTCCTGGAAAACCGGGGGGAAACCCCTCCCAAAGAGGAGCCCCCGGTAAGTGTCGGCACCCCCCCCCCCAACAAACCACTTTGTGCCATGTGCAAGCTGCCCAGCTGCCCCAAGTCCCTTCGGGGAGATGGAGGCGGAATACAAAAATAAAAATATTATTATTATTATTTGAAACATAACAAGATTAGTACACAGCAAACAAGTTCACTCTGCTGGCTGTTGTATTAGATCAGACATCAGACACTTCCCAAGTGTCTAGGACTGTGTGATGTATCGACAAATAATGTGTGCAGATCCCAGTAGGGTTTCCTTTTGCAGCTGGCAGATGGTAATTTTGTCAGCGCTGATTGTGTTTAAGTGCAGGCCAAGGTCTTTAGGCACTGCACCCAGTGTGCCGATCACCACTGGGACCACCTTGACTGGCTTGTGCCAGAGTCTTTGCAGTTCGATCTTTAAATCCTCATATTGTGTCAGCTTTTCCAGTTGTTTCTCTTCAGTCCTGCTGTCACCTGGGATTGCAACATCGACAATCCATACTTTGTTTTTTAACACAATCGTGAGATCAGGAATATTGTGCTCCAAAACTCTGTCTGTCTGAATTCAGAAGTCCCACAGTAGTTTGACGTGTTCGTTCTTTGTAACTTTTTCTGGCTTATGATCCCACCAGTTCTTTGTCGCAGGCAAATGGTATTTGTGGCACAAGTTCCAATGAATCATCTGAGCAATGGTGTTATGCCTCTGCTTGTAGTCTGTCTGCACGATCTTCTTGCAGCAGCTGAGGATGTGATCTATAGTTTAGTCTGCTTCCTTGCAAAGTCTACACTTGGGATCTGTCGTAGACTTTTCAGTTGTGGCTTTGATGATATTGGTGGTTTTTCTTATTCTTATTCTTATTTTCCAGGAGGCCCCCAAAGAGGAGCTGAAGGAGGAGAGCCAAGCGAAGCCTCCAGAGCCAAAAGTTGAGTTGTAAAGACTGAACAAACCTATAAAACCCACCCCTCTGGCAAAAGATACGGCTCCACCGCTTCCTTTCTTCCGGGGACCCCCACCCTCATGACCACACATAGAAGCAAACGGAAAGGGGCACCAATGAAGGCAAACGCGGAGGGCAACCCTTCAAACATGGGGTTTTATTCCATTATCATTATTATTATTATTATTATCCAAGTACCTTTCAAAAGATAAAATTGTACAAGTCGAGGTGTGAAAAATGTCCTGGAGGCACCAGCCGCCAACTGCCCAACCGCTGGCAGCTGATGCTTTGCTTACAAAATGTACATATTTACAGCCGAAGCCCCATCAGAAAACAGGGGAAACGAAGAAGACCTCTCCCCTCCGGGACGGACGGACAGGTCAGGCGCATTAAAAACCCCTCCCAGAAGGAAGGGAGGAAGCGGCCAGTCAGCCTCTTCTTCGGACCCAGGAGGAGGAGGAAGAGGAGGAGGAGGAGGAGGAGAGAGCTGTGTGGTTTGAAGGCACTCAGTGAAGCAAATGCAGATGGGGGGCGGGATGCAGCAGTGAGACACCCCCCCCCCCAATCCCCTCAAGAGCCCTCTTTAAGAGGAAGAAAGGAAAGGCCAGGCCTCCCAGGCTGAGGGCAGCCCTGTCCTCCATGGAAAGCCCTTGAGGGCAGAGGCAATGGGGAGGGAGCCCCACAAAGCCCAGAGCAGGAAAGGGTCAAAGTGCACAAGGCCCCCTCTTCCTTCCTTCCTTCCTTCCCTCCCTCCCTCCCTCCCCATTCTGGAAAGTGGTGCCATGCAGGTTTTTCCCATTCATAACAGACTTGGAAGAAGAAGCATCAGCCGCCCTTCCCTGCAGTGCCCCAGAACAGGAGGAACTCTTAGGGGACCCCACCGATCTCCCCACCACTAGTCGATCTTTTCCACTTTCCCAATGATCTTCTCCTCGAAGATGGGCAGGACAGCCTCGTCCTCCCGCACCTCTTCGAAGACCACACCGCAGTCGAATTCGTCGCTCACTTTCTTGAAGTAATACCTGGGGAAAGTCGGAAATCATAAGATTCGTAGAGTCGGAAGAGACCTCCTGGGCCATCCAGTCCAACCCCATTCTGCCAAGAAGCAGAAAAATCGCACTCAAAGCACCCCCGACAGATGGCCATCCATCCTCTGCTAAAAAGTCTCCAAAGGAGTTTCTACCACACTCTGGGGCAGAGAGTTCCACTGTTGAACAGTTCTCAAACTTAGGAAGTTCTTCCTCATGTTCCTGTAGTTTGAAGCCATTGTTCCACTGTGTCCTGGTCTCCAGGGCAGCAGAAAACAAGCCTGCTCCCTCCTCCCTATGACTTCCCCTCACATTTTGATCCATGCCCCTCATCATGTCTCCTCTCAGCCTTCTCTTCTGCAGACTAAACATGCCCAGCTCTTTTTAAGCCACTCCTCATAGGGCTTGTTCCCCAGACCCTTGAGGGAGGGAGCTGTAGGTCCAGTCAAAGAGAATGTACCCCAGAAATGCCTGAGATCTAAGAACAGGCCAGGGAGAGACCCCTCCACCTGCCCCATGGCTTCACCTTGCCCCCCGTAAGGACCCATTGGGCCCCTCTGGTGGATGCCACTCTTCCATCCCCGTTCCTCACCTGTAGTTCCCTTTCTTGGTGAGCAGCTCCTTGAATTGGCCCAGGGTGACCACGCGTCCCTTGACCAGCGTCCGGTAGGGGATGGGCTCCCCGCAGAAGTAGTAGGCCACCACAATGTTGTCGCAGGGCGGCTGGGGGGCTGGTGGGGGCCGCTTCTGGGTCTTCCCCCTGGAGGCAAAGGCAAGGCAGAGGAACATTACGACCAGGACACTGACCAGTTGCTGCGCTGTGAGTCCCATCAGTTTTGGAACAATGGGCCTGCAGCTGCATCTGGCTGACAAGGGATCCCAATAGAGCTGCCTTTCAGGACCAGGACTAGGAGGAGTGTGTGGGGAAGGAGGGAGTACGGGGTGACCCCTCCTCAAAACAGCCCCTCTTTTGCCTGGAAAGCCCCACCTGGACCTCCAGCCCCACCAAGCAACACTCAGACATGGACTCACACACACAGATGGGGGGATAGAGCAGGAGGGGAGGGGAGGGGAGGGGAGGGGAGGGGGCACATACTCGGGTGGCGTAGAGAGGTCCAGGTCGGAGACAGCGGGCACCACATTCAGGACCGGCAGGCAGGCCGGTCTGGCCGAGGAGGAGGAGGAGCGCCCTCGCTGGATGACCTCCTGGACATACCTGGGGAACAACCTCAGAGATTAGGCTTTCCTCCCCTGGAGAAGGGAGGAAGGAAGGGCAGGGAAGGGGAGGGGCTCCCCGAGGGGCCTGTCTGTCTATCTGGGAAGCGTGGGCCCTTGCCACCTGCCAGGCCTCCAGGCAAACCCAGCACAAGCAGCACAGAGCTGGGGAGGGAAAGGTCTTGGGGAGACCCAGGACACCATCCTAGGGCTTCTGTTGGGAGCATTTGCACACAGCCATCCATTCAAGAATCGGAGAACTCAGGGTCTCTGCCCACCACAGAGTTACTATTATTTATTTACTTCTTTTCTACCTTGCCTTTCCTGACCCCAGAGGGGACTCAAGGCGGCTTACAAATCCGGCAAAAATCTAATGCCGTACAGATAAACAAAACACATCTTGTCAAAATATAAAAAACAACCTAAACATATAAATGCTCACTACCCTCCCTATGCACCCTCCAGATGTGCCATGGGCTGTATGGGCGAGACCATACAGAGGGAGACTCGCTCCCACCCATTACGAGGGGAAGGAAGCCGGGCCAAGGCCAACTGCAGCCCCCAAGGCCCTCCGCTCTGGTCCTGGAAGGCAGCTCTTTGAACCCAGTGGAGACCCTCCACCAGCCCCCCTCCAGCCCCAGCCTGTACCTCTGCTTTCCTGGGACCTTCCCCGTCCGCTTCTCCTCCTCCTCCAGTCTCCGGCGGGCTTCCTCCAACTGCGTCAGGGGGTTGGGGGCCGGGTTGGGGGGCATGGTGGGGTCCTGGATGAAGGGGTGCGAGGGCTGCACCACGTTCCGCAGCTGAGCGCTGACCCAGGGGTGCAGAGCCACGGGGCGCTCCACGGAGGCTGGCCGCGGCAGTTCATGGCCTAGCTGCTTCTTAACGCCGGAGGAACTTTACAGAGGGAAGGAAGAGAAGACTGGGTAATGGCCCCAAAACATAGCCCCTCCCGCAAATACAAGGCAATGCTGGTGCTGTCACGGAAAGGATCTCCCCTCTTTGCCAGCTGAGGGTTCACCATGTTTGGTGCCCAGAGGAGGACATTCATTGGGCATGGGCTGCCCTATGATTCTCCCCTCAGCTCCATTCACATGTGTTTTTCCTTTACAGGCATTCACATTCCCTTTTCTAACGTATTTATGTATTTTCTATATCTCTACCCCACATTTCTCAACCCCATAGGGGACTTGAGGAGGCTTACATATATAGGCAGAAATTTGATGCCAAAAACACACAAAATAAGAACATATACATTAAACCAATCATTAAAAACACATAAAACCTTAAAACCACTACTTTAACATCATAGAATTCAGCATCATAGTCTGCAGTCATTCCAACTTGTCATTGCACTATTCCATAATTTTCTTATTGCGTTGACAGATTACTCACTGAATGCTTGGTCACACATCTATGTCTTTTGTTTTGCAATGCAACCATTAAGTATCCATTTTACTCAAGTCAAAGTATGTTATATTTTGTGGATCTATGCATTACGCTTTCTGCATCCTCATGGTCCTGCTAGTTACTGTATGGCTATCGGGTGTGGCCCCTACAGTGATGGGGATACTGGTTTCAATGTGATATATAACATACTTTGACCTGAGTAAATGGATACTTAATGGTTGCATTGCAAAACCAATCTGCTTGTAGAACAAAATTTTCTCCTTCAGATGACAGTATTCACAAGCATATTTAGGTAGACATTTTTAAATAATTGGTTTTGAACTTTGGTGGATTTTACCATTTGTGCCGAAAGTGCCAGATTTGAAGAGATCCTGCAGGGTGGTTAAAGATGCTGGATAGTTGCAAATCTGGCAGTATCATGTCCAGCACAAGCATCATGCTTGGTCAAAATTTCAAGTCCGCAACTTTGTTTGCATGGAAAAGGTTGTAGTCTAAACATTGGTCAAAATTTGTCACAACACATTTTGATGCACACTTTTGAGTCAACCTGTTCAACTGGATTTTGCCTCCATAATGTCTAAATTAATTTCATTGGAATCAGCAGAAATATCTGCACAGGATTTCAATTTACTAGCCATTCTTATACCTTTAGTTTCAATTTTATTAGACCCCAAAAAGCCCATTTCTTAAATGTCGTGCTCACACTGACTACCCTTCAGATAAAGGGGTCTAGATCAGGAACAATTGCAGTTCCACACCTCAAATTTTGGGAAACTTAGTTTTAACACCTGACTGGTGCTACAGCTAAAATTTGAACAAAAATGGAGAATATGATGGTGAGAACTTTTAGACCACTTGGTATGGACCTAAAGGTCAGGATCTAATTTCACTTGGAAGGTGGTTTCATAGCCAAGGGCCACCACTGATAAGGTCCTGTCTCTCGTTCCCACCAATCGCACATGCATGCGATTTCTCTCTTCTCTCCAACAGGACGCTTTCCTGCTCTGGCCATTGGGCCCAGGAGACACATACACATGCACACACCCCAAAGGGCTCTCACCTGTGGCCAGTCTTCTTGTGCCGGCTGATCTCCTTCTCACCCTCGATGATCCACTGGAGGATCTTCTGGTTCCTCTCCACATCCTCTGGTGACCCAGGGACTTCATAGCCGTCGCCTTTGCCCCCCTCGCCCTTCTTGGCGATACGCTTGGAGAGGAGGCTGGCTTTGCCGCTGCAGAGAAGTGAGTGAGGAGGGGGAGGATGAAGGCCAAGAGGCAGGGCCATATCTCCCAGCCAGGCTTCCTCCCCTCCCAAGGCCTGAGGGGCCCACATGGCGAAGCAGTCGTGGTGTAGCTCAAGTAGGCCTCCCTCCCTCCCCGCATTTTCCCATGTCTCACCTGTAGGCCGCAGGGTCCAGGCAGGCGCTCTCCCCGTAGAGCCGGGGCTTGTGGGCACCTTCCACGCCCCACCCAAAGGGACCGACTACCCGCCCCACGGGGCCCTCGGCCTCCGCGGGGGGCGGCTCCTTGCCCTTGAGGGGGCCGTGGTGATGTGCCGCATGGTGAAAGACGTGCTTGTGGTGGTGCAGGCCGGCGCCCTCCAACCTGGGCCCCACCTTCCCCGCATGCTTCCCATGCCCCAAGGGCAATGGGGGCCCCACCACTGCCATGGGGCCATGGAGGGAGGGCTTGCCGAGGGTCACAGCGGGGCCACTGTCTGGGGAGCGGGGCTTGGGGGACTGGCAGCCAGGGGTCTTCATAACCCGCTGGACGTGTTCATCCAGGATGCTCTCCGGGTTTTCCTCGTGGGCGTCCCTGGGCGGGGCTTCAGAGTAGCAGCGGGGGCCAAAATGGGGCAGGAGCACCTTGTGGCCCCCCAGGCAAGGGGCCAAAGGCATTTCCAGCTCTTCGCCTTCTTCCTCCTGCAAAAGGCACCAAATGAGTCTGGTGAAACTAGAGGAGGGGTCCCCCAAAGCCCGACAAATGGCAAAAGGCCGTACCTCTGCCCTGACCTCCCTAATCTTTGCCACAGAGAAAGGATCCCCCAAGGAAAAGGGGCATGGAGGAAGGTGGGGGTGAAGCTTGAGGAAGTGGCCCCAACCAATGGGACAAGCCCCCCAAAGCCCCCCTTCCCTCACTCACCGCACGGACGCGCTTCAGTCGCTCCTCCAGCTTAGCCTCGGCTTCCCGGTCCCTCAGGACCTCCTCCAGCCGGTGGATCAGCTCCGCAGCAAACTTCTGGGGTTCAACGTGGATATCCTTTGGCATTCGATAAGTACGCTTCACGGAAAAGATGCAGAGAGGGAATGAGCCCCACATCATCCCATCCCCATATGAGAAGGGCTCCCTTCCCAGTTTGGGGGGACCACACAGGGGAACACTGGGGCCAGGACCACTCACAGGAATGTGAGGTAGAGGCACACGTCCGTTGGCTTTGGCACTTTCCTGCATCTCTCTGCGATGCTGCTTCCGGAGTCGGTAGGGAGGGATCCCGTCTCTGCCAAGGGAAGGAGGTGTCAGGGGACCCCCATAGCAGAACGACCAGAAGCATGCTGCCTCCTGCAGCCAGGAAGGGCCTTGCCTCCTTCTCCCCTTTGGCAGCACCTTCCCTTTAACTGCTACTGTCCATTTCATCCACAATTTGGGGGACAGCCCCTATTCTTCCCTAAATAAGAATGGGGCTGTGTCCCTGCCCAACCCCAATCCCCAATCCTCCCTTCGCCCTGCTCACACGCTGCTGTCGGTCAGCGACATGGTGTCGGCATCACTGGACATGCTGTGCTGCTCGCTGTCGTTGGCACTGGCGGCCGGGGCCAAAGCGAAGCCTGTGTTGACGTAGTAGGGGTGCACCGGCTCCCTCCATGGACTGGGTCTGGCAGCAGAGAGCAAGGGGCACCGAGGTCAGGGCAACGGGGCACAAGGACCTCCTCCCCAAAGGGTGCATCTAGACCCTCCGCCCGGTCAGAAAAGAGTTCGCACAAACAAAAGCAAGGGAGGGTGGCGTCCATCCTGCACCCACAGGCTTTGGCCAGACCATGAAGAGGGCATTGGGTGGCCAGGCTCTGGAAAGGTCTCTCTTCTCTTGCCTAGGGCGGGCTCCTCCTGTGCCAAGTGGGGGAGTAAAGCCACAGGAAAGGACTCCAGAACCACAGCCAGCCAAATAGGGCCAATGGAATCAAGCCTTGGAGAATATTTAGCCCCTAGTTGTCCTACGTAGTAGTCGCACATCCTTCACTTTATCCCATGCCCTCTCTCCATTACTGCAGCTGGTACTTATTTTATTCCAATGTTTACATTCTGGCCATGGTGCCAGTAATTTACCACCACAGTTAGAGGATTGCAGCTTGATTGAGTCTGGGTTGATGTTTTTATATGTGCATGTGTTTTATGTTATTGTATTTTATATTGCATTCACTTTTAAGTTTGTTGTTTGGCACTTTGTGCCATCTGTAAGCTGCCTTGAGTCCCTTCAGGGAAATGGTGATGGTGGCAGGATATGAGAATAAAGATATTATTATTATTATTATTATTATTATTATTATTATTATTATTATTATGGTATCTGTCTTATGCCCCTGAAAGTGAATGGAGATTTATTTATTTAGTTATCATGTCAGGAGCAAACCAAGGGTACAGTTGTGATATATTTGAAAAAAACACTAAATTTAAAAACTTGGCATTATATTATATTAAATGCCCTTTGACCAGTAGCTGACCACTTGGACTGGCCAATCTCCATCAGCTGGCCACTTGGAATAGCCAATCTCCTTCCCAATCTCCAGAAGCAACCAGAATGGAGATTGGGAAGGGTGGCTCTGGCTGGAACCCCCCTCTTCCCCCTCCCAATCTTCTGGTCTCAGTTGGGCTTGAGCCTGGGAGGCAGCAGGACCAGAGAAGGGCTTGGGGGGGATTTCTGCATTGGGTTGTTGTAGGTTTTTTCAGGCTATATGGCCATGTTCTAGAGGCATTCTCTCCTGACGTTTTGCCTGCATCTATGGCAAGCATCCTCAGAGGTAGTGAGGTCTGTTGGAACTAGGAAAATGGGTTTATATATCTGTGGAATGACCAGGGTGGGACAAAGAACTCTTGTCTGCTGGAGCTGGGTGTGAATGTTTCAACTGATTTCTGCATTGCTTGTCACTTGGAGGAAACTTTCCTAGGAGGGGGACATCTTTGCTCCTGAGGAAGCCCTCCGTGGAGCAATTGAGCAGGCAGGCCATTCTCCAGCACTGACAAATCCCTTGAGCCATTTCATCAGACCCCCTAAGGGCCCTTCCACACAGCCCTATATCCCAGAATATCAAGGCAGGAAATCCCACATTATCTGAGTTTGGATTCAGATAACCCAGTTCAAAGCAGATATTCTGGGATATAGTGCTGTGTGGATGGGCCTTGATTTCTCTCCCTCCACCCCAGAGATATAGAACCACTTCCAGACAGGAGAAGGGGGTCACCATGCCCCAACCCTGTTCAAATGTTTGCAGATTCTAAATTGTATTGAAATTCTTTTAATGCAAACCACTTTGAAAGTCTCTTTGTGGAGAGAAAAAATGGGGTATCAACAAACATATAAACATAATACTAAACATCAAAATAATATTAACTTCTGGCTGCTGTCCATGGTCCAAGCAGCCCCACAGCTCCCCCTTCCCAGCTCTGTCCAATCTGGTCCTGGGGCAATCCTGATAATCCCAAGGAGGCCCCACAAGCACCAAAATCCAAGCCCAGGAAAGAATCCCAACCATCTCAGCCCCCCTTCTGCCATTCACCCTTTGCCCCCTGCCCCCACCATCCCTCCTAAGTTCTGCAAATGGGGTCCTGTTTACAAATCTCTTGGGGCCATTTAGAGCTGGATTTGTTTCTAAAGCATTTTGAGAGCAACAAAAGCAGAAAACATGGACCAAGGCATGCTTTCAGAGGGCCACCGATTGTGCGCCTGCAAGCGCACACACAAGGAAAGCGCATGCTGTCCTCCACTCTGTGTTCTATTTTTACCACAAACATTTGGTGCACAATTGAGAAGGAACAGGTGACAGTGGGGTCCTGCCTCCGCAAACAACCAGAGGCCTGAGAAGTCAATGGGGAGGAGCAGGGGAGAAGGGGGCTTTTGTCCAAGCCAGCTATGCTACCCCCTTAACCCTCAGGGAGGGTGTCTCTTGTGCCAGGCCCCAACTGGCATACACGCCCCCCCCCCCCAACCTTCAGATGCCTGGTGCACAGTAGGGGCTCTGAAAGCTTCTTTTTCTTACAATCATTGTTGACAATTCTTCTACAAGCAACAGGATATTGTTATCTCTGGGATCCTAGGGACAGCAGTCTGGAAGGAAGAGGGGACATTCAGAGCTTGTCCCCCACATTGAGATGGGTCACCAGTGTGTCTGATTATAAGGGGGGAAAAGGATACCATTGATTTAGGAGGATGCTCCCTGTTCTGCCAGTACTTAGGTGGAACTTGTCAGTAAATCAGAACAGGTACATTTTAAGTGTAACTCCAGCCTATCTATCCATCCATCCATCCATCCATCCATCCATCTATGTTTATTCATTGTAGCTTTGGATAGCACAGGGAAGGGTAAAAAAAACCCTGTTGCATTTGTTTTACTGTCTGTGCCCTCGTTCAGAAGGTGCCGGCTCATTTTCTGTCCCTTTGATAATTGGATTTTGGAAATTTTGGTTTGTTGTGGAAATAAGGATTGGAGATAAAGCTTCAGCAGAGACCCCTTTTTCCCATGATAATAACTCTAACAGAAATGGGTTTCCTTTCTTTCCAAAAGGAAGATGTCTCTCACTTCCTGTTGTCTCACCCCCGTTCTTAACTATGAATCATTTATGTCAGATGTTGGTAACTTGGGGACTGATCTATAAACAATAGGATATAATTACATCAAGGGGACCACTGACCGCTTAGGGAAGCTGATGAAGAAACACAACCTACAAACAGACCCACTAAGAAAATCCAACAAATGCTACGTTCAGCAAAGGACAAGAGGGTTCTTCTCATCTCTGCAGGAGTCTACCGTATACCATGCAGCTATATGGTATACCAAGTCTACATAGGGACCACCAAACGCAGCATTGCCCAGACACGAATCAAGGAACATGAAAAGCATTGCAGACTACTTCAACCAAAGAAGTCACCCATTGCAAAGCACCTGATGAACCAACCTGTACACAGCATATTATCTGAGAACACAGAAATGCTGGACCACTGTCACAACCACCATGTCAGACTACACAGAGAAGTCACTGAAATTCACAAGCATGTGGACGATTTCAACAGAAAGGAGGAAACCATGAAAATGAACAAAATCTGGCTACCAGTATTAAAAAACTCTAAAATTGGGACAGTTAATAAAGAACAACACACAGAAAACAAGGGAATTCCAGACAGGAAACAATCAGCACCAGTGAACATCTCCCAACAAAGGATTCCCCTAGGCAGGAATCAGGCAAGCCTTGAAGCTGCAAGGTTTTGCAATGCTGATCAAGATGATTAATTGCAACATTCCCACTTTCCTCCAACAGACAAGAGTTCTTTCTCTCACCCTAGACCTTCCATAGAAAGATAAACCTCCCTTGCTTAGTTTCCAACAGACCTCACAACCTCTGAGGATGCCTGTCATAGATGTGAGCAAAACATCAGGAGAGAATACTTCGGCAACATGGCTATACTGCCCGGAAAACTCACAGCAACCCAGGATATTGTTATGAGATCCCAGGGATAGCAGTCTGGAAAGGAGGACGCCATTCCCAGCCTGTCCCCCACATTGAGATGGGACACCAGTGTTAGGGGAAAGGATGCCACCAATTAGGGGTGCTTCCTTTTCTGACAAGCTTTTGACCATGTTTAGGCTCTCTAATAATATATAAATGAGGACCTTTAGATTCTTTATTAACACCTTATACTTCTGAAATCGAATACTGCTGTTTTACCTACAGCAATTGCTGTATTTTATTGATTTTACCAGAGGATACTGTGAATTTATGATACTGTATTGATTGTTTATTGTCTACTTGTATGTTTTGCTTAGCATTTTTGTATATTGTATATTTTGTTTATCCAGTGTGCCTTCCCTGAATAAAGGAAACAATCCCCCGCAAACACTCTGAGAAGCACTTTAATTACCCGTTGGGTTGCTCTTTACTTTTGATTTAAAACCCTCCAAATAGATACATCCTCTGCTCATGTCCAGCATTTATTTTTCAAGTTTTAACTATTACATTTGGCCCAGCCATAGGTTTTTAAACTCTTGTGTGTTATTGTCTACTTATGAGTTATATTAATTGTATTGTTTATTGCTTGTTATTTTATTATTGCTTGTTGCTTTTGATGTGCTGTTGGGCTTGGCCTCATGTGAGCTGCTCCAAGTCCCTTGGGGAGATGGTGGCAGGGTATAAAGTATTATTATTATTATTATTATTATTATTATTATTATTATTATTATATTGCACGTCACCTTGAGTGTTTTGT
The DNA here is from genome assembly GCF_037176765.1 of Anolis sagrei. Lineage (NCBI taxonomy): Eukaryota > Metazoa > Chordata > Lepidosauria > Squamata > Anolidae > Anolis > Anolis sagrei. The sequence continues at coordinate 14,921,476 of NC_090034.1, read as the reverse complement.
GAGCTGTCCCGAGTCCCTCTGGGAGATGGTGGCAAGATATAAATAAAAGTTGATTATTATTACTATTATTCCTGCCTTTCCAATACAGCCATGTGCCCTGCTGCAGTGGACAGGCTGTTCTCCAGCACTCTCTCAGACAGAAGGGCCGGAGAGTGCCTCTTTCAGTAGCTGGAGAAAGGCGCTGCCCTCTTCCCCAGAGAAGCCTCTTGTGGCCCAACTCCCAGCCAGGACCCCTCCGTTCCCCTCGATATGTGACGACAAGCCCTTGCCTCTCACCTGAACTCCCGTCCTTCGCTGTAGCGTCTGGGGGCCACTGCGGAAGTGCTGCTAGGGCTGATGGCAGAGGGAGGGGCTCCGTGAGTGGCCTGCTGGACGGTGGTCTCCCTTAGCAGCGTCTGGGTCAGGCATCCGGTGGGGGCAGGCAGCAAGGGGTCCCTGGGGGCTTCAACCACTGCCCGGCCCATGGCCCCCTTCCCCTCAGGAACCTCCTCGCCCTTCCACTCCTCATCCTCGTTGAGGGTGGGAAGGTAGCCTGGGAGACCCTTCCCGTTGCTTTCGGGGCTGTGCTCTCCGCAGGGGCCCTTCGGGCTCTCCCCACCTCCACAGCCCCCTCCTCCTCCACCACTCCTGGCATATTCCAGGTAGATGTCGGACTTGAGGAAGAGCGGGTAGGAGTGCTCCTCAATGGCGGCTTGGACCTCGGTCTGGGCCTGATCGAAGGCGTCCGGATCCACCAGCTGCCGCAGGACACAGTCCCTGATGAAGCTCTTGGTGGCCGGCTTGACCCTGCGTGCAACCACGCCGGCACCGTGCAAAACATACTTTTTGTAGATGGCCCTGGCCAGCTTCAACCGCTTCTCCTCGCTGCCTTCGCTGGGCGCCAGCTTCCGGAAGCCGCTGCAGGCGAACCAGAAGTCCAACAGGTCGGCACAGCCTTCCTCGCGCAGGAAGCTGCGGAAGAGTTGGGTCCCATCCCGGTCGTCCAACAGCGAGTGTAGAGAGCCGGCCCAGCGCAAGGCGGGGGGTGTCGGGGAGGCGCTGCCCTCAGGCTCATAGCCCAGGTCCAGGTCCGGGCGACGGGGTGTGGCTTCTGCCTTGAGGGCCTCCCCACTGTGGAAGAAGCCCCCGTGGCTGGGCAGGCGCACTGTTTCTGCGGAAACCAGCTCTCCTTCCTCGCCGGGGACCGGGGGTCGCGGGGCGTCCTCCGAGAAGCCGCCCCCAGGGTCCGGCGTGAAGCCAGGCACACTCATCCTTGTTGCCAGGGCCACTGCGTCCGTCCGGAGGAGAAGGGGCAGGGCAGTGGGTGCCTCTCAGCGTGCCCCCAGGCAGGAGGCCCAGCGCCGGCTGCAAGGAACAAGGAGAGTGTCCAGTTTAATGCCAGATGCACATGTGAAAGCAAATAAAAGGGGCTTTACTTCAGCCAAAAGAATTGAATACGCACTGGGTTGTAGGTTTTTCGGGCTATATGGCCGTGTTTGTCATAGATGCAGGCGAAACGTCAGGAGAGAATGCTTCTAGAACACGGCCATATAGCCCGAAAAACCTACAACAACCTAGTGATTCCAGCCATGAAAGCCTTCAACAATACAGTGAATATACAGTAACACAAAACAGAGTCTTTTCTTCAGACAACAAATTAAAGTCATGAAAATCAGAAGTCTTCAAACAGCTAGCAAACAATGTCTTGGAAACAAAGCATCCTTACAAACAACAAGAGCCTTCAGAGATCAGACGGTGGAGCCACGGCAGGGTGCTGGTAGTAGGAGCTCCCCCAGAATAGGAGCCCCTGGCTTTGCTGCTAATTTATAGTCCAGCACACCTATCCCTAGGGCATGGTCTGAATACTCAGTGTTTTCTCTGCTAGCCTCACTGATCTTATAGAACCACAGAGTTGGACGAGACCTCCTGGGCCATCCAGTCCAAACCCCTGCCACGAAGAAGGAAAACTGCATTCAAAGCACCCCCAACAGATGGCCATCCGGAGTCCCTGACTTTGCTGCTAATTTATAGTCCAGCACAGCTATCCCTAGGGGACGGTCTGAATACTCAGTGTTTTCTCTGCTAGCCTCACTGATCTTATAGAATCATAGATTTGGAAGAGACCTCCTGGGCCATCCAATCCAACCCCCTGCCAGGAAGCAGGAACATCACATTCAGAGCACCCCCAACAGATGGCCATCCAGAGCTCCTGACTTTGCTGCTAATTTATAGTCCAGCACAGCTATCCCTAGGGCACGGTCTGAATATTCAGTGTGTTCTCTGCTAGCCTCATTGATCTTATAGAATCATTGAGTTGGAAGAGAGCTCCTGGGCCATCCAGTCCAATCCCCTACTAGGAAGCAGAAAATCGCATTCAAAGCAACCCCAACAGATGGCCATCCGGAGTCCCTGACTTTGCTGCTAATTTATAGTCCAGCACACCTATCCCTAGGGCATGGTCTGAATACTCAGTGTTTTCTCTGCTAGCCTCACTGATCTTATAGAACCACAGAGTTGGACGAGACCTCCTGGGCCATCCAGTCCAAACCCCTGCCACGAAGAAGGAAAACTGCATTCAAAGCATCCCCAACATATGGCCATCCAGCCATCCACTTCCAACAGACCTCACTACCTCTGAGGATGCTTGCCATAGATGCAGGCGAAATGTCAGGAGAAAATGCCTCTAGAACATGGCCATATAGCCCGGAAAAACCTACAACAACCCAGTGATTCCGGCCATGAAAGCCTTCGACAATACATTCAACAAAGTCCCTGACTTTGCTGCTAATTTATAGTCCAGCACAGCTATCCCTAAGGCACGGTCTGAATACTCAGTGTTTTCTCTGCTAGCCTCACTGATCTTATAGAATCACAGAGTTGGACGAGACATCCTGGGCCATACAGTCCAACCCTCTGCCAAGAAGAAGGAAAAGTGCATTCAAAGCACTCCCAACAGATGGCCATCCAGCCATCCACTTCCAACAGACCTCACTACCTCTGAGGATGCTTGCCATAGATGCAGGCCTCTAGAACATGGCCATATAGCCCGAAAAAACCTACAACAACCCAGTGATTCCGGCCATGAAAGCCTTCAACAATACATTCATCCAGCCTCTGTTTAAAACCCTCCACCACCACATGCAGGGGCGGAGAGTTCCACTGCTGAACAGCTCTCACAGTCAGGAAGTTCTTCCTAATGTTCAGGTGGGATCTCCTTTCGGCGTTGCAGATATGAAGGGATTTCTGATCTATCTGCTGCCTGTCTTCCTTCTTCTTCCTCCCCAACACTCAGGCCCAAATCCCCAGAGTCAGAAGAGCAGTCCACGACAGATAGGGACAATGGCAAGGGTGGGCAGGCAAGTGGCCTCAGGGACCCTTCCCACAACACACAGCCTCAGGCCAAGCGGTGGGCGACCTGCCAGGCTACAGGCTCCCATCCTTCCCAATCTGCAGACCCATCATCCCCATCCAGGGGGGAGGCGCCTGGAGAGTGGGGTCACGACCCCGGAAGCACTTGGGGGGGTTGCCCTGGAGGCACTTCCGGGGCGCCCAGAACCCCCAAACCTGGCTCACCTTCGGCCCGGCTGAGGCGGGAGGAGGAAGAGCCGGGGCCCAGGAGGCGGGGAGGCCGAGGAGGAGGAGGAGGAGAAGGGCGGGCGGCGGCGGCGGGGGCCCATCTCGCTCTCCCCGCAGGAGACGGACGGGGTCACGCCGGGCCCGCTTCCTCCCTCCCTCGCTCTCTTTCTCGCTCGGCGGGGCCTGGCCTCTTCCTCCGCTCCTTCCTTCCTTCCTCCCTTCTTCCTTCCTTCCGTTCTTCCGCCGCCGGAGACGCAGAGGAGCTGGCCCAACAGCGCCCCCTGGCGGCCCGGATGCGCCTGCGCAACCGGAAGAGCCGAAAAGGAAAGGAAGGCAGGCGCCGGAAGGAAGGCAAGAAGGGAGGAGAGAAGCCCCGCCCCTCCTCTTGGCCCCGCCCCTTCTCTTGGCCCCGCCCCCTTGCCAGCCTCTTTCAAACACACTGTTCTAGGAGCAGTCTCTCCTATGGCAGAGGCTTCCTCAGAGATTGTGAGGTCTCCTGTTGGAAACTAGGAAAAATTGGGTTTATATATTTGTGGAAAGAACTCTTGTCTTTAGTCGTCCAGAGGAGGGCGACTCAAATGATCAAGGGTCTGGAGAACAAGCCCTATGAGGAGCGGCTTAAGGAGCTGGGCGTGTTTCGCCTGAAGAAGAGAAGGCTGAGAGGAGGTATGATAGCCATGTATAAATATGTGAGAGGAAGCCACAGGGAGGAGGGAGCAGATCAGGTGTCTGGAGAACAAGCCCTATGAGGAGCGGCTTAAGGAGCTGGGCATGTTTCGCCTGAAGAAGAGAAGGCTGAGAGGAGATATGATTGTTGTTGTTGTTCATTCGTTCAGTCGTCTCCGACTCTTCGTGACCTCATGGACCAGCCCACGCCAGAGCTCCCTGTCGGCCGTCACCACCCCCAGCTCCTTCAAGGTCAGTCCAGTCACTTCAAGGATGCCATCCATCCATCTTGCCCTTGGTCGGCCCCTCTTCCTTTTGCCTTCCACTTTCCCCAGCATCATTGTCTTCTCTAGGCTTTCCTGTCTCCTCATGATGTGGCCAAAGTACTTCAACTTTGTCTCTAGTATCCTTCCCTCCAATGAGCAGTCTGGCTTTATTTCCTGGAGGATGGACTGGTTGGATCTTCTCGCAGTCCAAGGCACTCTCAGCACTTTCCTCCAACACCACAGCTCAAAAGCATCGATCTTCCTTCGCTCAGCCTTCCCTAAGGTCCAGCTCTCACATCCATAGGTGACTACAGGGAATACCATGGCTTTGACTAGGCGGATCTTCGTTGCCAGTGTGATGTCTCTACTCTTTACTATTTTATCGAGACTGGACATTGCTCTCCTCCCAAGAAGGAAGCGTCTCCTGATTTCCTGGCCACAGTCTGCATCTGCAGTGATCTTTGCACCCAGAAATACAAAGTCTGTCACGGCCTCCACATTTTCTCCCTCTATTTCCCAGTGGTCAATCATTCTTGTTGCCATAATCTTGGGTTTTTTTATGTTTAGCTGCAACCCAGCTTTTGAGCTTTCTTCTTTCACCTTGATTAGAAGGCTCCTCAGCTCTTCTTCGCTTTCGGCCATCAGAGTGGTGTCATCTGCATATCTGAGGTTGTTAATGATATATGAGATATGATAGCCATGTATAAATATGTGAAAGGAAGCCACAGGGAGGAGGGAGCAAGCTTGTCTTCTGCTTCCCTGGAGACTAGGACGCGGAACAATGGCTTCAAACTACAACAAAGGAGATTCCATCTGAACATGAGGAAGAACTTCCTGACTGTGAGAGCCGTTCAGCAGTGGAACTCTCTGTCCCGGAGTGTGGTGGAGGCTCCTTCTTTGGAAGCTTTTAAACAGAGGCTGGATGGCCATCTGTCAGGGGTGATTTGAATGCAATATTCCTGTTTCTTGGAAGAATGGGGTTGGACTGGGTGGCCCATGAGGTCTCTTCCAACTCTTTGATTCTATGATTCTATGCTTGAGGCAAATGTGAATGTTGCTGTTGGCCTGCTTGATTAACATTTGATAGCCTGGCAGTTTTTTTGTTTGTTTGGTTCTTACTGCCTGGGGGAATCCTTTGTTGAGAGGTGATTAGCTGTCCCTGATTGTTTCCTCTCTGGAGTTTCCCTGAGTTTGAGTGTTGTCTTGCTGTTATAATTTTAAAGTTTATTAATACTGGTATCCAGATTTTGTTCATTTCCATGGTTTCCTCCTTTCTGTTGAAATTGTCCACATGCTTGTGGATTTCAATGGCGTCTCTGACATGGTGGTTGTGAGAGTGGTCCAGCATTTCTGTGTTCTCCAATAATATGCTGTGTCCAGGTTGGTTCATCAGGTGCTCTGCTATGGCTGACTTCTCTGGTTGGAGTAATCTGCATGCCACATTATCACGGGGTGTGTGCAGCCCCTGGTAGCGCAGTAGGTTAAACCCCTGTGCTGGCAGGACTGAAGACCGACAGGTCGCAGGTTCGAATCCGGGGAGAGGCGGATGAGCTCCCTCTATCAGCTCCAGCTCCTCATGCGGGGACATGAGAGAAGCCTCCCACAAGGATGATAAAACATCTAATCATCCAGGCAACCCCTAGGCAACGTCCTTGCAGACGGCCAATTCTCTCACACCAGAAGCGACTTGTAGTTTCTCAGGTCACTCCTGACACGACCAAATTATCATGGGGTGTCTGTGCCCTACACCACTGGAGAAATTACACTGTTTACCTGGTATTACACCACCTGACATCTGCCGGGAAGTAGCAACCAATCATGAAAGGACCAAGGCAGTGACATCTCCAGCTCATCAGCCAGCACATCAACGACTTAAATCAAGAAATAGTTTTCTAAGATCTACAGAGACACTCGCTGGAACACCTCAGCAAGCGAGAGTCCAAAAGTGGCAGGCTCAAACCCAGAACCTCAATCAGTGGCTGATACCAAATGAGAGACTCCCTCCTGGGCACACAGAAGACTGGGCGACTTGGCAGGCGCTGAACATACTGCGCTCTGTCACCACGAAATACAGAGCCAGCCTCAAGAAATGTGGCTACAAAGTGGAATCCACAATATGCGAGTGTGGAGAAGAGCAAACTACAGACCACCTGCTGCAATGCAACCTGAGCCCTGCCACATGCATAATGGAAGACCTTCTTATAGTAACACCAGAGGCACTCCAAGTGGCCAGCTAGTAGTCTGCAGTGCCTTCCATGTTCCTTGATAATAATAATAATAATCTTTATTTATACCCCGCCACAATCTCCCCCAATGGGGACTCGGGGCCACTTACATGAGGCCAAGCCCAAACAACAAATTACAACAAAATAAAAACCCAAATACAAGCAACAACACAGTGAAATACATAAAACATATGAATACAATGAGCAATATACAAGTACAATAGAAATTTTCAAGAGGGATCTCAAAACCTGGTTTTTCCGATGCACTTTTGGAGAGTAGCCATATTACCATACACAGTTGCTCGCCCTCAACGGTTTTTGTCCCCTGAGTATATTTCCCCACCTGTATGAAGGTCTATATTTATGACCCCGTTCTTTTATGAGTTTCTCCCCCACAAACAATCTGCTCCATCCCTATCTCATCCTGATTTTAGCATTTTTAGTATCTTAGTTTTTATCTTGCACATGTGACTTGCTAATTGTTATGTTATTTTATTGTGTATGATTTTGCTTTATTGTTTTTGTACTCATGTGTTGTATGTATTTTACTGTGTTGTTATTGTGTTTTGGTTTTACTTTATTGTAATATGCTGTTGGGCTTGGCCTCATGTAAGCCGCTCCGAGTCCCTATTGAGGAGATGTTGGCGGGGTATTAAATAAAGAATATTATTATTATTATTACAATATGCAAAATCACAATAACAATGAGCGGGCCGCATGTGCAAGATAAAATGTTAAAACTCAAGGTGAGATAAAAGAGGAGCAGATTATTTGTGAGGGAGAGCTTGTAAAGAAATGGGGTTGTAAAAATAGTCCTTCATACAAGGAGGGGAAGTGTAATCCAGGGACAAGAACTTTGAGGGGAGCAATAGTGTACAGTTGTGTGGCTACTCTCCAAAGGCGCAACGGAAAAGCCAGGTTTTGAGGTTCTTTTTAAAGGTTTCTAAGGTGGGAGCTTTCCTAATCTCTCTGGGCAATGATTCGTGTTTGGGCAATGCTGCTGCGTGTGGTGGTCCCTATATAGACTTGCCCACAGCTGCATGGTATACGGTAGACTCCTGCAGAAGTGAGAGGATCCCTCTTGTCCTTTGCTGAATGTAGCATTTGTTGGATTTTCTTGGTGAGTCTGTAGATAGTTTGTATGTTGTGTTTCCTCATCAGCTTCCCTATGCGGTCAGTGGTTCCCTTGATGTATGGCAAGAACACTTTTCGTCTGGGTGGATCTTTGTCTTTACTCTCGTGGCTTGTTCTTGGTCTTGCAGCTCTTCTGATGTCTGAGGTAGAGTCTCCATTGGCCTGTAAAGCCCAGTTTAGGTGGTTCGGTTCATCTTGGAGGAGGTGGGGTTCGCAGATTCTTTTTGCACGGTCTGCCAGGGCTTTAATTATGTTTCTTTTTTAACTTGGGTGATGCTTGGAGTTTTTATGTAGGTACCTATCTGTGTGTGTAAGTTTTCTGTAGACTGTGTGACCCAATTGTTGATCTGGTTTGCAGATGACTAGGACATCTGAGTAGATCAATAGGTACCGCTCCAGCGGGAAGGTAAAGGCACTCCATGCAGTCATGCCGGCCACATGACCTTGGAGGTGTCTACGGACAACGCTGGCTCTTCGGCTTAGAAATGGAGATGAGCACCACGTCCCAGAGTCAGACATGACTGGACTTAATGTCAGCGGACTACCTTTAATTAGGACATCTAGAAAAGTCAGTCTTCCTTCATTTTCTTTTTCCATGGTGAATTGGATGTTTGGGTGGATGCTGTTAAGATGGTCCAGGAACCTATTTAGTTCTTCTTCTCCATGGCTCCAAATGGGGAAAGTGTCGTGCACATATCTGAACCATATAGTGGGTTATTTTGTTGCTATTTCCAGGGCTTCTTTTTCAAAGTGTTGCATGTAGAAATTTGCTATGACTGGGCTGAGAGGGCTCCCCACACACATTCTCGCATCATGTCATCCAAGTGTTTTGGACTCCAACTCCCACCATTCCTAACAGCCTCAGGCCCCTTCCTTTCCCCCCTCAGCCGCTTAAGCGGCTGAGGGGGGAAAGGAAGGGGCCTGAGGCTGTTAGGAATGGTGGGAGTTGGAGTCCAAAACACCTGGAGGGCCCAAGTTGCCCCATGGCTGTTCTAGTTGTACTCTTCACCTCCCTGCTTTGACAAAGGCAGGGCACACGTGTGTTGCTCTGGCACAAGAACAGCCCCCAGCACCACCCCATGGCAGGTCCTTTAATTGGTACGCACAGGGCTCCAAGAGGGTGGTGGAGGAAGGAGACTCAGTCCCAGTGGACCCCCACTCCTCTCCTGGCCCTTGGTGCCCCTTGCTGCCGTGCATTGAGCGGAGGGGCCCTTTGAACTGCGATGAAAGCTTTGCGGACCTCTCTTCCCACCGCCCCAGACCCCCAGCCGGGCCACTCTGCAGCCCATGCATTATGTATGTCAGTACCGCCCGGACCTTTTGTTGGTGCTGAATGTGTCACGGCCAATCAAAGCAGACTGGATTAGCCACAGTGGATTAAAAGGTTTAGACCTCATAATGCAACCATTGCCCCAGAAGGTGCCTTTGAAGGCGGCACGACTGTCATCGGCCATTTGTGAGTCTGCGCCTTCTTCAGATGGGGGAAGAAGGCAGAGGCAATGAAGAGTGGTCTGTTTGCAGAAGAGAGCACCAGGGAGGCAGGGTGTCTGCATTTCCTCCTCTTCAAACTCCTGGCCCACTTTGGGAGGGAGGGAAAGAAGGCAGGCAGAGCAAGAGCCCTCCTGCAAGCAGACTGGCCTGCCTGCGATGGCTTGCTGTGGAGCCCTGCCAGCAATCTCTCCTTTCCTGTGGGGCCCAGGACCTGGCCTGGAGAAGTTTGGCCTGCTGCACAACCCAACAGGTAGTAACACTACTGAGTTACATAGAGGATGTATATCCCGCTGCAACTCTCACGGAAGGAGGTCTACCCCACACTTTGATCTCCAGAGGGGCCGCAGGACATCAAATGGGCAAAAGATGCCCCACAGATCGATCTGGGTCCCACGTCCTCATCCTTTGCTTTGTGACCAATGGGGATGGCAGCAGGGCGCGACTCACTCAGCAGGGGTCCAGAGCAACGGGGGGGGGGGGGGGCTCTGCAGAGCCGCCTTTGCAAAGCACAGCCTGAAACCCTGACAAAGGCAACCTGTGAGAAGGACCATGGTCACTGCCACCCCCCACTGGGACCGCTTTGTCTGCTGTTATTCTAGGGTGCAGAGAGGGGTCTGGGCGTGGCGCCGCCCATCGGAAGGGGGGAGGGAAGGTCCCATTGTCTCACCTGCTGCTCGGGTGGCGCGACCCTCTCGCTGGGCCCCCCGCCATCCGCCATGACAGCAGCCGCCATCCAGAGCTCTGGCTGGCTCCCCGGGAAGCCCGTCCCTTGGCATGGCAGCCACCCTGGCGACCAGGAAGGTGCCAAGCACTAGTGATGTGCTGCAGTAGCCTGGTCTTCCTGCGCCGGATTGGCTGAGGACCGGACCCAAAGATGGCCCTTCCAATGCTATGGTAGCTATGGTAACTGGCCCTCGGTGGCGCCGCCACCAGTTCACTTATAATGGCTGGAACAACAGTTGTGACTGGGGCACTTTTATCCTGCCCAGAACCATTTCTCTCCCAGTTTTTGATTGAGGTGCTCCAAGATGTCAGGACTGGAAGGCGGTGGCAGTAAAGACCTTGCACTGCTTCCACTTCCCATCTGCACAGTTGGTGGCTTGGTCACAGGGCCTCTGCCTGCACCCCCTCCCTCCTTGCCCCCACCCCCAAAGACACACATCCCTCCAGCAGGAGGTTGAAGGCGGCACATCTGGGACAGGCGCTACTGCATCGGCTGTTTCCATCACTGAAGTCTGAGATGTAAGGAAGGCTGGGCTATCCTTTCCCACAGTGCCAATGGGCAGCTCTGCCATTTTCCAACAGCCACGCACAGGCCCCATTTTTCTCTCCACAAATTAGCCACCAGGAGAGAGGGCCCACCGAACAAGGGCAAGCAACCCGCTTCTCATCCCTGCTTTGTGCTCAGTCCTAGGAAAAGGGATCCTGCTTCCAAGGGACTCATCCCAAATCCCCAGCAGGAAGGTGGAATCCCTCAGGACCCCTCCTCTGGACAGCGCAAACAGGTTCCCAGTTGCAAACGCCACAGGGACCACCCAAGCTCTACTGCTCAGCTAAGGTGAAGGGCCCAATGCACCCAAAGCATCCATCTTGCCACTAGAGCGGGTGGCTGGAAGCAAGGGATAGCCACAAGGTCCTTTGCAACTGCCAGAGGCACCCGGAAGATACCAGCAATATCATTCCAAAGAGGTCAAAGTCTGACAGGTTCAGGAAATAATCCAGGAAGTCCAGCATGTTTCTCTAGAAGTAGTCTTCTTTAAGAGCAGGCCTCTCCAACCTGTGTCCCTCCAGCTGTTTTGTTGAACTTCCAGAATCCCTTAGCCCTACCACGTGCACAATGGAGGACCTCCTTACAGCCACACCAGAGGCACTCCAAGTGGCCAGCTTCTGGTCAAAGGAAATCTAGCATAATGCCACGTTTTTAACTTTGTTTGTGATACATTATAACTGTATTCTCAATTTGTTTCTGACATGATAAATAAATACCCTTGAACAAGCTGGCAAAAGGCTTCTGGGAATTGGAGGACCTAACCCCTGGACAGCCGCAGGTTGGAGAGGGCTGTTCTAGATTCTCCTTAACACCCACTCCCCCTCCCCCCACATACACAAACAGAGACATGCACACCCCCTTGGCCTGTTCCAGGTGCCAAGGGGCAGCACTGCTCTGGGTCTTTCTTTCCCAGCTCCTGCAGGGAGGTTGGGGGTATAAGGTTCTGCCTGAGGTCCAAGGCAAAATCTGTGGGGAAGATTGGGAGACGGGAAGGAAGCTCTCAGCCATTCAGCTTCTGGAATGTGAGTCCTGACACTGGGAAGAGAAAATCACTATTTTCTGTGTGACTCTGCCTTGGACCTCTGACAATGATACAGACACCAAAACAGCTCAGGCTGATAAGAGTCTGGATTAACGAGCAAGGGATCAAGGCACGTGGAGCAACCATAAGTATTACTTCTCTCATCAGCCGGGTCAAGGAGAGATCCACAAGCAGCTGTGTGATTGCAAGATTGTTTTTATTGGTGCTGCCACTCAAGGGCTGCTCAGGACAGCAGGTCCTACCTCAGGTGTGAGCCCTTTGCCACACTTCTCCCCTTTGAAGGGCCCCACTCCTTCTTCCTTCCACCACAAGCCCCACGCAGACAGTCCCGGATCCAGCCATGCTCTGAAGCATCATCCCACTCCACTGAACCCAAAGAGAACGAGAAGTCCACCAAGTCCAAAGGGGCTACTCCTCTCAGGGCTTCTGGCCTTCAGCAGACTCCGAGAGCCTCTGTTCCTGAAACTGCTGCACCAGCTCTTCTGCATAGACTTTGAAGAGGGGAACGGGATCCTAAGGCACGGAGACAGAAAGGCAGAAGAAAGATGGCTGTTACATAAGGCAACGCAGCAGGGAAAGGAAACTCGGAGAAGGGTCAGGAGGCCACCAGTTGATGCAACAGCAGGAAACCACCCACAGAGCTCTGCTCCACAAGGGATTCCCTGGAACAGACGGATGAGCCAGAGCTTGCTGGAACTCATTTACCTGCCTCCAAGCTGCCTAGGAATGTCTTCAGCAAGGAATACTCTAGAGGTGGTTTTGCCTGTCCCTTTCTCTGCAGGACTTGCCTTGCAACCCCAAAACATGGGACCCTACTAGAAGCTCAACTCATTTATTTATTTATTTGCAACATTTATATCCTGCCCTTCTCACCCTGAAGGGAACTCAGGGCAGCTTACATAACTGGCATTATTCCATGCCTAAACAACAATTAAAAGCAATTAAACAACAATTTAAAACAACATTAAACAACATATGTAAACATTAGACGACTCAAGCCAAGCCTACCTTCTTCTCCCGGAGCCGCTGCTTTTCCAAAGCTTCTTCCAAGCTCAGGCCAACCCACTCAGCCTCCTCCTCTGGGATTACAAACTCCTACGGGCACAAAGTAGACAAAAGCATTAACGGCAAGGAGACTCTGCAGGAGCCGAGCTGCACCCCAAAAGCCTTTGAAGCCCAGCATTCTGCCTACACTGCTTGCCCTCCAGAGACACCCAAAGCCATGTTATGTCGACCTGGGGGCCTGTGGCAGGCAAACCCAAGGCGTCTCCCTCACGGATATGCCAAGCGATTCCTTGGGCAGGAAGGTTGAAAAGGTGCGCCATCTAAAAACTGTAAGAGATTTCAAGGCAGAGGCAGTGCTTGAACCTGAACCCCTTAAGAGGGGAGGAACTGGAACTGAGACGTAAACGTTTTGGAACACAGGGTTGTTGTAGGTTTTTTTGGGCTATATGGCCATGTTCCTAGGAGAGAATGCCTCTAGAACATGGCCATATAGCCTGAAAAAACCTACAATAACCCAGTGATTCCGGCCATGAAAGCCTTTGACAATACATTGGTTTGGAACACATTTTCACAGAGGGCCACATGCACTTTACGGCTGTTTTCAAAGGGCCCTTGAATCTCTGGATGGATAATCTGTGCTGCCAGACTCTGGAAGATCTTGGGAGTTAAAATCAAGCTCACAACAATAAAATGCTGGAGACAAGCGGTTATTCCTTCTTTCCACAATCCTAAAAAGACAGTTCTAAAGTTTTCCCACTCAAACAACCTGTATATATCAACCCCAACTCCCAATCACCCCATAGTGGCAAAACACTGTTCCCACAGTCTGTCAAGTGCTGTTTCAATTTCCCTCACAAAACAGCTTAACAACATTACCTTCCCCAAGTGTACCCAGCCTCCCTCCCCCCACCCACCTACCTTCTTTATGGCAGAAAACAGAAGCAGCCAGTCCCATACGGTGAACTTGACACGTGCAGAGTATGTATTTTTGTATATAATGGTCAGTGTTATTTAGCCTTTACCCTGTTTGGGTCCCCAGGTGATACTGAACAACAGCTCCCATCCCTTCTAATGATCTGCCATGTGGACTGAGGATGATCAATCGTCTCTCTAAAACAAAACCAATCAGTCTATTTGCCCCAAGGAAGTGGGAAATTGTTATTTGTACTAAAAGTTTAATGTTTTGTCTTATGTCTGTTATAACATAATTGGCTCTTCGAGAAAGCGTTCAGAACCTGGGGATAAACAGACAAACCTGAATCGGAAAATGACCCAGGAACGGCCAAGATGATGGAACAGATGAGGATTTAAACGCGAGGACATAAGTTTTTTGGTTTTTTTTATTATTTATTGTTTTTATGTTTCTAAATGTACTGTAATGTTTCTTTTTTGCTTTTTATCAATGTATGTATTTTATATATGGCATCTAATTGTACCGACTTTGTATGCTGCCCTGAGTCGCCTTCAGGCTGATATAGGTGGGATAGAAATAGTGTAAATAAATAAATAAAAAATAATGTGTTTTTATATGTTGAGTTGTTTAAATTTTGTTAATATGGATATTGTATTCGGGCATTGAATGTTTGCTTTTCGTGTTTGGAATCCACCCTGAGTCCCTCCGGAAAAATAGAGTGGAATATAAATAAGTAGTAGTAGTAGTAGTAGTAGTTATTATTATTATTATTATTGGAACAACAACCCAACAGCCTCTGCGGCCAGGGATAGGTCAAAGGATATTTTAGCCATACATCATATCCACGAGCCTTGGATCTCAATCCAGACTCTGCTCTCCTGGTTCAACAAAACAAACAGCAGCCTCCCAGATGAGATTGGATGGCAACTCTCATCAGCTCTAGTCACAATTTCTAATGAGGAGAAAGACTGGAGTTGGGAGTCCAGGATCTGGAGGAGGGCCACATCAAAGAGCATGGAGAGTCAGGTTCGACCGCAGGGCCTCGATTTTGATTTAGAGGGATGATTCCAGTTGACTCCCTGTAGAGACCTCTCTGCTATTCTTAGGCTGCCATGTTTTGAAAGACTGCTCTGAAGAATGGGGGGTGTAGCATTGGGGGTGGCCCCTGAGGGGCCCCTTTCCTTAGGGGAATGGAAAGAGCGGAGAAGGCTCCCTGGTGGGGGCCCACCTTGTACTTGGCGTAGATGGCCTCCCTACGGGCGGGATCCTCTGGGTGCAGGGCAGGGTCCTTCCTGGCCAGGCGCAGCAGCAGCGTGCGCTTTAGGTCCATGCCCAGCTTGGAGCACAGCTCAGCCTTCGGCGTCTGAGGGAGAGAACAGAATAGCTTTATTGATATTGTATATCGCACAACAAAATTAAATGGCATCCCCAATGCACATTATATGTGTAGTTACAAAACAAAGCACCCATCCTTCCACACTCTAATACCTAATGCACAGTCCCTAATGTCACATCAGTTTAGCACAGTCACAGAGTTCGATTTATTTATTTATTTACTATACTTGTATACCGCCTTTCTCAGTCAATTGGCAACTCAAGTCGGTTTTCGGCGATTCAATATAGTCATAGCTCTAGGGTCAAAGCTCTCTTTCAGCCTATTTGTCCTTATTTTATCATCCTATACCATCTGCCAGATGGTCATTATTCAAAGAAAACAATACCTAGGGTGAGGTGGATCCTCTGGTGCGCCTTCTGATCTGCTGCTGTGCAATTCGCAAACCATACACAAATGCAATCGGTTAGAACATTCTCTAACCTATTCGGGTGTCCCCTGGACAACTTCCTTGCAGCCGGCCAATTCTCTCACACCAGAAGTGACTTGCAGTTTCTCAAGTCGCTCCTGACATGAAAAAAAACCCTCTGGTATTTTCGTTTTATTTAATTTATTAACACTGTGCTTTAACTAAGGTTTTTGACTGTTGTTTAATCTGTCTATTTTATTGTTGTTTTGCTTTCTCCTTTATTGACTTGTCATTTATTATTTTGCATATATTATTTAATGTATTTATTTATGTTGTGAGCCGCTCCAAGTCCTTTCAGAGAGATGGGGAAGGACAGAAATAATAATAATAATAATAATAATAATAATAATAATAATAATAATTTTATTTATAACCCGCCAGTATCTCCCCAAGGGGACTCAGGGCGGCTTACATGAGGCCAAGCCCAGCAATACAATAATGCCAATATACAATAAGAAAACAACAATAAAAATAAGGAGATAAAAAGTATAAATAAACCCATCAAACAATATAAAATCACAATATTTGAACACAGAAAGTTGATCACAGTGAGCAGGGCCGGCTGCAGGGATTAAAGGTTTAAAAACACTGGGTGAGAGAGCAATGTAATGTATCTGGACAGTGGATCGGAGGGACGAAGTAGGGTTTAATTGCACTGACGAGTAAAATAAAGTGCTTCCGAGGGCATTTTATGCAGGGTTTGATCAGGTCAGGGGTTATTGTTCATTTATTCATTGAAGGCATACTGGAACAGCCAAGTTTTCAGGCTCTTCCTGAAGACTGCCAGGGTGGGGGCTTGCCTAATTTCTCTGGGGAGCAAGTTCCAGAGCCAAGGGGCCACCACAGAGCAGGCCCTCTCCCTCGTACCCAGAAGTCACACTTGCGAAGGGAGCGGGAGTGAGAGAAGGGCCTCTCCGGATGATCAAAGGGATAGTATAGGTTCGTAATAGGAAATGCGGTCACACAGGTAGGGGGGTTCCAAACCGTGCAGGGCTTTGTAGGTAAGAACTTGCACCTTCAATTGAGACCGGAAAATAAACGGCAGCCAATGGAGCTCCTTAAACAGGAGGTTAATAATGATCATTATTACAGGGTGCAGCAGCATAACTTCCTTTTTAAAATAATAATAATAAAACTTTATTTATACCCCGCTACCATCTCCCCAAGGAACTCGGTGTGGCTTACATGAGGCCAAGCCCGCAATACAAAAATAAACAAAGGCAGTAACAAAAACAATCAATACAATACAATTAATATAAATCACATAAACACGAAATAAACAATAAGCAATCAACAGTGACACACAAGCATTTAAAACCAATGGCCGGGCCAAATGTAATAAATTAAAATTTAAAAAATAATACTGGACATGTACAAGGTAGAATATAAATGGGATAGGATTTTCAAAGAGAAATGAGGGAACACAGTCAGTCCTAAATCAATGGTAAAGTGCATTTTGAGGGCAAATTGCTGCGAGTTTTCCTTACTCTAGGAAGGCACACTGGAATAACCATGTTTCAGGCTCCTCCTAAAGACTGCCAGAGTTGGGGCCTGATGTCCTTGGGAAGTGAGTTCCAGAGTCGAGGGGCCGTCACTGAGAAGGCCCTTTCCCTCGTCGCAACCAATCGCGCCTGGAAAGGAGGTGGGAGCGCGAGCAGGGCCTAACCAGATGATCGAAGAGATCGTGCAGGTTTGTACACAGAAATGTGGTCATGCAGATAGGCGGGTCCCAAACTGTTCAGGGCTTTGTAGGTAAGAAATTGTGTGCCATTCAGTTGGTTGAAGACGCAGTGGAGTGCTAGTGGTCTCATTCGAGAGGCGGGAGTATAAAGTTTTGTCCTGACACAGTTCAGTCGCCATCTTGCATTGGAACAGTGAGGAGCGTGCTTTTGCTGTTGAGGCCTACTTTTCGAGCGGATTGGAGTGGCCGGCCCGCTCTCCAGATTTGGCCCCTTGTGATTTTTTTTTCAGGTTTTTTTTTTTTTGGAAATCCCATGTTTATGTGAACCATCTAAGGACCCTACAAGATTTGAAGACCAACATCCGGGAAGACAACGCCTGCTATGCTGGCAAGAGTCATGACAAACGACAGAAATCGGTTTACTCAGTGTATGGAGAATGGAGAATGGGGGACGTCACCTACCTAATTTGATATTCAAAACGATGTAAAAAAAAAACTTTAGGTATGCGCCTACATTATAATTTTTTTTCTGATTCATACAATGGGTTTTATTATGTTTTGAAAAAAGGAAGTTATGCTTCTGCACCCTGTATTATGGTGAAGGGGAGGGGATGCACTCATATGTGCAGAGAGTACAAAGTAGAGGACTGGAGGCACAGCCCTGTGGTGTGCCAGTGTGGAGAAGAGCTGAGGCCTAAGAGGGATGGGGAGGGGCCCTGACCTTCAGGAGGTAGAAGTCCAGCCCGAAGGCGGCGTCGATGAGGTCCAGTGTCCGCATCGTGACCGTGACGGTGAACTTCCGATCTAGGATCTCACTGTACAGCTCCCGGTAGAAGAGCTGCGGCTTCCAGATCTTCCTCACTCGGGCTGAGAGCTGCAAGAAGAGAGGAAGGTACAGGTTATCACCTACAAAACCCTAAACGGTTTGGGACCCGCCTATCTTCGTGGTCGTATCTCTCTCCACGTACCAACCTGGGCCCTTAGAAATTTGGGGGAGGCCCTCCTTTTGCCCTTGCCAGTCTCACGAGCTCATCTTGTGGGCACAAGGGTGAGAGCCTTCTCCTCTGTGGCTCCCTGACTTTGGACCTCATTACCTGGAGAGATCAGGAAAGTCCCTTCACTAGAAACGTTCAAAAAGAACCTTAAAACCTAGCTCTTCCGCTGCGCCTTTGGCGAGTAGGTGCACAATACCATACCATTGCACCCCTCAACGCTCTTCCCACTGGAATACACGCCCTCCAAATGGGAAGTTTAGCTTCATAATTCTATGTGTTTTTACGAGTTCCCTGCAAATATCTGCTCCTATTTTTATCTCATTAGAGTCTTTTAATCGTTTTATTCTGTACATGTGGCCCGCCCATTGTGATTGTGCTTATTGGTGTGTCATTTTATGACTGTGTTTATAATTTTTTTCCTTTATGTAACTTTGATCATGCTGTTTGTTGTTTATGTTCTGGTTTTATTTTGCTGTAATATGTTGTCTGGACTTGGCCCCATGTATGCCGCTCCGAGTCCCCACTGGGGAGATGGTGGCGGGGTATAAATAAAGTTTATTATTTACTAGCTGTCCCCTGCCAGCTGTTGCTGTGGCCCAGTCTGGTGATCTGGAAAATAAAGTAATGAGAAAGTGTTGGTTTCTAATATATGTAATCCCTTTATGCTTGTGAGTAAACAGTATTTCTTGTTGTTTCTTTGTCAGTGTTGATGTGGAAATTATCTGGTTTGCCTACTCTGAAATATGCAACATATCATAGCCCTTCTTTAAGGGTCTCTTTCAAATCTTTGATACTATATCTGTGTGTGTGCGTGAGAATCATATCTATCTATCTATATCTATGGCTGGATGGCTCTTTGTCAGGAGGGCTTTGATTACATTTTCTTGCCCTGGTAGAGAGAGTTGGACTGGATGGCCTTAAGTATTTTCTGTTGGTCATGGGGGTTCTGTGTGGGAAGTTTGCCCCATTTCTGTCGTTTGTGCGTTTCAGAATGCTCTTTAATTGTAGTGAACTATAAATCCCAGTAACTACAAATCCCAAATGTCGAGGTCTATTTCCTACAAACTCCATCTGTGTTCATATTTAGGCATATGGAATTTTTGTGTCAAGTTTGGTCCAGATCCATCATTGTTTGAGTCCACAGTGCTGTCTGGATGTAGGTGAACTACAACTCTCAAACTCAAGGTCAATGCCCACCAAATCCTTCCAGTATTTTCTGTTTGTCGTGAGAGTTCTGTGTGCCATGTTTGATTCAATTCCATCATTGGTGGAGTTCAGAATGCTCTTTGATTTTAGGTGAACTATAAATCCCAGCAACTACAACTCCCAAATGTCAAGGTCTATTTCCTACAAACTCCATCCGTGTTCAAATTTGGGCATATGGAATATTCGTGCCAAGTTTGGTTCAGATCCATCATTGTTTGGGTGCACAGTGCTCTCTGAATGGAGGTGAACTACAACTCCTAAACTCAAGGTCAATGCCCACCAAACCCTTCCAGTGTGTTCTATTGGTCACGGACGTCCTGTATGCTATGCTTGGTTCAATTCCATCATTGGTGGAGTTCAGTATGCTCTTTGATTGTTGGTGAACTATAAATCCCAGTAAGTACAACTCCCAAATGTCAAGGTCTATTTCCTCCCTCCCTCTCTCCTTCCTTGGGGCCTACCTTGTCGTTGTTGGCATAGCGGAAGCCTGAGACCCACCCCTCTCCGCCCCACAGGCCCTCCTGGCTCTCGGGTGGGAGGTAGGGCTCCACGGGCACGTCCTGCACGCGCTGCCTCTTCCACAGGGGGGCGCCCTCGTAAGGCGGGACGAAGCGGGCCCCACGCGGGCGCCAGTGGACGGCGGGCGCCGTGGAAGTCGGGGAAGGGCAGGCCTCTTCCCGCAGAACGCGCCGGATGTGAGCCGGGAGCCGGGCGGCGAGGCCTCGATCCAGCCGCAGCGCGTCCCACAGACGCGGAGGCACCTTG
The DNA here is from genome assembly GCF_037176765.1 of Anolis sagrei. NCBI lineage: Eukaryota > Metazoa > Chordata > Lepidosauria > Squamata > Anolidae > Anolis > Anolis sagrei. The sequence goes on along the minus strand of NC_090034.1, from coordinate 14,901,460 downwards.
TGCATCGGCATGGCCGGCCTCCCTCCTCCGTCTCCGCCGCTGAACCGGAAGCTGCTCACTTCCGCGTTCCCATTGGCCCGAACGTCGCCATGACAACGCGGCCTATTTCCTGCAGCTGAGCCTAGCTAGAGTGGTTTCTCCATGGCAACAGGGATTCCCCAGAAATGACAATTTCAACAGAAAGGAGGAGACCATGAAAATGAACAAAATCTGGCTACCAGTATTAAAAAAACTCTAAAATTACTACAGAGAGGAAACAACCAGGCACATCTTAACACCTCTCAACAGAACATTTTCCCAGGCTCAGCCAGCTACTTCAACCAGAGAAGTCAGCCATAGCAGAGCACCTGATGAACCAGCCTGGACACAGCATATTATTTGAGAACACAGAAATGCTAGACCACTCCAACAACTACCATGTCAGACTACACAGAGAAGCCATTGAAATCCACAAGCATGTGGACAATTTCAACAGAAGGAGGAGACCATGAAAATGAACAAAATCTGGCTACCAGTATTAAAAAACTCTAAAATTACTACAGAGAGGAAACAACCAGGCACATCTTAACACCTCTCAACAGAACAGTTTCCCAGGCTCAGCCAGGCCTTCAAATGCTAATGAAGGTGGTCAGCTGAAACATTCACACCCAGCTCCAGCAGAAAAGAGCTCTGTGCCCCACCCCAGTCATTCCACAGATATATAAACCCATTTTCCTATTTCCAACAGACCTCACTACCTCTGAGGATGCTTGCCATAGATGCAGGCGAAACGTCAGGAGAAATGCCTCTAGAACATGGCTCTATAGCCCGAAAAAACCTACAAGAACCTAGTGATTCCAGCCATGAAAGCCTTCGACAATACATTCCCCAGAAATGGCTTCCCTCCCTGAGGATGAGAGAATATAACCCAGGCATGGGCCAACTTCGGCCTGCCCTCCAGGTGTTTTGTGTCCAATTCTGGGACACAAAACACAATATTCCTCCTGGAATATTGTGTCCAATTCTGGGCACCACAATTCAAGAGAGATATTGACAAGCTTTGTATTTCGTAACAGACTTTGTATTTCTAGGTGCAAAGATTACTGCAGATGCAGACTGTGGCCAGGAAATCAGGAGACGCTTACTTCTTGGGAGGAGAGCAATGTCCAATCTTGATAAAATAGTAAAGAGTAGGAAAAGAGTAGGAAAAGTGTTCCTGCCATACATCAAGGGAACCACTGACCGCATAGGGAAGCTGATGAGGAAACACAACATACAAACAATCTACAAACCCACCAAGAAAATCCAACAAATGCTACGTTCAGCCAAGGACAAGAGGGATCCTCTCACCTCTGCAGGAGTCTATCGTGTACCATACAGCTGTGGACAAGTCTACATAGGGACCACCAAACGCAGCATTGCCCAAACACGAATCAAGGAACATGAAAGGCACTGCAGACTACTCCAACCAGAGAAATCAGCCATAGCAGAGCACCTGATGAACCAGCCTGGACACAGAATATTATTTGAGAACACAGAAATGCTGGACCACTCCAACAACCACCATGTCAGACTACACAGAGAAGCCATTGAAATCCACAAGCCTGTGGACAATTTCAACAGAAAGGAGGAGACCATGAAAATGAACAAAATCTGGCTACCAGTATTAAAAAAAAACTCTAAAATTACAACAGCAAAACAGCAGAGAGGAAACAACCAGGCACATCTTAACACCTCTCAACAAAAGGTTTTCCCAGGCTCAGGCAGGCCTTCAAATGCTAATGAAGGTGATCAGCTCAAACATTCACACCTAGCTCTAGCAGAGAAGAGCTCTTTGCCCCACCCCAGCCATTCCACAGATATATAAATCCATTGTCCTAATTCCAACAGACCTCACTACCTCTGAGGATGCTTGCCACAGATGCAGGCGAAACATCAGGAGAAATGCCTCTAGAACATGGCCCTATAGCCCGAAAAAACCCACAAGAACCTAAAGAGTAGAGACATCACACTGGCAACCAAGATCCATTGCCTAGTCAAAGCCATGGTATTCCCTGTAGCTCTCACATCCCTCTCTTCGGATGTGAGAGCTGGACCTTAGGGAAGGCTGAGCAAAGGAAGATAGATGCTTTTGAGCTGTGGTGTTGGAGGAAAGTTCTGAGAGTGCCTTGGACTGCGAGAAGACCCAACCAGTCCATCCTCCAGGAAATAAAGCCCGGCTGCTCACTGGAGGGAAGGATACTAGAGACAAAGTTGAAGTACTTTGGCCACATCATGAGGAGACAGCAAAGCCTAGAGAAGACAATTATGCTGGGGAAAGTGGAAGGCAAAAGGAAGAGGGGCTGACCAAGGGCAAGATGGATGGATGGCATCCTTTAAGTGACTGGACTGACCTTGAAGGAGCTGGGGGTGGTGACGGCTGGCAGGGAGCTCTGGCGTGGGCTGGTCCATGAGGTCACGAAGAGTTGGAGACGACTGAACAACAACATTGACAAGCTGGAATGTGTCCAGAGGAGGGCAACTAAAATGATCAAGGGTCTGGAGAACAAGCCCTATGAGGAGCGGCTTAAGGAGCTGGGCATGTTTAGCCTGAAGAAGAGAAGGCTGAGAGGAGATATGAAAGCCATGCATAAATATGTGAGAGGAAGCCACAGGGAGGAGGGAGCAAGCTTATTTTCTGCTTCCTGGAGACTAGGACGCGAAACAATGGCTTCAAACTACAAGAGAGGAGATTCCATCTGAACATGAGGAAGAACTTCCTGACTGTGAGAACCGTTCAGCAGTGGAACTCTCTGCCCCGGAGTGTGGTGGAGGCTCCTTCTTTGGAAGCTTTTAAACAGAGGCTGGATGGCCATCTGTCAGGGATGATTTGAATGCAATATTCCTGCTTCTTGGCCCATGAGGTCTCTTCCAACTCTTTCATTCTATGATTCTATGTTTTGGACTTCCAACTCCTACAATTCCTAACAGCCTCAGCCACTTAAGCAGCCCATTTCCGGCAGTCAAGCCTAGCTAGAGTTGTTTCTTCATGGCAACAGGGAGTCCCCAGAAATTGCTTCCCTCCCTGAGGATGAGAGCATATAACCCAGGCATGGGCCAACTTTGGCCTGTCCCCTCTGGAAAGGAAAAATGTATTGAAACCAAAGCAATGTAAAGTAAAGATAAATGTATTACAAATAGTTGCTAACAATACAATAAAGAAAAATAAAAAAACTTCGGCCTGCCCTCCAGGTGTTTTGGACTCCCGGCATTCCTAATAGCCTCAGGCCCTTTCTTTTCTTCCCTCAGTCACTTAAGCGGCCTATTTCTGACAGCCGAGCCTTGCTAGAGTGGTTTCTCCATGGCAACAGGGATCCCCCAGAAATGGCTTTCCTCCCTGAGGATGAGGGAATATACCCCAGGTATGAGCCACCTAGGGAAGGCTGAGCGAAGGAAGATCGATGCTTTTGAACTGTGGTGTTGGAGGAAAGTGCTGAGAGTGCCTTGGACCGCGAGAAGATCCAACCAGTCCATCCTCCAGGAAATAAAGCCCGACTGCTCACTGGAGGGAAGGATAATAGAGGCCAAGATGAAGTACTTTGGCCACATCATGAGAAGAAAGGAAAGCTTAGAGAAGAGTATGATGCTGGGGGAAATGGAAGGAAAAAGGAAGAGGGGCCGACCAAGGGCATGATGTATGGATGGCATCCTTGAAGTGACAGGCTTGACCTTGAAGGAGCTGGGGATGGTGACGACCGACAGGGAGCTCAGGCGTGGACTGGTCCATGAAGTCTCAAAGAGTCGGAAACGACTGAACGAATGAACAACAACGAGCCAACTTTAGGTCGCCCTCCAGGTGTTTTGGACTTCAACTCTCGCCATTTCTAACAGCCTCAGGCCCTTTCCTTTCCCCCCTCAGCTGCTTAAGTCCAAAGCACCTGGAGGGCCAAAGTTTGCCCATGCCTGTACTAAGCTGTATATAAAAATGAGTCTCTTTTATGGAGGGAAAAAGCGGCCTATTTCCAGCAGTCAAGCCTAGCTAGAGTTGTTTCTTTATGGCAACAGGGATTCCCCAGAAATGGCTTCCCTCCCTGAGGATGAGAGAATATAACCCAGGCATGGGCCAACTTCGGCCTGCCCTCCAGGTGTTTTGGACTTCAACTCTTACAATTCCTAACAGCCTCAGGCACTTTCTTTTCTTCCCTCAGCCCCGTTAGTGGCCAATTTCCAACAGCCGAGCCTAACTATAGTGGTTTCTCCATGGCAACAGGGATCTCCCAGAAATGGCTTCCCTCCCTGAGGCTGAGAGAGTACAACCCAGGCATGAGCCAATTTTGGCTCACCCTCCAGGTGTTTTGGACTTCAATTCCTACCATTCCTAACAGCCTCAGGCCCTTTCCTTTTCCCCTAAACATCATGGCACCCCTGCCACTGGGCCCTTCCTTCCCTTCTTCCCTAATTGCAGGAACTGCAGGCCACAACAAGGAGAGGAATCAAACATAGACACCTGACATTTTATGTTCTTCTTTTAGTACATCATCTGAGGAACGTGGAAGGGTATCGCTAAAGGACAATACCAGACAAAATATGAGTATATATAGATACTATACAGATACTAGTCGTTCCCTGCCACGCTTTGCTGTGGCCCAGTCTGGTGATCTAGACAATAAATAGGTACAATACACATACATTCTGTGTGTGTGTATATATTTATATCGATGTATATAGATATATACATACATACATGCATACATACACACCAGGTATGGGCAAACTTCGACCCTCCTGGTATTTTGGACTTCAACTTCCACCATTCCTACAGGCTCAGGCCCTTCCTTTTCCCCCTCAGCCGCTGGAGGGCGGGCTGAAGTTAGCCCATACCTGGTATAACTGCCGTGAGTCAAAATGGGGAAACATTTTAATTGCCTTTAACTGGAAACCCACTTTTAAAAACCTCAAAGAGGCACAACAAGTGCAAGCAGCAGTTTTAATTAAATAAAAGCACACATTAAAAAAATAAAGATCAAGGGCATTTCCGTGGCTTTTTAAAAAGAAACAAATCAACACAACGAACTCAAAGAGAAAGTGACGAATTGAGCTGTGTGAGCTTCAGCAGCTGAGGCTCTTCCTGAGGTTTCTTTTCTCATTCAAGGTCAGAGGCCCCAAGCAAGGCTTAAGGCAGGGCTTCAGGAGCCAGTCCCTCCCAGGCAGCTCTTCAGGGGCCTTGGCCACTTTCCCAAAGAGAATAGCATCAAGGGCTAAAAGCTCTGAGAGCCCAGGTGCTGGCCATCTGGGAGGAAGAGGAGCCCAAGGGCAGGCTGGTGCTTCCTTGTGTTTTAAGGGCTCCCAAGAAAAAGCGATCAAGCTCGGGGCCTGGTTGACCAGCCCAGAGCTGAGTCTCTTGTCATCTCAGGAGAAGCTCCTGGACAAAGGTCCTGTGGTGGCCCTTCTGCCTGGATAAAGGGAAGTTGAGCCACAGAGAGGAGGCTGGGAGCTCCTAACAAGAAAGCTGGGAGTGTCACGTCGCAGTGTACATCTCGTCCTGGTCGTTCTGGCAGATCTGGTAGCGGCAGAACAGCTTGCGGTACCAGGACCAGGACTCTTGCTGCTTCTCTCCTGGCGGAAGAAGGAAGACCAGGCTGGTGGCCACCAACATGTGCCACAGACTGTGTGTGTAGTAGTAGTTCTCCGTGGTCTCTGTCAGGGCATACACTGACCCACCCACAATGGCCAGGCTGACCCCAGGAATGAGGAAGAAGGCCCACCGCCTCCAGGAGGGCGGGTAGCAGTGGCGCCGGTTCACACAGCGAAAGACCTGTCACAGGAAGAAGAGGAGATGGTAGTGGGGGCCATGGAGCCGTGAGCAGATAAGCCAGTGCCAGAGGTTCTCCCTGCACCCCCTGCTCCCGGTACTCAGCAGACCTCTTCTTGCAGTTTTGTCTGGCCAAAGGGAGCACTTCAAGGAAACAAGAACTGGCTGCTAGTCAGGAAGCAGGTCTAGCATAGGTCTAGCATAGAGCCGGTCTAGCATAGAGCAGGTCTAGCATAGAGCCGAGATCACTTACCCATGCACTTGTCATGATGGTAAGGGCAACAAGGCTGGGCCCCATCATGTTCCAGACCCCTCTGCGGTCCAGGTTCAGAGACATGGCAATAAAGAGGGTCCCCAGCACACAGAGGACCTGAAATGGCAAGGCAACACAAGGAGTCATTCCCACACAAAGGCTGAAGACTCAGCCAAAAATGAGGAGAGGCCAGCCCTTCTGCACCTGTTCCAAGATCCTGATTACAGCACGTGCCCCCCACCCACCGCCTTGATGCCATCCCTGCAGACGTACATATTTCAGTGTCGTTTTGATCCGGGCCATGCAGAGAATGGTCACCCATAAAGAGACGACAGAGCCCAGGAAGTCACAGTACTGCAGTGTGTCGTAATCCATGATGCAGAAGACCACGACGCCAGGTTGGTCACAGGCATGGTAGAACTGCCCCCGCGGAAGTGAGAAGAAAAAGGAATGGTCAGAAGGCAAAGCCACATACTGGGACCCAAGCCAGCAGGCTCCCCACCCAGCCTGCTCCCACCCAAAGCCCTTCTCCCACCCAAAGGCGGAAGCCAGGACTTACTGTGGAGAAGAACATGGTGAAGGTGTAGACAGAGGCTTCCACCAAGTAGTAGCGACGCACGGCCACCACAATGGCTGGCAAGAAGAAGAGGTTGCTGAGCGTCAGCAGGAGGATGGCCAGCGTCTGGGCCCCAAGGCTCAGGGCTTTGGTGGCATCGGTGCAGCCCCAGCCGCCCCAACCTGCCAATACGAAGGGGGGGGGGGGAGGGAGAGGAGGAGGGACAATGTCAGTCAGGAGTGCCAATGCGACAGCCACCTAGGTCAAGGCAGTGGAGTCAAAGGGGCAGGAAGGGTGCTCACCAGCTTTGCAATTGCAGCCGGCATAGAGGTAGCTATGGCGCCTCAAGAGGCTGCAATCACCATACATCCCACAGTCATCGAAGCAGGGACTGAGGTAGGCGAGGACAGCAAGCTGGGCCTTGGCCTGGAGGCATTCCCTGCAATGAGAGGGTATGAAGGGGAGTGAGGGAGAGCTTATTGGTGGCCTGGCCTTGGCAGGGATGAAGAGCAAGAGGACAGGGACAGACTGGGATGAAGAGCAGGAGGACCCCTTCCTCAGGAAGGCAAAGACAATGCCCTATGGCAGAGGCTGAACCCAAGGTTTGGGGTATCTGCCAGTAGAGGTCAAGACTCACCCTGGCGATTCAGGGCAGATGAGCTGGAGGGAAATGAACCAGTTGTCAGACTCTGGGTAAGGAACTGCGAGGGAGGCCTCTAGAGAGGAGGCACTGACCTTCAGCCCATAGCCTTGGAAGAATGCTGTGGGGAGAGAGAGATAGACAGGCAGCCATGGGCCTCTTGATGCCTCCCTCCTAGCCCCCCCCCCCCCCCAGGGATGGTCCAGCGCATAGGGACCCAGGCAGAAGGGTGCAGATCTGCCCCTCACTCACCTGTCACACAGTCTTCTGTTGTGTTTGGCGACAGGACCGGGGAGGCAGCACTCAGGCAGGCCCGGACAGTGGCGTTCCTGATGCCCAGGGAAGTCTGCAAGGAAAAAAAGCAGCCAGGCTTGGAATGCCCCCCCCCCTCCCAAATACGCACTCAGGCAGAGTGGCCCTCACAGGACATGTCAGATCAGGGTCCCTGCTCACCTTGTTCAGCAGCAGGTTCAGCACCAGGGTCCCCCCACTGTCTGCAGCAGAATCGAGATTCAGGAGGAGAAGGCTGGGCAGCTGGGCCTGGACGGGAATGTTGCCATCTCCCAGGACCCGGAAGCGCACCGAGACTACATCCAGGTCCTCCCGGATGACAGCGTGGTCCCGCAGGCAGGAGCCAAGTGGGTCGAGGACCCCTGTATTGGCCGGCAATGTGGCATTGCTGGGGCTGCCTCCGGGCTGAGAGACCTCCTGGCTCCGGTTCAGGCTCTGGAAGAAGCTCAGGAAGGAGCTGGTCCCCCCTGGCTGGCAGGCTGCAAGGGAAGGGTGACCACGACCCCAGGGGTTAGCACATGCCCAGAAGGAGGGCCGGCAAGAGCAAGACTCCGCTCCTTTGGCCAGCCCCCTCCCACTCACCTGTGAAGGAGGCAGTCACCTCAAGAGAGATGTTGGCCCCGGGGCCAATGAGGCTGTCCACCTTGACACGCAGCCACTTCTCCCAGGGGGGCGAGGCGAGGAGGAGGGTGCAGGCCCCCGTGCAGTTAAACTCCTTCCAGCTGATGGACCCAGACAGCACTACCGAGCCCAGCACCACCCGTACGGCACAAGGGGCAGAGGAACCGGTTACAGTGCAGGCCCCTAGCTTCAAGTGCAGTGTGGCACTGTATGCAGGGACAAAGACCCTGGGAAAGAGCACAAGGGGACAGCTGAAGACAGGCACCAGGCTCCCAGGTAGTGCCGGACTGACCCTTGTGCTGAGGGATGCTTAAGCACATGGTCCCATTGGCCGGATGGGGGGAGGGGGGCATCTTCCTGCCTGATTCCTTTTTATGATGGATATTGCTTCTGTGGTGCAATTCTAAATCTGAAGGCATTCTGTTTTGGAGCGATTCCAGACATAATGATAGAATTGATGGGAGCGTGCCACAAAAGGCACACTGGCTGGCCTCCTTCAGGGCCCAAGAGAGAGGCTTCATAACTTTATTAGCACAGGGTCTTAAATCTGATACTGCTCCTACCCCCACTCCTTGAAACCCACACAGTACTTTTGGGCCTTTCCTCTGACTTACTTGGCATGGAGAGGTCGGTTTGCCCAAATGGTTCGGCGCAGAGAGACATTGGGCTGCAGGACGGGCATGTCCACCTTACGCAGCACAAACATGTCAGGCTGGAAGATGTAGGAGCACGGAGTGGAGACACCCTGCGAAGGAGAGGGGTCGGGGAGGGAGAGTTAGAGCCACCTCAGGGGTCCAAACACAAGATCTGGGTTGAGGAACAAGATCCCCAGCTCTCACCTGCACATGAATCTTCCCGGTGGGCTCCGGCAGGTGGGCAGCGAGGAACCAGTAGCCTGCGGCAGGATTGGTGAGGTTGAGGAAGGTGCTGTTCTGCCGGGAAGCAGAGAGGCTCAGGCTCAGACGGTGGGCCAGACGCACGCTCACATTGGCGGGGAACTGGGTATCCAGCGGGTTGATGACTGGTGGGGCTCCAAAGCGGACGTAGCTGCAAGGGGAGAGCGGGCAAGTGAGGTCAAGGACTATGGCGGCCGCTGCTGGGAGGGCCAAGGACCCTCCCCTGGTGGCGCAGGACCCACAAAAAGGATGCATAGGGGAGGGGGGTGTGTTCTACGTACATAGAGACCTCCAAATCGCTGCACGGGTGGCCCTTCCCGCGGGAGACCTGCAGCAACCACCGTAACAGCAGGGCGTCCTCCGGGACATGGAAGCGGAAGAGCTTGGCGTTGCCGTACCAGCTGTAAGGCATGAGCGACTGGGAAGCCTGGGCGAAGTACTCTGAGACCAGGCCCTGGTCTGCAGCAGAAGAGGAAGAGAAAGCAGAGAAGGAGGAAAGGGGAGGAAGGCGTCATGGCGCTGCAGGGCTGGTCCCAGTCCACTGGGCCCTTCATCTTTTTGTGCATTTTAACTGAATTGTTAAAGATACAATTGACATTTAATTCTGTTTCAATGTTTGTATATTGGTCAGTTTAACATTGTATCGAAATGCTTTTAACATCAAATGTTTTAATGTCTTCTGCAGAGAGAGAAAAAGTGTGGCATAAAGTAAAGGTAAAGGTTTTCCCCTGACATGAAGTCCAGGCGTATCCGACCCTGGGGTGTGGTGCTCACCTCCATTTCTAAGCCAAAGAGCCGGCTCCAAGGTGATGTGGCCAGCATGGCTGCATGGAGCGCCATTACTTTCCCACCAGAGGCACTCCAAGTGGCCAGCTACTGGTCAAAGGACATTTAATCAACTACCAAGCTTGCAAACTTGCAAACTGTTTGTTTGTTAAAAAATGCAATACAACTGTTTGGTTTGCTCCTGACACGATAAATAAATAAATAAATCACATTTACATGTTTTTGAACTGCTAGGTTGGCAGAAGCTGGGGCTAACAGTAGGAGCTCACCCTGCTCCCCAGATTCAAATCTCCAACCGTTCAGCAGCTTAGTGGTTTAACCTACTGCACCACCAGAGGTATATACATATCATAATAATCCAGCTTTATAACAATGGCATGAGATGAGCATCCAAGGCCACATTTTAATAGTAATGAAATGCCTAGTGGAGAGAAAAAAATGGGGTATAAATAAACATTATTATTATTATTATTATTATTATTCCTACCCTCCCCTTTCTCTTTCTCAGGCCTAGCTCCAAAGTCCCCCTTGAGCTCTCCTTATGGTCTTGGAGGGCAGGCCGAAGAGGCTCCACTCCCAGGCTGAGCTCAAGGCCCTGAGAGGCAGGAAGGAAAGGGAAGAAAGAGGAAGGAAAGAAAATAAAAGAAGGAAGGGGAATGAAGGACAATCCAGGGAAGTCATAGTAAAGTCTAGTCGTGTCCAACTCTGGTGGTGGTGCTGATCTTCATTTCTAAGGCGAAGAGCCTGTATTGTCCGTAGATGCCTCCAAGGTCACGTGGCTTGCATGACTGCATGGAGTGCTATTACCTTCCCACAGAAGAAGTTCCTATTGATCTACTCACATTTGCATGTTTTCAAACTGCTAGGTTGGCAGAAGCTGGGGCTAACAGTAGGAGCTCACCCCACTCCCCGGATTCGAACCACAGACCTTTCAGTCAGCAAATTCAGCCACTCAGTGATTTAACCCACTGCACCACCACGGGGGGGGGGGGGGGCTAGGGAAGTCATGCTCCCCCTCTCTTCTGCCTTGCTCAGACCACACCTGGAATCCCACTGTGTCCCATTCTGGGCACTGCAGTTGAAGGGAGATGATGACTCTAAGTTGGAATGTTTCCAGAGAAGGGCGACCAAAATGAGCAAGGGTCTGGAAAACAAGCCCTATGAGTAGCAGTTTAAAGAGCTGGGCATGTTTAGCCAGCAAAAGAGAAGGCTGAGAGGAGACACAATGAGGACCATGTATACATATGTGAGGGAAATTCATAGGGAGGAGCAGGCTCATTTTCTGCTGCCATGGAGACTAGGACACAATGGAACTGGCTTCAAATTACAGGAAAGGAAGGAGATTTCCCCTGAACAAAAGGGTGAACTGTGACAAAGCTGTTCAGCAGTGGAAGTCTCTGCCCTGGACTGTAGTGTAGGCTGCATGGCCATCTGTCAGGGATGCTTTGAATGCAACCTTCCTGCTTCTTGGCAGAAGGGGGTTGGACTGGATGGCCAACGAGGTCTCTTTCACCTCTAAGATTCTATTATTCTTAGGAAGGAAGAGAAATGAAGGAAGGGGAAAGAAGGAAGAAGGATAGAAGAGAAATGAAGGAAGAGGAAAAAAGTAAGGGAAGAAGAGAAGGGAAGGGGGAAGAAGGAGAAATGAAGGGAAGGAAGAAAGGAAAGAAGGAAAGGGAAGGAAGAGAAATGAAGGGGAAGGAAGAAAGGAAAGTAGGAAGGGGAGGAAGGAGGAAGGAAGAGGAAGAAAGGAAGAAGGAAGAAAGGGAAGAAGGAAGGGAAGGAAGAGAAATGAAGGAAGAGGAAAGAAGGAAGGAAGAGAAATGAAGGAGAGGGAAGGAAGGAAGGAAAGAAGGAAGTGAAGGAAGAAGGATAGATGAGAAATGAAGGAAGAGGGGAAAGGTTGGGAAAGAAGAGAAGGAAAGGGGAAGAAAGGAAGGGGAAAGAAGGAAGAAATAATGGGAAGGGAAGAAAGAGAAATGAAAGGGAAGGAAGAAAGGAAGGGAAGGAAGGAAAGAAGGAAAGGGAAGGAAGAGAAATGAAGGAAAGGAGAAGAAAGGAAGCGAAGAAGGAAAAAGGAAAGAAGGAAGGGAAGAAAGAGAAATGAAGGAAGAGGAAAGAAGGAAGAGAAATAAAGGAAGGGGAAGAATGGAAGGGAAAAAGGAAGAAAGCAAAGAAGGGAAGATAAGTAAGAGAAATAAAGGAAGAGGAAAAAGGAAGGAAGAGAAATGAAGGAAGGAAAGAAGGAAAGGGAATGAAGAGAAATGAAGGGGAAGGAAGAAAGGAAAGTAGGAAGGGAAGGAAGGAGGAAGGAAGAGAAAGGAAGAAAAGAGGAAGAAAGGAAGGGAAAAAGGAAGAAAGGAAAGAAGGAAGGGAAGGAAGAGAAATGAAGGAAGAGGAAAGGAAGAAGGAAGAGAAATGAAGGAAAGGGAAGGAAGTGAAGGAAAGAAGGAAGTGAAGGAAGAAGGATAGAAGAAAAATGAAGGAAGAGGAAAAAAGTAAGGAAAGAAGAGAAGGAAAAGGGAAGGAAGGAGAAAGAAGGAAGAAATGAAGGGAAGGGAAGAAGGAATTAAGGAAAGAAGGAAGGGGAAGGAAGAGAAACGAGGAAAGAGGAAGAAAGGAAGGGAAGAAGGAAGAAAGGAAAGAAGGAAAGGGAAGGAAGAGAAACAAAGGAAAGGGGAAGAAAGGAAGAGAAGAAGGAAGAGAAATGAAGGAAGAGGAAAGACGGAAGAGAAATAAAGGGGGCGGAAGAAAGGGAAGGAAGGAAGAGAGGAAAGAAGGAAGAGAAATGAAGGAAAAGAAGGAAGGAAGAGAAAGGAAGGGGAAGAATGGAAGGGAAGAAGGAAGAAAGGAAAGAAGGAAGGGAAGGAAGAGAAATGAAGGAAGAGAAATGAAGGAAGAGGAAAGAAGGAAGAGAAAGGAAGGGTGAAGAATGGAAGGGAAGAAGGAAGAAAGGAAAGAAGTGGAGGAAGGAAGAGAAAGGAAGGAAGGGAAGAAGGGAAGGGAAGAAAGAAGGCAGGCAGGTAGGAGTCGCAGGGATCCCCCCCCCCCGGGTCAAAAATTAGACCTGGCACCTGCCCGAAGGTGAGGAAGGTGAGGTGGCCTTGTTGGAGGGGAAGTCAAGGAAGGAAGGTCCGGCAGAACCGGCCAAACAAGAGGGCAGCGAGGTGCCTCCCTCTGCCCCCCCGCCCTCACCCTCACCCTCGGCTCCGTTGCTTCCGCCTCGGCTCCGCTTCTGCCCTTGCTCCTCGGTAGCGGGCGCTGTGGCGGAGAGGAGGAGGAGGAGGAAGACGAGCGGGAGGGAGGGGGCGAGGGGCTCCATGCTGAGTCCTCCGCCGGCCGGCAGACCTTGTCAATGCCTGCCCTGCTTCCTCCTCCTCTGGCCTCCCCCCTCCTCTCTCTCCCTGCCGGGCAGTGACGTCACGGGGTTGCCCCAAGGGCAGTTGGCGGTTTGCAGGGCGGGGCGGGGGCCTCCCTCCTCCTCCTCCCCCCTCCCTCCCCGTCCTGCCTCGCGGGGCTGTTGTTGGGCACCAGTAGAGACCCTGCGGGACATGCCCTATTCCAGAAGGTTCTGGCCGCGGCGAGGAAAGGGCCATGGCGGGTTCGGGGAGCGGGGCCAAGCCCCGGTGAGTGCCCCCCACCCTAAACATATCAGACACAGACACACACAGCGCCACCCCCGAAGGCATGGCATTTAAAGGCGCCAGGCACGCAGCACAGCGCCTCTAGTGGCCAGGCCTCGCCAGCACAGCCGCGCCTCCAGCTGCCAGCCAGGACCAGGCATAGGCCAACTTCGGGCATCCGGGTATTTTGGACTTCCACTCCCAGGAGTAATAATAATAATAATAATAATAATAATAATAATAATAATAATAATAATAATAATAATAATAATATACAATAAAATACAGAATGCACATCAGAAAATAATTACAGTAATAATAATAATAATAATAATAATAATAATTGTAATCTTTATTTATACCCAGCCACCATCTCCCCAATGGGGACTCGGGGCAGCTAACATGAAGACAAGCCCAAAAAAGTACAATACAGCACAATAAAATACAGAACGCACATCAGAAAATAATTACAGTAATAATAATAATAATAATAATAATAATTGTAATCTTTATTTATACCTAGCCACCCGGCTAACATGAGGCCAAGCCCCAAAATAGTACAATACAGCACAATAAAATACAGAATGCACATCAGAAAATAATTACAGTAATAATAATAATAATAATAATAATAATTGTAATCTTTATTTATACCCAGCCACTCGGCTAACATGAGGCCAAGCCCCAAAATAGTACAATACAGCACAATAAAATACAGAATGCACATCAGAAAATAATTACAGTAATAATAATAATAATAATAATAATAATTGTAATCTTTATTTATACCCAGCCACTCGGCTAACATGAGGCCAAGCCCCAAAATAGTACAATACAGCACAATAAAATACAGAATGCACATCAGAAAATAATTACAGTAATAATAATAATAATAATAATAATAATTGTAATCTTTATTTATACCCAGCCACCCGGCTAACATGAGGCCAAGCCCCAAAATAGTACAATACAGCACAATAAAATACAGAATGCACATCAGAAAATAATTACAGTAATAATAATAATAATAATAATAATAATTGTAATCTTTATTTATACCCAGCCACTCGGCTAACATGAGGCCAAGCCCCAAAATAGTACAATACAGCACAATAAAATACAGAATGCACATCAGAAAATAATTACAGTAATAATAATAATAATAATAATAATAATTGTAATCTTTATTTATACCCAGCCACTCGGCTAACATGAGGCCAAGCCCCAAAATAGTACAATACAGCACAATAAAATACAGAATGCACATCAGAAAATAATTACAGTAATAATAATAATAATAATAATAATAATTGTAATCTTTATTTATACCCAGCCACTCGGCTAACATGAGGCCAAGCCCCAAAATAGTACAATACAGCACAATAAAATACAGAATGCACATCAGAAAATAATTACAGTAATAATAATAATTGTAATCTTTATTTATACCCAGCCACCTGGCTAACGTTATTTATTTATTTATTTATTTATTTACTTTATTTGTATACCGCAATTTCTCAGCCCGTAGGCGACTCAACGCAGTTAACAACAAGAGCAAGAATTCAATACAACATGCACTATTTAAAAACAATTAACACCGTAATATACTGAGTAATTACACATCAATAGACAACACGTTAACATCTCGTAACTAGAATCGTGATCCAACTCGTCATCCGTAATTCCGTTTTCCTATATTCGTTATATTCATAGCACTGTTTATCCAAATACCTGTTCAAACAGCCAGGTCTTCAGTCTTCTTCGAAACACCATTAACGAGGGGGCTGATCTAATGTCCATGGGAAGGGCGTTCCACAGCCGGGGTGCTACCACTTTGGCCAAGCCCCAAAATAGTACAATACAGCACAATAAAATACAAAACACACATCAGAAAATAATTACAGTAATAATAATAAAAATAATACACAGAGAAGCCATTGAAATCCACAAACATGTGGACAATTTCAACAGAAAGGAAGAAACCATGAAAATGAACAAAATCTGGCTACCAGTATTAAAAAATTCTAAAATTGCAACAGCAAAAACAGCAGAGAGAAAAACAGGCAGGGACATCTAATCACCTTTCAAGAAGAGTTTGCTCCAGGCACAGTCAGCCCATTGTATGCTAATCAAGGTGGTCAGTTGAAAGATTCACACCTAGCCCAACTTACAAAAGCCCTTTGTTTCACCCTGGTCATTCCACAGATATATAACCCCCCCTTTTTTCCCCAGTTCCAGCAGACCTCACCTCTGAGGATGCTTGCCATAGATGCAGGCGAAACGTCAGGAGAAATGCCTCTAGAACATGGCCATATAGCCCGAAAAAACCCACAAGAACTGAGTGATTCCAGCCATGAAAGCCTTCGACAATACAATAATAATAATAATAATAATAATTGTAATCTTTATTTATACCCAGCCACCCGGCTAACATGAGGCCAAGCCCCAAAATAGTACAATACAGCACAATAAAATACAGAATGCACATCAGAAAATAATTACAGTAATAATAATAATAATAATTGTAATCTTTATTTATACCCAGCCACCCGGCTAACATGAGGCCAAGCCCCAAAATAGTACAATACAGCACAATAAAATACAGAATGCACATCAGAAAATAATTACAGTAATAATAATAATAATAATTGTAATCATTATTTATCCCCAGCCACCATCTCCCCAATGGTGACTCAGGGCGGCTAACATGAAGACAAGCCCCCCAAAAAATACAACACAATAAAATACAGAATGCACATCAGAAAATAATTACTGCAATAATAATAATAATAATTGTAATATTTATTTATACCCAGCCACCATCTCCCCAATGGGGACTCAAAGCGGCTAACATGAAGACAAGCCCAAGAAAGTACAATACAGCGCAATAAAATACAGAATGGAAGAGACCATGAAAGGAAGACACCATGAAAATGAACAAAATCTGGCTACCAGTATTAAAAAATCTCTAAAATTACAACAGCAAAACAGCAGAGAGGAAACAACCAGGCACATCTTATCACCTCTCAACATAAGATTTTCCCAGGCTCAGCCAGGCCTTCAAATGCTAATGAAGGTGGTCAGTTGAAACATTCACACCTAGCTCCAGCAGAGAAGAGCTCCTTGCCCCACCCCAGCCATTCCACAGATATATAAACCCATTGTTCTAATTCCAACAGACCTCACTACCTCTGAGGATGCTTGCCATAGATGCAGGCGAAACGTCAGGAGAAATGCCTCTAGAACATGGCCATATAGCCCGAAAAAACCCACAAGAACCTAAAATACAGGATGCACATCAGAAAATAATTAGAGTCATTTTTAAAAAAATAAATAAAATAATTACAGTAGCAAAACAAAACAATAAAGCAAATTCACACAATATAAAATCCCAGCCATCTTACCGACGGTGAGGAATGGTGGGAGATGAAGTCCAAAACGGGGACTTGGGGTGGCTAACATGAGGCCAAGCCCCCCCCCCCCAAAAAATACAACACAATAAAATACAGAACGCATATCAGAAAATAATTACAGTCATTATTTTTTAAATAAAATAAAATAATTACAGTAGCAAAACAAAACAATAAAGCAAATTCACACAATATATAATCCCAGACATTTTACTGGCAGTGAGGAATGGTGGGAGATGAAGTCCAAAGCGCTCTGAGCAGGCATGGGCCGATTTGGACCCTCTAGGTGTTTTGGACTTCAATTCCCACAATTCTTCACTGCCTCAGGACCCGTCTTTTCCCCCCTCCGCTACTTAATAACAACAATGACAACAATAATAATAAAGGTAAAGGTTTCCCCTAACGTTAAGTCTATTTCTGTCAAACTCTGTGGGGTGGTGCTCATCTCCATTTCTAAGCCGAAGAGCCAGCGTTGTCCATAGGCACCTTCGCTGTCATGTGGCCAGCATTATTGCACAGAGTGCTTTTACCTTCCTGCTGAAGCTGTACCTATTGATCTACTCACATTTGAATGTTTCCAAACTGTTAGGTTGGCAGAAGCTGGGGCTAACAGCAGGAGCTCACCCTGCTCCTCGGATTCAAACTGCCAACCTTTCAGTCAGCAAGTTCAGCAGCCATCAGTTTTCCCTTAGTTTAGTTGACAATAGCTAGTCAAAAAAAGACTGGGAACCACTGGTGTAGACTCATATAATACAGTTCAATGCAGTTAAGACTGTGCTACATGAGTCTAAGTAAAGGTAAAGGTTTCCCCTGACATTAAGTCTAGTCATGTCCGACTCTGGGGGGTGGTGCTCATCTCATTTCTAAGCCAAAGAGCTGGCGATGTCCATAGACGCCACCAAGGTCATGTGGCCAGCATGACTGCATGGAGTGCTGTTACCTTCCTACTGAAGCTCTACCTATTGATCTACTCACATTTGAATGTTTTCAAACTGCTAGGTTGGCAGAAGCTGAGGCTAACAGAGGAAGCTCATGCTGCTCCCCGAATTCAAACCTGCAACCATAATAATGATAATAATAATAACAACAACAACTTTATATATATTCTGTCCTATCACCCCCAAGGGACTCTGGGCGGATTCCAGTTACAAAAAGGTAAACATTCAATGCCTGAACATAACAACAAATTTGTTGTTATTGTTTATTCATTCAGTCCTTTCCAAGTCTTCATAACCTTACGGACCAGCCCATGCCAGAGCTCCCTGTAGTCTAATAGACTCACAATAAAAAATAAACTCCACAGCATATAAAAACAAATTATAACTTAGCAAATTGGAATAAAATTTAAACAACCTGTTTCATCAGACGTAACATAAACAGAAGTGTCAATTTCCCAGAGTCAACAGAGTTCCATGGCCTTAAGCAGCTGAGGGGGAAAAGGAAGGGGACTGAGGGTGTTAGGAATGGTGGGAGTTGAAGTCCAAAACACCTGGAGGGCCCAAGTTGGCCCAGGCCTGCTCTGGGGCATCTTCCTCTCTGCTGTTGTGCAATTAGCAAACCATATGCAAATGCAATAGGTTAGAACACAATTGCACAGCGGTAGGAAGATGGATGTTACTGAGGTAGTGCAGTTATAAATGTGAAGGTGTTTTGTTTTGGAGCGATTCCAGGCACCAGGATAGAGTTGCAGGCAGTGTAGGCCTACCTGGCTGCTTTCCTTCAGGGCCCAGGTGAGGGGCCTCATGACTAGCACAGGGCCCTCAACCCAGCACTGCTTCTAGGTGAGGCTATGCTGCCTCCCAATGGCCAGGGCCACCTGCTTTTGCTCAGGTCCTTCTCCACAGGCCTGATGGGCAGTTTGTCCCCTCCCTAGGACTCCTCCATCAGACCCCAAGGCAGGGAAGATGACCGACTTGGACCGGCGGAACATCCGAGAGGTCTGGACTGCAGCCTATGAGAATCCGGAGGAGAATGGACGGCTGGTCATCATCAGGCAAGAAGGGTTCTCCGTTGCCAATGGTACTGACTAGGAAGATGCCTCCCCCCCCCCCCCCCATTTAACGTCTGCCCCATCTGCCACAGGTTCTTCACCGACTACCCCGTCAGCAAACAGTACTTCAAGACGATCCCCACAGAGGGGGACCTGGCGGGACATCCCCAGGTAGCCAACCACGGCCGAAGGATCATGGTGGCCTTCAGCCAGTTGATTGAGAACATGGAGAACTGGCAACAGGCCTGCGTCTTGCTGCAACGGCTGGTGGACAACCACAAGAACATCCACCAAGTGCCTTCTGGGATGTTCCAGGTATCCCCATAGCGAGACGGAAGGGGGGAGGGAGACTGGGTGGGGGCAGACCCCTCCCCGGACGCTAAACGTCCCCTTCTTTCCCTCTCTCCCTCCCCTCAGTTCCTGTTCCAGGCCATACTCTGCACCTTCGATGACCTCTTGGGGAGAAGCTTCACCCCAGAGAAGAGGATCTCTTGGGAGAAGTTCTTCCAAGTCCTCCAGGAGGAAGTGGAGGCAGCCTATTCCCGATAGAGAGCCCCCCCCCCCATTCCCTTGACGAAACATGGAAAAAGGGGCTCTCCCAAAAGGTACCCTCCCCATTATGTTTATATTGAATACTATGGCATGGTTGGAATAAAGTCCTTTGTTTTCACTCGCTGCCTGGCCTTGTGACTCTCCTGTGCCCCCTTATTTATTGGGTTTTTAAGGCAAAAAGACTTCAGTGTTGGGGCTTCTTCTGCCTCCCCCCCTTGTCCCCCCTTTCTCCCCCCCCCAAGCCCTGCAGCTCCTTGTCCATTGCCCCCTAAAGCAGTGGTTCTCAACCTGTGGGTCCCCAGATGTTAAAACATTTGGGGACCCACAGGTTGAGAACCACTGCCTTCAACACCCTGAAATCCTAACAGCTGATAAACTGAGTGGGATTTCTGGGAGTTGAAGGCCAAAGCACCTAGGGACCCACAGGTTGAGAACCACTGCAAAGCAACCCTCCATTTCTCTAGCAAAGAATGCTGGTTTTGGAAGAAATCCATGTGTGAAATGGGGGTCCCCCCGCAAAACAGAGGACCCCACTCTCCTTCAAAAAAGATAGGCTCAGACAGCTTTAGGCAGGTGGCAGCAAAGGCCTTGTTTTTATTGCGGATGCTGGGGAGGGGAAATGCTAGTTGAAGAAGAAGAGGAGTCTCTGAAGAAGAGAGGGGGGGTGTCTTCGTCCTCCTTGGGCTGCTCATCTGTACTTCTCGCCCAGGATCTCGGCCATCAGGAAGAAGAACTTGTCACAAGCCCGATAGACCAAGCAGGTGTACTCTCCGCGCAGGTGAGTGGCCAGAACCACGTGGAAGCACTTGATCAGCAGCTACAGAAAGAGAGAAAGGGGGAGGCAGGGGTCAGTGGGAGAAGGGAACCCCTTCCTCAACCCGCCCCCCCCCCCCGGTCCTTCCCTCCCAGCGGGTCTTGCCTTGAAGTTGACAGGATCCACACGCAGGTTGTAGGCGTGGAGGTCGCTGAGGTCGGACAGGGTGCCGCGGACATTGTCCAGGTGGTGGAGTGCCATGTCCAGGGCTTTGGCCACCTTCTGGCCATGCATTTGGATGTCCTTGGAACCCGGGCTCAGGTCAAAGTGTGGAAAGTAGGTCTTGGTTGATGGGTAACACATGAACATCCTGCACCAAAGGCAGAAGGGAGCCAGAAAGGAAAGGAAGAAAGCAAGGAAGAAAGAGGGAGGCTTTAGAGAGGGTTGGAAGAAGTGGGGGTCCTGGGCTCTTCTTAATCCCCCCCCCATGCTTCCCTTTCTCCCCATCCATTCACCTGTTGAGGGCTTCCCCGCCAATTTCGTCCAGGTGCCCGGACACCTTGCCCCAGGTGGCGGTCAGCACTTTGCGGTCTTCGGCAGTCAGCACCATCTTCTCTGGCTTCTCCTCTCAAGGATGACTGTCTTTCGGGATCGGTGGCAGCAGGGCTCGAAGCTGGGTCTCAAAGGGGCGGCTGCTTTTATAGTCCTCCTCTCCGGGGCGCACCCCTCTTATCTCACTCTGGGTCCGGAGCAGGGCAGGGGCACAGAGCCAAAGGGGGGAGGTCTGCTCCCTCCCTCCATGGCCCCTCCCTTCCTGCTATCTCCCCAAAGGCAAGGCACCAAAGGAGAGCCTTATCTGCACCCAGCTGGACAGGGAGGGGCTGCCTTCCCTCCCTCCCTCCAGGGCCTTGCTGGCCAAAGGTGGCAAAAGATGGGGATGCACTGAGGAGAATGTGATACAAGCAGGCATCCAAACTTCGGCCCTCCAGGTGTTTTGGACTTCCAACTCCCACAATTCCTGCACAAGCCAGTATAGGTGGTCCCAGTGTTGATCGGCACTCTGGGTACAGTGCCTAAAGACCTTGGCCTGCACTTAAAAACAATCGGTGCTGACAAAATTACCATCAGCCAGTTGCAAAAGGCCACCCTACTGGGATCTGCACGCATCATTCACCAATACATCACAAATCCTACACACTTGGGAAGTGTCAGACGTGTGATTGACTACAAAAGCCAGCATAGCGATCTTGTTTGCTGTGCACTAATCTTGTGTATCAAATAATAATTATAATAGTAGTAGTAATTATATAGAATTCAGCTTTGTTAGGAATTATGGGAGTTGAAGTCCAAAACACCTGGAGGGCTGAAGTTTGCTCATGCCTGGGCCAGAGGGAGAGCCAGCACTGCATTTGACCATATGTTTTAATTCTGTGTGTCTCCTTGTATGTGTTTTTATAGTGTTTTGTTTCTTGTACTAATAATGTTGTTCAAGAAGAGTCGGAAGTGACTAAATGAATAAACAACAACATTAATAATGGGTTGTTGTAGGTTTTTTCGGGCTATATGGCCATGGTCTAGAGGCATCATCTCCTGACGTTTCGCCTGCATCTATGGCAAGCATCCTCAGACTACCTCTGAGGATGCTTGCCATAGATGCAGGCGAAACGTCAGGAGAGAATGCCTCTAGACCATGGCCATATAGCCCGAAAAACCTACAACAACCCAGTGATTCCAGCCATGAAAGCCTTCGACAATACATTGAACATGAATAAGGTATCCTGCCTCAAGCTGCAGAGAGAGGTGGGCAATACATTCATGTTGCTGATATAATATTATGATGACTAAAGGTCACTGGAGAGGCAGGGGCCTTTAATGCAGGTCCTCCCTGACTTTCCCTGAAGACTTTAGCGCAGGCCTGGGCCAATTTGGACCTTCCAGTGTTTTGGACTCCAACTCCCACCATTCCTAACGGTCTCAGGCCATTTCCTTGAGAAGGGGGGGGGGGCATAAATAGAACAAATAAATAAATATGCTGTGTCCAAAGCTTGCTTATATGTGTGTGTGTGTGATTGGAGTCACACTTAAAAAGTCTGTGTTCTGACTTACACACAAACTCAACTTATGAACAAACCTACAGAACGCCTCCTGTCTGTCACTCTGGGATGAGATGTAATCTCTTGCACTTCCTTGTTTAGTTAGGCATTGAGGCCGCCCCAGTCAGCTTTCAATCATGAGTTGTGACTGACATTCTGTTACTACCTGTACACTCCACTTCTGTGTCTGGTGCAAGCTTTTTATATGATGTGATATTTTATCTAATTGATTGTTTGTATTTGATGTTCACCTGCAAGCAGCCCCAATTCACCTAAAGAATGGCGACTGTCTGTATTTATTTATTTATTTACGATATTTATATGCCGCCTTTTTCACCCCGAAGGGAATTCAGAGCGGCTTACAAGATATATATACATACAATATATTATATTATTAGCATAGTACAATATTAGTATTAAATACTACTATATTGTACTACATCGTTATACTGTAATATTATTAGTAATATTACGTGTAATATAAATATATAATTGGGTTGTTGTAGGTTTTTCCGGGCGATATGGCCATGTTCTAGAGGCATTCTCTCCTGACCTTTCGCCTGCATCTATGGCAAGCATCCTCAGAGGTAGTGAGGTCTGTTGGAACTAGAAACATGGGTTTATATATCTGTGGAAAGACCAGGGTGGGACAAAGGACTCTTGTCTGCTGGAGCTAGGGGTGAATGTTTCAACTGACCACCTTGATTAGCATTTGATAGCCTGGAAGTGCCTGGAGCAATCTTTTGTTGAGAGGTGATTAGATGTCCCTGATTGTTTTCCCTCTGTTGTTTTGCTGTTTTAATTTTAGAGTTTTTTAAATACTGGTAGCCAGATTTTGTTCATTTTCATGGTTTCCTCCTTTCTGTTGAAATTGTCCACATGCTTGTGTATTTCAATGGCTTCTCTGTGTAGTCTGACATGGTGGTTGTGCGAGTGGTCCAGCATTTCTGTGTTTTCAAATAATATGTTGTGTCCAGGTTGGTTCATCAGGTGCTCTGCTATGGCTGACTTCTTTGGTTGAAGTAGTCTGCAGTGCCTTTCATGTTCCTTGATTGGTGTTTGGGCAATGCTGCTGCGTTTGGGGGTCCCTATGTAGACTTGTCCACAGCTGCATGGTACACGGTAGACTCCTGCAGAGGTGAGAGGATCCCTCTTGTCCTTTGCTGAATGTAGCATTTGTTGGATTTTCTTGGTGGGTCTGTAGATAGTTTGTATGTAACCGCCTTGAGTCGCCGATAGGCTGAGAAAGGCGGTATACAAATACAGTAAACAAACAAACAAATGAATAAATATGTTGTGTTTCCTCATTATTATTATTATTATTATTATTATTACTAGCTGTCCCCTGCCACACGTTGCTGTGGCCCACATGGGGGTTCTGTGTGGGAGGTTTGGCCCAATTCTATCATTGGTGGGGTTCAGAATGCTCTGTGATTGTAGGTGAACTATAAATCCCAGAAACTTCAACTCCCAAATGTCAAGATTCTATTTTCCCCAAACTCCACCAGTGTTCACATTTGGGCATACTGAGTATTCGTGCCAAGTTTGGTCCAGATCCATCATTGTTTGAGTCCACAGTGATCTCTGGATGTAGGTAAACTACAACTCCAAAGGCAAAGGACACTGCCCACCAAACCCTTCCAGTATTTTCTGTTGGTCATGGGAGAACTGTGTGACAAGTTTGGTTCAATTCCTTCGTTGGTGGGGTTCAGAATACTGTTTGATTATAGGTGAACTATAAATCCCAGCAACTACAAATCCCAAATGTCAAGGTCTATTTCCTCCAAACTCCACCAGTGTTCACATTTGGGCATATGGAATATTCTTTTAGAGTTTGGTCCAGATCCATCATTGTTTGAGTCCACAGTGATCTCTGGATGTAGGTAAACTACAACTCCAAAGGCAAAGGACACTGCCCACCAAACCCTTCCAGTATTTTCTGTTGGTCATGGGAAAACTGTGTGCCAAGATTGGTTCAATTCCATCGTTTGTGGGGTTCAGAATACTGTTTGATTATAGGTGAACTATAAATCCCAGCAACTACAACTCCCAAACGACAAAATCATAATTTTTTGAGTGATGGTCACTCCTTGTGCTGTGTGATGTTTTGTTGCCAAATTTGGTGTGATTTCGTTCATTGGTTTTTTTGTTTTGAAGATACTCATTATGACCAGAGCATTTTTATATATATACATAGATTAACTTTATTTGTACCCCGCTAGCATCTCCCGAAGGACTCGATGGGGCTTACAAAGGCCAAGGCCTCAAAAACATAGCATAACAAATACACAACTAAAAGCAAATCAAAACAATTAAAGCAATATCAAAAACAACAGAGCAATAAAACAATACACCAAACACAATAAATCTGGGCCGGGCCAAATGTAATGGGCACGGATTAAAAGTGCTGATGTGACAGGTGGTATGTCGGATTTTAGGGTAGAATCATAGAATCAAAGAGTTGGAAGAGACCTCATGGGCCATCCAGTCCAACCCCCTGCCAAGAAACAGGAATATTGCATTCAAATCACCCCTGACAGATGGCCATCCAGCCCCTGTTTAAAAGCTTCCAAAGAAGGAGCCTCCACCACACTCCGGGGCAGAGAGTTCCACTGCTGAATGGCTCTCACAGTCAGGAAGTTCTTCCTCATGTTCAGATGGAATCTCCTCTCTTGTAGTTTGAAGCCATTGTTCCGCGTCCTAGTCTCCAGGGAAGCAGAAAACAAGCTTGCTCCCTCTTCCCTGTGGCTTCCTCTCACATATTTATACATGGCTATCATATCCCCTCTCAGCCTTCTCTTCTTCAGGCTAAACATGCCCAGCTCCTTAAGCCGCTCCTCATAGGGCTTGTTCTCCAGACCTTTTATCATTTTAGTCGCTCTCCTCTGGACACATTCCAGCTTGTCAATGTGTAAGTGCAGCGTGTGCTTCCCTATGTGGTTAGTGGTTCCCTTGATATATGGCAAGAACATTTTTCCTCTAAAATTAAAACAGCAAAACAGCGGAGGGAAAACAATCAGGGACATCTAATCACCTCTCAACAAAAGATTGCTCCAGGCACTTCCAGGCTATCAAATGCTAATCAAGGTGGTCAGTTGAAACATTCACCCCTAGCTCCAGCAGACAAGAGTCCTTTGTCCCACCCTGGTCTTTCCACAGATATATAAACCCATTTTCCTAGTTCCAACGGACCTCACAACCTCTGAGGATGCTTGCCATAGATGCAGGCAAAACGTCAGGAGAGAATGCCTCTAGAACATGGCCATATAGCCCGAAAAAAACTACAACAACCCAGTGATATTATAATATAATTATAATATCATATTATTATTAGTAGTAGTAGTATTATATTGCATTACATTATATTATATGTATATACAATATATTATATTAGCAACTTGGGCCTTGCAGGTGTTTTGGACTCCAACTCCCACCATTCCTAACAGCCTCAGGCCCCTTCCTTTTCCCCCTCAGCGCTTAAGCGGCTGAGGGGGAAAAGGAAAGGGCCTGAGGCTGTTAGGAATGGTGGGAGTTGGAGTCCAAAACACGTGCATGAGAAGTGGGTAGTGTTTACTCCCCCCCTTCCTGGATAAACTGCGCACGCGCGACTGCGGCTGAGGCCTTCAAAGGGGGCTCCGGGCGCATGCGCCGCGCAACCCCTCTAGTCTAGCCACCGCTGGCGGCGCTCTTGGGCTCTATGGTGGCGGCCGCGCGAGAGGAGGTGGAGGATGGGGGACGGCTCGAGCCCCATCAGCGTCATCCTGGTCAGCTCCGGCAGCCGCGGAAACAAGCTGCTCTTCCGCTTCCCGTTCCAGCGCGGGGCCGCCAACCCGGCCGCCCAGACCGGTGAGGGAGCAGCGAGCGCTCGGCGGAGGGAGCGGCCCAAGCGGGACGGGCGGAAGTAGGGCACGCCCCGGAAGGAAGGCTATGGCGGCGTTGCCAGGGCGACCGGGCGGGGAGGTGGGAGGGGGGCGCGCTCCCTCTTCGCCTCAGGGAGGGGACGCTTTCGCCTTTGGTTCAACAGGAGAACAAGCCCTATGAGGAGCGGCTTAAGGAGCTGGGCATGTTTAGCCTGAAGAAGAGAAGGCTGAGAGGAGATATGATAGCCATGTATAAATATGTGAGAGGAAGCCACAGGGAGGAGGGAGCAAGCTTGTTTTCTGCTTCCCTGGAGACTAGGACGCGGAAGAATGGCTTCAAACTACAAGAGAGGAGATTCCATCTGAACATGAGGAAGAACTTCCTGACTGTGAGAGTCGTTCAGCAGTGGAACTCTCTGTCCCAGAGTGTGGTGGAGGCTCCTTCTTTGGAAGCTTTTAAGCAGAGGCTGACTGGCCATCTGTCAGGGGTGATTTGAATGCAATATTCCTGCTTCTTGGCAGGGGGTTGGACTGGATGGCCCATGAGGTCTCTTCCAACTCTTTGATTCTATGATTCTATGATTCTAGGAGTTAAACTTGTGGCCCTGCACCTGTTTGGGCCTCCGACTCCCAGAAGCTCCTGTAGCCACTCTGAAACCCCCCCCTTCCCCAAGGCAGCAACCAGCCAGGCTTTGAAGCTGCAAGGCCATTCAATGCTAATCAAAGTGGCCAATTGCAACGTCCACACTTGCCTCAAGCAGACAAGAGTTCTTTCTCCCACCCTGGACATCCTTCCATAGATATATAAGCCTCACTTGCCTAGTTTCCCAACATCAGAGGATGCCTGCCATAGATGTGGTTGAAACGTCAGGAGAGAATGCTTCTGGAACAAGGCCAGGCAGTCTGGAAAACTCACAGCAACCAAGGATTCCAGCCATGAAAGCCTTCCACAGAAAACTCACACCAGAGTAGCCAGTCTCAACTCCCCCCAAGGCAGCAACCAGCCAGGCTTTGAAGCTGCAAGGCCGCTCAATGCTAATCAAGCTGGCCAATTGCAACGTTCACACTTGCCTCCAACAGACAAGAAGTTCTCCCTCCCCCCCAGGCAGCAACCAGCCAGGCTTTGCAGCTGCAAGGCCGCTCTTGCTAATCAAGGTGGCCAATTGCAACCTCCACACTTGCCTCAAGCAGACAAGAGTTCTGGACATCCTTCCACAGATATATAAGCCTCACTTACCTAGTTTCCCAACAGACCCCTCAACTTCAGAGGATGCCTGCCATAGATGTGGTTGAAACGTCAGGAGAGAATGCTTCTGGAACAAGGCTAGGCAGCCCAGAAAACTCACACCAGAAGCCCCCCCCCAGGCAGCAACCAGCCAGGCTTTGAAGCTGCAAGGCCGCTCAATGCTAATCAAGGTGGCCAATTACAACATTCACACTTGCCTCCAACAGACAAGAAGTTCTCCCTCCCCCCCCAGGCAGCAACCAGCCAGGCTTTGAAGCTGCAAGGCCGCTCAATGCTAATCAATGTGGCCAATTACAACATTCACACTTGCCTCCAACAGACAAGAAGTTCTCCCTTCGCCCCCCAGGCAGCAACCAGCCAGGCTTTGAAGCTGCAAGGCCCCTCAATGCTAATCAAGGTGGCCAATTGCAACAGTCACACTTGCCTCCAACAGACAAGAAGTTCTCCCTCCCCCCCAGGCAGCAACCAGCCAGGCTTTGAAGCTGCAAGGTCGCTCAATGCTAAACAAGGTGGCCAATTACAACATTCACACTTGCCTCCAACAGACAAGAAGTTCTTTCTCCCATCCTGGACATTTTACAGATTTTTTTTTTTTTTGGTCGTGTCAAGAGCGACTTAAGAAACTGCAAGTCGCTTCTGGTGTGAGAGAATTGGCTGTCTCCAAGGGTGTTGCCTAGGGGACGCCCGGGTAATTTGATGTTTTATCATCCTTGTGGGTGGCTTCTCTCATGTCCCCGCATGAGGAGCTGGAGCTGGTAGAGGGAGCTCATCTGCATCTCCCCGGATTCGGACCTGCAACCTGTTGGTCTTCAGTCCTGCCGGCACAGGGGTTTAACCCTTTTTACAGATATATAAACATCACTTGCCTAGTTTCCAACAGACCTCACAACCTCTGAGGATGCCTGCCATAGATGTGGGCAAAACGTCAGGAGAGAATGCTTCTGAAACATGTCCATACAGTCCAGTAAACTCACAGCAACCCCGTCCAGGCATTTGTTTAGGACAGGCGTGGGCAAAGTTCAGCCCTCTCTCCAGCTGTTTTGGACTTCAACTCCCACAATTCCTAACAGCATCAAGCCCTTTCCTTAAGCGGCTGAGAAGGAAAATGAGGGTATCTGAGTCTGTTAGGGATTGTGGTAGTTGAAGTCCAAAACACCTGGCGGGCCCATGTTTATTATTATTATTATTATTATTATTATTATTAATATTATTAACTTTATTTCTACCCCGCTAACATCTCCCGAAGGACTCGGTGCGGCTTAGAAAGGCCAAGGCCCTCAATAAAACAACAGCATAACAAATACAACAATAAAACTCAAAAAGCAAACCAATAAACTTTAAAGCAATAACAGTAAAACAATAAAACAATAACATGACACATTTAAAAAACTAAAAAGCTTTATCCATGCCTGGTTTAGGACAGCCAGTAATAAACATAAAATATTATTATGAATGCATAGTTTATTATTATTATTATTATTATTATTATTATTTATTACTTGAAACACAAGATGAGTACACAGCAAACAGGATCATTCTGCTGGCTGTTGTATTGGATCACATGTCGGACACTTCCCAAGTGTCTAGGACTGTGTGATGTATCGGTGAATAATGCATGCAGATCCCAGTAGGGTGGCCTTTTGCAGCTGACAGATGGTAATTTTGTTTGCGCCAATTGTGTTTAAGTACAGGCCAAGGTCTTTAGGCACTGCACCCAGTGTGCCGATTACTACTGGGACTACCTTTACTGGTTTGTGCCAGAGTCTTTGCAGTTCGATCTTTAAATCCTCATATCATGTCAGCTTTTCCAGTTGCTTCTCATCAATTCTACTGTAGCCTGGGATTACAACATCAACAATCCATACTTGGGTTGTTGTAGGTTTTTTCGGGCTATATGGCCATAGTCTAGAGGCATTATCTCCTGACATTTCGCCTGCATCCACGGCAAACATCCTCAGGTTGCCATAGATACAGGCGAAACGCCAGGAGAGAATGCCTCTAGACCATGGCCATATAGCCCGAAAAAACCTACAACAACCCAGTGATTCTGGCCATGAAAGCCTTCGACAATACATTAAATCCATACTTGGTTTTTTTAACACAATCGTGAGGTCAGGAGTATTGTGCTCCAAAACTCTTGTCCGTCTGAATTCGAAAGTCCCTGAGTAATAATAATAATAATTATTATTATTATTATAAAAGAGAAGTTGTTTGTTAGATTGATATTTGATTTTTAGTTTGTTATAATGTTTTATTTTGTTTATGCTGTTGTTTATGTATTTTAATATGTTATATTTTTAATTATGTTGTTTGGGCTTGTCCCCATGTAAGCCACCCTGAGTTCCTTCTGGGAGATGGAGGCGGGGTACAAAAATAAAGTTGTTGTTATTTATTATTATTACTATTACCATTATTAAGTCAGGGAGTGGCAGTCAAGCAGACAAGCCACTGACCTTCCCCAATGTTCTTGACCCTTCTCCATTGTTTGTTTGTTTCTCTGAAAGGGAAGCCCCGGAGCCGGTACGCTGTGAGCAGCATCGGGGAGAGTGTGGAAGACCCTGAGGGGGACGCCAGGTATGCCACCAATTGAAAAGGGCTTGCTCCATAGGAGGCAGGGGCCACTGGAACTGGGCTCTTCCTCTTCTGCTGCCCAAGCCAGCCCCTTTCCCCAACGTTGGGCTGTGTCTCCCATCATTCTTAGAGGCAGCGGCCATTGTGGTTGGGCCTAATGGGAGTTGAGGCCAGAAGCAACTGGAAGGGTAAACTTTTTGTATTGTATAAATGCTATCAGTGCTAGGTCTTCAACCAGATGTGTGTAGGGTACACTTATGCACTGCTCTGTACAAAGGGAGCATTGAACTTGAGCACGGATCCTCTCAGCAACAAGGTAAACATCCTCCCAGGATTGTCAGAGGCAGACTTCCCAATGAAGAATGTTTTGAAGAGAAGGGTTATTCCAGTTTCACAAGGCTAACTTGAAACTCCATGCAGTCATGCTGGCCACATGACCTTGGAGGTGTCTACGGACAACGCCGGCTCTTCGGCTTAGAAATGGAGATGAACACCACCCCCCAGAGTCGGGCACAACTGGACTTCATGTCTGGGGAAAACCTTTACCTTTATCTTACGAGGCTAATATGAGGTGTATATCTTTGCCGTACATCTGCCAGTAGTCCCTTTAGAACAAGCATGGGCAAACTTTGGCCCTCCAGGTGTTTTGGATTCAAACTCTCACAATTTCTAACAGCCAGTAGGAATTGTGGGAGCTGAAGTCCAAAATACCTGGAGGGCTAATACCCTGCCTGCTTTAGAAACATTTACGGTGGACAACGGATGAGCTTGCTGACCCACTGGCTCCTTGAAAGATCTCTCTTTCCCACTACAGCCAGTCCTGCCGAAATGGCCCAGTCTCCCCCCCCCCCCCCCCAGTTCTCTATCCCAGGAATAAAGCCTGGGTTGGCTCCAGTCCCGCTCTCGTCTCCCCTTCGGGCCCCTTTCAGTGCCTGCCTTTCTCATGGGGACCGCTTTCAATGGCCAGGGCTGGGTTGTCCCATTTGGCAGTGTTTTGGTGGTGCCTTTGCCTCCTTCCCTCTTTCTGGAGTGGTGCTGACGCCCCCCTGTTCCTGTTTCCAGAGAGCCATGTCCTCTCACTGAGGAGCAGGTAGTGGACGGGTAAGAGTGAACCTCTGAGCCACCTGGCTCCCCTTCTGCACTGTCTGCTCTGCGCACCCCTTTCCTTCTTCTTCACTTCTGTTTCTCACCAAGCGGCGAATGGAACGGACGGCACATGGGGAGAAGCGGAAGGGGTCCCACAGGCTCCACAGAGCAGGGATGTCACAATGGGGAACAGGTCCCTTTCCTCCTTTTCTGGTGTTCTTTTCAAGGTGCTTTTACAGATGTTCTGACAGAAGCCATTTCCACTGTCTAGCCATTTTGTCGGAAGTAATAAAAAATCTATGTGATGAGACCTCCCCTCCCCTTTGGGAATAGGAGCAAACCACTCATCAATATTTACTGGTTCTTTGTTGCATCATGAGTGGCCCAAGAAAAGTAATTTCCTAAGCTCTGTCCAGAAAAGATGGGGGAGATATTGGCACAGCATGGGGTGTGAAGGGGGCTTGAGGCCTTTCTCTGCATAGACAAACAACTATGTTTCCTCTCTGATGGGATTGAGGCTGGATTTGGAAGAGTCCAGCTGTGTTCCGCTTTTGTTGTTGCTCTTGTTGTTGTGTACCTTCAGTTTGACCCCAACCAGGGGTGGTTTTCTTGATAAGATTTGCTCAGAGGAGGAGAGACTGCGACTTCGCCTTGTGGGCTTCCTTATCTGAGCAAAAGGGGTCCAAACCTAGGTCTCTAGAGTCCTGGCCCAAGGCTCAAAACACTATTCTGTCACACTGGCTCTCCTTGCTCCACTTTCCTTGAGTCCTAGGATTGTATGTTTGCATTTTCACCCTCCAGCTTTAAGTAGAGGTGCCCTGCTCACCGGCCGCTCCTTCCTGGATGGTTCTCTTCTCCAAAGCAGTCTAGATCCCTTCTCGTGAGTGGGCTGCACAGGGGAGGGTTATAGGACCACAGCCACTCCACCCAAGCTCTGCCTGTCCCTAGCCATCCTGCATCCTCTGTCTACTGTCCCTCTACCTTCCTGAGCGTCTGTCCTTTGCGGGAGATGCATGAGCCGCTCTGGCCTCTTTGCCTGGACGCTTCGCCTTCCAGTGATTCCCGCAATTGGAAAGGCCTGGCACTGAAGCCGCCTCTTAATTGCCCCACAGATGTGTGTCCCCCTCCCCGGGGAGGATGGGAAGGGGGCCCCATGGGACCTCTGTGCATTTTTCAATCGTCATGTGGAAAATTAATATCCAAATGCCAGGTTGTTGCTGGGAGGTTGATGGGGTTGTTGTTGGGGGGAGGGGGGCAGCTGGGGGCCTCAGTGACCCCTGTGTCTCCCCTGAAGGTTTTCAGATGTCATCCTGGCAACGATTCTAGCCACTAAGTCGGACATGTGTGGCAAGAAGTTTGAGTTGAAGATCGACAACGTCCGCTTTGTGGGCCACCCTACGCTGCTGCAGCATGCCTTTGGGCAGGTAGGGGCCAGGAAAGGGAGGGGGCTCCAGGATCCTGTTTGGAGACTCCCCAAGCAGAGGCAGATCCTCCTCCTAGATCCTTCCCTCCTGGGAAAGTGGGTGCCTTGGGGCTGATCGGGTCTGCCTTCCGTTCCCCATCAATGTCTCAAAAACCCTGGAGGCTCCTGCTGCAGCCCTCCTTGTTTCCAAGACCTTTCTTTCTATCCTCCTCTCCCATTTTTCCCTTTGATAGCCATCCTTTTTTGCTTTGCAGATCTCCAAGACAGACCCCTCCCCAAAGAGAGAAATGCCCACCATGATCCTGTTCAACGTTGTCTTTGCCTTGAGGGTATGTCACCCAGGGATTGGGTCCAGTGAGTGAGTGGGCCTGGGTCAGTTGTGGGATTCTGTTTCCTGGGGGAAAGAGGCCCCCTCCAGAGGCGCTCTGGGCAGTTGGCTAGCGCAATAGTGGTGGGTGGGAGGGGGCACTGTGCCTGGGGACTTCTCCCTGGGAGGTTTTGTGTCTCCTGAGTCCAGATTCAGAGCTATGGATGTCTTCAAGGCTGGGGGTAAAAGGCTGGGGCTGGGAGAGGGGTAAAGGGAGCATTTGAAGAGCAGGCATTTGCCGTGCCCAGAGAGAGAGTCGTGACTTGGCGAAAATAATAAACTCCATCCTCCGTTGTGCTGAGTCATGGCTTGTGATTCATGGCTGGAGCGATATGGGCTGCCTTCTCCTCCAGCTCCTTAACAGACTCCTAGCAGCTGCTTACCCCCCCCTCCCAATACCCATGGCCCCCTGTTGCTTGCCTTTGCAGCCCAACCCTTTGCTCAGCTGCAGGAAGCTGATAGCAGTCCTTGCCTGCCCCGGGGGAATGGGCTTTAATTTGCTCCTTTTGGCTTCAGGTGGGAGCCTTTGGGCCTTGAGTCAATGGGGAATCATTCTGTTTGAGATTCGTATCAGGAACCCCCATCCCATCCATTATTCCCCAGCCTGACCCTTTGCCTCTCCCTCAGGCCACGGCCGACCCTTCAGTCATCAGCTGCCTGCACAACCTCTCCCGTCGCATCGCCATCGTCCTGCAGCACGAGGAGCGCCGCTGCCAGTACCTCACCCGAGAGGCCAAACTCATCCTGGCCATCCAGGATGAAGTCTCAGCCATGTCTGAAGGTGGGCCTCCCCTCCTTGGCTGGTTGGGTTTGGCCTTCATGTCCATACCTAAAACCTAAGCTTTCCCTCTGAACTACAGGCCCTTGGTGCCATTGATTCAGCCCAGCTCCTAACCCTCTGGCTGCTGGGCCCGAGAGACCGGGGCATTCCCTTAAAACAGTGACTTCTGGGTGGTTAGCTGGGCTGCAGGACGACTATGGAGGGGCTGTTTTCCTGCATAAGAGCAGCCTTGGGGGCCTGCACACTTCTTCCTCTCTCCCCGCAGCCCCAGAGGGCCCCCAGTCGCCCTTCCTCCACATCCTGCCCAAGTGCAAGCTGGCCAGGGACCTCAAGGAAGCTTTTGACAGGTAAAGAGCCAAAGGCTGAGGGGAACACAGGGACGTGGCATGAGGCTGGGATGCGTGCAGGGCTTGGCTTAATGGCAGACAGAAAGCTTTGCTCGTGTCTTAGTTGATCTGTTTGGCATCTTTAAAGAAATACAAAAGCTTTAAGTTTTATCCAAGAGAGATGTTTAAGTCCCACACTGTCTGAGCCCTCCCTCGTGGATTCCCTCTTGAGAGACGACAACATATGCCAAAGGTTCTTGAACGTAATAAAGTGCTCCATCTGTTTGGGCTTCCACCCTCCATCCCTTAAGGTGGAGGTTGGCCTGAAGAGCCTCTGTGCACTTCCCTCTCTGGCCACTTGGGGGCCCTCGCTGGCCACAGTCCCAGAGCAGCCTTAGCCACAGAGGGAGGGAGGGAGGGAAGAGGGGTTGTCTGTTTGCCCCCTCCCTCTCAGGCTGCCTTCTTAATAATAATAATAATAATAATAATAATAATAATAATAATAATAATAATAATAATAATAAAGAAGAAGAAGAAGAATATTTATTTTATTTGTCGTGTCAGGGCAACCAGTCAATTGTATTACATTTCTAACAGAACAAAACAAACAGACAAAATACAAAATTTGCGAGTTTGGTAGTTGATTAAATGTCCTTTGACCAGTATCTGGCCACTTGGAGTGTTCTGGTGTTGCCGCAAGAAGGTACTCCATGGTGCATGTGGCAGGGCTCAGGTTGCATTGCAGCAGCTGGTCAGTGGTTTGCTCTTCTCCACACTCGCATGTCGTGGATTCCACTTTGTGGCCCCATTTCTTGAGGTTGGCTCTGCATCTCGTGGTGCCAGAGCGCAGTCTGTTCAGCGCCTTCCAAGTCGCCCAGTTTTCTGTGTGCCCAGGGGGAGTCTCTCATTTGGTATCAGCCATTGGTTGAGGTTCTGGGTTGAGCCTGCCACTTTTGGACTCTCGCTTGCTGGGGTGTTCCAGTGAGTGACTCTGTAGATCTTAGAAAACTATTTATAGATTTAAGTCGTTGACGTGCTGGCTGATACCCAAACGGGATGAGCTGGAGATGTCTCTGCCTTGGTCCTTTCACTATTGGCTGCTACTTCCCGGCGGATGTCAGGTTGTGCAATACCGGCTAAGCAGTGTAATTTCTCCAGTGGTGTAGGGCGCAGACACCCCGTGATAATGCGGCATGTCTCATTAAGAGCCACATCTACTGTTTTAGTGTGGTGAGATGTGTTCTACACTGGGCATGCATACTCAGCAGCAGAGTAGTAGGAGGAGGAGGAGGAGAAGGAAAAGGAGAAGAAGAAGAAGGACAGTTTCTAGCAAAAATTGAGAGCCAAATTGACAAAGAAAAAACATGGCTGTGGCTCACAAATGGAACTCTGTAAAAGGAGACGGAGGGCCTGATTCTGGCAGCCCAAGAACAAGCCATTCGAACCAATGCCATCAAAGCCAGAATTGAAAAGTCGACAACAGATCCCAAATGTAGTCTCTGCAAGGAAGCAGATGAAACAATAGATCACATCCTGAGCTGCTGCAAGAAGATTGCGCAGACAGACTACAAGCAGAGGCTCAGATGATTCATTGGAACTTGTGCCACAAATACCATCTGCTGTGACAAAGAACTGGTGGAATCACAAGCCGGAAAGAGTTACAGAGAATGAACACGCGAAACTCCTCTGGGACTTCTGGATTTAGACAGTTTTGGAGAATAATACTCATGACCTCACAATTGTGTTAAAAAACAAAAGTATGGATCATCGATGTCACAATCCCAGTTGACAGCAGGATTGGAGAGAAACAATTGGAAAAGCTGAGTGTCTGCTGTGGACTCATCCTGTTGTGTTTCTAATAATAATAATAATAATAATAATAATAATTTGTACCCTGCCATGACAAAATCATGATCTGTCAAATGCAAAAGACCAACTTACTTGGATCTGTGTGCATCATTCGAAAATACATCACACAGTACTAGACGCTTGGGAAGTGTTTGATTTGTGATTTTGTTATACGAAATCCAGCATATAGATCTCATTTGCTGTGACATACTGTGCTTTTGTGTCAGTAAAATTATTATTATTATTATTATTATTATTATTATTATTATTTGTACCCTGCCACCATCACCCCAAAAGGGACTCGGGGCGGCTAACATGAGACCAAGCCCAAAATTATAGTACAGCAAAATAAAAAGCAAAGAAGCAAAAATACCATCAAAATAAATACATGAAATAATAAAATAAACAGTTTCTAAATAACATGATAGAGAAATGCCCCATGGAATTGAGGGCCCTGGGGGGGTCTCTGTTTGGGGGCAGTTACGGGTATCTGATGTTTCTGCTCCTGCAGTCTCTGCACGACGGGGGTGGTCCGGCTGCACATCAACAACTGGCTGGAAGTGAGCTTCTGCCTCCCTCACAAGGCCTATTTCATCCCACCTGAGGCCATTGAGAGGAGCCTGAAAGCTATCCGGTGAGACTTCTTTTTGTTGAGAGGGGGGTTTTTTGGACTGGGCTTCCTGTGCACAGACTTTGCTTGGAGGACAAGAGGCCATTGGAGGTGGTCTGGGGTCCGGGCACCAACCCCTCTCCTCCTTTGTGAGCCCCCCCCCCACTCCTATGTGTTGGGGAGTCCTGTGGTGATGTGCTGCTTGCTCCTCTTCCCCTGCCTTATGCGGCCTAATGCCCTGCCCCGCCTCCCCGCCAGGCCGTACCATGCCCTGCTGCTGCTGAAGGACGAGAAGTCCCTCCTGGGCGACCTCCCGCTAGACTGCTCCCCAGCCCTGGTGCGTGTCATCCGTACTGCCTCTGCCGTGAAGAACCTGCAGCAGCTGGCCCAGGATGCCGACCTTGCCCTGCTCCAGGTCAGGAAGCCCCCTGCCTCCCTTCTCCCCACCCCCAGTAGGAAGACCTGGACTACAGGCCCAGAATAGGAGGGGACAGGGTCTTCCAAGCCAAAACGCAGCTCCAAGCATTTGACTCAGTAAGTCCTTTGGGTTGGGAGTCCACAGCCAGACACAGTGGGTGCCAACTATGTCTCCCAAGGAGGAGGAGGAGAGGCACCTTTCTGCCAGAACTCAGTCTCTGGAGCCACCGTGTGCTCCGCTGCTCAATGAGTGCATGCCATTGGTCCTCTCTGGCAGGTGTTCCAGCTGGCGGCACACCTGGTCTACTGGGGGAAAGCCATCATCATCTACCCACTGTGCGAAAACAACGTCTACATGCTCTCCCCCAATGCCAGCCTTTGCCTGTAAGAGCCTGGCAGGGCTTCGCTGGGGATTCAGTGCGGCCGGGCAAGCCAGAGGGGCCCAGAGCCGGCCGCTGTCTCTGGCAGGGCCCTGTTGAGAAAGGGCAGCCTGGGGCAGAGAGATGTGGGCAGAAGGGAAGGGCCCAGTGGTTCCAGACAAATCCCCCCTCTTCCCCCCCAGTTACTCTCCTCTGGCGGAGGACTTTGCCTGCCAGTTCCCTGGCCATGACCTGCCCTCCGTCCTCTCCAAGTTCTCCTTGCCGGTCTTCCTGTCGGACTTCAAGGACCCCCTGGCTCCCCCGGTGCAGGAGGTGAGTCCCCCCCATTGTCACTTTCCTGCCAGCCTTGAGGCCCCCTCTGCACCCTGTTCAGTGCCTGTTCTCTCTCTATTCTCTTTCCCACCAGACACAGCTCATCCCGATGGTGGTCTGGATGCTTCAGCACCGGCTCCTGATCCAGTTGCACACTTACGCCTGCCTGATGGTGCCCCCAAAGGAGGAGGACCACCGGCCCAGAGTGGAGGAGCCTCCCTTTGCCGCCCGGGTTGGGGGACGGAGCCTCAGCACCCCCAATGCCCTCAGCTTTGGCTCCCCGAGTATGGGACCCTCCCCTCCTCTCCCAAGGAAGGGACAAAGGGCTGGATCCCCAGAGGGTGGCTGAGTGGCTCTGTTCTGCAGATCTGCCCCCGGGTCTCACGGAGGCCCTGTCCCCCTCTGCAGCTAGCAGTGACGACATGACGCTCACCAGTCCCAGCATGGACAACTCCAGCGCAGAGCTGCTACCCGGAGGAGATTCCCCTGTGAACAAGCGCATGACAGAAAACCTGCTGACCAGCCTTTCCGAGCATGAGCGCGAGGCCATCCTCAGTGTCCCTGCCGCCCACAACCCCGAGGACCTGCGCACCTTTGCCAGGTAGCAAAGGGGAAACACAAAGCACATCCAGCTCTGCGGAGGAGGGAGGGTCGTTTGCTGGTCTTGGTCCAGCTCTGTGTTCAAAGATCAGGCTCAAAGGGCTGCTTAGAACAGCAGTCACCACTCCTGACCTGACATGACCTTACCAAAGGCCTGAATGCCCCCTGCTTCTCAATTGACCCCTTTGCCTCTCTTGGCAGGCTTCTGCACTACTTCCGGGGGCGACATCACCTGGAGGAGATCATGTACAATGAGAACATGCGCCGTTCCCATCTCCTGATGCTTTTTGACAAGTTCCGCAGCGTCCTGGTGGTAACCAACCACGAGGACCCTGTCATCTCCGTCTTCCAGTCCTTCCAAAAGTGAGGAGAAGTAAACCCTGCCCTCCGGGGCCTTGTGGGTGACACTGGAGCACTCCTCTTTCCCTGAGTGGACAAAGGGATTGGGCCAAAGACATGCCGGTGACGAGAACACAGGAGCCTGGCCTACCGGGTGGTGATGGCTGTTCCTGTTTGTGCCGGTGTCCTTTCTGGCTGTGTTGCTGCTCCAATGGTGAACGCCAGCCCAGCAGTGCGGCCAGTCCCCAGAGGACTGAGAAAGACATGTTGCTGTGCGTGCTCAAGGCCCAAAGCCATTCATTCACCTTTGGAGGAAATGCCTCCCTTGGAAGCCCAGTTGTAACAATACACTCACAATGCTTTCTGCCAAGCCATGTCTCTGTGCATGTTTGGGATCCAGGTCTAAAGGGGCACCACAGCGGCATGTGCAGAGACCTCCTGCTGTGATAAGTGATTTGTTTTGAGGACCACAACTGTGTGTGAGGGTGGGTTCCCTGCCCTTCCCTTGCCATCACCATACTATTGGGCACTGTGAGGTGGGCTACAGCACAACTGAGGCTCCCCCCCCCCCCCCCCAAAGACAGGACAGGCTTGCTCTTTAGCCAAAATAGGAAAGCTTGCTTTATTGTCCAATGTGGGAAAGCACCCCAGAAACCAGGCAGGTCCTGCTTATCCTTTCAGGCTCTGAGTTCATCTGGGAGCCTGGGTCCAGTGGCCCGCTCAGCCTCCCTGTCGGTGACGCTGACATATTTGTTGCCCCGGAGGTAGAAGCGCAAGGGCTTGTGGGCCCACTCCCCGCTGATGCCAATGCGCTTGGCGCACACTACTGTCTGCTCTTCCTTTCCCTCCTCCTCCTCCTCCTGGCCTTCCTCCAGCCAGAGGTCCGGGTGGCAGCTGAGGTCCTCCTGGTCCAGGGTCTTATCCAGGGCCAGTGCCTGGCAGAGCTTGGAGGGGCCGTTGCACAGCTGCCAGGCCTTGAGAGGGGCGGAGGGGCCCTTCCGGCGGCGTGAGAGGAGCAGGCGTTGCTCCCGCATGGCCTCCAGACCTTGGAGGGGCTCCAACGAGCGCAGCAGCACTGCTGCCCCCTCCCCTGCACAGAGAGAAGGCAATGGTCAGTTGCAAGTCACACTGAGAGAGGGCAGAAAGTCTCAAGGTAGCCCCCCCCCCCCCCAACTCACCCTGACTGGAGATGTTCACGCAGAAGTAGAGGCCGTAGATCTGGTAGACATACAGGGTACCGGGGGCCATGAACATGGCTGCATTGCGAGGGGTGCGGCGCCCGCCCCGGGAGTGGGAGGCCATGTCCGGTCCCCCCAGGTAGGCCTCCGTCTCCACCACCCGCCCCCGGAGTATGGAGCCTCCAGGCAGGCGGCGCACCAGCACCTGCAGGGAAGAAGAGGCAGCCAGTGAGGGGCAAGAGGGGGGGGGTGAAGAGTGGGAGGGATGCTCATAATAATAAATACAGGCAGTC
Source organism: Anolis sagrei (assembly GCF_037176765.1). Taxonomy (NCBI): domain Eukaryota; kingdom Metazoa; phylum Chordata; class Lepidosauria; order Squamata; family Anolidae; genus Anolis; species Anolis sagrei. The sequence goes on along the minus strand of NC_090034.1, from coordinate 14,861,588 downwards.
CCCAAGGGGAGAAAGAGAGAGGCTCGAGGTTTGTTCTTAAGCTAAATTTGTTTGTAATTTGGAACAGGGACATTTTAAAGTGTAACTCCAGCCAAATCTAATATGTGCCACTCTTCAGGTTTCCCCTCCCTTTCTATCCCTGTGAGAATAGGATTTTGGGAAATTTGGCTTGTTCTGGAAACAAGGATAATAACTCTTCCAGGAGGGGATTTCCTTTCTGAGGGATAGATTCCTCTCAATTCCTGTTGCCCCCACCCTGTTCTTAACTGTGAGTCATTTGTAAGTTAGATGTTTGTAACTTAAGGGCTGCCTATACTACTACTACTACTACTACTAATAATAATAATAATAATAGTAGTAGTAGTAATAATGTCAAGGAAAGCCAAGAACCTGCTTCAATAATCAATAATAGTCAATAATCAGAAACTTCCCAAAGCACAGCAGACAAAGAACCAGTACAAGAAAACTGCACTCCAAACCAGAGCTGACAGCTGGCACAACAAAGCATTGCATGGGCAGTTCCTTGACAAAATTGAAGGAAAAGTTGACAAGGAGAAGACCTGGTTATGGATCACAAATGGAACCCTGAAGTAGGAGACAGAAGGCCAGATTCTTGCAGCCCAGAAGCAAGCCATCAGAACCAATGCAATTAAGGCCAGGATTGAAAAATCAACGGATGACCCAAAATGCAGACTGTGCAAGGAAGCTGATGAAACCATGGATCATATCCTCAGCTGTTACAAGAAAATCACACAGACGGACTACAAACAAAGACACAACTCTATGGTTCAGATGATTCACTGGAACTTATGTCACAAGTACCACCTGCCAGCAGCAAAGAATTGGTGGGATCATAAACCCGCAAAGGTCATGGAAAATGAACATGCAAAAATACTGTGGGACTTTCGAATCCAGACTGACAAAGTTTTGGAACACAATAAACCAAACATCACAATTGTGGAAAAGAAAAAAGTCTGGATTATTGATGTCGCCATTCCAGGTGACAGCCGCATTGAGGAAAAATAACAGGAAAAACTCAGCCGCTATCAAGACCTCAAAATCGAACTGCAAAGGCTCTGTCATAAACCAGTCCAAGTGCTCCCAGTGGTCATTGGCGCACTGGGTGCCATGCCAAAAGATCTCAGCCGTCATTTGGAAACAATAAACATCGACAAAATCACGATCTGTCAACTACAAAAGGCCATCTTACTTGGATCTTTGTGCATCATTCGAAAATACATCACATAGTCCTAGACGCTTGGGAAGTGTTCGACTTGTGATTTTGTGATACAAAATCCAGCATATAGATCTCTTTTGCTGTGACATACTGTGCTTTTGTGTCAATAATAATAATGATAACAACAACAACAAGAATAGATGTATCATCAGCCTCTCCTTGCAATTCCAGGCACAGTATGACAGCATCACAAAGAGAAAACATAATGAGCATAGAAAACACACAGAGCTCACATGCAGTTTGAAATGGGTAACTGCTTCAGGGCTGGATACAAAGTGCTGGTCATTACCTTTAAAGCCCTAAACAGTTCAGGCCCAGGCTATCTGACTAATCGCATCTCCTCCTACAAACCCACTTGGACACTGTGGTCATTGGAGGAGGCCCTCTCCGAGATCACTTTATTTCTCTGGAACTCCCTAAAGAACTAAAAATGACCCCCTTCTCATTTAGTAAAAGGTAAAGGTTTCCCTTTGACATTAAATCTAGTTGTGTCCTACTCTGGGGGTTGGTGCTCATCTCCATTTCTAAGACAAAGAGCCGGCGTTGTCCATAGACACCTCCAAGGTCATGTGGCCAGCATGACTGCATGGAGCGCCGTTACCTTCCCACCGGAGCGGTACCTATTGATCTACTCATATTTGCATGTTTTCAAATTGCTAGGTTGGCAGAAGCTCAGGCTAACAGCAGGAGGTCACCCTGCTTCCTGGATTCGAACCAACTTTTCAGTCAGCAAGTTCAGCAACTCAGTTTAATCCACTGTTCTACCAGGGGCTCTTCTTTAAAAAACACACTCATGCTCACTAGCATATGGAGAGGAAGAGGAGTAGATAACTTATTAGACAACCAATCGACCTTTGATCAGAAATTACTATTGTATTCTGGCCCTGTTGACTTGGCTTGTTTGGTGGACATTACTGCACTATAATTAATTTTAATTATCTTTTAATTGAACCTTTAATGGCGCTGTAAATTGAGGTTCATTGGAATACTTTGTCCCATTCCGGGCACCACAATTTAAGGGAGATATCGACAAGCTTGCATGTGTCCAGAGGGGGGTGACTAAAATGGGTCTGGGGAACAAACCCTATGAGGAGTGGCTTAAAGAGCTGGGCATGTTGAGCTTGCAGAAGAAAAGGCTGAGAGGAGACATGATGAGGGCCATGGCTAAAGATGTGAAGTCATAGGGAGCAGGCTTGTTTTCTGCTGTCCTGGAGACCAGGACGTGGAACAATGGCTTCAAAATACAGGAAAGGCGATTTCACCTGAACATTAGGAACAACCTCCTGACTGAGAGAGCTGTTCAGCAGTGGAACTCTCTGCCCCAGAGTGTGGTGGAGGCTCCTTCTTTGGAGGTTTTTAAACAGAGGCTGGATAGCCATCTGTCAGGGGTGCTTTGAATGCAATATTCCTGCTTCTTGTCCGAAAGGGGTTGGACTGGATGGCCCAGGAGGTCTCTTCCAACTCTAGGATTCTATGTGTTTATGTTACACTAGCTGTTCCCTGCCAAGCGTTGCTGTGGCACAGCCTGTGTATATATTTGTGAATATGTGTGTTTGCACATATATACACACATATGTGTGTGTGTGTATGTGTGTATTTTTATTTTTGGCTTTTTCAGTGTTTTTATGAGTGATGGTCACTTCGAGGGTACTATTGTGTGCATGTAGGCCTTTTTGTTGTCTGTGCGCATTTAGAAGAAGACCTACAAGCCACTCTAAACACCTTTGCAGAAGCACACGAGCAGCTCAGCCTGTCGTTAAACATTGAGAAAACCAAGGTGCTGTTCCAGCAGTCACCAGCCAACCCCTCTCCAATGCCAGATATACAGCTTAATGGTGTAACATTAGAAAATGTTGACCATTTCCGCTCCCTTGACAGCCACTTCCCCACCAAAGTCAACATCGACACCGAAATACAACACCGCCTGAGTTCTGCGAGTACAGCATTTTTCCAAATGAAGCAGAGAGTATTTGGGGACTGGAACATTCGTAAGGATACCAAGGCGCTTGGTTATAAAGCTATTGTCTTCCCAACCCTGCTATACGCCTGTGAAACGTGGACTGTCTACAGACGTCACATGCAACTCCTGGAACGATTCCATCTGCGCTGCCTCCAGAAAATCCTGCAAATCTCTTGGGAAAACAGGCGGACAAATGTCAGCATGCTGGAAGAAGCAAAGACCACCAGCACTGAAGCGATGGTCCTCCGCCATCAACTCCACTGGACCGGCCACATTGTCCGGATGTCTCCCAAAGCAGTTGCTCTACTTCGAATTCAAGAACGGAAAACGGAATGTTGGAGGGCAGGAAAAGAGATTGAAAGATGGGCCCAAAGTCAACCTTAAAAGCTGTGACATCGACACCGAGAACCAGGAAGCCCTGGACCTTGAGCACTCTCACTGGAGGTCAGCTGTGACCAGCAGTGCTGCAGAATCTGTCCTCCAAAGCACTTTACATTGTTTTAGATCTGCTTGTATGTTTTTCACAAATGCCCCATCACTTTTTCGCCCATGTTCCAGCATTATTTTCAATTTTAATTTTACATTTGGCCTTCCCATAGTTTTAATTGTGTTGTCTTACTGTTAATGTTTACGTTATTTTATTGTCCATGTTTTACTTTAATTGCTTGTACTGTTGTTATTATTGTTTGTATTGTTGTATTTGGGCTCGGCCTCATGTAAGCTGCACCGAGTCCCTTGGGGAGATGGTAAAGGTAAAGGTAGTCCCCTGACATTAAGTCCAGGCATGTCTGACTCTGGGGTGTGGTGCTCATCTCCATTTCTAAGCCGAAGAGCCAGCGTTGTCCGTAGACACCTCCAAGGTCATGTGGCTGGCATGACTGCATGGAGTGCCGTTACCTTCCCGCCGGAGCGGTACCTATTGATCTACTCACATTGCATGTTTTCGAACTGCTAGGTTGGCAGAAGCTAGGGCTGACAGCGGAAGCTCATGCCGCTCCCCGGAATCGAACCTGCGACCTTTCGATCAACAAGCTCAGCAGCTCAGTGCTTTAACCCACTGCGCCACCGGGAGATGGTAGTGGGGGAGATGGTAGCGGGGTACAAATAAAGTTTTATTATTATTATTATTAGTAGTAGTATTAATTTGAAGACGAATGGAGGGATCGCCTAAGTAAGTAAGTAAGTAAGTAAGGGCTTTCTGTTATGGTTTTGGGCCCGAACAATAAACTCTTTTGCTATTTTCATAGAATCATAGAATCAAAGAGTTGGAAGAGACCTCATGGGCCATCCAGTCCAACCCCCTGCCAAGAAGCAGGAATATTGCATTCAAATCACCCCTGACAGATGGCCATCCAGCCTCTGCTTAAAAGCTTCCAAAGAAGGAGCCTCCACCACACTCCGGGGCAGAGAGTTCCACTGCTGAACGGCTCTCACAGTCAGGAAGTTCTTCCTAATGTTCAGATGGAATCTCCTCTCTTGTAGTTTGAAGCCATTGTTCCGCGTCCTAGTCTCCAAGGAAGCAGAAAACAAGCTTGCTCCCTCCTCCCTGTGGCTTCCTCTCACATATTTATACATGGCTATCATATCTCCTCTCAGCCTTCTCTTCTTCAGGCTAAACATGCCCAGTTCCCTAAGCCGCTCCTCATAGGGCTTGTTCTCCAGACCCTTGATCATTTTAGTCGCCCTCCTCTGGACACATTCCAGCTTGTCAATATCTCTCTTGAATTGTGGTGCCCAGAATTGGACACAATATTCCAGATGTGGTCTAACCAAAGCAGAACAGAGGGGTAGCATTACTTCCTTAGATCTAGACACTATGCTCCTATTGATGCAAACCAAAATCCCATTGGCTTTTTTTGCCGCCACATCACATTGTTGGCTCATGTTTAACTTGTTGTCCACGAGGACTCCAAGATCTTTTTCACACGTACTGCTCTCGAGCCAGGCGTCCCCCATTCTGTATCTTTGCATTTCATTTTTTCTGCCAAAGTGGAGTATCTTGCATTTGTCACTGTTGAACTTCATTTTGTTAGTTTTGGCCCATCTCTCTAATCTGTCAAGATCGTTTTGAATCCTGCTCCTGTCCTCTGGACTATTGGCTATCCCTCCCAATTTGGTGTCGTCTGCAAACTTGATGATCATGCCTTCTAGCCCTTCATCTAAGTCGTTAATAAAGATGTTGAACAGGACCGGGCCCAGGACGGAACCCTGCGGCACTCCACTTGTCACTTCTTTCCAAGATGAAGAGGAAGCATTAGTGAGCACTCTCTGTGTTCGTCCACTTAACCAATTACAGATCCACCTCACCGTAGTTTTGCCTAGCCCACATAGGACTAGTTTCCTTGCCAGAAGGTCATGGGGGACCTTGTCGAAGGCCTTACTGAAATCCAGGTACGCTACATCCACGGCATTCCCCGCATCTACCCAGCTTGTAGCTCTATCGAAGAAAGAGATCAGATTAGTCTGGCATGACTTGTTTTTGATAAATCCATGTTGACTATTAGCGATGACTGCATTTGTTTCTAAGTGTTTGCAGACCGCTTCCTTAACAATCTTTTCCAGAATCTTGCCCGGTATCGACATGAGGCTGACCGGACGGTAGTTGTTTGGGTCGTCCTTTTTTCCCTTCTTGAAGATTGGGACCACATTGGCCCTCCTCCAATCTGCTGGAACTTCTCCCGTTCTCCAAGAACTCTCAAAGATGGTTGCCAATGGTTCCGAAATGACTTCCACTAGTTCCTTCAATACTCTGGGGTGTAGTTGATCTGGCCCTGGGGACTTGAACTCATTAAGAGCGGCCAGGTATTCCTGGACGACTTCTTTCCCAATTTGGGGTTGGATGTCCTCCAATCCCTCATCCACTCCATCTTGCTGAGGTTGAAGACTCTCTTTTTGTGAGAAGACCGAGGCAAAGAAGGCATTAAGTAGTTCTGCCTTTTCCCTGTCCCCTGTCAGCATTGCCCCATCTTCTCCTCGAAGAGGTCCTATCGCCTCCTTGTTTTTCCTTTTTCTACTGACATAAGAATAGAAGCCCTTTTTATTGTTTTTAATGTCCCTGGCAAGTCTGAGCTCGTTTTTTGCTTTAGCTTTGCGGACCTTTTCCCTACAGGTGTTGGCTATTTGTTTGAATTCTTCTTTGGTGATTTCTCCCTTTTTCCACTTCTTGTGCATGTCTCTTTTGTGTCTTAGCACAGTTAGAAGTTCTTTGGACATCCATTCTGGCTTCTTTGCACTTGTCCTATTTTTTCTTTTTGTTGGCACGGTTTGCAATTGCGCCTTGAGTATTTCACTCTTGAGAAATTCCCATCCATCCGTAGCTCCCTTGTCTTTTAGTATCTGTGTCCACTGAATGCTGCTCAGCGTTTCCTTCATTTTTTGGAAGTCAGCTCTCCTAAAGTCCAAAATGCGGGTTTGACTTGTCTTAGTTTCGGCCTTCCTTTGTACCTCAAATTGCAGGAGCACATGGTCACTTGCCCCTAAGGATCCTACCACTTCGACCGCATCGATCAGGTCCTCCGCATTTGTTAGGATGAGATCAAGAGTAGCCAATCCCCTTGTTGCCTCTTCTACCTTTTGGACCATGAAATTGTCTGCAAGGCAAGCGAGGAATTTGTTGGACCTTGTACTCTTGGCCGAGTTTGTTTTCCAGCAAATATCGGGATAGTTGAAATCGCCCATGACTACTACATCTCTTTTCTGTGCCTGTTTGGTCAACTGTTGGCAGAAGACTTCATCAAGATCTTCCTCCTGGCTTGGGGGTCTGTAGTAGATGCCTACAACGACATCTTTTTGAGTCCCAGTTCCCTTGATTCTTATCCAGATGATTTCAAGCTGGTTTCCCAGGTTGCTGTCTTGAATTTCTTCTGCCGCATAAGAGTTTTTGACATATAAGGCTACTCCGCCTCCTCTCCCCTTTGTTCGGTTTCTGTGAAAGAGGTTATACCCCTCGATATCTACATTCCAGCGATAGGAATTTATTAGTATTGAATAGCCTTGCAGCTTCAACGCCTGGCTGATTGATGCCTGGGGGAATCCTTTGTTTGGAGGTGTTAGCTGGTGCTATTATTATTATTATCATTCTGACTCTTACTACAGAGCTCTAATTGATGGAGGAATAGTGCGGAGGGGGTTGGCCCTGAAGGGTTCTGCGGAGGCCTCCTTTGAGGCTGAGAGAGTGCCCAGTAGGTCCCACCCCCGGCTTGGCTCCGCTCTCTACCTTCCCCAGCAGGGCCCGAGCCAGGTGGACGCAGGGCTGGCTGAAGAAGGCGGCGCCCAGGCGGGGAGACCCCGCAGGGAGGGGAGCCAGGGCCCTCGCCTGGCCCGCCTCTTCTCCTTCCTCCTCCGGAGAGAGGCGCTTCCTGGAGCCGGGCATCTATCTCTCTGCTGGGGCCTTTTTTCCCCCCGGAAGTGGTAAAAGAGGAGGGCACAAGGACCCCGCAGGAGGGCGCTCGCCTGTCAGGCAAAGGCGAGTGGAGCGGAAGGGGCGGGGCAAACAGGTATCTAGCCCAGTCCCCTTTTAAGCTCAGAAGGAGGAAGAGGAGGAGCAAAGGCTGGGCCAGGAAGACCTCCCCAACCGGAAGTACGTGTGTATGCGCGTGCAGGTATGTCTATTTATGTCTGTGTATGTGTATATGGGGTCTCTGGGTGTTTTGGACTTCAACTCCCACAATTCCTACCAGCCTCAGGCCCCTTCTTGGCCCCTTCAGGCCCCTAGCAGCCTCAGGCCCCATACAGCTTAATGGTGTAACATTAGAAAATGTTGATCATTTCCACTACCTTGGCAGCCACCTCTCCACAAAAGTCAACACTGACACTGAAATACAACACCGCCTGAGCTCTGCGAGCGCAGCATTTTTCCGAATGAAGCAGAGAGTGTTTGAGGACCGGGGCATCCGTAGGGATACCAAGCTGCTTGTCTATAAAGCTATTGCCCTCCGAATCCTGCTATACGCCTGCGAAACGTGGACTGTCTACAGACGTCACATGCAACTCCTAGAACGATTCCATCAGCGCTGCCTCCGGAAAACCCTGCAAATCTCTTGGGAAGACAGGCGGACAAACGTCAGCATGCTGGAAGAAGCAAAGACCACCTGCATTGAAGCGATGGTCCTCCGCCATCAACTCCGCTGGACCGGCCACATTGTCCGGATGCCTGATCACCGTCTCCCAAAGCAGTTGCTCTACTCTGAACTCAAGAACGGAAAACGGAATGTTGGTGGATAGGAAAAGGGATTGAAAGATGGGCTCAAAGCCAACCTTAAAAACTCTGGCATAGACACTGAGAACTGGGAAGCCCTGGCCCTTGACCGCTCTAGCTGGAGGTCAGCTGTGACCAGCAGTGCTGCAGAATTTAAAGAGGCACGAATGAAGGGTGAAAGAGAAATGTGCCAAGAGGAAGGCGCGTCAAGCCAACCCCAACCAAGACCGCCTTCCACCTGGAAACCAATGCCCTCACTGCGGAAGAAGATGCAGAGCAAGAATAGGGCTCCACAGCCACATACAGACCCACAAGAATATTGGAAGACAATCATCCTCGGAAAGCGAGGGATTGCCTAAGTAAGTAAGCAGGCCCCTTCTTTTCCCCCCTCAGCTGCTTAAGGAAAGGGCCTGAGGCTGTTTAGAATTGTGGAACTTGGAAGTCCAAAACACCCAAAGTTTGCCCATGCCTGTTCTAAACTAATACCTGGACTGGGTTGCTGTGAGTTTTCTGGACTGTCTGGCCATGTTCCAGAAGCATTCTCTCCTGACGTTTCACCTACATCTATGGCAGGCATCCTCAGAGGTTTATTTTATTTATTTAATTATTTATATTTATTTACAACATTTATATGCCGCCCTTTTCAGAGCGGCTGACAAGTAAAAAGTAAATACGATATATTATTCTTATCATAGCGCAATATTAATATTATATACTAGCCGTCCCCAGCCACGCCTTGCTGTGGGCCACTCTGGTGGTCATGGGGGTTATGTGTGGGAAGTTTGGCCCAATTCTATCATTGGTGGGGTTCAGAATGGTCTGTGATTGTAGGTGAACTACAAATCCCAGGAACTACAACTCCCATATGTCAAGATTCTATTTTCCCCAAATTCCATCTGTGTTCGTATTTGGGCATATGGTGAATTCGTGGCAAGTTTGGTCCAGATCCATAATTGCTTGAGTCCACAGTGCTCTCTGGATGTGGGTGAACTATAACTCCAAAACCAAAGGACACTGCACACCAAACCCTTCTAGTATTTTCTGTTGGTCATGGGAGAACTGTGTGCCAAGTTTGGTTCAATTCCATCGTTGGTGGGGTTCGGAATGCTCTTTGATTGTAGGTGAACTATAAATCTCAGCAACTACAACTTCCAGAAGACAAAATCAATTTTTTTTGAGTGAAGGACATACATTGGGTTGTTAGGTGTCTTGTGTCCAAATTTGGTGTCAATTCGTCCCATGGCTTTTGAGTTCTGTTAATCCCACAAACAAACATTACATTTTTATTTTTATATATTACATTGTACTATAACATTATACTGTAATATTATTAGTAATATTACATTTAATATAAAATATATACTTATAATATCATTTTATTATTAGTAGTATATTGTATTACATTATAATATTATTATTACATTATGTTATTGTTATTAGTATATTGTATTACATTATAATATTATCAGTATTATATGTATATACAATACAACGTTGTGAGGTCTGTTGGAAACTAGGCAAGTGGGTTTTATGTATCTGTGGAATAATATCCAGGCTGGGAGAAAGAACTCTTGTCTGTTGGAGGCAAGTGTGAATGTTGCAATTGGCCACCTTGATTAGCATTGAATGGCCTTGCAGCTCAAAGCCTGGCTGGTTGCTGCCTGGGGAGTTCCAGTGTCCAGGAATGCCTGGACATTGGACAGGCTGGCAACAGGAATAGGAGGCCCAAACAGCTGCAGGGCCACAAGATTGACTCCTGATGAACTGAAGGCGGAAGCAGACCCTCCCAATGCCTGGGCCCTTCTGGAGAAGAGGAAGCACCCCCCTCCAACCCCACCACTCTTGGGAAGCCTGAGGCTGTTAGGAATTGTGGGAGTTGAAGTCCAAAACACCTGGAGGGGCCAAGCTGGCCCATGCCTGGTATATATACACCCATATCTATATATCTGTATCTATATATATAGATGTTCAATGTATTGTCGAGGGCTTTCATGGTCGGAATCAATGGGTTGTTGTAGGTTTCTTCAGGCAATATGGCCATGTTCTGAGCATTCTCTCCTGATAGATGCAGGCGAAACATCAGGAGAGAATGCCTCGAGAACATGGCCATATAGGCCGAAAAAACTTACAACAACCTAAATAGATGTTCTTTGGAAGGTTTTTAACAGAGGCTGGATGGCCATCTGTCGGGGGTGCTTTGAATGCGATTTTCCTGCTTCTTGGCAGGGGGTTGGACTAGATGGCCCACAAGGTCTCTTCCAACACTATGCTTCCATATCTCCACTTCTGCTCCAGGGCCTACACCACAGTGCCTTTAAAACACACACATTTTGTCTGGTCTTCCCCTATAGCAATGCCCTTTTACGTTCTGCAGGTGATGTAGCCAAAGAAGAACATAAAATGTCATGTGTCTATGTTTGATTCCCCTTCTTGTTGTGGCCTGCAGTTCCTGGAGCCAGGAAGGAAGGGAGGAAGGGCCCGGCAGCAGGGGCGCCATGATGCCCTGGGGCCCCCTGCCCAGCTGAGATGGAGGGCCGAGCCAAGCCCTTGACCTGGGAGGATCCCGTCCGGCTCTCCCTGGCAGCAGACGCCGTCTCCTCCAGGTGAGTCAAGGGCGAGCCCTGGGCCTCGTTTTGCAGGGGCTGCGCTGGGACACCCAGAACCCGCCCCTGGAGCCTGCCTGTCTGGGAAATTGCCACCTGGCAAGGAAGGAAGGAAGATAAGTAAAAAGTTGGGTTTTTTAAATAACTTTTATGTGATACTGTTTCTGTACTCATATATTGTTTGCATCATATATGACACTTGTAGTACCTTTTAAGCCTCCCTGAGTCCCTTTTGGGAGATGGTGGTGGGATATAAATAATGTTTTTATTTTATTAGGAAGGCAGCCTAGTGAGACAGGAAGAGGGCAAGGCCTTCCCTTCCCTCTTCCCTTCCCTCTTCTCCCTTTTCCTTTCCTCTTCCCCTTCCTTTCCCTTCACTCTTCCCCTTCCTTTCCCTTCCTCTTCCCTTCGTCCTTCTCTTCCCAGCAAAGGCTCCTCAAAATAGCCAGCCCTGCAGAGGGGTCCTCAGACCCTGCCCAAGGACAAAGGGCCTCTGGGTTCAGAGTTCAATAATGCCCTGTTTATGTCTTTATTCTTCAAATGGCTGAAGACAAGTGCAGTGAAAAAGTATAGGGAGTGGGGGCAGCCAGCGTAAGGAAAGGAGTAGCCGTGGGCCTGTGCTCTTGGCCTTGGCCTGCCCGCTCTGCTGTCCTTCAGGCCATGATTTGGCCCGTGTTCCCTTGAACCCCCTCCTTCACCATCTGCAGCTGCTTCCACTGCCGGGCAAGCGCCTTCCTTCTCCACTAGGCTAAATATAACCAGGATGGAAACTGCCTCCGGCTCTGCCCAGGCCCTGAGCCCACATCTGGAGGGGGGTGGGGGAGGCTCCCAACCTACAGAAATGGAAGGGGTGTGTGTGTGTGTCTCCTGAGTCTGTGTGTCTGTGTGCCTTCCCTCCGGCAACATCCCCCTCCCCATAATTGCAGGGAGGACATGTGTCCCGCCCCTCCCCTGCTCCTCTTGGGAGGAATGCCAGCCAGGAATCCCTCTCCACCCCAGACGGGGCGGATCCAGACGGGTAGCTAAGAATGTCCTGGGATAAAAACAGCCAGCCCTCCGCCTCCGCCATGCTGCCGCCATCCGTCTCTGGCTGCATTTCATAGCACAGGATGCCAGCGGGGGTCTCCTCTTCCCAACAGCAGCAGCCAATGGGGATTTCCAGGGGAGAGAGTGGAGGAGGGAGGCCCAGGGGGCACTGGCGCTCCTTTGCCGGCCCTTCTGCTGCATTGGCCAAAGCCAAGCCTTTCCCAGGAGGCCTGACCTTCCCAAGAGGAAGAGGTCAGAACTGCAGGACCTTTGTGGGACGGAGAAGGGTCTGGCCTCAGTCCCTCTCCAGTGGGGCCTCCTCGCTTGGCTGCTTTGGGAGTGGCACTCCCCTGCAAGGAACACCCCTAAGCCCTGGCCTACCAAGGGAGGGGCCAAAAGGGGGCACCCTGCAGGACCTCTCTGCCCCTTTGCGCTGGGCACAGGGTCCTCCTTAGGAACAAAGAGAAGGAAAGAGTGGCTGCTTCTTTCCTCTTGCAAGAAGCTCATAAAGGTCATCTGTCAGGTCTCTCAATGGGGCATTCTTCTGCCTTCCTTCCAGGGGTGGGGCAGGGCGGATTCTGTCCATGCCAGCCTCCTCCTCGGCACAAAGGACCATTCAGGCTCTTGGGCCATTCATGACCAGGCTTCCTGTGGACAATGGGCCCTTGCAGCCTCAGGGGCGATTTGAGGGGTGGGGGAAGCATCCTTGCATCAGTGTCTTGTCAGGCCTAGACCCACAAATTGGGGGATGCAGGCCCACCACTTCCCTCCTGCTGGATGCCCTTGAACCTGGGAACTGGGCCCTTCCTGCAAGCCCCAACTTCTGTCCCAGGTCAGCCCCCCAGCCCCCTCCTCTCCTGTCTTCCCTTCTCTTGGCTTCCCTTTCGGGGCTTCCGAGGGCGCATTCCTGAGGCCTGAGTCACGCCCGGCCCGCCTTCCTCCTCCTGACTCCCTTCCTGCCTCCCTGCCTGCCTTCCCTCTGTGCTGCTGGGACACCCTGCTGCTCCTCCTCCTCCTCCGCTGCTCTGACCGAGGAGGAGGAGGAAGAGGCCTGCCCTCGCTGCATGGCTGCCCGGACAGACCCCACCGCAGTGCTGCCCCGCTGCCCCACACAAGCCTTGGTGCCTCCTGCCCAGGAGGCCAAGCGAGGAGGCAGAAGCAGGAGGAGCTGTGGAGGAGAGCAGAGCCGGGCCCTGGTGAGTGCCCCTCCCTTCCTGCCACCGAGAATGGGGAGGGGGGCTGTGACCCCTGAGCCCTTTGACGCCCAGGAGAAGGAAGGAAGTCGCGCCCGGTCCCTCTGCCCTCCTCCTGCCCTCCTCCTGCCCTGTCTCCCCCAGCATAGGTCATGCTGCCCCTGACCCTTTCCCCAGGGCCTCCTGGGCCTTCTCTAGATGCCAGCAGGGGAGCCCCTTCTTGCACCGCCCCCCCTGCACTCCACTTCCTTCCCTCCCTCCTTCCTTCTTTCTGTGGCAGGAAGAAACCTGGGAATTGGGAACTGGCTTTTCTGGTTCCAAGGCAAGAGCAGAGTCAGGGAGGGAGGAGGGGTGTGGGCAAAGACCCCCCCCCCCTTTCCCACACACACACACAAACTGTTTCTGGCTCTTCCTCCCCTGCCCTCATGTCCAGGCTCTCTCTTTGCATAGTTTGAACTTCATAAGCCTCTCTCCAACATATTTTTCTAAGGAGGGGATAGATTGAGGCTCCCTCCAGATGCGCCTTCCTCCTGGGGCCGATGGGAGCCCCCTTCCCGCCACCTCTGGTCTTCAAAGCAGCTGTGCTTTACGAGGCAACTTGGGGCTCCTTCCTTTTGAGGGCTTGCCCAGCGAAGGGGAGCGGGGGGTCCCCTGGGTTTGGGGCGTGGGCTTCCTGGCTTCCTATTTGTGTCTGGTGTTACGATGACAGATCCAGGCTTTTGGGGCCAAGTGGCGTCTTGCCCGGAAGTGCAGCTGCGCCCTTTTCCCCAAAACATTCTGGGGGGAGGGAAGGGGCCTCTCTTGGCCAGTGCTTCGCTCCCCATTTTGCAGGGGAGGGCACTTGGGAGCCAGGGAGGGGCCGGATCATCTCCCCCTCTGCTCCCTCCCTGCCTGGCCTTGGCTGACTCCTGCCCTGATGGCCTCTGGGTTCAAGATGAGCAGCTCATGATAGGGCAGGAAAGGCGCTCTGGCCTCCCTCAGGACCCTCTACCTCCTTCTCCATAGGTTGAGAAACAGCAAGTCACTTCTGGTGTGAGAGAATTGGCTGTCTGCAAGGATGTTGCCTAGGGGACGTCTGGATGTTTTGCCATATTGTGGGAGACTTATCTCATGTCCCTGCATGGGAAGCTGCAGCTGACAGATGGCAGCTCACCCTGCTATCCGGATTTGAACCGCTGACCATTCAGTCAGCAGTCCTGCTTGCACAAGGGTTTAACCCATTGTGCCACCTTCTTCTCTATAGTTGAAGCAGCAGCTGCTGAGGCGGGAGGATGTCTGGGCCTCGGAGGGACAGCGCCAGCAGCCTCCAGCAGAAGAAGCCCCCGGGTCTCCGGCTGGACATTCCCCTTCCGGCCTCTGTGGGGTCCATGCAGGAGCCGGCCATGGCCCAGGTAACGTAAGGAAAATGCCTTGGGGAACCTCCACACACCCTGTGCCCCAGTCTGAGGACAAGCCCAGGCAGAACTGGGGAGCAAGGCCTTGTGAGGAGGAGCTACCACTTCCCCTTGCCCTGTGTTTCACCTCGGGGGGGGGGGGGGGGGGCTCCAAGCCCAAAATGGACGTGCCCCTGACCCACTCCTGCCCTCTGCCCTCAGGGGCCGGACCCCTCCTCCTGCTCTTCCTCTTTGGGGCTCCCCTGGCAGCAGCAGCAGCAGCCCTCCCGGCGCCCGCCCTTCCTGCGCAGTGTCAGCATGCCCTCCGATAACAACCACCGCCTCCCGTCTCCCTGCAGTGAGGGCCGGCGGAGGATGGAGCTCCAGCGCCACGCCTCCATCACACAGACCATCCGCAGGTAGGGCAGCGGAGGGAGAAGGGACCCAAGAGAGGGAGGCTTTTCTCTCACTGTCCAGGCTGGGGACCACAGGGGGTGGGGTTTTGTTATGGCTAGGAGCAGCACCCTATTGGCCCTCCATTCACTCCACCTGTGCAGGTGTAGGTGCCCCAAGGGAGGGATGGCATCTGGAGGAGGCAGTCTGTCCATGGGCACCTGGGAGGGAGAGACCTGCCAGTCATTATAATATTATAATGTAATGCAATATAATACAAATAATAATATTATATTATAATTATATATTTATGTTACATATAATATTAATAATAATAATAATAATAATAATGATGCAATATAATGGAATAGTACAGTATAGTAATATGTAATACTGATATTGTACTATGCTAATAATATAATATATTGTATGTATATATACAAAGTTGAAGTACTTTGGCCACATCATGAGGAGACAGCAAACCCTAGAGAAGACAATGATGCTGGGGAAAGTGGAAGGCAAAAGGAAGAGGGGCCGACCAAGGGCAAGATGGATGGATGGCATCCTTGAAGTGACTGGACTGACCTCGAAGGAGCTGGGGGTGGTGACGGCGACAGGGAGCTCTGGCGTGGGCTGGTCCATGAGGTCACGAAGAGTCGGAGATGACTGAATGAATGAACAACATGTATATATATCTTGTAAGCCGCTCTGAGTCCCCTTTGGGGTGAGAAGGGTGGCATATAAATGTCGTAAATACATAAATAATGCTCCAGCCCCTGAACATGTTGCCTCTCAAAAGCAGAGCTAACAGGGAATGTGGCACATATAAAAGGATTGCACTGGGGCAGGAATACATGGAGCAAGTTGCAAGGGGTCCACTCCAGAGGAGCCCACCCACCCCAAAGGCCTCTTTCTGCCCAGAAGCCCTCACCTGCCTCTGCCCCCCTTCGTTTGCTCAGCGCTCTCTCGTCTTTGCGGCAGGCAGGTGCACTTTGAGATGACCCAGACCCTGCCCTCTGGGGGGCGCCAGGTGGGGGGCAGGCAGCCCCTGAGGAAGCGCCACTCCCTGCCCAGAACCCTCCTCAGGTACCGGCTGGCTGCAGTGATGCTGTGCACCCAATCACCTCGGTGCATGTGTGTGTCCAGTGCATGGGGGCCCTTGGCAGCCTTGCTCCACTGCCATGCCCTTCACCTGCAGCACCTAGCCCTTCCCCCCTTGCCTTCTGTTTTGGACCACCATTGACCCCTGTACTGTGAACCCCCTTCCCAAAAAAGCCCTGCTAACGAGGAATCTTCCAGGATGCTGCCTTGATGCAGGTGCCACTAACCATGAGACCAAACAAACATGATTGGCAGCCATCTTGGGGCCTGATGCCAGGGGTCCACCAGAGTCTCCCCGAATGCCTGTCCTTCTCCTCTTAGGGGTACGGCGGACTGGTTTGGGATCAGCAAGGAGAGCGACACCACGCAGAAATGGCAGCGGAAGAGCCTGCGCCACTGCAGCCTGCGCTACGGGAAGCTGAAGCCCCAAGTCATCCGGGAAATGGACCTCCCCAGCCAGGACAACCTCTCCCTGGCCAGCACCGAGACACCACCCCCACTCTACGTGGGCCCCTGCCATCTGGGCATGCAGCGGGTAAGGGGATAGCTATGGAGTTAGGTGCTGGGGGCAGGAAACATGGCTTGGTGTGCGCTCCCCCCCTCCTTCTTTGGAGGCCTTGGAGAGAGATGCAGGCCACTCAGTCCAAGCCAGCCTCCGAAGAGGAGGTCTGGCAGGCGGAGATCTATGCTGGGACCCCTTTCCTCTGCTCCTGACCTCCATCCTCTCTTTGTGGGCAGATCGTTGACCCTCTGGCACGGGGGCGGGCCTTCCGGATGGCAGAGGAGAGCGACGGCTACAGCGCCCCCCATACGCCCATCACACCTGGGGGTGCCTCCCTCTGCTCCTTCAGCAGCTCCCGCTCGGGGTTCAGCCGCTGGCCGCGCAGACGCAAGCGGGAGTCTGTGGCCAAGATGAGCTTCCGGGCTGCAACCGCTCTCATGAAGGTAAGTGCACCGGGAGATGGGTTGGTGAGTGAGTGGGTGATGGCAGGGCTTCTGGTCTGAGTCCAGGAGGGAGGGAGCATTGCAAAGGGACTATATTTTAATTATATTTTGTATTTTAATTACAAAAATGTGAGTCAAGCACTGAAAGAGTTAAATGGGCGCAATGACTCAGCAAAAACTGCAGTTGACTATTAGCAGGTGTGCCTGTAGCTTAGTACACCTCAGTGTGAGTTGCCTTCAATCTGAGATAAGCCTTGGTATGAGGAGGCCTCAGTATGAGAAGGCTCCAGTTTTAGTTGCTCTCAGTATGAAGAGGCTTCAGACTGAGAGAGGCCTCAGTGTGAGGTAAACCTCAGTGTTAGTAGGCCCCAGTGTGAGGTAGGCCTCAGTGTGTGAGAGGCCTGATGTGAGAAGGCTTCAGTGAGAAAAGTCCCAGGTTGAAGGCCTCGCGTATAAAGCTCCAGTGTGAAGGCTGCTGTGTGTAAAAGACTACTGTGCTAAGCTCCTGTGTAAGTTTAGTGTGAGAAGAGGCTCTGTGAGAGCAAAGCTTTTTATCTGCATGAGAAAGCAGCCCAGCATGGAAGCAAAGAAGGAAGTATAAAGAACTTTATGTTATGGAAACCTTGTTCTTGTCAATAGTGCAACCATATTATTTTGCTATAAAGAAAAGCTTCCTATGGAAGATATAACATAAGTTACTCTGCTATACATTTATAAGAAGGGTCTGTTGTTAATAAGCCCACTCACCCCAAAACTGTGTCCCACCCTTCACTTACCACCTTTTCCTTCCTACCTACTTGCTGCCTTGTTCTCCCTCCCTCCCCCTACTTTCTGTCTTTACTTCCCCTCACTCCCTTCTCTTTCCTTTCCTCTCCCCTCCCCACTCCTTCACTTTCCCTTCCCTTCCTCCTTCATCTCCCTCTTCCTCTGTTCTTTCTGTTCCTCCTTCCCTCCCTCTCTTACTTCCTTCTTCCCTTTCTTCCAGGGCCGCTCCGTGAAGGAGGTCTCCCTCCGCCGCGCCCGGCACCGCAGCTTCACCCCGGCCAGCTTTTTGGAAGAGGACACAGTGGACTTTCCGGACGAACTGGACACCTCCTTCTTTGCTCGGGTAGGAATGGGTGGAAGGGGAGGAGGAGGAGGATGGAGAGGAAGGCCATTGAGCCTGCTGATCTCCTGGCCTTTCTCTGCCACTGACCCTCCGCTCTCCTGCCCAGGAAGGAGTCCTCCAGGAAGAGCTCTCCACCTGCCCCGATGAGGTGTTTGAGTCGCCCTCCGAAGCGGCCATCAAGGAGACGGAAGTGAAGCTCCCGCCGCCGGAGGAGCAGCCGGCCCTGACTGGGGGTGCCTTGGACCGGAGCGAACTGGAGAGGAGCCACCTCCTGCTGTAAGTCCCTGGGAGGGGGATCCATTTGGAAGGAGTAATTAGGGGGAGAGGCTCCACAAGCACAAAAGCTCCATCCATTGATGGGAAGCAAGCCCCAGCCTACTGACCTTGTCCCCAGAGGCCCAGCTGTGTGTGTGGGATCCCTCCCCCTCAATGACTGCCCCTTGCTCTGTCTGCTTTAGTCCCTTGGAGCGTGGCTGGCGGAAGCAGAAGGAGGGTGCTGCCGCCTTGGTGCCGCCGCAGCCCAAGGTCCGCCTGAGGCAGGAGGTAGTAGCACTGGGACTGCAACGGCGTGGGCAGCGCATCACCGTCCCCGTCCGCAAGCTCTTTGCCAAAGAGAAGCGTCCCTACGGCTTGGGCATGGTGGGCCGGCTGACCAACCGCACCTACCGCAAGCGCATTGATAGCTTTGTCAAGCAGCAGATAGAGGACATGGATGACCACCGGTAGGTTGTGGTGCAGGGCAAGGGGGGGGGGGGCTGGTATGTGTGTATGTATGTTGGGGGGGGGGTTGCCCCTCTGGCTCAGCCTGAGCCTCTGCTTCCTCTCGCCCCGAAGGCCGTTCTTCACCTACTGGGTCACCTTCGTCCACTCCCTCATCACCATCCTGGCCGTCTCCATCTACGGCATTGCGCCCGTGGGCTTCTCCCAGCATGAGACAGTGGACTCGGTGAGCGAGTTGGGGAGCAGCTGCATCAGGAAGGGTGCCATCAACCCTCCACTTCCCCCAAAGTGGTCATGGGAAGCGAGTTGGGGGTGAGGGAACCCCTTCTGTGGGAGCGGCAGTCTTTCTGACCCCTTTCTACTTCCTACTCCTTCGATTATTTGCTCAAGGTGGGCTTTGCCCTCTTTCTCCTTCAAGGAAATGTGACCTCTTATTCTTCCCGGCAGGTCTTGAGAAACCGCGGGGTTTATGAGAATGTGAAGTACGTCCAGCAGGAGAACTTCTGGATCGGGCCCAGTTCGGTGAGTGTCCTTGGCCCCATACGTCACCCTCCTGGAGCCTGAGGAGGAGGAGGATGGGGAATAAAATGCCAGTAGCACCTACCACTAAGCCCTGGAATCTCTCCCCTTTTCTGCCAATATGGCTGCTGCTCCTGACGCTTGTCTGACTGTTCGCTCACCCGCCCTTCCCTCCCCAGGAGGCCCTCATCCACCTGGGTGCCAAGTTCGCTCCCTGCATGCGCCAGGACCAGCAGGTACACAGCTTCATCAGCGCCGCCCGCGAGAAGGAGAGGCATTCAGCCTGCTGCGTGCGCAACGACAAGTCCGGCTGCGTCCAGACAGCTGAGGAGGAGTGCTCTGTGAGTGACCCTTGCTCTGTGGATATTTGGATCAGGGTCCCTCTCTCTCCCTCCCGCGGGATGGGGGGCTCCTTTCTGGCCACTCAACCAACACCTGTTTTGTTTGCAGTCCACTCTGGCCGTCTGGGTGAAGTGGCCTGGCCACCCTAGTGCCCCTCCCCTGCTGGCAGGAGACAAGCGGCAGTTTGGGTCAGTCTGCCACCAAGACCCCAGGTAGGAGCCCTGCGGCCAAAGGGAGGGGGGCAGCTGGGAAGCCCCTCTACTTTCCAGCCTTTGTCCTTGGTCCCATGGACCTTGGTGCCCCATGAATGGACACCCTCTGTTCCATAGGGTCTGCGAGCAGCCGGCCTCCATGGATCCACACGAGTGGTCTGACGACATCACCAGGTGGCCGGTAAGGGAATCTGGGGTGGGCCCTTTGAGCAGAATCAGACCCTCCACCTCCACTGGGCTCTTGTTCATTAGAGCCTCCGAAAATCGGAACAACTGAAGTGTGAGGAGGGCCTTCCTGGCTTTCTGCTGGGAGGCCACTGGGATTGAGACGTGCCCCCACCCCCAGTGCAGCCTTCAGGGTGTCCACTCCACATATGCTCTCACTCTCCTCCGTACTCAGAGGCAGGGAGGGGGATCCTAAGGGTCTTGGCTCTCCTCCTTCTTCAGATCTGCACCAAGAACAGCGCCGGGAACCGCACCAACCACCTGCACATGGATTGCGTGATCACAGGCCGACCCTGCTGCATCGGCACCAAGGGAAGGTAGGGGAGGGGCCTGGAGGGGAGGGGGCCACCTGTTGGGCACCTGTTGGGCAAGTGGGCTTATTAACAAAAGACCCTCACCATAAATGCACAGCAGAGTAACTTAGCAACAGCAGCGTGACCCAGCACCAATAGCCCAAGTGATAAAAAGAACAAAAACACACAAACCAATGTTATATTTTCCTTAGGAGGAGTTTTTTTTAAATAGCAAAATAATATTTTTAAAAACACTACTTATAAAAACAAAATTTCCATGACACAAAGTTCAACCTTCACACACGGCAGCCTTCTCATACCGAGGCTTACCTCAGACAGTGAGGCCTTCTGTCACAGACTAAAGCCTACCTCACACTGTGGGGCCTTCTTACAGACTGAGACCTTTCTCCCACTTTGTTTTGTTGTGTCAGGAGCAACTTGAGAAACTGCAAGTTGCTTCTGGTGTGAGAGAATTGGCCGTCTGCAAGGACGTTGCCCAGGGGACGCCTGGATGATTTGATGTTTTTATCATCCTTGTGGGAGGCTTCTCTCATGTCCCCGCATGAGGAGCTGGAGCTGACAGAGGGAACCCATCTGCCTCTCCCCGGATTCGAACCTACTAAGCTACAGGCACACCTGCTTATATAGCACTATGGATATATTGTTTATTATTAATATTTATGACAGCACCTTCTTCTGCTGGGTGAGAAAGGCCCCAAGGGCTTGGCGCAGACTCTGCTTGCCTGGATGGGCCCCTCAATCTTTTTTAGTGCTGCTTGAAATGCAGTTATAATTAAATATTTTATACTACATGTAATATTACTAATAATATTACAATATAATATTATAGTACAATATAGTAATATATAATACTGATATTGTACTGTGGTAATAATATATTGTATGTATATATATGGCTGATGAGACTGTTTTACTGTTTTAATGATGGCTTATGTATTGTTAATTATGCTTTTATGTCTAATTGTGGTTTTAATTTCGTAATTTGTTATGTAATGGCTTTGGAATGGGGCCCATTGTAAGCCGTCCTGAGTCCCCCCCTCCGGGGTTGAGAAGGATGGGATAGAAATGTGAGAAATAATACATAATAATAAATATTACTAATAATATTACAATCTAATGATATAGTACAATACAATAATATATAATACTGATATTGTACTATACTAATTATATTATTAGCATAGTACAATATCAGTATTATATATTATTGTATTGTTAATATATAATATAATATATTGTGTGTGTGTATATCTTGTAAGCTGCTCTGAGTCCCCTTCAGAGTGAGAAGGGTGGCATATAAATATAATAAATACACAAATAAATAAATTTCCTCCAAGGGTTTCCTGGGTGGGAATCAGGCCCAAGCCTTGACTGACAGCTATCTGCTCCAGGACTGAACCAGACCTTGCTGTGTGCCCCCCCCCCCCCCCAACCAAGTGCCCTATTTGACTTTCCACCTCCCTCTTCCCAGGTGTGAGATCACTTCAAGGGAGTACTGCACCTTCATGCATGGCTACTTCCACGAAGAGGCCACCCTCTGCTCCCAGGTATGCGTCCTTCCCCTCCACCCTCTCCCGAGCCTTGAGCCCTACCTCAGTGTTTCTCAACCTTCCTAATGCTGTGACCCCTTAGTAGAGTTCCTCAAGTTGTGGTGAACCCCAAACATAACATTATTTTTGTTGCTACTTCATAACTGTGATTTTTCTACTGTTATTAATCATAATGTAAATATCTGATATGCAGGATGTATTTTCAAATCCCAAATACCCGATATGCCCAAATTTGAATACTGGTGGGGTTGGGGGTGATTGATTTTGTCATTTGGGAATGTTGGAGTTCTGGGATTTATAGTTCACCTAAAATCAAAGAGCCTTCTGAACTCCACCAATGATGGAATTTAATCAAACTTGGCACACAAAATTCCCATGACCAAGAGAAAATACTGGGAGGTGGACATTGACCTTGAGTTTTTGGAGTTGTAGTTCACCTACACCCAGTGAACTCAAACAAAGGTGGATCTGGACCAAACTTGGCACGGATACTCAATGTGCCCAAATGTGAACACTGGTGGAGTTTGGGGAAAATAGACCTTGACATTTGGGAGTTGTAGTTGCTGGGATTTATAGTTCACCCACCATGAAATAGCATTCTGAACCCCACCAATGATAAAATTGGACCAAACTTCCCACACAGAACCCCCATGACCAACAGAAAATACTATGTTTTCTGATGGTCTTTGGTGACCCCTCTGACATCCCCTTGCGACCCCCACAGGGGTCCCGACCCCCAGGTTGAGAAAAACTGCCCTACTTAAAAGAATCCCACACCTTGTGTGACTATGGAGCTGAACAGACAACTCTGCATCTGTATGCTTGTCCTCTATGCTTTGCCTCATGTACAGAGGAAGAATGGTTGGAGGCTACAGACAATGCCGTTGCTGTTGCCCGTTTTTGGTCAAAAGATATTTAGCCACCTGCACTCCTATTTTTATCGGTTTTATACTAATTTATGCAATGCTTTTGATATGAAATAAATACATAAATGAGCCCTGCGGGTTCTGAGCCTGTGCTCTGCCTCCTCTGCAGGTGCACTGCATGGACGATGTCTGCGGCCTCTTGCCCTTCCTCAACCCAGAGGTCCCGGACCAGGTTTACCGGCTGTGGCTCTCCCTTTTCCTTCATGCAGGGTAAGCCTGGCTCTTTCCCCTTTTTAATCCCTGGTGGTCTTTGGGAGAGGTTGTCTTGTGGGGCTCGGCACGGCCATTTCTGGTCACAGCCCCCTCTGCTCTCTCTCTCTCTCTCTCTAGGGTCCTGCACTGCCTGGTGTCCGTCTGCTTCCAGATGACCATCCTGCGGGACTTGGAGAAGCTGGCTGGCTGGCACCGCATCTCCATCATCTACCTGCTGAGCGGCATCACAGGAAACCTGGCCAGCGCCATCTTCTTGCCGTACCGGGCAGAGGTGGGTCTCGTGAAGGGAGGAGGACAAGTCTCATCTCAGGCCCAGCCCTTTAACCCCTGCTCCCTCCCCCTCCTCAGGTGGGTCCAGCCGGGTCCCAGTTCGGCATCCTGGCCTGCCTCTTTGTGGAGCTCTTCCAGAGCTGGCAGATCCTGGCGCGCCCCTGGAGGGCCTTCCTCAAGCTGCTGGCGGTGGTGCTCTCCCTCTTTGCCGTTGGGCTCCTGCCTTGGATCGACAACTTTGCCCATATCTGCGGCTTCGTCAGCGGCCTCTTCCTCTCCTTCGCCTTCCTGCCCTACATCAGCTTCGGGAGGTTCGACCTCTACCGCAAGCGCTGCCAGATCCTGGCCTGCCAGCTGGTCTTTGCAGGGCTCCTGGCCGGCCTGGTGGTGCTCTTCTACGTCTTCCCCCTCCGCTGCCAGTGGTGCGAGCTCCTCACCTGCCTGCCTTTCACGGACAAGTTCTGCGAGAAGTACGAGCTGGACGCCCAGCTCCACTGAGGGACACAGACCCAAATGCCTCCCAAAAGGCCCCCCTCCGACTTGCACTTGCCTTATCTCACCGACCGGGCCCTTCCTCCCTCTCTCCTCCTCCTCTGACCAGGGAGGGCCCCTGCCTTGTCTGGCTCAGCCAGACCCTCCTCTGCTGCCATCTTTTTATTACCACTAATTCCAAAGTGGCCTTTTTAATGAGATTTATTACGTGTTGCCCAGGTGGCGATTAAATACACACAAGGTAGCGTTTTAGCTACATTTACAAACATCTGGAGTGCACTCTTGGATCTTACTATCAACAAAAGTGACTCAAATTCAGGTCAAACCCCAAGCGCTTCATTCTCCCATCTTCCAGCTATTCAATGCACAAAAACTTAGGTCTTCACTTTTCATGTCAGGAGTGACTTGAGAAACTGCAAGTCGTTTCTGGTGTGAGACAATTGGCTGTCTGCAAGGACGTTGCCCAGGGAACGCCAGGATGTTTTGATGTTTTACCATCCTTGTGGGAGGCTTCTCTCATGTCACCGCATGGAGAGCTGGAGCCGACAGAGGGAGCTCATCCATGCTGTCCCCAGATTTGGACCTCTGACCTGTCAGTCTTCAGTCCTGCCGACACAAGGGTTTAACCCATTGTGCCATCGGGGGCTCCTTGCAGTACAATAATACTAATAATCCTCAAAATGACGATATTTGTGTCCAGGCTTCTCTCATGCCCCTGCATGGAGAGCTGGAGCTGACAGAGGGAGCTCATCCACTCTCCCCAGATTTGAACTTGCGACCTGTCAGTCTTCAGTCCTGCCGACACAAGGGTTTAACCCACTGGTTCTCAACCTGTGGATCCCCAGATGTTTTGCCCTTCAACTCCCAGAAATCCTCACAGCTGGTAAACCTGCTGTGATTTCTGGGAATGGTAGGCCAAAACACCTGGGGACCCACAGGTTGAGAACCACTAGTTTAACCTATTACGCCACCGGGGGCTCCTTGAAGTACAATAATACTAATAATCCTCAAAATGACTATATTTGTGTCCAGGCTTCTCTCATGTCCCTGCATGGAGAGCTGGAGCTGACAGAGGGAGTTCATCCACGCTCTCCCCAGATTCAAACCTGCGACCTGTCTTCAGTCCTGCTGGCACAAGGGTTTAACCCATTGCACTACTATGAAAACACCTCACCAAGTGCTACTGGGTTAATGATTGCAGGAGCCTGTATTGGGGAAACTTCCTGGTGGGAGGGGCTTAGCATAGCCTTGGTCTTCTATGGGGGGAGTGCTGGCCAAAGCCCACAGAGCTACGCTTGACCCAAAGCAACGTTCTTATCAGTCACAGAATTGGGGCTTCCTTCTCAGCTGGGCTTTCTGAGACCTCCCTCTTTCTGCCCCTCAACAAAAATTTGGGATTCTGTATAAAAGTGTAAATAAGCAGTTACTAACTCAAGCTTTATTACAAATCCAACAGATGATGCTTAATCCCTTGCACCCACCCTCTGGCCAGCACTGGTCAGGAAGGCCTTGTGGTCTGGCTGTGCTCCCAGCCCTGTTCAGGGAGTGGGACCTGGCCCTGCCCTCCAAAGGGAGGCAGGCAGGCAGGCAGGTGCCTCTGGTCCCCTGGTTAGTACCTGGGCTTCAGGGGCTCATGGGAAGCCTCCCCTCTGATGCTCCTAGAGTTCCCAAGAGGGCCTCTTTCCCTTCAAGGCCATGCAGAGGTTTGCCTGGGGACTCACTTCCGGATCTTTTTCACAAAGGTGACTTCATCCCGGTTGCGGATGCCATACCTGGGGAAAACGTTGTGCACATTAGGCCTCCTCCTCTCCCAGGGACTCAGGCCCTCAGAAAGGCCCACAAAGAGGGTGGCAAGGCAAAGGGGTGAAGGACTGCAGCCAGAAGCCTGGGGCACCTCCTTCCTCAGCACGTAGCACACCTGCCCCCCACCTGGCTGAGCCTGGTCCCACTGCAAGCAGGCCAGAGTATGGGCATGGGATCCACAAGGGGCATCAGGGCACCACAGACTCACTCTCTCAGCTTCTTCCGGTCGTCCGTCAGCTTCTCTCCACCGAAGGTCAGGCAGTAGGTGCGCCACAAGTATTTCCTGTCAGGTAGGGAGGAGAGGCTTAAGGACAAGGAGGAGGGGTGGAGCTGGCTCTGCCTAACCTTGCCCCCTCCCCTCTCCTGCCCCATGGAAGCAGGACCCACCAGCTGATGTGCTGGATGCCCCCCTCACGCTCCTGCCGCAGCTGCACAAACCGCCGGAGGGCCCTCTTCAGGTCCAGGACGCTGGCATTCTGCACCACCACCACAGCTGAAGGGAAGGAGGATTTAGTATTTATTTATTTCAAACACTTGTACCCCGCCCTTCTCAACCCCCGTAGGAGGACTCAGGGCGGCTTATAGCCGGCACAATTAGATGCCCCAACAAACAAGATAATACATATAGTAATTACATTTAGTAATCACAGTGAGTAAAGTGAGTAAAACTGATAAGTGAGTAAAACATTATTTCTATCCCACCCTATCTCCCCAAGGGGACTCAGGGCGGCTCACAACATAAACAAGGCAGTTCAATGCCATAAAAAATACAACAAATTCAAGTAGACAATACAACACATTCAACAATCATGCAAATCAAAAGAAGCAATAATAATAATAATAATAATAATATATAAATGCTCTGTGCATAATGAGTACCTTAAAAACAAAACAACCAATGAACGAAATCCACCAAATTTGGCAACAAAACATCTCACAACACAAGGAGTGACTGTCACTCCAAAAATTATGATTTTGTCATTTGGAAGTTGTATTTGCTGGGATTTATAGTTCACCTACAATCAAAGAACATTCTGAACTTCATCAACGATGGAATTGAACCAAACTTGGCACACAGAATTCCCGTGACCAACGAAAATACTGGAAGAGTTTGGTGGGCAGTGTCCTTTGGTTTTGGAGCTGTAGTTCATTTTTATCCAGAGATCACTGTGGACTCAAACAATGATGGATCTGGACCAAACTTGGAACAAATATTCAGTATGCCCAAATGTGAACACTGGTGGAGTTTGGGGAAAATAGACCTTGACATTTGGGAGTTGTAGTCACTGGGATTCACAGTTCACCTATAATCAAAGAGCATTCGGAACCCCACTAATGACAGAATCAGGCCAAACTTCCCAGAACCCCCATGACCAACAGAAAATACTTAAGGCCATCCAAGGCATTTTCCAGATCAACAGACTGGGCCACAGCAACGAGTGGCAGGGGACAGCTAGTAATATATAAATATGCCAGCAATGACTTGAGGAACTGCAAGTCGCTTCTGGTGTGAGAGAATCGGCCGTCTACAAGGACGTCGCCCGAATGTTTTATCATCTTGTGGGAAGGTTCTTTCATGTCCCTGCATGGGAAGCTGGAGCTGACAGACGGGAGCTCACACCACTCCCTGGATTTGATCCACCGACCTTTCGGTCAGCAATCCTGCTAGCACAAGGGTTTAACCCAGAGGTCCTCAAACTTTTTAAATCTTAGGGCCAGGTCAAAGTCCCTCAAACTGTTGGCGGGCCGGATTATAATTTCATAGAATCATAGAATCAAAGAGTTGGAAGAGACCTCATGGGCCATCCGGTCCAACCCCCTGCCAAGAAGCAGGAATATTGCATTCAAATCACCCCTGACAAATGGCCATCCAGCCTCTGTTTAAAAGCTTCCAAAGAAGGAGCCTCCACCACACTCCGGGGCAGAGAGTTCCACTCAAGAACATGAATGAATTCCTATGCACAATGAACATATCTTATTTGTAGTGGAAAAAAAACACTTAAAAACAATACAGTAATTAAAATGAAGAACAATTTTAACAAATGTAATCTTATTAGTATTTCAATTTATTTTTATTTACAGTATTTATATACCGCCTTTCTTACCCCTGGGGACTTCAATGGGAAGTGTGGGCCTGCTTTTGGCTGATGAGATAGGATTGTTGTTGTTGTGTGCTTTCAACACGTTTCAGACTGAGGTTGACCCTGAGGGCCAGGTAAATAACCTTGGAGGGCCGTATCTGGCTCCCGGGCGTTAGTCTGAGGACCCCTGGTTTAACCCATTGCACTGCCGACAGCTCTAATAACAAGTTAAAACAATATTAATAAAACAAGGGCTCAGAGTCGGGAGAAAAAACTCTTGTCTGTTTCAGGCAGTAAGCAGCCAGACTTTGAAACTGCACGGCCATTAAATGCTAATCAAGGTGGCCAATTGCAACCTTCCCACCTGCCTGAAACAGACAAGAGTTTTTTCTCCCACCCTGGGCATTATTCCACAGATATATAATCCCCATTTTCCTAGTTTCCAACAGACCTCCCCACCTCTGAGGATGCTTGCCATAGATGTGGGCGAAACGTCAGGAGAAATTGTACTATACCATTATATTGTAATAATATTAGTAATATTACATATAAAATATATAAAATATATAATAATAACAGTAGTAGTATGTTATAGGAGGGAAGGAGGCCTCACCACTAGGCCCCGCCCACAGAGAGCCTCACCATTTGGGCCATTAGACCCCGCCCACGCATCTGAGGCCCCGCCCATGCCTCTAGGCCCCGCCCACAGAGGGCTTCACTATTTGGGCCAT
This sequence comes from Anolis sagrei, assembly GCF_037176765.1. NCBI lineage: Eukaryota > Metazoa > Chordata > Lepidosauria > Squamata > Anolidae > Anolis > Anolis sagrei. The sequence continues at coordinate 14,833,054 of NC_090034.1, read as the reverse complement.
TAGACCCCGTCCACGCCTGAGGCCCCGCCCACGCCTCTAGGCCCCGCCCACAGAGGGCTTCACTATTTGGGCTACTAGGCCCCGCCCACGCATCTGAGGCCCCCGCCCACAGAGGGTATTACTATTTGGGCCATTAGACCCCGCCCACGCCTCTGAGGCCCCGCCCACAGAGGGACCCCACTATTTGGGCGATTAGACCCCGCCCACGATTCTGAGGCCCCGCCCGTGCCTCTAGGCCCCGCCCACGCCTCTAGGCGCCGCCCACAGAGGACATTACTATTTGTGCCTCTAGGCCCCGCCCACACATCTAGGCCCCGCCCACAGAGGGCGTCACTATTTGGGCCACTAGACCCCGCCCACGCCCCTGAGGCCCCGCCCACGCATCTAGGCCCCGCCCATAGAGGGCATCATTATTTGGGCCAGTAGGCCCCGCCCACGCCTCTAGGCCCCGCCCACAGAGGGCTTCACTATTTGGGCCACTAGGCCCCGCCCACGCCTCTAGGCCCCGCCCACAGAGGGCATTACTATTTGTGCCATTAGACCCCGCCCACGCCACCGAGGCCCCGCCCACACATCTAGGCCCCCGCCCACAGAGGGCTTCACTATTTGGGCCATTAGACCCCGCCCACGCCCCTGAGGCCCCGCCCACGCATCTAGGCCCCGCCCACAGAGGGCTTCATTATTTGGGCCAGTAGGCCCCGCCCACGCCTCTAGGCCCCGCCCACAGAGGGCTTCACTATTTGGGCCACTAGGCCCCGCCCACGCCTCTAGGCCCCGCCCACAGAGGGCATTACTATTTGTGCCATTAGACCCCGCCCACGCCACCGAGGCCCCGCCCACACATCTAGGCCCCCGCCCACAGAGGGCTTCACTATTTGGGCCACTAGACCCCGCCCACGCCCCTGAGGCCCCGCCCACGCATCTAGGCCCCGCCCACAGAGGGCTTCATTATTTGGGCCAGTAGGCCCCGCCCACGCCTCTAGGCCCCGCCCACAGAGGGCTTCACTATTTGGGCCACTAGGCCCCGCCCACGCCTCTAGGCCCCGCCCACAGAGGGCATTACTATTTGGGCCATTAGACCCCGCCCACGTCTCTGAGGCCCCGCCCACGCCTCTAGGCCCCGCCCACAGAGGGGCCCACTATTTGGGCGATTAGACCCCGCCCACGCCTCTGAGGCCCCGCCCACAGAGGGCCCCCGCCCACAGAGGGGCCTCACTATTTGGGCCACTAGGCCCCGCCCAGGCTTCTAGGCCCCGCCCACAGAGGCGCCTCACTATTTGGGCCACTAGGCCCCGCCCACGCCTCTCCTGGCACTTACGCATTGGTGCCTCGGGGGCGTCGGCTCTGCGCACGCGCACTGTCATGGCTTGCCCGTACTCCAGCGCCACTTGCGAGCTGATCTCCTCGGGAGTTACCTGGGAGGTAGGGAGGGAGCGGGTGAGTGGCAGGCCCATGCCCCGCCCTTCATCGTATGCCCCGCCCCTTTATTATCAGGCCCCGCCCCTTCTATGTTGCACACAAACAATGCCCAGCCCCTTCTCTGTAGGCCACGCCTCCCGCCCAGTGCCCCGCCCACCTGAACTGGGAGGTCGCAGAGCAGCGGGTCCTGGACCAGTCGGGCGAGTCCTTCCTGCCAGAGCTCCAGCACGTCAGCGTGAGCTTCCTCCTCCTCCTCTTCCTCCTCCATCACGCTTCCGGTTTGTGAGGGGAGAGCGGAAACGGAAGGTGAGGAGAGAGGATGCTGCTGTTCTGCCCGGCCTGCGGGAACGTCCTGGTGGCCGAAGAGGGGCCGCGCTGCCACCGCTTCGCCTGCACTACGTGCCCCTACGTCCGCAACGTCACGCGCAAGGCACGTCAAGGGGCGGGGCCTCTCCATCTCTCCTTCCCTCCCTCCTCCTCCTCGGCCTTCGCTCACCTTTCCCCCCTCCCTCTCTTTCCGTTGCTAGGTAACAAGCCGCCGCTACCCGAAGCTGAAGGAAGTGGACGACGTGCTGGGCGGGGCCGCGGCCTGGGAGAACGTGGACTCCACGGCAGGTGCGTCACCGAAAGGGGCGGGGCCTGGGAGAGCGAGGGGGCGGAGCTAAGGTTAGCAGGTTTAGTAGCTCAGTGGTTTAACCCACTGTGCCACCATTGGCTCCATTAATAATGATAATAATAATGATTGAAGAGAAACAACTGGAAAAGCTGACACAATATGATCTAAAGATTAAACTCTGGTACAAGCAAATCCAGGTGGTCTCAGTGATCGGCACACTGGGTGCAGTGCCTAAAGACCTTGGCCTGCACTTAAACACAATCAGCGCTGACAAAATTGCCATCTGCCAGCTGCAAAAGGCCACCCTACTGGGATCTGCACACATTATTCGCCAATACATCACAGTCCTAGACACTTGGGAAGAGTCAACACTCTGAGTCGCCTACGGGCTGAGAGAGAGCTGTATACAAATGAAGTAAATAAATAAATAAATAAATCCAATACAACAGCCAGCAGAGTATTTGCTGTGGACTCATCTTATTGTGTTTCTAATAATAATAATAATATATAATTTTATATAATTACAATAATTCCTTCCTTGCCCCACAGAGCCCTGTCCCAAGTGTGAGCACCCACGCGCCTTCTTCATGCAGCTCCAGACGCGCTCTGCCGACGAACCCATGACGACCTTCTACAAGTGCTGCAGTCCCCAATGTGGGCACCGATGGCGGGACTGAGGGTGCAGGGTTCAGGTGTGGCCAGGGCCTCCAACCCTTCCTACCTCTAAGCCAGTGGTTCCTAACCTGTGTTCCGTGGACCACCAGTGGTTCGCAAAACTAAAATATGTTCCACGGCCTCACTGTTACTGCAACATTGCAATGACAGCTAACGGTCATGAAACCCTCTTATAGTGCCGATACTTATTAAATATGGTTTTCTGTGAGCAAGCAGATGGCGACTACTGGATGGCATACGTTCTGTATCAGAAATTAGAGTCGATGTGGTCTATCCAATGCAATTATCTGAATCAGCACCCCAAATAAACAAACAGAACCTAATGTTGACCAAAAACTGATTTGTAACCCTTTTGGTACTAATTTTGGAGAGTGTCCCTGGTCAAAGTGGTCCCTGGTCAAATAAAGTTTGGGAACTATTGCTCCGGGCTGAGGAATTTGGGGCTTTGAGGGCCTGAGGCTGGGATGGAGGTAACTGCAGCATGCTCAACACAGGAAATAATAATAATAATAATAATAACAACAACAATCTTTATTTATACACTATGGGTGTATTGTTGTTGTGTTCGGGCATTGAATATTTGCCTTTTATGTTTGGAATCTGCCCTGAGTCCCTCTGGGGAGATAGGGCAGAATATAAACAAAATATTGTGTCAGTGTCATCTTTATTTATATAAAGACACCACATCTGGAAGACTATCATCCTCGAGCTATGAGGGATTGCCTAAGTATTTATATTCCGCCCTATCTCCCTGAAGGGACTAAGGGTGAATTCCAAACATAAAAGGCAAATATTCACCAGATATTCACACTTGATGCCACAGCAACATTATAGGAGAAGGGACTCTGTAAAAGAGACACTCTTGCTTTATTTACAAAATAGGAGGTGGCCTCCAAGGGATCAGGGGCCCCCAGCCGAGCCCCACTTGTTCCAGTTGGTCTCGTAGGGGAATACTCTCCCCATCTTGAGGGCGGCCTCCAGGCAGGGCTCATAAAAGGGGGCCTCTTCCTCCTCCTGGCTCAGCCTGCGGGGAGCCCACGGGGGATTCTCCTCCTCTGGGGCAGGGGCCGAGAAGAGGGAGACCGGCCGCTGGGGGGCCAGGCAGCGCCTCCGGATGCAGCCCAGTGACTCCAGTCCCTGCAGAGAGAGGGAGGGAGGGGGAGAAAGCCATTTTGGGGGTCTTGAATAGAATAGGAATAACTTTATTGTCATTGTACATCGTACAATAAAATTAAATGCCACCCCAATGCTCATTATATATGTAGAATTACAAAACATCCATCCTTACACATTTTAATCACTATTGCACAGCCCCTAATGCCACATATCAGTGTAAAAACATAGAGCCCAATATAGTCTCAGCTCCAGGATAAAAGCTCTCTCTCAGCCTATTTGTCCTTGTTTTTATCATCACATCCCATCTGCCAGATGGTAATAATTCAAAAAGAGAGAATAATATCTAGGGTTAGATGGATCCTTAATAATGTTTTGAGCTTTTTAAAGGCAGCAGGCATTATAAAGTTATTTCAAAGAAGGAAGAAGGCAACCAATAATTCTCTGGACAGTCATGGTAAGTAACCCTCTGGAGCACCTTATCTGCCACTGTGCAATTAGCAAACCTTATTTATTTATTTATTTATTTATTTATTTACTGTACTTATACCCCACCCTTCTCACTCCCAGAGGGGACCCAGGGCGGCTTACAAATTATCGCAATAATTCAATGCCAGAACGTAACAGTAAAACACAATATTATAAAACTGTAAAAATATATACATATAAATTAAATTGTCTTTCAAACCATTAAAACATATCAAACATAACAAAAGTCTGGTAATAACTGAGCTTTGTAAAAATTGTTGGTTCCTTAAAGGTCTCAGATAATACTATCTCTGCTGGGCCCTCTTAAGCAACAGTAACACCCAGAAACGTAAAACGAGCCACCCACTCCCCATGATCTGAGTGGAAAGAGGCAGCGGTGAAGGGTGAAAGGGGAGCCAAGGGGCTGGATGGAGGGCCGGACACACCTGCAGGATCTCCCGGAGGGCCAGGGGCTGCAGGACGCCTAAGTAGTGGTGCCGCAAAGCTGCCTCGGTGATCCCAGGCCGAGTGAGGATGTGGCCCAGCACCCCCTCCATGATGCCCTTGCAGACTGGACGGTTCAGGCTCCCGTCCACCGTGCGCCATGGGCGCCCCATGAAGGAGACCCTTTGCCTAGCCCTAAGGAGAGGGAGAACAGTCATCAAAGTGGGAGGATCCCAGCCGGGCCTCCCTCCCTCCCTCCCTCCCATAGAAGCAAGTGTCCTCCATCCCTCTAGGCTCCCCACTCCCAGATTTCCCACTAGTGACAGAGTAAGTACCTGAGGGCAGTGAATTAAAAAAACCCAAACAGTCAATAAAACCCATACAGTAGTTCCTGATGGAGCTGGCTGTGTGGCTCCATCAAAAGTACCCCTCCTGGGCACCTCATAAAGACCCCAAGCAACTTTAAAAAAACAATTTATGTGACAAACAAAATGGCTTGTTTGGATGGCTACCTGGAGCCTTTGTGGGGATTGGACCCTCCCTCCTTCCCTCCTTCCTGCTGGGCCCACTCTGCTCAGGGCAAGGCAGGGCCCATCTTGTTGTTGCTCACTCACCTTTCCTGCTCAGCTGGGCCTCCCTTCCCTGCAGAATATTCCGGGAAGAAGGAGAAATCAAATGAGCATTCAGATAATAAAAACACAACACTGCCTCTCCCCTCCCCTCATTGGCTGGGCACTGTGTCAATCTCAGCCACCAATGTTGAGCTTGGCCGCTCCAGCTGACCAGAGGCAGTGCCACCTTGAACAGCTGTACAATAACCAGCAAGGCAGAGGAGTGCAGAAGGCCCTCAGCGGGGATGGCATTGGAGCCACAGAGTTCCCTTCCCCAAGGCTGCTTTGTTTGGGGCCCTTGGCCAGACCTTCCACCGTCCCTACCTCTCCATTCGCAAGAAGATGGGCTCTGACTCTTCAGGAGAGACAGGCTGCCATTCCTTTCCAGGGCCTTACCGCTAAAAGGTCCAGAGCCGGGATCCCGTTGGGCCTGGTGAGCTCCATTTGGACCTGGGTTGGACTCCTTGTAACCCGTGCCATTCGGGGGCAGCTCCTCTTCCTCACTAGAACGGATCTCCTCTCCCACGGCACTAGTGCAGCTGCTGTCCTCGGTGGCCCCTGACTCTCCAAGGGCCCCTGCCCTACTGGCCTGCGGAGGCTCTTCCAAATGGAGTTCTGTGGCTGCAGCCTCGCTCTCCTCTTCTGTGACTACTTCCACCTTTGGCCTCTTACTTCCTGACCCCTCCTCTGCTGCAGGAGGGGAAGGGGCGGCCCTTTTGAGCCCCTCCCGCTCCTCCTCCCTGATACTGGTGGGCACACTGCCTTCCTGGGGCGAATCCAGGTCCTTGACCCGTTGGCTTGGGCCCTCCCTCTCTTCTTCCTCCTGGTCCTCCTCCCTGAGGTACACTGAGTGCAAGAGCCAAGGGTCAGCGAATCTCCTGGCCACCAGGCGGGGGGAGCTGCCCCCCACTTCCAGCACTTGCTCCAGATCTAGGAGGTCCTGAAGGTTGAAGAGAGAAAAAGACACACAAACACACACAATGAGGGCTTTAAAGGCAAACGTCCTGGGAACACAAGCTTCTCCTAAGCCTACAGACCCACCAACGAGGGTCTGCACTTTCCGCTTATCGCCTTCCCTTCATGGACTAACCAACGAACCTTAAGGTACTGGGGCAAGAGCAGGGTCCGCTCCGCACTGGGCTCTTCATAAATCTGGAACCTCCTGGCCAGGTCCACCTTGCGGACCCCGAAGTGGGAGGCAGCCTCTACCTCGTGGAAGACCTCCAGGGCAGCCCTAACATCCCCAGGGCCATAGGAGAGGCCTTCCAGGGCCTGCGGGAGGGCAGCCAGGTCTCCTCCTCCTGCTTCCTGGGCAGTGAACCTCCTGGTGAATGAGGGGGGCAGGCAGGTGGCCCCCACTGGCATGCGTTCCAGGTCCAACGGCTCTGAAAAGATAGTGTCGTCAGCCAAGGGGCCACACAAGGAAGCCCTGTCCATCCGTAGGTCACCTACCCCAAACATCAGCAAAAGGGCTGACTGAGAGGACCCCCTTTCCCCATTTGGCTGTCCTTCCCAAACGACTGACCTTGGCCAATGAGGCTGCCTGGGGCCGGGGTCTCCCGCAGCTTGACTTTCACTTGGCAGGAGTTGACCACAATGTTGTCGGTGGGGCTCAAGTTCCTGGTGCTGACGATCCCTGGGGCGTAGTAGCCGCGCATCAGCAGGTAGTTGGTGTGCGAGGCCTGGTGCGCCTTCACCTCAATCTGGTGCTTGCTAGACCCACCTCCCTCCTCTGCGTCGTCTTCCTCTTCCTCCTCCTCCTCCTCTTCTTCCTCCTCCAGACCTTCTTTCCCCAGGCTGCAAGGAGCAGAGCAAGGGCAGGGAAGAAGGAGCAGTGGCCCTCAAGAAAGGCCCAGGTAGATCACTTTGAGACACCCCCGGCTTGACCTCCTCACCTGGCAGGAAAGGTCGGCAATTAAGGAAGCCCTGCTCTACCCTTCCCCTCCCCTCCCCATGTTTTTGGCCCTGACCTCTTCACAACCTCGTTCTCCACCATGGTGCTGTCCACCACCACGATCTGCTCTGGGATGGTGACTTCCACGGAGACCAGGCCCAGGCAGAAAAGGGCCAGGATGGCTGCGCAGTAACCTCCGGGGCCGTCCACGGGGAAAGTCACCATTTCGGGGGCAGAGGGAACGTCCTGGTCCTTGAAGGAAAAGCTGGAGGCCTGGTCCCCCTTCCCCGCCTCCTTGAGCTTCAAGAGGAACTGGTAGGCCTCACTGTACAAAGTGGTAGGGAAGCGCCAGGTGAAGACCCTGCAAGGAAGAATAGAAGACCCTGTGAAGACCCTGCAAGGAAGAACCCATTGCTCTTCACTCTGCTGGGAGGGACACAGCATGGGGCAGGGGTGATTACTGGGGATATTGGCTGCCTCTCCACCCAAAAGCTGTGCAGAGGTGCCACCTTCTGCATCAAGCAGGGGGAGGGAGGGAAGCATCGCACGGACCTGTAGTAGCTCTGAGAGAGCTGGTAGGACATGGGGACAAAGGGGAGGGCTCGGTTCTTCTTGGGCCCCAGGCTGTGGTTGCCCCTCCGGCGGTTCACCAGGCTCCTCTTCTGGCACTCCAGGAAGGCCTTCACCAGGGCCTCGTCCTGATACTCCCGGTAGAGGCGGAAGGTCTGCAAGCACAACCAGCTGGACCTCTGTTCTGGCAGATCCTTGCCTCCCTCCCTCCCCCACTTTGGGACTCAGGAGACCTCTCCTAGAGCCAAGCCCCTTTGCCACATCCAGCTCCGAGGAACGGCAAATGCCCCGCCTGAGGAGAGCCTCTATCTGTGCCTGCTTCCCAGCCCCTCAGAGGCCCTTCTAGGTTCCTCCTGGGGATGTCTTCCGTCCACAAGCGAGAGAAGACCATGCGGGCTCCAGAGAGGCTGTCTCTTACCTGGAAGGACTGGAAGGATTTCATCTGGTTGTCGGAGAGGGCCAAGGTGCTCTGGATCAGGTTCTGGAGCACCAGGAAGTGAATGTCATTGATGCTGCAGGAAGAGGGCAAACCTGGTCAGCTGCTGGATTTCTCTTCAGCGTCATTTAAACTTCATCAAAAATGCTTCCTTGAAGGCAGGGCACCAACAGGCAGGCAGGCCAGGCTCCCAGATCCACACCAAAGGAACAGCAAAGAAACGGATGGGGAGTCTGCTAGGGCCCTGGCTATCTCCGCGACCACATTTCCCCCTATGAACTGGCGTGGGCTCTAAGATCTGCCGGGAAGGCCTTCCTCTCACTTCCGTCACTGTCATAAGCACTATTAGTGGGGATGAGAGAAAGGGTGGGGGGGGGGGCTTCTCGGTGGTGGAACTCCTTCCCAAGGGAGATTAGGCTAGCCCCCACCCTGTCCGCCTTCCGCAGGAGGTGGACTACAATACCACATGAGTATTGAGTATATTGTTGGGACTCAGAGGAACAAACAAACACAGCAGATCTCATTTCTTTGGCAGACAAATAAAATATTTCATCGCATAATAGTTGCACTCCCCCCACTTTAAGAACAACCTGAAAACCTGGATGTTCCAGTGTGCATTTGATGATGGTTAGGCCCATGTTCATGTATGACCATCCCTGATTGATCAATAGATTTTACTTAGTACTTTACCCCCAGCCCTGGCCCCATACACTTCTCTTTGCACAAGTCCATGTTCAGCCCTTTCTAATTCTGATCATGCCCATCATATCCCTGGTTATTGGTTGTTAAGGTTGCTTTTGATACATTTCAATGATGTTTTTATACCTTGCTGTTTTTAATTGTTTAATTAGGTTGTATTATGTTATTTTGTTTTAACTGTGTTTTAGTTCTTAAACTTCGTTGTTTCCTCTGGGCTTGGTCCTGCATGTAAGCCGCCCTGAGTCCTTTCGGGGAGATGGTGGTGGGGTATAAAAATAACGTTTTTGTTGTTGGTGTTGCTGTTGTTGTTGTTGTTGGCCTTACCTGCTCAGGACATCATCCTTCTTGCTTTGGCTCGTCTCATCTCCAATGGCCAGGACACGGAACCTGGGTGTGGGCAGAGGAGGGAAAGGGACACACAAATGACCAGTTTCTGGTCATCAAAAGGCTCGGCTATCGTCCTACAAGCCAGAGGGCAGTTGCTCTGCACCTATGACCCCCAGTGTCTGTCCCCACAGGCCTTTCTGAAACTCCCCCTCAGAAGCCCAAGGAGGGATTCTCAGGAAGCACAGCCAAAGAACAATGGCGTTGATGGGAGGGAGGCAGAGTTACCTGCGGAAAAGCTCCTGGAGGGTATCTGGGATGACCGGCCGGGGGTTGCCCAGTGCGGAGCTGAACTTCTCCTTCAGCCGCTCCACAAACTCCTTGAACTCTTCTGAGCAAACCTTTTGACACAAAAGAGGAGCAGGCCACTTCCTGACCAAAACCCACTTTTGGCCACCTGCAAGGGTCATTCCACCTTCCCGTGATGCCCTCCTCCAAGGCAAAATGCATAGAGGGAAAGTGGGGGAGGGGAGCAGGGGACGCCCTGACCTTGGTGTTCTGGTAGTTGTTCTTCCTGCTCATGAAGTCCTCAATCAGAGCCCTGTCTTGGTAGACCTCTGCAAGGCAGACCCTGGGAAAAGGATAGGCCTGAGAACCAGTTTCCTCCCAGGGAGCATTAACCCACCTACGTGCCACTCAGGGAGCCTGGAGGGAAACCCAGAGGAGGGAAAGGACCAGGGAAAGGCAGGGACCTCGGGAACAATGCTCCCGACTCCACAGGATGGCATCGCAAGGGAGGGAGGTCTCTCACTTGTAGTTGAGGTAGGTTTGGGGATTCTTGACAATGTATCGTGCCCTGCGCCCCACGGAATGAGAGGTCTTGTCCAAGGACTCCTCAAAGCTGCTATGCATGATGTCCCTGACCACCTGCCACGGGACGAACGGCCCCTTCACCTGCATTGGAAGCCCCAGTCAGTCTCTAGGCCGCCAAGGAGCCATTCCCTTTGCTTCCAGGCACAAAGCAGCCCCCCCCCCCCCCCGCTCACCTTGGCGTTGAGGACGTTGCTGGCAATCCGGCAAAGCATCAGAAGGCTGTCTTCCTGGACAGTCCAAGTGACCCTCAGGCGGGTCATCCGCTGCAAGGCGCTCTGGTCCGCTTCATCATGGTAGCGCAGCTTCTTGCTCTTCTCTGCAGAGCCCCCATCTGGGGAAGGGCCGGCAACAGAGAGCGTGAAAGAGAGAGACAGAGAGAAACTGACTGTCCAGTCAACAAACTGAATTGCCAACACATTGTTTGTGAGTTCGGTGTCATATGGGTGTTGTTTTTGGATCAGAGAAATGGGGTTTCGAAGGGACTGCAGGGTGGGCTGGGCATCCAAGTCTCTCCCATCTGGTCCCAAGGTGAAGGGTGTTCTGGCCACCAAGAGCCCAACAGCTTGCGCAAGGGCCCAACAGAAAAAAGGGTGGCAGCCTTCAAGAAAGAGAAGGGCAGATGGTCAGGAGAGGCTCAGGAGGGGCCATTTTACCCAGTGGATCCGCAGTAATGGAGTGGTCACATTAGGAAGTCATTCAGGGTATTTCCAGTTGAGGGAAAGAACTTTATATTTCTGGAGGGTGTTCCATGTTATTCCACTCTTTAACTTTCTGGTTCCCTTTGCTCTGTTGTATTATATCTAAGGATTTTCTGATGGTGGCTTTTATATACCAACTAGTAGCTTAAGTACCTGGCACTGCTCGGGTATACATTTTTTAATGGCACATACATTCTAAAATGGTTGTTTGTCAGAAATATTAAACTTAACTGGGTAATTTTGATTACAAAAGTGTGAGTCAAGCACTGAAAGAGTTAGTAGGCCAAAGCCTGTTAAGAGTTAGTGGGCCAAAGCTAATGTTGTCCTCAGGAGTCCGAGGTAAACCTCTGTGTGAGAGAAGCCTCATGCGAAAAAGCTCCAGTGTATGAAGGCTGCTATGTGTAAAGCTACTGTGTATTTTCTTTATTTGCGTTACTGAAACCTTGTTGTTGTACATAGTGCAACCATATTATTGTATTTTGAAGAAAAACCTCCTATGGAAGAGATAATATTGGTCTGTGTATTTTTGTTCTTTCTATCACTTTGGGTAACTGGTGCTGGGCCATGCTGCTGCTAAGTTACTCTGTTGTACATTCATGGGGAGGGTCTTTTGTTAATAAGTCCATTCCATCAACAATTGTATTGAGCAAGTTACACTCTCTCGGCCTGAGGGGAAGTTTTGCCCTTTTAAAATGCATCTCAAACAATCCTGCTTCCCATCCCAGTTGCCCCAGTGGATGCCCTCACCCTTCTTTCTCCTCTTCTTTTTGGCCTTCTTCACCACTTCCTTCTTTGGCCGTCGTCTCTTCTGGCTCTTCCCGCCCCTCACCCTCTTGTTCCGGTTCAAGGCTGCCTCCTTTCCGACCTCCAGGTCCTCCTTCTGCACAGCAGGGTCTGCACCAGCCAGAGCAGCTCCCCAGGAAGCTCCATTTTCCCCTGAAAGGCACCGGGAAAAGTCTGGATGAGACCTCCTGCAAAGGGAAGGAACACAGCCCATAGGACACCCCCCCACACACACACACACTGTGCCTTCTCACCTCTTGCGGCCAGTGGCAGGGAGCGTTTGGTCAGGAAGGTCTGAAGCCGGACTGTGTGCCCCACTTCGGATGCCATGTTCTCCTGGCAAGGAAGCAGAAGCATGGTGAGCGGGAGGGAGGGAAGGAGGGAAGGACTGCAAAGTAGGCTTCAAAAACAATAGTCCCTTAATGAAGGTGCGGCGGAAGAACTCACCTTTTTTGTCTTAATAATGTAACTTGTCCAGATCCAATTGCGTTTCAAGTGGCTGTAAAAGCTGGAATCCAGCCCTCCTGCTCCCAGCCCATCTCCAGGGATCGACCCATCGTCCTGCGCTTCTCGGCTTCCTCTGGGGAGAAGCGGAAGGAGAAGACCACAGTCAGGGAAGCAGCTCCTTTTAGAGGGACACACACATGAATTCCACAACAGAAGCCTCCAGCAGGGCTTCGCTTCTCTCATGGGAAGCAAGGAGGAGTCAGACTGCTGGCCCTACAACCCTGCTCTGAAAGACCTGGAAGTGGGGCATAACCCATTATAGGGGAGAAGAGCGGAGTGGGCGAGGAAGACCTGTTATTTAAATAACAAGGTTTCCACAACACAAATAAAGTCCTTTATACTTCCTTCTTGGCTTCCATGCTGGTTTCTTCCTCATGCAGATAAACTCAACTAACCTATACTGGAGCTTCACACAGTAGCTTTTCTACACACAGCAGCCTTTATACTGGAGCTTTACACATAAGGCTTTACACATGAGGCCTTCAATCTGGAGCTTCTTCAATCGAAGCTTCTCACATCAGGCCTTCTTCATATTCTGCCATCTCATAGACTAAGGCCTACCTCACAATCAGACCTACTAACAATGAGGCCTATTCTTCCACTGAGGTGATCTCTCACACAGAGAGGCTTCTCTCAGACAGAGGTTTACCTCACACTCCCCAGGACAACACCAGCTTTGGCCCACTAACTCTAATAGGCTTTGGCCTACTCACTCTCCTCAGGACGGCACTACCTTTGGTACGCTAACTCTAACAGACTTCGGCCTACTCACTCTCCTCAGGATGGCACTACCTTTGGTACACTAACTCTAACAGGCTTCGGCCTACTCACTCTCCTCAGGAGAGCACTACCTTTGGCCCACTAACTCCAACAGGCTTCGGCCTACTCACTCTCCTCAGGACGGCACTACCTTTGGTACACTAACTCTAACAGGCTTTGGCCTACTCACTCTCCTCAGGATGGCACTACCTTTGGTACACTAACTCTAACAGGCTTCGGCCTACTCACTCTCCTCAGGACGGCACTACCTTTGGCCCACTAACTCTAACAGGCTTCGGCCTACTCACTCTCCTCAGGACGGCACTACCTTTGGTACACTAACTCTAACAAGCTTTGGCCCACTCACTCTCCTCAGGATGGCAATACCTTTGGCCCACTAACTCTAACAGGCTTCGGCCTACTCACTCTCCTCAGGACAGCACTACCTTTGGTACACTAACTCTAACAGGCTTCGGCCTACTCACTCTCCTCAGGACGGCACTACCTTTGGCCCACTAACTCTAACAGGCTTCGGCCTACTCACTCTCCTCAGGACGGCACTACCTTTGGCACACTAACTCTAACAGGCTTCGGCCTACTCACTCTCCTCAGGATGGCACTACCTTTGGTACACTAACTCTAACAGGCTTCGGCCTACTCACTCTCCTCAGGATGGCACTACCTTTGGTACACTAACTCTAACAGGCTTCGGCCTACTCACTCTCCTCAGGACGGCACTACCTTTGGCCCACTAACTCTAACAGGCTTCGGCCTACTCACTCTCCTCAGGACGGCACTACCTTTGGCACACTAACTCTAACAAGCTTTGGCCCACTCACTCTCCTCAGGATGGCAATACCTTTGGCCCACTAACTCTAACAGGCTTCGGCCTACTCACTCTCCTCAGGACAGCACTACCTTTGGTACACTAACTCTAACAGGCTTCGGCCTACTCACTCTCCTCAGGACGGCACTACCTTTGGCCCACTAACTCTAACAGGCTTCGGCCTACTCACTCTCCTCAGGACGGCACTACCCTTGGCACACTAACTCTAACAGGCTTCGGCCTACTCACTCTCCTCAGGACGGCACTACCTTTGGCCCACTAACTCTAACAGGCTTCGGCCTACTCACTCTCCTCAGGACGGCACTACCTTTGGCCCACTAACTCTAACAGGCTTCGGCCTACTCACTCTCCTCAGGACGGCACTACCTTTGGCACACTAACTCTAACAGGCTTCGGCCTACTCACTCTCCTCAGGATGGCACTACCTTTGGTACACTAACTCTAACAGGCTTCGGCCTACTCACTCTCCTCAGGATGGCACTACCTTTGGTACACTAACTCTAACAGGCTTCGGCCTACTCACTCTCCTCAGGACGGCACTACCTTTGGCCCACTAACTCTAACAGGCTTCGGCCTACTCACTCTCCTCAGGACGGCACTACCTTTGGCACACTAACTCTAACAAGCTTTGGCCCACTCACTCTCCTCAGGATGGCAATACCTTTGGCCCACTAACTCTAACAGGCTTCGGCCTACTCACTCTCCTCAGGACAGCACTACCTTTGGTACACTAACTCTAACAGGCTTCGGCCTACTCACTCTCCTCAGGACGGCACTACCTTTGGCCCACTAACTCTAACAGGCTTCGGCCTACTCACTCTCCTCAGGACGGCACTACCCTTGGCACACTAACTCTAACAGGCTTCGGCCTACTCACTCTCCTCAGGACGGCACTACCTTTGGCCCACTAACTCTAACAGGCTTCGGCCTACTCACTCTCCTCAGGACGGCACTACCTTTGGTACACTAACTCTAACAAGCTTTGGCCCACTCACTCTCCTCAGGATGGCAATACCTTTGGCCCACTAACTCTAACAGGCTTCGGCCTACTCACTCTCCTCAGGACAGCACTACCTTTGGTACACTAACTCTAACAGGCTTCGGCCTACTCACTCTCCTCAGGACGGCACTACCTTTGGCCCACTAACTCTAACAGGCTTCGGCCTACTCACTCTCCTCAGGACGGCACTACCTTTGGCACACTAACTCTAACAGGCTTCGGCCTACTCACTCTCCTCAGGACGGCACTACCTTTGGTACACTAACTCTAACAGGCTTCGGCCTACTCACTCTCCTCAGGATGGCACTACCTTTGGTACACTAACTCTAACAGGCTTCGGCCTACTCACTCTCCTCAGGACGGCACTACCTTTGGCCCACTAACTCTAACAGGCTTCGGCCTACTCACTCTCCTCAGGACGGCACTACCTTTGGCACACTAACTCTAACAAGCTTTGGCCCACTCACTCTCCTCAGGATGGCAATACCTTTGGCCCACTAACTCTAACAGGCTTCGGCCTACTCACTCTCCTCAGGACAGCACTACCTTTGGTACACTAACTCTAACAGGCTTCGGCCTACTCACTCTCCTCAGGACGGCACTACCTTTGGCCCACTAACTCTAACAGGCTTCGGCCTACTCACTCTCCTCAGGACGGCACTACCCTTGGCACACTAACTCTAACAGGCTTCGGCCTACTCACTCTCCTCAGGACGGCACTACCTTTGGTACACTAACTCTAACAAGCTTTGACCTACTCACTCACTCTCAGGACGGCACTACCTTTGGCCCGCTAACTCTTTCAGTGCTTCACTCACACATTTGTAATCAAAAACACCCAGTTAATTTTGATATTTCTGACATTTTCCTCTTTCCCTGAGAAGCAGCCCAGTTTGAACCTCGGGTGAGACGCACGTGGAGTACTCCAGCATGGCGCACTTGCGCTCCAGGTTGTGCTTATGGGCGGCCGACTCTTGCTCCAGGGCTGCATCCAGGACGGTGCCAGCCTCCTCGGCTTGGGCCCCGCTCCGCTTGACCCGCGGGTGGCGAACGATTCCTGAAGGAAGCAGGAGGCCCCCGTCAAAGGTTAGGAGAGTAGCCAGAAAAGCCACAGAATGCTCCAAATGGCCCTGGAGGGGACCTAGAGAGCAGTGGGGCCCGGAGGCTGAGGGACAGCGGCAAGACGGATACCTAGTGGGGTGTTGAGGCAGACGCACTGCAAGTCGAACCAGAAGTTCTCCACATCGTGCAGGGAGTTCAGGACGTAGAGGCGCCTATCGAAGGGGCGGCTGCTTTGGGCCAAGTTGTAGTGGGGTTCGCAGACAGTGGTGTCCACAATGGAGGCCTTCTTCTTCAGGTAGACAAACACCTGCAGAGGAACCCACAAGACCCAGGTCAGGGATCTGCCCCAGGGACAGTTGACAGCTCTTAGGGAGCCCTCTGCATTCTTTCCTGCCACCTCTGTCTTAAACTTTGGGGTGGTTTGTTCCGTCTTGGGCTTTTCACAGCAATATCTGTTCACCAGCCAGTGCCTTCCTGAGGCTGAGAGAGTGTGACTTCTTGCCCAAGGCCGCTCCCTAGGTTTCAAGGCAGAGCATCTGACCCCAATAGTCCCTGCACCTCGCTGCCTCAGAAATAAATCACCTGGTCCTTTTCTTGGAATTTCTCTGTGGGGCCAAACTGTACCAGCCCCATGTAACACAGCCGCTGCAGGCATTCCACAATGCAGAAGATGTATCTCCTGGAGAGGGGCAAGAAGGAAGTCTGGTGTCAAAACCATTGCTGAGTCAGCCATCATCGTTCGGTTGTTTTTTTGGTCATAGTAAAACTTCTATCCTCAGTTCTTAAAATCCTGCCAACTCATCCCACCCAACAGTCCTCAGAAGCCTGACAACTGGGATGTTGTGGCCTCGAGTGAGTACAACAAAGTGCGAAAAAAATGCCTATGTTTAAGAGCATCCACAATCAGTACTCATCCACCCCCAACTCCTTCTCCCCTCAAATTAAACCCCACCCAAAAAATATGAGCTATAATTCACCTCTTGTACAGGAGTTTCTGTCGGATGGATCTTGGGAGGTATCTGATCAGTGTGTGTTTCTTCAAAACATCATTTAAATAATCCTCCAGGCCATCCACCTAGAAGCAATTTTTACAGTTAAATTTTCATGACTCGGGAATGGCAACTGAGCAACTACAACAGTTACTTGCATTGTCAGAAAACCTAAGAGTAGAAATATGTTGACCAGCAGGGTCTCTGGGGGAGAAGGATCTTTGCCTGCTGCTCTCAGATGTTAACGTAGACACAACTGGGGAACCACTTGTAGCCAGCCCCAAAGAGGCCCCTCCAGAGCCAGAGTCCCACAGAACGAAGGCCCCTCACCTTGTAGCTGACTTGCATCATCTGGACAAAGAGAGAGAGTGGCAAGCAGAGGAGGATGTCACTGACCAGAGCCCATCCATGGCCAAACTCCCTGTGGAACGGCAGGGGAGGGATGTAGCGCATCCAGGAGGCGCTGTCCACATATACTGTGAGGAAACGGGGAGGAAAAGTGATCTCAGAGTCCCAACCGGCTGCGTTTGTCTGTGTCTTATATGTGTGTGATGCATGCTTTCCCCTAATGCACCCTTTGCTCTGGGGCTGCATCAGGAGGCGTCCGCAATCCTGCTCCCAATTGCTGAAATGGGCTTCCACGGAGCATATGGTGGCACTCCCACTCCGGTCCCCTCCACACACACATCATACTGGGTCCTTACCGGCCTGCTCTCCGAGCTCCACCTCCACTTCCAGGGCCGAACCCTCAGCGGATCTTTCCAGGCCTTTCATTTGGTGCTCCTTCTGCCCAGGTGGGGATTCAGCACTTGTGCCGGGCTCCTTGCTGCCACTCGTGTCCCGAAGGTGGTGCAGGGGATGTCCATAGACGAGGTACCACAGGAAGATGTGGATCATCTTTAAGCGGGGCATTTTGGGCAAGAAGCCCAGGGAGCGGCCCAGGCCTGGCACTGGAGGCAAGCGGAGGCCAGCGTCAGGAAAGGCCCTTGTCACCCAGTCCCATAGAGAGAACCAGAGAAGACCCTGACTGTACCTATCTCGGGGTGGTAGCTGAACTTTGCGATCTGCGCCTTCTCCCCAGACTTGCACGGAGATGAGCGGCCCTCCATCTCCTTCAAGGCGTCCCCAGTGCCAGCCTCCTGGCTTCCTTCTCCAAGGCAGTCCTGAGGCGTGTGGGTCTGCGGGGGTTTAGTCCTGCCATCAGGAAAGGAGAGGCAGATCACACTCCAGTTCCAGGGGCTTGTCCAGCAGGCCCAGGCCAACCCTTCCGAGGGGCTCCCTGCTTGAACACCTGCCAGGCCATGGCTCCTACTGGCCACCTCCCACTTTTCCCTGGAGTCTTCTGTGGAAGATGGAACTCAGGAGGGGAGGAAGCCACACCAATCATGCTTTGGATGGTTAGAGGAGGGAAACACAAGCCCCCCCTCCCCCCGAAGGAGACCTCAAGAAGGGAAGCTGGGGCTTCCAGGGAACAGGAGGAGGGTGCCCTGCAGACCCCCTTGGCCCATCCTGCTTCACAGGGAGCTTCTTCTCACCACAATCACCCAGGCTGCTCTTCTAGCCCCCCCCCCCTCCACTCTGTGCAGCCCCCTTCTACTCTCCCAGGCCTTCCTTCTGCAACCTGCCTGTTCAGAGTACTCGAGTTGGAGATGCGGAAGCGCACTTGCTCAATGGCACTTTTCACCAGGGGGTCGCTGGGGTTCACGGAGGGGTCCACCACAAACTCAACCTGTAAAGCAAGGTGCAGGTGAGGAGAATGGCAGCCCCACTGGGGACGACACTGGGGACAAAGATGCTGGGGCCATCTCTCAGAAATATTAAAAATTAACTAGGTATTTGTAATTACAAAAATGTGAGTCAAGCACCGAAAGAGTTAGTAGGCCGAAGCCTGTTAAGAGTCAGTGGGTCAAAGCCAGTGTCATCCTGAGGAGAGTGAGCAGACTGAAGTCTGTTAGTGTTGGTTTGCCTCAGTGAGGGAACTTCCCAGTCAGTGTGAGGAGGCTTCTCTGTGAGGCAAGCCTCACTGTTATTTATTTATTTATTTATTTATTTATTTATTTATTTATGGTATTTGTACCCCATTTATTCTCTACCCCCAAAGGGGGACTCAGGACGGCTTAAGGCCACTACATCTCAATTACAACAATATAATCACAATCAAATATCAAGTATGAGGAAAGCCTGATATGAAAAAACCTGGTTTGAGAGAGGCCTCGTGTGTAAAGCTCCAGTGTATAAAGGCTACTGTGTGTAAACCTACTATGTATTTGTTTATTTGTGTTATGGCAACCTAATTCTTGTAAATAGTGCAACAATATTATTTTACTACAAAGAAAAGCCTCCTTTGGAAGAGATAACGTTGGTCTGTGTGTTTTTGTTCTTTTTATCACTTTGGGCTACCGGTGTTGGCTCAAGCTGCCACTAATAAGTTACTCTGCTGTACATTTACAGGGAGAGTCTTTTGTTAATAAGTCCACTCACCCAACATCATCTCCCATGCCTTTACCAGAATGACAGGCCCTCCCAGTTCATGGCTTCCCAGGCTCTCGGCTGGATCACGGGGGGAGCGTGGGCCCACATTCTTCGGACATAGAGCCAGGTACCTTTTTGCTGATGCCGTCCTGGATCACGGTGGTGCGGTAGAGGCGCAGGAGGCCTTCCTGGGAGAGCTTCTGCACCAGGCGGACAATGGACTTCTTGCAGCACCGGGTCAGGACTCCTTCCTGCTTCTCCTGATCCATGATCATTTTCTGGAGCCTGGAGGAAGAGAGACAGTCAGAGGAACCTCTCAGCAGGAACAGCATTTCTTGCCAGAAGAGAAAGAGAGTAGGAAGGGGGGATCTCATGCCATTGTGATGAGCACAAGCCGCTCCTCATTATATATGTTGTTTTAATTTTTTTAAAATTGTTGTTTGCTTTTAATTGTTATTTGGGCATGGAATAATGCAAATTATGTAAGCCGCCCTGAGTCCCCTTCAGGGTGAGAAGGGCAGGATATAAATGTTGTAAATAAATAAACAAATAAATAATTTTCCAACACACAAATGCAGGTGAAGGTGGATGTGACACAAAGGGATTAGTAGACAAACAAACAAACCAAGAAGCCATGCTCATCTTCACAGAAATCTGCCTTTCTCGAGAGATGAGACTGGGGCAGAGGGAATAATCCTGTCCCCTATTCCCGCTCCCCAACCCGCCCCAGACTTACGCAAAAAAGCTCTCAATGAGGCGAAGGTTCCGGACGGCCTCTATGATGAGGTTCCTCCGCTTCAGCAAGCGGTAGGTCTCATGCGACCGCTCTGCCGCCATGGTCCGTGAGCGCTTGACTTTCTTCTTCTCATCACTGCCCTTCTGACCAAGGGACAGAAAAGGCTGGTTAAGCAGAGTGGGAAGCAGCAAGCGAACCCTCAGAAAGCAAGGAGTAGGCTCTGGGCAAGACGATGGAAGGTCCCAGGTGGATGTCCACAGGAACACAAAAGCCCTTTCCACCTGACCCCCCACTTTTTGGTGTTATGTGCCTTCCATTCATAGTGACTCTCTCTTCAGGGTTCTGGACAAGATCTAGCTGATATAGATTGGCCACTGCCATTTGACGCTGAGGGAGTGGGACCTGCCATACTCCCCCAGTGGGCTTCTATGACTGAAGGCAATTGAACCCTGGAGTCCAATACAAAAGCCACAAGGCAAGGCAGACCCTTGAGCTCCCCCTCTGCCACAGCCCTGTTGCGATCACTGACCGGTTGCCTGCTCTCCTCCAGGAAGGAAGCCATTCCAAAATTTCCTGTGTTCCAACTCATTGCACAGCCTTGTCCTCCCTGAATGCCCTACAAAAGGTACCTGTAGGGTCATTGCACAGTCTTGACCTCCCTGGTTACCCTACCAAAGGCACCAGCAGGGCACAAGCAGACTGGGCTTTCTTCTTACTTTGGGAGTTTCCGGCCTGACTTCCTCCACCACAGCGATGGCACCGACGTCCTCCTCAACCAGCACACTGTCTGAAAGAGAGGTTTCCTGTCCAAGGGTCTCCAGAGTGGAATCGGCATCTGTCAAGTGATCAGGAATCTCATTAGGACATTCAGAGAGGCCTGAAGGAGACAGCTGCCTCCAAACTGGCACCTCCTGGGTTTCAGAAGAAAGGCAACTGAACTGCAAATTCCTGCAAACCTCCTTGGCCAAGGCTCTGTTCATTGCTAGGGCCACAGCAGAGATGGATTTGTGCTGTTCAAGCCTTCCTGCAAGCTCTTCTCCCAATGCCCCTCACCTCCCTTCTCTTTGCAGAACCAATACTGCACCTTTCAGTTGTGATGAGTGGCCCAAGCTTTCTCCTACGTTGAAACTCAGCCTCAGCCGAGGGCTAGAACTCTTTGTCCCTCCGCCTTCTCTTTCCTCTTCCTCTTCCTCAGAGACAAGTGTTTCCTCCTCCACTGGGGAAAGCTCTCCTCCCAGCAAGGAGTCCTCCTGGGATGCAGAGGCGCTGGCCATGCTCAGCTGCTCGCTGCGGGCCTTCTCCCGCTCAAACTGCCGGCTCAGGTTGCTCTCCTCCGCAAACGCGCAGGTGATGTACTTGGTTGTCCTCTGCCGGCCTTCATCCTCCATAAATCCCTGAGCAAGGAGCAAAGCGGACGTTGGTTGCCAAGAGGCTCAGGATGGAACCCTTCCTGCGGGGAAGGCAGGGGCAAAGAAGAGCTGTGGCAGCAGAGGCCAGCCTTTACCTTGATCACCTTGTACCTCTCCAGGAGGCGACACAGCATCCTCGCTTCCAGCCGCCCCACATTCATGGCCGCTCGAAGTTCCGCCTGGGAAATGCCTTTGGTCCCCCAGCTTTCAACTGAGGAGGAGGAGAAGGAAGAGAAAGCTGAAGCCCACAGTGCCCCAAATCCAGGTTAACTGCTTAGCAAAAAATCATCTAATCCCCAGACACAATGAAGCACCAATCAACAGGGCTGCACTGTTCAGTAAGGGAGCAGGGGAAGAAGCCTGGATTGGGTTGATGTGAGTTTTCCGGGCTGTCTGGCCATGTTCCAGAAGCATTCTCTCCTGAGGTTTCGCTTACAACTATGGCATCCTTAAAGATTGTGAGGTCTATTGGAAACTAGGCAAGTGAGGTTTATATATCTGTGGAAAAATGTCCAGAGTGGGAGAAAGAACTTTTGTCTGTTGGAGGTAAGTGTGAATGTTGCAATTGGCCGCCTTGATTAGCACTGAATGGCCTTGCAACTTCAAAGCCTTGCTGCTTCCTGCCTGAGGGAATCCTTTGTTGGGGGGTAATAGCTGGCCCTGATTGTTTCCTGTCTGGAATTCCCCTGGGTTTTTTTTAATGTTGCTCTTTTAGAGTTTTTTTAATACTGGTAACCTGATTTTGTTCATTTTCATGGTTTCCTCTTTTCTGTTGACATTGTCCACATGCTTGTGGATTTCAATGGCTTCTCTGTGTAGCCTGACATGGTGTTTGTCAGTGTGGTCCAGCATTTCTGTGTTCTCAAATAATATGCTGTGTCCAGGTTGATTCATCAAGTGTTCTGCTATGGCTGACTCCTCTGGATGAAGTAATCTGCAGTGCCTTTCGTGTTCCCTGATTCATGTCTCGGCATTGCTGCATTTGGTGGTCCCTATGTAGACTTGTCCACAGCTGCATGGTATTCGGTAGACTCCTGCAGAGGTGAGATGATCCCTTGTCCTTTGCTGAACGAAGCATTTTCTTGGTGGGTCTGTAGATCATTTGTAGGTTGTGTTTCTTAATCAGCTTCCCTAGGCAGTCGGTGGTTCCCTTGATGTATGGGAGAGAATGCTTCTGGAACATGGCCATACAGCCTGGAAGACTCACAGCAACCCAGTGATTCCAGCCATTAAAGCCTTTGACAACACATTGAAGCCTGGATTCTCAGGGCCAGAGGTAGCCATGGAAGGCTAGCTGCTTGCAACTCGAAAAGGGAATGGCTTCACCAAGAAAGAGGTAGGCAGGGCAGGGGAAAGCCCCCCCCCCCCTCAAAGTGCATCACCTACTCAATTCATACGCTTGTGACAGCATGTCCCTCTCATACACAATGTCCACTGGCTGCACACTTTTATTGATCAGCTCTTCGTCCTCCTCATCGTGGTAATCGTCCACCTTCTTCCGAAATTCCTTCACCAGCTTCAGGCAACGGACCACGACATCAGTTCCTGAGAGCAAATTCACAGCTCAGACAGTTCCAGGAATGAAAAATGAAAACGGCACTGTGAAAATGCACACACTCATCCAGCACTCTCTTACCCTTCTTTGTCTTGAAGGGGCCCTTATTTGGGCTGACATCCTGCAAGGGGACAGACACGATCTTGCCCAAGCCAGCGTTCAGCATGTACTGGCAGAGGCGCTTAGAGGTCTTCTCACAAACACCCTGTAATGAGAGAAACAGGCAAGGCTGTCCTTTTGGTCTCTAATAAGGAAGGCTGTGACCAGGACTTGGGGCCTCCTGCTGGGAAGACCGCTCTCCAGTGTTCCCTCCTGAGTGAGGCCCTTGTGAAGCAGCTCTTTCCCTCTATAGACACTTCCCCTGGAGTCCAGAGAGCAGGCAGTGCCAAGACAATGGAGGGAAAACCGGAGAGAGACCAACCACTCACCAGCTCCTCCTTAATGTTTCCCAGCGTTTCCATTCGACTTGGTCGACTGCTTAGCATGCTGGAGAGCTTCTCCATCAGGATGTCATATTTGCTCCTCCTAAAACCCAAAGGTGTTGTAGGGAATCATTGAAAGAGGGAAGGGCCCAGTTCCCCTCTTCCCTGGTGTGGGCAGATACCTGTCAACATGGAAGCGGGTCAGAAGAAGAAGGATGGAGTACTGCTGGCCCCCTGATGGCAACCGGATCACATGGGACTGCATGGAGATGAGCCCATTCCGGTCCAGCACCTTCCGGTGGTAGTGAAGCTTCCCAGCATCCACCCTGTGAAGACATACAGGTAGCCTTCATCTTAACAGACTTAAAAAGCTAAGCTGGCCTTGAAAATTTTAAAAACAGAGTAGCTCCGTTGAGAGGCTTATACACGCCATTAAAGCAGCATTTCTCAACCTGGGGTTGGGACCCCTGGGGGATCTCAAGGGGATCACCAAAGACCACTAGAAAACACAGTATTTTCTGTTCGTTATGGGGGTTCTGTGTGGAAAGTTTGCCCCAATTCTATTGTTGGTGGGGTTCTGAATGCTCTTTGATTGTAGGTGAACTATAAATCCCAGCAACCACAACTTCCAAACGCAAGGTCAATGCCCACAAACCCTTCCAGTATTTTCTGTTGGGAGATTGGTGTGCTAAGACTGGTTCATTTCCATTGTTGGTGGAGTTCAGAATGCTCTTTGATTGTAGGTGAACTATAAATCCCAGCAACTACAACTCCCAAACATAAGGTCAATGCCCACAAACACCTCCAGTATTTTCTGTTGGGAGATCGGTGTGCTAAGACTAGTTCATTTCCATTGTTGGTGGAGTTCAGAATGCTCTTTGATTGTAGGTTAACTATAAAGTCCAGCAACTACCAAATGACAAACCCACCAGTATTCAAATTTGGACGTATCAGGTATTTGGGCAAAATTTGGTCCAGTGAATGAAAATACATCCTGCCTATCAGATATTTACATTACAATTCATAATAGTAGCAAAATTACAGTTATGAAGTAGCAACGAAAATAACGTTATGGTTGGGGGTCACTACAACAAGAGGAACTGTATTAAGGGGTCGCAGAATTAGGAAGGTTGAGAAACACTGCGTTAAAAAATGCTTTTGGTATCTCCATCTCTGGCATCAAACTGGGAGCCAATCAAAGCTTTAAAAAAAAAAAAAGATCGGAAGTAGAATTCTATCAGTACAATGTGGGAAGTGCGGATGGGTAAAAGTGGATATAAAGTAAGGATATTTTAAGCATATTTTGTTATTGTCTTCTTCATTGATCTAATACAAAAATGGCTTCTATGATATCAATTCTTGCAAATCTAAACTAAAATACGAAAATAGATAAGCAGGTGTAGAGTGAATGGAAGCAAAGAAATAAGAGTTAAGAAAAGGAATACTGATTAAATCTCAGGTGGAAACAAACACAAACACAGTGGCATAAAAATGCCACAAAATGTCAGAGCTGGACAAGACAACAGAATAGCAGCCTCTCATGCAGAGAGTCCTCTCCAGGCTGGAGACAGGGACTCATATTCACAATTTCATGTTGTGAATTCCAATCTACACTTTAACAATGGATTTTAACTTATATTTTAACTTTGTGTAGATTGCTGCATGTCTTTTAACAGTGTTTTATCTCGTTTTAATTATGTTGTATCCCATCTCAAGCCTCAGGGAGAGGCAGGTTGTTATTACTATAATAATAATAATAATAATAATAATATGTCCTTCCTCTGACAATAAATGGAGCAAAGAGCCACCTACTGACCATGACTTCTTATTTGAAAGTGGTGCTGAGGTCCCTCTGGAGCTCCCCTGCCATCACACTTATTATTATTCCTTCCCCTGGCAATAAATAGAGCAAGGAGTTATGTGCTGACCATGAGTTCTTACTTGAAGGCGGTGCTGAGGTCCCTCTGGAGCTCTCCCTGCCATCGCGCTCTTCCGAGGCGCTCCAGAATGCAGTAGGAGAAGTCAGGGAGTTTGAGGTCTGGGTCACCCTCCCATCCAATCAGGGTCCGTTGCCGCAGGACCTGGGAAGCCACCAGCACCAGCCGCTCTCCCCACCTAAAGGGCCACAAGGCAAGTCTCAGTGCCGACCCGGACTCCGGGACTTCATCACAGTCACACCACAAGTGGCAAAAGGCCAAGGCCCCAAGGTGCCCCACTCACTTCTCATGGGCCTCCTCATAAGTGCAGCAGGGCCGCAGGTCGCTAGTCCGGACCTGCTCTGTAATGTCCAGCCTCTCATGGAAGTAGCGGCAGGACCCCTGGATGCCTTCACTGTGGTCCAAGATGATGTGGACAGGATAGATGTCCTCAAAGGGGGAAGGGTCCCTCTTGCTCTCCAGGATCCCCGTATCGGGGTTAATTTCTTCATACCTGAATCCAGGAGAACAGAGTGGACTTTTCTCAGCCTCCTTGGGTTTCGAAAACACAGTAGAGAACTAATAGCAGTGTTTTAATCTGTGCTGTAGGTGTCTAACAGAAGTCCTTTTAGCTATACTTTACCCTGCCTGGAGCTGTGAGGAAAAGGGGGATGTGTGTGAACATATTATTATTATCATTACTACTTTTGTTGTTATTATATTTGTTCCTCTTCTTAATATATAAAGGCAGTCCCCAAGTTACAAATAAGAGAAGTTCTATAGCAGTGGTTCTCAAACTTTCTAACACTGTGACCCCTAAATATGGTTCCTCATGTTGTGGTGTTCCCCAACCATAAAATTATTTTAGAGAGTGCAAAGCAGGTGAGGCAGGCTTTGTGCAAGGTCAGGCCTCGCGCAAATGAGCCCTTGCCTGGCCCGTGCTCTTGCTGGCCAGCAAGAGCGCGAGGCAGGTGAGGGCTCCTTCACGCTAGGCCTGGCCTTGCACAAAGCCTTGGGGGTTGGGCCAAAGACGAGGGGGCGGGGCTAAAGGAGGCAGCCTCGCGACGCCTCTAAAATGGCCAAACGACCCCCTTGGGGGTCGCGACCCCCAGGTTGAGAACCGCTGTTCTATAGATTTGTTCTTAAGTTGAATTTGTATGAAAGTTGGAACAAGCACATTTTTAAAATGTAAGCTCCACAGGCTGCCAGTCTGCTTCCGAACATAATTCCAAGTGTCTGAACATATCCTCTCTATGAACCATCTCGGAGGTTAACATTGTCCTGGGAGGCCCTGCTCTCAGTCCCACCTCCCTCACAGGTGTGGCTGATAGGGACGAGAGCCAGGGCCATCTCAGTGGTGGCCTCTTGACTATGGAACTCCCTCCCCAACAAAATTAGATCAGCGCCCTCCCTCCTGGCCTTCAGAAAAAAGTAAAAACTTGGCATGGGACCAAGCCTTTGGGCAGTAAGCAATGCAAGGAATTTTTTTTTATTTTTTTAGAGGGTTTTTTTATACCGATCTTCTCACTTCGAGAGGGACTCAGATTCGGTTCACAACATGTGTCAAATACAAATTTACAACACACAATGCATTATCAAAAAACATTAAAAACATATTTCAATGAACAGTATACAATATACATCATCAACATCACAGATATATATAAGCCAGGTCGTCAGAACATTAGTCGTAGTTCACAGTTAGTCATGCTTCTTCCATATAAGCCCACATTGACTCAGTTATCAAAGGCCAGGTCCCAAAACCAGGTCTTTGTTAGTTTTCTGAACGTCAGGAGGGAGGGTGCGGTTCTAATCTCCAGAGGGAGGGCATTCCAAAGCCGAGGGGCCACCATCGAGAAGGCCCTGTCTCTCGTCCCCACCAACCGCGATTGTGACAGTGGTGGGACAGAGAGCAGGGCCCCCCCAGACGATCTTAAGGACCTTGATGGTTTGTAGGGGAGAATCCGTTCAGACAGGTAAACTGGGCCAGAGTCGTTTAGGGCTTTGTAGGTCAAAACCAGCACTTTGAATTGTGCTCGGAAGCTAATTGGCAGCCAGTGGAGCTGGTGCAACAAAGGAGTTGTGTGCTCCCTGTACCCAGCACCCGTTAGAAATCTGGCTGCCGCACGTTGGACTAACTGCAGCTTCCGGGCAGTCTTCAGAGGCAGCCCCTGGTAGAGAGCGTTGCAGTAATCCAAATGGAATGTAACCAAAGCGTGTACTACCGTGGCCAAGTCAGCCTTCCCAATTATTAGGGATTATGTGCAATTGATTATTTAACATTTGGAACAGCCTTGGACTATGGTTTCTGGATTATGTGATTTTAATATTTATATTAATATGTTTTTAACTCCATGTCATAATTGCCTAGATTAGTGATTCTCAACCTGTGGGTCTTCGGGTGTTTACCAGCTTAAGCGGCTGAGAGGGAAAAGGAAGGGGCCTGAGGCTGTTAGGAATGGTGGGAGTTGGAGTCCAAAACACCTGGAGGAAGGGCCCAAGTTGGCTCACCGGTCGTAGAGGTGGAGCGGGGGGCGCGGCTCGGGGAGGAGGGCGAAGCGGAGCTGGGGGTGGGCGGCCAGCGAGGCCCAGAGCAGCGCCCGGGTCTGGGCTCCGAGGGGCGCGAGCGGGAAGGGCGGCACGCGGGCGGCCAGGCGCTCCCAGAGGGCTCCCGGGGTGATGCCGTCCAGCCCCTCCAGCGCCACCTCCTCCAGCGCGGCCCACAGGGCGTCCATGGTCGCCACCGGCGCCCACTGCGCAGGCGCAGCCGGAAGGAGGCCCGCCGGGGGACTCCGCTCCGCCAATAGGCAGAGCGCAGCGCGCCGGAAGTGACGTCACCCTCTGCGCGCTCTCTCTCGGCGGACCTCGCGTCGCCACGGCAACCGGCCCAACAGGCGGGCATGAAGAACAAGGAGGAGGCCTCTTGAGCCTCGCCGCGGAGCCTGGCTGGGCCGGGGTCTCGGAGCGCCGCCTGGCCCGGTAGGAGAAAGGGAGGGAGGGAGGTCGGGCTTGGTCTCCAAAGGCATTCCCCTCCTTCCCTGTTTGCCCGCTCGGGAAAGAGACCTGACACCCTAGCCCTGAGGCCCCTCCAGGCCGATCGCCCTCCACAAACAGCGGCCCTTTTAGGGGGGGCGTGGTTGCCTTCTGCCAAAGAACTTATGACGTGGGGCTGCCCTTGAAAACGGCTCGGAAATTCCAGCTGGTCCAACGGGCAGCAGCCAGGATGTTAACCGGGGCTCATTACAGAGAGAGGTCAACCCTCCTGTTTAAGGAGCTCCACTGGCTGCCGTTTATCTTCCGAGCCCAATTTAAGGTGCAGGTGCTTACCTACAAAGCCCTGAACGGTTTGGGACCAGCCTACCTGCGTGACCAGATCGGTCTACGAACCCACACGCTCACTCCGGTCATCTGGAGAGGCCCTGCTCGTGATCCCGCCCGCGTCGCAAGCGCGCTTGGTGGGGACACGAGACGGGGCCTTTTCTGTGGTGGCCCCCCGACTTTGGAACGCCCTCCCAAAAGATCTCAGACAAGCCCCTACATTGGCAGTCTTCAGGAAGGAATTGAAAATCTGGCTGTTCCAATGTGCCTTTTCAGATTAGGAACCTCCAGCACCAAATCCTAGAAGCACCTTAGTAGAACCAAGATCGCTGCACACCGCACACTGCACTTACCTTATAATCCTACATTCTTCCTGCCACATCAGCACTTTTAATCTTGTACTCTGGCCTGGCCCAGTCTTATAGTGTCTTGATGTCTCGATGTATTGTTATTGCTGTTGTTTATTCTGCTTAACTGTATTGTACTGTTGTACTGTGTTTTGAGGCCTTGGCCTATGTAAGCCGCATCGAGTCCTTCGGGAGATGCTAGCGGGGTACAAATAAAGTTATAATAATAATAATAATAATTCCCCTCCTTCCCTGTTTGCCCACTCGAGAAAGAGACCTGACACCCTAGCCCTGAGGCCCCTCCAGGCTGATCTCCCTGCACAAACAGCATATTATAAACCAAGCGTTGGGCTTAATAATAATTGTTCTTCATTCGTTCAGTCGCTTCCGACTCTTCGTGACCTCCTGGACCAGCCCACGCCAGAGCTCCCTGTCGGCCGTCACCATCCCCAGCTTCTTCAAGGTCAATTCAGTCACTTCCAAGGATCCCACCCATCCATCTTGCCCTTGGTCAGCCCCTCTTCCTTTTCTCTTCCATTTCCCCCCAGCATCATTGTCTTCTCTAAACTTTCCTTTCTTCTCATTATGTGTCCAAAGCACTTCATCTTTGTCTCTACTATCCTTCCCTCCAATGAGCAGTCGGGCTTTATTTCCTGAAGTATGGACTGGTTGGATCTTCTTGCGGTCCAAGGCACTCTCAGAACTTTCCTCCAACACCACAGTTCAAAAGCATCGATCTTCCTTCGCTCAGCCTTCCCTATGGTCCAGCTCTCACATCCATAGATTACTACGGGGAGTACCATGGCTTTGACTAGGCGGATCTTTGTTGCCAGTGTGATGTTTCTACTCTTCACTATTTTATCGAGATTGGACTTTGCTCTCATCCCAAGAAGTAAGCCTGATTTCCTGGCTGCAGTCTGCGTCTGCAGTAATCTTTGCACCTAGAAATACAAAGTCTGTCACGGCCTCCACGTTTTCTCCCTCTATTTTCCAATTATCAATCAGGGTTGCCATACATTTGTTTATTTTATGTTTAGCTGCAACTCAGCTTTTGCGCTTTCTTCTTTCACCTTGATTAGAAGGCTCCTCAGCTCCTCCGCGCTTTCGGCCATCAAAGTGGTATCATCTGCATACCTACGGTTGTTAATGTTTCTTCCAGCAATTTTAACCCCAGCCTTGCATTAATCAAGCCCGCACATCGCATGATGTGTTCTGCATACAAGTTGAATAGCTTGGGTGAGAGGATACAACCCTACCGTATAATAATAATAATAAACTTATTTATACCCCATTGCCATCTCCCCAAAGCGGACTCGGGGCGGCTAATAGGAGGCCTAGCCCAAAATTGCAGTACAGCAAAATAAAATACAAGAAGCAAAAATACCATCAAAATAAATACATTAAATAACAAAATAAACAGTTTCAAAATAACATGATAGAGAAATAAAACTCAGTGGGTGGGTCAAATGTACTAGGAATAAAATTGATAAAACCCTGGATGAGATATGTAGAATGTGTTTCTGAGAGAGAATGGATTTCTGAAGGAGTAACACAAAAGACCGGAATAGTAGAGTTAGGCCTTCATTAAGAGCCTCTTGAGGATGGAGCAGTGGTTGGAACAGACTGCATATGGGAAATATATTCACTCGCCGAAGGCACATCAGAAGAGCCAAGTTTTTAGGTCTTTCTTAAAAGATGCCAAGGTTGGGGCTTGCCTAATTTCACCAAGCAGTGAGTTCCAGAGCTGAGGGGCCACAGCAGAGAAGGCTCCCTCCCTCGTCCCCACAAGTCGTACTTGTGATAACAATGGAAGTGAGAAGAAGGCCTCCCCAGAGGATCGAAGAGTTCATGCAGGTTTATAGAGGGAGATGCAGTCACGAAGGTAGGTGGGTCCTGAACTGTTTAGGGCTTTATATATGATAACCTGCACCTTGAATTGGGACCGGAAGATGAATGGCAACCTTAAATGGTGCTCCTTAAACAAATGTGTCACCAAGGCCCCATCTATAATATAGATACAGAATGAACTGCATTATATGATCAAGGTAGACCAGGTATGGGCCAACTTGGGCCCTCCAGGTGTTTTGGACTTCAAGAACCACCATTCCTAACAGCCTCAGGCCCTTTCCTTTATCCCCTCAGCTGCTTAAGAAGCTGAGGGGGGAAAGGAAGGGGCCTGAGGCTGTTAGGAATGGTGGGAGTTGGAGTTCAAAACACCTGGAGCAAGGGCCCAAATTGGCCCATGCCTGGTGTAGACTCATGCAGCCCAGTTCTGCGCAGTTCAGACTGCAGGAAATGTCAGTCTAGGGGGGACCTAAATGCCAAGAGAGAGTGAGAGAATAGTTCAGCTGAACTCATAGGAAGAATACACTCAGTTGAACTCATTGAGAGATGCTGCCTGCCCTTGTCCTGCCTCACGCTCCTCCAGTATTGATGAGCTGCTTGTGTTTTTGCCTTGGTTCTCTGCTTCAGGCGCAATCCGGGGCCATGGTGACGGACTTTGACGAGAAGCACGACGAACACTTAGTTCTTCTCCAGCAGAGAAACAGGTAGGAGGCTCCGCTTGAACCTAGAGGCTTCTAGACCAGAAAGGAATCTTTGGTGGTTCCTCAGTGGCTGGATAAAAGGCTTTCACTGTGGCATTTTCGCTGAGGCTTCAAGTTTGTTGCTGAGGCTCTCTTTATTCAATTTTTTAAAATACTAAAGATTGGTCCACATTGTTCTCTTCCAGCCCATGTATTAGCTGAATCTGTTTCCTTTTTTTAAAAATCTCAATATTAATAAACCCTAAAATCAGGACAGTAATAAAGAGCAACATTCAAAAAGCAGGGGAATTCCAGACAAGAATCAATCAGAGCCAGCTAACACCTCCCAACAAAGGATTCCTCAGGCAGCAAGCAGCCAGGCCTTGAAACTGTAAAGCCATTAAATGCTAATCCAGATGGCCACTTGCAATATTCACACATGCCTCAAGCAGACAAGAGCTCTCTCCCACCCTGGACATTCCACAGATAGATATAAACCCCACTTGCCTAGATTCCAACAGACCTCACAACCTTTGAGGATGCTTGCCATAGATGTGGGTGAAACGTCAGGGGAGAATGCTTCTGGAACATGGCCATACAGTCCAGACAACTCACAGCAACTCAGTGTCCTTTAGCGAGAATAAGATCCTTGGATGATTTTCACAAAGGAACGAAAATGTGTTGTTTGTTTTAGGATACTGAAGCAGCTCAAAAGGAAAGACCCGATACAGACTCGGCTGGAGCAGCTGGAGCAAGGGTTCACTCTGTATGTGAACGGAGCGAACTCAGAAGCAAGTAACCAGCGCAGGAAGGCGACTGCACAGCACATTCCCAGGAGAAGCACCAGGACAACGAGGAGAAACTGTGAGTCCCTTCGTAGCGGTAGCCTTCAACGTGTTAAGAAGATTCATAATTATCAACTGTAGATATATAAATTGTGTCTTTGCTGTTAAGACAGATTTAACCTGTTAAGTTTACCTTCTTGCTTTCTGGAATTACAAATTTAAAAAACAGGAAGAAGTCTTCAACACACAGTTTATGTATTATGGCAGAACCCTTGAGATGTGAATGTTAAGCTTGTGTTTGGAAAAAGTATTATATATGGTTGTCAAGGAAAGAAAGGGAAGGGAAAGGAAAAAAAGAAGGAAAGGAAACATATTTGAAGCAAAAGA
Source organism: Anolis sagrei (assembly GCF_037176765.1). Taxonomy (NCBI): domain Eukaryota; kingdom Metazoa; phylum Chordata; class Lepidosauria; order Squamata; family Anolidae; genus Anolis; species Anolis sagrei. Next base: position 14,800,395 of record NC_090034.1, on the reverse strand, counting down.
AATACGTAATACTATTTGGACAAGCTGGAATCTTACAAAATTAGAAATAAGTGATTCATGAAAAGGTTAAATATGATGGAATAATGTTAATGAAACATTTGATTATGATTTTAAACATATCTCAATCTATGCAAATTGAGTTATTGTTAGTTATCCATACTTGTGTATATAAAACAGTCAGAAAGCTTAAATCCACAAAAAATGCTTTAATGCCTGTCCCCATTCTTATGGGGTTATTCTTTGGTAATGTGAAATCATGATGTGTGTAGAAATTATCTTCATTGTGAAAGTATATTTCTTCCCCTGCAAGGGGTTTCTTTTTAAAAATATATATTAGGATTTTTGCATATGATATGGCGGGGGGGGGGGGGGCAGCTAGTGGCACTATTGCTATTGTCCAGATTGAACCAGTTTTTCCTAAAACATAGTAACCAATAACCCTAGTTAAAAATAGTTTGCATGGATTTTGCTTTGAAAATGTCTTGAATTCTAATGAATGGTAAAGTATGTTGTGCTTATTTTGCACAAGTTGCCATTTAAACCGCTGAGCTGCTGAACTTGCTAACTAAAAGGTCGCAGGATTGAATCTGGGGAGCAGCATGAGCTCCTACTGTAAGCCCCAGGTTCTGCCAACCTAGCAGTTCAAAAACATGCAAATGTGTCTGCTCCAGTGGGAAGGTAACGGCACAGCATTCAGTCATGCCGGCCACATGGCCTTGGAGGTCTCTAAGGACAATGCCAGCTCTTCGGCTTAGAAATTGAGATGTGCACCAACCCCCAGTCCAGTCAGACACAATTTGACTTCATGTCAAGGGAAAATCTTTACCTTTACTATTTTCAGATTATATTAGATTGTGTCAAATAATTAATATTTTTTTAAAAAAAATAACTGTAAGTATTTAAAAAACTACAGCAGAATGTTATATGAAACCCTAGTTTTTAAAAACATATTTTTGCTATTGTCAGATAAGTCACTTCTTTCAACAGAGGGGAGCAGGGTATATGGAGCCAGAAAATAAACACAACTGCTACTGTGGTTTCCTCCTGTCCTATCATTGGCTTCTCCAGGTGCATGTATTTGCCTTCCATTTCTTTTCAGACATCAATGCAAGCAACCTGTTCAGAGAAGAGGGTGTGCAAGGGAGGGCCACACAAAGTGCACCCAGTAAGATCCAGCGCCGGGAGTGGCTCCAGGTATGGAAGGCTGGCCTTGGGACATTAGGGACTCCACCTTCCCTCTTTGCCAGCCCTTTGACAAAGCTTTTGGGAGCAGATGGGGAAGGCAAGGCTTCTGCCTCACAGCAGGGTCAGAGCTGCTTGCTGTTCTCCAATGGAAATGTAGATGGAGGTGGTTTCCAGACCAATGAGATGGCAGCGTTGATAGAAGGCAGCTAGGTCAGGCAGAAAAGATCTGGTTGGATTGTGTTGGATGTTGTTTATTCCCCAAAAGGGTCATGTTCACACACTGTGTTTCCTGAATTTTTCAGAAAGCAGTGCAGATCAGAACTGAAAGTGGGGCCAGGCTCCACATTGCCCCTCCTTCTGAATACTCAGAGGACTTTGAACCGTATGAAAGCCAAGACCTGCAAGCAGAGGACTGTGAGCAGAATGGTCCTGCCCAGGTAAGAGTGTCTTCAGTCATGCAGACACCAGATAAAACCAAAGTTGAAATACCAACGCAGGTTTCTATGACATACATTTGCCACCATCCCAAAAGCAGCACAGAATGAGATGGCTTTGCTTTTTTAAAAAGTAAGTTTCTGAGCTGTCAATTTATTCTGCTCGCGTCACCTGATGGAAATTTTTGCTATTGGCAGTTTGCCAATATTGTTTAGGAGCAATAACATCTATAAATAGATTCCCCTGAGTGTCAGCCTTTGTTTCCAGAGCCTTGTGTCCCCTGAAAGTGCTGTTTCTGATGACGTGATCCTCCTTGACTCAAAGGCAGGACAGAGCTTGAGCAATGATGCGGAAAAGGGAAGGTTGCGGCTCAGCCTCGAAGATGTCAAGGTACTGTGACAAATGGGCCACACTTTCACCGGCTTCATTGTCAAGGTGTTGGAAAAGAAGGGAGCATTGCAGTAGTTTTAAAAACTGCACAACACTAAATATGGAGATACTGGGGTGTACAAGTACTGCCATAGTGTGTCTCAGTCGCATGAGGATATAATGCCAAGAAAAGACGCAAACATTTCATTCTTAACTCGGAGCTTTCTTGGGCCTCTTAAGATGTGCAGCAACCCCATTGCTTCTTTTCTACCTTCTCTGGCATTTGTCCCAGGAGCTCCGTCAGACCTTGGAGTTCACTGTGAGTCAGAGCAGAATGGAGGAAGATTCATCAGAGGGAGAGGACACCGACTCTGTGGAGGAGGATGTTCCTACTGAGCTCTCTGAGGAAGAGAGCCCCACTGAGATGGCCAGAGAGGACCTCGAGCCAGTCCTCAGAAGCTCCCCCATTTCCTCTGCCAGTGGAAGGGGCTGTGGCACAGAAGGCGGCTCTCTGGTCACACTGGAATTCAAGCCAAGCTGCCCAAGTAAGCCCAGTCGCGTGCTAACTCTGCTCATGGAAGAAAAGATCAGTTTCTTATATGTCTAGCAAAGAGGTCTGAAAATCTACCAGGAAATTCTGGTAGCTATTGTTACTAATTTTTGCAGTTTTAGTTTTTTGAAGCTCTTTATCTCTTTGTCTGATTCTACTCTAAGAATGGATGAGGTTGTTTGGGGATGGTGTTTTGCAGTGTAGCCCTGCTTGTCTAACACACTGACGTGCATAAAGACATGATGTGTCCCACTCAGATGGCTAGTTGTATACCCCAGATGTGGAAAATGGGGCTCGAACAGCTGCCCTCCTGCTGTGTGATCCAGATGTAGTTAAGCCTAAGGGCACAATGGGCTCAGTCCTCCAGGCCCCAAAGTCCGCCTGCCTCAGCCTTTGCCAACAACTGCCCTTCCTGTTGATATTTTCTTGCAGACTTCAGGAAGGAGCGCTGCCTTTCTGCCAGAAGGAAGGGGGGCACCGATGCCTACATTCCTACCAGACCCATGAGCCACACAGCCCACCCGCTGACCACTGAGTGCCAATGCGAAGAACAGCAGGAACGAAGCCTCTCCAGTGAGTGAGACAGTTCCTGCTTGTGTCACAGTGGCTTGGGAAGAGATGCCGGGCCACAAAGAGAGCCAGGTGCCCTTCCTGGGTAATCTCCTGGCTCAAGGGTTGAAGCATGGGGAAAGAGGGGCTGGGGGTTTCCTCCGGTGCCATCACACTCCAGAGGTGGACCCAGTGCTTCTGCACTTCCACCCCTTTTCTGCTGGGGAGTTTGGAGAAAGTAGTTTTCAAAAGGGATTTTCTGATTCTTTGGGTGCAGGGCCAGCGAGCCGATCAGAAAGGCCCCTCTCTGCAATCCGTAAGGCCTTCTGTGAGAAGAAGGACCCAGTGCTCTCAGCCTCCATAGTCCTGAAAGCTGTGGCGGCAGAAAATGAGACCCTCCAGAAGGAGCTGCTCTCCAGGCAGCTGGGGGCCGCTGCTGAAATGCAGGTCAGAAACCCCTGGGATCCCTCTTCAGTTAATTTAAGAATGGCCCTGGCTATTGGACACTTAGAATCATAGAATCAAAGAGTTGGAAGAGACCTCATGGGCCATCCAGTCCAACCCCCTGCCAAGAAGCAGGAATATTGCATTCAAATCACCCCTGACTTTGCCTCTAAGGCTGAATGGCAAAGAGGGGAGGGCAAGTAGGGGTTATTTGGTGGCTCATTACCCCAGATCCCAACCATGGCCATGAACTGGGCTTGAGAAATGTGTCATTTCCTTCTTGCGCAGCCAGCATCATCACCATCTGAGTCCATGGAGCCCCACCAGCCTTTGCAGGAGCAGGAGGAGTTGATCGGGACACTGGGAAGCAGGTGCTGGTGTGGGTTTGTTTTGAATCTTTTCTTGGCTGAGGGGTGAAGGGGAAACACTGAGGTGACACCCCTACTTTACTATTGCTCTTATCCTTATTGCATTATTACTGCACCAGTCCGCCCACTCGTGATGATAAACTGAATTTGTTATTGGTTGCTGGTTGATGCCTGTTTTATATATTGTTATAATGCTGTTGTTTTATTTTGTTTTTATACTGTTGTTTGCATTTTACTTTTTTACTGTATTGATCAGGCTTAGCCCCATGTAAGCCGCCCCAAGTCCCTTGGGGTAGATGGAGGTGGGGTACAAAAATAAAGTTGTTGTTGTTGTTGTTGTTATATTCCCTCAATCGTCCGTGGCTCTCTCCAGCATTTCCTCCCTCCCTTCCCTCCTTCAGGCAACAGAGGAAGCTTTTGAAAGTGCTGCAAGAGATTGAGAGGCAGTCCAGCTCCCGTGGCCCCTCAGTTTGGGGGCCTGAGCATCAAGGGTCTCCTATTCTGGTATGTATGGAGGCAGGCCAGACTGACAGAAGTCACAGCTTTTCCTCAACTATCAATAGCCTCCATTCAAGCCCAGTGGAAATCACCATGTGCCACCTTAAACCCTGTGCCAATGCCTCCCATTTCCCTTCCAGGGCCTGCCAGAACCGGAACGGGAAATCCCGGACGCCATTTACATCACGGTGGAGATCCTCTCCAACTGGGGGGATGCCATGAGGGTGGGCCTGACGGAGATGGAGTTCTTTGACTTGCATGACAGGAAACTCTTTGTGTCTCCTCACGATGTGGACATCCGCCATTCCGATGCACCGGGAGACCTCTCCTCTCTGGTCAACAGGAAGCCAGAAGTGAGTTTCCTGCTGCAGCCCATCTCTCAGATTTAGGAATGTAGTCCCCCAATGTTCTCTGCATGACCCTTCTTTCCTGGGAGTGCCATGCATTTTGCCAGGACGATTGAGGAGTGCCAAGCAGCTCCTCTTGTTTTGCAGAAGGAATGGCAGCTGGAAGGCGTCCGGAATGGGGCACCTGACTGAGCCAAGGAGGGCAGGAGGTGGGGCCGGGGGGGGGGGGCAGTTCTTAGATGGCATCACTCTCAGGCATTTGGAGGCTGCCAAGTGCACGGTTGTGCTCCCAGCATCCTGAGAGGCAAAGTTGGCCATGCCCCCCTTCCTTGAGACAGCCCTTCTGCTAATCTGGACGTCAGCGTCCTGGAAAGCTGATTAGTTTAATTAACATAAACAGGCCTCACGTTGACCTCTAAGCCAGCACCCCTCAGCTGCGCCAAAGCAGCTCTTTGCCTGTTGGCCTGCGGTCAGAGAGGGGCCTGGGCCCCTTGGGCCAGAGGGAGTCTAAAGATTGTGCCGGCCTAGCAGTAGACACTCACATCTTACTGCCGTTGGCCCATTGAGCCTCTGTCTCCCTCATTGTGTTGCAGACCAGTGGCAGCCGCTTCCCCTGGACCTGCATCTTCCAGCCTCCGGTGCAGCTGTACTTTGTGGTCCGAAATCCCAGCCTTTCAGATGACTTTGGTTTATCCAAGATCCGGATTTGGAATTACAGCTCCCCTGCATCTGGTGTAAGTGATCATTTTCTTGGGCCTTGCCTGCCTCTGATGTGGGCAGAAGGCCAGGAGTACTTGTCTACTGCCGGGTGGGTACGACTGGTGGGCCAGAAGGGTTTACTATCCTTGCGGCTGCTTTACTGAGTCTGTGGAAACAGACTGAGATAGCAGGGGGTCGTCACAGCTTCAGACAGGAGGAGGCTCTGTACTATATGTGGCCCAACAGCGGGAGAGTCAGGCAGAAGATGCTGCTGCCTTGGAATCCACCATAGATGTGGCTGCATGGTGGAGCATCCCTCTCCAGAACTCTGCCCTCTTCCTAGCTGCTCGGCCCTTTTCACCTCTCCCTCCTTCAGGAGCCACTGAACCCAGTTTTCAATGATCTGGGTTATTTTGCCAGTGTGCGCTTGCAGAGAACCATTAATGTTTTTCCTGCCATACAGCTAGTCTTCCTCCTTCCCAGAAAGGACTCTGCTGTGTACCCAGTTTATGTTCATAGCAGGAATATTTTGGGTAGCAGAAGCCGCATCCCACAGCAGATGGCAACCGGTCTTTGGCTCTGAAATGCTCTCAGCAAATTCTCCAGAGAGCCTGCTGGGCGGTTGGTTCAGAATGGCTCTGGGTTCTGGGGGAAAGAGGATTTTCCGTTCTGGATTATAGATAGACTAAGCCTTATCCTTCCTGGCGCCTAGATAGGTGCGCAGATATGTGACACAACTCAGAGCGACAGGGAAGCCATGGATCACTTCCTGAGCTTTGGAAATGGACTGCAGCCTTGCCATTGTTAACTGCTGCCAGATTGACCATATGAAAGAGAGACCTCCTGTCCAGAGGCCTGGCCACAGCCCAGCTCAGGTTGTGCAGGCTTAGGGGAGCAATGGCATAAATTGCCATTTTCATTTGGTAAAAGGTGGACCATCAAAACGGAAGAGGAGGTTGCGTTGTCGAAGGCTTTCATGGCTGGAATTGCTGGGTTGCTGTGAGTTTTCTAGGCCATGTTCCGGAAGCATTTTCTCTTGACATTTTGCCTGCATCCTGAGGCAGGCATCCTCAGGTTGTGAGGGAGAGCAGGTTGTGTTCTCTCTCTTTAGAGGGTTGTCTTGTAGGCTGGAGGAGCATTCTCTTTCCCTCTCACACACATACACAAGCCCTTTGGGAAGAGAACTTGTTCAAAGTGAGAAAGAGGAAAATTTGAGGTTTAGAGGTATGAAGGGTGAGGAGAAACCCTGCAAAGCCAGCATGAAGCTGGCATGAAAGAGTAACTACAGTTGAGCCAGGTCCCTTGCACTTCCTCTCCTTCCTCGGCTGGTTGCAGTCTGTCCAAATATGAGTAAACTCCGACTAAACCTGGCTATGGTTTGCTCAGAGAGACCTGCTGCAGCTCCAAACTGTTACAGGACATTCAGGGAGGGAGAAAAGGAGTGCTGCGACCCTCAATTGTCCCTCCTGCTTCTCCTCCAGGATCTTGAGGTTGGAGCACGGAACGTCCTCGTCTACATTGATGGGGCCTTGGCCTTTGAGGGTCCTCTGGCCAAAGGCTGCGTGAGTCCCAGGTTGGACAGCAGTGGATGCACCACAATCAATCTCTTGGGAAGGGGTCCGTCTCCGGCAGGGAAGGAGACCCCTGTGAATAGAGGAGTGCCTTTGGCTCCAGAGGCCTTGTTGGGGAAGGATGGCCCTGAGGAGGAAGTGACCCCCAGTCACTCCCCTGTAGCATCACGGGACCCCTCTTCCACCCCAGAGGACAGGATCAACCCTTCACCAGGGACCCCTGGATTTGTGGCACCTGAAGAGTGGGATGGCCTTTCGCTGAGTGAGGAAATGGAAAGGCTCTCTGGGAGGAAGCTCTCCCCGCTGCCCAGCCTGGTCTCCCCGCCTTGGACCCTGCCCCCTCCGGAGACCAAAGGGGAGAAGGGTCAGGGGGGGCCCACCAGGCCACAGCTGCCCCCCTGGATGGAGACGGATCCCCCTTCGGACCCCAGGACCCCAAGGAGGGTCCCCCTGAAGATGGCCAGCCAGAGGCCCCAGGCCCTGCTGCCCGAACTGGAGAGATCCAGCGGCGAAGCACCAGGCACGGAGGGAAAACTGCTGGTGGGGGGCCGTGGCCAGGATCTCCCAGCTGATCCTGACCCCCTGGGCCCCCTGCCTCCCCAGCGCAGCCCTATTGCAGAGCTGTTTCCTGTGGGACGAAACCCAGGCGGCCGAGGGAAGGAGGGACTGAGCTGGGAGTTCTTCTGTGGAGAGGAAGGCCAGCCTGAGAGAGGTAAGCACTGGGGCTCAGTGGGGATAGGGCTCCAGCTCCCATCATCAGTCAGACAGCAGGCAGTTGTGTTTGCCATTGCCAGTATTCTTTCAGGACAGGAAAGAATACTGACAATATTTCCCCTTGTTTCCCCAGGAATCCCTCCCCTCCCACTGTCTTGCATTGCTTCTGGAATGGGTTCTCCTTTCCTTGGCTCCAAAGCATCCATGTCAGAGCTCTAGCCTGAAAGGAGACTATAAGGAGGGGGTATATTGCCAGATGCTGGGTTAAGGGGGGGAGTGGGCTTTGACCAATCCCTCAAGTGTGGGGAGGAAGAACAGTCTATATTTGGCACCCCTAAATCCCTCTTCATTTTCCCCGCTTAATTTCTTTGTTTATTTGGAGGATGTATTTCATCCGATGCCAATCCCTTAATGGGATTTCATCATCTGGCGAGGAACTGGAACCAAGAGGCCCCGGTGCGCCCTCTCCCCTTTGGTGGCGTGGGTTTTGTGACCCCAGGAGGCCAAAGCGACGCTTCTGCTTGATTTGGACCAGAGCCGGGAAAAGCCACGCTGATTGGATTCCCTGCCTTTTTACTCCACTTCTTAAAAGCTTGTTTCTCAAGAAAAGAGTTGGCTGACCGGGTCCCGTGGAGCCCTTCCGTCCTCCTTGGGCCCAAGGTTTAAAGGCTTTAAATCAGGGGTCCTCGTACTTTTTAAACAAGGGAACAGTCCACTGTCCCTCAGACCATTGGTGGGCTGGACTATAGTTTGTTTGTTTTTTAAACTGTGAATCAAATTTCTATGCACACTGCACATACCTTATTTTGAAGTAAGAATGCAAACCCGGAACAAATACAATATTTAAAATGAAGAACCACTTTAACTCAGTGTTATGGAATCCTGAAGCTGCAGTTTGATCTTTTGGCAGAAAAGGCAAACAGCTTATAAAATTTTAAATCCCAGGATTCCATAGCATTACGCCATGGTAGTCAAACTGGTGTCAAACTGCATTAATTCTGTAGTGTAGATGAACTCTATTTTTCAGTGCTTCAGCTGCGCATCATCGGGTGGCCTATCTTCATATACACCAGTGGTTCTCAACCTTCCTAATGCCGCAACCCCTTCATACAGTTCCTTCCCTAACCTCCAACCCTAAAATTATTTCCGTCGCTATTTCACAACTCTTATTTTGCTACTTTTATGAATCGCAATGTAAATATCTGATATACAGGATGTATTTTCATATTACAAACTGAACATAAAGCATAGTGATTAATAAAAAACAATATGTAATATATAGTGTGAAAGAGAGTCAGAGTATGAGGGGGAGACAGAAAGAATGAAAGGAGCTCTGCCTCCTCAGTGGGTCGGATAAATGTCCTTGGCGGGCTGCATGTGGCCCCCGGGCCATAGTTTGAGGACCCCTGCTTTAAGGACTCCCCTACAATCATACACTACTAGATTTGGAAGAGACACTAAGAGCCATCAAGCCCAAGTCCCTTCTGCCTTGCAGGAAAAGCAAAATCAAAGCCCTCTCAACAGATGTCCATTTCTTGAATCCCCCAAAAGCCAGTTTTCCTTTGACACCCTCCTACCTGCCACCCCCTTCCCCAAAGCCCTCTCAAAAGGCTCTCTTTCAGGAGAGCCCCCTCCTTCCAAGGGGAGCAGCACCAGGCCCTCGCGTGCCAAGTGGGGCAGCACTTCCCCGGAGGAGGCCCTGCAGGAATCCTGGAACTCCCTCCTGAGGTTCGACCGCCTGCACCACGGCCGTATCTCCAACTTGGACTTCCAGGGGGACATCTTTGACGAGTTCCTCCTCCAGCAGAAAGCCACCCGGCAAGGAGACCTTCGGGCCCGGGCTCCAGGAAGTGTGCAGGGGCCTTCCAGGCACCTGGAGGAGGAGGACAGCCTGGGCCCAGTGCAGCAGCAGGAGCAGGGAGTCGAGAAGGAAGAAGAAGAGGAAGGGGGCGACTTCAGGATCCCGCTCCTGCCATTCGGGCAGCACCTGAAGATAGAGATCCAGTCGACCTGGGGAGACAGGCACTATGTGGGCCTTAATGGGATCGAGCTCTTCAGCTCCAAAGGGGAGCCCATCCCCGTGGCCCGAATTGCGGCTGACCCCCCGGACATCAACATCCTACCAGCCTATGGGAGGGACCCCCGAGTAGTGGGCAACCTGCTGGATGGGGTGAACCGGACACAGGACGACATGCACCTCTGGCTGGCCCCCTTCACCTCAGGGAGGCCCCACTGCATTTTCTTGGACTTCTCCAAGCCCTGTGAGGTGGCCATGATCCGTGTCTGGAACTACAACAAGTCCCGCATCCACTCCTTCCGGGGCGCCAGGGACGTCACCATGATGCTGGATGGGCGGTGCATCTTCCAAGGGGAGATTGCCAAGGCCTCAGGAACGCTCTCCGGAGGTGCGAATCGGTCTTCCCAGTACTTCACTCCAGAGAAAGGGGCTGGTGGTAGGGGGTCAGCTGCTTGGTCCTGGACCGGAATCAGTGTTTTTCTGCAGGGGTGGTGGTCTGGGAGCTTTTTGATTGGCCCAACAATCCGCCTGCATCCCTCGCTCTTTCAGCTCCGGAGCAGTTTGGAGATACTATCTTGTTCACAACTGATGACGACATCTTGGAGTCCATCTTCTGTTATGATGAGTCCTGTGAGGAGGAGGCTGAAGGCACCTCTAGCTTGAGGCTCGAGGAGGAGATGAAGAGGCCAAGGACTGCGGATGGAGAGGGGGACGAGAGGCCCTTCACGCAGGCCGGCTTCAGGGCAGAGGACAAGCAGGTGGAGGGTCCCTCAGAGGAAGCAGGGGATTGGCTCCTGTCCTCCATTGAGGGAATCCTTGAGGAACTAATCTGGAAGTGCAGGCTTTCACACTTGTTCTCCATTTCCTCTAAGAGCTTTGCTCCTGGGAGAACAGGCCTGCTCTTACCCCAAGGCACATCAGACCAAACAATTCCTCTTTCTTCTTTTTCAGAGCCAGAGGCAAGCATCTCTGCAGGATCCTGCCCCAGGGGTGGCAGCTGAGCCAGGCATCTATCTCGGGAAGTGTGAGTGGTCTTCCTTTGGCCTGCCGGCCTACCTGAGCTCTCTCCTGCAGACAGATGCACAGCAGAGAGGGGCAAACACCTGGGAGGAGGGAGGGGCATTCTTGGCAGCACCACCTTCAGAACCCGCCCTTCTTCCACTTGAGCACTAGGGACAGGTGCCTTGCATTCCCGTCACCTGAAAAAGGCTGCTGGAGCCCACAGTCCTCTGCCTCCTTCCAGGCCTCCTGCTGAACTTCACTCTCTCCTGGGGAGATTCCCATTACCTTGGTCTGACGGGGCTGGAAGTGGTCGGGAGAGACGGCCAGGCCATCCCCATCTCTGCGGACCAGCTCTCTGCCTCTCCACAGGACCTGAACGACCTCTTGGAATACACTGAAGACTCTCGGACCCTGGACAAGTGAGTATTGCTCCGGACAAGGATGGAGGAGGAACCCAAACCACAGGTGGCTATTGAGGTGGGGCTTTTCAGGGGCTCACAGATGCGGCTCCCTTCCAGGCACCTGTGAATGTATATTATTGTTGTTTTATTTTATGTTTTATACTTATTAACGATGTATATGGCTTGTTTACATTTTTTCAATATGTTGTAAGCCACTTTGGGTCCTGCGAGGGAGAAAAGCAGGATATATTATGGGAATGGGAATGCTGCGGAGTCTGCGCCAAGCGCTCCTGCATCTTGTCAGTTTGAAAGGCAATGCAGACTCGTGAAGCCCAGGCCGGTTTATCTGAGCTATTTAGGGTTTTGCAGGTCAGGACTAGGGCATGTGTACTGAACTCCAAAGCAACTTGAAATGTGTTTTTTCTCCTCTGCGTAGTGCTGTTCCAAATGCCCTTGGCGAGCTCCTCTCCTGCTTCCTCCTCTTAGGTTAATTGACGGGACAAACATCACGACAGAGGACCACCACATGTGGCTCATCCCCTTCAGCCCTGGAGAGGATCACTTACTCACCATCCAGTTCCCTCAAGCGGAGAGCATTGCGGGGCTCCGCATCTGGAATTACAACAAGTCTCCCGAAGACACCTACCGAGGGGTGAGCGGGGCCGTCTTGGAAGAGCACAGGACCTGTGGAGCTGGGCTTCTCTTCAGGGACCCATAGAGTCCCTGGTCCTCACGCCTGGTGCTGCCTTTCCCTCTCCCCAGGCGAAGGTGGTCCATGTCTCTCTGGATGGCTGCCGCATCTCTCCACCGGGGGGCTTCCTCATCCGCAAGGGGCCCGGCAACTGCCACTTTGACTTTGCGCAGGAGATGCTCTTTGTGGACTACTTAGCGGAGGGTCCTGACTTTCCAGCCTCTGAGCGGTGAGCCAGGAAACCTGGGGGCAGCTGCCTGCTATGATGCAAGGGCCATTGGCAGTTGAGCAGGGGGGGGGGGGGTGTCTCTCTGGAAGCATTGACCAGGGACTCTTATTTTGGCAGGACAGAGACAAATATAGTGGAACAAGCCAGCATGGATTATGAGGCTCCCTTGATGCCTTGCGGCTGTATCCTTCCCTGTATGGCTGTCCTGGTCTTCTATTCCTGGCCTCATTGGGCTGTCATGCCAACATATGTACTGCATCCAAATTGAGAGGTCGTCTTATCGGGCACCAGCTTCTGGGAGGAGAACAGGGTCCCTCACCTGAACGGACCTGTTCTCCCGGGGGTACTGCCGTGCTCCACTTCTGGCAGGGGGACATAGGGAAGGCAGAGCCACTCAACATTGCTGGGTGAGTGGAGAATGCTTGCCCTCTTCCCCTACAGTTCTTCAAGGTATTTGTTCCAAAGGCCCATCAGGCTGTTATTTGGCAACCTTCTTCTCCGTGAATGTAGTCTTTGTAACCTCTTGGTAGCCCAGAGCCAGGGAAGAGCAGGAGTGGGCCAGAAACGCTTTCCTTGTGCGGTTGGTTTCCTCAACGTCCTTTCAGTCATTTTCCAATTCCAGCTGCTGACCAGTTGGGGGGATCCATATTACATTGGCCTGAATGGACTGGAGCTGTACAATGTCTGCGGGGAGAAGATCCCTCTTGGAGAAAACAGTATCCTTCCCAAAAACCAGCAGGTCTGGCAGAAGATGTGGGGCACTTTGGAATGGAGCCCCCATTGCCCCTCAGGCCAAATGTAAGAGCCAGCAGCAGGCATCCTTGTTCCTTCTGGGCCAGGACCCTGGGCCACAGACCAGGGTCAGACAATGGATGGGCCACTGGCTGCCAGTCCCTGGTGAGTCACTAGGAGAGAAAGGGGGCTCTTTCTGGATTTGGGTTGGGGGCACCGTCACCTGCAAGGTTGGCTCAGAGGTGCCCTTGACATGGCTGTGCCAGACATCGCCGCCTTCCCAGACAGCATCAACATCCTGGAGGGGATCAGTGGAGACGTCCGTACTCCAGACAAACTCATTGACGGCGTGAACAATTCCATCGATGGGAGGCACTTGTGGCTGGCCCCCATCCTTCCTGGCCTGGTGGGTCTCCAGCACATGGCGTTCTACTCAGGCTTCTCCTGTTAGCCTTACTGGTATTGCCCTGGAGGTCCACCCAGGCACCAGGGGCCCTTCTCCTTGTACCCTTCCAAGCAAGAGGGAAGGCAGCCCCAGTGGGTCAGGCACATAGGCCAGGACTGGAATTTGCCAGTCCTAGTTTGTTAAGGGCAGCCGAGATCCGTGAGTAGACATTGCTGACCCATGGACCAAGCCAGGGGCGGTTGGTCTTTCTGCCCCTATTTTAGGATGCTGAAGGAGGGCAGTGTCTCCCATCATTTGCCAATTGGGGCTTGAGTTTCAGGGTCTTCATAACTTTTATTAGCTGGAATAAAAATGGGAGACAGAAGTCTCAACTCCTAAATGGATCCGTCAGGGTGAACCACCTTTCTGCATTGTCTTTCTGGGGTTTGGGCGGCAGGTGAATCGGGTTTACGTGATCTTTGACCTGCCCACCACTGTCTCCATGATCAAGCTGTGGAACTATGCAAAAACTCCCCAACGAGGCGTCAAGGAGTTCGGGGTAAGTGCAGCTTCCTCAGATCTTCTAATGGGGCCTTTAGGCCTGGAGGGCTATGGTTGAGAAACAGAATCATCTGGCCGTGCCCCAAAAAGATGTGCAATGACCATGGCAGGGGGGCACAGGGGCCTCATCCGATGATGATCTGCCTTGATAGGAGGCTGATTCTCTCCTCTCTTCTTGCTGCTCAGCTCCTGGTGGATGACCTGCTGGTGTACAATGGGATCCTGGACTCAGTAGGCCACTTGGTCCAGGGCATCCTGCCCACCTGCGACCCGGTGGTCCCCTATCACACCATTCTCTTCACAGACGATGAGAAGATTTGCCGCCAGGAGAAGAGCACGGTCATCAGGTGGGCTGGAGACATAGTTGCATTTTGCACCCACCACCTATCTATGCTTCCCCACAGGCCTCTGGCCACTCCCTCATGCCCACTCTCCACTCCTGACCTTTTCTGTTGACTTGGCAGCAACCACATTGAGGACCAAGATGTGCGGCTGATGAATGAAAACCAGGTCATTTCCTCTTCCTCCCGAAATAAACAAGCGGCAGCTGACCCAGGTGGGTTCCCCCCCCCCTTTGGTCTGGAGACTCTTGGCCCTTCCCAGAAAGGCCCCCTCCACCCTCTTGGCCTCAGCAACTTCTCCTTGCTGTTGTTTCGCCCTTGCCAGAGGGCCAGAGAGAGGGGTGGCAGGAGTGGCTGAGATCTCTCCCCTCAACAGCCCTGCGCCCCAAGACCTGCATTCGGGACAAAGGACTGCTGCGGAGGCCCAGGCAGTGAGGGGAGGAGAAGCAGTGCTCTCGAGGAGGGTCTGCATGTGTCCCCAACCTTGAATGGGGAGAGAAGCACCAACCAGCTGCCCAGTAAGAGACTGAAGGACAGAATCCTTTGCAGCAGGTGGGTTGGGAGGAAGAGGAGAGGCGGCCAGAACCAGGCCCCTCCTCAGCCGCAGCGCCATTAAACCCCTTTGCCAACTGGAGCCCTGCTTACCTCTGCCTTCAAGCCCAACAATGTGGGGGCCATTGTGGGGCTAGGCTCCTGCCAAGGCCCCCCGCGCCCCTCAGCCATGGGCTACGGAGGAGAGGGGGAGGCAGAACCACCGCCAGTAAGGAAGTGGCACCCCCTTCCTGTGTGTTTGTCAGGGTGTCCGTGGGTGCCTCCAATAAAGTCTGCCCTGAACAAAGCGAGTGCCAAATGTGCAATGCCTGTTGGGCCACAGCACTTTGCCCCTGGCTCCTGCTCCCCCCAGGTGCCTTCCTAGCAGGCCCTGTAGCTGCTCCCCCTCCCTGGAAGACCATGGAAAGGGACAGAAAAGTGCTTCAGCTGACAAAAGCCCCCCTTTTATCCTCTGCCCCGCCCCTTCCAGCAGATTTAGAGGGAAGGGAAAGGGGAGCGATCGGAGCCCAGCTGCCTGCGTCCGGGGCACTTAATCTGATTGGGAAGAGAGGATGAAGGCTCTTCCCAGTCCAGATGGCACCCAGCCCTGCCTCCCGGCACCCTCTTCCTTTGATTACTGAGGCATCTTTGCTTAGGCCAAGGGGGGGGGGGTCACCTGCAGGGCTATGGTCAGGGCTTGGCATAAGCAGCCCCTCCTCCACTTGCAACAGCTGCAGAAGGGGCTGGGAAAAGGTAGGTGGGGGCTGCTGCTGGGTCTGTCCACCAGGATCCCTTGATTCCTGCACGGCTGCAGCAGCAATAATGCCAAGGGACAGCCAGCCTCCCTTGCTGCTCAGAGAGAGGGGAAAAGAGAAAAATGGGGACATAATCAAGTGAAAGGGGGGTACCAATGGGCTTCTCACCCTTCTCTGTGTGAAGGGAGCACTGGACTGGCAGAAGGAGGCAAGTAATGGCTCATGCCGACATCCCCATTTGCAGCAAGGTAACGGGAGGAAGAGCTGCTGCTGCCGCTGCTTTGAAAATCCTTTCTCCCAGTCAGAGCTGTCAGGGAAAGGGAAGGAAGGGTGGCTCTCAGCTGTAGCACAGAGTACTCTTCCTCCTTCTCCCCATGAAACCGCACACAAACAAGCAGAGAGAATTGGGTTCTTGTATGTTTTTGGGGCTATATGACCATGTTTTAGAAGCATTCTCTCCTGACGTTTCGCCTGCATCTATGGCAAACATCCTCAGAGGTTGTGAGGTCTGGGAATTACTTTCCAGGGTAAGGGATTGCATTGGGACCATGCCAGAGTGCCCTAAAGGCAAAGAGAACTGGGGACCGGCCGGCCTTGCCGTGTGCCTCTGCAGCGAAGGAGCGCTGCTTTTGCCTGAATTGGCCCCTATGCAATGCAGCACCAGGCAGTTGCACACAACAAGGGAGGACACACAGAAGACCAGGCTTGCTCCCAACAGACCAAACACCAAGAGGAAGCGTAGAAAGACAAAGACAACAGTGCTGTATTTGGAGGGGGCTGTTCCCTACAAAAGGCTGCAGGTGGCAAGCCAGTCTGGTGAGGCAGGAGCCCATGCTTTGTTCATCTGTGGAGGAGGCAGAGGGGGCTCTAGAAGGACTGGGCCCTCTCCTTGGGGCTGGAGAAGGCGCTCCGCAGCAGGTGGCAGTAGACAGCATAGAGTTCCCCTGGGTCAGGACGGGGCCGGGTGTTGGGGCCCCAGTGCCGGTTATGGGGCGTCTGACGCAGACAGACGTCGCTGAAGAGGGCCAGGAGGACCTTGTGGGCGGCCCTATAGGGATCCCCCTCTGACCGGACCATGGCCCTCAGCTCCCGCAGCGTGTGGCCGTTGTAGCGCTTGCTTTCCTCCAAACAGGGTGCCTGCGGTTGCTGCGGCTGCAGCTGGCCTGCCTCCCCAACGTGGCGCACCTTCCAGCGCAGGCACCGCAGCTCCTCCCGCACCTCCGCCAGCTCTCGCTCCACTGCCAAGAACTCCTTACGGGTCACAAGGCCCCTTTTGGGGAAAAAGAGACAGGTTGGTGCGGGGGGGGGGGGCTCTTTTGCCCTCTGCATTGCCCTCACCAGACCAGGGGCTCCCATCATTCCACCCTTCCTCAGCTAACATTGGAAGGGGCTCAAGGGAGGGGAGGGGAGGCATCACCACCCGCTACCCCAATATCACCTATGGGGTCAGGGCCTACCACTACCTCCATTTATGGCTCAGTAGAAATCTTGTCGGTGAAAAGGGGGAGAGGCCCCTCAATCCTCTTCCTTGTCTGAGAGAAGCCAACCCACTGACCTACTACTGATTTAGTGGCAAATTCCAAAAGGGACCAGTGAGGAGAGGGCAGCCCAGGGCTACAAGCTCTGTCTGGAGGGGCACTGGGATGCTAACAGGAGGGATCCAGTCCCACTTTGGTTCAGGTTGGGGGCAGGAAAGGCCCTCATGCACAGGCTGCACCCACCTCCCTCTCTCTCTCCTACCTTCTTGCCTCCAGGGCCACAGCCAGCTCTTAACAGAGAGGCCTCCCCTGCCCCTGCCCCTGCCCCTGGCCCTTCCTTACCTCTTCAGATCTCCCTCTTCTGTCCTCAGTCCCAGGTGCTTCTCTGTCCTCTTGGCAGAGCCTTCCAGGTGGGGAGTGCCTCCGAGGCATTTGGGCAGGGCTCCCGAGCCATGGCCACCATGACTGGGTAGAGTGGCTGCCTGGAAGGCCAGGTGGGGTCTGGGGGGAGCAACCGCCTGGAGTGTGGGCCTCGCCATCCCTGGATGCAGGGGGGGCGTGACCCTGGGCCCCTTGGTGGCTGTGTTTGGGGCTCCTGCGGAAACGGCTGCTTCCGGTGAAGAGGAGGAGGAGGAGAGCCGGCTGCTGGCCTCAGAGGGCATTGAAGGAGAGGAAGGGGAGGAGGAGGCCGCTGTGTTGGTGGAGGAGCCCCCAGAAAGGATCGGGGGAGGTCTCCGGGGGCCGCTGGCATTGCTCTGCAGGGTCACAGCTGAGTGGTGCGCATTCCTTTGAGATAATACAATGAAGAAAGGAGCAGTCAGGATCCCCTTTAAGGGCAGGGTGGGCCCTCTTCCCAAAGGGACCACAGCCATTAAGAGGAAGGAAGAGGAGGGAGGCTTCCAGCCTGATCGGGTCTTCCCTTCCTCTGGTGGGGGCCCTCCAGCTCCACAATCAGACTCTCAGCGGAGAGACCCCCTCACATGCACACCAAGGCATGCCTCACCCATGCCCTCCCCATCTCAAAGAAAGCAAACAAATATATGGGTGTTAATGCTCTCCGAGCCTTCCATGCAGCTCACAAAGCAATCATGCAAAACCATCAGACCCAGTCCAAAGGAAGACACTGTGCTGGACCTAACTTCACAGATAATCCCTACCTCCAAAATTGTTCCCCCAGAGAGGCAGCATAAGGCGGGAGTCC
Organism: Anolis sagrei; assembly: GCF_037176765.1. Classification (NCBI taxonomy): domain Eukaryota; kingdom Metazoa; phylum Chordata; class Lepidosauria; order Squamata; family Anolidae; genus Anolis; species Anolis sagrei. Next base: position 14,782,342 of record NC_090034.1, on the reverse strand, counting down.
AAGCACCTGGTTGGCCTTCACCCACCGCACATGCAGGAGGCAAGGATGCAGAGCCCGTGGGGCAGATTCAGAAACTCCCCCCAACCCCCTCCCCATTCAGGCATCAGGGGCAGGCAGGCAGGCAGGGAGACCCCAGGTTCAACCACAGCCCAATGCAACTCCCCTCACCAGAGACCAGGATGCCAGCAGCCAATGCCAGGAGTGCAGAGAGCCTGCTCTCCAAAGACTGAGCCCAGGAGAGACGCCATGCGAGAGAAAGCAAATGGAAGAAAGAGTGGCAGAGAGGGACTTACTCTTAGAGGAGTGGCCCCAGAGGCCCCCCAGCCCCCTCTCGCCCCCAGCCTCCTCCCTCTCCTCCTCTTCCTCCTCCTCCGGCCTGGGAAAAGAGAACAAACAAGGCCCACTTCCAACCAGACTCAGGGCAGGAGAGTACCTTGGGCCCCAAACTCTCTGGCCTTGACTCCTCTGAGCCCAATCAAGCCACATGGGTCCTGAAATCCTTGGAGGCTGCAAGCAAGGAAGGAAAGAGCAGAGGGTCTCCGCCAAGCACAGCGGGGAAGGGCCTGAGCAGCACAGTGGCCCCCTCTTCTGCCATGGACCCTGGGCCATGAAGAAAAGGGGAGGCAGGCAGGAAGCCTAGGCGGGTTTGGTCTGGTCTGAGCTCTTGTGGGCTTCAACCCAAGGGATGCAAGACTACCCCTGGGTCCCTTCCCTCTCAGTTTGTCTGTCCATTTCCCCCTCCATAGTATTCCAAAGCAGTCCATCTCTCCGAAAGCCACCCCTCGTGTTCCCTAGCCCCTAATGGATCCACACTGGGATCACTTTGCTGAGGACATGTCCAGGATCTGCAACTTCGAGGCAATAAAATCCCCCTTTGTGGAGGACAGCACCCCAAAGTGGTGGTGGGACTCCAACTCCTTTCTGGTCAAGAAGGTTCTCCTTGGTGTTCAGAACCAGCCTAGGCTCCAAAGGCAGGGCAGCAGGCGGGGAATGTGGCCCCTTTCCCACGCAATGGGCCCTGCAGAAGCATTGCGCACACATACAAGCCCATCATACCTTAACTGCCAACCTCTCTGGGTGCCTTGAGAACACTGTGGCCCAGTCTGGGAAGTGTTTGCCCACCCTCCTTGCACATGCCTTTCCTTTTCCTCTGAGCACATGCCAAGGGCTGCATGGAAGCAGTTACACATTTCCAGAAATGAATATGAGGAGCCTGCCTCAACTAGGAAGCCAAGAGCAAAGCAGAGTGTTCTGGGGGCTCATGGCAAAAGATCTGAGCCAGGTGCAGGGGGGAGCCAGAGCCCATTGTCCCCAGCTGCCCCCCCCCCACTTCAGCAGTCCACCAGGGCCTCCCCCTCAAAGGCCTGGAGGGAGACGTTCAAGACCAAGGGACACCTCCCCCCCCCCACCCCCCGCAGCCAACTGACCTTCCATGGAAGTACTTGAGGGGCTGGTGGTCAGGGGCGAATGGGGGCTCCTCAGGGAAGCCCTGCTCAAAGACTTTGCGCTTGTGCCGGAACTCAATGACGGTTTTGGTGTAGGAGTTTAGGGTGGTGACGGAGGCCGCCATGCAGCAGGTGAATGAGCCCCAGGCCAGGCTGAACAAAGGAAGAGAGGAAGACCCTCAAGGACCGGAAGGGACTGCACTCCCAGCATCCAACTCCTAGTCGCCCTGCAGGGTCCTGGCTCCCTCCCTCCAGACTCACCAGAAGGACCAGCCGTAGTCCCAGGAGTGTGGGCGCCAGTCCTCCGGCCCCAGGCTGACCGTCACCTGGAAGACCTGTGTGTACATCATGTGGGCCACCATCCCCAGCAGCCCTGACAAGTGGGGAGGGGGGGGGGGCAGAGAGAGAGATGGGGAGATGCAAAATGTTGGCCTTGCTCTATTGGAGAGAGGAAGAGGAGACCCCATGGACTCTCTATGGATCCTCCCAAATGCACCACTCCTTAGCATACTCCCAAGGCTGCAGACTGAGCTCAATGTACAAATGCTGAAACTTGCCCTCCTTAAACTTGGGGAGAAGAGGGTGGTCTCCCAGTTGATTGCAGCAGCCTCTTCTTTCATTTCCACCCATTCTAATTTATAACACTTGCCCTCTTGACCACCCTCTGGTGTTGCTTGGCCCCATTTCTGCCTGTGAATGGCTGGGGGGAGGGTGGTTGGGGGAAATCATGTACCGGAGAGGACAGTGAAGACAGCCGCAAATGCGTTGAGCTTGAGTCCGTCGATGACATTGTTGGAGTGGAGGAGCTCCAGGCACATGAGGCTAAAACCCACCACCAGGAGAACAATGTAGAGCACCTCCGAGACCACTGACAGCCACAGCACCCCTGGCCAGGAAAGGGAGAGAAGAAGAGCGGAGGTCCATTGAGGGGGGGGGGATGGGGGCCTATGGGGGAATGGCTGAGGATCTCCCTCCCTACCAGGACTCCCATCCCTGCTTCAGGAAGAGAGTCTGCCTGCCCTTGTTGTCAAGGAGAGATGCCACACTGCCTGCAGATGGGTGACTCTTACCTTTCTCAGATGCAGGCGCAAGGTCGATGAAGCTCCGGCATTTCTCACCTTGAAGGGAAGGAAAGAGATCATTTGAGGACAGAGTGGCCCAAGCATCCCTGAAGCCTAGTGTCCTCCCATTTCTCTCCAAAGGCACCCCATCAGCTCACTGCCCCAGAGGCCTTCCCCTCCAAAGGTGAATCATTCTCTCAACCTCAGAGGAATGTAGAAAATCATACCAGAGAACTCAGGAGCCAGTTCATAAACCCTCCTTTGTATTGTTTGAACTTTTTTTTTTTGTCGTGTCAGAAGCATCCTGTTGTGAGAGAATTGGCCATCTGCAAGGACGTTGCCGAGGGGACGCCGGATGATTTTTGATGTTTTATCATCCTTGTGGGAGGCTTCTCTCATGTCCCCGCATGAGGAGCTGGAGCTGATAGAGGGAGCTCAGCCGCCTCTCCCTGGATTCGAACCTGCGACCTGTTGGTCTTCAGTCCTGCCGGCACAGGGCTTTAACCCACTGCGCCACTGGGGGCTCCATTGTTTGAACTAATGTAATTTAACTCTACGTACCCTTTAACTAACATGATTCTGGTGCCAAATGGAACCTCATTGCTTCCACCTATAAAAATTGTGCAGGTAGAGACAAAAAAAAAACCTGGCTATTGATAGCCTGTAGTCCTGGTAATGTCAGAAATGCTACTTGTGTCTTAGAATCATAGAGTTGGAAGAGACCTCATGAGCCATTCAGTCCAACCCCAATGTGCCAATAATCAGAAAAATAGCATTCAAAGCACCCTCAACAAATGGCCATCCAGCCTTGGTTTAAAAGCCTCCAAAGGAGGAGCTTCCACCACACTCCAGGGCAGAAAGTCCAACTGCTGAACAGCTCTCACAATCAGGAAGTTCTTCCTCATGTTCTTTCCTGTAGTTTGAAGCCATTGTTCCATTGTGTCCTAGTCTCCAAGGCAGCAGAAAACAAGCTTGCTCCCTCCTCCCTATGACTTCCCCTCACATATTTATCCATGGTCCTCATCATGTCTCCACTCAGCCTTCTCTTCTGCAGGCTAAACATGCCCAGCTCTGGTCTGACCAAGGCAGACTAGAGGGTAGCGTGACTTCCCCGGATCTAGACACTATGCTGTTTATGCAACCCAAAATCCAATTGGCTTTTTTTGCCAACGCATGACATTGTTGGCTCATGTTTAACTTGTTGTCCATGGGGACTCCAAGATCTTTTTCACACGTACTGCTGTCGAGCCAGGCATCCCCCATTCTGTGTGGAAAATCATGCCATAGTGAACTCAAGAGCCAGTTCATAAACCCTTACTTAAAGGGGACACAGAGGTGAATTACATTACATTCATTATTGTATTGTCGAAGGCTTTCATGGCTGGAATCACTGGGTGTTGTAGGTTTTTTCGGGCTATATGGCCATGGTCTAGAGGCATTCTCTCCTGATGTTTCGCCTGCATCTATGGCAAGCATCCTCAGAGGTAGTCACTACCTCTGAGGATGCTTGCCATAGATGCAGGCGAAATGTCAGGAGAGAATGCCTCCAGACCATGGCCATATAGCCCAAAAAAACCCTACATTAGTTATTGTTGTAACTACTGTAATTCACCTCTACGTACCCTTTAAGTAACATGATTCTGGTATCAGATGGAACCCCATTGCTTCCACCTATAAAATTGTGCAGGTAGAAAGAAAAAAACCCTAGCTATTGATAGCCAGTAGTCCTGGTAATGTCAGAAATGCTACTTGTGTCTTGCACAATGCTTGTTAGCCACTCAATAACTTGGAAACTCTTGCTAGAGAATTCAGCAGTATCACATTACATTACAAAGGAAAACCCCTTCTGAGCAAGCCCTGCCAAGAAAAGCCCACCTTCAAGCGACTTCAACCACAATATGAGGGGCAGAGGCCTGCAAAGAAGATCTCCCTTTCCTTCTGTAACTCTGGTCAGTGAAAGGAGAGCCATCTCTTAAGTGGCTTGTGTTGCAATAGCTTTGGGGCTGCTCTTTCTCTTGGAAAACATGTTTGTGCCAAAAACCTGTGAGCTTTTGCACCTTCACTGAAGGAATGTCACGTTTTCTGCACAAGAGAAGCATGAGGACTCCCCCCCCCCCCGAATAAAAAAACACACGCAGCTGGTGTCATTAACAGAGCCCTGCGTTCTCGCTCCGTGGACACGAACGTACTTCTGGCACAGAAACGACTAAACGAAGTGAAGATTTCCGCTCCATCCCTAATCCCGGATCTTTTTCTACGATGATAATCCCTTGTGTTGGCTGCAGAGGGAGCAGGGCTCGAACCTGACTGTCTGGTCCAAAACACAAATCCCAGAGAGCGTGTTTTGTCTGTCGGCAATGGAGATAATGGGAAATCGACGCCATTTGGCAGCACTTTGAGTGCAGTGGCTCAATGGAAGCACTAGTTTGGGGAGGTACCAGCCCTCTTTGGCAGAGAATCATAGAATCTTAGATTTGGAAGAGACGTCATGGGCTATCCAGTGAAAGACCTGCCAAGAGGCAGGAAAATCACATCCAAAGCAGCCCTGACAGATGGCCTTCCAGCCTCCAAAAAAGAGCTTCCACCAAACTCTGGGGCAGAAAGTCCCACTGCTGAACAGTTCTCTCTCACAGTCAGGAAGTTCTTCCCCATGTTCAGGTGGAATCTCCTTTCCTATAGTTTGAAGCCATTCTTCCACGTCCTAGTCTCCAAAGCAGCAGAAAACAAGCTTGCTCCCTCCTCCCTATTACTTCCCCTCACATATTTATACATGGCCATAATGTCTCCTCTCAGCCTTCTCTTCTGCAGGCTAAACATGCCAGGCTCTTTAAGCTGCTCCTCATAGAGCTTGTTAGTAAGTAAATAAAGACGAAGGAGGCTCGCAGACCAGCTTTTCGTCCTCATGGCCCATTAGTGGTCTGCAGTCCACAGGTTAAGAACCACTGATTTAGACTCTAGATGCCAAAATCCCATTCACTTTTTAAAAGTTGACCCATTTTTAACTTTTAACTCCCTAGATCTTTTTCACACGTACTGCTAAAGATCTTTTGAACCTGCAACTCAAAAGGGGCCCTAGGCCTCATGGCCTGAGAGGTCCACTCAAGAGGGCATCAGACATCGGTATGGCCTGGTTGAACCAGGGCAAAAACACACACACGGAAGGAAACCGCAAACGCCCCACCAAACAGAACTCTCTTGCTTGCTTTTGGCTGCTGAGGATTTATCCCTGCTATTTTCGAACATATTGTATAACTGATCCCCGCTCCTAAGCGTTTTAGGTTTAATTTTGGTCTTGGCATCGGTTCTCTCTCTCTCTCTTTGCCTGCGAAGGCGGCCGCGGCAAGTGCCTTTTCCCAGCCTCTGCTTTATGGCAGAAGGGGGTCAGATCAGATGACCTTTGGTGATCCCTGCATGTATAGCAGGTACAGACCAACTTGGGGCCCTCCAGGTGTTTTGGACTCCAATTCCCAGAACTCCTAATAGCCTTTTCCCCCTCAGCTGCTTTAAAATGTTAGAATGGTGAGGCTGGCCAATCAGAAACCATATGCAAACAGCCTCTGCTTTATGGTAGAAGGTGGTTAGATCAGATAACCTTTGGGGATCCCTGCATGTATAGCAAGTATAGACCAACGTGGGGCTCTCAAGGTTGGTCTATACTCCTAATAGCCTCAGGCCCTTTCCTCCCCCCCCCCCCCCCAGCTGCTTTAAAATGTTGGAATGTTGAAGCTGGCCAATGAGAAACCATATGCAAACAGCCTTGCGATCAGATCAGATGACCTTTGGGAATCCCTGCATGTATAGCAGGTATGGGCTAATTTGGACCCAACAGGTGTTTTGGACTCCAACTCCCAGCATTCCTAGCAGCCTTGGGCCTTTTCCTTTTCCCCCTCAGCTGGTCAGATGTTCGAATCTGGGGAGAGTGCAGATGAGCTCCTTCTGTCAGCTCCAGCTCCCCATGCAGGTACAGGAGAAAAGACTCCCACAAGAATAGTAAAACATCCGGGCATCCCCTGGGCAACATCCTTGCAGTCGGCCAATTCTCTCACACCAGAAGCGACTTGCAGTTTCTCAAGTTGCTCCTCTCACACACACACACACACAAACAAACTGGGAAGGGGTGGCACATTAGGTTAAACCCTTTTGCCGGCAGGACTGAAGACCGACAGGTCAGAGGTTCGAATCCTGGGAGGAAAGCGTGGATGAGCTCCCTCTGTCAGCTCCAGCTCCCCGTGCGGGAAGAGAAGAGAAGACTCCCACAAGAATGGTAAAACATAGCTCGTGTATGGGCCAACTTGGGCCCTAAAGGTGTTTTGGGCTCCAACTCCCAGCATTCCTAGCAGCCTCGGGCCCTTTCTTTTTCCCTCTCTGCCGCTTTGAAATGTTAGAATGTTGAGGCTGGCCATTACAGGTCAATATAGCTCATGTATGGGCCAACTCGAGCCCTAAAGGTGTTTTGGACTCCAACTCCCAGCATTCCTAGCAGCCCCAGGCCCTTTCCCCCTCAGCCGCTTTAAAGTGTTAGAACGTTGAGGCTAGCCAATCAGAAACCATATGCAAATGAGTAGGTGAAGATAGCTCAAGTATGGACCAACTTGGGCCTTCTAGGTGTTTAAGCGGCTGAGGGGGAAAAGGAAGGGGCCCGAGGCTGCTAGGAATGCTGGGAGTTGGAGTCCAAAACACCTAGAAGGCCCAAGTTGGCCCAGGCCTGTTGTATAGGCTGCCTGGGATTCCTCACCGGGGTCGTTGATGTTCTCCTCGCAGGAGTACCAGATCCCGGCGTGGAAGTACCGGAAGAGGAAGCGGTCGTCGCCGGTCTCCCAGCTGTAGTGGACCACGCTGTCGTGGGGGCGGGGGGCGGAGGCGTTGTTGGCGCCGCTGCCGTTGCCCGGGAGACGCCCCCCCGCCCCTTCCACCTCCTCCTCCTCCCGGTACCCGTAGTCGAGGCAGTTGGTGCGCATGAGGGGCCCGCAGGTGGGCTTGGGCACGCGCTGGGTGCCCTCGCACCAGTGGGTGGTGCCGAAGGCGGTGGCGGAGAAGAGCAGCGCCAGCAGGTTGAGCCCCACGGCCAGCAGCGCCCGCCCGCGCCTTCCCCGCCACGAGGCCCAAGAAGAAGAAGCGGCAGCAGCAGAAGAAGAAGGGGCCGGAGGGGCCCCGCCGTGGCTCGCCCCGGCTGTCATGCCGCTGGGCCTGCGCCCCGCGGGAGGAACAGGAAGAGCAGCGCCATCCCGGAGGAGGAGGAGGACGAGGAGGACGCTCACTGACTGACTACACTCACTGACTGACTGACCAAGCGTCGTCCGTCTAAGGAGGAGGAGCCACGGAAAGCCCCGCCCATCGAATCCCAGCGCTCGCGCTCTCTCTCTCTGGACTTCAACTCCCAGAAGCCCCCGCCGCTTACGCCAATGAGCAGGGATTCTGGGAGCCCGAGTCCAAAACACCTGAGGGCGCCAAGCACTTGTTGAGGTACTCAACTGCGCATGCCCAGAGTGGCTTTGCATCCTTCGCTGTCACAACTGGCTGGCGCAATGAGTTAAACCCTTGCGCGGCAGGTCTCTGGACTCCAACTCCCAGAAGCCCCCGCCGCTTGCGCCAATGAGCAAGGATTCTGGGAGCCCGGGTCCAAAACACCTGAGGGCGCCAAGCACTTGTTGAGGTACACAACTGCGCATGCCCAGAGTGGCTTTGACTCCTTTGCTGTCAACTGGGTGGCACAATGAGTTAAACACTTGCGCGGCAGATCTCTGGACTCCAACTCCCAGAAGCCCCCGCCGCTTGCGCCAATGAGCAGGGATTCTGGGAGCCCGAGTCCAATGAGCAGATACTCTGGGAGCCCGAGTCCAAAACACCTGAGGGCGACAAGCACTTGTTGAGGTATACAACTGCGCATGCCCAGAGTGGCTTTGCATCCTTTGCTGTCAACTGGCTGGCACAATGAGTTAAACCTTTGCGCAGCAGGTCTCTGGACTCCAACTCCCAGAAGCCCCCGCCCCTTGCGCCAATGAGCAGGGATTCTGGGAGCCCGAGTCCAAAACACCTGAGGGCGCCAAGCACTTGTTGCGCATGCCCAGAGTGGCTTTGACTCTTTCGCTGTCAACTGGGTGGCACAATGAGTTAAACCCTTGCGCAGCAGGTCTCTGGACTCCAACTCCCAGAAGCCCCCGCCGCTTGCGCCAATGAGCAGGGACTCTGGGAGCCCGAGTCCAATGAGCAGATACTCTGGGAGCCCGAGTTCAAAACACCTGAGGCACACAAGTACTTGTTGAGGTACACAACTGCGCATGCCCAGAGTGGCTTTGCCTCCTTTGCTATCACAACTGGCTGGCGAAATGAGTTAAACCCTTGCGCGGCAGGTCTCTGGACATCAATTCCCAGAAGCCTCCGCCGCTTGCGCCAATGAGCAGGGATTCTGGGAGCCCGAGTCCAAAACACCTGAGGGCGCCAAGCACTTGTTGAGGTACACAACTGCGCATGCCCAGAGTGGCTTTGCATCCTTTGCTGTCACAACTGTCTAGCGCAATGAGTTAAAGGCTTGCGCGGCAGCAGGTCTCTGGACTCCAACTCCCAGAAGCCCCCGCCGCTTGCGCCAATGAGCAGGGATTCTGGGAGCCCGAGTCCAAAACACCTGAGGGCTCCCGCGCTTGTTGAGATACACAACTGCGCATGCTCAAAGTGGCTTTGACTCCTCTGCTGTCCACTGGGTGGCGCAATGAGTTAAACCCTTGTGCCGGCAGGGCTGAAGACCGACAGGTCGCAGGTTCGAATCCGAGGGGAGGAGAGCGCGGATGAGCTCCCTCTGTCAGCTCCAACTCCCCATTGCAGGGACAGGAGAGAAGACTCCCACAAGGATGATAAAACATCCGGGAATCCCCACTGGGCAACATCCTTGCAGTCGGCCAATTCTCTCACACCAGAAGCGACTTGCAGTTTCTCAAGTTGCTCCTGACACACACACACACACACACAAACTGGGAAGGGGTGGCACATTAGGTTAAACCCTTGTGCCGGCAGGACTGAAGAACGACAGGTCGGAGGTTCGACCTGGGAGGAAAGCGTGGATGAGCTCCCTCTGTCAGCTCCAGCTCCCCATTGCAGGGACAGGAGAAAAAACTCCTACAAGAATAGTAAAACATCCGGGCATCCCCTGCAGTCAGCCAATTCTCTCACACCAGAAACGACTTGCAGTTTCTCAAGTCACTTGCTTCTGACGCACACTAAAGAAACTGGGAAGGGACAGCTCCGTCTCCATCCCTTGTATAATTCCCTCACTACAGCACTGTGAAGCCTTTAAGCCAATTTATCTATCCTTGTTCGTAACCTGATCATAGATTCCTGATGGGGCCCTTCTTTGTCACTGACTCTCCATTCTGATATGCAATGACCAGCTTCGACTTTTCCAAAAAGTCCTCATTACTTTTGTTCCTCCTATTATTGGTTAATGTGGCCATTAGCATATATTCCCGCATACTTTCCCTCCATTTCTTTTTAGTTAGGCAACATTTTCCCCCTTTCCGGTCTTTGGCTATGGTTAATCTTGCAGCAGCAAAGCTATGTTGAACACTTGTGTTGTCAAAGGCTTTCAAGGCTGGAATCACTGGGTTACTGTAAGTTTTCCAGGCTGTAGGGCCATGTTCCAGAAGCATTCTCTCCTGATGTTCCACCCACATCTATGGCAGGCATCCTTAGAGATTGTGAGATCTGTTGGAAATGAGGCAAGTGGGGTTTATATATCTGTGGAATAAGGTCCAGAGTGGGAGGAAGAACTCTTGTCTGCTTGAGGCAAGTGTGAATGCTGCAATTGGCCACCTTGATTAGCATTGAATGGCCTTTCATCCTCAACATTATTTATTATTTATTTATTTACTACATTTATATCCCACCCTCTCTCACCCCGAAGGGGACTCAGAGGGGCTTACAAATTATATGTACATACAATATATTATATTATTAGCATAGCACAATATTAGCATAATATATTACTATATTGTACTATAGCACTGAATAACCATTCATAATTTTCAGTATTCAATATTAGCATTGAATAACTATTAAAGGGAGTCCAGCAGTGCAGTGGATTAAACCGTTGAACTGCTGAATTTGCTCCCCGAAAGGTTGGCCAGCAAGTTAGCCTCGCTGGCCATCCAGCCTCTGTTTAAAAGCCTCCAAAGAAGGAGCCTCCACCACACTCAGGTGCAGAGAGTTCCACTGCTGAACGACTCTCACAGTCAGGAAGTTCTTCCTAATGTTCAGATGGAATCTCCTTTCTTATAGTTTGAAGCCACAAACTCCCGCTGTTTGCCCCAGCTTCTGCCAACCTAGCAGTTCTAAAACATGCAAATGTGAGATCATTAGGTACTGCTCCAACGGGAAGGTAACATCACTCCATGAAGTCTTGCTGGAGACATGATCTTGGAGGTGTCTAAGGACAACGCTGGCTCTTCAGCTTAGAAATTGAAGTCAGCACCCCCCCCCCCCGAGTTGGACATGACTAGACGTAATATCAAGGGGAAACCTTCACTTTTTTATATAGACCCAGTAGGCAAACCTGGGGCTTTAAAGAAATCTTATTTTGTAGCATTTTGTCTCCTTAATTACCTTATCCCCCAAAGCTTGTAAGATCTCACAGGTCTACCACATATGGAAGAATGTCCTGTTCTGCTTCTTACACCTCTAGCAAATTCCTTGTTGTGATTTATCTATTTTAGCCAATGTTGCTGGGGTGATATAGCCTCTGGGTAAAGGTAAAAGTTTTCCCCTGACATTAAGTCCAGTCATATCTGACTCTGGAGGGGTGGTGCTTATCTCCATTCCTAAGCCGAAGAGCTGGCATTGTCCATAGACACCTCCAAGGTCATGTGGCTGGGATGACTGCATGGAGTGCCATTATCTTCCCATTGGAGCAGTACCTATTGATTTACTCATATTATTATGTATTTGTACAATCTGGATATTAAGCCTGTGTTAACATCCCAACCCCTTGACCCCCAGTGCCATTTGAGGCCCCTCCCTCCTCCTTCCTCATTCCCTCCCTCTCGTTCTGCCAAATAAACCAGCCAGAGGCCAAAGTGCGTCAGAAGTCAAGGGCTTTCTTTATTGGGTTCTCTTTGCGGGGCTTTGTGGGGGGCGAGCCTCTCTCTGCCCGGGGGTCGGGTCCTCTTTAGCGGTATTGGGCGACAAGGACCTTGCTGATGCGGGACATCATCTTGTCGACGGATCGGTAGATGTCAGGCGACAAGGGCCCCCGGTTGTGGGCAGCAATGGTCACCAGGAGGCAGTGGCCCAGGAGCTGCAAGAGAAAGGGGAAGGGGTTAGGGGTCAGGAAGGAGGGAAGGGAGTTTGAGCAGAGCAAGAGATGAACAGGAGCCTACAGAGCAGACTTTGGCTAACTTGGTCCCTCCAGGTGTTTTGGGCTTCAACTCCTACAATTCCTATCAGCCTCAGGCCCTTCCCTTTTCCCCCTTGGCTGCTTGACCCAAGTTGGCCCGTGCCTGCCACAGAGTGATGCCACGGCTGAAAAAGCCAATGCAATTCTGGGCCACATTCCTTGGAGACGGTCCAGGTGGAGGGAAGCCACAGCCCCACTCTCTTTTGCTTTAGCCAGGCCTTTGGACATCACAATGCAGGATTGTGGCCCTTCTCGGGATACTTTCCAGCTTATGTGATCAAGGGCTTGGGCATTATTTAATTCTATCGTCATGTTCAGGTATTTTAAAGGTTTTTAAATGGCATATTATTGGTTTTTACTGTAAGCCACTTTGAGAGAGAAAAAGCAGGGTATTAATAATAATAGTAGTAGTAGTGGTAGTAGTAGTAGTAAAGCCCTCAGAGGAGAGACTGAGGAGCTGGGTCTGTTTAGTTTTCAGAATAACAATGAGTTCCAATGACAGGAAAGGAGAGTCCCTCTGAACATTAGGAAGAACTTCCTGTTAGAGTTGTTCAACAGAGAAACTCAATGCCTCAGAGTCCCCTGGATGCTCCTTCCTTGGAGAATTTCAACAGAGGCTGGGTGGTCATCTGTCAGGAGGGCTTTAATTGTGCTTTTTCTGCATGAAGACAGAAGGGGGTTGGACTAGCTCAGTGGTTCTCAAACTGTGAGTCCCCAGGTGTTTTGGCCAACAACTCGCTGAAATTCCAGGGTTTCTGGGAGTTGAAGGCCAAAACATCTGGGGACCACAGGTTGAGAACCACTGGACTGGATGGCTCATGCGATCCATTCCAACCCTATGATTCTAAGAGAAGGCTGAGAGAAGGAGACATGGATTCATAGAGTTGGAAGAGACCACATGGGCCATCTGCTCCAACCCCTTGCCATGCAGGAAAAGCACAAAGCATCTCTGACAGATGGCCATCTAGCCTCTGTTTCCAAGTTTCCAAGGAAGGAGCTTCTACCACACTCCAAGGCAGAGAGTTCCACTGAAGGATGATGTCCCATTGAGGAGGAGCAGGGAAAGTTTGTTTCCTGCTGATCTGGAGAGGAGGATACAATGGAGCAATGGATTTGAATTAGAGAAAGAAAAAATCCATCCAAACTTAAGGAAGAACTTCCTGGCGGGTAAGAAGAGCTGTTTGGCAGCGGATTCTGTGTGATAGACTCTGGAGGCTTTTTGGCAGAGGCCAGATAGCCACCTGCAGAGAGGGCTTGGATGTTGTCCTCCTGCCCGGCCTTTGGAGGTTCCCACTTATCCCCACCACCTTCCCCTCCTGCTGCTGCTCACCGGGAAGTTGACGGGGTCGACGCGGAGCTTCTCAGCATGGAGGTCGGCCAGCTTGCAGAGGGCACCGGGGATGTCATCGAGGTTGTTGACAGCCTGCGTGATGGCTTCTATCACTTTCCTGCCGTGCGCTTTCACCTGCGCCGAGCCAGGGGACAAGTCGAAGTGCGGGAAGTAGGTCTTGGTGGAGGTGTGCGCAGCAAAGAGCCTGAGGTTAAGAAGAAGGGGCAACCTCCATTAGTGGCAAGAAAGACCCCCATGCCTTGCAGACCCTGCCATAGGGAGAGATGGGGGCCTCCTCTTACCTGGTCAGGGCCTCAGCCCCGATGAGCTCTGGGTTGCTGCTCACATGGGCCCAAATGGCCCGGATGTGGTTCTTGTCGTCCTCAGTCAGCATCCTGCAACCTGGCAAAGACTCCTCTGGTGGACCTCTGGAGCCCAGGAGCCCCTTTTATGGGTGCTGGGAAGCCAGGCCACACCCCCTCCCTCACTCGACACGCCCCCTCCCTAGTGGAGGGCAGGGAACACATCTGGCTGAAAGGACACCCCCCCCCTATACACACACACACACACACACACCTCCCCAGCAGAGGCCTGCTGTGCTTTGTAGCCCCCTCAGTTTAAAGTATTGTCGAAGGCTTTCACATTCGGAATCATTGGAGTGTTGTATGGTTTCCGGGCTGTATGGCTGTATTCTAGCATCATGTTTTCCTGCAGATATCTCCTAGGTACAGGTAAAGGTTTTCCCATGACATGAAATCCAGCCGTGTCCAGCTCTGAGGGCTAGTGCTCATCTCAATTTCTAAGCCAAAGAGCTGGCGTTGTCCGTAGACACCTCCAAGGTCATGTGGCTGGCATGACTGCATGGAGCGCCGTTACCTTCTTGCTGGAGCAGTACCTATTGATCTACTCACATTTGCATGTTTTCAAACTGCTAGGTTGGCAGAAGCTGGGGTTAACAGCGGGAGCTCACGCTGCTCTCCAGATTAAAACCTGCAACCTTTTGATCACCAAAGGATATATATTTCCTCAGGGTCACCCTCCAGCGACGTCCCCACATTCCTGGTTGCGAGCCCCTCTCTTTCCTGGCTGGATTTGCACCAGAGCAGCCCACTGCAGGGTTCAAGTAGGGGAGGGGACTACGCAAGCCCTTACTTTGATGGGAGACCACACACACACATACACACCACAAAAAGGAGGAAACCACCCCAATGACCTCCAGGTGAGGCCAGTCAGGAGTGCTTTGCCACTTTGTGGAATGTCTAACCATACAAGATCTTGTTTATTCCTACCTGATCCAGGGTTTGATAATTTTACCTTGTCCATTTGGCCTGCCTGTTCTGTTCGATTTTATATTGCTTTATTTATGTTATTTTGTTACTGTACGTATTTTATTCTTATGCAATTTTTGTTGTTTGCAGTCTGTATTTTATTTTTGCTGTATTGAACTTTTGGCTTGGCCTCATGTTAGCCGCCCCGAGTCCCCTTTGGGGAGATGGTGGCGGGGTACAAATAATAATAATAATTATTATTATTATTGATTACTATTATTTAGTATATGAGAGGAAAGCAGGATGTAAATATGACGATGATGCCAGCTGCAGGGGCCTGGATGACCTTTGACTTTGGCCTCTGCTTCTCTGTAGCCCTCTCCTTCCCCAACTTCTAGTTCAAAGGGAATCCTAGACTTAGCAGTGGAGGGACCCTCTTGAGCCCCCTCCCAGGCATTCAGCAGAGATGGGAGGAGGGAGGGCTGCCTCTATCTGGCCCCTGCAGGAAGGAGGAGAGCAGGGCGGAGGCACCCAGAAAGGGTGGGAGGGAGGGTCCGCCTGGACCAGACTGATAAGCCCCACCAGGACAGATTGCCTTCGCTCCAGATAGGAGCCGGGGGGGGGGGGGCATATAATCCTAGACTTTGAAGGAACCCTGAAGGCCATCCAGTCTGGCCCTTCCTCTGCCGCACAGGAAGACACAAAGCCCTTTGGACAGGCGGCCATATGCCAGACTCTCCTTTTGGACAGTCCTCCCTAATCATAGAATAATAGAATCAAAGAGTTGGAAGTGACCTCATGGGCCATCCAGTCCAACCCCCTGCCAAGAAGCAGGAATATTGCATTCAAATCACCCCTGACAGATGGCCATCCAGCTTCTGTTTAAAAGCTTCCAAAGAAGGCGCCTCCACCACACTCCGGGGCAGAGAGTTCCACTGCTGAACGGCTCTCACAGTCAGGAAGTTCCTCCTCGTGTTCAGATGTTATCTCCTTTCTTGTAGTTTGAAGCCATTGTTCCTTGTCCTAGTCTCCAGGGAAACAGAAAACAAGCTTGCTACCTCCTCCCTGTGGCTTCCTCTCACATATTTATACATGGCTATCATATCTCCTCTCAGCCTTCTCTTCTTCAGGCTAAACATGCCCAGCTCCTTAAGCCGCTCCTCATAGGGCTTGTTCTCCAGACCCTTGATCATTTTAGTCGCCCTCCTCTGGACACATTCCAGCTTGTCAATATCTCTCTTGAATTGTGGTGCCCAGAATTGGACACAATATTCCAGGTGTGGTCTAACCAAAGCAGAATAGAGGGGTAGCATTACTTCCTTAGATCTAGACACTATGCTCCTATTGATGCGGGCCAAAATCCCATTGGCTTTTTTTGCCGCCACATCACATTGTTGGCTCATGTTTAACTTGTTGTCCACAAGGACTCCAAGATCCTTTTCACATATACTGCTCTCGAGCCAAGCATTGTCCCCCATTCTGTATCTCTGCATTTCGTTTTTTCTGCCTAAGTGGAGTACCTTACATTTGTCACTGTTGAACTTAATTTTGTTAGTTTTGGCCCATCTCTCTAATCTGTCAAGATTGTTTTGAATCCTGCTCCTGTTCTCTGGAGTATTGGTTATCCCTCCCAATTTGGTGTCGTCTGCAAACTTGATGATCACGCCTTCTAGCCCTTCATCTAAGTCATGAATAAAGATGTTGAACAGGACCGGGCCCAGGACGGAACCCTGCGGCACTCCACTTGTCACTTCTTTCCAAGATGAAGAGGAAGCATTAGTAAGCACTCTGGGTTCATCCATTTAACCAATTACAGATCCCCCTCACACTAGTTTTGCCTAGCCCACATTGAACTAGTTTCCTTGCCAGAAGGTCATGGGGGACCTTGTCGAAGGCCTTACTGAAATCCAGGTACGCTACATCCACGGCATTCCCCGCATCTACCCAGCTTGTAACTCTATCAAAAAAGAGATCAGATTAATGTCTAGCCAGAATCTCTCTGCCACTTGAATCCATGGCTTCATTGGGCCCGTCTCTGGAGAGGAAGGAAACAGGCCTTACCCATTCCTCCTCCTCCTCCTCCTCCATGGGATCCCCCTTCCATATTTAAACCTGGTTCCCATGCCCCCTCCTCTCAGCCTCCTTTGCTTCATGCCAAACAACACAATTTAAAAGAGATATTGACTGACTGCACCGTGTCCAGATGATGGTAACTAAAATGATCAAAGGTCTGGAGACCATAAATCCCTCTGAGGAGCGGTTTAAAGAGCTGGGTCTGTTTAGCCTTCAAAACAGAAGGTTGAGGGGAGACATGGCAGACAAGTTTAAATATTTGAAATGATGTCCTAAGGAAGAGGGAGCAGGCATGTTTTCTGCTGCCCTTCATTGAGACTAGGCCTTGGAGCAATGTATTGAAATTACAGGAGATTCCTGCTGACCATAAGAAAAGCTGTTCAGCAGTGGAAATCTCTGCCTCAGGGTCCAGTGGGGGCTCCTTATTTGGAGGCTTTTAAACAGGCTGGATGGCTATCTGCTGGGGGTGCTTTGATTGTGCTTTCCCTGCATGAAAGAAGGGAGTGTGGTCTCTTCCAATCTGTAAGCCGCTTTGAGTCGCCTTTGGGCTGAGAAAGACGGGTTAGAAATACCATAAATAAATAAATAAATAAATAAGAGTCTATAACAACTATCAACCATCCCCAGGTGGAATGCGGTGGGCCCCTGGCATTGAGAAGAGGACAGCCCAGAGGAGGCACTGCATCTCCCATCATCCTCCCTTGGCTGGGAGAGGCACTTCCACGTGCTTTTCTGCATGCGAATCTGCAATTAGCTGCTTTTCACACCCTTTTCCTCATTTATGAGTCTGTGGAAAATGCACAGAGGTGGACTGTGCTGGGTCCAAGCAACAAGGAAAAGGGCTCAAAGGGCTGTTCCGATGTGCCTTTCCGGAATAGGAAAGCCCCAGCACTATGTTCCAGAAGCACTTTACTAGGGTTTAAGATTTTCTGCACATTGCACCTGCCCAGAAATCCAACATGCCACCTGTCACACCCAGCACTTTTTAATCTGTACCCATCACTTGGCCCGGCCCTGGTTTTTACTGTGTTATGGTGTAATGTTGTTGTTATTGCTTTATGTTTTTGATTTGCTTTGAATTGTATTGTTGTTGTTATGTTGAGGCCTTGGCCTGTGTAAGCCGCATCGAGTCCTTCAGGAGATGTTAGCGGGGTACAAATAAATAAATAAATAAAAATAATGTCAGGGGGAAGTTATTTGATTCTGTCTTTTGGAGGGGGGACTTTAAAGCAGAATCTGGAGCTTCAACAGGGGTAGACTGGATGGCCCCAGGGTGCCCCATCCTCTACAAGGCAAGGCGTGTAGGTCTCCCTTTGGCCTGAGTAGAGCCACAGCCGATTTTTGGTAGGCAGTCCTTGGACCCACTGGACACAGGCTTTTGGCTGCCTCCCCCCCCCCCCCCAACCCCTTCCTTTGATTCCCCTACTCCACAAAACCCCATGTTTCCCCATTTTTGCCTTATTTTCGCTTCTTAGCAGAGAAGGGTGATATCACTCCGTGGTTGGAGGCCCTCCTTATCTGCTGCTCCCTCCTCGCCATCTGCGGCCAGGCCAAGCCCCTGATAAGGGAGGGAGGGAGGCAGGGAGAGGCTCGGCCCGGATCAGGCCAGCCTCCCTTCTCTGACCCTTCTGACCCCCCTTCTCCCACAAGGCAGCTTCAAGGGTCCCACCTGCAGCCCAGCTTTCCATACGTCTTTCCTTACAGACTGAGGCACCCCTTTTTTGTGGGGGTCCCTATTCAATTTCCTCTCCTTCCTACAGAAACCTTCAGCCAAAGGAGGCTCCTCTCCACAGAGACCCCTTAGGCCCAGGGTCCCACATTTCTCTCCCAAATGTCCTGGCGCTGGGAAAGGGGACAAACGGTGCTTGGAAAGAACGAATGCAACCTCCTTATTAGTGACCTCAATTGGAGAGCTACCTGGTGCCTCTTCTGCCCTCCAAGAATTTCATCTTGGAGCCAATCTCATTGGAAGGGAAATGGGCACAATGCTTGGCCTGGTCCCGGGGTCATTCAGATGCATTTGAAATCTCTCCTTCTGGGTGTTTTCTTGATCCTATTCCAGTGAGTCTCAACCTTCCTAATTCCGCAACCCCTTAATACAGTTCATATTGTGGTGAC
Organism: Anolis sagrei; assembly: GCF_037176765.1. Taxonomy (NCBI): domain Eukaryota; kingdom Metazoa; phylum Chordata; class Lepidosauria; order Squamata; family Anolidae; genus Anolis; species Anolis sagrei. The sequence continues at coordinate 14,763,665 of NC_090034.1, read as the reverse complement.
CCCCAACCATAACATTGTTTTCGTTGCTACTTCAGACAGTAACTGTAATTTTGCTACTGTTAAGAATCGTAATGTAAATATCTGATGTGCAGGATGTATTTTCATTCCCGATATGCCTAAATGTGAATACTGGTGTACTGTTAAAGGCTTTCATGCCTGAAATCACTGGGTTGTTGTAGGTTTTTTCGGGGTATATGGTCATGGTCTAGAGGCATTCTCTCCTGACATTTCGCCTGCATCTATTGCAAGCATCCTCAGAGGTAGTGAGGTCTGTTGGAACTAGGAAAAGGGGTTTATATATCTGTGGAATGACCGGGGTGAGGTAAAGGACTCTTGTCTGCTGGAGCTAGGTATGAATGTTTCAACTGACCACCTTGATTAGCATTTGATGGCCTGGCAGTGCCTGGGGCAATCTTTTGTTGAGAGGTGATTAGATGTCACAGACTGTTTCCTCTCTGTTGTTTTGCTGTTGTAATTTTAGTTTTTTTTAATACTGGTAGCCAGATTTTGTTAATTTTCATGGTTTCCTCCTTTCTGTTGAAATTGTCCACATGCTTGTGGCTTTCAATGGCTTCTCTGTGTAGTCTGACATGGTGGTTGTGAGAGTGGTCCAGCACTTCTGTGTTCTCAAATAAAATGCTGTGTCCAGGTTGGTTCATCGGGTGCTCTGCTATGGCTGATTTCTCTGGTTGTCATGTCAGACTACACAGAGAAGCCATTGAAGTACACAAGCATGTGGACAATTTCAACAGAAAGGAGGAAACCATGAAAATGAGCAAAATTTGGCTACCAGTATTAAAAAACTCTAAAATTACAAGAGCACAGCAACAGAGAGGAAACAAACAAGGATATCTAATCACCTCTCAACATAAGTTTGCTCTAGGAACTGTCAGGCCATTATATGCTAATCAAGGTGGTCAGTTGAAACATCCACACCTAGCTCCAGCAGACAAGAGTCCTTTGTCTCACCCCGGTCATTCCACAGATATATAAACCCTTTTTCCTAGTTCCAACAGACCTCACTACCTCTGAGGATGCTTGCCATAGATGCAGGCGAAACGTCAGGAGAGAATGCCTCTAGACCATGGCCATATAGCCCAAAAACCTACAACAACCCAGTGAATACTGGTGGGTTTGGGGGGAATGGCGTTGCTGGGATTTATAGTTAACCTTTAACCAAAGAGCATTCGGAACTCCATCAACGATGGAATTGAACCAAATTTGACACACAGAACTCCCATGGCCAACAGAAAATACTGGAAGAGTTTGATGGCCATTGACCTTGAGTTTTGGAGATGTAGTTCACCTACAACCAGGGAGCACTGTGGACTCAAACAATGATGGATCTGGACCAAACTTGGGTTGAATACTCAATATGCTCAATTGTAACACAGGTGGAGTTTGGGGAAAATAGACTTGATATTTGGGAGTTGAAGTTGCTGGGATTTATAATTCACCTACAAAGAGCATTCTGAACCCCACTGATAAAATTGGGTCAAACTTTCTACACAGAACCCCCACGACCAACAGAAAATACTGTGCTTTCTGATGATCTTTTTGAACTCTCTGGCACCCGCTTGCAACCCCCCCCCCCCCCCCCAGGGTCCCGACCCCCAGGTTGAGAAACGCTGTCCTATTCTAGACTACACAGGAGCCTGCATGTAGTCTGCCTGTGCTTGGGAAGAGGCCTCTCTTATATCTCAGGACAGACTCCCAAATTCTAGGTGCTCAGTGCTCCCAGGCAGAGTAGGAGTGGCTCCCATTCTCTCCAAAAGGAGAGTTCTCACCTCCCTATAGCAAGAGAAACATGGCCCCTATGGCTCACTGGAAGCCATAAGCAAAATATCACCCAAGGCAATATGGAATTACGAGTAGCTTGGCTCAATAGGTCCCTTTCCCAAATGGGGCAGAGCAGCTGCTCTTTGATTGTGGCCTTTTGGCTTTGTCTTGCAATGGACACACAATGTCCACAGGATCTCACAGAAACAGAGCTCAGCCAAGCGACCACCCCAGTTCACAAGCCCCATCCATCTCCCTTAACCCTGATTGTCAAGTGCCATTTAAGAGGACAAAAAGAACCAGCCGTCTCCTGCACATCTTTATTCAGAAGTCCGTCTGCCAGATACACGGGAGGGAGTCATACCCCTTGCCCATGTGCTTAGGATTGCAGCCACAGTGAAGGCTAGTACAGTACTGGAGACTGAAGGACGAGGAAAGAAGACGGCGGTGGCCTTGCGGTCCCTGCGCTCAGAGAAGCATGTGTTCAGCCCTCTGCCCAAAGGAGGACCAGAGGCCCTGCCTGGTGGGGGGCCATTGTCGCCTCCTGGGATGGAAGTGGAGCCCCCGCCCCTTCCCAGAGAGAGATGCATATGTTACAATGCCTTCAAGGCAGCAGCCCCAATCGCTATAAATACGCGTGGCGTGGCATGGCATGCAGGAGGAAGGGCAGAGGAAGCCTGGGGGGGGGGGTGTCTGGGGAAAGGCCCTTTCTGGCCATGAACCCCCAGGACGCACTTGCATAATAAGGTCTGGGCTCAAAGGCACCGACACACGCTCTGCCGTGGCTTCTTCGAAAGGGGAGTGTGGCAAGAACAGGAGCGCAGGGGCTCCGAATTGACCCAGGAAGGCCTGATTTGGGGATCTCACTTCTTTTTGTCTTGAAAGGCGGCAAACAAGCCTGTCTGTCATCATGCTCTTTGCCACCAATCCTATGGCACCCTACAATCTCTAGGACTCCCTCAAAATCTAGGTCAGGGTAAGGATTAAAGGAAAGTGGGGGAGTGAGACAATTTCTAATTATTTGTCAAATCCACTCTCTCAGGCCGGACAAGATAGAGAGCAATTAATTTCATCAGGAAACTCAGAGGTGCTGTGGCCAGACCAGTCTTGTTCCGAGCAGCCCTGCCAGATGTGCCGCCCACTTCCCCCAGATAAGAGGAGGCCTGCATGGGGCAGGGAGCAGGTGGCCTTTCTCCTGCCCTTGGAGCATGCAATAGCAGGGCAGTCTAGCTATGGCAAAAAGAGGGGCCCAGATGTCCCTCCAGACAGCAAACAGTGACCCCTTCCCCAATTAAAAAGCCCCCCGGATGCAATCCTTTTCTGCCTCCCTGACTGGGCTGCCCCAGGCCCTGTCTTCTATCACTGGCTCTTTCGTGTCGCAGAAGGAAGGAAAACGTGCATTTTTCTGCCTGTGTTTACGTACAAAGGAGCTGCGAGAGCAGAAACAAAAAACAAGAGTAGTGTTGGTAAGAAACGCTTAAAAAAGAGAGACCGGAACGACCATGGCATGTCCCTTGGAGGTATAGATCCAGGCGCCCCGCCGGTGGTGTAACTTGTGCCTCTGTGGCCAGAGTCCAGCAGCAGAGTCTGTCGGAAGGCACTTGATCTCTCCTCTCTTCCAGGGGTCCAGAACCCCACCAGGCTCCAGCCCAAAGCCGAGAGCACTCGGCCCCCGCCTCCCAAAGGAGAGCAGAACACAGCCTCCCAGGAGTGCTGTCCTTGTGCCCTGCAGGTGGAACCCTGGACGCCCCTCCTCTGGTCATCAGACGCTCCTGGAGCTGTTCAGTTTGGTCAGTTCATTGGCCTCCTCCTCCTCCTCCTCAGGGCCCCCATCATTGTCCCCTCCCTGGCACCCACTACCACCCTTCTCCTCGTCGCCACCCTTGCCAAGCCAGGGCCGGCCATCGGGCTTCACTGGCTCCTTGGGGTGGCCCTTCCGGAGGCCCGGAGGCCCCTCTGACGCCCTGTCTGCATTTGGCACTGAGGGCACCAGGCCGGAGATCTCGTCGGTGGGGGAGCGCCCGATGCTGCCGTCCACTTGCACCCGGATGTCTGGGGAGATAGAGAGCTGGTGGTGGGGGACCACCCCGTTGTCCATGCACTTGGGGAAGAGGTAGGTCTTCATCTGCCCCTTGCCCTTGACGTTGACCGTCCCCCGGTAGTCGAAATCGTAGCCCATCTTGTGGAGGATGCGGTAGCTCTCCTCGCTGACTTGGATGCGGCACTCCACCCCAGTGGTGTCCATGCGGCTGGCAATGTTGACCGTGTCACCCCAGATGTCGTACAGCAGCTTGGTGGTGCCAATAACGCCAGCCGTCAGGGGCCCGTGGTTGAACCCCACCCGCAGTTTGAAGTTGAACCAAAGCATGTTGCTGTTGAAATCATCCACCACCCGCATCATCTCCCTGGCGAACTCAAAGAGGGTCTGCAGGTGGGCCTGGGGCCCGCGGGTGTCCTGGCCTTGAGGCGCATTCAGCCCCGAGGCAGCCATGTAGGTGGCCCCGATGGTCTTGATCTTCTCCACACTGGCAAACTCCTCCCGGCTCAGCAGCTCGTCGAAGTCCCCGATCAGCTCATTCAGGACGCGGTAGCACTCCTTGCCGCCCTCATAGTTCTCTTCGTAGAACTCCCCGAAGTTGACGATGCTGGCAAAGATCACACCCCCGCTGTCATGGTTCTTGGAGTAGCTCTGCGAAACCTTCAGCTGTTCCGCTACATGGTATGGGATGATGTTGCGCAGGAGCCAGTCGGCCTGGTCCCGCATGCTCTGGATCTTGGTGCGGTGTAGGTCAGCCTCCACGTCACCGTGGTAATGCAGTCGGTAGCTGATCTCAAACTCCCGGTTCAGGAACCAGACCAGGAGGAGCAGGAGGAAGAGCCCCAGGATGACTTCCAGGCCAATCAGGTCGGCCGGCTTCTGCAGAGGGCCCTCCTCGGATGACCTGTTGCAGGCGCCCTGTGCAGCACTGCAGGGAGAGGGGGACCAATACAATGTAATTCCCAAAAAGGAAAAAGCATTCAAAAACGCAAAACAGCAAGAGCAGCAGCAGTTCAGAAGCTTCCAGTGCAGTGGTTCTCAACCTTCATTTCTGGGAGTTGGCCTTCAACTCCTAGAAATCCTAACAGCTGGTAAATTGGCTGGGATTTCTGGGAGTTGTAGGCCAAAACACCTGGGGACTCACAGGTAGAGAACCACTGTTCTAGTGCCAGCAGTAAAATGATTGAACTGAAGCAATTCAGGAGCAGCATCAACCTTAGAAAGTTATAAAAGACTTTCTTCAAAAACTACTTAACTAGATAGAAACATCAACACAGGGTCTGTCTATCTATCTCACTCACAGCAGACATCCTGTCTCTCCATGCTCACAGGAGAACAAAAAATAGAACAAAATGGAGGACTCAGGGGCTTGCCATGTGCTCTGAAAAAGAGGCATGTCTCTGAGAAGTATCAGTCTAACAAGCACATAGAAAAACAGAGTGACAAGCAGATAGAGAGGCCAATGAGGGAAGGGCTGTAACTCATCTGCCTAACTAAGTCCCTGATGAAGACCACAAGCTTGGGAAGGACGTGGTAGAGTTCCAACATGAAACCCCCACACAAAATAATTGTAAATAATGTGTTAGAAATAACTCCGTGCAAGTATTCCTTCTTTGAGCTTCTCAGGGTCCACATACAACACAAATGCGTTAATATAAGTTCTCCCTGCTAAAGCTAAAGAATGTCAAAAGTGTTTACTGTAATACACGAAAGCATTCTGAAGAGTGGACACGACAACTTCACACTTACCCAAAGTCCTGGGTCGAGTTAAAGACTGTCATGGAGCTGAAAGAGAAATAATAAGGTCCACAGCAAGAAGAGCCACCTTCCAAGGAGCTCTTGACGGGTGAAGAGTGACCCGCCTCCTCCCCGGACAATGAGCAAATAATGGCCCTGGCCCCTGGGCTCACCTGTCCGGACACAGAGGCACGTAGAGCAAGACCAACAGGACTCCGCCCACCAAGGTGGCCAATGAGGACCGCATCCAGGAGCTGAGCTGGCAGAAGTTGCAGTACTGGACGATAGTGATGAGGATCGCAGATGACATGAACATGGTGAACTGCAGCAAGCAGAGATAGAGGCTTTGAGCCACAAGAGCACAGAACAGATTCCAATCGCAAGGGTCTGCTGCTAAGCAATTCACACAACCAGACCACCACTTTCCAGACAACCCTGAGGCAGCAGCAGGGCTTCCAACCTAGCTTTGTCCCCCAAGCTTCCTGCTCCCTCACTTGGTTCTGTCACCAACACAGAAAAAAGGCCTCCTCCTCAGTGGCTGCTTCCAAGAAAGACTAGGATGGGACCTCACTTCCTCTCCCATAAAGGCATTCTTTTCCCCCCTAATTGATCCTTTAATGTATACGAGTGTACAGGAATTCCCAGCAAGCAGGTGACCTCACACCCACCTTGTGCTCTCAGGCCAGTGAGGGACTTTGAGCCTGTTGCCTAGCTCTGGCTTCCCTCTGTCCGGTGAATAGCAGCCCTCTGCCGCCTCCTTTTGGCCACAAAGGGAGTTCATGGGGCCAGAAGGAGATGGGCAATACAATATAATACTAATAATAACAGAATATAATAATATAATTATTATATAATAGTAACATAATATAAAAATACAATATAATAATATAATTATTATATATTATATATTACATGTAATATTACTAATACTGCTACCCCTCTATTCTGCCTTGGTTAGACCACATCTGGAATATTGTGTCCAATTCTGGGCACCACAATTCAAGAGAGATATTGACAAGGTGGAATGTGTCCAGAGGTGGGCGACCAAAATGATCAAGGGTCTGGAGAACAAGCCCTATGAGGAGCGGCTTAAAGAGCTGGGCATGTTTAGCCTGAAGAAGAGAAGGCTGAGAGGAGACAGGATAGCCATGTATAAATATGTGAGAGGAAGTCACAGGGATGAGGGAGCAAGCTTGTTTTCTGCTTCCCTGGAGACTAGGACTCAATGGAACAATGGCTTCAAACTACAAGGAAGGAGATTCCATCTGAACATTAGGAAGAACTTCCTGACTGTGAGAGCAGTTCAGCAGTGGAACTCTCTGCCCCGGAGTGTGGTGGAGGCTCCTTCTTTGGAAGCTTTTAAACAGAGGCTGGATGGCCATCTGTCAGGGGTGCTTTGAATGTAATATTCCTGCTTCTTGGCAGGGGGTTGGACTGGATGGCCCATGAGGTCTCTTCCAACTCTAGGATTCTATGATTCTATAATAATATTGCATTATAAGGGTACAGTACAATATAGTAATGTGTAGTACTAATATTGTGCTATGCTAATAATGTAACATATTGTATATACATATAACTTGTAAGCTGCTCTGTGTCCCCTTTGGGGTGAGAGGGCGGGGTATAGAAATAGTAAATAATAAATAAATGGGCAACAACAGGATCCCCCTTGGCTGCCTTGCTAGAGTCGCCATCTCCGCCCCCTCCAAGCTCTGGTCTCATGGCAGAGACGCACCCCAGAAGGGTCCGACAAAAAGTGAAAGAATCCACTCACGTAGATGTCAGTTTCAAATTCAGAGGTGAAGTGCGAGAAGACAGCAAGAGCTGGGAGTGAAATCAAAATGGCGCCAACAAAGTGCCGCGGCAGCCAGCCGGCAATCGCCTCCATCAGCCGTTTGGTGCAGGCCATGACGTCCTCCAGGGAGAAGGCCATTCTGGAAGGGAGGCACACAAAACACACCCAGAGGAGGCTTTCCCAACAGAACCAGCCTCAGCTGCAATGGAACAACAGTGCACAAGGTACGCTTATCTGAGCCCCCTCCCCCTGCTCCCAAAAGAAAAAGCTGGCCCATGTGGCCTTTCAAGAGGCTGTCTTCTCTGGTAATATGGAGACTGGGAATACCTTCGAAGGACCCTGCCTTCCACTTCTGCCAACCCCAAACATGGAGCAAGAGGGGCCCCGGAGTAGAAGGTATTCCTATTTAGTCACTTCCTTGGTCCTGCTGGGGAGCCACAGATTTATTTACAGAATTTATATCTCACCCCAAAGGGTACTCAAGGTGCATCATGGAACACATACACGGCAAATATTCAATGCTGTTAAACAAACAGGACAGACAACAAATAGATGTATTATGCCGGCATTTTTCCCAACTGCTGGCATCCTGGAGGTAGTGCTCGATTCCAGCCACAGGGGGTGCTGTCGCTCCATCCTCTATAACAAAGATCCCTTAATCACAGACTTCCCCCTTTCTTTAATCGCCAGTATTTTCTGGTATTTCCTTTTTATGATGCCATAAAATACCTCCCTGTTTAAGCGGTGCCTAATTTTTCTACTCACAGCTGTTTTCAAACTGCTTAGGTGGACAGTGAGCTGGGCTGAAGGTCGGGTGCTCATCCCGCCCTGAGCTTTGAACTGCCAATCTTTCAGTTGGTGTGATCTATTGCTGTTGGTGATTAACCAGTTGTTCTAAAGCCCCGCAGACCGAAAGCATGAATCCCAGGGGAAGAGGAGTTGGACAGGTCCCCTTCTACCCTTATCATCAAGGTGTGGCTTCCTAAAGCAAGCCAATCAAGGCCAGGAGCCACTCCAGGGCAAAGGAAGAGGACACCTCTTCTGACACCCTGCAAGTTTCCGGAGGCACGGGCACTTCCTTCTTCTTTCGCGTACCTGATGGAGATGACAAGGGACAGCACCTCAAGTAAGAGGGCCACCACAGCCACAACCACAGCTGCAGGTAGTGGAGGGGAGCCGGTCAATCCGTGTTTCAAGAAGCAGGCAGCTGAAAGGATCAGGAAGACGGTGGCAGAGAGGAACACGTCCAGGAGGGAGCTGAAGGTGGCACTGGCAAAGGTCTTCACAGGGGCATTCTTCATCACCTGTTTTGGGGGGAGTGGGGAGGAAGGTCACGTGATGTTGGCTGCCAGTCCCCATCCTCCCCCCCTTTGGAGGTGCACAAGCTGAACCATGGTTTCATGGTTTTTAAATCATTTATTGCTATTTTGTTATGACTGTTTTTGCTATGTTGTGAACCGCGTTGAGTCGCCTATGGGCTGAGAAACTGCGGTATACAAGCAAAGTACATAAATAAATAAATAAACAAGGAAGGGGGGCTGCAAGCACACACCTCTTCCTGGTAGCTGCTTCTGTAGGTCATCTCCAATTCCTGGTCCAGGAAGTTTAGGCTCAGCTTGTTGATGGGCGGTTTAAAAAAATAGTCTTTCATCAAGCTAAAAGGAAGGAGGAGAGTGAATGGTTTCAAAAGGATTGCCATCAATACAGTTCTCCCTTGAAGAAACAACTCCTTCCTCCCAGGTAATCTAGGACTTGCTCCTGCTTTTCATGGGTCTGACCTTTGGAAATGGGAAAGTTTTCTCACTGTTTGGGAGCTGGGCCCTCCGTTCCACCCTTCAGGCCAGAAAGGAAGAAAAGTGGGCATATTGCTTGCTCCCAAGTTCAGGGAAAAGTGAAGCCAAATTACTTTGTGATGTGCAAGTCATTTTTAAGAAAAATTGTAATTCTGTTTATGCTGAGATGGTGGACAGGGCCTGGTAGCAAATGGGGGAAGTGGCAGACGACTTCTGGTGGTCCAGTGCACAAATTTGGAACCAGAAGCGGCACATCATCAATTTAATTCTGGTTTCATTTGTTTTCCTAGCATTTTAAGAGCAATTGGGAACTTGCACAGCAGGACTCCTATTCTGAAATGACTATGGAAGGAGAGCACTCAAACAAGCCCCCTTTCAAGAAAAAGAAGTCACTCCTAGTTTTTCAAAGATGGCTTCCGGGCTGTATGGCCATGTTCCAGAAGCATTCTCTCCTGGCATTTCACCCACATTGATGGCAGGCATACTCAGAGGTTGTGAGGTTTGTTGGAAACAAGGCAAGTGGGGATTATATGTCTGTGGAATGTCCAGGGTGGGAGAACGAACTCTTGTCTGTTTGAGGAAAGTGTGAATATTGCAATTGATCATCGTGATTAGCATTGAATAGCCTTGCAGCTTCAAGGCTTGGCTGCTTCCTGCCTGGGAAAATCCTTTGTTGGGAGATGATTAGCTGACCCTGATTGTTTTTTGTTTCTTTACCGGAAGTCCCCAGTTTTTTAGTGTTGTTCTCAAAGTCTACATATGGATGACCAAATACAGCAATATACAAACATGAATCAAGGAACATAAAAGGCACTACAGACTAATTCAGCCAGAAAAGTCAGCCATACCAGAACACCTGATGAATCAAACTGGGCACAGCATATTATTTGAGAACACAGAAATGCTGGACCACTCTGACAACCACCATGTCAGACTACACAGAGAAGCCACTGAAATCCACAAGCAAGTGGATAATTTCAAAAGAAAGGAAGAAAGCATGAAAATGAACAAAATCTGGCTACTAGTGTTTAAAAAAATCTAAAATCAGTAAAGAAATAACAATACTGGAAAAAGAACCAGGGGTATTCCAGACAAGAAACAATCAGGGTCAGCTAATCATCTCCCAACAAAAGATTCCCCCAGGCAGGAAGCAGACAAGTCTTGAAGCTATAAGGATATTCAATGTTAATCAAGGTGATCAATTGCAGCATTCACAATTTCCTCAAACAGACAAGAGTTCTTTCTCCTACCCTTGACATTATTCCACAGATATATACATCTCACTTGCCTAGTTTCCAACAGACCTCACAACCTCTGAGGATGCTTGCCATAGATGTGGGAGAAACATCAGGAGAGAATGCTTCTGGAACATGGCCATACAGCCCTGAAAACTCACAGCAACCCAGTGCTTCCAGCCATGAAAGCCTTCCGACAACACATTTTCAAAGATGGTTTGACTGATTGGCAACCAAGTGGGAATCCCTTATTCCAGAGGAGACTTGTGCCACCCAGAGGCCTCTAGAGGAATAACTCCCCCAATTTGGGTAAAAATAAAAGAGAGAGTCATAAAAACAGTCTTTTTGCTTCAGGATTGTTCCCCCCCCCCCCACCTCACCAGTTAGCAAACCCGGTGAGATTCCTTTCCCTCCTTTTCCTCCTCCTGCTCACCTGTCCTCTTTAATCACGTCCACAAAGTGGGCGTCAGTCTTCTCCCGGATGTTTTTGAAGCGCAAGGGCAGCAGGGGCGAGTTGTCCAGGCTCCCGCCCATCCACCTGCCCTTTTCCTGCAACATCTCATACAGGGAGGTCTGGCTGTTGCTCAGCTTCTCCTCTGGAGGTGGACTCAGCAGGCCGTTCAGGGATTTAGGGCTGCACCCGCCTGGGCCCTGATCCGAAGCAAAGGACACAGAGAAAACAGTATTATGAACTTCTGCCCTCAGGAACATATTTCAGCCAAAAAAAACCCTCTATATTTCTTAAGAAAGAAAAGGCTAGCCTGGGCAAACATTAAAAAGCCAAACTTTAGAACTGGTAAATGCCAACATGCTTTCCTGCTAAACACTCATATGAATTATGAGAGAGAAAAAAACCCCAAGAAATATTTATTTTATACTATTTGTTGTTTCATGTTTATTTATGTGACGTATATACTTCCACTTAGAGCCATGACATGACCGCGGTAGAATTGTCAGAAAGCGGCACATGCTGAAATTCAGTCACCTTTGTGCTGTGCTTATGTTCATCCTGGCCTCCATTTTGGACAGCGCCTTCTTCTGCACCCACAGCGCAGGAGGGGGCCAATGCGATGCTGCAGGAAGGGCATGTCTGAAACCAGAGAGAAAAACGATCATCAATTCCCATAAACTGATTTGCTGTAGTGCGAGTGTTAGCTCGTTCTAACATTGCGCCTTCCTGAGGCTGGTCCTATTTGTTCCCTTTTCCTCTCTAAAATATAAAGCTAGAGAATTAAAAGCACTAGAGCATAAGGGAAGTATGTGAAAAGAATCATGGCCATTTCCTGGGAAGTTTTCCCAGGCTAACTCCAAAATAGCATGACCTGCATCTTTGCATTTCAGCTGAAATCTTGGAAGGGGGGGGGGAGGCAACTTTTGAAAAATATATAATTAAACTCTGGGCTGTAACACAGAGAGAGCAGAAAATAAACAAGGAATACAGAGAATGTATAAACAGTGAGCAGGAAGTGGCCATCCACAGGCAGGACTTGTTTTTGGCATTCAGTAATAACAAGAAGGCGGGCGAGGGGGGGGGGGGGAGATTCTCCTCTGACCACAGAAACCAGTTTCCAAACAGGGAAGAGCCCTTAAAAGGTTAACAAAAGGAAATGAAAAAGAAGCCCCGGTATACTGTCCCTCTTCTGTCTGCATTTATAGCTCTCCTTCCATCCCATCAGGGACTGGTAATGGGTTCAGGGGCCATCCACTGTTGGTACCAGTACTTTATAAGACCCTACCTTATAAGCCCTATGCAGTGCACAGGGAAGGGCTAGGGATGGAGAAAGGCCTGAAGCCATAGCCAGTGGCCTCTGTCCTCACAGAAAGGTTTGGAAAGACTCGGAAGGAGACCCTAAACTAGGCCAAAGCATTCTTTATTGAGTCAGGCATAAACATCAAAGATGTGAGAGGAAGAACAGGACCTTCTCTGGCAGCCCTTTGAAGGCAAGAAGGCAACTCTATTTACTCAAAACACACAACCTCAGGGACGGAAGGGTCACAAATGAGGAGCAACCAATTGCTTGGCTTGCTATAAGACTAAAGTGCACAAAGAACATTTCAATTTTTGTTGGCCTTGTTTGAACTATTTTAACGTGGCCTTGGGCCACAAGTTGAAAGAAGGGAAGGGTATTAGCCAAATAAATAGCTAGATAAATGCCCTATGAGAGACTGTGAACAGCTGCACTCCCCCTGCACTGTTTCTCTATAGCCAGACCCTTCTTGCACTTCATAACAACATCAGGGACAGGGAGCATGAGGCCCTTTTCATTGTCTTGCTTGATGGTAATACCCGTATTGACTCGAGTCTCATGCACCATTGAATCTAATGCGCACCTCCAAAACTCTAAAACCAAAAAAAGTATTTGCTGGTGGATGAAATGTGCATCGACAAAAAGGTCATGCTTCATCATGAGCCCAAAAAGGGTGCACATTACAGTGATGGCTGCTTAGGAATCCTTCTTGAAAAAGAAAAGTGTTTGGACACCAAAGCTTCCAGCAATGGAAAGGAAACCTTGGGCTGCATCTATGCTGCAGAATGAATACACTTTAACTGCCTTGGTTCAATGCTATGGAGTCCTGGGGGCTGTAGTTTTACAAGGCCTTGAGCCTTCCCTACCCAAGAGTGCTGATGTCACACGAAACTACAAATCCCAGAATTGCCATGGCATTTAAAGGAGATGTGACTTCCCTCAAATGGGAGCTCCAGGTAAAGTTCCTGAAGCAGCTTCCCCATTGGCTTTGGTTCAACACTAAGATTACTGTATGACACAAATCAAATGTACCCTAAGTTTGGAGAGGCCATTTAACCAAAAAAGGTGAGCATTAGAACTAGCATTGCAGTAAATACTGTACATCAAAAAGTCTGGTTTTATCTCCTGGGGATGCTTTGTAAACCACAGAGAGGGGATGACTGCATTTGGCAAACCTTGCTTTTCTCTGGCGGCCTGAAGACCTTTGCCGGATCACCCACGTTCTCCACAGATGAGGCTCCGGGCATCTTGCTCCTGTCTCCGGCCTCCAGACCGGGAAGCAGAGCCTGGGAGCAGCTGCAATGGGACTCCTTCACCTTCAGGCCAGAGATCAGGTATGTCTTTAAACCTGGGAGGAAACTACAGTAAATAAAAGCACTCCAGCACCACCCCATTGGCTTGCAGAACCCCTTTTTCCAAATATGCAAAATCTGCTACCAAAGAGTCAATGGGGCTTATGGCTCCTCTTGGAAACAGCCAAGCCCACTTTCCAGCCCAAGACACACTGTAAATAATGATGATGGTCAATCTTCTCACAAGATAGTTTACCTGCTCTTCTAATTCAGTATGAGAAAACAAAAGGGTAGAACTATGGAATGAGGCAGCAGTACTTCATGGTCTTAAATACTGTTGGAGATATCATCCCATCTGATGGTACTGAACTTCACTGGGAGGGTGAAAAGGTACCCTGCATTGTGAGGAGGAGTGCAGAGCCTACCAATACTTCAGGACTAGCACTGCAGTAGCTTGACTGGTAGCAACGCTTTCTACTCCCACAGCACATCCTTGGAAGCCTTCCATTATTTATTTGTTCAATGTTCATCCATCTTGTCTTTTTCCTCAAATAGGCCCCAAGGCAGCTCACAACATGAATATAAAGCATGTGTATCTAACAAGGTTGTCAGACACTTACAAGTGAGGATTGTTGTTAATGGCCACATACAAGTCCAAAGCAAGATCTCTCAAAACCACTAAGCCTGAGGTCCTGTGGACGCTTTAAATAGCTGAGGCCGGTTTAGTACATTTCCAAAACAAATGCCTTGAAGTACCCTAAAGACTCACATGTTGAGGGTCTGATCTTGAAGTAATAATGTCTCTTGCAAGTCTCATGATGCTAAAATACCTCCATCTGCAAATGTTGCTGAGATGTGTGACTTACACTTCCTTTACTGTGATCTGTATGAATGCCAGACCAATTCCGTATCACAACACTCTCACTAACATTATATTCATGGCCTGACAAAAATAATACATGGCTCTTTCAAAGATATACCTCACATAATACAATCAAGCATAATAAAGCAGGAAAACTCATTCGTCTGTACATGAATAAATAAGACAGGAGGAGTGTAGGAAATGAGATCCAGTTGCGGAATCTTAAGTGAATGTTTATTTACCGCTGAGATAAGAAAGTCAACATTGGAGGTTATTTGAAATGAAAACAATAACTATAGAAAAAGACATAGATGTCCACAGGAGGCAGACTCAATGCCCTACTTTGGCCAATACAAAATGCCATAGCAGAGCACCTGATGAACCAACCTGAACACAGCATATTATTTGAACGCACAGAAATGCTAGCCCACTCTAACAACTACTATGTCAAACTACACAGAGAAGCCACTGAAATCCACAAGAATGTGGACAATTTAAATAGAAAGGAGGAAACCATGAAAATGAACAAAATCTGGCTCCCAGTATTTAAAAAACTCTAAAATCAGGAAAGTAAATAAAGAGCAAAACTAAAAAAGCAAGAGAATCCCAGACAAGAATCAATCAGGGCCCGCTATCACCTGCCAAGGATCCCCCAGGCAGCAACCAGCCAGGCTTTGAAGCTGCAATGCCATTCAATGCTAATTGCAACATTAACACTGGCCTCAAGTAGACAAGAGTTCTTTCTCCCACCCTGGACATTATTCCACAGATATATAAACCTCCCTTGTCTAGTTTCCAGCAAACCCCTCAACTTCTGAGGATGCCTGCTATAGATGTGGGCAAAACATCAGAAGGGAATTCTTCTGGAACAGGGCCATAAAGCCCAGAACACTTACAGCAACCCAGTGATTCCAGCCATGAAAGCCTTTGACAATACATCAAACACTTATTGATGTAAAATGTTAAGATTTGGTTGAATGAATTCAACACCCCTTCTTTATAGCTCAGGTTCTAGCCGCTATTGCTTCCTATGCAGCAGGCGTTATTATAAGAGCTTTGCTGTGGAGGTGTGAGGGGACCCAAAAGCCAGGCTGCCTGAAAAGTACCAACAACTTGCTCCCCCGCGCTTGGAAACACAGCTCTTCTGGGCATTTTTTCCTCTTAAAGCTTATGAATCACCTGCATCTCGTGAAAGTCTGAACAGTACAGTAAGTCAGATGATGTCATGAGCTATATAGCATACTTGCCAGTTAATTAAAATTCCACATTTGCTTTCCTTATTTTAGAAAAAAAAGCCCTTTAAAATGTCAGTTCCAAAACCAGAAGGCGCTGCAACTGCCAGGCATGCATCATCCAAAGCATGTCTCCCGTGGTCTTCAGTCGTGAAAAAGAGACTCCCAAGTTTGAGAATCTTAATACATGTGAAAAGCAGACATATGATTAGGCTCCACTTGCCTATGTTCACATGGGACAGAAAAGTGGGAGATCAAGGAGGAACAAAACTCTGTTTCTAAGCCAGTTAAAGGCTCTATCTAAAAGTCAAAGTATGTAGGTATGTATACTGGTTGGTTTGCACCACAAAGGCTTCTCTGTGGCTTGAGAGATCTGGACCAAACTTGGCACATAAACCCTTCATTATTCAACTTCAAGTACTGTATTTCTTCCAATGTAAGACACATTCTAATTTCAGGACCAACAACAACAAAAATACATAAGAAACGCGTGATTCTAAGGGGCACTCCATTTCCAGATATGTTTATATGGGAAATACTAAACTAAAATTGAACTGAAAACCCAGCCTTTTTGGACCCAGAACTGTGGGAAAGGAATAAAGCAGTTGCTAGTGGAAGTGGTTCTGTGATGTGACAGGGAAAGAAAGGGAGCAAAGCGGATTGGCTGTTGCTAGGTGACATGAGTATGAGGAGAAGGAAGAAGGAAAGGAGGGAGAAAAAGGAAGAAAGAGCCACAAAGAAAATATATACCCAGGCAATGCTGGGTATATACCAGGCATGGGCAAACTTCAGTCTTCTAGGTGTTTTGGACTTCAACTCCCACAATTGCTAACAGCCTGGCTGTTAGGAATTGTGGCAGTTTAGTCCAAAACACCTGGAGGGCCAAAGTTTGCCCATGCCTGGTATATATGCTAGCATATATACAGGTAGTCCCCGAGTTAAAACAGGATAGATTCTATAGGTTTGTTCTTAGGTTAAATTTGTATAAAAGTTGCAACAGGTATATTTTTTAAGTGTAACGCCATCTATGTGCTTTGGGTAGCATGGGGTGAACACCCCTGTGGTCTTTGTTTTGCTGTCTGTGGTCCCCTTCAGAAGATTCCACCTCCCTTTCTGTCCCTTTGATAATTGGATTTTGGAAAATATGGCTTAGTGGGCCAGGCTTTAGCACAGCAGGCTAACCGCCAGCTGCAATAAGTCTTTTCAACTGGAAGGTTGACAGTTCGAAGGTTGGGTCAGTGTGAGTGCCTGGCCTTTCAGCCCAGCTTCTGCCTACCTAGCAGATCAAAAACAAATGTGAGTAGATAAATAGGTACCACTTTAAAAAGCAGGGAGGTAGTAAGGCACCCAAAAGGAAATGCCAGAAAATGCCGGAGATTCGATCAAAGGAGGAAGTTTACGAATAAAGCTCATTGGCAGGGATGATGGAGCAAAGGCACCCCCCCCCCCAAAGGCTGGAACCAAGCACAGCCTCCAAGATGTTGAAGATGGGAAAGCCTATATATACCTCTATCTATGTACAGTTGTCTGCCTTGGCAGTGCATAACAGCACTGAATGTTTGCCGTTTATGTGTTCTGTGATCCACCCTGAGTCTCCTTTGAGGTGAGAAGGGCAGAATATAAATACTGTAAGTAAATAAATAAGTGTGGAAACAAGCATTGTGGATAAAACTTCCACGGAGACCCCCTTTCCCCATGATAATAACTCTTCCAGGAGTGATTTCCCTTCCTTCTGAAGGGTAGATTCCTCTCAATTCCTCTCACATCCTGTCATCTCAGCCCTGTTCTTCACTAGGAGTCATTTGTAAGTGAGATGTTTGTAACTCACAGATGGCTTGTATGTACGTATGTGTATATATATGTATCTCGGATGCCTTACCTTTGAGCTGGTCGGCAACCACGCTCTGTCCCACACGTTCCACCACTCGCCCATCTTCCATCTCGTAGCGGTCGTCCAGGTACTTGGCGGTGGCCTCCGAAACATGGACCTTCCCGGCCACCCCCAGCTGCTCCATGAGGTTGGCCAGGTTGACGTCGTTGGACCAGACATCGAACTTGAAGCGGCGCATGCCCAAGAT
Organism: Anolis sagrei; assembly: GCF_037176765.1. Lineage (NCBI taxonomy): Eukaryota > Metazoa > Chordata > Lepidosauria > Squamata > Anolidae > Anolis > Anolis sagrei. The sequence goes on along the minus strand of NC_090034.1, from coordinate 14,746,076 downwards.
GCCACAGAGGACAGTGCCGGTGTGGACACCTACCCGCATGTTGACAGTCTCCTTCTTCTCCTGGCAGAACTGCTCAATGGCCCGGATCATGCCCAGGCCCATGGTGACACAGCAGGCGGCGTGGTCAGGGCGGGGCTCAGGGCAGCCGGCCACACAGTAGTAGCAGTCGCCCAGGGTGCTGATCTTCTCGCACTTGGCCTCCTCGCAGAGGCGATCGAAGCGACCAAAGAGGTCGTTGAGGAGGCCCACTAGGGCATGGGCGGACTTGTTAGCGCTCATCTTGGTGAAGCCCACGATGTCAGCGAAGAGGATGCTGACCGGCTCGATCTGCTGCATCTTGAAAGGACGGAAGACAATGGGGCTCTTGGGCAGGGAGGGCTTCTTCTTGCGGCCTTTGGGGCTGGCGGCGGCAGCGGCGGCGGAGGCAGAGGGCCTCTGCTTGGCCGAGGCCTCTCCCCCACCGGTGTCCTCTTCGCCGGGCTTCATGAGGTCGTCGGCGATGACGCGGGGCATGACCGAGTGGATCATGCGTTCCTTGAGGGCTTTCTCCACCTCCAGGTCCTTGCCGTGCATGATGGCCTGTCCCACTTTGAGGAAGGTGCTGCGGGAGCGCACCTCGGACATGACGAAGAGGTGGACCCCCGTGGCGTGGAGGCACAGGTGCAGCAAGGCTTTGCCCAGGACTTCCCCCCAAGGGGCTGGGCGGACACAGAAGGAGAGCGCCTCGAAGAGCAGCGAGTAGCCCAGGCCCAGGAGGAGGCTCAGGTAGAGCGGCAGGTGCATGACGCCGTAGAGGAGCAAGAGCACCGCCACGCACAGCGAGAAGGACCCCACTGGGGAGATGAAGGGAGACGGTGACGGCAAAGACCGTGCGGCCTGGCTGGTGTTGGCCCCCATGGGTCTATCCAGGGCCTGCAGCTGCGGCGCCAGCGTCAAGGCGAAGGCCACCAGCGTCAGCACCAAGGTGGTCGCCCCAGGCCGCCGGGCATAGGCACCTGAGAAGGTGAAGGCCAGGCCAGCTACGCAAGCCAAGGCTAGGCCTAGGAGGAGCAGTCCCGGGAGGAATGGGAGCACGCCGGGCTCTGGGAAGAGGAGGGCCAGGCCCAGCCCACGCGCGCCCCACAGCAGCCCCGACAGGCCCAGGTAGGCCAACCCTCCTCGGAAGCGACGCCGCGTTTGAGGGAAGCACCGCTCCAGGCAGGCTTCCTCCAAATTGCCAGAGTCGAACTGCGGGCTCCACCAGCGCCTCGAGGCCCGCTCGAAGAGCTGCGGCAAGTGGCGCGCCCTCCTGTGGGAGCCCAAGCCCAGGCCTAGACCCAGGCCTAGGCCGAAGCCCCCTCCTCCTCCTCCGCCTCCTTTGCCCTTCTTCCGGCCCTTGCCGCCTCCTCCTGAAGGGATGCGCACGGCCACGGAGCTGCTCTGCCCGCGCGCGTCGCAGCTGACCTCCGTGGCCCGCGGCGGGGAGGAGGAGGGGGACGACGACGACGACATGGCTGCCCGTCCCCTCAGAGAAGGCCTGGCCCTCCGCCTGGGCTCAGCAGAGGCCTAGCCGGGCCCCGCCGCATGTCTCCCCGCCTCCTCCTCCGCCTCCTTCGCCCCGACGGCCCGCCGCCAGCCTGGCCCTCGCCATCCGTGGAAGGGAAGAAAGGAAGGGAGGCCTGGCCTGGCCTGCGCCGCCGTCGAGTGTTGCTGCTGTCACTGAGGCGCGCGGGGGCTGTTCCGCGCAGGCGCAGTGCGCCCCTCGGAGGAAAATAAATAAATAAAGGGAAGGCGAGGCACCGAAAGGGGGACAGGGCGCGCATGCGCACTCAGCTGGTGATGTAGGCCTGGTCCAACTTGGGCCTTCCGTTGAGGTGTTTTTGGACTTCAACTCCCACCATTCCTGACAGCCTCAGGCCCTTTCCTTTTCCCCCTCGGCCGCCGGCCGAGGGGGAAAAGGAAAGGGCCTGAGGCTGTCAGGAATGGTGGGAGTTGAAGTCCAAAAACACCTCAACGGAAGGCCCAAGTTGGACCAGGCCTGAGCTACTGCGCAGGCGCGTTGCTTTCCCTCTGCTCCCTCCCCCTCCCACCTGGCCTCTTTCCCGCTCTTTTTTCCCCCCCTCCCTCCTTCCTTCCATTTTCTCCCTCATGCGGCTTTCTCTCTTTCCCTCACAAAGCGCCTCGTTTATCTCCTTATCCGTTGATCTCTAGCCCTTCTCCAGCCAAGAAAAAGGATCCTTTCAAGACGAAGCCAGCGTTACAAATCGCTGAGCAAATCCGTTTTCTTTAAACCGAGTTCTTTCCTCCACATTTCCACACAAAGTTGGCTTTTGAAGACGAGGAAAGCCTGTCTCTCTCACACTGTGGCCTTGAAGGACTTGGAAGCCCTGAATGGTGTGTTCCTCATACATTCAGCACCCAATCCTCTTTGATGAGAATTATGCAGGAAAAGAAGCAAAGAAAGACCAGGAAAAGAGTACAAAAAGGGCTCTTTAAAAAAGCCAAAGATGGCTAATATGATCTGAAGAGAAACCAGAGTCTAGCCAAAGCCTGTGGAAATGGAAAAGAGGCAAAAAGGGGATCTCTAAATAGCCAAAGATGGCTAATACGATCTGAAGAGAAACCAGAGTATGGCCAAAGCCTGTGGAAATGGCACCGGAGGAGTGTCTTTCTGAATTATGCAGGAAAAGAGGCAAAAAAGGACTCTTTAAAAAGCCAAAGATGGCTAATATGATCTGAAGAGAAACCAGAGTATAGCCAAAGCCTATGGAAATGGAAAAGATGCAAAAAAAAAAAAAAGGGGGGGGGGCTCTTTAAAAAGCCAAAGATGGCTAATATGATCTGAAGAGAAACCAGAGTATAGCCAAAGCCTGTGGAAATGGCACCGGAGGAGCGTCTTTCTGAATTATGAAGGAAAAGAGGCAAAAGAGGACTCTTTAAAAAGCCAAAGATGGCTAATATGATCTGAGGAGAAACCAGAATATAGCCAAAGCCTGTGGAAATGGCACCGGAGGAACGTCTTTCTGAATTATGCAGGAAAAGAGGCAAAAAAGGACTCTTTAAAAAGCCAAAGATGGCTAATACGATCTGAAGGGAAACCAGAGTATAGCCAAAACCTGTGGAAATGGCACCGGAGGAGCGTCTTTCTGAATTATGCAGGAAAAGAGGCAAAAAGGACTCTTTAAAAAGCCAAAGATGGCTAATATGATCTGAAGAGAAACTAGAGTATAGCCAAAGCCTGTGGAAATGGAATAGAGGCAAAAAAAAGGGCTCTTTAAAAAGCCAAAGATGATTAATAAGATCTGAAGAGAAACCAGAGTATAGCCAAAGCCTGTTGAAATGGCATCGGAGGAGCGTCTTTCTGAATTATGCAGGAAAAGAGGCAAAAAAGGACTCTTTAAAAAAGCCAAAGATGGCTAATATGATCTGAAGAGAAACCAGAGTATAGCCAAAGCCTGTGGAAATGGAAAAGAGGCAAAAAGGGGCTCTTTAAATAGCCAAAGATGGCTAATACAATCTGAAGAGAAACCAGAGTATAGCCAAAGAAAGCCTGTGGAAATGGCACCGGAGTAGTGTCTTTCTGAATTATGCAGGAAAAGAGGCAAAAAAGGACTCTTTAAAAAGCCAAAGATGGCTAATATGATCTGAAGAGAAACCAGAGTATAGCCAAAGCCTATGGAAATGGAAAAGATGCAAAAAAAAAAAAGGGGGGGGGGCTCTTTAAAAAGCCAAAGATGGCTAATATGATCTGAAGAGAAACCAGAGTATAGCCAAAGAAAGCCTGTGGAAATGGCACCGGAGGAGTGTCTTTCTGAATTATGCAGGAAAAGAGGCAAAAAGGACTCTTTAAATAGCCAAAGATGGCTAATACAATCTGAAGAGAAACCAGAGTATAGCCAAAGAAAGCCTGTGGAAATGGCACCGGAGGAGTGTCTTTCTGAATTATGAAGGAAAAGAGGCAAAAGAGGACTCTTTAAAAAGCCAAAGATGGCTAATATGATCTGAGGAGAAACCAGAATATAGCCAAAGCCTGTGGAAATGGCACCGGAGGAACGTCTTTCTGAATTATGCAGGAAAAGAGGCAAAAAAGGACTCTTTAAAAAGGCAAAGATGGCTAATATGATCTGAAGAGAAACCAGAGTATAGCCAAAGCCTATGGAAATGGCACCAGAAGAGCGTCTTTCTGAATTATGCAGGAAAAGAGGCAAAAAAAAGAAAAGAAAAAAAAGACTTTAAATGGCCAATGATGGCTAATACGATCTGAAGAGAAACCAGAGTCTAGCCAAAGCCTGTGGAAATGAAAAAAAAGGCAAAAAAGGACTCTTTAAAAAGCCAAAGATGGCTAATATGATCTGAAGAAAAACCAGAGTATAGCCAAAACCCGTGGAAAGGGCACCGGAGGAGCGTCTTTCTGAATTATGCAGGAAAAGAGGCAAAAAGGACTCTTTAAAAAAGCCAAAGATGGCTAATATGATCTGAAGAGAAACCAAAGTATAGCCAAAGCCTGTGGAAATGGCACCGGAGGAGCGTCTTTCTGAATTATGTAGGAAAAGAGGCAAGAAAGGACTCTTTAAAAAAGCCAAAGATGGCTAATATGATCTGAAGAGAAACCAGAGTATAGCCAAAGTCTGTGGAAATGGCACCAGAGGAGTGTGTTTCTGAGGCGAGGTCTGAAGCCTCAAATGAACAGCTGTTTGTGGGAGTTCTTGAGCAAATCTGGACCTGGACTTTTGGCTTCAGAGCAAATCTGGACCTGGACTTTTGGCTTGAGCAAATCTGGACCTGGACTTTGGCTTCAGAGCAAATCTGGACCTGGACTTTTACTCGACTGTCTCCTGAAACAAACACTTGGCCCGTTCAGCTGGAAGTTTCCCCCAATTTCAGGGACAGAAACACTCCCTCTATCTTCAGAAATGGGCCCATGAATGTGAGAGGGGTTGGCAAAAGCCTGTCAGGGCCAAAGAAACCTGGCAGCCATTTTGAGGGAGAAGGTAGCTCCTGGAGTATACAGGCTGCTCCCAAGTTACAAACATCCCACTTACAAGCGACTCGTAGTGAAGAACAGGAAATGAGAGAGATCTACCTCTCGGAAGGGAAAATCACTCCTGGAAGACCTCACAACCTCTGAGGATGCTTGCCATAGATGCAGGCGAAACGTCAGGAGAAAACAAGGGTCCTCAAACTAAGCCCCAGGGGCCAGATACAGCCCTCCAAAGTTATTTACCCAGCCCTCACTCAGGGTCAAACTAAGCTTGAAACGACTTGAAAGCACACAACAACAACAACAACAATCTTATCTCATCAGCCAAAAGCAGGCCCATACTTCCCAATGAAGTACTAATAAGTTTATATTTGTTTAAATTGTTCTTCATTTTAATTACTGTATTGTTTTTTTAAAAAAATGCACTACAAATAAGATATGTGCAGTGTGCATAGGAATTCATTCATTTTTTTTCAAATTATATCCAGCCCTCCAACAGTTTGAGGGACTGTGACCTGACCCTTTGTTTAAAAAGTTTGAGGACCCCTGCTCTAGAACATGGCCATATAGCCCGAAAAGACCTACAACTCCTGGAAGAGTTATTGTCAAGGGGAAACAATGTCTTTACTGAAGCTTTTATCCCCAGTCCTTGTTTCCACAAGCTAAATTTTCCAAAGTCCAATTCTCACAGGGAAAAGAAAGTGGGATAAAGCCTGAAGAGAAGCACTGATAGCAAAAACAAACGTTACAAGGGTGTTCGCCTTTCCCAATGCTATCCAAAGCGATCTCAGCGGTCCCCAACCTGTAGTCCGTGGACCATCAGTGGTCTGCAAGAACTAAAATATGGTCCCTGGCCTCACCTTTACTACACCGTTGCAACGAGAGCGACTGGTCTCGCAAAAAAACCCTTATAGTGCCAAGGCTTATTAAATATGCTTTTCTGTGGGCAAGTAGATGGCGACTACTGAATGGCATATGTTCCGTATCAGAAACTAGAGCTGATGTGGTCTATCCAGTGCAGTTTTCTAAATCGGCACTCCAAATAACCAAACTGAATCTAAAATTGACCAAAAAATGATTCATAACCCTTTTGGTACTAATGTTGGAGAGTAGTCCCTGGTCAAAATGGTCTCTGGTTTAAAAAAAGTTTGGGAACCACTGATCTATCTACTGTGTTTCCCCGAAAATAAGACACACCCATAAAATAAGCCATAGCAGGATTTCTAAGCATTTGCCCAATATAAACCATGCCCCAAAAATAAGACATAGTGATACAAGCTAAGGCATAGAGGGAGATATAGAAAGTGAAAAGTATGAACTTTCCAAAGCGGTGGCGAAGGTAAGTCCGGGCCTCCCTCTAACTTCTTGCCTCCTCCTCTTCCTTTTTCTCCTCCTTCTGTTCTTTCTTCCCTTCAGAAAAATAAATATGGCAGTGTCTTATTTTCATGGAAACACAGTATATGGCTGAAGTTACACTTTAAAAAAAGTCCCTATCCCAACTTACAAACAAATTCAACTTAAGAACAAACCTACAGAACCTCTGTTGTTCGTAACTTGGAGACTGCCTGTATTTCATCTTCTTGGACCTCAAGGACAGAACGTCCCGAAGCCCCCAGTGCCTCAAAACATTGGTAGTTTATCAGTGGCAAAGAGGACTCCCTATGGAGGGGGTCCCAAAAATGAGGCCCTTTGGCAGGATACGGCCTGACAAGGCTCTTAACCTGGCCTCCGCCCTAACCTTTAGGGTCACCCTGAGTCTAGAATGATTTGAAGGCACACAACGACAGCAATCCTAATTAACTTGACTCACTCATCAGCCAGATCAGATCCACACTTCACATTGAAACACTGGTAAGTTTATGTTTGTTAAAATTGCTCTTCATTTTAAATATTGTGTGTTTGTTTTGGTGTTTTATATTCTTTATTGATTTTCATGAGATTATAACATCGAAAGAGGGGGAACAATACGTAGAAAGGAAAGCTTAGAAATTTAAGACACTAAAGTCAATAGTAGGGTAAAACATAAGGGAGGTAAAGGGAAGGGGAGGGCGGGGAGTGTGGGGCGAGGGGGGGAGGGAAAGGGGGTTAAGGAGGGGGTAAATTGCTGGTCACTTCCGTTTGGTCCACAGAGGGGTTACGTTATTAAATATTTCGATTGTCATTTATTGGTTTAAATTCCATATTTCCTGTTTTTTGTTTGAGTTATTATTATTGTTGTTGGTCTTTTATTTCTGAATATTCTTTAGGTATTCTTTACAATAGCTCCAGTTGGTCTGAGTAAATATTGTGTGTTTGTTTTCACTATGAATAAGACATGTGCAATGTGCATAGGAATTTGTTAATGTTTCTCTCAAACTATAGTCTGGCCCCCCAACAGTCTCAAGGACCACAAACCAGCTTTAAAAGTTTGGGGACCCCTCCCTCAGAGCGTTGGTTGTTCATTAGTGGCAAAGAAGATTTTCAGTGGGCTTCACTTTAGAAAGGAACATGGCTGGCAGACATAATGTCAAAGGAGAGGTGCTGTTGATCTGATCTAGGATAACCATACCTGTGTCCTTACAGACCCTGTTCATGCCGTAACTCCCACAATGCTTGTTGTCAAAGGCTTGCTTATAAGCTGGTGGCCAGCCAGCAATGCCAAATACTTCTATTTTCCTTGGTTTTCATTTTAGACTCGGCAATTGCTGACTGATGCCACCTTTTGCTCTCAGATCCCAGTGCCATATGGTATAAATACCTGGCAACTGTTAATAGCTGTCCCTGGGCCCTGTTATCACTCATTAATTGCCGCTCTCAAGAGGAACCCTCATTCCGTGGGGAAGACAACAGGTTGCCTTATGAAGTCAAGGAGCAATTAAGTGTCTGCCGTTTTTCTTCTGTTTCTCTCTGTCTCCATCATCGCCTGCCTGCCTGCCTGCACTTATCACTGTTGCCTTGGTGTGTTTGGCCTCGTGTGGCGTTCTGTCGTCTCTTCCGGCTCCGGCTTCCCATCCTTGGCTCCCACACAAAGTCCTTGGTGGTTGGCACACGGCGTTCCACTTCTCCCCTCTTTTCCCCACATCCCAGCTGTCACTCTCTCCAGCCAATCCTATGCAGATGGGGAATCCACACGCTTCACAATCCATAGGATCATGATGTCAGGAGCCCACCTTTCAGACATGTTGATCCATTAGGTCTTTCTCCTGTTCAGTGATTTCAGCTCCGCAAGAACTGCAGGTTCAGAGGCCTAGTGTACCTAGCTCTCCAAACGTATTCTCCCCTATGAACCATCAAGATTATTAAGATCATCTGGAGAGGCCCTGCTCTCGGTCCCACCGGCCTCGCAAGCGTGTCTAGTGGGGACGAGGGACAGGGCCTTCTCGGTGGTGGCCCCTCGACTCTGGAACTCTCTCCCACTGGAGATCAGAACCGCCCCTTCTATCCTGACATTTAGGAAACAGGTGAAGACTTGGTTATGGAGACAGGCATTCGACGAGTGAGCCAAAAACCTGAGATATGGATGGATGATGAGCAACGATTTTAGTGTGACGACTGACCATTATAGTTATTGATTGTAATTGCTGTTTTAATGTTTTACTGTAATATGCATTATGATGTTTTATTGATTGTATGTGATATTATGGTTGGAAACCAGTCTGAGTCCCTCAAGAGAGGTGAGAAGGTCGGTATACAAAACTTTTAAATAAATAAATAAATAGCTCCAAATGACTGAATAAGACACGGATGGGTTGAAGGCAAAGAACAGATGTGTTAATTCAACTTGGCCAAAGTGGACATCAGCAGTCTCTGCTCCACAGACGGAAGCAAGCGCAATTGCAAACATACAGGGTTATTTATAGCACTTTGACAGCTATTGGGGGGGGGGGATTTTGCCGCTCTGGGCACTGATTGGGCCAGACTGGAGCCAGCCAGGGTCCACTCATTGATTGGTGCAGACACACCGTCCGTCGTTGCTATCAATTGGCTTACAGGTTGTGGTGGTAAATTTCATAAACCATCATTGCTTGGTTTGAAGTCTGGTGGTTGTTTTGAAGTCTGGTGGTCTGCCTATGGAAGGGGTGCAGATGGAATGGGAATACGGACAGGGTTGGTGTCTGTCCAAAATAGGACAATGGGTTTTGGCTAGCCAAATAATGAGTTTGAGTGGTGTTGGAACAACCGCAGTGGAGACCTCAGGAAAGGGTCTGATCTGGCGATGGGGATCGGGAAGTGTTCCCAGGGATAGAGTTAGATAAAATCTCGGGAAAGCCCTTTGGCTTTGTTTAAGCCTATTATGTGACAATCAAGATATTGTGAGGGGATTATGTCTTTACCTGCAGTAAGTGGTGGGCGATTCCCTGCTTGTGCAAACTTTAGCGAGTTCATTTGGAAGTTGCCTGAAACTGGGGGAAAGGTCATTGCGGACTTAATTTCTGGGTATCCATGGAACCGCAGGTTTTGCGGTCCATTTCGGGGTTCTGGTTTTTGAGAAAAATCCCATATGCTGGTGATGCAAACTTTGGGGTTTCTTTTCAGAACAAAGGGGAAAACAACCCTCACGCCACTTACTGAATTCGTTTGCAACAACTTGACTTCTTAAGCGTTGGCAGCAAGAGAGAATCAGTGCTGAGACCGAGCTAATAACTCACCAAGCACAAAGGAAGTGGGAAATCTCAGTATCTCCCTGATGTGGTCTCGCCACTTCCTGGCCACTGCTTGCACATGCAGCCTGAATGGCTTCCTCCCTGTTTCCCCACTGCAGACGGAGGGGGAACCCCTTCATTAATCTCAGCATCATTAGAACCTCAGCCCATGAAGTGCAGCACACAGCTTCAGAGAAATAGATGTGGGTACTGCAATATCCACCCTCATCAAAGTTATTACAGCGGTACACTGTAATAACTTTTAAAAGACGTTGCTGGGTGCCTCCAGTACTTCCCCGATCCCAGCCCTCCCAGTGTTCAATTGTCCGGAATGCTGTGAGACAGACCATGCGAGAACATTGTGGAGGCCCACCCAAAACCATCCTTCTCCACTTTATGTACCCCACATTCCTCCTTTCCAGTTTTAAGGGATCTACTCATTGACAGAAGCAAAGCACCAAAGTATATGATTGGAAAATATCAGAATTTATTAGAATGGCTGATGTACATGGTCTCTCCAAAAACAGATGATTACTGTGAACCGCTATATTGGAAACATATTACAGCTATGTAATATCCTTTAAATGTATCTGTCCAAAATCCTGTTCAAAAGAAGCACACAACAGTGGAAGAAGGTTTTTTAGTTAATCTAACCATACAGAGAGCTACACAAGCTCCTCCTGAGAAGATCAGCAAGCATATTCCCAAGATGGAGGAGAGCCAGGATAAGGACACTAGGAGCCAGCTGTCCTGGCAATTCCTTGGTTTGTGCCTGTTTGGAAAAACAACCACAGCCAGATACTTGAGGGCAAAGATGTCCCCCAAAAGGACTACCTTTTGGTGCTGGAATCACCACTGTTTCTGAGAGGCTCAGGATGGCTATGATGAGAATGCAAAGCACACATTACTTAAGGCTGAAGGGGAGAAGGAGAGCCAGTGTGTGAGCCCCTGCTTAGCCACGGAAGCCCTTCTTGGGAAAGTCGCATCCTCTCGGCCTTAGGGGAAGCAAAATCCTGCCAAGAACACTTCATGATTGGTTTGTCTTGGGGCTGACGTAAATTGGGAAGGGCTTGAAGACACACAACAAAGTGGACAAGACCAAGACCTGCGGGCCCTAGAGTGATAAGGGAGTCTTCAGGCACTCAAGATACTTCTATTTGGTGCTTGTTAAAGCTTTGATCACAAGCCAGACGCATCTTCTCAGCAGCTGAGATGAGTTCTACCATTTACATAAGAAGATCTGCATAGATTTGGGCTGCTGGTTCTTACTATTTCTCAGCACCCGTCTTCATAGCAGGCGATGAAAAACCCGCCCCTGCGGATTTTTATGCAACATGGCCCTTGCCACCAGCATGTCACTTTAGGCTGGCACTTCAAGCTGAGCATGCTGCTAAGAGAGCGCATTGCAGAACGTGACCTGGTCTGACTGCACACGATTTCCAAGACATTTATTCAGAAGAGGGAAGGTGGCAAGGAAGATGCAAGAACATGAGGAGACACGAGGGAAGGAAAAGACAAGGATATTAAAGAATGAACAGGAGAAATGGAGGGCACTAACTGGGCTGTTGTTCCTCAGATGACAACCCAGAGTTCCTTTGAGGAGTGAGCAGTAACAGCAGTTCTTTCTGCTCCATCCGTTGTGGGGATAAAGATGTAGAACTATTGACAAGGACAGAGAGTCTAATTTGGAGAAAACACTGCAGGGTGGGAAGCAGCTGGTAAGAGGAGATCAATAGCAGGAAGATAATGTACAAGAGAAGAATGGAAGAGGAGGGGAGTAGGCAGTGACTTTGGATCGGTCGAATACTTCTCTTTTCACTGGCTCATAGCTATAGTCTTCTGGGTGCCAGTTCCCATGACGCTTCTTTGCCGGCTTAGCTGTCCCCATTCCTTAGTGCTCCAAGCCCAAATCCTTCTCACCACCATTTATTTCCATCCTGAAATCTGTCCACCTAACAGAGCCCAGTTCCAACACTTTTCTCCCTCCTGGCACTCTGTATCCCATGGTGCCCTGCAGGGAGCAGCTCACACTTTTCCTCCGTATCCTGGAATAGACTTCAAGACAGGAATCTTTTAAATCCAACTTTATCATGAGGTTTGATTTGGTGGGTTCCATAGCAACCTCTTTCCTCTAGCTGTGATGTAGTGCTGAGCTGCTTTTCACGGATTCGCCTGATCCTGTCTCCCAAACTTTACCTTTTGTGGGTGGTGGTGGGAGCAAACCAGCCACCAGTGAAGGCACCTACTTTCTCTTTGCCTTTTCCATCATCACGTCTGTCTTTCTCTTTTGTTTATCTACACTTCACTTAGGCATTCTTGAATTTGGGTAAGGAAGGAGCATAAGCATCCTATATCAAGACCTCCAGAGTAGCTGAATGCCATACTCCTTGGAGGTTACCTTCTCAGGCATAAAGCACTCCCTTGTGGGGCAAGGCTTTGTGGCGTAAGGCTTACTATTTGCCACTCGCTGCCTTTTAGGCCCCTCTTGTCTCCACTTGAAGGCTAACACTTCTTTAGCAAGAGGATCTGTCTCCTTTGTCCTTCAAAAGGAGGGACCTCTGTCCAAAAGCAAGAAATAGCCATTGAAGATGAACACTAAGCAAGATGCTGGGATATGGGGAGACATTTCAACTGTGAAGCAATAACAGACATGTTGTGGGTAGAGACAACCCATATTTTAAGCCACAGTGAGCAGGTGGAAGAAAAGCAGCAGCAGCAACAATATCAGCAGGAGATGCTAAGAGGCAGGAGGCAATGCTGGGGCTCAGGTACCAGCAAGCACAGGACAGAATGCCACCAAACACATCAAGCACTAGCAATGGAAATGGTCATACCAGCACACTCCACACAAAAACAGCCTCTACTTCAGACAGGACTCTCAAAGGGCCAAGCTTCAGAAGCCACCCTCTGGGATAGCCACCTAGGAGCCCATCCATGCTGGGGGATATCTCTCTCTTTATTTTTTAGCCAGGGAGGGAGGGAATGCCTTGAATTCAGCTTATGGAAAAGGCAGAACTCAGATAGGAAAGCTCAGATGGGGACTCGCTGCCCATGAAGAGCAGGTGCTGGGAAGCTGTGAGGCCCAAAAGGAAAAGGGTGGAGAGAAATGTGATGAATTCTGTGGTCCTCAATCCCATGTGAAAGATTCTGTAAGAACATTGTATATGTTTACTGATGGAGGCAGTGTTTGCTCATACCTCTCCAGATGGGAAGAGCTGGCCTCTGTAGCCCTTTCTCCACACTCCCTCCTGCATGGGAGCTTAGGGCTGCTCTCAAGGGCAGCTGGCTCTAAGACACATACCTCTCTTTTATCTACTGCTTAGTTCATGGTCTCCTCCTCCTCCTCAAAATGATAAAGATTAGATAAGAACAGTCAGGTATTCACAGTGTTTTATTCTCTCCTCTGGGCCCACCTAGCTTCCCTGCCGATGATGTCAGGGACTCCAAGTCCTCATGGTACATTAGCTCTTGCCACATGTCATGTGGCAGTTGAAGGGTTTGCAGACCTTGGCTTCTTGGACAGATAAGACATAAGCTCATTCACCAACAAGAATGGGGGAGTGGTTGACACTGGGCAGCCTGTTAATGTTTCTTGTAGCGGTTCTTGGGGGCTTCGCCACAGCCTGTTGTGTCACAGGAGAGGACACTGGGCTTCTTCCCCAGGCCAATGCTACCCAGGAGGTCTGGCAGCTCATGGGTGATGGCCTTCTCAATCTTCTCCAGGAAACACCCTCCCATGTAGGAGCACTGCTGGGCCAGGAGCTTGAAAGTGTTGATGGGATTGATCCCAAAGAAGTCCTTGTATGCCTCACGGTTGGGGAGGTCAAACTTGCTGACATTGGTCTTCGCCAGGATGGACTTGAAGATGTAGAACTTGTCTGGATCCTCCACAATGTCCTTGAACACCAGCTCCCCATCACTGAAGAAGGTCATTTTATCCCTATATGTTTGCAAGTAGCGGTCGACGAGGAGCGCATGGATGCGAACCCGGATGGCATGCTGGCGGATGAAGGCGATCTTGTTCTCCAGCCTGTTCTCAATCACTTGGTTCAAATCCTCCAGGAGGGAGATCTCTTCTTTCAGGAAAAGCTCTCTGTGGGTGTCAGGGTGGTAGTCCAGGGGCCAGAAGGAGCTGACATAGACCCGGGGAGGCTCTGTGACATTGATCAGCGGGGCCAGACTCCAGAACAGGGCTCCGTAAACACGCATGAGCTCCTGTGTGGCCAGGCTGTCCGCCTTGTTCAGGATGATCCGGATCTGAGATTCCCGTCCCTTCAGCTGGCGGAAGAGCATCTCCAGCTCAAGGCCCACATCTAGCTTGGTGGGGTCAAAGACCACAAAGATGAGGTCAGCTCTGTCGATGAACCATTGGCAGACATCATTGAACGGGTAGCCTATATGAGTGAGAGAACAAGAGAAAGATAGAGAAGGTTAGGCTTACAAGAGGCCAAGAGACTCCTGGCATCTGGAACATGATCATGGCTTGCCCACCCAGCCTTAGCATCACATCACTGGAGACTCATACTTCTGGATCCCTATGGCCATAATCTGGCTAAGAATTGTTTACAACCTGGGCCGAGTATAAAATATAAGTAGTTCTTGTTCACTTATCCTGAAATGAGAAGCATTTCTTCCGTGTTAGTTAAATATCCTTTTAAAAAGGTGAAAGGTGCCAAGGAAGGCACCAAATAGGACGTTTCATAACTGGAGAATAGTTAGAAGAGATATTGTTCCTGCTCCTTCCCCTGAGCCCAATGGCTAACAAAGAGTCCTCTTTGAAAAAGAGGGGCATAGCATTACCTCTTTCCTGCTGCTTCCGGTTCTCGATGATGCCTGGGGTATCCACAAAGGTAACCCTCTCCAAAAGCTTATGAGGGACCTCAATCCCAATCAGCTTCTCCAGAAAGTTCTGGCCAAACTTTTCAAGAGGCGAGAAGGAGCGGGCGCTGTCTGCCGCCATCACAATTCCTTCAATGGTCTTGAGCTTGGGACCATGCATGATGACGGTGAACTCTGAGGTGGTGGGCTCCGCCCCTTTCCAGGAAAGAGGCAAGAAGAGAGATATGAGAGGGAAAAAGAAGAGATTGACTATCACAATATTTACTAGGACTTTTGCTCTTATGTGTTGGGCTTGGCAGAATCATCTCAGAGAGAGGCCTGCCTTTCCATAGAAACTTCAACGCAGAAGTTCCCTGCTGGGCTCAGGATGAGTATCAAAGGGAGAAGATGCCCAGGAGGCAGAGGAGGGGAAGAAGGAAAGGTCATTCTTCCCAGTATTAATTGGCTTCACTCAGGGAAGCTGGGAGAGCTTCGTTTTGGGTGATTACTGTGGCTCTGGCAACCAGGCACCCACTGGCAGGAGGAGGCGGACCCAGTGAGGAGTCTGCTGGGCTTCCTTAGGGAGTGAGAAAGGGGCTTTCTGAGCCCCTTCTCTCTACCTTCAGATGGACCTCCAAATACAAGCATCCTTTCTATTCATGCATCAATTTCCTGCACATCTAGTACCAGGGCCAGTGAAGAATGTTCTGCTCTTCTCCATTACTCTTTATCTGGGAAAAGGGTTTGGTGGCCGCAATTCACTTTGCTGCACCTCACTTTGGCTCCAGCTTTGGAGGTCTGGACAGCTTCTCTCCTGGGGGTCCCACCTTCACAAAATGGGCAGCAAGGCCAGACATCCTGGCCAGGACCAGGGAGAAACGCACAGGAAGACTCCCCCTCCCTGCTACCTGTATACAGCTGATAGGGAGTATCATCCAGGCCCAGGAGGTAGTTGATCATGGTGGATTTGCCAACACTCCATGGTCCCAGGAACAGCACCATCGGCTTGGAAGTAATCTCTCCATCTGCGAGCAGAAACAAAAAGCAACAAGGCCATGGCACAATGGAAGCATCTGTGTCATGGATTTCCCTGAAACATCTTCAGTCAGTCCCTGAATGTCCCCCAGGATCACAGAGGCGCCTCTGAGCTGGTCTGGCCAGCTGATGCCTTCTTCCCTCAAAGAGTCAACACAAACCAGGAGGAAGGCTTCACGATTCAAAAGTTGGAGATGGGAACAAGAAATGCATCCTGTCGGAGAAGAATCAAGAAGGGCCTTGCACATAGGGGGGATACTGTCGTCAAAGAGTGTTACTAAAAGGTTGAGCAGCAGCATTCTGGGATCTTCAGTCAGTCTCCTTGCACACCGTGAAAGGGTGAATGTGTAATGCCGCACTCTGTCAAACACTCAAGGAAGGAAACTGTTATTTCTGAAGGCAGCAGTGATACTGTTGGAGCTGGAGTCCCAGCGGTGCCCAGGGGACCCAATGGGGAAACCCCAGTAAGCCCAACCCCTTTAGAAAATCATCTCAAGGGCTGTCTGGAGAGGCTCATGTGATGGGGAAGCCTCCTCCCAGGACCCCAATCCAAGGCAACCGGCTACCTGGGCAGAGGGTCATAGGCATGCAAGTGTCAGGTAGCCATACCCACCTGTGGCTGAGGAGCCCAAGGTGCGTCCAGGGTAAGCTGTTAGGCAGGAGAGGAGGAGGGGCCAGAGGGAGAGAAAAAGCATCGTGAGTAGGAAAGGGCATTTGGGGAAAAGGCGCTTGGTTAGGGGTCAGACAAGAAGGAAGTGGTATTCTGCCCTCTACAAGTAAAGAGGCAGAACCAATGGATGCAGATTCCAATTCATCCCCAGAGACTGGGAATCATAAACGATCCATCCACCACCACAAAGGACTCATGCACCGGAGGCAGGCATACTTTCCACAGGGATTACCATGCAAATCCCATCCCAATTTTGTTGGGAAGACTAGAGCTAAAACCTTCTGCAAGATGGTCCCACCCCAGAACAAACACTGGGAAAAGTGGAAATGTTGTCTGTGAACTCCACTGGTTTGACTGCCGATAGCTCATTTGGGGGAGAAGTAACCAATGCTGTGGCCAAAGAAAGGCTGCTAAGGTTGCCAGGCCCCTTTGAAACGCCTCAAATATGGCCACAATATGTGCCTCCTGCCTCCCCTCCATAAGAAATTGTACCATTGCTATCCTGGCAGGTATAACAAAAGTAAACACGAACAACGTGGAAGACCTAGTCCAACCAGCACTGAGGAGACCCCCCCCCCCACACACACACCCCTTTTCTCTTGTGCCTTTGTCTACAAAATGCTACCACCCATATACAAAAGGAAGGCAAACCCCAAAGTTTACAGAAGAACCATTAGAAATATTTGGGGAAGAGAAACCTGTAAAGCAAGAGCAACAGCAAATGGGGCCATTGGGCCCAGCATTTCATTGCAGGACCAGTTGCATGTTCCTCCCTCTGCTTTCTCCAAGGTTTGACCCCATCCCTGTTGCACTGCACCTCTCTGCAAGACCGAATGGGAAGTTAGGCAATGGGGGGGAGGGTTGCTCGGTGCCCCTGCCTGCCTTACCCGTGATCTCATGCTGCCGCAGTTCGTTGTACTTGTAAGATTGCTCCAGGGGCTTGATGGATGTGTGGTAGATCTTCCGGAGCCGCTGCAGGGTGGCTGCAATGGGGAAGCAGAGCAGGAGGGACTGGTCAAAAGCCGGATAGGACTCTCTCCCTTGCACGCAGGTCGGAACAAGAGAGATTCAGTACTGATGCACTACACAGCGTAAAGCTCTGAAATTCTTTCAAAAGTTTAATTAAAATTCAGCGTGCCCTTCTTGGGAAAGAGGGGTCTGCCTAGAAAAGCAACCCACGCCCAATCACTTCCAGTCTATGGGAAGGTGTTCTGAGGAACGCTGTTCTCAGTGAGGTGGGACCCCTCTGCGGCCCCTGAGAAACCTCCATTCAACCCCCCCCCCCATTCCTTCCCTCCTTAGACCTACACTGGCTCCATCCCTGTTCTGAATTCAGCTCCTGAAGCTTCTTTCAAAGCTCAGCTCTTTCTCTATATAGCAACCCGTCTGTCAGTTCCAGCTTCTCATGCAAGGACATGAGAGAAGCCTCCCACAGGATGGTAAAACATCTGGGCATCTCCTAAGTATTGTCCTTGCAGTCAATTCTCTCACACCAGAAGTGACTTGCAATTTCTGAAGTCGCTCCTGATACAAAAAAACCCACCATAGCTCACAGATGCAACACAATGGCAATGGAAAGGCTCAAATGAAGCAATATGTACATTTAAAAAAGAAAGCACAAGAGAATGCCTGGAATGTCACTTTTGTGGGATTCGACTAGGTAGAAGGATGTGAGGAGGGATACAAAGATGAAAGAAAGGATAGAGGAGGGAAAGAAGGAATAGAAGGAAGAAGGGAAGGCATCGAAATAAAGAAGGGAAGGGGAAATGAAAGAAGGGAAGCAAGGATGACAGAAGGGTTGGAAGAGGAAAAGAAGAAAAAGGAAAGGAGAAAGATGGGAGGGAAAGGGGAGGAAAAGATGGAAGGGGGAAAGAATGGTATGGAAACGGAAAGAAGAGGAAAACAGATAAAGAAAGAATGGAAGTGAGAAAGGGAAGGAAGAGAGAAAGAAGGTAAAAGAAGGGAATGGAAAAAGGGAAGAAAGGTGGAAAGAAAGGAGGGAAAGGAGAAATAAGGTGGAAAATATGGGATGGAGAGAAGGAGGGAAGAAAATGAGAAAGAACAGAGTGAAAGGGAAAGGGAGAGAAGAAGAGAGAAAAGAGGAGGAAAGGGGAAGAAGAAAAGAAAGGAAATAAATGAGGAGATTTCTCTCTCGAGGAGATGAAGCCAATGGCTCCCCTTCCTTCTGCTGCCAGGCCAGCCATCCTCTCCCCCCACCCCCAAGCAAAAGGTGAGCAAAAGATAATGGCAGAACTTTTTTCTCAAAAGGGCATTTTGGCTCCTCCCAAAGCAGAGAATGGGGAATTCATCACTTGACAGAATTGGCCTTTTTGCCCATCTCTATTCAGATAATTCACAAAAATGGTCACTTGCCAACCAGCTTATAAAGCGTCTAAAAAGACAACCCTTAAAAAACTTGAAAAACGCCAAGATCTCTCTACCCTACATTTGAAGCCTACGTCATGTGATGAACACAGTAGGTTGCCATTTGTTAAGTGGGTGGCTCAGTAGAATTTAATGCATGTGATGAAGTGGTGCATAGGGATGGGAAAGGGCCTGCCGTATCTCTGCGTCTGGGGCCCTGGGAAGAGGCCAGTCTCGCTGAGGCTAGAGCTCCATTTAGAGCCAGAGGATCCCCAGATGCTTGCCAGGTCACACTGTGCAAGTGGCCATCCACCTGGTGTTCAGCAACTGCTCTTTGGGGCATGGTGCACTTTGGGTTCTTGCAGCTGATGGCAAATGGTGGTTTTGGAGAGGGACGTTAGGAGTTCTCAGTCAGGGAGCTGTAGTACCTGGCCAGTCTCTAAATCCCCGGACTCCACAGGGGCACAGCCTCCAAAGTGGATTCATAGAGTTTGGTGGTGCTGCTGCCTTCATCCCAAATTCACCCCACAGCCAGGGATCTCTCGTACTGTTACCTGAGTAGTCGTCCGCGGGCTTCTCCTCCTTGAGCTTCAGGGTGCTCTCAATGTGAGAACGGTCCCGCTTAGCTGACTCTGCCACGGCCTCCTCCGCCTCCTCTGTAGAGAGAGAGTAAAAGACCACCATTCAGCACATCCAGAAGCCTGTATGGACCTCCATATCCATCTGCCTGTGGCCATCGCTGCAGGGAGCAGTGTGGGGCCCTGGCTCCCACACCATGTTGGTGGCATGGCTCACCCAGCACTAACATGCCTTGCCCCACAAGGATTTCTGTGCTGCCCAGCGCAGCCATGTGCCTGCCAAGGGGCCATCCCAAAAGTAGGTGCACCCAATCCTGTGCCAGTCGCCTAAAAACCAAATACACATTTTCATCAATAGTTTTGATGTCTTCAAAGTAGGGCTCTCAAAGTGGGCCATGATGCCTGCTTTGGGGCAACAGTTTCCTACTCCAAATCCCCTTTCTCCCCTCTCCTCCGCTGCCCTGCCCCAAGAAATGTGGGGAAACTCTTTAATGTCCTGAGTCTGGCAAAGAGCATTGGGTGCTGCCATCCATGGCCTGAGGAGAGGAGTCCAGACAATAGCCCTTGGAAGGGAGGGGGAGCGGGCAGCTGAGGCCCACAGAGAGGCCTTTCCCCGTGCCCCAAAATAACCACCAGCCACAGGGCTCCCGTTACAGCCTGGCATCCCCAGCTGCGCATTCATTGGCTAGAGGAGTGTGAGCAAAGGCCACTCCAGCCTCGCTTCCTCCACTTTCATGTGCGCACGCACACACACACACACATCTCGTGGCAGGTGACCCTGTAATCACTGGCATGAAATCTGGGCTATGCCATCATTGGCATTATGGGCAACCCTCTCCCTCCCACCCCTGCCAGTCCTGCCAGATACTAGTGGCCTCTGGAGGACACCAAGGGCTCATTTTTCAGGAACTCAATGGGAAAAGCTCAAACATTTCTTCCCTGTAGCAGGCAGAGAGAGAGAGAGAGAGAGACTTAAAAAGTCACAATAGTTTTAGGTCATGTGGAGAGGGTTTGTATCACTAATTTACACCATGATCTTGGCTTTTGCGTTCTTTCCTACATTATTTGTTTACCAGACCCATTTAGCAGAAGCTACACTGCAATTGATCTTAGCACCTTTTTATGATTCTTGAAACCTCTGGCAACTTTTGGGGATTGAGACTTGGCACACTTTTCCTCAAGAAAGGAAGTGACCAACTCCGGCCAGCAAAACTCAAAGGGCTGCAGTGGGCAAAGGCTGTGCAGATTGTGCCTCTGAGAGAAACCTTGACCAGAACAGCATGAGACACATTGTCCTCGCTTCTCAGTGACACCACTACTCAAGGGATGCAATGCCTCTAAATCTCATCGACCTCCATTCTTGGCCAGGGTGGGGGGGGGGGTGGCTTTGGGCAGAAGCTTCCCTCCCTCCCCACCCCTTTGGATGGGTCCCACAAGGTTTATGACAAGGGAGACATGTGGTGGTGGGGGGTGGAACCAGAGGTTTTTGTGTGTCAGGGTACAAAGAAGAGCCAGGACCTCTTGGTGCCGGGGGGTCACTGTGGTCTGTAGGGCCACCGTCCGCAGCTGGAGAAGTCTGGGCATGATGTCCAGAGGGCACCTCCTCATCTGTAGCCCCATTGCTGGAAGACCCAGATGCTCCTGCTGCCCCACTGGGCGTCCCCTCTTGGTCCCGGGAGTCAGAGAGTGGTGGGGCAGATCTGTTGGTGGCCTCCTCCACCTCTTGTTCTCCTGCGCCTTCCGTTAGAACTGACTGCTCTTCTTTCTCATTAGCATCCTCCTCAGGGGACCTTTCCTCTTCAGCTTCAGGGGCAACATCACCCTCCGCCTCCTCCTCTTCCTCCTCGTCTTCTCCTTCCTCTGCCTGGGAAGTGTCTGCTTCCTCTACAGAGACATCCTCGGCTGCGTCTGCCACCCCTTCCTCTCCACCCTCTTCGTCTTCATCTTCTTCCTCAGATGACACCTCATTTTCTTCTTTAGAGCCCTCTTCTTCTTTAGAGCCCTCTTCATCCTCAGGGCTGGCGTCTGGCACATTTGCCCCCTTGGTTTCCTCCTCCTCCTCCTCCTCCTCCTCCTCATCTGGAGAGCCAGGGTCCCCCTCCTTGCCCTCACTGTCTTCCTTGTGTCCCTCCTGGCCCTCTGTCTCCTGGGAGTCCTCTTCTGTGGGCCTGGGGTAACTCAGAGGCTTCCTCTCCTCTGCAGCTCCCGAGAGGTCATCCTCTGAAGCCTGGGACACCTCTCTGCTTTGGCCTGGCACGGCCCCTTGTCCGTCGGTTGCTGACGGTCCCTGCTTCTCCTGGGCCTCCCCTTCATCTGAGGCCACCTCTTCTGGGGGCAGGCCGTGAGCCTCCTCCTCTTCCCCATGCCTAGCTCTTGCAGGGGTGCCTTCGCCTTCCAAGCCGCTGGCAGGGGCCTCGGTGTCACCCTGGGCCTGGGGGGATCTTTTGCCCTCCTCCTCTTCCGGGCTTTCTGGGTGGAGAGGGGCCCCTGCTCCGGGGGGCATGGGGGCAGCGGCGGCCATTCCACCCCCACCGCCGGCAGCATCTCCAGAGTCTAGCAGTTCTGCCTCCTCCCGTGCCAGGCTTGGGTCTCCAGGTAACCAGGCGCTCGCCTCGGGAAAGTGGGCCGCTGCATCTTCTGTGCCGGCATCCAGGGCAGAGACTTGCCGTTCTAAATGGTCAGAACACGATCAGTCAGTTTGGCTGCTCCTCAAAACACAGCCTCTCTGTGCCTGTGGGGAAGCAGAGCCAGGCTCTTCTGCTATGGAGGCGACGTTGAGGCTCGAGACCCCGCCTGAGCCCCGGGCAAAAGACCCCAACCACGGAGCCAGGCCTTTCTCTCCTGCCACTGTCAATGCTCCTGGGCCCAAGTGGGCTGGGTGCAAGGGGTCTCTCTTGGGAGCAAAGGCCTCCTTCCTGGCCCTGGACTCTCTGGGCAGCAAGAGCACAAAGAAAGGGGCAATCAGGGCAGGAGAGTGGGGAGCGGGAAAGAGTAGCACCTCATGCAGGGACATCCCCTCCCTAGTCCATTAACCTCCATCCCTGTCAGTGGCTGAACTTGGCCTCTAAACAACTCCTCCTGGCCATTGATCTGGTTCCCCAGGACTGGCTAAAAGGAAAGCAATGGGACCAAATGATGCCAAATAACAGTGTCTTATTGAGTGCAGAAGCAAACAAAGGAAACCTTTGTGTACATTAGACCCCTTCTTTCCTTCCATATCGATGAGAATCCTGCCACAGAGGGACATCCATTGCCATTTTCACATCTCTCTCCTGCCTCAAACTGCCAAGCACATGCCAAAAAAATTAAAAATCAGTCTCCAATGCAAAGGAAACCTTTTGGTTTCACTAGACAGCAATCTTTGGCTTCTAAGTTGATCAGGTCTCCCCAACCCGTCTGCCCCTTCTCCTTGCAGCTCCTTTAAAAGGGGTCCTGGGTGAACTGACCCCTGCCTGAAAATGGAGGGCACTCTGGCAGAGGAATGTGGCCAATGGTAGCCCTTTTTCCTTGCCATTGGTCACCTTTCCTGGAAAACAGGAGCTCTGTCTAAAGAAGGGGAGCTTTCAACCAGATCCAGCAATGGTTTTGGTGTGTGTGTGTGTGTGGGGGGGGGGGTCTGTGCTCCCCCCTCATCAAATTGGCCCTGATCCTCAGCCACATTCCAGAGCGGCTAGTGACAGGGTTTGGTCAGCAGGCCAAGAGGGAAGGGGCCATTGCCCTCCCCCTTGAGGTCCCCCTCTGTCAACCACCCTTCCCCTCGCCTGCCAACAGATGACAGCCAAATGAGGCCTTGGAGACAAAGCTGCCCCACAAGAGACAGGGGAACAGCTGCAGCTCAGAGACATAATCCTGCCCCTCCACCCATGGTTGCCTACACAAAGGCCAGACCCTCCCCCAAATGCCAGTTGGTCATAGCTTTCCCTTTACAAGCAGGGCTATCTGGACTGGAAGCATGGCTATCCAGGTGAAAGAGTCCTGGGCCAGGGTGGGGGAGGGAGGGGCACGCATGGCCCACCTGGTCCTGGCCGCTGAATGAAGGAAGAGGGAGGCAGGATGACATTGGGCTAGAACTACAGGGACTAGGATTTCAGTCTCATTCCGTTATAGAAGCCCATCCTGAGGAGATCCCACTCTCTTGGCTTCAGAGGAAGGGATGGACACCCCTTTCTCCACTCCACCAGCAATGGAAATCCTTTCCGGTGCTGTCCACCAAGGCCTCCTATCAGGATCCCTTGGTCCCTCCTTGCTCTCAATCAAGGGCCCTTCCTCTAACTAAATCGGGCTCCGAATTGTGCTGACCTGCAGATGGCAAGCGGGTGAGCGCTGGGCAGCAAAATAGGCTGAAGGTTACGGGCTTAGCACCCGCTGCCTCCGCCTCCCCCTTGGGCTAAAAATACCTCCCGCAGCAACTGGGCCGGTGGAGGGGGGGGGCACTGGGAGGCAAGGAAAATGCCCATTCCCAGGGCACCCACTGGCCTCACCCCACCAAAGCACCCACTATAAGGATGCTTATAGGGAGAGAAGCAGACTTCCTTTTGGAGCAGGTTATTTCATTCTCTGGCCATCCCAACAGCATTCATTCACAAGTGGCACATGAAATGTGAAGACACAGGTGAACTCCCATGTGCAAAAAGACCAAAATGCCCCCTTGTGGTGCTCTCTGGAACTCCAAGGAGGGGGGGGGGAGCTTGTGGAAGATGTGGGGGGTTCCTAAGTTCTTGTGGGTTTTTTCGGGCTATATGGCCATGTTCTAGAGGCATTTCTCCTGACGTTTCGCCTGCATCTATGGCAAGCATCCTCAGAGGTAAGGTCTGTTGGAACTGGGAAAAGGGTTTATATATTTGTGGAATGACCAGGGTGAGACAAAGGACTTTTGTCAGTTGGGCTAGGTGTGAATATTTCAACTGACCACCTTGATTAGCATACAATGGCCTGACTGTGCCTGGAGCAAACTCTTCTTGAAAGGTAATTAGATGTCCCTGCCTGTTTCCTCTCTGCTGTTTTTGCTGTTGCAATTTTAGAATTGTTTAATACTGGTAGCCAGATCTTGTTCATTTTCATGGTTTCCTCCTTTCTGTTGAAATTGTCCACATGTTTGTGTATTTCAGTGGCTTCTCTGTGTAGTCTGACATGGTGGTTGTGAGAGTGGTCCAGCATTTTTCTCAAATAAAATGCTGTGTCCAGGTTGGTTCATCAGGTGCTCTGCTATGGCTGATTTCTCTGGCTGAAGTAGTATGATTCTGTGATCTTGATTATTGTCTCCACGTTCATTACAATGCCTTCAGGTAAAACCTTCAACCTTTAATAAAGGCAAAGGTTTTCCCCTGACATTAAGTCTAGTTGTGACCAACTGTAGGGAGTGGTGCTCATCTCAATTTTTAAGCCAAAGAGGTCATGTGGTTGGCATGACTGCATGGAGCACTGTTACCTTCTTGCCAATGCAGTACCTATTGATCTACTCACATTTGAATGTTTTCAAACTGCTAGGTTGGCATAAGCTGGGGCTGACAGCAGGAAGCTCACCCCACTCCTCGGATTTGAACTGCTGGTATTTTGGTTAGCAAGTTCAGCAGCTCAACGGTTTAACCCACTGTGCAACCGGGGGCTCCTTTAATACGTGCCTTTATATGTTGGAACTTAACCTTCCAACCTGTCTTATTGAGATAACTCTTCTCATTTTCTCTGCCAAGGGCTGGGCCCCTGCCTCTAGCCACCCAGTGTATCTCAGGGGGCAAACCTTATAGAGGGGAGGCCAGGAAGGGAGGCCCTCGCAGAGCCTCCATGGCTGGACCGGCTGACAAGGGAAACTTTCTGGCTCCAGGCCGAAAATAGTCCAGCTCTGTGCTGCTGCTCTGGCTCGTCCCTCCCTTTGAGGAGGGGCTCCATAGCTGGGGGAGGCCCTGCTGGGTGCTCAAATACAGGGGTGGGTGTCCTTCCTGGGCATCTGAGGCCTCCCAAGAACTTCCCACCTAGACTTCCTCTGAGGAGCTGCGGCTGCAAGAGCGAGTGGCCTGCGACCAGGAGGGACAACGTTCAGAACCACAGTCCATGGGTTCCCCTTTCCCCCTAACTCCCAGGTCCTCCTTTTCAGGATCAAAGAAACTGCCTCCCCTAGAAGCTTTCTTGGCATTTTTTGCATCTCTTAAATCAGAGGAGACTCCCAAAGCCAACCAGAGGAGAACAGATCAGAGCAAATGGGGGTACACAAAACCCTTCTCAGCAGAGACCCAGAAGCACCAGGCCACCCTCCACCTGAGCCCTTCCTCTACCTTTCCTGCATACTTTCCCCTCCAGAGCTGCTCTCTGGCCAGTCCCAAGGGACCCCATTCCTCACCCCATTTCCATCCAAGGTGGGGCCCACCTTGGCAGCACTTGCCTTCACTTTCCCAAAGGGAAGAGCCACAATCCCCTGGAGTAGTGGTTCCCAACCTGTGCTTCATGGACCACCAGTGGTTCCCAAGAACAAAAATACGGTCCAGTCTGCATGTTCACCATTACTACATTGTTGCTTCGAAACCATGCGGCAACAAGAGCGACTGGTCTTCTGAAACCCTCTTATAGTGCTGAGGAAATGGTGGTGTTGGGAGGGGAGAGGCTGACTACCCACAAAAGATTACTATTACCACATTCGTTCTAGATTATTAAATATGACTTTCTGTGGGTGAGCAGATGGCAACAACTGGATCAGAAACTAGAGCGGATGTGGTTTATCCAATGCAATGTTCCGAATCAGCACCCCAAATAACCAAACCAAATCTAAACTTGACCAAAAACGGATGTATAACCCTTTTGATACTAATGCTGGAGTGGTCCCTGGTAAAAAAAAAGATTGGGAACCACTGCCCTGGAGCAGTGGGGAGAAATAATAGAGCCCTCCTGGCTGAGAGTCTGTGCTACCAAAATGCAATACCTCAGTGTGAGGCAAAAACCCCCAAACTGTTTTGGGGGAGGGGGGCACACCAAGGGGCTTTGCTGGTGGGGATCAAGGGGAGGAAGGTGCCATGAAGGACACACAGAAAGAAACAATCAGCGGAAAGTGAGGTCTGTCAGTGTCTGCCTCCACTGCTGCCTTGGCAAGGCCCAGGGCTTCCTCGCCTGTGGACTTGGGAGGAGGGCTACCGAGAAGAGGAGGGAATTTCTGCCACTGTCCTTTAACTCTGGCCTTGGGCACTGGGCACCAGGCCAAAACCTGGAAGGGCTATGCCTTTTGAAAGTGGCTCCATCTTCTCATGAGCCTGGCTTGGGCCCTTTGCTTTGGGGAAAGCAGAGTGGTGTCTGAAGGGGCGCTGGATGTCGTGGGGCAAATGCAGTGTGCCAGGGGCACCAAGACTGGCCCCAACGTTGGTCACTGGAAGGGCCACTGTGTTGACTCTTGCTACCCTGCTTTTGTTCTGGCCATGATAAAGGATGGCCTTAAAAGGAGGAAACCCGGAGGCCGCACAAGGGGAGGGGGCCAGGAGGTAGCAGCTGAGCTTGATGGCAAGTGCCTGGGCAGCGGGGAGGGAGGGGAGCTGGCTGGGGGTCCAGTTACAGGCCAGTTTCCATACTTAGTCACCAGAGGCAGCAGCTGGGAGCGGAGCAGTGGAGGGACCGAATTAACTCAAGGGCAGCCAAGGGGAGGGAGGGAGGCCAGGGACAGAGGCTCCTTTTTTCTCAAAGGAAGGCATTGAAGAGAGGGGATCCTGGCCAGGGGTCAGGGCGGAGGAAGCGGGCATGGGGCCCACCACTCACATGGCCTCAGGTGCCTCACCTGCACAGAGCTGTGTTCAAGGGATGCCTGGACTCTGCCCCTTCCCTCTCAACGTCCCATGGCTGGCATCAATGACACTTTGGTGTGGGTGGGGGGCTACATCCCTTCCTCTGGCAGCCTTGGACCCTTTCACACCAGCTGTAACGGTGGCCAGGGACCCAGGGTGCATTGGGTGGTCCAGCTACAGCGAAGCCACCGAGGTAGAGAGTGGGCACCAAAGATCAGGGTCCTGGGGAGAAAGTGGTATCTGCGTTTGGGGTCCTACCTGCGGAAGCAAGGATGAGGAGGAAGAGTGGGGCCACGCAGCAGCAGCAGAAGAGCCCAAGTCCCCTCATGGTGTCAGGCAGGCCTTGCTTCTGGGCTCCTAATGCTGTCCAGAGGGGAAGCGCAAGGCAAGCGGCAGGGACCTGCGGATGGACGGACGGAGGGAGAGAGAGACGGTGCTGTCCTGGTGCCGGACTGGATGAGGCCCCTCCTCCTGGTCCCTTCCTCTCTGCCCCCCTCCCTCCCTCCCTCTCCGCATTCAAGAGTGTCAGATGGCGGCCCAGGCAGGCTAAGTAGAGGCAGACCCACTGCAAGGCAGGCAGCTGGAAGAAGAAGGGGCTGGCAACTGCACTGCAAAGAGAAGAAGGGATGGGGAATTCCTAAAGGCCCGTCTGGCCCTGGGAGCTAAGTGAGACCAGCCCTGGTCAGCACCTTCATGGGAGACCCCTGACCCCAGCCCACCCTCATCCTCCTTGGCACACTTCTTCCATGCTCCTCTCCAAGAGGTGGCTGGCATCCATAGAGAGCAGGTCCACCAAGTGGACTGAGCCCAAAATGCCAACTAGATTATGACTATTATCACCTTCCAGTTGTCTTTCTGAAAAAGGAGAACTCAAAGCAGCTTACAACACTAAAAACAATTTAAAACCTGGGTTGTTGTAGGTATTTTCGGGCTGTATGGCCATGGTCTAGAGGTCCTCTAGACCATGGCCATACAGCCCGAAAAAACCTACAACAACCCAGTGATTCCGGCCATGAAAGCCTTTGACAATACAATTAAAAACCTACAATGTATAAACCTTAAAGTAGAATTAAACATTCATTCAAGTTATCCCCCCATCCACAAGTGACCATAGCTGTGACCCATACATTGTGCCACTCTCACCTGAATGCACCTTTGGGTCATTGAAATATAAAACTTAAGGGGGGGGGGGGGAACCGAGCTCAAAGAGGTGCAGGCAGAAGTCCCATGGAAATGGAGGAAGGGGTGGGCTTTGCAGTCACCTCAGTTTCCCCAAAAGTAGTGAAAAACGTGAAATGTCAAGATTGGTCCTTCTGCAGGAGGAGTGCCCCCTGGTGGCTGTCCTGGGAAACACAGGGACAGAAGGACTCCTGTTAACTAACTATGCCTTATTGCAGTGGTTCTCAACCTTCCTAATGCCGTGACCCCTTAATACAGTCCCTCATGTTGTGGTGACCCCCCAACCATAATATTGTTTTCATTGCTACTTCATAACAGTCATTTTACTACTGTTATAAATCATAATGTAAATATCTGATATGCAGGATGCATTTTCATTCACTGGACCAAACTGGGCACAAATACCCAATACACCCAAATGTGAATGCTAGTGGGGTTGGGGGAGGATTGATTTTGTAATTTGAGAGTTGTAGTTGCTAGGATTTATAGTTCACTCTTATAATCATCCACCAGCAATAGATTTGAACCAAAGTTGGCTCCCATGACCAATGGAAAACACTGGAAGGTTTGATGGGCATTGACCTTGAGTTTGGGAGTTGTAGTTCACCTATATCCAGAGAGCATTGTGGACTCATGCCATGGTGGATCTGGACCAAACTTGGCATTAATACTCAATATCCCCAAATGTGAACACTGGTGGAGTCTGGGGAAAATAGATCTTTACATTTGGGAGTTGTAGTTGCTGGGATTTATAGTTCCATTACAATCAAAGAACATTCTGAACTCCACCAACAATAGAATTGGCTCAAACTTCCCACATGGAATCCCCATGACCATCAGAAAATACTGTGTTTTCTTATGGTCTTTGGCGACCTCTCTGACACCCCCTTGCGACCCCCAGGTTGAGAAACACTGCCTTATTGGATTGTTTTATTTTTCATCACAATGCTTAATTCTTTGTTATGAGCTCACTGTTATTACTGTTGCTTTAATGTGTATTATTTTGATATGATCGTACTCACCTGAAACATTGAATGCTTGTTTTTTGTAGTATATGTAAACCACTCTGAGTCCCTTCTGGGAGAGTGGACGGACTACAAATAAGGTATTTTATATTATTATTATTATTAGGATGCCAATGTAGCTGCTTTTGAGAGCCTTCATTCTGGCCTAGAAGGCTTATCTTTTGGCAAGGAGCCCCTAGTGGCGCAATTGGTTAAACCCTTGTGCCGATAGGAATGCTGATCAACGGATCAGCGGTTCGAATCCAGGGAGAGCGAGTTGAGCTCCCTCTATTGGCTCCAGCTTCCCATGCAGGGACAGGAGAGAAGCCTCCAATAAGGATGGGAAAACATCAAACATCTGGGTGTCCCCTGGGCAGCGTACTTGCAGACGGCCAATTCTCTCACACTAGAAGCAACTTGCAGTTTCTCAAGTCACTCCTGACACAAAATAAATTTAAAAAATCAAAAAGAGGAGACTTTTGTAAGCATTGGAGTTCACTACATGTTGAATCCATCTCGAGACTCTCTGTGGTCCTCACCATTACCCCACTTTGGTCCCAGTTTACAGCTCCTGGGAGAGCAGATCCTCCTGCTGAAGAGCCCTTTATCGCCACCAAACTACAAATCCCAGGATCCCTTCCCTCCTTCCCACCAACAATGACATCCACAAGCCAGAACATCTAAAAAACAAAGTACAAACTTTATTTTGTTTCTTTACAAAAAAGCACATGCTTCATTTTTTCCACTTTTTTAACAAAATATAATAGCATCTCAATGAACATGAAGACCCAAAAAATTGTAAAAAAAAAACCCCAAAAGAGATAAAAAATAAAAAAATAAAGGAAGAGAGAGAATGGAGGAGGAAGAGCCGTGGCTTTGGAGGGTGGGGGTGGGGCTACCGAATGCCCACAGAGGGCCCTATAGTCAACACTGGCCTAGACCACTAGTCAAAAGGGGAGTGGGTGGGGTGGGGGTGGGGAGCGGCCAAAATGAAAAAGGGTGAAGAGTGAACATCACGGGAGGGAGGGAGGGGGGAGCAATGGTCAGATCCATGGAACGGATTAAGTGCTTCATAAATCAGAAATTAAGAAATGCTAAAAAAAGGAAACCACCAACCCATGGAGAAGAAACAAAAGAGAGGGCAGTACCCCCTCCCCTCGAAGTGGGGAAAAGGCCCCTGACCCTGCAGTGACCCCTGAGAGTTGGGGGGGGGGGTTAGGATTGGCAGGGCATAGCCAAGCCCCCATCTCAGAGTTCATGGTCCCCCCCATTGGCCCCTTAATGCCACCTCCAAGGGCCATCTTGACCCCTGAGGAGAGCGACAGAGAGCAGAGGGGGAAAGGCCATGTTTATGGGACACAAACCCATAGAGGAAGATCAGTGCTGAGTCCCGAGGGACCAAGGCCACCCACCGCCCTCCAGGGAGGGGCCCTGAGAAGCCGACCCTTTCTTCTCCCTCTGGCCTTTCTGTGAGCCGAATTGAGGGGAGCCTTCCTCCTGCAGGCCCCCTCCCTTTACAGTATTGAAAAGGTCATAAAAGAGACCTGAATTGCCACGGTGTTTTGTAAAAATGTGACGCCCCCCCTCCTCCCGCGTCCAGTGGGGTCAGGGCCTCCTCTCGGGGGCCTTGCTGTGCTCCATTGCCTCCTCCTCCTCTTCCTCCTCCTCGGTGTCTTCCTCCTCCGCTGCCACTTCCGAGTCAGAGGCTGTGTCTGAAAGGGAAGGGTCCAAGCCGGACCGGGCCACGATTACAGCCCTCCGCCGGCGCCGCTCTTCCTCTTCCTCCTCCTCCCCCAGAAGAGGCTTCTCCTGCGTCCCCTCGATGTGCTGGATGGCCTGTAAGAAGGGAAGGGGAGGGCAAGGTGGCATGAGACCCCTGCTCACCAATGGGGCGGTCACCACCATCTGAGGAGTGGACTGCCCTCCCAAAGGGTCCAAGGCCAGAGCACCCAGACCAAGCACCCACATTTGAGGTTCTGTGGGACTCCCTTGCTTTTCTACTGAGTAGCCAATGTGGACTGTCGCCTCAATACAGGGGACAGTTTGTGAAATAATAGTAATAATAATAATAATAATTTATTTCTCATTCACCTCTTCTCATGGCTTGAGATGAGTCACAGCAGTCAAAACACATAAGAACTATACCCTTACTAAAACAGTGCCACTGGCCTCCGACAAGCTTCCAAGCCAATTCAAGGTACAGGTTATTATCTACAAAGCCCTATACTCTTCGGGTCCAACCTATTTTTGAGACCGCATGTCTTTGTATGAACCGGTCCGGGCTTTGAGAACGGCAGGGGAGGCCCTTCTCTCGGTCCCACTTCCATCTCAAGCACAATTGGTGGGAACGAGAGAGAGGGCCTTCTCTGTAGTGGCACCCCGGCTCTGGAATACCCTCCCAAAAGAGTTTAGGTTAGCCCCCATCCTTGAAACTTTCTGATACAGCCTACAAACATCAACTTTTAAGCAGGCTTTTGGGCTCAAGTAGGCTGAAATGGGCTTATGTGAGGTTAACACTCTGGCACTTTAGTTGTGAATTGATGGGAGCTAGTTTTAACTACAGATGGTCTGCGTTTTTAAAATTGTGTTATTGTATTTTTATATGTGTTGATAGTGGCTTTTAAAATTTTTTATGTGATATTGTTTTAGACTCATGTACCGTTTATGTTACGCTGCACCTTGGAGTGTCTTGTAAGCCGCCCCGAGTCCCTTTTGGGAGATAGTGGTGGGCTATAAATTTAGTTTACTTATATTATTTATAAGCATAGCAAAAATTCTATGAACACATATTAAAATGTAGTTCTATAAAATATACATATTAAAACATTTCTATATAATGTATAATACACAGGACAGAGATTAAAACACAGTATATGAGTTTAAACTGGCTGGATAGGACAAGAGGTTTGGGGTAAGTAATTACTTGACTCCCCCCCCCCCCCCCCCCCAAATATATCACAATGGGAAGTCTTGCCTTGGAGCAGTCCGGATGCTGTCTTGACACCCCCTGTCCAAAAGGGGGCGTCGGTGAACCTTCCTGACAGAGCCAGGGCCCAGCGAGATTAATTGTCCCTAGGAGGGCTCACTGGCACCTGGCCAAAGTTTTTCTTCGCAGTACCCTTCCCTCTGTGCCCTCTGGGGCCATTGCGTGCCCTGTCCCCTTGGGCTCACCTGCACGATGGTGTCTAGGTTCTGTCGGGAGGTGGAAACCGCATTGATGACGGAGGAGGGGCCCATGGTGACCACTGTCACATGGTGCGATGGTGGGGGCACAATCACAGAGGGGTGGTGGGTGGGTGCCGGGGGGCTCTGTCCCGGAAAGAGCTGTTGGGGAGCAGATAGGGTCAAAATGAAGTCAGGAATCTCTCCACAAGTAGTGCTGGAGGGGCCCTCCTGCATGGGGGTCCCCTCCTTCCCTACCCTCTTGGCCTGTGCCATCTGCAAAGGTGCCGCCCTTTAGGGGCTCACCTGTCCGTGGCTCTGATGATGCCGCTCAAACTTCTCCTGGTGCAGCAGCCTCACCTGCTCCTGCTGCTGCTGCAGCTGCACTTGTTGGGCGATCACCTTAAGCTTCTCTGGGTACATGTGGGCCTCCAGGGAACGCACCTGGCAAGGGAGGGGGAGCATAGGGGTCAGCAGGAGCCATGGGGAAGGAGTTAAATACTTGTATCACGCTCCTCCATTGCAGGAGGGCTCACAACGGGAAATCAAGTGCACCCTCTGTACTGGAAGTTTGTTTTAGGGGTCCCCTTATCCCTTATCCCTGCCCCCCGAGGCACCTTCCGGCACTCACCTGCTCCTCCAGCATCATGCGGACGGAACGCTCCTTGTCTAGCTGCTGCCGGAGCTCTATCATCTCCCGGCGCAGGTCCTCGGCCTTCTCGTCCTCCCAGATGTCCGGGGAGCCGATGCCCTCGTCCTTGTCCTCCGCTCGTCGCCGCTTCGGTGAGGAGCCACTGAATTCCTGCCGACAAGGAGACAAGGAAAGTGGAGGTCAGAGAAGGGGGAGGTCAAAGAGGAGGCGGCAACTGGGCTGCCCATGCTTGTGCCTCACCTGGATGAACCTCTTGAGCTGTGCATTCTGCTGCAGCAGCCGTGTCTTCTCCTGCTCCAGAGAGAAGATGTACTCGGCGGTTTGCTGGAGGATGGCTGCCTGCGGAGAGAGCGAGAAGAGGCACAGAGGAGTCAAGAAGAGCAATAATGAACTCAAGGGGAAGGAGGCAGGCTGAAAGGCCAAGCAATCTCATTACGGATCCCATCCACAGATTCAGCAGAAGTAGAGGAAGAAGGCAATCCTCACCCGATCCCTGGGTACAAGGAGGCAAAGCCTATTGTCCCTTTGGTCCCCTGGGCAATAAAGGAGACACGCTGAGAGCACTAAGCTCCGGGAATGGATCAATGCCTCAAGGTAGCAGCAATAGGCTCCAGCCTGGCCTCTCAGCAGAACTCCAAATGACCAATGGGCTGTTGTAATTTGGACACACAAATAGCCATGATGAACTCAAGGGGAAGGAGGCAGGCTAAAAGGGCAAGCAATCTCATTACGGATCCCATCCACAGATTCAGCAGAAGTCCACACTTCTAGGCAGAGAGTTCCACAGCTGAACCACTGTCCAGGGCTCAAGAGTTAGAACAGACGCAACCTCACAATCCATGCCATACAAAAGTTGTAGACATTCAGTGGAATGAAAAGCACAGCCCTTAAAAGCGGGAGCCCTTTCAAGTGACAATGGCTGTGATGGGCTCGTGAGTCAGGCTGGACTTCTACTGATGACAATGAAGGCCATGGTGGCAGCTAAAATAAATCAATGAGATTTTGGACTGCATAAGTAGGAGTATCATGGCTGGATCCAGGGAAGTCATCCTACCCCTCTATTCTGCCTTGCTCAGACCACACCTGGAATTCACACTGTGTCCAATTCTGGGCACCACAATTGAAAGGAGATGTTGACAAGCTGAAATGTGTCCAGAGGGCAACTAAAAGGATCAAGCATCTGGGGAGCAAGTCCTATGAAGAGCAGCTTAGAGCTGGGCATCTTTAGCCTGCAGAAGAGAAGGCTGAGAGGAGACATGATGAGGGCCATGGATCAATATGTGAGGGGAAGTGACAGGGAGGAGGGAGCAAGCTTGTTTTCTGCTGCCCTGGAGACTAGGATGCAATGAAACAATGGCTTCAAACTACAGGAAAGAAAGGAGATTCCACCTGAAAATTGGAAAGAACTTCCTAACTGTGAGAGCTCTTCAGCAGTGGAACTCTCTGCCCCAAAGTGTGGTGGAGGCTCCTTCTTTGGAGGCTTTTAAACAGAGGCTGGATGGCCATCTGTCAGGGGTGCTTTGAATGCAATTTTCCTGCTTCTTGGCAGAATGGGGTTGGACTGGATGGCCCACCAGGTCTTTTCCAACTCTAGGATTCTATGAAGGCACTAACCCTCCTATACAAAACTGGCTGAGTTTTAACACAGAGGCAGAGAAACACTTTCTCTTTCACTCAAAGTCCAGCATTTTGTGCCCTGAAAACGTTTTGGGAAATGTTTGCCACAAAGACCAACCATGCCGCAATCTTTTGTGGTGCAGGAAAAAAAGTCTGCGGAGTTTTCTCTCTGATTCTCAACACAAAAGACTTCTCATTTCTGTTGGCCACAATTCCAGCAGCCGAGAAACCAATCAAAGGTGTAAAAGTTTCCGCCTTTACTCCATTGATAATATACTTTTATCTCCTTCACAAAACCTGGGGGTTTGCACAAGACACTTTCAATTGCATAGTCGTAAAATCTAAACAACTAAATATGCAGTCCCCGAATAAAATGCAAAGATGTTTACTTGTTGTCAGTTTTGATCTGATACACCTGCTTGCCTTTGCAAACTCAGGAAAGCCTGCACCTGCCGCCTGTACAAAGTCCACCTTAAGCCCAGAAAGGAAACCCTGGATTATTGGATTCCCCATAAAAGAGAACAAAACAATCCCGCCACTCTTTTCGCTTCTGCGGAAGGGCAAGACGCGGTCTGAGGGACCCTCGACTGCGGGCAAAGTTCACATTTTGCATGAGGGACACTGGTTTCGTTTTTGCACAAAGGATGGGCAGAGAGCCCTTGCCCACTGGAATAAACTGGTACTCAAGGCCCTTCACCAGTTACAACCAACTTCAACATTATGACAGAATCAGCTAAACTAAATGTGTGCAACAGTCGCCAAATAATTGCAAACTTGAAGAAGGGGCCTGGGCTTCCTGCTTGGGGCCTCAATGCCAATACCCCCAATGCCTGCTAACCTTGCTGAGCTTCTCCCCGTCCGTGTGTGGGATGAGGGTCTTCAAGGACTGGAAGCCCGCGTTGATGCTTTGCATGCGTCGGCGCTCATTGCTGTTGGCGATCTCTCTCCGGATGCGCCGCTCCTGGTCCCGCTGCGTCTCAGGGGTCAGGGGCAGGTTGGCCAGGCTGTGGGGGACAGAGGGGAGGTCATGGGGCATGGCCCAGCTGGGAACCCAACAGGCCTGCTCCTGGCAACCTAGAGATGCCAAAGCGGAGAGAGAGAGGGAAGCAGAACTCTTCCATGCAATTCTGATATTCATTTTCCCAGTGACCTCCCCCCCCTCAAAAAAACCCCTCTTTGTGCTGCAATGTGGAGTGTAAAGGGCAAACAATCAACCTCTAGACCAGGCATGGGCTGGATGGCCTTGGGGAACCCCTTCCAACTCTAGGAGTCTATCGTTCTAGAACAGGCATGGTCAAACTTTGGCCCTCCCTCCAGGTATTTTGGACTTCATCCCACAATTCCTAATGCTGAAGTGGCTGAGGGGGAAAAGGAAAGGGCCTGAGGGTGTTAGGAATTGTGGGAGTTGAAGTCCAAAACACTGGGAGGGAGGGCCAAAGTTTGCACATGCCTGGCCTAGACCTACTGCTTTAACATCGGAACCTTGGCAGCCCCAGACTCTCATACCGAGCCAGGGAAAGGGAAGCCAAGGCTGCCAGCCCCCCGTTTTAGCCCCTAAAGCCCCTCTGGGCCTCACATGATCCAGAGCAGTGTCTCCCAACCTTTGGTCCTTCAGGTGTTTTGTTTGTTTGTTTATTTATTTATTTATTTACTGTACTTATACCTCACGCTTATAACCCCCGAAGAGGGACTCAGGGGGGCTTACAAACTATGGCAATAATTCAATGCCAGATTCAGACAATAACAGCAAACACATTTTAAAACTGTATAAACATATACATGTCCATTATCAATACTCTGTCAGATGATGAAAAACGTATCAAAAGACTAGCACCAACTTAGCTTTATAAACATTAAACCAATTGCTTTTGCATTTCTTATACAGGTTCCGTCATATTTATGGGTCATATTCATCCCCAAAAGCTTACTTAAATAGCAAGGTCTTGAGATTCGAGAGGGCCCTGTCTCTTGTCCCCGCCAACTGCACCTGCGATGGGGTGGGACTGAGAACAGAGCCTACTCCAGAAGATCTTAACAATTGCACTGGATCATAAAGGGAGATACGCTTGAACAAGTAAGCTGGGCCGGTACTGTTTAGGGATTTATAGGCTAAAGCCAGCACTCTGAATTGTGCTTGGAAGCAAATTGGCAGTTAGTGGAGCTGACGAAACAGGGAGGGTTGTGTGCTCCCTGTACACTGCTCCAGTGAGGAACCTGGCTGTCACCTGTTGGACTACTTGAGGCTTCCAGTCTTCAGAGGCAACCTCATGTAGAGTGTGTTGCAGTAGTCTATACAAGATGTAGCTAGCGCATGGACCACCGTGGCCAAGCCTGGCTTCTCAAGGTACGTTCGCAACTGGTGCACAAGTTTTAATTGTGCAAAGGCTCCCTGGCTACTGCTGAGACTTGGGGTTCCAGACTCAGCTATGAGTCCAGGATTACTCTCAAGCTGTGACCTGTGTCTTCAGGTGGAGTACAACTCCATCCAGAACAGGCTGTAACCCTATGCCCTGTTCAACCTTGCGACTGACCAGGAGTGCCTCTGTCTTGTCTGGATTCAGTTTCAATTTGTTTGCCCTCATCCAGGCCACCACAGCTGCCAGGCACCAGTTCAGGACCTGAGCAGCCTCCTTAGCAGCAGGTGGAAAGAATGATAGAGCTGGATGTCATCTGCATACAAATGGCACTGAACTCCAGATGATCTCTCCCAACGGTTTCATGTAGATGTTACAACAACATGGGGGACAACATTGATCCCTGCAGGACCCCATAGGACAATGGTTATGGGGCTGAGCAGGTGCCCCCCAACACCACCTTCTAAGAGAGATCCTCCAGGAAGGTCCGGAGCAACTGCAGGACAGTGCTTCCAAGCCCTATTCTTGCGAAGCATCCCAGAAGGATACCATGGTCTACAGCAGACATCCTCAAACTCTGGCCCTCCAGCTGTGTGGGTCTCCAACTCCCACAATCCCTGACCATTGAACAGATGGCGAAGGCTTCTGGGAGTTGGAAGCCTAAACAGCTGGAGGACCAGAGTTTGAGGATGTCTGGTCTACAGTACCAAAGGCACTGAAAAGTTCAGGAGAACCAACAGGGACACAACACCCCTGTCCACTTCCCAGCTGAGATCATCCACAAAGGAGACCATGGCTGTCTCAGTTCCATGGCCAGGCCTAAAACCATACTGTGATGGATCAAGATAATGGATGGTCCTTCTAATCTAGGATTCTATCATTCTAGAACAAGCTTGGGCAAACTTGGGCCTTCCTTCCAGGTGTTTTGGACTTCAACTCCCACCATTCTTAACAACTCCAGGCCTCTTCTTTTTCTCCCTCAGCCACTTAAGCTGAGGGGGTAGGAGGACCCAAGTTGGCCCATGCATGAGCAATCTCGACCTACTAATTTGGGGGAAAAGGAAAAGACCTGAGGCTGTTAGGAATAGAGGGAGTTGCAGTCCAAAACACCTGGAGGGAGGGACCAAGTTGGCCCAGGCATGCGCTATCCTGATCTACTAATTTGGGGGAAAAGGAAGGGGCCTGAGGCTGTTAGGAATGGTGGTAGTTGCGGTCCAAAACACCTGGAGGGAGGGCCTAAGTTGGCACACGCATGAGCTATCTCGACGTACTAATTTGGGGCGAAAGAAAGGGGCTGAGGCTGTTAGGAATGGTGGGAGTTGCGGTCCAAAACACCTGGAGGGAGGGCCTAAGTTTTTAATAATGTCCTGATGTACTGCCATTGTTGTTTTGCTTATTGTTTGATTTGCTTAGTATTGCGGTGTTATGTTATTTTGCTTATTGTTTGATTTGCCTTGTTGTTGTGATGTTATATTCTACTCTCTATTGTATTGTGTTTGAGGCTTCGGCCTGTGTAAGCCGCATCGAGTCCTCCGGGAGATGCTAGCGGGGTACAAATAAAGTTAATAATAATATAATAATATAATAATAAGTTGGCACACGCATGAGCTATCTCGACGTACTAATTTGGGGGGAAAGAAAGGGGCTGAGGCTGTTAGGAATGGTGGGAGTTGCAGTCCAAAACACCTGGAGTTGGCCCATGCATGAGCTATCTCGACCTACTAATTTGGGGGAAAAGGAAAGCGCCTGAGGCAGTTAGGAATAGAGGGAGTTGCAGTCCAAAGCACCTGGAGGGAGGGCCCAAGTTGGCCCATTCAGGAGCTATCTTGACCTATTAATTTGGGGGAAAATGAAAGCGCCTGAGGCTGTTAGGAATAGTGGGAGTTGCAGTCCAAAACACCTGGAGAGAGGGCCCAAGCTGGCCCATGCATGAGCTATCTCGACCTACTAATTTGGGGTAAGGGAAAGGAAAGGACCTGAGGCTGTTAGGAATGGTGGGTTACAGTCCAAACCACCTGGAGAGAGAGCCCAAGTTGGCCCAGGCATGAGCTACCTCGACCTGTGGCTGTTAGGAATGGTGGGAGTTGCAGTCCAAAACACCTGAAGAAAGGGCCCAAGTTGGCCCAGGCATGAGCTACCTCAACCTGTGGCTGTTAGGAATGGTGGGATTTGCAGTCCAAAACACCTGGAGAGAGGGCCCAAGTTGGCCCATGCATGAACTATCTCGACCTACTAATTTGGGGGGAAGGAAAGGGGCCGAGGCTGTTAGGAATGGTGGGAGTTGCAGTCCAAAACACTTAAAGAGAGGGCCCAAGCATGAGCTATCTTGACCTACTAATTTTGGGGGAAAGGAAAGGACCTGAGGCTGTTAGGAATGGTGGGAGTTGCAGTCCAAAACACCTGGAGGGAGGGCCCAAGTTGGCCCATGCAGGAGCTATCTCAACCTACTAATTTGGGAGGAAAGAAAGGGGCTGAGGCTGTTAGGAATGGTGGGAGTTGCAGTCCAAAACACCTGGAGGGGCGGAAGTCCCAAGCTGGCCCATGGAAGCCCCCCAGGAAGGCCTGTCTCCCAGCGCCACGTGCGGCTCCTCCTCCTCCTCCTCTTCGGCGGCTGACAAAGGCGGGCGAGGGCGCAACTACAAGTCCCGGCTTCCCTTGCGGCCCAAGCCCCGCCCCCTCCCTCCCTCCCTCGGAGGAGGCTGCAGAGTCACCGCCAGGCCCCGAGGAAGGCGAGGAGTCAACACGCGGGAGGCGGCAGAAAGAAAGAGAGAGAGGGAGGGAAAGGGAAAGCGAGAGGCAAGCGCGTGGCCGCCTTGTGCTCCTGGCCGCCCGCCCCTCTCCTTCCCTCCCTCCCTCCCTCCCTCGAGAAGCGCAGCAACCGCGTGGCCCTGCCTGCTGGTGTCCCCTTCCCCTCCTCCGCCGACAGGGGGCCTCCCTCTCCTCCCCCCTCCCTTTGGAGACAGACTCACCTGCAGAGCCCCCCGATGACCTCCTTCTCGGACTTCCGGAAGGGCTGGTGCTGTTGCTGCTGCAGCGCCGAAGGAGGAGGAGGCACCTTGGGCGCGGGGACCACGAAGTACTCCATCGGAAGGGGGAAGGGAGGGAGGGAAGGAGGGAGGGAGGGGGTGCCTTCCTCTTCGGCCTCCCCCTCCTCGGCCGCGGATCCGCGCGTGTTTCTCTGGAGGGGGGAAGAGGAGGAGGAGGGGGGGAAGAAAGAAGCGTGCGCGCGCGCCTGTGTGTGTGTAAAAGCGTGCCTCTGTGTGTGTGTGTATGCCGTGTGCGCGCGCGCCTCCCTCCTCCTCCTCCTCCGGCTGCTGCTGCTCAAGGCGGGAAACAGCTGGTGAGGGGCGGGGCCTCGGCGCAGGCAGGGAGGCGGTCCTTACGAGGCCCCGCCCCTCTTTCCTTTCGCCCGCCATGTAAACAAAGGAGCCCGCTTCCGAAGTGACTTGTTTCCCATATTCGCGAGATTCCATGGCCACATATTTAATTGTGCTGCTTGCAGTTTTGTGGGAGGCTTTGAGTCTTCATTCTGCGAGAGAGAGAAAAAGGATTATTGTTATTATTAAATGTATTTATTATTGTATTGTCGAAGGCAGTGGAACTCTCTGCCCCAGAGTGTGGTGGAGGCGCCCTCTTTGGTGGGGACGAGGGACAGGGCCTTCTCTGTGGTGGCCCCTCGACTTTGGAACTCTCTCCCCAAGGACATCAGACAAACCCCAACGCAGCCTGAAGACCTGACTGTTCCAGTGTGCCTTTCCAGAATAGGAAACTCCTGGCATCAAGTCCTAAATGCACTTTGTTAGAGATTCAGGATTATTTGCACATTGCACCTACCTTCAAATACCTCTACATATCACTTGTCAAATCTTGTTGTTGTTCATTCGTTCAGTCATCTCTGACTCTTCGTGACCTCATGGACCAGCCCACGCCAGAGCTCCCTGTCAGCCGTCACCACCCCCAGCTCCTTCAAGGTCAGTTCAGTCACTTCAAGGATGCCATCCATCCATCTTGCCTTTGGTCGGCCCCTCTTCCTTTTGCCTTCCACTTTCCCCAGCATAATTGTCTTCTCTAGGCTTTGCTGTCTCCTTATGATGATGATTATTATTATTATTATTAAACTTTATTTGTACCCCACTAGCATCTCCCGAAGGATTTGATGCGGCTTACACAGGCCGAGGCCTCAACACACAACACAATACAATCTAAGCAAATCAAACAATTAAAAACAGAATAAAGCAAAATAAACAACAGGCACAGTACACTAAACACAATAAAACTGGGCCGGGCCAGAGCAATGGGTACAAGATTAAAAGTGCTGTGGCCAAAGGACTTCAACTTTGTCTCTAGTCTCCTTCCCTCCAATGAGCAGTCGGGCTATATTTCCTGGAGGATGGACTGGTTGGATCTTCTCGCAGTCCAAGGCACTCTCAGCACTTTCCTCCAACACCACAGCTCAAAAGCATCGATCTTCCTTCTCTCAGCCTTCCCTAAGGTCCAGCTCTCACATCCGTAGGTTACTACGGGGAATACCACGGCTTTGACTAGGCGGATCTTTGTTGTCAGTCTGATGTCTCTACTCTTTATTATTTTATCGAGACTGGACATTGCTCTCCTCCCAAGAAGTAAGCGCCTTCTGATTTCCTGGCCACAGTCTGCATCTGCAGTCATCTTTGCACCTAGAAATACAAAGTCTGTCACGGCCTCCACATTTTCTCCCTCTATTTCCCAGTTGTCAGTCATTCTTGTTGCCATAATCTTGGTTTTTTTGACATTTAGTTGCAACCCAGCTTTTGCGCTTTCTTCTTTCACCTTGATTAGAAGGCCAAGTCTAGCACTTTTAATTTTTGTCTATTACATTTGGCCCATCCCTTGGTTTTAAATATGTCACTTTGTCATTGTTTTTAATTGTTCTAATGCTTTGCTTGATGATTTTATTTGCTTATGACTTTTATTATGTATGTGTATGTTATTGTTTGTTGGCGGCCTTGGCCTTTGTAAGCCACATTGAGTCCCTCGGGAGATTTTGCGGGGTATAAATAAAGTTAATAATAATAATAATGATAATAATAATAAACAGGCTGGATTGGATGGCCATCTGTCGGGGGTGCTTTGAATGCAATTTTCCCGCTTCTTGGCAGGGGGTTGGACTGGATGGCCCATGAGGTTTCTTCCAACTCTAGGATTCTATGATTCTAAGGCTTTCATGGCCGGGATAACTGGGTTGTTGTAGGTTTTTTAAGCTATATGGCCATGTTCTTCTACATGCATTCTCTCCTGACGTTTCACCTGCATCTATGGTAGGCATCCTCATACCCCACAGCCTCTGAGCGTGCCTGCCATAGATACAGGCGAAACATCGGAGAGAATGCTTCTAGAACATATAGCCCAAAAAACCTACAACAAAAATGTATGTTTTCTTCTAAAAAAGTATTTTACATTTATTTTATTTATTGGTTGGTTTGTATGTTTGTATTATATTTTAGCCGTTCTTGTAAGCTGCTCTGAGCCCCAGAGGAGTGGCGGCATCTAAGTTCGAAAAATAAATAAATACATAAATAGCGTTTGTATGAATTTTTTGCAATAAAAATCAATCATAAAAGAAGATTGCAGTTTTAACTGCATCACACTGCATTATGGCAGTGTTTTGCTTTTTTCGTGTCAGGAGCTATTTGAGAAACTGCAAGTCCCTTCTAGTGTGAGAAAATCAGCCGTCTGCAAGGACGTTACCCAGGGGGTGCCTGGGTGTTTTACCATTCTTGTAGAAGGCTTCCCTTATGTCCCTGCATGGAGAGCTGGAGCT
The DNA here is from genome assembly GCF_037176765.1 of Anolis sagrei. Taxonomy (NCBI): domain Eukaryota; kingdom Metazoa; phylum Chordata; class Lepidosauria; order Squamata; family Anolidae; genus Anolis; species Anolis sagrei. Next base: position 14,703,504 of record NC_090034.1, on the reverse strand, counting down.
GACAGAGGGAGCTCATCCACACCCTCCCAGATTCAGATCCTGCGATCTGCCAGTTTTCAGTCCTGCCAGCAAAAGGGTTTAACCCATCGTGTCACCGAGGGATTCTCTCATGCCCCTGCCTCATGTAGTAAGGAGAGGCGGGTAATACTTGTAGTCTTAATGATGTGAGCTTTTACCAATTAAAACTTGTGTGCCAGTTGCACCCGTACCTTGGGAAGTCAGACTTGGCCATAGTGGTCCACGCTCTCGTTACATCCTGAATAGATTACTGCAATGTACTCTACGTGGTTTTGCCTTTGAAGGCTGTTCGGATGCTCCAACTAGTCAAACAGGCAGCAGCCAGGTTGCTCACCGGAGCGGCATACAGAGAGCATACAACTTGTCTGCTACGCCAGCTCCACTGGCTGCCAATCTGCTACCGAGCACAATTCAAAGTGCTGGCTTTAACCTATAAAGCCCTGAAAGGTTCTGGCCTAGCTTACCTGTCTGAACATATCTCCTACTATGAACCATCGCAAAGTCTAAGATCGACAGGAGACACCCTGCTCTCGGTCCCACTATCCTCGCAAGCGCGACTGGTGGAGACGAGAGACAGGGCCTTCTCAGTGGTGGCCTCTCGCATGTGGAACTCTCTACCCAGTGACAGATTGGCCCCTCCCTCTTGTGCGAAATAAATGAATAAATAAGAAGTCGGCTTCCATCGCTCTTCCTGAATAGAAGTCCCAGCATGAGAGTTACAGTCTGGAGGAAAGTGGCTAGTATGGGATAGTATAATAATAACAACAACTCAGCTGCTGCAAGAAGATCGCGCAAACACTACAAGCAGAAGCATGATATTGTTGCTTAGATGATCAACTGGACCTTGTGCCACAAATACAAATTATTGTGATTTTATACTGTATTGTGTATTTACTTTTTTGTATTTTTATTTTTATTGATGTCTTTTTGTTGTACATTTGCTTTGTTGTAATTGTTGGGCCTGGCCTCATGTAAGCCGCCTCAAATCCCCTTGGGGAGATGGTGGTGGGGTATAAATAAAGTATTATTATTATTATTCTCTGCCTGCAACAAAAAACTGGTGGGATCACAAGCCTGAAAAAGTTACAGAAAATGAACAGGTCAAACTACTGTGGGACTTCCAAATTCTGCTCCTGACCTCATGATCGTGGAAAAAACAGTGTTAATAATCTACGTTGCAATCCCAGGCAACAGCAGAATTGATGAGAAGCAACTGGAAAAGCTGACATGATAGGAGGATTTGAAGATCAAACTGCAAAGACTGATGAAAGCCAGTCAAGGTGGTCCCAGTGGTGATGGGCACACTGGGTGCAGTGCCAAAGTGGCCTGCATTTAAACACAATCGGCATTGCCAAAATTATGATCTGTCAGCTGCAAAAGGCCACCTTACTGGGATCTGCACGCATTATTTGCCAATACATCACACAGTCCTAGACACTTGGGAAGTGTCCAATGTGTGATCAAATACAAAGCCAGCAGAGTGATCTTGCTTGCTGTGCACCAATCTTATTGTGTATCTAATAATAATAATAATAAGAAGAAGAAGAAGAAGAAGAAGAAGAAGAAGAAGAAGAAGTAGTGGATGAAACCATTTATCATATCCTCAGCTGTTGCAAGAAAATTGCACAGACAGACTACAAAGAGGCACAACTCTGTGGCTCAAATGATTTGTTGGAACTTATGTCACAAGTACCACCCGCCAGCAGGAAAGAATTGGTGGGATCATAAACTTGCAAAGGTAGTGGAAAATGATCATGCAAAAATACTGTGGGACTTTCAAATTCAGACTGACAAAGTTTTGGAACACTACACCAGACATCATGATTGTGGAAAAGAAAATGTTTGGATTATTGATGTTGCCATTCCAGGTGACAGCTGCATTGAGGAAGAACAACAGGAAAAACTCAGCCGCTATCAAGACCTCACAATCGAACTGCAAAGGCTCGGGCATAAACGAGTCCAGGTGGTCCCAGTGGTCATTGGCGCACTGAGTGCCGTGCATTATGCATTTGGAAACAAAAAACATTGACAAAATCACGATCTATCAACTGCAAATGGCCACTTTAGTTGGATCTGCGCGCATCATTCGAAAATATATCACACAGTTCTAGATGCTTGGGAAGTGTTTGATTTCGTGATACGAAATCCAGCATATATATCTCATTTGCTGTGACATAATGTGTTTTTGTGTCAGTAAAATAATAATAATAATAATAATAATAATAATAATAATAATAATAATAATAAATACCATCTGCCTGTGACAAAGAACTGGTGGGATCACAAACTTGAAAAAGTTACAGAAAATGAACACATCAAACTACTCTGGGACTTCCGAATTCAGACTGACAGAGTTTCGGAGCACAATAGCCCTGACCTCACGATCATGTTAAAAAACAAAGTATGGATTGTCTATGTCGCAATCCCAGGTGACAGCAGGATTGAAGAGAAACAACTGGAGAAGCTGACACAATATGAGGATTTAAAGATCGAACTGCAAAGACTCTGGCACAAGCCAGTCAAGGTGGTCCCAGTTGTGATCAGCACACTGGGTACAGTGCCTCAAGACCTTGGCCTGCACTTAAATATAATAGGTGCTGACAAAATTACCAGCTGTCAGCTGCAAAAGGCCACCCTACTGGGATCTGTACGCATTATTTGCTGATACATCACATAGTCCTGGACACTCGGGAAGTGTCTAATATGTGAGCAATACAACAACCGGCAGAGTGGCCTTGTTGAAGGCTTTCATAGCTGGAATCACTAGGTTCTTGTGGGTTTTTCCGGGCTATATGGCCATGTTCTAGAGGCATTTTCTCCTGACGTTTCGCCTGCATCTATAGCAAGCATCCTCACTACCTCTGAGGATGCTTTCCATAGATGCAGGCGAAACGTCAGGAGAAAATGCCTCTAGAACATGGCCATACAGCCCGAAAAAACCCACAAGGACCTAGAGTGGCCTTGTTTGCTTGTTTGTGTTTCTAATAATAATAATAATAATAATAATTAATGGCTGGAATCACTGGGTTGCTGTGAGTTTTCCGGGCTGTATGGCCATGTTCCAGAAGGCCTCACAACCTCTGAGGATGCCTGCCATAGATGTGGGCGAAATGTCAGGGAACAATGCTCCTGGAACATGGCCATACGCCAGAAAACTCTCAGAAGGCCTCACAACCTCTGAGGATGCCTGCCATAGATGTGGGTGAAATGTCAGGGAAGAATGCTCCTGGAACATAGCCATACAGCCCGGAAAACTCTCAGCAATAACATCCCTGACATTCCATGCCTGCCTTCTGCCGTGCGCCCTGCAGGGGGCGCCTTCGCGCGGCCTGGCAGTCACGTGACAGAGCCCCTCCAGCTCCCCCGCCCTTCGAGCCCCGGGACGCGCATGCGTAGAGGTCCCGCCCGACCCACTCGGGTCCCGTTTCCACGCAGGAAAAACAACCCACTAGGCTAGGACCCCCCTCCCTTCCCTTTCACTGGGAGGGAGAGAAAGGGCGCCTTTGTTGGCCACTACCCGCCTCCCGTGTTTTTTTGGGGGGGAGCTGCCTTCTGGAGCTCCTCCCTGGCATTGCAAGGCCCGCCCCCTCCCTCCCTCTCCCTCTCCCTCCCTCCCTGTCTGTCCGGAGGGGGGAAGGAGGAGGGGTGGGGCGTTTCCAGTTGGGCGCCTCTCAAGAATGTCTCTCCCCTCTCGCTCCCTCCTCCCCCCGCTTCGCATCCGGACTCCGGAAGCAGCTGATGCCGCCGCCCACGCGGGATATTTCGGGGGAGGGCAGCCCATCCCTGCCGAGGGCGGGGCCAGGAGGCTGGCGGGGGCTCAGCTGGGGAGAGAGAGAGAAGCAGAAGGGCCACGAAGGGAGCCCTGCAAAAGCCAAAGCCGGATCCCCCCTCCCTCCCCAAATAGTTTTAAAGTATTGGATTACTTGTGTATTATGATGATTCTGTATTATTATTATGTATTCAATGGGAACTTGTTTTTGGTCTTGCTTGGAAGAGGAAGTCAGGATAACAACAACAACAATAATAATAATAAATCATACAGAAAGTAACACATCCGAGCCAGGGTTTTGATTCGGGGGGTGGGGGGTGGGGTGGGCTCAGGATCTACCCTAGCAAATCTTTTGTATCATCCCAATACCCCCCTGCATATGGGATATATTGAGCATGGTGATCAGATCATGAGATGAATAAACATAGCAGTTTATTGGATTGGATTACTGTAATGTGCGCTTCTCTCTCTCCTGAGGAATCTGTACAAGGACCAAGGGGCAACAGTCAGAACTGACCACGGAACAACAGACTGGTTCAAGATTGGGAAAGGCGTACGGCAAGGCTGCATACTCCCACCCAACCTTTTTAACTTGTATGCAGAACACATCATGCGATGTGCGGGGCTGGATGAATGCAAAGCTGGGGTGAAAATTGCTGGAAGAAACATTAACAACCTCAGATATGCAGATGACACCACTCTGATGGCCGAAAGCGAGGAGGAGCTGAGGAGCCTTCTAATCAAGGTGAAAGAAGAAAGCGCAAAAGCCGGGTTGCAGCTAAACGTCAAAAAAACCAAGATTATGGCAACAAGAATGATTGACAACTGGAAAATAGAGGGAGAAACCGTGGAGGCCGTGACAGACTTTGTATTTCTAGGTGCAAAGATGACTGCAGATGCAGACTGTGGCCAGGAAATCAGAAGACGCTTCCTTCTTGAGAGGAGAGCAATGTCCAGTCTCGATAAAATAGTGAAGAGTAGAGACATCAGACTGGCAACAAAGATCCGCCTAGTCAAAGCCATGGTATTCCCTGTAGTCACCTATGGATGTGAGAGCTGGACCTTAGGGAAGGCTGAGCGAAGGAAGATCGATGCTTTTGAGCTGTGGTGTTGGAGGAAAGTTCTGAGAGTGCCTTGGACTGCGAGAAGATCCAACCAGTCCATCCTCCAGGAAATAAAGCCCGACTGCTCACTGGAGGGAAGGATACTAGAGACAAAGTTGAAGTACTTTGGCCACATCATGAGGAGACAGCAAAGCCTGGAGAAGACAATTATGCTGGGGAAAGTGGAAGGCAAAAGGAAGAGGGGCCGACCAAGGGCAAGATGGATGGATGGCATCCTTGAAGTGACTGGACTGACCTTGAGGGAGCTGGGGGTGGTAACGGCCGACAGGGAACTCTGGCGTGGGCTGGTCCATGAGGTCACGAAGAGTTGGAGACGACAGAACGAATGAACAACAACAATGTCAGGGGACTACCTACCTACCTACTAAGGACTTCTTGCGGACCACCCTGAGAATTTCGGGGGGGACTGAAGCCTCTCAAGTCCCCTGTTCCGTCCCCCCCTCCCGGCTAGGGACCTGTATCCGAGCGTCCCCTGGGCAATGTCCTTGCAGACGGCCAATTCTCTCACACCAGAAGCAACTTGTAGTTTCTCAAGTCGCTCCTGACACTTAAAAAAAATAAATACAGAAAGCAACAGCCAAAGCTGTTGTTTTATTAATTTTATGTTATGCTGTTTACTTTGTATGTTTTGGTGATGTTGCTTGGAAACCGCCCTGAGTCCCCCTCGAGGAAAATAGAGCAGTATATAAATAAAATTTTATTGAGTTAGGACATTAAGATCGTCTGGGGAGGCCCTGCTGTCGGTCCCGCCGGCCTCACAAGCACGCCTGGCGGGGACGAGAGACAGGGCCTTCTCAGTAGTGACCCCCCGGCTGTGGAACGCCCTTCCTACAGACATTAGATCGGCCCCCTCCTTATTGGCATTCCGGAAGAGAGTGAAGACCTGGCTCTTCGAACAGGCTTTTAACTAAACAGGGCAATTGATTGTTTACTGGAATATGGACAACGAGATCGGATGCTGATTCTGTTGATGAGACGTGATGGATTGTTGTTTTGCTGTATTGTTGCATTGATGTTTTTGATGTTAATTAATTGATACTACTAGGTTCTTGTGGGTTTTTTCGGGATATAGGGCCATGTTCTAGAGGCATTTCTCCTGACGTTTCGCCTGCATCTATGGCAAGCATCTTCAGAGGTAGTGAGGTCTGTTGGAAATAGGAAAATGGATTTATATATCTGTGGAATGACTGAGGTGGGGCAAAGAGCTCTCTGCTGAAGCTAGGTGTGAATGTTTCAGCTGACCACCTTCATTAGCATTTGAAGGCCTGGCTGAGCCTGGGAAAATGTTCTGTTGAGAGGTGTTAAGATGTGCTTGGTTGTTTCCTCTCTGCTGTTTTGCTGTTGTAATTTTAGAGTTTTTTAATACTGGTAGCCAGATTTTGTTGATACTACTAATTGATGCTACTGTTTTAAATGACTAATGATTTCGTACTGTGTTGCTGATACTGGTTGTTAACCGCTCTGAGTCGCCTGTTGGGCTGAGAAGAGCGGTATACAAGTAAAGTAAATAAATAATAAATAAATTTATTATTTACAAGGTCCCATCAGGCAGAGAGCCCACTGCAGAGCCGCTTGCGCGTGCGCACTCCGCTCGGCTTCCTTCCCTCGCCCTGTCCTGGCGCGCGCGGGGGGGGCGGGGCTTCGTGTATGAGGGGGAGAATGGGCGGGGCTTCGGGTTCCGCCTTTTGCCCTGTCCTGTCGAGCGCGCTGGGAAGGCGGGGCTTCGGATAGAGATGAAGGGGGAGAATGGGCGGGGCCTAGAGGGAGGGGGCGGGGCCTCGAGTAGAGATTAAAGTGGGAGAATGGGCGGGGCCTCGGCTCGGGGTCCTTCCCTTGCCTTGTCCTGGCGCTCACGGGGAAGGCGGGGCTTCCGATAAAGATGAAGGGGAGAATGGGCGGGGCCTCGATTTCTCTTGTCCTATCCTGGCGCACGGGGAGGGGTAGGGGCGTGGCCTCGGGTAGAGAAGAGGGGAAGAAGGGGCGTGGCCTCGGGTGGTGGGAGGAGGGGGCGTGGCCTGGCGGAGGGAGGGAGGGACGGCCTCTCCTGCTCCAAAGGGGGCGCTGGGCGGCCGGGGCCAGGCTGGTCACTCGCCTCTCTCTCTCTCCCCTTCCTCCTCCCCCTCCTCCTCCTCCTCTTCGAGAGCCCCCAAAGGGCGGAAACGCCCCCCCTCCCTTCTTCTCCTTCCTGAGGCGCAGATGCGGCGCGGCCTCTTCGGCGGGGGGCTCCGTCGGGGCCGGAGGGCGGCCGGGGAAGGAAGGAGGGGCTGAGAGGAAGGAAGCAAGGAAAAGGGAAGAAGAGAGGGAAGAAGAGAGACCCCCCCCCTCGGGACGCGGACAAAGCCAAGGTGAGGAAGGGGAGGGGAGGGGAGGGGGGGTAGAGGGAAGACAGTGCGCATGCGCACTTAGGCCAGGCCTGGGCCAACTTCAGCCCTCTAGGTGTTTTGGACTCCCACTCCCATCGTTCCTAACAGCCTCAGGCCCCTTCGTTTTCCCCCTCAGCCGCTTAAGCGGCTGAGGGGGAAAAGGAAAGGGCCTGACGCTGTTAGGAACGATGGGAGTGGGAGTCCAAAACACCCAGAGGGCTGAAGTTGGCCCATACTTCACTGTGAGCCCCCGCCTCAAAAAACAAGGCCTTTCCTGCATTGCAGAGTGATGGGATTTCACTGGATGGCCCTTGAGGTCTCTCCTAACTCTATGATTCAATTATTATTGTTGTCATTGTGATACCATATGTCAGAAGAGCTTGGATGGGGTCTTCCTTCCAAGCAGAGTAATGGGTTTGGGCTGGATGGTCCTTGGGGTCTCTTCCAACTCTAGGATGATGATGGTGATGTATGGGTTGGATGGCCATCTGTCAGGAGGACTTGGATGGGGTCTTCCTTCCAAAGCAGAGTAATGGGTTTGGGCTGGGTGGTCCTTGGGGTCGCTTCCAACTCTAGGATGATGATGGTGATGTATGGGTTGGATGGCCATCTGTCAGGAGGGCTTGGATGGGGTCTTATTTCCTAGTAGAATACTGGGATTGGATTAGATGGCCCTTGGGATCTCTGCCAACTCTAGGATGATGATGATGATGCAGGGGCTAGATGGACATCCGTCGGGAGGGCTTGGATGGTATCTTCCTTCATAGCAAAATAATGGAATTGGTCTGGATGGCCCTTGGGGTCTCTTCCAACTCTAGGATAATGATGATGCACAGCTTGGATGATCAAGAAGGCTTGGATGGGGTCTTCCTTTCTAGCAGAATAATGGGATTGGGCTAGATGGCCCTTGGGGTCTCTTCCAACTCAAGGATGATAATGATGATGATGATGCAGGGGCTGGATGGCCATCCGTCGGGAGGGCTTGGATAGTATCTTCCTTCATAGCAAAACAATGGAATTGGTCTGGATGGGCCTTGGGGTCTCTTCCAACTCTAGGATAATGATGATGATGATGCACAGCTTGGATGGTCATCTGTCAGGAGGGCTTGGATGGGGTCTTCCTTCCAAGCAGAGTAATGGATTTGGGCTGGATGGTCCTTGGGGTCTCTTCCAACTCGCGGATGACGATGATGGTGATGTACAAGTTGGATGGCCATCTGTCAGGAGGGCTTGGATGGGGTCTTCCTTTCTAGCAGAATAATGGGATTGGGCTAGATGGCCCTTGGAGTCTCTTCCAACTCGAGGATGATGGTGATGATGATTATGATGATGATGATGATGATGCAGAGGCTGGATGGCCATCTGCCGGGAGGGCTTGGGTGGGGTCTTCCTTCCTAGCAGAATAATGGGATTGTTCTGGGTGGGCCTTGGGGTCTCTTCCAACTCAAGGATGACGGTGATGGTGATGTTGCAGAGGCTGGATGGCCATCCGTCGGGAGGGCTTGGATGGAGTCTTCCTTAGCACAATAATGGGATTGTGCTGGATTGCCCTTGGGGTCTATCCAACTGGGGGTCTATCCAACTATTGCTGCTGCTGTTGTGACACATCTGTCAGGAGGGCTTGGATGGGTGCTTCCTTCCTGGCAGAGTAACAGGATTTCACTGGGTTCTGTCCAACTCTGTTATGATGATAGGAGCCCGCGGTGATGCAATGGTTAAACCAGTGGTTCTCAACCTGTGGGTCTCCAGGTGTTTTGGACTTCGACTCCCAGAAATCCTAACCAGCTTACCAACTGTTAGGAGCTGTGAGAGCTGAAGTCCAAAACACCCGGAGGCCCAAATGTGGGGAACCACTGGGTTCAATCCTTATGCTGGCAGGACTGCTGACCAAAAAGTCGGTGGTTGGAATCCGGAAAGTGGGCTGAGCTTCTGCCTGTCAGCTCCAGTTTCTTGTGTGGGGACATGAGAAATGCCTCCCCTAGGATGGTAAAACATCTGGGTGCTCCATGGGCAACGTCCTTGCAGATGGCCAATTCTCTCATACCAGAAGCGACTTGCAGTTTCTCAAGTCACTCCTGACACATACAAAAAATGGGGATAATGATGATACAGAAGCTGGATGACCATCTGTCAGGAGGGCTTGGATTGTGATAGAAGAGGGTTGGACTGGATGATCCCTGAGGAAGGTTTCCATCTCTATGAGTCTATGATGCTATTTTTGGGGGGTGGGGGGTGTTCTCTTGACTGGCCCCAAATAGCATGCCTTTTCCTTTGTGATCCCCACATTGCCCCTCCCTTACTCTCAGTCTCATAGCTCCCCAGTATAATAAGGGGCCTTTCCCACCCTTTCTCTCTCTGTGTATGCCCCCCCCCCCCTCTATTTCTGTCTGGCGCTGCCTCCTCCTCGCAGCAGTCGCAGCTGGGGCTCTGCAGACAGCCTGGGGCCTGGCAGGCTCCCTTGGCAGCTGCCCAGGTGGAAGGAACGCCAGCAGCGCCGCCTCCTCCTCCTCCACTGCTGCTCAGGATGCCGCTGCTCAATGGAGGAGGAGGAAGAGGAGGCGGTGTCGGTGCCGGCGGCCTGGTGATGAGGTGGCGGATGCTGCTGCTGCTTCGCTCTGCTGAGCAGGGAAGCCAGGAGGAGGAGGAGCAGGCAGGTGCCCTGGGCAAAGCAGAGGGGGGTGGGGGCTGCCTGTGTCTGCGAAAGAAAAGGGGGCATGGAGGCTGTGCCAAGAGCTGGGCCAAGCCAGCCATCTGGGCACAGGGCCCTCTTCCTCCCCTTCGGCCCCCGCTGGGCATTGTCCTCGGCTGCTCTCTGCAAAAGTGGGGGAGATGAGATGAGAAGCCTCTCCACAGAGGCCCCCATCTTTGGGGGTCTCATTCCAAACAGCTGTGTCATGCCAGAGGGAGGGGATCATGTTGTCAGACCCTCAACTCATGCGTTGAGACCCCTCCCCAGTATGGGTTAGCGCCCCAACCCCACCTTCCGAGGCCGGGGGTCTGTAAGAACGTGACAAGGAATACGAATCACTGTTTATTATTATTTATCAAAATATGTATATCTCATGTGTATAACAATTTGGCTAATAAGTGGCTTTCATTGCATATTCAAACCAGGCAGCTTCGACTCATTTTAGGCAAGGTCCAAATTGAGCCGTGTTTCTCAACCTTCTGAATGCCGCGACCATTCATGTTGTGGTGACCCCCAACCCTTAAATTATTCTTTGCTACTTCATAACTGTGATTTTGCTACTGTTATGAATCGTAATGTAAATATCTGATATGCAGCAGCAGGATGTATTTTCATTCACTGGACCAAATCTGGCACAAATACCCGATATGCCCAAATCTGAATACTGGCGGTGTTGCGGGGGTGGGGTGGGGTGGGGGGTGGGTTGATTTTGTCATTTGGGAGTTGTAGTTGCTGGGATGTATAGTTCACCTACAATCAGAGAGCATTCTGAACCCCACAAACTTACTACACAGAACTCCCATGCCCAACAGAAAATACTGTGTTTGGTGACCCCTCTGATATCCCCTCACGACTCCCTGACCTCCAGGTTGAGAAACACTGAAATAGGAGGAACCACTTAGATCTCCCCCTACAAAGGATTTAATAAAAGTCCCTGCTTGGACTTGGGCCCAGGATCATGACCCATTGGGATTCCTAAGGGAAGGAGGTTCGTTTATGGGGAGCCCCAGCAGGAAAGACCTCCACCCCCCTGAAAAAATAGGTGGCTGTTGTGTCCCTTGCCTATTCAGGCAAGAATTCCCTTACAACTCTTTGTGCCAGAGGCTCTGGGGGATTGGGGCCCCTTTCTCTCCCTATTGGGACCCAAATCGAGGCAAGAGGGCACTGGTCAGGGAAGAAAGGGGTCACCTATCTGTCCCTCAGTTGGGAATGAGTGCTTCAGTTCTCACAGATAGCTTCTGATGGGGAGTAGTAGTAGTAGTAGTAGTAATAATAATAATAATCCTTTATTATTATTTAAATAATAAAGGATTTAATAATCGAACTGCAAGACTCTGGCACAAGCCAGTCAAGGTAGTCCCAGTGGTGATTGGCACACTGGGTGCAGTGCCTAAAGACCTTGGCCAGCACTTAAAAACAATTGGCGCTGACAAAGTTACATGCATTATTTGCCAATACAAGGCCTAGACACTTGGGAAGTGTCTGATGTGTAAGCAAATGCAAAAGCCAGCAGAGTGATCTTGTTTGCTGTGTGCTAATCTTGCTATGCATCTAATAATAATAATAATAATAATAATAATAATATCACACAGTCCTAAACACTCGGGAAGTATTCGACTTGTGATTTTGTGATTCAGAATCCAGCATATATATACTCGTTTGCTGTGACATACTGTGTCATAATTCATATTTATATGTTGGGTTGTATAAATTTTGTTAGTATGGATGAATTGTTGTTGTGTTCGGGCATTGAATGTTTGCCTTTTATGTTTGGAATCTGCCCTGAGTCCATTTGGAGAGATAGAGCGGAATATAAATTTATTTATTTATTTATTTATTTATTATTGTGTCAGTAAAATAATAATAATTTATGTGGGTTGTTGTAGGTTTTTCGGCTATATGGCCATGTTCTAGAAGCAATAATTCCTGACGCTTCACCTGCATCTATGACAGGCATCTTCAGAGGTTGTGATGCCTGCCATAGATGCAGGTGAGATGTCAGGAGAGAATGCTTCTAGAACATGGCCATGTAGCCTGAAAAACCTACAACAACTTATTTATTATTATTATTATTATTATTATTATTATTATTATTTACAACCTCTGAGGATTCTGGGAAGGCCATAGATGCAGGCAAAATGTCAGGAGAGAATGCTTCTAGAACATGGCCACATAGCCCAAAAAACCTACAGCAGCCCAGTGATTCCAGCCATGACAGCCTTCGACAATAATTTATGTGTTACCCACTTCTCCTTGAGGCTTGAAGGCAGACCCTCCACTCTGTTTTTGTGCAGAGAGGGCTGCCATAATTCAAGGCAGGATGGGAGTGGGGAGAGGGCTGCTTGTGAGTCCATTGCACAAAAGGGCTGCCATGTATAGCTATGGGGGGGGGGCATGTGCAGGCAGACCCTGACCCATTTTCTTGAGTCCCTTGTGGGCTCCCCTCCTGCCTCTTGTTGTGGCTCTGAAATGCTTTTAAAAGCCTCCTTTTGGGGTGGGTGTCCCTCCAGGTCAAAGGTCAGGGAGTGACGCCTTGGGCCTTGGAGTGGCTTGGTGCTGGTTCCCACTCCCCTGAATCCTTCTTTTCCTTTCTGTCTCTCTGGGTGTCTTTCTTTCTTTCTTTCTTTCTCTTGGCCTGTGCTCCCTCCCTGCGGCTGTGACCCAAAGGGTGGGGCCCTGGAAGGAGGCCGTGGCGGCAGCATTGAAGGAAGGCGGAGGGTGGGGTGGGGGGGCTGCTTAGGTCTCTGGCTGTTCCGGTTCCTCTGGATTCTGGGAAGGCCTCTTTTCCCAGGAATGTGGGGCTCCAGGCGGAGTTTGGCTTGGCAGCCTCTGCAACCCAGCAGCCGCCTTTGGAAGCAGGGAAGGGAAGGGGGGGCCTGCTTTCTGGATCCGCTTCGTGTCCAAGGCGCCCCACCCAAGGCGCCTCTCAGAGAAGCAGCTCAGGAATTCAGCCTTGGCTCCAGCACCCACTCCTTCCTCCCAATCCCCATGGATTTGGGGGGGGGGGGTGTATGACCCCACTCTTCCTCCTAGTAAGTGGGCAAGGAGACCCCCTACATCCCTTTGGCCTCTGCCCCATTAGCATATGCAAATGGTCACAGGGTGAACCAGCTACTGCCTGCCAAGGGGCCCAGGCCGACCTCACAGGTCTGTACAGAACACAAGGCCCCCTTTTTTTCCGTGTCAGGAGCGACTTGAGAAACTGCAAGTCGCTTCTGGTGTGAGAGAATTGGCCGTCTGCAAGGATGTTGCTCGGGGACGCTGGGATATTTTGATGTTTTACCATCCTTGTGGGAGGCTTCTCTCATGTCCCCAAATGGGGAGCTGGAGCTGACATAGGGAGCTCATCCACGCTCTCCCAGGATTTGAACCTCTGACCTGTCGGTCTCCAGTCCTGCCAGCACAAGGGTTTAACCCATTGCAACACTGGGGATTTCTTAAGTTGGGTGAAAAGTTTGGCTAGTTTGTAACGGTTTTTTTTGTGCAGTTTCCCCAGCACAACTTTAGGACTTGGTTCTGAAAAATTCCCTCCTGGACAAAAAAAATGTGCAAGGGTTTGGTTTAGGGTTTTTTTGTTAATTTGGGGTTGGGTTTTTTTTCCTGTATCTTCCTGCATCGAAAATGGATTATTTATTTATTTATTTGCTCAATTTATACCCTGCCTTTGTCTACCCCTGTGTTTTTCAACCTGGGGGTCGGGACCCCTGGGGGGGTTGTGAGGGAATGTCAGAGGGGTCACCAAAGACTATCAGAAAACATAGTATTTTCTGTTGGTCATGGGGTTCTGTGTGGGAAGTTTGGCCCAATTCTGTCGTTGGTGGGGTTCAGAATGCTCTATGATTGTAGGTGAACTATACATCCCAGCAACCACAACTCCCAAATGTCAAGGTCTATTTTCCTCAATCTCCACCAGTTTTTACATTTGAGCATATTGAGTGTTCATGCCAAGTTTGGTCCAGATCCATCATTGTTTGAGTCCACAGTGCTCTCTGAATGTATGTGAATTACAACTCCAAAACTCAAGATTAATCCCAACCAAACCCTTCCAGTATTTTCTGTTGGTCATGGGAGTTCTGTGTGCCAAGTTTGGTTCAGTTCCATCATTGCTGGAGTTCAGAATGCACTTTGATTGAAGGTGAACTATAATAGGAGCATAGTGTCTAGATCTAGGGAAGTAATGCTACCCCTCTATTCCTCTTTGGTTAGACCACACCTGGAATATTGTGTCCAATTCTGGGCACCACAATTCAAGAGAGATATCGACAAGCTGGAATGTATCCAGAGGAAAACAAACCCTATGAGGAGCGGCTTAAGGAGCTGGGCATGTTTAGCCTGAAGAAGAGAAGGCTGAGAGGAGATATGATAGCCATGTATAAATATGTGAGAGGAAGCCACAGGGAGGAGGGAGCAAGCTTGTTTTCTGCTTCCCTGGAGACTAGGAGGCGGAACAATGGCTTCAAACTACAAGAGAGGAGATTCTATCTGAACACGAAGAAGAACTTCCTGACTGTGAGAGCCGTTCAGCAGTGGAACTCTCTGCCCCGGAGTGTGGTGGAGGCTCCTTCTTTGGAAGCTTTTAAGCAGAGGCTGGATGGCCATTTGTCAGGGGTGATTTGAATGCAACATTCCTGCTTCTTGGCAGGGGGTTGGACTGGATGGCCCATGAGGTTTCTTCCAACTCTTTGATTCTATGTTTCTATGATAAGTCCCAGCAACTACAACTCCCAAATGACAAATGCAATCCCCTCCAACCCCATCAGTATTCACATTTGGACGTATCGGGTATTTGTGCCAAATTTGGTCCAGTGAATCAAAATACATCCTGCATATCAGATATTGACATTATGATTCATAACAGTAGCAAAATTACAATTATGAAGGAGCAACGAAAATAATGTTATGCTTGGGGGTCACCACAACATGAGGAACTGTATTAAGGGGTCCGGCATTAGGAAGGTTGAGAACCACTTCTCTACTTCAAAGGGGATTTTCAATGCCTTAAAACATATGTGGGGACAAGGGAGAGGGCCTTCTCGGTGGTGGCCCCTCAACTCTGGAACTGACTTCCCAAGGACACCTGGCATGCCCCAACTCTGGCAGTCTTTAGGAGGAGCCTGAAAATGTGGTTGTTCCAGTGTGCCTTCCCAGAAGAAGGAAACTCTCAGCAATATGGCCTCTTAAATGCACTTTATTACTGACCTAGGACTGTCTGCACACCCCATCCCTCTCTGAATAGTCTATCCCAGTTATATCTTACCCGTTCATGCCCAGCATTACTTTTTAAATTTTAATTATTACATTTTGCCCGGCCATAGGTTTATAAATGTTTATTGTGCTATTGTTCATGTTTATTGCTTATTTTTGTTTATGAGATTTATTTTAATGGTTTGCATTGCTTGTTGTTATTGCTTTTGTTATTGATGTGTTGTGGGCTCGGCCTCATGTAAGCCGCACTGAGTCCCTTGGGGAGATGGTAAAAAAGGTAAAGGTAGTCCCCTGACACTAAGTCCAGTCATGTCTGACTCTGGGGTGTGGTGCTCATCTCCATTTCTAAGCCGAAGAGCCAGCGTTGTCCGTAGACACCTCCAAGGTCATGTGGCCGGCATGACTGCATGGAGCGCCATTACCTTCCTGCCGGAGCGGTACCTATTGATCTACTCACATTTGCATGTTTTCGAACTGCTAGGTTGGCAGAAGCTAGGGCTGACAGCGGAAGCTCACACCGCTCCCCGGAATCGAACTTGCGACCTTTCGATCAACAAGCTCAGCAGCGGGGTATAAATAAAGTCTTATTATTATATTTATTATTATATAATTTTTAAAATAAAATTAGATTGGATTAAAATTAAAAGCATACTCTGCATTGGACTTATTTTTCAAAGCCCCAAACTTCATATTTCTAGACCAGGACCTTTTTTTCTCCATAGAGGAAAATGTGTCCCTCCCCTTCCCCCAAAAGTGGGGAGACCCTTGCAGCTGCTCCTTTTCTCTCTTGGGAGACCCCCCCCCCTTTTTTTCTCCCATTTCTTGTGTTGTTATTGGCAATTTGAAGGTCCGGTGTGTGTGTGTGTGGGCGTGTCCCTTTGCCTATGTTGCAGCTGAGCTGTATTCCCTTGTGGGGGGGGGGGTCCTATGGTTTCCTGCCGGGCCCCCCAAGAGAGAGCCACTCCCACATTCCTGCCTGTCTGAGCCATTCCTGGATGGCCCCCTGCCAGGCCCAGCCCAAGCAGGAAGGCTAGAAAGGCAAGGCGGAGAGTGGGCTGGAGGGCCGGCTTCCTCCTCCTTTTCCTCCATTCAGTGCCAGGAGCCACAGGGCTGGGCTGCGGCCGCAGACAGGAGGGGAGGAAGGCCCACTCTTTCCTTCCTGCAGGAAACACAGAAAGGTCCCTTGCAGGGGAATCTCTCCAGGATCCAAGCCTGGGATCTCAAGAACGGACATTTCTAAAGAGCTATGCAGCTGAAAGACACCCCGTCCCCCCACCGTCCTCAGGGCCATCCAGTCCAGCCACTTATTGTAAGGCAGGAAGGCACAGCCAACACCCTCCCGACCGATGGCTATGCAGACCCTGCTTAATAATAATAATAATCATCATCATCATCTATATAAATAAAAATGTAATGTTTGTTTGTGGTATTCACAGAACTCAAAAACCACTGGGGGAATTGACACCAAATTTGGACACGATACACCTAACAACCCAATGTATGTCCTTCACTCAAAAAATCGATTTCGTAATTTGAGAGTTGTAGTTGCTGGGATTTATAGTTCACCTACCATCAAAGAGCATTCTGAACCCCACCAATGATGGAATTGAGCCAAACTTGGCACACAGTTCTCTCATGACCAACAGAAAATACTGGAAGGGTTTGGTGGGCAGTGTCCTTTGGTTTTGGAGTTGTAGTTCACCTACATCAGTGGTTCTCAACCTGTGGGTCCCCAGGTGCTTTGGCCTACAACTCCCAGAAATCCCAGCCACTTTACCAGCTGTTAGGATTTGTGGGAGTTGAAGGCCAAAAACATCTGGGGACCCCAGGTTGAGAACCACTGACCTACATCCAGAGATCACTGTGGACTCAAACAATGATGGATCTGGACTACACTCTACACGAATACTCAATATGCCCAAATGTGAACACTGGTGGAGTTTGGGAAAAACAAAATCTTGATATTTGGGAGTTGTGGTTGCTGGGATGTATAGTTCACCTACAATCACAGAGCATTCTGAACCCCACCAACGATAGAATTGGGGCAAACCTCCCACACAGAATCCCCATGTGGGCCACAGCAATGCGTGGCAGGGGACGGCTAGTCTATATAAATAAAAATGTAATGTTCGTTTGTGGGATTAACATAACTCTAAAACCACTGGACGAATTGACACCAAATTTGGACACAATACACCTATCAGGCCAACGAGTGACCATCACTCATAAAAACACTGAAAAACACAATAGAAGAGACTTAAAAAGCCAAAAAACAAAAAAATATTACAACGCATGCACAAAACCACACACACACACACACATATATACACAAATATATACACACACAAAACACAGTGAATATACTGGGCCACAGCAATGTGTGGCAGGAGACAGCTAGTCTATATAAATAAAAATGTAATGTTTGTTTGTGGGATTAACATAACTCAAAAAGCACTGGACGAATTGACACCAAAATTGGACGCAAGACACCTATCAGGCCAACAAGTGACCATCACTCATAAAAATACTGAAAAACACAACAGAAGATATTTAAAAAGCCAAAAAACACATTGCAACACACACAAAACCACACACACACACACACACATACACACAAAGCACATATACACAGACTGGGCCACATTGTTAATTGCAGCAATAATAACTCCTGACCTCATAATCGTGTTAAAAAGCAAAGTATGGATTGTCGCCAGTGTTCATACTGCAGCATTGCTTAAGAGGGCCCAGCAGAGATTGTATTATCTGAGACTTTTAAGAAACCAACAATTGAATGAAAAACTGCTGGTGACTTTCTACTGCTGTGCGATTGAGTGTTCTAACCTATTGCATCTGGATATGGTTTGCTAATTGCACAGTGGCAGAAAAGGCACTCCAGAGGACTACTTACCACTATGACCGAGAATTATTGCCTGCCTTCTTCCCTCTTTGCAAGAACTTTATAATTCCTGCTGCCTTAAGGAAGCTCAGAGTATTTTTAGTGATCCAGCTCACCCTAGATAGTCATTCATTCATTATTTTCGTTGCTACTTCATAGCTGTCATTTTGCTACTGTTATGAATCGTAATGTAAATATCTGATATGCAGGATGCGTTTCCATTCACTGGACTTGGCACAAACACCCGGTACGCCCAAATTTGAGTACTGTGGGGTTGGGAGGGATTGATTTTGTCATTTGGGAGTTGTAGTTGCTGGGATTTATAGTTCACCTACAATCAAAGAGCATTCTGAACTCCACCAACGATGGAATTGAACTAAACTTGGCACACAGAACTCCCATGACCAACAGAAAATACTGGAAACGTCTGGTGGGCATTGACCTTGTTTTGGAGTTGTAGTTCACCTACATCCAGAGAGCACTATGGACTCAAACGATGATAGGTTTGGACCAAACTTGGCACAAATACTCAGTATGCCCAAATGTGAAAACTGATAGAGTTTGGGGGGAAAATGACATTGATATTTGGGAGTTGTAGTTGCTGGGATTTATAGTTCACATACAATTAAAGAGCATTCTGAACCCCACCAATGATAGAATTAGGCCAAACTTTCTACACATAACCCCCATGATGAACAGAAAATACTGTGTTTTCTGGTGGTCTTTGGTGACCCCTCTGACACCCCCCTCGTGACCCACCCTTGGGTCCTGACTTCCAGAATGAGAAACACTGCATTAGGCGTTGTGCAACAGTTATTGTGAGGCTTATCCAGAAAGTAAGATTACAAGATTTTTTAAAATATAAAGAATGAATATATTTTAACAAAACTTATATGGATTGTAGCATAGGTATTACATTATTTTTACACATAAAATTATTTTTCCCTCCACCTTTTTCAGCCAGTTTGTCACTTCTATTATCACCTCCTCGTTGTCAGAAGAGTGTTTTCCACCCAGGTATCCCTTCAATTTGGTGAACAGATAATAAATCACTGAGTGTGAGATGGAGGCTGTGAGAGGGGTGGCTTAAAACATCCCAAATCAAATGAAGTCAACAACTCTTGTGTAGCATGAGCAGTTTCCAGACGCGGATTGTCATGAAGGAGGCAAACTCCCGCTGTCAGCATCCCACAAAGTTTGTTTTGGATGGCTCTGCCAAGTTTCTTCGTGGTCTCACAATCTATTCCATACCCATTTTGTCACATGCTGTCTTGACATTACATCCTCTCCATAAACTGAAATGATTTCGCAATGAATCGGAGTGGTGTGTATGCCCTTAGCATTTCGGTAGCGTATTACAGCATGAACTTCGTACTTGGAGGGAAACGGAATGAGGATGCTCATTTCTGACCTTCACCACCACACCAGTGGATGACCTACTGATGACTGGCAGTGGTCGTTCACTTCCACTGGCTTCCTGCTACACAGCAGTGATACCAACTACCTCTGAGAAAATTTGCCATTGCATGAGTGGTGTGCTGATGTGCATTGTCGTGAAGGAGACAGACAGAAGGGAAACGGAATGAGCATGCTCATCTCTGACCTTCACTGCAATACCAGTTGATGAGCTACTGACGACCGGCACTGCTCATTTTCTTTGGCTGGCTTCTCGCTACACGGCAGTGATACCAACTACCTCTGAGAAAATTTGCCATTGCATGAGTGGTGTGCTGATGTGCATTGTCGTGAAGGAGACAGACAGAAGGGAAACGGAATGAGCATGCTCATCTCTGACCTTCACTGCAATACCAGTTGATGAGCTACTGACGACCGGCACTGCTCATTCTCTTTGGCTGGCTTCTCGCTACACGGCAGTGATACCAACTACCTCTGAGAAAATTTGCCATTGCATGAGTGGTGTGCTGATGTGCATTGTCGTGAAGGAGACAGACAGAAGGGAAACGGAATGAGCATGCTCATCTCTGACCTTCACTGCAATACCAGTTGATGAGCTACTGACGACCGGCACTGCTCATTCTCTTTGGCTGGCTTCTCGCTACACGGCAGTGATACCAACTACCTCTGAGAAAATTTGCCATTGCATGAGTGGTGTGCTGATGTGCATTGTCGTGAAGGAGACAGACAGAAGGGAAACGGAATGAGCATGCTCATCTCTGACCTTCACTGCAATACCAGTTGATGAGCTACTGACGACCGGCACTGCTCATTCTCTTTGGCTGGCTTCTCGCTACACGGCAGTGATACCAACTACCTCTGAGAAAATTTGCCATTGCATGAGTGGTGTGCTGATGTGCATTGTCGTGAAGGAGACAGACAGAAGGGAAACGGAATGAGCATGCTCATCTCTGACCTTCACTGCAATACCAGTTGATGAGCTACTGACGACCGGCACTGCTCATTCTCTTTGGCTGGCTTCTCGCTACACGGCAGTGATACCAACTTCCACTGAGAAAATTTGCCGTTGCATGAGTGGTGTGCGGATGTGCATTGTCATGAAGGAGATAGACAGAAGGGAAACGGAATGGGGATGCTCATCTCTGACCTTCACTGCAACACCAGTTGATGAGCTACTGATGACCGACACTGCTCATTCTCTTCGGCTGGCTTCTCGCTACACAACAATGATAACAACTTTTCCCACGAAAATTCCCCATAAGATCTCCATGCCTTGTAACCTTACTTTCCAGATAACCGTTATAGAATGTATTGTAGATGGATGTTTTGTTTTGTAATTCTGCATATATAATGTAATTGAGGATGTCATTTAATTTCGTTGTACCACGTACAATGACAATAAAGTTATTCTATTCTATTCTCTTTCCTGCAGGTTGAAGCTCTGCCTCCCTGACAAGAAGGGTCTGACCCCTCGCCATGCATTCCCTGGACGAACCCCTGGACCTCAAGCTGAGCATCTCCAGGCTCCGGGAGAAGGGCGGCTGGGCCCCCGTTGGCCCCAAGCGCCTGGACCCCCGGGCCTCGGAGGAGGAGGAAGAAGAAGAAGAGGAGGAGGAAGGGACCCCCATCGCCAGCCCCCCCTCCCCGTGCTCCCCCAATGGTGGTGAGTCAGTGGGATCCCACACTTTTCAGTGCAATGCTCTTGCCTTAAAAGTCATCAAACTCATTCTGAGGATTGGAGAAAAAGGTTTAGCCCTTACAATTTCGAGCTTTGTCTTTAACTGCCACGGCTCAATGCTATGGAATCTTGGGAATTGTAGTTTTACAAGTTCAGCGAAAGAGTGCTTTTTTTTGTCGTGTCAGGAGTGACTTGAGAAACTGCAAGTCACTCCTGGTGTGAGAGAATTGGCCGTCTGCAAGGATGTTGCCCAGGGGACGCCCGGATGATTTCATGTTTTTATCATCCTTGTGGGAGGCTTCTCTCATGTCCCCACATGAGGAGCTGGAGCTGACAGAGGGAGCTCATCCGCCTCTCCCCCGATTCGAACCTGCGACCTGTCGGTCTTCAGTCCTGCCAGCACAGGGGTTTAACCTACTGCGTAACTGGGGGCTCACGAAAGAGTGCTGATGCCTCACCAACTCCCAAGCATCCATAACATTGAACTATGGCAGTATAGATCGGGCATGGGCAAACTTAGGCCCTGCTTCTGCGTGTTTTGGACTTCAACTCCCACCATTTCTAGCAGCCTCAGGCCCTTTCCTTTTCCCCCACAGCCGTTTTCAATCTGAGGCTGGATGGGAGGATTTTAATGTTGCCTTGCTCCCTAATTGCAGAAGGGTGTTGGACTCGGATGATCTTTGGGGGTCCCTTCTAATTCTGGGATTTGGAGCCCAGTGGAGTCTCCTTCTAAGGAGGTTTTTAAAGCAGAAAACGGATGGCCATCTGTTGGAAGGGATTTGGAGGTGCCTTTCTGCCTGGCAGAAGGGGGGTTGACCTACAAGCTGTATGTCTTCCAGCTCTAGGATCCTTGGTTCACAGACCCTTGCCCCTTTCTGCCCCACAGGCCTCCCGCCGCGGCCCCGGTGCCCCCAGGACAAGAGGGAAGCCCCCTGCCCCTCGCAGCCGCCGACCATTGACCTCCGCCTCTCGCCACCCCCAGAGACCCCCGCAGGATCCTCCTCCTTCTCTTCTTTGCGGGTGAGTCCACTAGCCCAGGCATGGGCCAACTTGGGCCCTCCCTCCAGATGTTTTGGACTTCAACTCCCATCATTCCTAACAGCCTCGGGCCCCTTCCTTTTCCCCCTCAGCCGCTTAAGCGGCTGAGGGGGAAAAGGAAAGGGCCCGAGGCTGTTAGGAATGATGGGAGCTGAAGTCCAAAACACCTGGAGGGGGGGCATGCCTGATATAGAGGAAATACATCGTCTGGGTGATGGGTTGTGTGGTTGCAAGGAATTTAACAATCAAAAATAAATTAAAAATATTATTAGGGGGGGAAATATAGACCCCGTTATCTGATTTTGCGGTGCTGACCCCCCCCCCCCCCCAATCCAGGACCTGCCTTCACTGCGCTACATCGAGGCCCTGCAGAGCTCCTTCCAGTTCTTCCTGCCCCTGAACGCAGGGGGGCTGCCCTTGCCCGCCTCGGCCTTCCTGGGGGCCCCCAAGGAGAAGCGTCTCTCTCCGGAGCTCCCCCTGCAGAAGCAGCAGCTGGTCTGTCAGTGGTCCAAGGTGAGCGGGGCCCCAGAGGTGTGCAGGGGGCCTTATTGGGGGGATGGGGAGATGCGCCCCTCCGCTGACCCTCCTCTTGTCCCTGCAGTGCCACCGGCCCTTTGACCTCCTACAAGACCTGGTGGACCATGTCAACGATTTCCATGTCAAGCCCGAGAAGGACACTGGGTACTGCTGCCACTGGGAGGGATGCGCCCGCCACGGAAGGGGCTTCAACGCCAGGTATGGGGCCAGCAGGTGGGGACGGCACAACTTTCGGCCCCAGGACCACCTGTGATCCATTTCCTTACCCTCCCCCATGGACTTCCTTCCTGCAGGTACAAGATGCTGATCCACATCCGGACCCACACCAACGAGAAGCCTCACCGCTGCCCCACCTGCAACAAGAGCTTCTCCCGCCTCGAGAACCTGAAGATCCATAACCGTTCACACACAGGTGAGTCTCAGCGGCAGGGCAGGGGGGTGGGGTGGGGGGAAATGGATGATACTGACAGCACCCCACCCTTTTTGGTAGGGGGCATTTGGTGCCCATGTTGTCATCCTGGCAGAGAAGGGACTGGCATCAATAAGGGGCAACAAATTGGCTGTGAAAGAGCACAGCATCCTTTCAGATGTGGAGATAGGATGGAGAGGGCAAGAATAGGGAAACTGGCTCCTTGCTGGCAATGCAGAGAGGAATGTTATCCTGACTAGGATCCGAAGAGTTAAAAGGCTAAAACCTTTCTTTTCAAGCAGGCTGTTCAAGATGGCAGTCTGTAAGACTGAGCCAGGAGGAGGCTGTGTTTGGTGCAATTCAATAGATGTGTTTAATGGTTTTATTATTTTTATATAGTAGTAATAATAATAATAATAATAATAATACACATGTTATTATATATTCTTATTATTCTTATTATTATGGGTGACAAAGGCAAAATAAAGCATTAATAGATGTGTTTAATGATTTTTTAATTTTTATTATATATACACACACACACACATATAATAATATATACACACGTCACACACACACACACATATAATAAAATAATAATATACACACACATGTATATTTTTGTTTATATATATTATTATTATGGGTGCCAAAGGCAAAAGATTAATATCCCACCCGCATAGAATGGCTCCACAAAGGATTAATAGATGTGTTTAATGATTTTATTATTTTTATTTATTATCATTTATTATATATTGTTATAATATATTTATAAAATAACAACAATAATAATAACATAATATATACACACGCACCCACACACTTGTATATACGTTTGTTATTATATATTGTTATTAGTATGGGTGCCAGAGGCAAAATATTAGTCTCCCATCTTCATGGGATGGCTCCATAAAGCATTAATAGATACATTTAAATTGCTTATTATTTTTATTTATTTATAATTTATTGTGTGTGTGTGTGTGTGTGTAGTGTGTGTGTGTGTGTATGTATGTGTATATATATATATATATATATATATATATATATATATATATATATATATATGGTATTATTATATATTGTTATTATTATGGGTGCCAAAGGCTAAAGATTAGTCTCCCACTTGGGGTGGGCAGCTCTCTGTTCATCCTAATATATTAGAGAAGGCCCGCTGAGGCCGATAACCCCCTCCAAGACCCTCCTTTCCCCACATTTCAATGCTCCCCTCTGCCCTCTCTCCTTCCCGCCTCCAGGGGAGAAGCCCTACCTGTGCCCCTACGAAGGCTGCAACAAGCGCTACTCCAATTCCAGTGACCGCTTCAAGCATACGCGCACACACTACGTGGACAAGCCCTACTACTGCAAGATGCCCGGCTGCCACAAGCGCTACACGGACCCCAGCTCCCTGCGCAAGCACATCAAGGCCCACGGGCATCACATCTCCCAGGAGCAGCAGCAGGAGATGCTTCAGGCGCAAGGAGGCCCCTCTGCCATCATCGCCACCTCCGCTGCCTCCAAGGGGGGCTCCCTGGCGGGGGATGGGCCTTTTGCTAGCGCCCAGCTCCTTCTCCCCGGCCTCTTTGGGGGTCCCGGCTTGAGTGGCCTGCCCCTTGGGCCCCCAGGTGGCCCCCTGGACCTCAGCGCCTTGGCCTGCGCCGGACTGGGCTCCACGGCAGGCATCGCTGGCCTCCCCAGTCCCGTCCTGGCACCCCTGAACCTGGCCAAGAGCCCCCTCCTCTCCGCCCCCTTTGCGTCCGGCGGGCTGGGGCTGCCCCTGGTCTCCCTGCTGGCTGGAGCCTCCATTGCCAAGGCCGAGAGGTGCTCCCACGGGAACGGAGCCCGGCTCCTCAAAGGCGGTGGCAGTGGCGGCATTGTCAGGGGCAGCTGCAAAGGGCTCTTGGAGCGGACTGACTTGGCCAGGCTGCGGGCCGGGTCCCCTATGCCCGAGGAGGGGCTTCCCTTGCTGCCTGGAGGTGCCTTGGACCTCTCCACAGGGGTCAACTCCGGGGGGAACCGGAACGGCAGCAGCGGGGGCGAAGCCTTGCCCCCTGGATGGGTGGTCATCCCCACTGGGTCGGTGTTGCTCAAGCAGGCGGTGAACTGAGAGGAGGAGAAGGACAAAGGTGAGGAGGACTGACCACTGGGAGCCGGTTGCAGAGCAGGCTCCCCATCACTGCCTCCCATTTCCTGTCCAGACGCCAAGGCACCGGAACAGCCCTGTGCCCTGAAGCTTCCAGTCCCCAGGGGGGTTTGCTTCTGAGACTTCTCTTCTTGGTCAAGGCAAATGCACGAAATGGTCCAAGACCCCAGCGCAACCTCCAAGGTGGGTCTGGTGCCTCCCTGAAACGGCTGCCCTCCTTTGTGGCAGAACAAACAGTATCTTATCAGAGGGGGGCAGGCCTCTGCCCCTCATATAGCTCCCCCTTGTATCTCCTGACGGAGCCAACTTGGCCCCCTTTGCCCTCATTTGCTCTCTCTTACGACGGAGGAGGAGTCTCTCCTGAGCGAAGCAATAAGCGCCATTTCCATGGGCAGCGGCTGTGACAACCCCCCACCCCCACCCACATTCCTGTTGTGCTGCTTGGACAGGCTGACCTTTGGGCTTTGGCCCTTGTTGGGGACACTTGCCTTTCCCTCCCTGCCAGGCCCACCCCAGGTTGTCACCAAACCTTCAGGGCCTGGAGGATCCCTTCTTTTCCTTTCTTTAACTGCATAAAGGTAGAGCCACTCCACGGACGCTGGAGACAGACACAGCCCCCGTTGTGCCCTCCTCTTCGGCCCTTTCTGGACTCCTTTGATGTCCTCCCTGCAACAGAAAGGCAGGGGCAGCCCTTTCCTTGCCCTTTGTAAAGCCCCACTGGCCCAGGATTTTCTCATGGGGGGAGAGAGGAGATTCTGTGGGGAGGGAGGGAGGGAGTGCTGGGTCTGGAATGGCTGCTGGGTGAGTGGGACCCCTTCTGTACAAAGCTCCCCCTCCCATGACAAGGCATCATATGCTGCTCACCAATTTGCATTCCCCCCCTTAGACGCGGAGGGACTGACTTATTCACTTCCCCTCTATGAGCAGTAGGGCCTCACATTAAGGAGGTCAAACAGGACTGTGGGGCGGGCCCTGGGGGGGGAGTGTCTCCTTTGTGGGCAGCCTCCTCCCTCTCTCCTTGGGCCACTTGCCTTTCCCTCCCTGCCAGACCCGTCCCAGAATCCCGCAAGACTCTCCCACGGACAGCCAAACCTTCAGGGCCAGGAGGAACCCTTCTTTCCCCTTCTTTAACTGCATAAAGGCAGAGCCACTCCAGGGACACTGGAGACAGACTCGGCAGCCACGGTGCCCCCGTTGTGCCCTCCTCTTCCCCTCCATTCCAGTCTGTTTCCAAGGAGCTCCCTCTCCCTTCACAAGGGGGGTCCCTGTGTGCCTGTCCACACCTACTTTTCTCAGAGGGACCCCTCCTCTGGGCTTCCTGCAGCCTCCTGTTGACCATTCCCCCCTGTGCCACCCCGAAGGGAGCTGGCCTCCCAGGTGCAGGCGGAAGCGTGCTCCTTCGCTTTGGGGCTTGAGAGCAGCACTGCCCTTCTTCCTCCCTCCCTCCCTTCCGGCATCTTCTGCCGATCGACCAGGCCTTTGAGCCGGTGCTGTGTGCTCCTGCGTCCTGCTGTTCTCTTCCTGTCTGTTTGGGCCGCCAGTATTTTAACAGTTTCTAAGTGCCTTTCGATTGTAGTTCTATGTTGGTCCCCCCACCTCCCCACCCCCCATGTTGATAGCATAGTTTTAAGGCAGGAAGCCATGAGCTACGACCGATGACCGGCCGGTCCCCTCTTCTGCCCCAAAGGAAGGAGGGCCGGTTACGACAGAAACAATAAAAGCGAACCCAAACACTCTAGTGCGCCTCGTTTTCAGTGCCTTAAGGGGGAACCCATTCACCTCGAATGAAGGGCTCCAGTGCAGGGGTTGTGTATCGAGACTCGCAGAGGCCAGGATGCAAATTGCACAGACAAGTTGCCCAAATTGGAAGGTTGTCTGGACCCCTGTCGGACACAAAGCGACGCTTGCAGACGAAGGCTATACAAGAGCAATTTATTAGCTAGCTATAACTTAATGATTGGGAAGGGAAGGGAAGGGAGGGGAGGGGGGTTAGGCGCTACGTTTCAGCCTTGTGCTGCGGTTCCTGTTCTCCTTGAGACTGGATCCGGAGTTCTTCGTCCAGGCGCTCCTTGGCCCTCACCACCTGCAGAAGGAGACAGAGATGGGATGGAAGAAAAGTCATACAGAGCAGGGGGGCTGTGGGACCCTCCTTTGCGCTGTACCACCACCGGGGAGGCAGAATCAGGCTCAGGACACACAGCAGAACAAGACTGACTCTGCTGCCATTTGCAGGAAACACCTGCCAACTAGTTTGGGGGTGGGGGTTAAATGAAGACTCTTGGCATCTAAACCAGTTGCAAAGAGAGGTGGGTATTATCATCATTGTCATCTTACTGCAGTTCTCAGGATGGCTTGCCCAATGCTGGCGAAGGGCTCCTGGGGCTTGCAGGAGGGGAAGCAAAGGGAAAGGCAGAGCCAGGCCCAGAGATCGTGGGCAAAATGGGGGCCCCACTCACCTTGGATTGCAGGTAGAAGGAACCACCCACTGACTTGTCGTTCACCTTGAACAAGTGTTCGTAGTTCTGCCAAGGAGAAAGCAACGGGTTGGTTCCCAGCAACAGACTGATATCCAAAAGGGAGATCCCTGAATGAGGTAGGATGGAGGCTTTGGGGGGGGGGGTGTCCCTGAACACAGCAAAAGAAGCCTCTTCTCAACAGGCCCGGTTCTTCCCAACCAAGAGTCCTGAGATCGGTGAGGCACAGAATCCTAAGTTCCTCCTGCAAACTATAGCTCCCATGATTCTGCAAGAGTGGTGAGGATGTAACTAACTTGCATGGACCGCCTTGTAGCTGTGCAATGCCTTATGGTGCGAAGCCATGGAGAGGCATGTGAAGACCTTTGGTGGGGTACGCTATGAATCATGTGCCAAAAGACTTCAGCAGAGGATCCTAGAATCACAGAGTTGGAAGAGTCCCCCAAGGGCCATCCACTCCAACCTTCTTCTATGCAGGAGAAGAACAATCAAAGCCTCCTGACAGATGGCCATCCAGCCTCTGTTTAAAAGCCCCCAAAGGAGCTTCCACCAGACTCCAACACAGGGAATTCCTCTGCTGACCAGCTCAGAAAGTTCTTCCTAATGGTCAGGTGGGAGGTAATTTGGACCCATTGAGTCCTATTCTCCAGGGCAGGAGAAAGCAAGTCTCCTTCCTCTTCCTTGTGGTGTCCTTTCAAACATTTAAACATTATCATCATGTCTGCTTCTCTTCTGGAGGCTAAACAGACCCAGGTCTTTAGGGGATTCATGATCTCCAGACTTCTGATCCTATTAGTCACCCTTTTCTCCTGGACCCCTTTCATCTTGTCAATATCCCTCTTGAATTAGGCAAGGAGAAGGTCTGACCAATGCAGAAGAGAGTAAGACTAGGACTTCCCTCAAACTGGACTCTATACTCCCTTTGATCCTTTCCGTTCTACTGGGAAAAGTGTGCAAAGAAAGTTGAGAAAGGCACATAGGTCTGGGTTGCAGGAGTAGCTCAAGGGGGGCTTCCATCTTCCATCAATGCCCTTCTCCCTCCCCAAATGCGCCCCCTCACCTTCTGGATCTCCTCTGGGCTAAGCCTGGAGATGTTGAGGATTTGCTGGGCCTCTTGGAGGCTGATCCCGGAGAGGCTGGAGGCTGCGGCAGAGGAGGATCGGGGCCCTGCCTGTCCCCGGGCATTAGCTGCTGCTTGGCTGGCTGTTGGGGAAGACAAACGGGACATGGTTAGGCCTCTAATGCAACGAGGATATGCACCATCAAGTAGAACTGAGGTATTCAAGATCCCTGGGGAACACTCAGTGCAGAACCGGAAGGAATCCATCAAGAGCAGGACCCCAATCTCCCACAAAGTATCCTCTTCCGTACCCTGAATGCAGGGCCTTCCTGCCTTTGGGCCCCAGGCAAACCTCTCCAGGCAAAGCAATACAAAAGCTAGAAAAGCACATGAATCACTAAGGTTGGTGTCTTTCCAGACTACAATATTGTAGCTAAACTGCCCAAAATCTTGACAAAATCAGTGACTCAAAACAAAACAAAGTAACAGCAATGCGAAGAAATGAAACCATGTCCTTCAAAGCGTCAAGGTAATGCAATAACGTTTAAAGGATTTTAACGGTTTACTTTTTAATACCCTTAACATTTAATTCTATTTTAATGTTTGCATATTTTTTAGATTTTCAATTTTATGTCATTTGGTTTTACTGCAAGCCGCTCTGAGTCTCTTGATAAAGACAGAAAGGAGGATATAAATAAACATAAGAATAATAATTAACGTATAAGACAGGGCTGCACATCCAATAATAATAATAACAACAACAACACCTATAAGGAAGGCCAGCACAAATAACAACAACAACAACAACAATAATAATAGAACTATAAGATTGGCCACAGATGATGATGATGATGATAATAATAATAATAATAAACCTATAAGGCAGACTTGCACAGCCAATAATAATAATTGTCCTATAAGAAAGCCCAGCACAGCCAATAATAATAATAATAATAATAATAATAATAATAGACCTATAAGACAGGGCCACACAGACAATAATAATAATAATAATAATAATA
Source organism: Anolis sagrei (assembly GCF_037176765.1). Lineage (NCBI taxonomy): Eukaryota > Metazoa > Chordata > Lepidosauria > Squamata > Anolidae > Anolis > Anolis sagrei. The sequence goes on along the minus strand of NC_090034.1, from coordinate 14,673,666 downwards.
ATAATAATAATAACAATTGACCTATAAGGCATGCCAGCACAGATGACAATAATAATAATAATAACAACTGACTTACGACAGGTCTGCACAGCCAATACTACTACTACTACTAATAATAATAATAATAATAGACCTATAAGACAGGCCAGCACAGATGACAATAACAATAATAATAATTGACCTATAAGGCAGGCCTGCACAGACAATAATAATAATAATAATAATAATAATAATAATAATAAATGTCCTATAAGACAGGCCTGTACAGCCAATAATAATAACAATAATAATAAACCTATAAGACAGGCCAGCACAATCAATAATAATTGTCCTATAAGACAGGCCTGCACAGCCAACAACAATAATAATAATAATACTAATAATAATACTAATAATAGATCTTTAAGGCAGGCCAGCACAGACAACAATAACAACAATAATTGACCTATAAGACAGGGCTGTAAAGCCAATAATAATAATAATAATAATAATAATAATAATAAGCCAGTCAGGGAGTTCCTAGTGGTGATCGCTACACTGGGTGTAGTGCCTAAAGACCTTGGCCTGCACTTAAACACAATCGGCGCTGACAAAATTACCATCTGTCATCTGCAAAAGGCCACCTTACTGGGATCTGCACACATTATTTGCCAATACATCACACAGTCCCTAGACACTTGGGAAGTGTCCGACGTGTGATCCAATACAACAGCCAGCAGAGTGTCTGCTGTGGGCTCATCTTGTGGTGTTTGAAATAATAATAATAATAATAATAATAATAATAATAATAATAGACTTATAAGACAGGCCAGCGCTGATGACAATAACAATAATAATAATTGACCTATAAGACAGGCCTGCACAGCCAATAATAATAACAATAACAATAACAATAATAATAATAATAGTAACTGAACTATAAGGCAGGCCAGCACAGACAACGTTAACAACAATAATTGACCTATAAGACAGGCCTGCACAGGCGACAATAATAATAATAATTGACCTAGAAGACTGGGCTGCACAGCCTATTATTATTATTATTATTATTATTATTGACTCATAAGAAAGACCTGCACAGTCAACAACAACAACAACAACAATAATATCAATTCACCTATAAGACAGACCTGTGCAGCCAATAATAGCAGTAATAATAATTGACCTATAAGGCAGGCCTGCACAGCTAATAATAATAATAATAATAATAATAATAATAATAACTGACCTATAAGGCAGGCCAGCACAGACAATAACAACAATAATAATTGATCTATAAGACAGGCCTGCACGGGCGACAATAATAATTGACCTAGAAGACTGGGCTGCATTGCCTATTATTATTATTATTATTGACCCATAAGAAAGACCTGCACGGTCATTAATAATAATAATAATTATTATTATTATTATTATTATTATTCACCTATAATACAGACCTGCACAGCCAATAATAGCAGTAATAATAATTGACCTATAAGGCAGGCCTGCACAGCCAATAATAATAATAATAATAATTATTATTATTATTATTATTATTATAACTTTATTTGTACCCCGCTAGCATCTCCTGAAGGATTCGATGCGGCTTACAACAGGCCGAAGCCCACACAATACAACAATACAATACATAGCAAATAAAAACAGTTAAGCAGAAAACGAATACAATAGCAATACGGCAAGACATTATTAAAAACTGAGCCGGCCGGAGTAGGGGTACAGGATTAAAAGAGCTGATGTGTCGGAGGGATATGGGATTAAATATAGGTGCGGTGTGCAGTGTGCGGTGGTCTTGGAAACTGACTAAAGTGCTTCTGGGATTTGGAACTGGGGTTTCTAGTCTGAGAAGGCACATTTGAACAGCCAGGTTTTAAGGTTCTTTCTGAAGACTGCCAGTGTAGGGGCTTGTCTGAGGTCTTTCGGGAGGGCGTTCCAGAGGCGGGGGGCCACCACGGAGAAGGCCCTGTCCCGCGTCCCCACCAAACACGCTTGTGACGTGGGCGGAATCACGAGCAGGGCCTCTCCAGATGACCGGAGTGAGCGTGTGGGTTCATAGACAACGATGCGGTCACGCAGGTAGGGTGGTCCCAAACCGTTCAGGGCTTTGTAGGTAAGCACCTGCACCTTAAATTGGGCTCGGAAGATAAACGGCAGCCAGTGGAGCTCTTTAAACAGGAGGGTTGACCTCTCTCTGTAATGGGCCCCAGTTAACATTCTGGCCGCTGCCCACTGGACCAGTTGGAGTTTCCGAGCCGTTTTTAAGGGCAGCCCCACGTAGAGCGCATTGCAGTAATCCAGTCTAGAGGTGACTAAGGCATGGACCACCCCGGCCAGATCAGCCTTAGCGAGGTACGGTCGCAGCTGGCGCACAAGTCTCAGTTGTGCAAAGGCCCTCCCGGCCACCGCCGACGCCTGAGCCTCAAGCGTGAGCGATGAGTCCAGGAGAACTCCCAAGCTGCGGACCTGAGGCTTTAGGGGGAGTGTAACCCCGTCAAGCACAGGTTGCCACCCTATACCCCGATCTGGCTTACGATCGACCAGGAGGACCTCTGTCTTGTCGGGATTGATCTTCAGCTTGTTCGTCCTCATCCAGATAGACACAGCAGCCAGGCACTCGTCTAGCACCCGAGAGACCTCCTTGGAATTGGGTGGAAAAGAGTAGTAGAGTTGTGTGTCATCCGCATAAAGATGGCACCCAACTCCAAAACTCCGGATGACCTCTCCCAGCGGTTTCATGTAGATGTTGAAAAGCATGGGAGATAGAATAGAGCCTTGCGGGACCCCACAGGTCAAAGGCCAGGGATCCGAGCAGGCATCTCCCAGCTTCACCATCTGGGTTCGACCCTCCAAGAAGGACCGGAGCCACGACAAAACCGTGCCCCCGAGACCCATCCCAGAGAGTCGACCCAGAAGGATACCATGATCGATGGTATCGAAAGCCGCTGAGATGTCCAGGAGAACCAGCAGGGTCACACTCCCCCTGTCCAGTCCTCTACGGAGGTCATCCACCAAGGCGACCAAGGCTGTCTCGGTGCCATGACCAGGCCTGAAACCAGACTGTGACTGATCTAGGTAATTGATGTCATCTAGGAAACCCTGGAGTTGAAGGGCGACCACCCGCTCCAGCACCTTACCCAGAAAAGGGAGGTTGGAGATCGGCCTGTAATTGTTCAGCACCGTAGAGTCTGATAATAATAATAACTGACCTATAAGGCAGGCCAGCACAGACAATAACAACAATAATAATTGATCTATAAGACAGGCCTGCACGGGCGACAATAATAATTGACCTAGAAGACTGGGCTGCATTGCCTATTATTATTATTATTATTATTATTATTGACCCATAAGAAAGACCTGCACGGTCATTAATAATAATAATAATTATTATTATTATTATTCACCTATAATACAGACCTGCACAGCCAATAATAGCAGTAATAATAATTGACCTATAAGGCAGGCCTGCACAGCCAATAATAATAATAATAATAATAATAATAATAATAGTAACTGACCTCTAAGGCAGGCCAGCACAGACAACAACAATAATTGACCTATAATAGAGGCCTGCACAGGCGATAATAATAATATAATAATAGTAATAATTGACCTCTAATACAGGCCTGCACTGGCGACAATAATAATAATAATAATAATAGACCTATAAGGAAGGCCTGCACAGCGAAAATAATAATAATAACAATAATAATAATAGTAACTGACCTCTAAGGCAGGCCAGCACAGACAATGACAATAACAATAATAATTGAACTATAAGACAGGCCTGCACAGGCGACAATAATAATAATAATAATAATAATAATAATAATAATAATAATAATAATTGAGGCGCAAGAGTCTAATCTGATCTGCCTGCCATTGGTTTCTGCAGAGGCTCCATCCAAGCCTCGAGGTGGCGCTGTGGCGTGCATGGCGGGAACCCTCCGAGAGCGACAGGGGAGAGCGCAGCGCCCCCTGCCGGGCTTCGCCCCAACTGCGCCTATCCACGTGACGTCAGAGGCTTCCCGAGCATGCGCAGAGCTCACACGCTGAGAAGAGGACGCCGCAAGCCCCTTCGGCCCTCTTTCCCGGAACTGACCTGCGAACTCCTGCCTCAGCGCGCGGGCGAAGGCCCGGCCCACCACCTGGAGGCCCACCAGCACGATCTGCGCCAGGTACTTGGCCTAGAAGGAAAAGAGGAGGAGGAGAAGGGAGGTCGTCAATGCAAAGGCCCCCCAGACCAGTCTGCGGGAGGCTCTCCCTCAAACTCCCCTTCCCCAAAACGCCCGGCCTCCCCTTTCCTCAGCCTCACCATGTCTGTCCCTGGGCCACGGCCGGAAGTGATCATAGAGCTGCGCCGGAGAGAGGCGGCTTTCAGCACCGGAAGCAGCCTGTGGCCGCAGCGGCCCCTGGTGGCCGGAAGAAGAAGTGCAGACCCATCCTTGTCAATTTAAATCAGGCATGGGCAAGCTTGGGCCTTCCAGGTGTTTTGGACTCCAACTCCCACCATTCCTAACAGGCCTTTCCTGGGCCTGAGGCTGTTAGGAATGGTGGGAGTTGGAGTCCAAAACACCTGGAAGGCCCAAGCTTGCCCATGCCTGATTTAAATTGACAAGGATGGGTCTGCACTTCTTGCCCATGCTTGGGTGCCAGAGTGCCTTCCAAGTTGCCCAGTCATCTGGAGAGTGTTTCTCATCCGGCCTCCACCACTGATTGAGATTCTGGGTTTTATCCTGCCACTTTTGGACTCTTGCTTACTGAGATGTATCTCTGTAGATCGTAGAAAGCTGTTTCTTGATTTAAGACGTTGGCTTGCTGGTTGATATCCGAGCAGAGGATGGGCCAGAGCTGTCACTGCCTTCATTATTGGCTGCTACTTCCCGGCAGATATCAGGTGGTACATTAGCAGCCAAACAGTATAAGTTCTCCAGCAGTGTTGGGCATAGATATCCTGTGATAATTTATTTATTTACATTATTTCTATCCCGCGCATTTCAGCCTGAAGGTGGCATGTCTTACTGATTTATTTATTTATTTATTTTCATATACTTGTACCCCGCCCTTCTCACCCCCAAAGTAGTTTTTCAGTTTGCCTCTTAGGATTGGTAAATGATTAGAATAATCCTCCCATGAATGTTTGGGGCTGGGCTGGGGCTAGAAACCCAGCTAACATCTGAAAAAATACATAAGGAATTATTATTATTATTATTTATTTATTTCATATATGTGTACCCTGCCCTTCTCACCCCCGAGGGGAGACTCAGGGCGGCCTCACAGCAAACACCATTCAGTGCCATCATAATGATAAAAACATTCAACAAATTCATTAAAACAAAACATTAAATAAACAGTTGTTAAAACACGCCAATTAAAATCCAAGTCGGGTCAATTCATTGTCACTTAGAAATTGCTTATGTCTTCTTCATACAAGCCGCTATTCAATGGTCAAACGCAAGGTCCCACAGCCAAGTCTTGAGATTCCTTCTAAAGGACAGGAGGGAGGTGGCCAGTCTGATGTCTTTGGGGAGGGAATTCCACAGGCGGGGAGCCACTGTTGAGACGGCCCTGTCTCTTCGTCTCCACCAATCGCGTTTGCGACGGCAGTGGGATCGAGAGCAGGGCCTCTCCGGACGATCTTAAACTTTGTGATGATTTGTAGTAGGAAATATGTTTGGACATGTAGTCTGGGCCAGAACCGTATAGAGCAGTGGTTCTCAACCTGGGGTCCCCAGATGTTTTTGGCCTTCAACTCCCAGAAATCCTAACAGCTGGTAAACTGCTGGGATTTCTGGGAGTTGTAGGCCAAAAACATCTGGGGACCCCAGTTTGAGAACCACTGGTATAGAGCTTTAAAGGTTAAAACCAGCACTTTGAATTGTGCTCGGTAGCAGATCGGTAACCAGTGGAGCTGGCATAACAGAGGAGTTGTACGCTCCCTGTGTGCCACTCCAGTGAGCAACCTGGTTGCTGACCGTTGAACTAATTGAAGCTTCCGGGCAGTCTTCAAAGGCAGCCCCACGTAGAGTGCATTGCAGTAGTCTAATCAGGATGTAACAAGAGTGTGGACCACCGTGGCCAAGTTAGACTTCCCAAAGTACAGCCGCAGCTGGTGCACAAGTTTTAATTGTGCAAAAACTCCCCTGGCCACCGCTGAGACCTGGAGTTCCAGGCTCAACGATGAATCTAGGATCACTCCCAAGTTGCGAATCTGTGTCTTCAGGGGAATTGTTACCCTGTCAAATACAGGCTGTAACCCTATGCCCTGTTCGGCCTTTCGACTGACCAGGAGGACCTCTGTCTTGTCTGGATTCAGTTTCAATTTGTTCGCCCTCATCCAGATTGACACAGCAGCCAAGCACTGGTTCAGGACTTGCAGAGCTTCCTTAACATGAGGTCGAAAGGAGTGATAGAGCTGAACATCATCATTTAACGTGATGGGCATGCGTATTCAGCAGCAGAGTATCCAAGCACAAGGGCAGATGTCTTCACTGTATCTAATTCACAGTAACGAATGAATTATTATGAATATTATTCAACGGCAGAGTTTTTGAACTGGTGTGTCGGCTGCATTGTGTCACATTAATGGAACAAGAAAGGACAATGTAATAATCTTATGAAGCCTATACTTTTTTGAAATGTAATCAAAGGGTGTCTCCATACATTGCAATATGACACCTTACACTCATGTCCCCATCAATCGTAAGGGGTTGGCTTGACCCTTGGTTATTGAGCATTATTATTATGGAAAAACTCCCCCCTGAGCACACAGATAACTGGGTGCTTGGAAGGCGCTGAACAGACTGTGCTCTGGCACCACGAGATGCAGAGCCAACCTTAAGAAATGGGGCTACAAAGTGGAATCCACAACATACGAGTGTGGAGAAGAGCAAACCACAGACCACCTACTGCAATGCAACCTGAGCCCTGCTACATGCACAATGGAGGACCTTCTTGCGGCAACACCAGAGGCACTCCAAGTGGCCAGATAGTGGTCAAAGGACATTTAATCAATTACCAAGCTTGCACATTCTGTGTTTTCTCTCTTTGTTTGTTTGTTTGTTTGTTTTGTTAAAAATGTAATACAACTGTCTGGTTCCTCCTGACACGATAAATAAATAAATTATGGAGAGACTGGATGGCCATCAGTCACGAGGACTTTCATGATGTCCTTCCTGGCAAATTGGAGTTGGACTGGCTGACCCTCTCTCAAAGTCTGTGATCCTATGATTCCACAGTGAAGTTGGAGGAGATGGCTCCTTGATGTCTTAAGTTTGGTGGTAATATTTCTCAGACTGGATTTATTTCTCCACACTAAATTCTGCGTAACTGGTTTTGCTTTATAAAACAATACACTTAAGATTCGTAAATGCAGAATTCGCTTTTTACATTTCTCACAATTACCACGCATGTGAGGATGTTCTTGGATGTGTTCAAGTCCATATTTGCCTGCCTTGAGGTCTAGATCTTGAAGAAGGTGTTTCGCCACTCCATTTTCAAATAAAAATATATTCTGGGACAGTATTCCCTTTTTAATCAAGAAAAGAAACCGCTTTGTGCATCTTAGAAGAATCGAAAAGAGCCCCTCTGGATAATGATGAGGGTACAGTCCTTAACCCTGCCCCATGTTTTAGGGGTCATTCTTTGAAATGAAATGCCTAGAACTGACACAGGAGTCCCTACATACAGCAGACTGTGTGTCACGAGAAATCCCCGTGTCTCTGTGAAATGAGCTATACATCAAACGTACACCTATATCTCGAATAAAGCTCTGTTCCAGGTTTTGAAAACTGCCTTAAGGCCTCAGAGGAAAGAAGAGTGGAGCTCCACAGACCTCGATTTTGTATTTTTTAAACCGTTTTAAAGCTTCAGAGAAAAGAAGGAGGACATAAGAGTGGAGCTGCAGAGACCTCCATGTTGGAACTTTTAAAATTGCCTTAAGACCTCAGAAGAAGGAAGAAGGGAAGTAGAATGGAGCACCAGAGACCTCCATTTTGTAGTTTCTAAACTGTTTAAAGGTTCGGAGGAAGGAAGGATGATCTTCCTTCTTCTGAGGCAAAGCACTTTAAAAACAAACAAACAGAAATTGAGCTGTTTGTTTGAGGGTGGATCCTCCCTTTCCTCCCCTTTTGGAAGTAAAGCATTTTACTTGTTTAAAAAAAACATATTTTTTTCCTTGCATAATAGTTGCACCCCATCCTTTTGAACACAAAATAGGGGTGTGATGAAATATGGTTCTTTTTAAAAATAGAACTGACAGGTTTTCTTCAGACGTGTTTGGTCCCCGCACCATTCGTACTTCTTATCAAGGGGTTTGCGAGTAAAACTGAATGATCACGCCATGAAAGGAAACCCTGCCTATGAAAAGTTTGGGAAAGCTCTGCTATGGGTGCTGAGTCCCCACTATCTAAAATGGATGAGACCTGAAGGATTTTCTGAAAGACTTTGAGGAAGATCTCATTGAAATTTCCTTTGAGGGCCCCTTGAAGCAAGGCCAACCCTTTTGGGGTAGACCCCAGAGAATGGAGGCATCTGCATGATAGTCCAAAACTGCCTTTATTCATAAAAAGGAAAGAAAGGCACAGCAGCGTTCTTCATGCAACCTTTTAAAGGGAACCTCAGGCAGAGAGAGAGACAGTGGCTTTGTTGCAGTGCATCAGACATGAGCATTTGGCCTGGCTCTCTGGCGAGACACAGGACAATTCCACATGCAACTCTTCAATAATAATAATAACAATAATATTTTTAAAACCCACATTATTCCAATATTTTGCCGCATAAAGTTGAGCCAAAGGGCAGAAGGATGAGAAAAGAGGCCTCTCTGGGCCTTACAAAATGCCCCTGAGAAATGCAGGGCAAGGTTTGGGCACCTTCCCCATTTCCAGTATTCCCAGTTGCTGGAAGGGCATCCAGGGAAAGGGCTATAAGCAAAGAGAGGAGGGGGCCCGGCGTCCAGCACTTGCCCCGATTTAGAAGAAGGTCCCACCAATTGCAGCCCAGGATTTCAACAAAGAGAAGGGGAAACCGTTGCTCCTGGGGCCTGGGTTTGAGATCAGCAAGGCAGCCTCCAGTGGGAAGGAGGTCAGATGTTGTCCAGAAAGAGGCTCTTGGTGGAAAAGGCTGCTGTGTGGACATCCGCTTCATGAAAAGGAGGCCACGCTGGCTGTGGGTTGATTTGGGGAGGAGCAGAAAGGCAGTGGCTCCTGGGTTAGTCCTAGGGAGGCAGAAAGAGAGGGGCTGAGAGGCAAGAAGGGGCCGCCCCTTTAACTGCCCTTTAACTTGGGGGAATTCCTATGGGAAGGATGGCAAGCCTGGATGGGGAGATGTATATATCTGACTGGCCCTCACACATGCAGGGGCAGGAGTTCCAAAGAGGTGGGCTACAACAGGATTAAAACACAGAGATAAACACATAAGACTATTGAGATATATATAACAGGATATGCACTGTTAAAATTTAGATAATAATAATAATAATAATAATAATAATAATAATAATAATGTGGTGGATGCTCCTTCTTGGGAGGTTCGTAAGCAGAGACCAGATGGCCATCTGTTGGGGGTGCTCTGATGGTGCTTTTTCTGTCTGACTAAAGGAAGGAGGTTGGACTGGATGCCCTGTGGAGATCTCTTCCAACTCTATGATTCTATGACTCTGATATAAGTCTCTATATGCCTCGGCATCCCTTACCCACTCCTCGTCGTCCACACCTTCGAAGGAGTCCTGGGGCAGAGGGTCATCCCGGTTGCCTAGCTTGGCCACCATGGCATTGAGCAGCTGTGGAGGATGGTCAAAGGGTTATTAGCGCAGGTATGGACATCTTTGGGGGAGAGACAGGTCCCTTTTCCCATCAGCCCCTGCTCTTGATGCCCAGTCTCCCCTCTCAACACGATCCTGGGAAATACTTGCCTCCTCCTTCTTCTGCTCGTCTGACTTCTCCTCCAAATAGACCGAGGACGGGACATACTTCCTGCTGGGAGGTTCCTTGGGGGCCTCACTCACTGCGAGAGACACGTGTTGGAGACAATGGGATCTTGGGAGTGACCTCTCCCCCCCCCCTTTCCTCTCTCATCCCCTCCCCTTCACTGACCTGGGACCATGCCTTTGGGCTGCAAGGAGATCCTCCGGTGGTGGCCATCCTGACCCCGCAGCCAATCTCCGGCCGAAAGGGCCGGCTCCCAAGACACAGCAGTTGGTGGGAAGAGGTCATCCTGGAAGAAGTCTTTCTAGAGGGGAAAAGGGGGGGGAGGGCCCCCAAGGGTCACACAGACAGACCTGGGACCCCACAACAGAAAGGGAGGAGGCTGCTGTTGCTGGGCTCTACGTTATATTCCCTTTGCTATCAGAGAAGACACAGAGAGAGAGAGACATAGGCAGAGAGAGGAATGGGTGGATAGAAATAGATAAGATGGATAGATAAGAGAGACAGCTAGGTAGATGGATAGATAGACCAAGATAGATACGATAGAAAGATGTATAGATAGAGCTAGATAGATGGATGCATACATACATGGATGGATGGATCAAGGCAGATAGATTGATGAATGGATAGATACATACATATATGGATGGATGGATGGAATAGATAATAGATATATCAAGAGATGGATCAAGACAGGTGGCTGGATGGCTAGAGAGAAGTAGACAGAAATATATACATAGATGGATCAAAATAGATAGATGGATAGAGATAGATGGAGACACATACATACATGGATGAATCAAGACAGGTAGGTAGGTAGGTGGATAGAGATATAGAGATGAAGATACATACATACATACATAGCTGGATGGATCAAGAGAGATAGATAGATGGACAGAGATAAGCATATACATACATACATACATACATACATACATGGATCAAGATAGGTAGGTGGATAGAGATGGATGGATGGATAGATAGAGAGATAAATAGATGAATCAAGATAGGTAGATAGATGGAGATAGACTGATATATACATAAATACATGGATGGATCGATCAAGATAGATAGGTAGATGGAGAGAGATAAACAGATGACGATAGATAATAATAATAGATAGATAGATAGATAGATGGATGGATAGATAGACAGATATACATACATACATACATACATACATACATGGGTGGATCGCGATAGGTAGGTAGATTAATGGATAGAGATAGATGGGACAGACAGACAGATAGATAGATGGCTGGATCTAGTTAAGATAGGTGGTTGGGTGGATGCATACATACAAGGTGGATGGATGGATGGATGGATGGATGGATGGATGGAGATAGATAAGAGATACATAGAAAGATGGATGGATACTGAAAGATAAACAGGAAAATGAATGGATAGCTGAACACGTAGAGAAATAAATGGATACAGGTAGATAAACAGGTGGACGCCTGGATAGATAAAATATATAGATAGAATATATAGATAGATGCAGATACAGATAGCTACAGATAGATGCAGATGGAGAGATAGATGCAGATAAATACATAAATTAATGCAGATAGAAAGCTGGCTAGCTAGATGCAGATAGATAAATATAATGGATGGATGGATAGATAGACAGATGCAGATATATAGGTGCAGATGGATAGAGATAGCTTACTCCTGTTCTGGTGGTCGTTTTGGGAAGAGTGACATCTCAGTTGCAAACATTTCCCATTTGGAAGAGTCCTGCTTGCCAGCAATGCTCACACACCTTCCCTGACCCCTACCTTGACCCTTGGGACGCGGAAGGCCAGGGGCTCCAGGGCGCCCTGCCTGAGGCGCAAGGCCCGCGCCACCTCCGCCTCCCGGACGTCGCACTCCGTCTTAGGCAGGAACTGGAGGCCCTGTTTATGGGGGGGGGGGGAGGAGAGAAGGAGCACGCCATCATAAGGGGCCCCCAATGGGCACCCCCTCTTCCCCAAAGGGTTCTTCAGGAGGTGCCGTGCTTGCACCCAATGCCTCCTTTTCCAAATGCAAAGAACAGTGAAAGGATTCTTTCCTGTGGATGATGGGAAAAGGGGCACGGCCCACTGGCAGGGCAGAAAGTACCAACAAGAGTGAGCATAAATATTGAACAAGACCTCACAACCTCTGAGGATGCCTGTCATAGATGTGGGTGAAATGTCAGGAGAGAATGCTTCTGGAACATGGCCAGACAGCCCGGAAAACTCACAACAACCCTGTGATTTTGGCCACGAAAGCCTTCGACAATACATCAAACATAATATAGTGGAGTGTTGTAGGTTTTTTTGGGCTATATGGCCATGTTCTAAAGGCATTCTCTCCTGATGTTTCGCCTGCATCTATGGCAAGCATCCTCACAACCTCTGAGGATGCAACCTCAGAGGTTGTGAGGATGCTTGCCATAGATGCAGGCGAAACATCAGGAGAGAATGCCTCTAGAACATGGCCATATAGCCCGAAAAACCTACAACAACCCAGTGATTCAGATCACTAAAGCCTTCGACAATACATCAAACATAATATAATTTCCTCAGCTTTTCCTTTTTGCACAAAAGCGCTGCGTTCCATGCAAAGAACCGCAACATTTTGCGCATTTGGACGGCGATGCTCATTCAAATGATAATTAAAAAGGTGAGATTCCTCTTGCAGTGTCCGATCGATCGGACACTGGTTCGCATCGCTGCTTCTCGGTTGCGATGCCAGGGAGTGTCACAAGGGGGCAGCCTAAGAGGCACAATTGGGAGGCCGCAGGAAGTGGGTTCCGACACTAAGAGGAGGCAGAGAGGTCTCCCCTAAACTGGCAGAGATAAACTGGGACCATCATTGCAGGCATCCTCCTGCGTCTCCTTTTTGTCCTCAAGCTGATGGAGGTGTCGCTCAGCTCTATTTCTCTCTCTGTAGGAAATACCTCACCTCCCAATGGCAAGCTGAATAATGGCAGAGATTAGGGCAACTTTGTCCCTCTGGGTGTTTTGGGCTGCAACTCCCACCATTCCTAACAGCCTCAGGCCCTTTCCTTTCCCCCCTCAGCCGCTTAAGCTTGCCCATGCCTGGATTAGGAGGTCCCCTTCCCCTCCCTTTTGGTGCTGACACCCCCTCCTTTCCTCTTTACCTTGTGGGGTTCGTTGGAGATGAAGCTGTTGCACTCCAGGAAGAAGGGGGCCTCGGGGACGACCTCGTAAACAAAGACCCGGGTGTCGCCCTAAAGGAATGGAGGAGAGAAGGTGCCATTTTGGGGTGCCCTGCCCCTCCCAAACCTGGCCTCTGGGCCCCCAAAGGTTAGCAGGAAGTGCACCAGGAAAGAGACGATAGAAAACGCGGAAGATAGTGTAAATTGTATGTAATTAATGTTTTCTGACAATTCTCTCACTCCTGACACAGAAAAAATAATGTTTTCTGACTATTTGAATGTTGTTTTATTCTAGAATAATTATTTTTAACTTTGTTAGTATGTTTGTTTATATGTTTATATGTATGTTTGTTTAAATAAACATTAATTAGAAGGAGAAGAAGAAAGAGCCGGTGCAAAATAAAGTAGTTGCCTGCAGAAGGAGGAGGTGGCCTTCCTTCACTGACTGACCAGTCTGTGGCCCCTGCTCACCTTCCCTGTGAGGAAGACCAGGCTGGTGTCCGGGTCATAGAAGGGGATGAGGGTGGAGGGGGCCACGTCCAGGCTCAAGACGGTCAGAGGGCCAGCGGACACCGACTCGGCCCCATAGAGGGAGAGCTGCCTTTCGCTGCGGCTGAAGAGAAAGAGAGAGAAGAAGATGTCCAGACCTGCTTCAGTGGTCCTGAGGGGCTCTTGGCAGAAGGACAAGCACCAAGGTGCGCCTCACCTGTCGAAGCCCGACACCAGCAGGAAGTTGCCTCCGCAAACCCAGGTGATGCGAGCCCCCCGACCTCCTTCAGGCCCCGGACCCTCCTGTTTCAGAGAGAATAATAGTATTATAACAACAACGACAACACATACTGCCCTCTAGCCCTCCTCCTTCAGGCCCCAGACCCTCCTGTTTCATAGAGAATAATAGTATTTATAACAACAACAACATATTCTCCCCTCTAGCCCTCCTCCTTCAGGTTCCGGACCCTCCTGTTTCAGAGATAATAATAATTGGAGTTTAGGGGTGATTGACCGAGGATCTAGGAGTTGTAGTGCACCCTTATCCAGAGAGCACTGAACCTAGCTGACGTCAGATCTGGACCAAACCTGGCACACAGACCCAACATGGCCAACTGTGCATACAGGTGAGGTTTAGGGGTGATTGACCTAGGATCTGGGAGTTGTAGCACCCTTACCCAGAGAGCACTGAACCCGGCCAATGACAGATCTGGATCAAACTTAAATGATTTATTTATTTTATTTGGTGCATTTGTTAACCGCCATTCTCAGCCCTTAGGGCGACTCATGGCGGTGTACAACATATAAAAAGGCAATTTACAAAAAGACAATTACAAACAACATATTAGCAATACAACAATTATAAAGTTACACTAAATAATCCGCTTCGTCTCATAGTAGAATCGTAACCAATCTCATATTCCTTGTTCCATTCCAGTCATCTTTACCACATTATTATAGCACTTAATTAAATGCCTTCTCGAACAGCCATGTCTTAAGGCTTTTTCGGAAGGACATAAGGGAGGGCGCCTGTCTGATGTCTGCAGGGAGAGTGTTCCACAGCCGGGGGGCCACCACCGAGAAGGCCCTCTCTCTCGTCCCCGCCAGACGTGCCTGTGAGGCAGGCGGGATCGAGAGAAGGGCCTCCCCAGACGATCTCAAGGTCCTCGTGGGCTCATAGGCCAAGATGCGGTCCGAAAGGTATTTTGGGCCGGAGCCGTTTAGGGCTTTGTAGGCCAAAACCAGCACCTTAAATTGGGCCCGGTAGCAAATCGGCAGCCAGTGGAGCTGGGACAACAAGGGCGTTGTGTGCTCCCTGCATCCCGCTCCAGTTAGTAACATGATATTACCTAACATCCCAAAAAAACCCACGCCTTCTTCTAATAACCTGGGCTTCATTGGGTCCCCAAGCTAGTAGTAGTAGTAGTACCACTAGTAGTAGTAGTAGTAGTAGTAGCTGGTTCCCCAAAGTGGTAGTAGTAGTAGTAGTAGTAGTAGCAATAATAATATTTTTTTTATCGTGTTAGGAGCAACTTGAGAAACAGCAAGTCGCTTCTTGTATGAGAGAATTGGCCGTCTGCAAGGACGTTGCCCAGGGGACGCCTGGATGATTTGATATTTTTATCATCCTTGTGGGAGGCTTCTCTCATGTCCCCGCATGAGGAGCTGGAGCTGATAGAGGGAGCTCATCCACTTCTCCCCAAATTCGAACCTGCAACCTGTCGGTCTTCAGTCCTGCCGGCACAGGGGTTTAACCAACTGCGCCACTGGGGGCTAGTATAATAATAATATACTAATGTAGTAATAGTATCATCAACATCATCATCATAAAATATCTTAGTAATAATAGTATGTTAATAATAGCAACACCAATAATAATAATTAATAATAATAATAATACAATAATGCCACATCCTGCCCTTTAGCCTTCCTCTGTCAGAGCAGAATTACTCCCATTTGCCAACACTGTGGTGAAGGATGATGGGAAATGCAGTCCAGAGATATCTGGCCTCTATTTCTGTCCTCATCCCCTCCAGACCAATGCTCGGTGTATCCAGCAAAAGGATTCAGGTCCCCCAAATCAGTGCAAAGGCGAGAAGGGCTTTGCTGCCTCAGGCCCTTCCCAGCCCCCTCCCCAGCCGAGACCCCCACTCCCCCCCCCCCCAATCACCTGCAAGGGCTCAGGATCCACCCGGGGCTCATAGACCCGCACTCTGCCGTCCTTGCTGACTGTGGCTAAGCGGCGTCCGTCAGGGCTCCAGGCCAAGCTGAAGATCTGAAAGGCAGGCCAATGGTCAGCAAAGGAGTTGGGAAGTAAGAGCAGGGAAGGGTATCTTATTCTAAGATACTGATATTTGGGGCAGATCTTCCAGATGTTCTGCCACTCCAAGGAACATAAAGCTTGGTAAGTCAAAACCAGCATCTGTTCCCTCCCCGCTCCCCAGACAGATAGATCCCTATTGAGCCAGGAATGCAGGAAAGGGCCCCATACTTGGTCCCGATGTCCGTCCAGCTTCATGGCCTCCTTCCCGTTGCTCAGGTCCCAGATGCGGATGCTCAGATCAAAGGAGGAGGAGGCCAGGATGTCCGCGGCCAAAGGGTGGAATCGGATGGAGTAGACCTTCTCGGAATGGCCTGAGAGGGAGGCAAGAAGGATGGCTGAGCTGGCACCTTCCTCCACCATTTGCTGAAGACACAGGGCCCAGCCTCCTTTCCCACCCAATGCCCCCTTCCTCTAAACATAAGGTAGAGTGGATATCTGCCCACCTCTCAGGATGCTTTCCGGCTCCAGAAGGGTCTCCTGCAGCCCCTCTGGCCCCAAGCGCCACAGACGGATCCGGGCATCTTCTCCAGCTGAGAAAAGAAAGGGGGGGGGGCTGTCAGAACAGCTGTGGGGCTGTTTAGGGGGTCTTCTTCTCCCAAGGTTTCCCCCTACACTGCCCTATGAGGTCCCGAAAGGAAGGTCATATATAAAGGTTGTGGGGGGCAATGCCTGAGGGGTTTCTTGCCAAACTAGTTTTTCAATTTGCCTCTTAGGTTTGGTAAATGATTAGAATAATCCTCCCTTGAATGCTTGGGGCTGGGCTGGGGCTAGAAACCCAGCTAAGATCTGTAAAAAATATGTTATGAATTATTATTAGAGGAGGGATTCGATATTTTGACATCGGTAAGTGGAGAAGGAGTAGGAATTAGAAATTAGATTGCTATTTTTGCAACAATTAATAATTACCACAACACCTAGACTTGGCCAAGGCTGGGGGAGTGGGGGAACAGTACCATGATTTAGTCATCCCATACCAATGGCCAGGCGCTGGGGGTCAAAGGGGTCCCAGCACAAATCCGAGACGGGAGCCCCATTCTGAATGGTGGGCATTGCTGCTGCGTCGGCAAGGCGTCCTGGTTTGGAGAGCTGAAAGGGGAGAGATATCCTAAATGAGAAGGGACAGGGGCAGAAGGACGAGTCCTGACCTCCTGACTTCCTGACCGCATGGTAAAGGTTGTGTGGCTCTGCCCTTACCTCCCAGATGGCCACCTGACCTCCTGCAGAGAGGAGCGGGGCAGCCACAAAGCGCCGGTTGGCACAGAAGCCGTCGCATTCGCCTGGAGTGGTCAAGCTCAGGCCCCGAAGGTTGGTGATGTGGGTGTTCCGGTGGAGGACAGTGCCTTGCAAATGGCGGAAGCTGGAACTGGGGCCTGGTGAGGACAGCAGAAGAAAGGCACCTTTGAGGTCGGGGCTTTGGAGTCCCCGAAAGGGCCCAGAAACATTTACGCGACCCCAAGGTGTAGAGGTGTGCAACCTCCCAGCCGAGAGTAGGGGTGGAAATCAAAACATCTTTTGATCACAAACCAGCAGCCTTTTGCAAGCTCACATTTGCTCTATTTACAGAGGAAGCAGCTCAATGTATTGTCGAACACTTTCATGGCTGAAATCACTGGGGTGTTGTGTGGTTTCCAGGCTCTATGACCATGTTCTAGCGGCATTTTCTCCTGACATTTCACCTGGAGAAAACGCTGCTAGAACACAACCATACAGCCTGACAACCACACAACACACCAGCTTCTGCAAAGTTGGCTGTAAACAACAGTTTCAATACCTAAAACAGCCACTAGGTGGCATTCAGGAACCCCAACCTTGAGCTCAGAGGGCCCCATTTGGAGACCCACAATTTTAAGAAGCCCTGACCTTGTCCCACTCAATGGCTACCCATTGGCCTTCCCAGTGCTGCCCAGTCTGGAGTGCCAATCAAGAATGGACAGGAGGCATAAAAAGCGGGTTCCTTCCTGGTCCCAATGTTCTGCCCCTGGGTTCTTGGTGGTGGGGGAAGAACTGGGGGGGGGGGTGCTTACCCAGAATACTTTGCAGGGAGCGCTGGCTGGGGCTGGAGGCAAATCCACTGCTGGAGACAGAGAGCGAAGGGGCAGCACTGGAGGGAGGAGAGGCCATGGAGCTGGAGGGCGAGGAGAGGCTGCTGCTGCTGCCAGCCTGGAAACAGGGAGGAAGAGGAGGAAGAGAAGGAAGGCGGGCACCCAAAGGGCATCCCTGTTAGGGAAGCTCCCCTTAAAAACACCACAGTATTGAAAAAGTGCAAAAAGAATAGTAAGCAGAGCATTCAGCTCATAGCAAGCAGCAACAATATAGTGTGGCTGTAAAAAATTCTTGAGCTTAAAGAAGCGAGGTGCAAAGTTCGATATTAAAAGTTTCCAAATATTTGATCAGCCTCCCCCTCCCCCAAGGATGTGAACCCAAGGTGCTGCCACTTGCATGGAAAGAGCCCTGAGTTGCCTCTGGGCTGAGAAAGGCAGTATATAAATGCAGTAAATAAATAAATAAGAGAAGCCGTTTTGGACCAACAAAAGGCGGGTGTGTTTGGGGGACTCCCAACTCCCATCATTCCCTGACTGGTCAGTCCAGCGGGCTCTGGGACAATAGGAACCAGATGTAAAAGGCAGCTGTGTGTGTGCACATCCATAGTCACAGGTCTTGGGGTCCCCAATGGGTACTTACACTGGCCTCTGGGTCCTCCTTCTGGTCACCAGCACTCATTGCCTGAGGGGAGCCCTTTGGAGCAGGGGTCTCTGGGTGAGAGGGGGGCAGGCAGCTGGAGGTAAAGAGCCTGTTGGGCCGCTGGGCAGGATGGAGGCTGACCTTCTCCACCTGTCGGATGAGAGTGAGATGATGATGAGGATGATTACAAAAGGAGTGGGCAGTGGGAGAATGCCCCCAAGACATGCCCTGCCTCCTTGGGCAGTGGGTATTTGTGCCCTTGCTTGCTTCTCAAACAATCAACCCATGTTCAGGAACCCCAGGGCAAGAGGGACTGGGAATAATGATAATAATAATAATAATAATAATAATAATAATAATGCATTATCAAACACTATTTTTATTCCTGGATTATAAATATCATTTCCTAATTGGTTCTATCATAAAAACATGGGAAAAGTTGTTTAAGCTGCAAAAACTTTGTGTCTGCGGACGGGACATCATCCTGCAGCACATTTTGCTCTAGTTTTTCAATGACTATTTCATAGAGTCTCAACCAATTCAGCCTAGTTTGTGGCAGGCACAAAAACAAAGTTTCTGGAGTAGAACAACTAATAAGTACTACACAATTAAACAGGAAATATAACATTTTTAAACCAGGAACATATTTTTTTCAAATGTTGTTACATAATGTTGCTATTGTTGTTGTTGTGTTGTTGAAGGCTTTCAAGGTCGGAATCCCTGGGTTGCTGTGAGTTTTCCGGGCTGTATGGTAATGTTCCAGAAACATTCTCTACTGCTGTTGAAAGGCACTGCAGACTAACTCAAGCAGAGAAATCAGCCGTAGGAGAGCACTTGATGAACCAACCTGGATACAGCATATTATTTGAGAAGACAGAAATACTGGACCACTCTTACAACCACCATGTCAGGCTACACAGAGAAGCCATTGAAATCCACAAGCCTGTGGATGATTTCAACAGAAAGGAGGAAACCATGAAAATTAACATAATCTGGCTACCAGTATTTAAAAAAACTCTAAAATCAGGATATTCAATAAAGAACAACACTTTGAAAACAAGGGAATTCCAGACATGAAACAATCAGGGCCAGCTAACACCTCCCAACAAATTATTCCCCCAGGCAGTAAGCAGCCAGGCCTTGAAGCTGCAAGGCTTTGCAATACTAATCAAGGTGATTAATTGCAACTTTCATACTTTACTCCAACAAACAACTTTCTCCCACCCTGGACCTTCCACAGATATATAAACCTCCCTTGCTTAGTTTCCAATATACTTCACAACCTCTGAGGATGCCTGTCATAAATGTGGGAGAAACGTCAGGACAGAATGCTTCTAGAACATGACTATTATTATTATTATTATTATTATTATTATTATTATTATGTATTACCCACCTCTCCTTTTGGCTCAAAGTGGGGCACAAAATAGTTAAAGACATCTATAAAATCACATATTTAAACATGGTTAAATTGGGAAGGCTCATATGGGTCCCCTGTTGACCAAAGGCGACGAGAGTCCTTCCTTGCCCCTTTTCCCAATACGGCCCTTCCTTGCACCGTTCCAGTGGAGGGCACGCAGATGATCTCCCAGGCCTTCTTAGCCCACCTCAATAGGGAGACAGACTGGGACTCAATGGGAGGTTCACCTGGCCATCATCTCCGGCCCACCAGGCCTGGGCAGAGGCCCCTGGGATGCTGCCGGCACCATCGGGGAACAGGTCTTTGTGAAACTCCTGGGTGGACTATAGGACAGAGAGAGAGAGAAATATTCGTATTGATTTGAGTCTAATGCACCATCAAATCTAATACACACCTTAATGTTCAAAACCCTGAAACCAAAAGAAGCATATTCTGACAAATGTCATGCACGACAGCCAAAGAGCACTCTTTGTAATTTGGCCATTTGAATTCCTTCTTTAAAAACAAAAGAGCACCAAGGCTTCCATCAACGGAAATAATACATAGGGGTGCATCTATACTGCAGAATTAATCCACTTTAACTGCCTTGGTTCAATGCTATGGAATCACGGGGGCAGTTGTTTGACAAGGCCTTGAGCCTTCTCTGCCAAAGGATGCTGGTGCCTCACCAAACTACAAATCCCAGGGTTGAATCAATGCAACTAAAGGAGAGATGAGATCCCTCAAAGAGGAGCTCCTGAAGCAGCTTCCCCTTTGGCTTTGACTCAGCTCTAAGATCACCGTATGACATGAATCTAATGCTCAGCCTCATTTTGGAAAGGTATTTTTTTTTCATGTCAGGAGAGACTTGAGAAACTACAAGTTGCTTCTGGTGTGGGAGAATTTGCCGTCTGCAAGGACATTGCCCTGGGGACATCCGGGTGTTTTACTATCCTGTGGGAGGCTTCTCTCATGACCCCGCATGAGAAACTGGAGCTGACAGACAGGAGCTCACCCTGCTCCCAGGATTTGAACCATCAACTTTTCGGTCAGCAGTCCTGCCAGCACAAGGGTTTAACCCATTGTACCACCGCGGGTTCTAAATTCATGAGCTGACAGACAGGAGCTCATCCCCGCTCCCTGGATTTGAACCGCCGATCTTTTGGTCAGCAGTCCTGCCAGCTCAAGGGTTTAACTCACTGCGCCACTGGGGGCTCCTTTGGGAAGGTCATTTTAGCCAAACAGGGTGAGCATTAGATTTGAGTCAATGGGGTATGTCGTCAGGCAGTCTGTGCCTCGGTTTCCCCTCCGCATCTCTTCTCCACTCAGACCCCGCACTGACCTTCCTGGGCACCAGGACACTGATGGGGACGATGGCGCCATTGTCGCTCAGCTGCAAGGCCCGCATCACTTCGCAAGCCATGACGTCTAGGGCTGGCCGGGGCACCAGGGCCACTCCCAGGGACCGGCCCTCCGTCAGGCACTGCGTCACTGGTCAGCAGAGGGAGAGAGGAAGGGGATGGAGGAAGGGGCCGTGGGGGCCAGCCTCAATGTGGCCTTTGCCCCCAAATGCCCTGAGAGCGTTCTGAGGGTGCCTTACCTTTCGTCAGGGCTGGCTGCCCAGTCTGGACCTCGTAGCAGAAGAGGACGTTCTCCCCCTGAGGAAAGGCAGGGGTCAGTGCGAGCCAGGCTTTGGCCCCTGCCTCCTTGACCTTCCCTCCAATGCCATTTTTACTCACTCACTCACTCACCTTCCCTGCCAGGAGGAGGAGGCCGGTGCTGGAGTCAAAGAGCGGGATCAGGGCCCTGCGAGGAGGACATGGAAAGCAGCACAGGGTCAGAAGGGGCACGGGCAGCTGGGAAGAACCCCTTTCTGGACCATGGCCTGTGGGAACGGAGCCCCCACGTCCTCCCCCTCTTTCCTGCTCCGTGGCCTCCAACATCACTCTCCCATCATTTGTCACCCTGGGCTGGACAGCTTTATGGGCACCTTCCTTAGGTGCTGCCTGGGAAACTCCAGCCCCTTTTTTCCCTTCCCCTTTTCCCTTCCTCCTGGGTGGAATAAACAGCCTTGGATGGCAGAAGTTGGATGGGTCTCTTCCACAAGTGCTTTGTTTGTGTTTGATTTCGTCTTGACAGATAGGACTAGATGGCCTTTGGGGCGCCCTTTCTAACTCTATGACCTTTCTGGGGTGGGCATCTTTAGCAATGTCTTCCTACCGGACCAAAGAGGTTGGACTAGATCGGGCATGGGGAAACTTCGGCTCTCCATGTGTTTTGGACTCCAACTCCCACCATTAGGTGCTGTACCCAGTGTGCCGATCACCACTGGGACCCTTTTGCCAGTCTTTGCATTATTATTATTATGGTTTCCTTTTGTAGCTGACAGATAGTAATTTTGTCGGCGTTGATTGTTTTTAAGTGCAGGCCAAGGTCTTTAGGCACTGCACCCAGTGTGCCGATCACCACTGGGACCATCTTGCCTGTGCCAGAGTCTTTGCATTATTATTATTATTATTATTATTATTATTATTATTATTAATACCCCGCTTTGTCTCTCCTCAATGAGACTCTAGGACAGGCCTGGACCAACGTGGGCCTTCCAGGTGCTTTGGACTCCAACTCTCACCATTCCTAACAGTCTCAGGCCCTTTCCTTTTCAAATTTGGAAAAGGAAGGGGCCTGAGGCTGTTAGGAATGGTGGGAGTTGGAGTCCAAAGCACCTGGAAGGCCCAATTTTGCCCTAAATGATAGAATTATAGAGTTGTAAGGGGCTCCCAAAGGCCATCTAGTCCAACCCCCTTCTGCCAGGCAAAGCACCCCCAGCACCTGCTTAATAATAGTTGGAAGACAACCCCATTTCTGCCAAAAAGGAAGACACAATTCGACTCCTCCCGACAGATGGCCAGAGCAGCTGAGGGGGGGGGGGGGAGAAAATGACCCGAGGCTGTTAGGAATTGTGGGAATTGACATCCAAAACACCTAGAGGGCCCAAGTTTGCTCATGCCTGGACTAGATGGTCTTTGGGGATCCCTTTGTTCTGTTTGCTCCAACCATGTCTTGACGGTGACTTCAGAGGGGCCCCCACCCCTGACCTTTCACCTGGGATCCTCGAAAGGGTGATCCAGGGGACTCCAGAGGGTGACCTTGCAGAGTCTCCCCTGCCCTCCTCTATATGAAGCCCTCCTCCTCCCTCCTTCCCTCTCTCCTTTCACAAACACACCAAAGCCGTGCCAGGAACATACATCACCTCCATGAGCAAACACACCTGATAGCATCTGGATCCAGGCGCCAAAGCGGCTGGGGGATTCTGGGATAGGTACCTGATTGGGAAAGTGGGGCGCCTCTGGAACTCCTTGCCTTTGGAAACTGGTTCTTCTTCCTACAAGAGCCCCTTTCCAATGGCATTCAATTAATGAAAGCCATAGGAAAGAAATCCACTTTATTTGTACTCCGTCCCCTCCGTGTTCACTTTGCTCTCCCCTTTCCTTTGGATGTCCAAACCTTTGAAATTTTCTGCAGTGCAAGAAACTTGGGTTCCAAAGGAAACTTTTATCCTGGGGGTCTCTTTTTGCCCCTTCCCGTCTACTGCCTTTGGAGGGGGGGAGTGTAGAAAAGGGGATTAGAAGTCGAGCAAAAACAAATAAACCTTTTCCAGCCATTGAAGCCAGGGGGGTCTTGGGCCCCGTCCCCTCCCTCCTCTGTTGACCCAAGATAAAGGCCGAGAGGCCAGAAAAAAAGGGAACAAGGGGCCTCTCCAGGAACACTGCCAACATGCCATGTTTGCGGTTGCCCAGGTGGCAGAAAGGAGGGGATGGGACTGACCATTGGGTTTATTTGCCAAAGGGAGGTGGGTGAGTGGGAGGGGGCTCAAATGAGGGGCCACTTAGGGAGCATCTGGCTGCGAGGGGCAACTTGGGCCCAGAATGGTCTGCCAAAGAAGGCCAGTGTCTCTGACAATAATAATATTATTTCTTACCCAATAATAATAATAATAATAATAATAATATCTTACCCCAATAATAATAACTTATAATAATAATACTTTTTACCCCAATAATAATAATAATAATATCTTACAATAATAATAATAATAATTTCTTGCCCCAATAATAATATCTTATAATAATAATGTCTTACCCCAATAATAATAATAATAATAATATCTTACAATAATAATAATAATAATTTCCTACCCCAATAATAATATCTTACCCCAATAATAATAATAATAATTTCTTACCCCAATAATAATAATAATAATATCTTACAATAATAATAATATCTTACAATAATAATAATAATTTCTTGCCCCAATAACAATATCTTATAATAATAATGTCTTACCCCAATAATAATAATAATATCTTACAATAATAATAATTTCTTACCCCAATAATATCTTACAATAATAATAATAATAATAATAATTTCTTGCCCCAATAATAGTATCTTATAATAATAATGTCTTACCCCAATAATAATAATTTCTTACCCCAATAATAATAATAATAATAATAATATCTTATAATAATAATATCTTACCCTAATAATAATAAAAATATCTTACCCCAATAATAATTTCTTACCCCAATAATAATTCTTATAATAATAATAATAACTTATTACCCCAATAATAATAAATAACATTGATAATAATATCTTACCATAATAATAATTTCTTATCCCAACAATAGTAATAATAATAGTAATTGTTTTTTCATGTTGCGCAAAGGATGCAGGCTTTAATGTTTCGGGTTCAAAGTTGTGGGATACATAAAATGACTGTGTCCAGTCCTCTTGGCATACATTTATTGACAGTAACATTTTTTTCATTCCCTCTAGTCCAGGCATGGGCAAACTTGGGCCCTCCAGGTGTTTTGGACTTCAACTCCCACAATCCCTAACAGATTTTGAAAGTTGACGTCCAAAACACCTGGAGGGCTGAAGTTTGTCCCTGCCTGTGTACTACACTGGAATGGATGCAGTTTGGTTTCAGGGAGGGAGGGATCCTGAAAGCCGTGGCCCCGCCCCTTCTCCTAACCCCGCCCACCAGTACAGAAGCCCCGCCCCCTCCTGATCCTCCTCCACCTCCTCCTGCCTTTGGAGGCGAGAGGCACGGGCTCCAGAGCGGACGGAGGGAAGAGGGTCTCCTGGGCCGGGGTTCTCCCCCCGAAAGGAAGGAGGCCTGAAGGTGAGAGCCCCCTCCCTTCCTCCAGCATCGGGTCCCCTATTAAATGGGAGGGAAGCTGCTTCTGAGACTGGGACACAATGCAACTCCATCAGAAACTAGAGTCAAGAAGAGTCCCCATCTCTGGAGTTTGAATGGCCATCTGCCGGGAGGGGTCGGGTGGTGCTCTCCTCAATGGCAGGCATGGGGAGGCTGTTTGGGACCCCTTCCAACTCTAGATCTCTCTCATCCATTCTCTTTCCCAGTGTTAGCTATGGCTAGATGGCCATCTGTCGGGAGGGGTCGAATTGTGTCTTCCTGTTTGGCAGAAATGGGGTTGCCCTTGGGTGTCTTCCAACTATTATTAAGCAGGTGCTGGGAGTGCTTTGCCTGGAAGAAAGGGGTTGGACTGGATGGCCTTTGGGGGACCCTTCCAACTCTAGGATTCTATCATTTAGGGCCAACTTGGGCCTTCTAGGGGTTTTGGACTCCAACTCCCATCATTCCTGACAGCCTCAGGCCCTTTCCTTTTCCCCCTCAGCCACTTAAGCGGCTGAGGGGGAAAAGGAAGGGGCCTGAGGCTGTCAGGAATGGTGGGAGTTGGAGTCCAAAGAACCTAGAAGGCCCAAGTTGGCCCAGGCCTGTCCTAGAGTCTCATTGTGATCGGCACACTGGGTGCAGCGCCTAAAGACCTTGGCCTGCACTTAAAAACAATCAGCGCTGACAAAATTACTATCTGTCAGCTACAAAAGGCCACCATAATAATCATAATAATGCAAAGACTCGGCCCAATGGTCCCAGTGATGCTCAGCACACTGGGTGCGGCACCTAAAGACCTCGGCCTGCACTTAAACACAATCGGCACTGACAAAATTACTATCTGCCACCCTACTCGGATCTGCACACCTTTTTTGCTGATACATCACATAGTCCGAGACACTGATGTGTGATCCAATACAACAGCCAGCATAGTGATCTTGTTTGCTGTGTGCTAGTCTCGTTATGTATCAAATAATAATAATAACAACAACAACATTTGCTCTCTTTGATTTTAAGCAGAGTCGGGGATGGCCATCTGTCAGGAAGGTTTTGATGGTGCCTTGATTCATAGCAGAGGGGGGTTGGATTGGATGGGATCCACATCTAGGATTCGATGGTATTATTATCATCATCATCAATAATAATAATGACGATGATGATTAACATGGGCTGGATGGCCATCTGTCAGGAGGGCTTTGAATGTGTCTTCCCATATGGCAGAAGGGGGAGGGATTGGATGGCATTTGGGGATCCCTCCCAACTAGTGATATACAGACTATTCGGGAGTGAACTCTCTTTCTCTGGAGGATTTCAAGTAGAGTCCAAATGGCCATCTGTTGGGAGGGCTTTGAATGTGTCTTCCCATATGGCAGAAGGGGGAGGGACTGGATGGCATTTGAGGATCCCTTTCGATTAGTGATATATAGACTATTTGGGCGTGAACTCTGGAGGATTTCAAGGAGATGGCTATCTGTCAGGAGGGATTGGATGGTGCCTTCCTGTCTGGAAAAAGGTGGTTGGGATTGGATAGGGTCCAACTCTAGGATTCTAGGGTATTATTATTATCACCATCATCAATAATATTGATGATAGTGATAATAATAATACCCTAGAATCCTAGAGTTGATGATGACTATTGATGATGACTATAATATTGATGATGACTATAAGCATAGGCTGAATGGCCATCTGTCGGGAGGGCTTTGAATGTGTCTTTCCCTATGGCAGAAGGGGGAAGAACTGGATGGCATTTGGGGATCCCTTTCAATTAGTGATATATAGACTATTTGGGCGTGGACTTTGGAGGATTTCAAGCAGATGGCTATCTGTCAGGAGGGATTTGATGGTGCCTTCCTGTCTGGAAGAAGGTGGTTGGGATTGAATGGGTCAAACTCTAGAATTCTATGGTATTATTATTATTATCACCATCATCAATAATAATGATTATGACGATAAGCATAGGCTGGATGGCCATCTGTCGGGAGAGCTTTGAATGTGTCTTCCCATATGGCAGAAGGGGGAGGGATTGGATGGCATTTGAGGATCCCTTTCAATTAGTGATATATAGACTATTTGGGCGTGGACTCTGGAGGATTTCAAGGAGATGGCTATCTGTCGGGAGGGATTGGATGGAGCCTTCCTGGAAGAAGGTGGTTGGGATTGAATGGATCAAACTCTAGAATTCTATGGTATTATTATTATTATCACCATCATCAATAATAATGATTATGACGATAAGCATAGGTTGGATGGCCATCTGTTGGGAGGGCTTTGAATGTGTCTTCCTAACTGGAAGAAGGTACCTTCCTGACTGAAAGAAGGTGGTTGGGATTGGATGGGATCCAACTCTAGGATTCTATGGGATCATCATCATCATCATCATCATCATCAATAATAATAATGATGATGACGATAAGCATAGGTTGGATGGCCATCTGTCAGGAGGGCTTTGAATGTGTCTTCCCCTATGGCCGAAGAGGAAGGGACTGGTTGGCAATTTGGGGGGTCCCTTTGAACTAGTGATATATGAACTCTCTTTCTCTGGAGGATTTCAAGTAGATGGCTATCTGTCGAGAGGGATTGGATGGTGCCTTCCTGTCTGGAAGAAGGTGGTTGGGATTGAATGGGGTGCAACTCTAGGATTCTATGATATCATTATCATCATCAATAATAATAATGATGATGATTACAAGGTTAGGGTGGATGCCCATCTGTCAGGAGGGCTTGGATGGTGCCCTCCATCCTTCCATCCTTCCTTCCTCGTTCTCTCCTTCCTTCCCTGCCTGACTGCATAAACCAGTTGGCATTACCTCTGCCGTCCCTCCCTTTTGCTTCCTTGTCAAGCAGTTTTTCTGGCTCTTTAAAACCCCAAAGCTTCGGCACAGAGGCAATCATTAAGTCTTCCCGGAACACCCCCCCCCCCCCGAAACAGCTATGGAAGTGGGTGCATCTGCACTGCAGATTTAATGCGGTTTGGCACCACTTTTAATTGCCCTTGGCAAGGTCTTCAGCCTCCTCTTCTGCTGCCTCAACCACAATGCAAATACAATATCCCAAACCATAGACAGGCATCATTCAACAGTGTAGATCAGGAATAGGCAAACTTGGGCCCTCCAGGTGTTTTGGACTTTGACTCCCACCATTCCTAACAGCCTCGGGCCCCTTCCAAAGGAAGGGGCCCGAGGCTGTTAGGAATGGTGGGAGTCGAAGTCCAAAACACCTGGAGGGCCCAAGTTTGCCCATGCCTGGTGTAGATGCAGCCAGGGTTGGATCTGCCCAGGTCTACATGTGGAGAAGGGAGCCCTCCCGTAATTGCACAGCGTTTAATTGGCTGGTTAATTGAATTGGCGCAAAAATAAAAGTACAGGAGGAAAGAACCTGCCCAACCGCTTTGACGTCTTATTCCTTGCCTAAGAAGGCCTTATGACATTTGCAATCCCTTGAAAGCCGGTTTTCAGCGCGTCATGGGGCCTCAGTCTTCACAAGGCAGATTTAGGACTACAAAACCCAGCATGCCTCGCCCTCCGCCAGGGCTCCCCAATGCAGGACTTTTGCACAAGTCACAAAAATAGCATTCCGGGACCTTATTTACATTGGCAGCTTTGCAGCAACCCTGTGACCCTGACCCTTGTAAGTGTAGACTACTGTTCTACACTTTGTTTAAACTATTCTGTGTTTAATTCTATTTTAATGTTTATTTGTGGTAGGTTGTAATTTGGACTTTTTGTAGTGTTGTGAGCTGCTCTGAGTCTCCTTTAAGAGAAGAAAGTGGGAAATAATAACAATATATTATAATATTATTATTGTATTTATTATTTTATTATTATTATTATTATTATTATTATTATTATTATTACTACTACTACTATGTGTTGTCAAAGACTTTCATGCTCTGAGTCTCCTTTAAGAGAAGAAAGTAGGAAATAATAATAATACATTATATTATATTATTATATAATGTAATATCATTATATTATATTATTATATAATATAATATATTATATTATTATTGTATATTTATTATTATTATGTGTTGTCGAAGGCTTTCATGCTCTGAGTCTCCTTTAAGAGAAGAAAGTAGGAAATAATAATACTAATACATTATATTATATTATAATTGAATATTTATTATTATTATTATGTGTTGTCAAAGGCTTTGAGTATGAAAGCCTCCTTTAAGAGAAAAAAAACGGGAATAAAATAATACATTATATTATATTATTGTATAAAATAATATATTATTATTGTATATTTATTATTATTATGTATTGTCGAAGGCTTTCATGCTCTGAGTCTCCTTTAAGAGAAAAAGGTAGGAAATAATAATAATAATAATAATACATTATATTATAATATATTATTATTGTATATTTATTATTATTATGTGTTTTTGAAGGCTTTCATTTTCTGAGTCTCCTTTAAGAGAAGAAAGCGGGAATAATAATAATACAATCTATTATATTATAATATATTATTATTGTATATTATTATTATTATTATTATTATTATTATTATTATTATTATGTGCTGTTGAAGGTTTACATGGCCAGAATCACTGGGTTGCTGTGCATTTTCCGAATGTATGACCATGTTCCAGAAGCATTCTCTCCTGACGTTTTGCCCACATGTATGGCAGGCATCCTCAGTTGTGAGGTTTGTTGGAAACTGAGCAAGTGGGGATTATATATCTGTGGAAAGTCCAGGGTGGGAGAAAGAACTCTTCTTTGTTTGAGGCAACTGTGAATGTTACAAATGGCCACTTTGATTCGCATTGAATGGCCTTGCAGCTTCAAAGCCTAGCTGCTTCCTGCCTGGGGGAATCCTTTGTTGGGAGGTATTAGCTGGCCCTGATTGTTTCCTCTCTGGAATTCCCTTGAGTGTTAAGTTGTTTCTTCCACGCTGGACATTCCACAGATATATAAACCCCACTTGCCTAGTTTTCAACAGACCTCACTACCTCTGAGGATGCCTGCCATAGATGTGGGCGGAACGTCAGGAAAGAATGCTTCTGGAACATGGCCATACATCCTGGAAAACTCACAGCACCCTATTATTATTATATTTTAAAGCTTTAAGCTGCTCTGACTCCCATATCAGCAGATAAAATAAGCCAATACAATAGAGGCGGCTGCATGGATTCAAATGGCAAGAAAAGATATCTCCAAATAAACATTAGGAAGAACTTCCTGAAAGTTGGAGAGGCTTGACAGTAGATTATGCTGCCAGGAAAGTCTCATTCTCTGGAGGTTGTTAAGCAGAGCCTGGAAGGCCATCTGTTGGGAGGGCTTTGATTGTGTCCTTCTGCATAGGAGAAGGGGGTTAGACTACATGACATTTGGGGTCCCTTTCCTACTGTAGTGTAATACTGACTGCCATGATGTCCAGTGGAGTCTCTTTCTCTGGAGGTTTTGAAAGAAAGGCTGGTTGGCCCTCTGTCGGGAGGGATCGGATTGTGTCATTCTATGTGGCAGAAGGGGCTGGACTAGATGGTCTCCTTTAGAGGCTCCTCCCAACTTGGGGTGCTGTGGCTTTGCTTCCCTTTGGGCTCACCTGCCCCCCCCCCCCCCCCCCCAATACAGAGAACCAGAAAGGCAGCCATGGCCTCATGGCCTTGGAATGCGCAGGAGAGAGACGGAGATGGGGAAAGAGAGGCCTTCTTGCACATTATGCACATTGTGTGTCAGGGAAACGGAGGTGCAGACTCCCCTCCCACGCTCCTGCTGCTGCCGCCATTGGCTCCCAATCCCTGGGATCAGTTTCCTTTTTGGAAAGGAGCCTGCCTTAGCTCTTTCCCTCCTCCTCCTCCTCCTCAGCACCTGAAAGCGGGGGGGGGGGGGGTATAAAGTCACTACCATTGTGTACTGCCAGGACTTTTGAAGCTTTTAAGCAGAGGCTGGATGGCCATCTGCCGAGAGGGCTTTGATTTTGATTTTCCTGCCAGGGAGAAAGAAAAGAGTTGGACTGGATGCCCCTTGGGGGTCTCTTCCAATTCTAGCATTCAATAATGATGATGACGATGCAGGGGCTTTGTGCTTTTCCTGCCTGGCAGAAGGGGGTTGGATTGGATGCCCTTTGGGTCTCTTACAACTCTAGCATTCTATTACTACTACTACTACTACTACTACTACTACTATTATTAAGCACAGGCTGGATGACCATCTGTCAGAAGGGCTTTGCTAGTGCTTTTCCTGCCTGGCAGAAGGGGGTTGGACTGGATGTCCTTTGGGGGTTTCTAAGAACTCTGGCATTCTGTTGTTGTTGTTGCTGTCAAGCAGAGGCTAGATGGCCATCTGTCAGGAGGGCTTTGATAGTGCTTTTCCTGTCTGGCAGAAGGGGGCTGGACTGGATGCCATTTGGGGGTCTCTTACAACTCTGGCATTCTGTTGTTGTTGTTGTTGTTGTTGTTGTTGTTAAGTAGATGCTAGATGGCCATCTGTCAGGAGGGCTTTGATAGTGCTTTTCTTGCCTAAAAGAAGGGTTTGGCCTGGATGCCCTTTGGAGTCTGTTACAACTCTGGCATTCTATCATTATTGTTGTTGTTGTTTTTGCTGTTACTGTTAAGCAGAGGCTATATGGCCATCTGTCAGGAGGGCTTTGATCGTGCTTTTCCCATCTGGCAGAAGGGGGTTGGACAGGATGTCCTTTGGGGGTCTCTTACAAATTTTGAATTCTCTTTTTGTTGTTGTTGTTGAGCAGAGGCTGCATGGCCATCTGTCAGGAGGGCTTTGATAGTGCTTTTCCTGCTTGGCAGAAGGGGATTCAGTTGGTCAGTGGTCAAGGTGCAGGGGCAGAAGGAGGGTCAGCTATTGTCCTGGTAGTGGCCGAGGTGGACATTAGGCTAGGGGAAATGCCACTGCTTTTGGTTCAATGAGCCACCAGGAAAGGCGGGTAAGAAGAAATAATAATAATAATAATAATAATAATAATAATAATAATAATAATAATAATAATAATAAATCACACAGTCTTAGACACTTGGGAAGTGTTCGACTTGTGATTTTGTGATATGAAATCCAGCATATAGATCTCGTTTGCTGTGACATACTGTGTTTTTGTGTCAGTAAAATAATAATACAATAAAAATAACAACAAGCCAGTCAAGGTGTTCCCAGTGATGATCGGTACACTGGGTGCAGTGCCTAAAGACCTTGGCCTGCACTTAAACACAACTGGTGCTGACAAAATTACCATCTGTCAGCTGCAAAACGCCACCCTACTGGGATCTGCGCACATTATTCACCGATACATCACACAGTCCTAGACACTTGGGAAGTGTCCGACGTGTGATTCAATACAACAGCCAGCAGAGTGACCTTGTTCACTGTGTACTAATCTTGTTGTGTTTCAAATAATAATACAACAATGATAATAACGCTATGTCACAAAATTTGGAAAAAAAATCTGTTCTTGGTTTGAAGGTGATATTTCCTGTTTAGTTGTGCGTCCCTTACTTTGAAAGAAGTTGTTCTACTCCAGAAACTTTGTGTTTTTTTTGTGTGTGTCACAAACTTTGTTGAATGGGTTGAGACTCTGTGAGATGCTCATTGAAAAACTAGAGCAAGATGTGCTGCTGCAGGATGTCCCTCCCGCAAAAACGAAGTGTTTACAGTTTAATAAACTTTTCCCTTATTTTTTATGATAGAACCAATTAGGAAATGACATTTATAACCCAGGAACAAAACTCGTATCACATAGTGTAATAACAATAACAGGCAGAGAGGGGCTTCTCAAGGCAGGCGAGGACAAAAGGGGTCCATGCCCTCCGTCTTCTTGGCTCCGGGTCACTCCCAGGCCCAAGCCTTCCTCCTTCTTGTCTTCCAGCCCATCGAAGGATCCCTCCCTGCTGCATAATGGCAAGCTGTCTCTCTCTGCGGTGTGACCCTAATTGCTGCCCCTCTGTCCCCACCCGCAAGGCACAAAGTGGGTGAGGCTGAACGCAGGGGGCTTTCTAGCACCCTAAATAACCCTGCCAGGAAAGGACATCATCATCACCATCAAGTGCAAGAGGAGATGATGGCTCAGCCACTGCCCATCCTTGTCCCTGCTTCCCCACAAGGACAGCCCGCAATTAGTGGTGGCAGCGACCGCAGTGGGACGAACCCTGGCACCGCCTGCCCCTGACCCCAGCAAGCGGGGACGGTAATTGAAGGGCCGGCAGACGCTGCTCGGCAGGCCGCAGACACGTTGGCAGCAGGAAGTGCTTCCTTCCTCCCTTCCCAGAAATCCAAGGAAGGGAGGCAAGATGGGAAGACAGGGGCACACCAAAGGCCATCTAGTCCAGCCCCTTTCTACAGCAAAGGATTTGTGGCTGCCTGGCCTCTGTTTGGTTACCTCCGATGAAGGAGAGAGTCCACTGCCCACCCTCAGTGTATACTACAGAGACCTTGCTCTCAGTATATACTATGGACATCTATGGTGGCATAAGGAAACCTTAGCTCCCAGAACATACTATGGAGGCCCAAAGTGGCATATACAATATAGATATATTGCAGCATATACTATCTATAGTGTCATACACAGTGGGATCTGTGGTGGTACATACTACCAAGGCCTATTGTGGCATACACTACCAAGGGCTATATGATATACACTATGGAGGTTTATGGTGGCATATACTACAGAAGCCTAGGATGGCACATACGACAGAGGCTTATGGTGGCATATACTATGCAAGCTTAGGGCGATACATATTATGGAGGTTAATAGTGGTATACACTATAGAGGTTTATGGTGGCATATACTATGGAAGTCTATGGTATAATATACTATGGAGGCTTATGGTAGCATATACTATGGAGGCTTGCGGTGGCATATACGTACTATGGAGGCCTATGGTGGCATATACTATGGAAGTCTGTGGTGGCATATACTATGGAGGCTTATGGTAGCATGTACTATGGAGGCTTATGGTAGCATATACGTACTATGGAGGCCTATGGTGGCATATACTATGGAGGCCTATGGTGGCATATACTACAGAGGCTTAGGGTGGTATATACTACAGAGGGCTGTGGTGGCATATACTGCAGAGATTTATGGTAGCATATACTATGGAGACTATAGGCCTTGATAGTATATGCCACCATAAATCACCATAGTATATGTCACCAAGGGCCTCCATTGTACATGCCAAAGGACTCGGGCACAAAGAACCCCTGACAAGCAAAGCAGTAAGAGGGCGACCATAGGGAGCGCTGCAGAGCCGTGGGGGCCCTGAGACCCCCTCTCTTCTTGCCCAGAGGCATCTCCCGTCAAGGCCTGGGGCAGCTCCCCTTTTTGCAAGGCTGAAAGGGAGAGTGAAACCTAAGTACAAAGCATGGCCCCCTCCTCCTTGGCAGCGCCAGGGACCCCAGGTGTTTCCAATGCAATAATTCCGGAGCCGTCTCCAGACGTCTTTTTTGGGGGGTGAGGGGCTGCATTTCAAGGAAGGAAGGAATGCTGTGGGCGGGAAGGGAGCCTCTGAAGTACTGCCAGCCCCCTTTAAGGAGGGGATTCTTTTAAAATAGCGGCTGCATCTTGGGAGCAGATGGGGCATGGGGGGTTGGGAGGGGGTCCCAAAGGCTCAAACCCCTGGTATGTGTTAGCTTTGTGTATCTCTATTTCTTCTATCTATCTATCTATCTATCTATCTATCCATCCATCCATCCATCTATTTATCTATCATAGAATCCCAGAGCTAGAAAGGACCCCAAGGGTCATCCAGTCCAATTGCCTTTTGCCAGGAAGAACATCATCCAATCCCTCCCAACAGATGGCCACCCCACCTATCACAGAATAATAGAATCCTAGAGCTGGAAGGGACTCCCAAGAAGCCCTCCAGTCCAACTCTGTTCTGCCAGGCATAGACACAGAGGTCCATCCAGCCTCAGTGTAATAGTAGTAGTAGTAGTAGTAGTAGTAGTAGTAGTAATATAGAATCATAGAATCCTAGAGCCAGAAAGGACCCCAAGAGACAGCCTATCCAACCCTCTTGTGCCACGACAGCCTATCCAACCCTCTTGTGCCCTCCTGAAAGATCACCATCCAACCTGAGTTAGAAGAGACTTCAACAAAGGCCCTCCAGTCCAGTCCTCTTCTGCAAGGCATGGACACAACACAATCCCTCCCAACAGAGGGCCATCTAGCCCCTGCTTAAAATAATGATAATAGCAATAACAACAATAACAACAATAACAACAAATTGCCACAGAATTCTAGAGTTCGAAAGGACCCCAAGGGCCATCCAGTCCAGCCCCCTTTTGCCAGGAAGGAGGACACCATGTGATCCCTCCCAACAGATGGTCAGCCATGCAGCCACCAAATCCTAGAGTTGTAAAGGATGCCAAAGGTCATCCAGTCCAACCCCGTTCTGCTGTACAGGAAGACATTCTCAAAAGGCACCTCAATAGAGAGGGCCTGCAGCCCTGCCAGGAAAGCAGGGAGGCAGCCAAGGGGCTCGTGTTTGGGTTGACTTTGGCATGAGGGAGGATCTGATGTGGATTAGAGGCCTTGGATGTCACCGCAGGCAAGGCTGGCGGAGGGGCAAGGTGCCAGTTCAAGCTGGGTCTGGGCTGAGCCAGAGGCCTGGAAAGTATGCACATCCTGCACTTAGTGGGGAAGAATTTCCCCTTTCTTTCTTTCCTTCTTTCTTTACTGAACCGTGACTCTGGAGGCCAGGGTTTGAATCTACATTCAGCCGTGGAAACCGGGGGATTCTGGGAGTTGCCGTCCAAAAAGTGTCTTTGCAAAAAGCACAGGCCCCTGGCTCTTTGAATAATGAGCTTTGAGAAAAAAGGGGGGCAGCCAACCTCCTAGCCATTTAATTCCCTCTCGCCTTTGGATAATATCAGGTTGGCCATTGAGAAGAACGCAACTCAGTGCATTTATTTAGGAAGAAGGCTGCTAGGAGCTGCAAAAGGCAAGCTCTAGGTGGAAGGCAGCCTTCAAGGTCATCCCGTCTATCCCACACTTTCTGTCAGGCAGGAGGACACAATCTAATCCCTCCCACCCGATGGCCATTCAGTCTCTGCTTATAGACTCAAATAAATCCCAGTGTTGGAAGGGGCCTCCAAAGGCCATTTTGTTCAACTGCCTTCTGCCTAGCAGGAAAAGACACAATCCAAACCCTCTAGACAGATTGCCATCTAGCCTCTGCTTCAAGACCTCCAGAGAAAGAGACCCCCCAACAGGTCTACATTCCAAGAGAGGAAGGGGCCTCCAAAGGCCATCTAGTCCAACCCCTTCTGTCTGGCAGGAAAAGACACAATCCAAGCCCTCTAAACAGAGACCCCAACTGATCCAAAGGCCATCTAGTCCAACCCCTTCTGCCTGACAGAAAAAAACACAATCCAAGCCCTCGGGACAGAGACCCCAACTGATCTACATTCCAAGAGAGGAAGGGGCCTCCAAAGGGCATCTAGTCGAATATTTTTGAGTCTTAATGCACCATCGAATCTAACGCACACCTCAATTTTCAAAAACCCTAAAATTAAAAAAAGTTTTTGCTGCTGAATGTAATACACAAAAAGTGTCCTCTTTGTAATTTGGCCCCAAAAGCTGCACATTGCGGTTGCTGCCTGCTTAGAATTTCTTTGTTGTAAACAAAAATATTTGGATGCCAAAGCTTCCAGGGACAGAAAAAAAAACCTTGGGGTGCATCTATGTTGCAGAATGAATCCACTCTCATTGCTTTTTTCAATGCTGTGG
The DNA here is from genome assembly GCF_037176765.1 of Anolis sagrei. Classification (NCBI taxonomy): domain Eukaryota; kingdom Metazoa; phylum Chordata; class Lepidosauria; order Squamata; family Anolidae; genus Anolis; species Anolis sagrei. Next base: position 14,636,811 of record NC_090034.1, on the reverse strand, counting down.
AGTTGTGTAGTTTTGCAAGGCCTTGAGTCTTTTCTGCCAATCCCAGGACTGCATAGCATTGAGACATGGTAATTTAATTTGAGATGAGGACCCTCAAAGAGGAGCTCCAGGTACAGTTCCTGAAGCAGCTTCCCCTTTTGCTTTGACTCAACACTAAGATTACGGTACAACGCAAATCTAGTGCGCACCCTAATTTTGGCATTTAACCAAAAAAGTGACCATTGGATTTGAGAAAATGGGGTGCATTTTCCGCCCCAGCTTTAATAAAACTAAATGTGGAGCTTGAGATTCTTGGCTGGGGTGGCTGCAGCAACACAGTCCCCTTCCCAGTCCCCATCCAGGCAATCTTTTGAAACCGGACTCCGCTGACCCTGCAATCAGGGGGCCTCCTTCCCCATTGATCCCTGCCCATGAAGCACTCCAGGCCCCTCCAATAAGAGCAGGAGGAGGGGTCTGCCTCCTGCCCCACACCTGGCTCCCATTACCCAGGATGCCCCCCCCCATCTATCCATCAGAAAGGGCCCCACAAGCACGCCCCACCCACCTGGCAGGTCAAGGGTCCACAAGAGGGGAAAGGCTTGTATTAGAACTGAATTATTATCATTATTATAGATTCATCGAGTTAGAAAAGACCCCAATGGACCATTGGGGACAACTCCCTTCTGTCCAAGCCCTCCCAACATATGGCCATCCAGCCCTTTGCTCGATGGTCCCTCTCCTTTCATGAGAGGCCACTAGAGTTGGAAGGGAACCCCAAGGGTCATCTAGTCCAACCCCATTCTGCCATCTAACTTAGGTACAGCCCAAACATGTTGTTGTATATTTGTTCAGTCGCTTCCGACTCTTCGTTCCACGTCAGAGCCCCTTCAAGGTCAAGCCAATCCCTTCAATGATGACATCCATCCATCCATCTTGCCCTTGGTCGGCCCCTCTTCCTTTTTCCTTCCATTTCCCTCAGCATCATTGTCTTCTCCAAGCTTTGCTGTCTTCTCATTATGTGGCCAAAGCACTTCATCTTTGCCTCTAATATCCTTCCCTCCAATGAGCAGCCCGGCTTTATTTCCTGGAGGATGGACTGGTTGGATCTTCTCACGGTCCAAGGCACTCTCAGAATTTTCCTCCAACACCACAGTTCAAAAGTGTCTATCTTCCTTCGCTCAGCCTTCTTTATGGTCCAGCTCTCTCATCCATAGGTTACTACAGGGAATACTTTAACTATGTGGACCTTTGTTGCCTGTGTGATGTCTCTAATCTTCACTATTTTATCAAGATTGGCCCAAATATATCCAGGCTATATTTAAAGACGAAGGGAAATCCACTATCCTCCAAGGAAGCCCACCTTACAGTAGAATGGTAAAAAATGTGGCTGCAGGATCCGACCAAAGGCTTCACCTGCCTTTTGGGTCCAAATCCACTAAGAGCCCCTTCTCCTTTCTCTCTTTCTGTGTTTGCCTTTGCTCTTGTTGGTCCAGAACCAACTCCTCCTTCCTGCAAGGCAGCCTGGCCAAACTCCTGCCAAAAGGGGGGCCCCTCTCGGCCCCCTCCCTCCCTCCCTCCAGCTGCACATTCCAGACTTTATTACCTGTCTGCGTGATGCCGGTTTTGAAGAGGAGCCCCCCTCCCTCCCCAGCACGGCCTTGCTTCTTTCCCCAGAGATAATTAACTCCCTGATTAAAAGAGCTGACAGATGGGATCCTGGGGGGCAGAGAGGGAAGTAGAGGAGCCAGATAGATAAGGCCTCCAAGCCCCCCCCCCAAAAGCCCCCACTTTTAACTGGACTGGTCTTTCTGCCTCAAAGGGGGGCAAGACCTGCTGCCAGTCCCTTTGGCCACCCCAGTGGTGATGCCTTCCTTCTCTTCCTTTCTCTCTAGACATCCTTCTTTCCCTCCCTGTGCTTTTTGCCCTCTCCTTCCTTCCTTCCTTCCTTCCTTCCTTCCTTCCTTCCTTCCTTCACTTTCTATCCCTGTTCCTTCCTTCCTTCCTCTTTATATTTTCTGTCCACCCCTTCCTCCCTGTCTCTATACTTTCTCTCCCTTCACTCCCTCTTTCTCTCTACTTTCTCTTCCTTCCTCTCTATACTTTTTTCAATCGCTTCCTTCTTTCCTTCTATACTTCCTGCTCTTTCTTTCTTTCTTTCTTTCTTTCCTTCCCCTCTATACTTTCTTCCGTCGCTTCCTTCTATCCTTCTCTACTTTGTCCTTTCTTTCCTTCCTTCCCCTTTATATTGTCTTCCGTCGCTTCCTTCTACACTTCCTGCTCTTCCCCTCCTTCCTTCCTCTATAGTTTCTTCCGTCGCTTCCTTCTTTCCTTCTATACTTCCTGCCCTTTCTTTCCTTCCTTCCCCTCTATACTTTCTTCCATTGCTTCCTTCTTTCTTTCCATACTTCCTACCCTTTCTTTCCTTCCTTCCCCTCTTAGTTTCTTCCGTCACTTTCTTCTTTCCTTCTATACTTTGTCCTTTCCTTCCTTCCCCTCTATACTTTCTTCCGTCGCTTCCTTCTATACTTCCTGTCCTTTCTCTCCTTCCTTCCTCTGTAGTTTCTTCCGTCGCTTCCTTCTTTCCGTCCATATTTACTGCCCTTTATTTCCTTCCTTCCCCTCTATACTTTCTTCCATCGCTTCTTTCTTTCCTTCCATACTTCCTGCCCTTTATTTCCTTCCTTCCCCTCTACAGTTTCTTCCGTCGCTTCCTTCTATACTTCCTGCCCTTTCTTTCCTTCCTTCCCCTCTATACTAACTTTCTTTCCTTCCTCCCTTTCTTTCATGAAAAGTTACCTTACTTTATCTCCCATCATCCTCCAGGATATGTCCTGTCAGTTATAGTAGAAGTACATACTTCTTCTAAAGGCTGCCCGAGGAGTCTCACCTGACACCTATTTATTCTGATTTTGCTATTGTGTATATATACATATATTTATACGGCATTATTATTTTGAATTTTCCCCTGACCTTTGGAGGAGGAGGAGGAGGAAAGACTATGATGCAGAATGAGATCAGAAATGAGGTCAGCGCCTGGGGACTGTTTAGGTCTGCGGAAGATCTTCCTGATGCGAAGAGCTGTTTGATACTGGATTATGTGGGATGGAGTCTCCTTCCCCAGATGTTTTTAGCAGAGGCTCAATGGCCATCTGCCAGGAGGGCTTTGATTGTGCCTTCCTGCAGGGAAGAAGGAGGTTGGACTGAATGACCTCTACGGACTCCTTCTGCCTTTATGATTCTGTGATCTTCTGAGCAAATCTTCTCATCTAGCCATCTGGAAGCCTCTGCTGAAAAACCTCCAGAGGCTGAATGAAATTAGATTGTGGATTTCTGATGGAATGGGGTTGGTCTGGATGACCTTTGGGGTCTCTTCCAACTATAGGTTTTTATGGTTCAATTTATTACACTATTATGTCACACGATTTTTGTTCCTGAGTTATACATCTCATTTCCTAATTGTTTCTAGCATTAAAAAAGCATAGAAAAAGTTTATTAAACTGCAAAAACTTTTGTTTTGCAGGACATCTTGTAGCACATTTTGCAATCGTTTTCCAATGAATACCTGATCGAGACTCGACCAATTCAACCTAGTTTCTGGCAGCCACAAAAATGACGTTTCTGGAGTAGAACAACTACTTTCAAAGTAAGTACTACATAATTAAACAGGAAGAACATTTTCAAAACAGGAACAGAAAAAAATTCAAAGGACCAGTAAACACAATAGGAGAGGAAAGCTACAGTAGAGTTGTAAGGGGCACCCAGGGGCCATCTAGTCCACCCCCTTCTGCCAGGCAGGAAGGCACCACCCAGTCCCTCCCAAAAGAGGACCATCCAGTCTTAGTTTGTAGAATCATAGTCACATTGTTAGAAGGAGCACCCAAGGACCATCCAATCAATCCCCATTTGTCAGAAAGGAAGGCATCATTTATTTATTTATTTATTTGCTTTACTTCTATACCGCCTTTCTCAGCCGAAATGGCGACTCAAGGCGGTTTACATAATAAAGGTTATCACAACAATATCGAAAAAGGCAATTAAAACACATTATACATCATTGGATCCCTCCCGACAGGGTCATCAGGCATCTGCTTAGTAGCCTCAAGGCAGCACAACCCACTATCATATAGGAAGACCTCCTTTCTAATGTTTGGTGTAATCTCTTCTGCCATTGGGATCCAGGGCTGCATTGCATCTCTGGAGCAGCAGAAAGCAAGCCTTGCCCCCTTCTTCCTCAATGGGACCTCCTTTCCAATATTCAGACCTGCCTGTCATGTCTCTTTCTCTCAGCCTTCTCTTCTCTGAGCTGAACTTCCCCAGAGGGACTTCCGTCCATGTCAACACTATTGATGCTAGAATCACATTGGCCTTTTCAGCAGCCGCTTCACACAGTTGGCTTATGTATTATTATTATTATTATTATTATTATTATTATTATATTGTGTTCGGACTTCCTTCCATGTCAACATTATTGATGCTAGAATCACATTGGCCTTTCAGCAGTCACTTCACACAGTTGGCTTGTGTTCAGTTTGTGGTCTAGTAGTTCTCCTAAATCAGATCAGCATGGGACCCTGACCTCCCTTAATCTGAACATGCAGTCAAGAATCGCATAGGCTGTTTTAGCTGCTGCAAGACACTCTTTGCTCACGTTTAGACCCACTGGAACCCTCTCCCTGGATTGCTTTAAGGCCTCACTGGTCCCCTTCCTCTGTCTTGCAGGACACCGACATGGGGCTCTGGGGGCTGTGGGCCCTGCTCCCTCCGCTGCTGCTCCTGCTATCCTTGGGCCCCCCCACCGCTGCGCAGGGCTGCCCCGCTGGGTGCCAATGCAGCCAGCCCCGGACCGCCTTCTGTGTCTCTGGCCGGAGCCAGTCGGTGCCGCAGGGCCTCCCGCCGGAGACATCCAGCTTGTACCTCTTTGAGAACGGCATCCACACCTTGAGCCCGGAGAGCTTTGGGGGGCTTCCACCAGCCCTGCAGCTGCTGGACCTCTCCCAGAACCAGGTGGGGGTGCTGCCCCGGGGGCTTTTCATCCCGCTGCCCGCCCTCCGCAACCTGGACCTCTCTGCCAACCGCCTCCAGGTGGTGACCAATGAGAGCTTCCATGGCCTGCACCTCCTGGAACGCCTCTATCTGGACCGGAACCGCATCCGGAGTGTCCAGGAGGGGGCCTTGGATGCCCTGGAGACCCTCCTGGAGCTGAAGCTGCAGGACAACCTTCTGCAGGCCTGGCCCCCTTTGCACTTGCCAGCCCTCCTGCTGCTGGATCTCAGCAACAATCCGCTGACCGCTGCCCCCGAGCCCCATGCACTGCGAGGGGTGCCCAGTTTGGAGTCCCTCAAGGCGGCCGGACTGGGCCTGGAGCGGCTGGATGAGGGACTGCTGCATGGCCTGGGCAGTCTCCATGAGCTGGATCTCTCCCACAACCGCCTGGAGGCAGTGCCCTCAGAGGCCTTGCGGGGGCTGCCCGCCCTGACCAAACTCAGCCTGGCTGGCAATGTCCGCATCGCCCGGCTGCGGCCGGAGGACTTCCAGGACCTGGGCGGCCTCCAGGAGCTGGACCTCAGTGACCTCCGCTTGACTGCCTTGACCCCGGAGCTACTGGGTGCCTTCCCACGGCTCACGGCCCTGGCGGCCGCCCAGAACCCCTTCAACTGCCTCTGCCCCATGGCTTGGCTGGTGGCCTGGCTGGACGAAGGCAAGGCCTCGCTGAGGCGGCCAGAGGAGACCCGCTGCCACTTCCCCCCAAAGAACGCTGGCCGGACCCTCCTGGAGATGCGGTATGCAGACTTTGGCTGCCCCACGACGACGACAACAACCACCACCACCACCACCACCACGCAGAGGGCTACTACGGCCGAACCAGAGCTGGCCACAAGCAGCTTTGCCTTACTAGCATCCAGCACATTGAGTGCAAATGGCGGCCCCTCTCCCACGCCATCCCCCTTCCCGGAAGCCCCCCTCTGCCCCCTTGGGACCTGTCTCAATGGCGGCACTTGCCACCTGGGCACCGGAAACCACCTGGAGTGCCTCTGCTTGCCAGGCTTCGCTGGTTTGTTTTGTGAGAGCGAGGTCCAAGCAACGACAACAATGGCATCGTCATCCATCCCCGCAAATCCCTCACAGATGGCAGTGAAGGCCCTGCCAGGTGGCACCTCTCTTAATTTAGACCTGCAAAGCTATGTCCGTGCCAAGCCCTGGCTCAAGGGCCTGCGCCTGACCTACTGGAGTCTCTCCGGCCCTGAGAGGCGCCCCCTGACCCTGAAATTGCCAGCCTCACTGCCGGACTACACCCTGCGGGCCCTACGGCCCAATGCCTCCTACCAGCTCTGCCTGGGACCCCTGGGGGACAGAGAGGAGCAGGAGGAGCAGCTCTGTGCCGAGGCCCGGACCCTGCCCCTTGCAAGGAAGCAGCAACAGCAGCAACAAGGGGGGCCCTCCGATGGAGAGCCTCCCCTTGACCTGGCCATAGCTGTGGTCCCGGCCGCGGCTGCAGTCCTGCTCTTGGTGTCCGGGGCGGCAGCCATCTCCTTCTGTGTCCGGAGGAGGAGGAAGCAGCAGCGGAGCAAGCCCTCGGGCAAAGAAGGAGGCCAGGCCCCTCTCGGGCCCTTGGAGATGGAGGGGGTTCAGGCCGGGCCCCTGAAAGCACTCTCCACAAATGGCCTAGACCACCAGGCACCCCTTATGCCAGGAAGCAAGGCCACCCCAACATCCCAGAGGCCCCAGAGGCCTTCCTACTTTTAGGGGGGCCTTCCCATTGAGGCTTAACTTTGGATTCAGGCCAAACCCTGCCCCAGAGAAGCCCCTCTGCAAAAGCAACAAGGCAAGAGGGGCCCCTTCCTGCCCTGGCCACAAGGAGGTCCCCATCTGTTGTGGCCTCTTAAAGGGAAGATGAAGGAACAGGGGTCTCTTTTATTGGGAGGGGTGGAGGAGGAGGAAGAAGAGGGTGATGATGAAGAAACCCAGCCCAGTGGCTGCCCTCAAAGGGAAGGAAAGCTTTACAGACTTTGAGAGCATATTTATAAAACACAGGATTATTTCCCATTTCTTCTGGGAAAGCTTTTTGTTGTTGTTGTTCTAATACAGAGGTACTTTGTTTTGTAAAACCTGGCTATAAATGCCCCCCTTTTTGTACAAAAATAAAATGTTTGTACTGTGTATGTGTGTTTGTATCTCCGTGGGAGAGAGAGGGGCAGCGAAAATGAAGAGCCTTCTCTTTGTCCCCCAGGGATGTCCTGAGTGCAATGCCTTGGAGGAGCCCCGCAAAGAGCCCCCTTCTTCCTTTGCCATTTAGATGTGGAAGAGGCTCCCTTTGGTGTCCAATGCCCCTCCCATTCAGCCTGCTATGGGGCAAGGAGAAAAGGGGTCCCCTTTCTATGTTCTCTGGAGGAAAGAAGGAAGGAAAGGGTGAATTTCAGTGCAAGAACAGTCCTTGGGGTCTGCTCTGAGTTTTTCATGAGAAAAAGTGGGATACCAATAACAACTATAATAATAGGCGATCAATAATAATTGCAATATAATAATAACAATACGTCATTAGAATCAGTTAATAGCAATATAATCATAATAGGTGGTTAATAATAAAAATGCCAAAAATAGCAATATATTATTATTATTATTATTATTGGTCCATAAAAGCAACAACATAATAATAATAGTTATAATAATAATAATAATAGGTGGTCAATAATAATAATAATGCCAATAACAGCAATATAGTGTTGTTGTTGTTGTTATTATTATTACTACTACTACTACTAACTTTATTTGTACCCCGCTAACATCTCCCGAAGGACTCGGTGAGGCTTACAAAGGCCAAGGCCCTCAATAAAACAACAGCATAACAAATACAACAATAAAACTTGTTATTAGGTGTCCATAACAGCAATAACAATATAATAATAATAATAATAATAATAATAGGTCAATAATAACAATAAAATAATAATAGTAAAAAGAAGTCAATAACAGCAATAATAATAATAATAATAATAATAATAATAATAATGGGGGGAAGGAGGAGGAGGAGTGGGAGTGGCACCCCTGGTCTTGGCCATGCCTGTGACCCCCAGCTCCAAAGCCAGAACAGCAAAAAAAAACCTGACCCTGAATTTTGCCCTCAAAACCAAGCACATTTTGCAGTAAGACCAAACAAGTGAGGATGTGCAAAGCCTCCTTCCAGGCCAGGAACCCTCCCTTATGCAAAGGGGTGGCCTTTGCATGAAACCTACCTAAAGAACTGTCTCTTCTAGCAGAAGGCCAACCCAATCAGTTTAAATCATGGTGGCACAATGGGTTAAACCCTTGTGCTGGTAGGACTGCTGACTGAAAGGTCCGTGGTTCAAATCCAGGGAGCGGGGATGAGCTCCCTTCTGTCAGCTCCAACTTCTCAAGTGAGGATATGAGAGAAGTCTCCCACAGGATGGTAAAACACTCAAGCGTCCCCTGCACAATGTCCTTGCAGACGACCAAGTCACTCTCACCAGAAGCAACTTGTGGTTTCTCAAGTCTCTCCTGACACACACAAAAATGAATTTAAAATTACGTCTTGTGTTTTCGTCTTTGTTCTGTGTACTTTAATATGTTATTTTATAGAAATATGTTTTAATATGTGTATTTTACAGAATGTTTAAGATGTTTATATGTTTTAGCTGATGTTGTAACCCCGAGCCATGAGGAGAGGTGGGGAAGGAAGGTCGTTGTTGTTGTTGTTATACTATGCAACACAATTTTTGTTCCTGAGTTATAAATGTCATTTCCTAATTGGTTCTATCATAAAAACATGGGAAAAGTTGATTCCATTGCAAAAACTTTGTTTGTGCAGGAGGAACATCCTGCAGCACATTTTGCTCTAGCACTTCAATGAGTCTCAACCAATTCTCCTTAGTTTGTGGCAGCCACAAAAATGAAGTTTCTGGAGTAGAACAACTACTTTCAAGGTACGGACCGCATGATTAAACAGAAAATAACACTTTCAAACCAAAAACAGAAACTTTTTCAAATTTTGTTAACATAGTGTTATTTTCGAGGAGTCCCATAAGTGGGAGAGTTGGGTGGGATCTGGAGGGAGCCTGATGGTAAGGGCCCAAAGGACAGGGCCTGGAGGAGGGGACTTTCTGTGGGTCTGACTCACTCTCCTTGCTTCTCCCACGCAGCGAAGCTGGGCCAAAAAGGGGGCAGGAAAAACCCTACAAGAGACCCCTTGAAAGTGCACCCCAGCTTCCCCACAGAGACCCCCAACTCAGCACCTTGGTTGTCTGGAGAGGGGGCTTTGGCAGGGCCCCATTGGGAGCCCTGTTGACACAGCTGTCTCCCATCAAGTGCCTTCAACACCCCCCCCCCCCCCCAAGGGCGGGTGCGCGCACTCAGCCAGCGGCACATGGATCCCATTAAGAGGGCTTCCAGGCCTCGGATTACAGCACCGTTGGCCTTGGCCCCACCTGGAAGCAGTCTTCCTTTTGGAGACTGAAATGCCTTTTGCAGCTCCAGCCGTCTCCAATCCTAAACAGCACAAAATGGGCCCATTAGAAGAAAGGATTCGCTAGAGAAGACCGTGATGCTTGGAAAGAGAGAAGAGCCCATGATGCTTGGAAAGAAGGCACAGGAAAAAAGGAAAAACCCTTCCAGATGAATGGACTCCATCAAGGAAATCCATCTGCCCCAACTTTGCAAGGCCTGGGTTGAGAGTAAGGTGGGTTGGAAGTCCCTCGTTAATACAATCAAGGTGTTTTCTAATGAGGATTTAATTACACAACATAACAGGCATGGGCATACTTCAGCCTGCCAGCTTTTTTGGACTTCAACTCCCACAATTCCTAACAGCCTCAGACACATTTCAAGGCTCCCTATCATAGAGTCATGGCAGCTGAAATGGTATCAAACTGCATCAATTTTACAGTGTAGATGCCTTCCAGAAGGCTACCCATGGCTTTATGTGTATTTGGATTGCCAGAATCTGAGTCCAACTTGCCCAAAAGGTAATAAACAAAGACTCCCCAAAAATATGCATTGAGATGAAGGAAGCAAAGGACCTTCATCTGTTTCTTTGCTTATGAAAGGAAAAGACAGGATTCAAGACCTCTTTAAGAATCCCGTAATGCATTCGTGCATTACATCCTGGGAAGGCTTGCAGAAAACACACTTTTCTCTGGACAAGAAGCGGAGATCGGCCCAAATTATATATCCCACCCTCCCACCTCAAAGTCTGAAAAGCCCTTGGAAAATGCACAAAAAAGCCCTAGTAAATCTTGCTTAGAGCAAAGAATGGTTTCAATTACTGTTTCCGTGCAAATGAGGAGGAAACAAAGAGTCACATCCCCGCTTTTGCAAGATGGAGAGGCAACGAACATGGTTGGATTGTTTATTGTGTTGCATTGTTTTCAGCACGGTTCAAAGGCAACATAATAATAATAATAATAATAATAATAAGAGCAGTGATGTGACTTAAAAGGAGTCTCTTCTGCTGAACTTATTATTATTATTATTATTATTATTATTATTATTATTATACTATTTTATTATTATTTTATTTGACCAGCTACAAGTCAAAGGACATTTAATATAATGCCCAAGTTTTTAAACTTTGTGGGGTTTTTTTAAAAAAAATACAACTATACCCTTGGTTCGCTTCTATACTATAAATAAATATGCTAAACTGATAATTTTTTTCGTGTCAGGAGTGACTTGAAAAATTGCAAGTTGCTTCTGGTGCGAGAGAACTGGCCTTCTGCAAGGACGTTGCCCGGGAGACGCCCAGATGTTTTATCATCCTGTGGGAGGCTTCTCTCATGTCCCTACATGAGAAGCTGGAGCTGACAGACGGGATCTCACCCCACTCTCTGGATTTGAACCAACCTTTCAGTCAGCAGTCTTGCCAGCACAAGGGTTTGACCCATTGTGTCATTGAGGGCTCCTAATAATAATAATAATAAACAGTGCTATGGCTTAAAAGCAGGGTATCTTCCACAAAACTAATGACAACAACCACAACAACAACAACAATGCTGCTAAGGAGTAAAAGTGGGGTCTCGTCCCCAAAACAACAGTAATAATGCTGCTATGGAGTAACCGTGGGGTCTCTTCCCCAAAACTACTGAAGTAGATCAATGCCAGGGAGTGTTTTTGGCCCCTCGTTTCTTATAGTCAATTGAAGAAGGTGGGCAGCCAGGCCGACTGACCCCTTGAATGGCTCCATTGTCCTCCTCCCAACAGACTGTTCACATTAACGTCCCAAATTCCTCTGAAAACCGGCGACCGCCGAGCAAATATTTTCCTTATGAGCCACGTGTGCATTTTCCAACCGCAGTAGCAGCAGCAGCAGCAAAAGGAAGAGATGAAAAGTCTCCCATTTCAAGGAAGGGAAAGAAGGAGGGGAAGCAGGGTGGCTGCAAGGAGCTCCCACAGAACGACGGCCCTGCAAGGCAGGCAAGACAGAAGCCATGGGACTCAAATGGCAAGGAAGAAGGTCCCAATGAAGCATCAATGAAACATCCACGAAACTGGGGATGGACTAGATGCCCTTTTGGCTCCCATCCAATCTGTATGATCCTTTTATCCCTTCCACGTTGTATGATTTTGGAAGTGACAGTCCAAAAATAGTGGGGGCACCTTTTCCCTCTTCATTGAAAGCCTTGAAATGGAAGGTCTTTACATTGGGATGCTTTAACACACCAAAGGGTTGGTCTAGACCAGTCCTGGATAAGCCTGGGCTCTCCCTCCAGGTGTTTTGGACTTCAACTCCCACAATTCCTAACAACCTCAGGCCCCTTCCTTTTCCCCCTCAGCCGCTTAAGCGGCTGAGGAGGAAAAGGAAAGGGCCTGAGGCTGGGGATCCCTTCCAATTTGTACAATTTTTTTCTCTCCCAATCTGTACGATTTTGGAAGTGACGGTCCAAAAAGGCATTTTTTTTCCTTCCCCATCAAAGGTCTTTACACTGGGATGCTTTAACATGCCAAGGGATTGGTCTAGATGACCTCTGGGGTCCCTATCAATCTGTATGACCCTTTTCTCCTTTCCCATTTGTAGGCCTTTGGAAGTCCAAAAAGGGCACCTTTTCCCCTTTACGTCCAAGGAAGGTAGATGCTTTAGCATGGCAAGAGGGCTGGACTAGATGGCCTCGGTGGTCCCCTCCCAATAATATGACTTTCTTGCCCCATCCAGAAAAAAAGGGAAAAGAGGGAGGGTGAGGTGGCGGCTTCAACTTCTGGGAAAAGGAGAAAGGAACCACAGACAAAAAGAGAGAGAGACAGACCGCAGCCTCTGATGATGATGAGGAGCTTATTTAAGCTCCTTCCCAAAATACCAAAGCGCCACGGAGTCATGGCCCAGTGGAGACCTTGGAAGGGAGAGGCCCAAGAAAGAAAGAAAGAAAGAAAGAAAGAAAGAAAGAAAGAAGGAAGGAAGGAAGGAAGGAAGGAAGGAAGGAAGGAAAGAAAGAAAGAAAGAGAGAGAGGTCTGCGGGCGGCTGAGTCAGGGTTGGGAAGGAGGGCAGGAAACTCCCCACAAAACCCCCTTCGCTCCCCAAAATGCTGGCAAACGGAGCAAGGCCAAGGGAGGCCTAGCCAGGGATCTCCGCCAAGGAAAAGGCAGCATTCAGAACCTCTTGAAGGATCCCTACACATTTGTGCATTAAATCCCAAGAAGCCTTGCAAAAAAACACACTCTTCTCCAGGCAAGAAGCAGAGATCTGCCCAAGTTATCTTTCACCCCCACAAAAGTCTGAAAAGCCCTTGGAAAATGCACAAAAAAGCCCTAATAAATCTTGCTTAGAGAACAGAGCATGGTTTCAATTATTGTTTCTGTGCAAACGAGGTGGAAACAAAGAAACGAGGAGGAAACATCCCTGCTTTTGCAAGACGGAAAGGCAGTGAACAGGGTTGGTTTGTTTATTGTATGGCATTGTTTTTAGCATGGTTCAAAAATGACATAATCTTATTATTATTATTATTATTAAAACTTGGGAAGTGTCCAACGTGTAATCCAATACAACAACCAGCATAGTGATCTTGTTTGCTGTGTACTAATCTTGTTCTGTTTCTAATAATAATAATAATCATCATCATCATCATCATCAATTGATTTAACTGCAAAGACTCCGACACAAGCCAGTCAAGTGGGTCCCAGTGGTGATGGGCACACTGGGTGCAGTGCCCAAAGACCTTGGCCTGTACTTAAAAACAAACATTGCTGACAAAATTACCATCTGTCAGCTGCAAAAAGCCACCCTAATTGGATCTGCATGCATTATTCACCAATACAGTCCTACACATTTGGGAAGTGTCTGATGTGTGATCGAATACAAAAGCCAGCATCTTGTTTGCTGTGTACTAATCCTGTTTTGCATCAAATAATAATAATAATGCAGACTCTGACACAAATCAGTAAAGGTAGTCCCTGTGGTGATCAGCACACTGGGTGCAGTGCCTAAAGACCTTAGCCTGCACTTAAACACAATCAGTGCTGACAAAATTACTAGCTGTTAGCTGCCAGCTGCAAAAGGCCACCTTACTGGGACATTATTCGCCAATACATCACACAGTCCTAGACACTTGGGAAGTGTCTGATGTGTCATCCAATAAAATGCCAGCATAGTTATCTTGTTTGCTGTTTACTAATCTTGTTGTACATCAAATAATAATAATAATAATAATAATAATAATAATAATAATAATAGGAGGAGGAGTGCTATGGCTTAAAAGTGGAGTCTCTGCCCTGCAAGGTGGGCAGGATGGGGGCACAAGGGCACAGCTGCTCGAAGCCCCAAACCATGGGGTCCAAATGGTTCCATCAAAGAAGGGGCCACAGTCTCAAAAGAGGGGGGGGCGGCCATTTTTGGAGGGGTTCCAATGTATGCAAAAGGGGAGCCCCTCACCTCTGAGTGTCCTCGGTTTGTTGCAAACCCAAACAGGAATTTCCAGCTTTGGCCAAAGCCACCCAGTAGATCCTTATCAACAACTGCAATTATAATAATTATCCCGGCCTCCTTGCTAATCGCTTGCAGGGGATTAATGGGAAATGGCAGGAACAAATAGGGGCTCCATGGGACTACAGTTACACAGAGTCCAGCCTAAGGGGGAAGTAGCATGAAGCGGCTGCCTCAGCCCTGGAGACTTTATCGGGGTTTGCCACAATTGAAGCAAAGCACAACCTCTGAGGATGCCTGCCATAGATGTGGGTGAAACATCAGAAGAGAATGCTTCTAGAACATAGCCATATAGCCCGGAAAACTCACAGCAACCCAAAGGACTGTTTCCTTGAAAGCCTTGAAACTGAGACCCCGAAGGCTGCCTTTTGGGGTGCTTTTGTCTGGCAGGGCCTGGACTAGATAACCTCTCCGGAGACCCTTTCCAACTTGTATGATGCTTGCAAGTGGTTACAAGCAAATACATCAATTAAAAAGCTATGTTAAATCACTTGTTTGAGCTTTCTGTGCAGAACAGACAATGTGCTTGCAGGCAAGAAGGCAGTTCTGGGCTTTTGGAAAGTGAGATTTGATTTCCAGAATTTAGACTTTCCTTTGCAGATAACTTTTTTACAGGCTTGAAAAGAGATAGAGAGAGAGAGAGAGAGAGAGAGAATCCTAGAGTTGGAAGAGACCACAAGGACCATCCAGTCCAACTCATAATAGATAGATAGAACACAGATGACATATACTTAGATAGACAGAAAGATCCATGCCCATGTATTTAAAAGCCTGGTCTAATTTCAAAAGGGTTGTATTATGGGCAGTGATGACTGGCACCTAAATAGTATTTCTCTCTTTCTTTTAAAAACTGTTTATCTCGCACTCCTGAAACTATTGCTAATTAGGCATAATCTTAGTTATTTGCCACAACACTGACGTCATAGACCGGCAATGAACTGGAAGAAGACATGCAAGGGACTCCGTTGCCCTTTTTTTTGTTCTCAAAGCTTTCCAGTGTGCATGGCACACGTTGGGCCAGCGATGAAACCAATACTTAGCCGCCAGAAACAGCACTGTGCGGCTTCTTCGGGAAATTATAGTTTATATATTGAGATCGCTATTAAGATTTCAGAGGACGTGGCAGTTTCCAGGCTGCAAGGTATAACGCCAAACCCAACTCTCCCCGAGAGGGAGAAGCCTCCGTTCTGGAAGCCAAAGGCCAATCTGCAAAAGCCCAGGACTGCCTTTTGGAGCTGGACCTTCCATGCCCTTCTGCACACAGAGCTGGAACAAGTGCTTTAATGCACCCTTTGCACGGTTTTATTTGCCTGTGTTTATGCCTGCAATGCAATGCAAGCCAGGGCCCCTCCTCTCTCCGTCCCCCTTTTCCCTCCTTCCTCTTCTCCACATTTTCGCACTTAATCCCCTTCCAGAGGCCTGCTGCCCTCTTGCCCTTCGCCAGCCGCCTTCCATGTCAATGCTCTCCGCAAATAAGCATCCGAAGGAAACAGAGGCCCAGGAAGCCCTGCCCTGTGTTTGCAGAGACCCCTTTGCCCTGCGGCCAGGGATTAGATTCAAGGGGGCCCTCCGCCCCTCTTGACAGGCTGCTTTCTCCTTTCCTTTCCCTCCCTCACTCTTTCCCTCCTTCCTTTGTTCTCTTTCTTTCTTTCATCCTTTCCTCCCCTCCACCTTCCTTCCTTCATTGCCTTACCTCCTTCTTTCCCCCCTCCCTCCCTTCCCTTTCTTTCCTTCCTTCCTCCTTCTTTCTTTCTTTCCTCCCCCTTTCTTTCTTTCTTTCTTTCTTGCTTTTTATTTTCCTTCTGCCTCTCTCCTTTCTTTCTTCCTTTTCTCCTTCCTTCCTTTTCTCCTTCCTTTCTTCCCTTCCTCCTATTTTCCTTCCCGCCTTTTTTCCTTCCTTCCTCTTTCTTAATTCCTTTCTTTTCTTCCTTCTTTCTTTCCTTTATCCCCTTCCTTCCCTCTTTCTTCCTTTTTTTCCTTCCTTCCCTCCCTCCCCTCCTCCTCCCTCCCTTCCTTTTCTCCTTTCTTCCCACCCTCCCTCCTTCCTTACTTACTTCCTATCTTCCTCCCTTTCTTCATTTTCCTTTCTTTCTTTCTTTCTTTCTTTCTTTTCTTCTTCCTTTCCTCCCTTTTCTCCCTCCCTGTCACCTTTCTTCCTCACGCTCTCCCTCCTTCCTTGCTTCCCTTCCTGTTTTTCTTCCTTTTCTTTCTTATGTCCCTCCTTTCTTTCCTTTCTCCCCTTCCTTCCTTCCTCCCTATCTTTCTCCCTCCCTTTCTTCCTTATTTCCTTCTTTCTTTCTTTCTTTCTTTCTTTTCTTCCTTCCTTCCATCTCTTCCTCTTTTCTTTCTTCCTCACACTCACCCTCTTTATTTCTTTCCTTCCTTCTTTCCTCTCATTCATTTCCTTCTCTTCTTCTCTCCTTTCCTCCTTCCTTCTTTCCTTTTTTTGCAGAGCCCCTTAAAGCTGGTTTCCCAGGACAAGTTCTTCCCTGCTCTCTGGTTCCCATCACTCTTCATTTGGGGGTTCCTTGCAAAGAGTGTTGCCCCATAACTATTCCATTCTCATTATTATTTCCCCTCTCTGCTTCCCCCCCCCCTTCTTCCTGTAAGTAGCCCCCTTCCAAACCTGAGGCCAAACCTGACTCCATGGCGGTGGCGGCTTTCACACACAAAGACCGGCCGGACTCCAGTTGTGCCCTTTTGCATTAAAAAATGCCCAGCTGCTGCTTCAGCACTTTTGCTGCCCCCCCCCCCTCAAATAGGACTCCAAAAGGCCCCATTGGTTCTGCAAAGAAACCCACAGGACACCGGCCCTGTCTTTGGGAATCAGGCTATGAAGTCCCGGACCTGGACCCAAGGCCCATTTCCACATGGTCTATTCACGCCAAACTGACTCCTCTGCGCTCCACTTGCTTGCTATAGGGCCCTATAGTCCCAACCCAGGGGCCCTTTGTTGCATTCATTCATTTTACAGACTCAGCACGAGAGGTGAAGCAAATGCCTTGCTAATTTGGACGAGGCTTTAAAGGGTTTTGCGGATGAACACAAGCGACGCCAAGAGCGTGGCCCAAAGGCCGAAACGGGGGAAGAAACACAGAGAAAACACAGCTTGCTTTGGAGAAGGAGGACACCATTCTGCTCACTGACTGAATGCAAATAGCAGCCTGGGGGCCACTGGTGCCCTCTTCAAAAGGCCCTTTCCCTCTTTTCCCAGGGTTGCCAAGGAGGCGGACGATGGGGGGCCGGACATGGCAACGCATGGATGGGGGTCCCACAGTGTCCCTCTCTCCGGCCTCTCTGCCTACAGTTGGCACCTCTGCAAGGTTGGTGCTTCGGTGGCCAAACAATTCCTTCTCATTCCAAGAAGGGTCGGGGGTCTCAAGTCCGTTTCCAGGGCAAAAGGAGAGAGCAGGAGCCCAGGTTTTGTCAGCAAAAGGCCCCCTCCCAAAGCAAGCCTCCCTAAGCAAACTAGGCAAAGGCTTTGGCTCGGGCCCATTGCTGCCTCTGCAGAATTTAATGCAATGGCAGCAGAATTGAGAAAGCCAAAAAAGCTGCGATCCTATCATGCAGAACGGAAAAATGGATATATGTTTAAGTAGTAGATAAGTATAGAAATGTACTGTTGTTATTTATTCGTTCAGTCGTTTCCGACTCTTACCAAATAAACAACAACACATTTCTATACTTATCTACTACTTATACATACATGTAGTGGATAAGTATAGAAATGTGTTGTTCATTTGTTCAGTTGTTTCTGACTCTTCATGATCTCATGAGTCAGAAATAACTGAATGAATAAGCAACAACACATTTCTATACTTCTCTACTACATTTATTTATTTATTTAAAACATTTCTATTCCGCCTTCTCACCCCAAAGGGGACTCAGGGTGGAGCACAGCATATATACGGCAAACATGCCAGGACACAAATTCTTATATACATACATAAACTTTAAAAAGATTTATCAAAATATTAAAATACACCATTTAAAACCGTCCTAGTCATCCACGTCAAATCTAATTGGTCTGGTAATCTTTCCTATTGCTGCTTTATTACCCTGTCCCGAAAGCTTGGTCCCACAGCCAAGTTTTTACCATCCTTCTAAAGGACAGGAGGAAGGGGGCCAAACTGATCTCACCAGGAAGGGAGTTCCATAACCGGGGAGCAATCACCGAGAAGGCCCTGTCTTTCGGCTCCACCAATAGTGCCTGTGACAATGGGGGGAAGGAAAGCAGGGCCTCCCCGGAGGATCTTAATCTCCGTGATGGTTCATAGGGAGAGATGTGTCTGGACAGGTAATTTGGGCCGGGGCCATTAAGGGCTTATACATATATAAATGTATATATATAAAAGTAAAGGACAGGAAAGCAGGAATCAACAGAAAAGTTATAAGGTTGAATATAGGAATGTATGAATGTATGGGGAAAATTGTAATTGTAACTGTTATAATTTATCTGCATAATGATATCATTTTTTTAAAAGGAAAGCCAACAAAGGCCGCTCTCTCTGCATCCGTCCTCCAAAAGGCACTCTTTATCGGACTGTGGGCCGGCCAGCCGGCTTTGCACTCAGATACAGCGTTTGCACATTCCTCCGCAGATAAGGGCCAGAGGCACAACAAGCCCAAATAAGCCTGGAATCTACTGCAGCAGGGCTTTTGAAAGCAAGGGAAGAGGAAGGTGCCCTCACTGCCAGGCAGCTCCTCAGACCCCAAAAGTCACAGCGTTCATCAACGTCTGTCCGTCCCCCTTGAGATATATGCACATACAGACATACGTAAACGCATACTGCATTTCTTCAGTTCTAAGACTGAAGAAATGCTTCTCTCCTTATATCAGTGTTTCTCAATCTTCCTAATGCCACAACCCCTTAATACAGTTTCCCATGTTATGGTGACCCCCCAACCATAAAATTATTTTCATTACTACTTCATAATTGTAATTTTGCTACTGTCATGAATCGTCATGGAAATCTCTGATATGCTGGATGTATTTTCATTCACTGGATCAAATTTGGCACAAATACCCAATATGCCCACATTTGAATACTGGTGGAGTTGTGGGGGTATTGATTTTGTCATTTGGGAGTTGTAGTCGCTGGGATTTATAGTTCACCTACAATCAAAATGCATTCTGAACTCCACCAACAAAGAAATTAAACCAAACTTGGCACACAGAACATGACCAACAGGAAATACTGGAAGGGTTTGGTGGACATTGACCTTGAGTTTTGGAGTTGTAGTTCACCTACTTCTAGAGAGCACTGTGCACTCAAACAATGATAGATCTGGACCAAACTTGGCACAAATACTCAATATGTGATGATTAATCTCAAATCAGTGAGCAAAACAGTGCTCCCAACAAGGACAAAATGCAAACACAAAGCGATCTCGGCCACCAGATTTCTTTTGCAAATGCCAAACCAAAGACTCCCCAAGGAGAGAGAGACCTTGTAATGCCCCCCAAAACCCACATCTCTGGCCCAAGAAGCTAAAGGCAGTCCGAGCGCAAGGGAAACAGAGGCAAATCTTGGGGTTCCTACCTGGGGGAGGCGTCCAGAGTGACCGAAACCAGCGAACTGTCAAATTTTCGTGTGTCCCAGAGCCGGACCTCACGCTCCCTCACCTGCAAAAGGAGAGGCATGGTTTGGGGCTCTTCAGTGACAGACTCTTTGCTCAGCACTGACATTTATATGAGGGGTGTTCATATACATACCCTGATTACTCGAATCTAATGCTCACCTTTTTTTTGGGGCTAAATAACCGCACCAAAATGAGGGTGCACATTAGATTAGCGTCATACGGTGAGTGCACTTTTCCACTCTATAGTATATCTCAGACTTGGGCAAACTTCAGCCCTCCAGGTGTTTTGGATTTCAACTCCCACAATTCCTAACAGCCAGTAGGCTGTTAGGAATTGTGGGAGTTGAAGTCCAAAACACCTGGAGGGCTGGTTTGCCCATGCCTGATATATAGCTACAGTAGAGTCTTGCTTACTCAACATAAGCAGGGCAGCAGGACATTGGATAAGCGAAAATGCTGGATAATAAGGAGAGATTAAGGAAAAGCCTATTAAACGTTAAATTACATTATGATTTTACAAATAAGCACCAAAACATCATGTTTTACAAACAATCGACAGAAAAAGCAGTTCAATAACCAGTAGCGTTATGTAGTAATTTAATTTAGCACCAAAACATCACAATGTATTGAAAAAGCTGTGGATCCAGGCAGGAGGCAGACTGCATTAGATAATACAGAATGTTGGATGAGTGAAGGTTGTACAAGCGAGATTCTACTGTATATCTGTATTTCCCACTATGTTAAAATCCAGGGTTTTCTTACCTGGTTGAACCCAATGGAAAGGAGGCCTCCTTCGGCATTGACCCAGACCAACCGAGAATCTTTTGCATTGGCATGGGCCAGGACACTCTGCGAGGCAAGAGAGAGAGAGAGAAAGAGAGAGGGTCAAGTGCTGGCCAGGTCCCCCTCCATTTTGAAGGTGAATCCCTCCCCCCCAAAATAGGCACATCTATGGCTGTGTTGCCTTTGTGGGCCTATACCAAGCATGAGCAAACTTCAGCTCTCCAGGTGTTTGGACAATTACGAACACCCGGAGGGCTGAAGTTTGCCCATACCTGGTTTATATTATTATTATTATTATTATTATTATTATTATTATTATTAAATTTCCAAAGTGCCAGCGAGCAGCCAAAAGTATTACTGAAAGCAGTTGTTTTTTCTCCTCCAAAACGTTTTAACGACAACAATGATGCTGATGATGGAGATGCATGCTAGGACCTGGAATAATGATAATAATAATAATAATAATAATAATGCAAAGACTCTGGCACATTCAGTAAAGGTGGTCCTTGTGGTGATCGACATACTGGGTGCAGTGCCTAAAGACCTTGGCCTGCACTTAAAAACAATCAGCGCTGACAAAATTACCGTCAGCTGCAAAAGGCCACACTACTCGGACCTGCAGACATTATTTGTCGGCACATTACACAGTCCTAGACACTTGGGAATTGTCCGACATGTGATCCAATGCAAAAGGCAGCATAGTGACCTTGTTTGCTATGTACTAATCTTGTTGTGTATCAAATAGTTGTAGTTGTAGTAGTAGTAGTAGTAGTAGTAGTAATAATAATAATAATAATAATAATAATAGATGCAAGTAGAGCAGCTTATTGGTTTTGAACCCATCCCAACTCTGGTATAGAAACCCTGACCAGTTGATTTCTGGGGACTGGAAGCAGGATGAGGAAGGGCTGTTTTACACCACTGCCCCCTTGGAACTGGACAGAATCTGAAGGCACACAAGAACAAGGGACATGTTTAAGTAGAGCAGGGAAAGGGGTCTGTTTGGGGGACTATGCGTCCCTGAATCACCTGACGCTGGGAGTCCCAGTCAACTAAGAGCATATGCATTGGATGAGATGCCCTACCAGGCAATTGGTGCATCCAGGGAATTAAGGGAATGGCATGATTTCACCCTTTGACTCAGGCAGCAAAAAAACCTGTGGGTCAGCATGAAGGAGGGAAACTGCTAAGGGGAAAAGGCAGCCCTCAAAAGCCAAACCTGAAAATAGAGCACTTTGGGGGGCTTCAAGGAGGAAACCAGGGGCAGGAATGACTGGTCTTCCTTCTCCCTCCATTTCGGGGAGGGGGGGAGGAGGAAAGAGCAGGGAGGGACCCCAATTCTCCAGCAAAAAGAAGGGCAAGGGGAGACATTGCTTTCAAATGAACCGCTTGACCAAGACTTTAAAAAAAACCCATTCATTTAAAGGCAAACTCCTTTTTCCTGGAGTCCCCCTTTCTCCTTCCTTGGCAGGCTGACCCAGTTCATTGTAACCTGCATTTTATATTTGTTATATTCATTTTAATAGTGTTACGTTTTATCTCACCGATTTCACCCTGTTGTACCTGGCCTTGAGTCACATGGAGACGTGCGTAATAAATAAATAATGATTACTATTGCTACTGTTTTACTAGTATTTTATTCTGTACATGCAGCCCGCTCACTGTTCTATGTTATGAATGATTGTATTGTAATTTTATTTTGTTTGCTGTGTTTTTATATTTTATGTTTTATGTAATTTATCATGCTGTTGTTTGTGTTCTGGTTTTATTTATTGTATTGCGTTGTTAGGCTTGGCCTAATGTAAGCTGCCCCGAGTCCCCACTGGGGAGATGGTGGTGGGGTATAAATAAAAATTATTATTATTTATTATTATTACTACTACTATTACTATCATAACTACTGTTACTATTACTGTTTTTAGTATCTTTACTAGTACTAGTATTACTAGTATTATTAATACTATTGCTACCTTTACTATTACTGTTATAACTACTTTTAATACTACTATTATTATGACTGTTGTTAGTATTGTTGCGATTACTATCATTATTACTTTTATTGTTACATACTTTTACTAGTACCAACTGCTATTACTATTACTCTTATTACTATTATTGTTGCTATTACAACAACTGTTATTACTACTTATTCAGTGTCATTACTACTATTACTGTTATTACTATTATTGTTGCTATTACAATAACTGTTATTACTACTTATTCAATGTCATTACTACTATTACTACTTTTATTATTATAATAATTATTATAACTACTAATATTATCACTATTATTAGTATTATTAGTATTATTACTATTAGTATTACTATTACTGTTGTTGTTATGATCCAGGGCCCGAGCAGAAGACCCCATTTGGGAACTTTTCCCCAAATCTGGGCATCACTCCCTCTTCCTCCCATCCACATACATGCCTACTGCAACACCCATCATCCTGCAATGTGTCTGCTCTGGAAGCACAGCTGGCATCCCACAATGGACCTCCCTTTTGCCCAAGTTCTGTCCCATTCATTTCCCAGAATCCTCTTCTAGTGGCCCTGCTGAGGATAATGGGAGTTGCAGTCCAAAAAAGAAAAGAAAAGGAAGGGAAGCCCGGGAACATGGAAGGGTTGTATGAATGGATCAGGAAGGCAGCCCTCCAGAAAAGAGAGAGCGAGGGAGGGAGAGAGAAAAGGATGGGATGGAAAGGCCTTTGCAGATGTGGGTCTTCCTCTGTCGCTGCGTTTGATCCCAAATGCTGGATCCTGGGAGAGGAGAGCAGCCGGAAATGGGGAGCCATGTGAGTCCCCCCCTTGAAGCCTGGGACCCAGGGAAGCAGGGCTAAAAATAGCCTTCCAAAAAGGCAAGGCAAGCCAAGCCAAGCCCCCTTTGCTTCCTCCGCCTTTGCTTCCCACGGCCTCCTTGGGAACGTCCCTTGGAGCCAATGGGGAGGGTGGGATTAATGGGACAGTGTGGAGCAATTCAAATTGCAGGAGAAGTGGTTCCACCTCTGTGATAGGAAGGAGTTCCTGAGGGATGGAAGAGCTGTTCCCCAGTGGAACTCCCTGCCACAGAACCCTGCGGAGGCTTTTTCTTTGGAGGCTGGATAGCAATCTGTTGAGAGGGATTGGATGGTGCCTTCCTTTATGGCAGAAGGGGGTTGGACAGGATGGGACCCAATTCTAAGATGATATGGTTTGGTTTTTTTATTATTATTATTAACTACAATAATAATGACAATCATGACAATAAGCATAGGCTGGATGGCCATGTGTCAGGAGGGCTTTGATGGTGCCTTCCTTCATGGCTGCATAATGACAACAACAACAACAATAACGGATAGGGACCAACTTTAGGATGCTATGCTACTACTATTATTATTATCAACAATAACAACAATAAGCGTAATCTCGATGGCCATCTGCTGGGAAGGTTTTGATGGTACCTTCATGGCTGGAAAGGGACAAACTCAAGGATGCTATGCTTCGACAATTATTATTCTTATCAATATTATTCTTATCCATTACAACAACAACAAACATAGGCTGGGTGGCCATCTGTCAAGAGGGCTTTGAGGGTGCGTTTCCTGCACGAAGGTCGAAGGGGTCAGACTGGATGGCCTTTGGGGTCCTTTCCAGCTCTATGATTCTATAACCTTGGCCTAGCGAGGTAGGGAGCCCTCACCCTGAATGCCAGCCTCCAAGGCAGTTCTTCCCTTCTGGGCTCCAAGATCCACCCACAATCCTTCTGTAACTGTAACTGGATTGTAACTCCCAGCATCCTGCCTTGAGGCAGCAGGGATTCTGGGAAAGACAAGCCCCTCTGTTTGTATGCAAAGCCATGGTGCAAAATAACTGGGATTTTGCAAAATCTGGAGAAGCAAATACCTGGCACGGCGTTGGCTTGGTCCGGGGGTCAAAGATCCTCAGCTTTTTATCCTAAGAGAGAGGCGGAAGTCCAGAGGCATCCAATTAATGCACAGGAACAATATGATTGCATTGTTCATTTCACATACGCAGCACAATGCAAGAAAGTCTCAACCCTGAGATCCCCGGCTGCTGTTTCGCCATTGCATTTTATTTACCAAAACATTGCAAGATGTACTGTTGAAGGCTTTCATGGCCAGAATCACTGGGTTGCTGTGAGTTTTCCGGGCTGTATGGCCATGTTCCAGAAGCATTCTCTATAGGCAGTAAGCAGCCAGACCTTGAAGCTGCAAGGCCATTAAATGCTGTCTTTCTTCCACTCTAAGACACAATTTTTTCTTATATAAAAATGGGATCCATCTTAGAAATGTCTCTTAACATATTTTTTCCTTGTTGGTACTGAAATTAGGGTGTATCTGACAATCTTTCGTATCAGTAGTTTGTTTACTTTTTTACATATACATGTATTGAAATATGCTAAATATTTTGACATATTGTAATATTTCAAATATCTATATATCAAATATATTAAATATTTTAATATTTATATATTAAACATTTTAACATTGAGCTGTCAAAGGCTTTCATGGCCAGAATCACTGGGTTGCTGTGAGTTTTCCGGGCTGTATGGCCATGTTCCAGAAGCATTCTCTATAGGCAGTAAGCAGCCAGACCTTGAAGCTGCAAGGCCATTAAATGCTGATTACAACATTCACTCCTGCCTCAACAGACAAGTGTTCTTTCTCCCACCCTGGACATTATTCCACAGATATATAAACCCCACTTGCCTAGTTTCCAACAGACCACACAATCTCTGAGGAGGCCTGCCGTAGATGCAGGCGAAACATCAGGAGAGAATGCTTCTGGAACATGGTCATACAGCCCAGAAAACTCACATCAACCCATTGCAAGATGCATTAAAAACACACAACTCAATGTTAGATATAAACTAAGTGGGCTGCAACGGGGTAAACAAGAATGAAAATAAAGTGCTGTTGGGATCTGCATCATCTACCCATATAATGCAGTTCATTGCAGCAAAACTGAATCATATGGGTCTCCGCTGACCACATAATAAAGATTCAGACTACATTATATGGCAGTGTAGAATCCAGCTTTTGCTGTGAGGTGAAACAGCACTACAGCTTGGGAAAGTTACATTTATAGCATGCAAAAGGAGCCATGCGCACAGCACCACCTTGTGCCCATATGCGGTACTGCATCCTCTTCACACATTTGAAAGGGGTGGAGGGATAGGGTTGCATTGGAAAAAATGGTCCTTGTCTTGCAAAAATATCACAGTATGTATATATTCTGACATCTCTTCTCCTTCTGAGTAGCTGGTGTGATACTGAAATGAAAAGTAATAAGTAATGGGGAAATAAAGGGGCTACATCCCCCCTACTCTATTGCTGTCTGTAGCATTAATTAATTGAACGGATAGGCCTGTCTCTATTTTGTTTTATCTTGAGCTACTGTTTTGGAGAAAATAAAAGGCAAATCTACAAATACAATACAATATAAATATATATGTGATATAGTGTAATTCAATCTATATATATAAATCTGTTAGGTTGGTTCAACCGGACAGCAAAACTCCACAACCCCCCAACGAAACTTAACCAAAATTCCCATGCCCATAACACAACCCACAAGGTACAAACATATCTACTCAAAATGAAAAACAACACAACAACACACTCACAAAACGGCAAAACAACTGAGCATGCGCATTGGTGCCCAGCCGCAAGTTCCCTGGCGCGCGCACACAGCCTTCCGGCCAACGTTCCCTCTGCAGAAGCCATGCCCACTCCAAGCCCCACCGCGCCGCTTCCCGCACACACACACACCCTGCCGCACGCACACACACAACCCCACGCTCTATCACTCACCCCGCCACCGCACACACACACGCAACCCCACGCTCCATCACTCCCCCCGCTGCCGCACACACACACGCAACCCCACGCTCCATCACTCCCCCCGCCGCCGCACACACACACGCAACCCCACGCTCCATCACTCCCCTCGCCGCCGCACACACACAAACCCACGCTCCATCACTCCCCCCACCGCCACACACACACGCAACCCCACGCTTCATCACTCCCCTCGCCACCGCACACACACACGCAACCCCACGCTCCATCACTCCCTCCGCCGCCACACACACACAACCTCACTCCCCCCGCCACCGCACATACACGCAACCCCACGCTCCATCACTCCCCCGCCGCCGCACACACACACGCAACCCCACGCTCCATCACTCCCTCCGCCGCCACACACACGCAACCCCACTCCCCCCGCCGCTGCACACACACACGCAACCCCATGCTCCATCACTCACCCCGCCGCCGCACACACACACGCAACCCCACGCTCCATCACTCCCTCGCCGCCTCACACACACACGCAACCCCACGCTCCATCACTCCCCCCGCCGCTGCACACACACAGGCAACCCCACGCTCCATTATTCCCCCACCGCCACACACACACACGCAACCCCAGACTCCATCACTCCCCCTGCCGCCACACACACACATGCAACCCCACGCTCAATCACTCCCCCCGCCGCCACACACACACAACCTCACTCCCCCCCGCCGCCACACACACACGCAACCCCACCCTCCATCACTCCCCCGCCGCCACACACACACGCAACCCCACGCTCCATCACTCCCCCGCCGCTGCACACACACACGCAACCCCATGCTCCATCACTCCCCCCTCCGCCGCACACACACACGCAACCCCACGCTCCATCACTCCCTCGCCGCCGCACACACACACGCAACCCCATGCTCCATCACTCCCCCCGCCGCTGCACACACACACGCAACCCCAGGCTCCATCATTCCCCCCGCCGCCACACACACACACGCAACCCCACGCTCCATCACTCCCCCCACCGCCACACACACACGCAACCCCACGCTTCATCACT
Organism: Anolis sagrei; assembly: GCF_037176765.1. NCBI lineage: Eukaryota > Metazoa > Chordata > Lepidosauria > Squamata > Anolidae > Anolis > Anolis sagrei. Next base: position 14,609,668 of record NC_090034.1, on the reverse strand, counting down.
CCCCTCGCCACCGCACACACACACGCAACCCCACGCTCCATCACTCCCTCCGCCGCCACACACACACAACCTCACTCCCCCCGCCACCGCACATACACGCAACCCCACGCTCCATCACTCCCCCGCCGCCGCACACACACACGCAACCCCACGCTCCATCACTCCCTCCGCCGCCACACACACGCAACCCCACTCCCCCCGCCGCTGCACACACACACGCAACCCCATGCTCCATCACTCACCCCGCCGCCGCACACACACACGCAACCCCACGCTCCATCACTCCCTCGCCGCCTCACACACACACGCAACCCCAAGCTCCATCACTCCCCCCGCCGCCGCACACACACACGCAACCCCAGGCTCCATTATTCCCCCCGCCGCTGCACACATATAATAGTCCAGATATCTACCTCAACTTTGATAAGTTTTACTATAGGCCACAGCAACGCGTGGCAGGGCACAGCTAGTACAATATAAATATATTAAATTTTAATATAATTAATATAATATAATATAATATAAATAAAATAAAAAGGACGAACCCCACTCATAGGTAAACACTCATATAAAGGTACAACCCCCCCCCCCTTTCTGTGAGTCCATCTACATTTTAGAATGAATCCACTTTAGTGCCAGTTCAATTGCTATGGGATCCTGGGAGTTGTAGTTTGGCGAGGCCCCAGCCCTCTTTGGCAGAGAAGGCTGAATACCATGTACAAAAACAACTCCCAGGATTCCATACCATTGAGTTATAGCACTTAAAGTGGTGTAAAACTGCATTAACTCTACAGTGTGGATGCTTCCTAAGACCTGGAGCAAATCTCCTGGGCTTGGAGTTCACCAGCATCTAAAATGGGCTCTGCTTACCTTGCATGAAGTGCCCAAAAGAGATCCGTCTGGCCTCCACCCCAGGCTCTGGACCTGGTCTTCGTGGGGCTCCAGTTCTGGAGGGAGAGAGGGAAGGAAGGAAGGAAGGGAGTCAGTCAGTTTCCTCCGGACATGATGGTCTGCCAATTGGATAGCAGATGGGAAAGCAACACCAACCAGAACCAGGTCTGTCCATATCTTCTCTTTTATCTCAGGTCGCCACACACTTCCTAGAATTGGAAGGAGCCCCAAAAAGCCATCTAGTCCAGCCCCCTTTGGCCAGGCAGGAAGATACTAAACTAAAGCACTCCTGGAAGATCCCCTTCCAGCATCTGTTTAAAGACTTTGATGATGATGATGATGATGATGATGACGATGATGATAGAGTTAGTCTGGAAGTAAGGCATGTTCTGGAATCTAAGCTTGTTTTCACATGAACTGGTATTTGGAAGAATGATGTTATACTTTGATGATGATGATGATGATGATGATGATGATGATGATATGACCATACAAAAATCATCATCATTAAAAGACTGACAGGTCAGTTGTTCGAATCCAGGAAGAGCGCGGATGAGCTCCCTCTGTCAGCTCCAGATCCCCATGTGGGGACATGAGAGAAACCTCCCACAAGGATGGTAAAACATCAAAACATCCAGGCGTCCCCTGGGCAACGTCCTTGCTGACAGCCAATTCTCTCACACCAGAAGCAACTTGCAGTTTCTCAAGTCACTCCTGACACGGGGAAAAAAATGACCAATGACAGACAATAATAAATTGTTGTTGTTGTTCTTACATCAATGGTATCTCTTCGTCAGCTGGAGATACTTTTTCTTATTGTTCTTCTTCTATTTATACCATAGGCATCGCTCGGCCAGCTAGATCTCCCTGTTTCTGTTGTCGTTGTTATTTATGTCATAGGCCTCTCTTAGCCAGCTGGGCATCTGATGATGATGATTATTATTATTATTATTACATTATGTAACAAAATTTGAATTTGCTGCTCTTGGTTTGAAAGTGTTATTTCCTGTTTAATTGTGTTGTTCTACTCCAAAATCCGTTTTTGTGGTTGAATTAGTCGATTCTCTATGAAGAGATAGTCCTTGAAAAACTAGAGCAAAATGTGCTGCAGGATGTTCCTCCCACAGAAACAAAGTTGTTGCAGTTTAATAAATTTATGATAGAACTAACTAGGAAATAATGACATTTATAACCCAAGAACAAAACTCATGTTGCAGAGTGTTATCATTATTAGACCAATGATAGAAAGGCCTTGGAGAGAGTAGCAGAAGGAGTTCTGGGAGTCAATGGAATTGTAACATGAAAGGTCTGAATGCTAAGCCTTAGCAGTGAGTGAGAAACCTGCACTGCGCTTTGAATAAAAGTTCTTCTGTTTTTAACTCAGACTCTTGCCTGGGATTGTGAGGGTCCCAGGCCGCCCTGCATCCAGTTCTGGGCTCCAAGATTCAAGGGGGGGGGCATGGACAAAGCTGACCAGGGGGCTTCCCACCCCAACTGTGGCCCCAATGGGCAAAAGGGGTGGGGGTCCTACCAGTCAGCGCTTGCTGCCGCTCCACGTCCCAGACCTTGACTGATCTCCTGGCCGCACTGGATAGAGTCCCATCCGCCGTGGGGTGGAAGAGCACTGCCCCCACAGGGCCCTCCTTCGCTTCCAGGGCCACGTTGCATGAGGAGGGGTCCCGGTCCCCATCCTGCAGGCGCCAGACCTTGATCTGCAGGAGGAAGGAAAGGCCAAGGGCTATCAGTCAAGAAGACCTTTGGGGGGAAAGATGGCTCTATTTGGGGAGAGGGGGGAGGCCCACTGCGAATGGGGAACTCTGGAAGCATCAGGCTGAGGAAGGCTGGCTTCTCCAAGCATTGTTTGCCCCAGGCAAGCTTTGACCATTATTTATTTATTTATTTATTTATTTAGTACACTTGTATACCGCTAATATCTCAGCCTGTGCGGCGACTCATTGCGGTTTACAACATATTTAAAAATACAATATTCACTTTAAAAATATAAAATAAAATATAAAAATACATACATATACATATAGTATTGGGCCACCAATACAGACCGGAACATCTCATAGTTAAAGTCGTAATCCAATTCGTTATCCATTCCCATCAGGAGGACACTCAACCCTGTACTGGACATCCTACTCCATACCAGACACCCACCTCATACCAGACACTCCATCCCATATCAAACACTCGACCCCATACCAGACACTCCACCCCATACCAGACACTCAGCCCCATAACAGACACCTGGCCCTGTACCAGACACTCGACCCCATACCAGTCACTCAGCCCCATACCAGACACTCCTCCCCATACCGGATACACCACCCCATACTGGACACCGGGCCCCATACTGGACACTTCACCTTATACTGGACACTTCATTCCATACCGGACACTCTGCCCCATATTGGACACTCCACCCTATACTGGACACTTCACTCCATACCGGACACCCGACCCCCTACTGGACACTCCACCCTATACCAGACACTCCACCCCATACTGGACACTCAGCTCTATACCAGATACTCAGCTGCATACTGCATACTCCACCCGATATTGGTCAGGGTTCCAGGCCTCCCTGCATCCAATTCTGGGCTCCTGGACACTTCACTTCATACAGGACACTCTGCCCCATACCGGACACCCAACCCCATACCGGACACTCCACCCTATACCAGACACTCCACCCCATACTGGACACTTGGCCCTATACCAAACACTCGGCCGCATACTGGATACTCCATCCCATATTGGACATCCGCCCCCATACCGAACATCCGGCCTCATACCAGATACCCAGCCCCATACCAGACACCTGACCCCATAAAGGACAGCCAGCCCTATACTGGACACCTGGCCCCATACCAGATACTCAACCCCATATCGGACACTTGGCCCCATACTGGACATTCGGCCCCATCCTCACCACTTCATCTGCGGATCCGGTGGCCAGAATCTGCTCATCGAAGGGAGAAAAGTCGAGATCCGTCACTGCGTCTGAGTGAAAGGAGAGAGAGACACACACACTTCAGCACGTTTGTTTGGACTCTCCTGGCTAGAAAGTGGCTGATGCAGCAGAGGAGGAAAATATGTCTTTAATCAATGAAATTAAGCTCCATTGTTCAATGAACCTTTCCCATCCTAGCTCTCCTTTTTCTAGGCAAGTGAAGGGGACTTAGTTTTGGCAGAGCTTCTGGGGTCCCATTGCTAAGATTGTGCTGCAAGGGCTATATTGTTGTTTATTCATTTAGTCACTTCTGACTCTTTGTGACCTCATGGACCAGCCCACACCAGGGCTCCCTGTCAGCCATCACCACCCCCAGCTCCTTCAAGGTCAATCCAGTCACTTCAAGGATACCATCCATCCATCTTGCCCTTGGTCGGCCCCTCTTCCTTTTCCCTTCCATTTTCCCCAGCATAACTGTCTTCTCTAAGCTTTCCTATCTTCTCATGATGTGGCCAAAGTATTTCATCTTTGCTTACGGTCAATATTTGAAAGGTGGGCCCATTGAAGGGCCCCTTTTCTGCTGCTGTCCCAGGGATTGGAGCACAATGCATCCATGAATGCAGATGGCAGGAAAAGAGATCCCACCTCAATGATCCCACCCAAAGAATTAGGGGAGTCTGGGGAGCCTCCTTCTCCGGAGTTTTCTAAGCAGGGGCTGCAGAGCCATCTGTCAGGAGGGATCAGATGGCATCTCCCTGCCTAAAAGAAGGGGGCTGAACTGAATTACCTTTAGGGGACTCTTCAGACTCTAAGAGTCTTTGATTCTATAGCTGCGTCTCTTTCCATGAATCTACTAATGTCTATGAGCCTGGATGACTGTTAGGAGGTATCGGATTGTGCTAGATGGCCTTTAGGGGACCTTTCAAACTTATGAGCCTTTGATTGTATAAACCAGGGGTCCTCAAACTAAGGCCCGGGGGCTGGATACGGCCCTCCAAGGTAATTTACCCGGCCCTCACTCAGGGTCAACCTAAGTCTGAAATGACTTGAAATCACACAGCAACAACAACAATCCTATCTCATCAGCCAAACACAGGCCCACACTTCTCATTGAAGTACTAATGATTTTACATTTGTTAAAATTGTTCATTTTAATTATTGTGTTAAGTATTTTTTGCACTACAAATAAGATATGTGCAGTGTGCACAGCAATTCATTCATTTTTCTTTTCAAATTATAATCCGGCCCTCCAACAGTTTGAAGGACTGTGACCTGGCCCTCTGTTTAAAAAGTTTCTGGACCCCTGGTATAAACAGAGGCTAGATGGCCATCTGTTGGCAGGGAGCAGGGGGTTAGACTGGATGGCCTTTAGGAGACCAAACTCCAGGAGTCCATGATTCTATAAACAGAGGCTGGATGGCCATCTGTTTTGTGGGGTTGAATGGTGCCTTCCTGTGTGACAGATGAGGGTTGGACTGGATGGCCTGTAGGAGACACTTCCAACTCTAGGACTCTATGAATCTGACGTGCCTAGAAAAAGTAGGTCAGAGAGATTTTCCACTTCCTGCAAGATACACCAGCCCACAAGAGGCAGGGAAGAAAAAGTGGGTCCAGTGGCGCAATGGGTTAAATCCTTGTGCCGGCAGGACTGAGGACCAGTCAGAGGTCTCCTCTATAGAATGATCAGGAATGCATCCAAAAGCGAACATAGGCATATGGGCCTAAGTAGGTGTTTCTGCCCACTTCCTCCTTCCCCATCTGCCTCTATTTCCTAGAGATACCTGCCATTGGTCTTAATAATATGATGATGGAACATTGCACCATTGGGTCACTGGCAGGGCCAATTAAGACCATATCGGCCCTATGTTGTCGCACTATTTAATGTGAGGCTAACTAGGCAAGCAGGGTTTATATATCTGTGGAATGTCTAGGGTGGGAGAAAGAACTCTTGTCTGTTGGAGACAAGTGTGAATGTTGCAGTTGGCCACTTTAATTAGTACTAAATGACTTTGCAGCTTCAAAGCCTGGCTGCTTCCTTGCCTAGTTTCCAACAGACCTCCCAACCTCTGAGGATACCTGCCATAGATGTGGGTGAAACATCAGGAGAGAATGCTTCTGGAACCTGGCCATACAGCCCAGAAAACTCACAGCAACCCAGTGATTCCAGCCATGAAAGCCTTTGACAGCTCAATGTTAAAATGTTTAATATATAAATATTAAAATATTTAATATATTTGATATATAGATATTTGAAATATTACAATATGTCAAAATATTTAGCATATTTCAATACATGTATATGTAAAAAAGTAAACAAACTACTGATACGAAAGATTGTCAGATACACCCTAATTTCAGTACCAACAAGGAAAAAATATGTTAAGAGACATTTCTAAGATGGATCCCATTCTTATATAAGAAAAAATTGTGTCTTAGAGTGGAAGAAAGACAGGAATAAACCATATTTCAAATGCAAAAGAACGAGAGAAGGCAGTGCAGCCAGCTTTCGGGAGGAGTGTATTTTCAGCCATGCAACTCAGTGCAGTTTTTGCTCCGTTGCTCAATGAAACCTTGCAGTCAACGACAGCAACAAGGGCTTCAGGAAATGAATTGGGGAAGAAGCGGAAGCCAAGGACATGTCTGTGCTTCCTTTTGGAGAGAAGTCTAGCAGTTTTGCAAAATCTGGTCCCATCTTTGCTGGAGGAACACAATGAATGTTCTCCAGAATTTCTTAAAGTTAGCTTAGAGATTTTGCCTTGATTAACATAGTAAGTCTATCCATTTCTGCAAGTTCACTTATTTTCCTAAGCCAATTGTTTTGTCTTTCCATCTTTGAGCAGAGATCATTCTTGCTGCCCTCATCATGTCTAACCATCACCTATTATTATACCAGTATATATACTGGTGGCGCAGTGGGTTAAACCCCTGTGCCGGCAGGACAGGTTGCAAGTTCGAATCCGGGGAGAGGCAGATGAGCTGCCTCTATCAGCTCCAGCTCCTCATATGAGAGAAGCCTCCCATAAGGATGATAAAAGCATCAAATCATCCGGGCGTCCCCTGGGCAGACGGGCAGACCCTTGCAGACGGCCAATTCTCTCATACCAGAAGCGACTTGGAGTTTCTCAAGTCACTCCTAACACGACAAAAAAAATCATTATTATTATTATTATTATTATTGTATTGTCGAAGGCTTTCATGGCTGGAATCACTAGGTTCTTGTGGGTTTTTTCGGGCTATAGGGCCATGTTCTAGAGGCATTTCTCCTGATGTTTCGCCTGCATCTATGGCAAGCATCCTCAGAGGTAGTGAGGTCTGTTGGAAATAGGACAATGGGTTTATATATCTGTGGAATGGCTGGGGTGGGGCAAAGAGCTCTTCTCTGCTAGAACTAGGTGTGAATGTTTCAACTGACCACTTTAATTAGCATTTGAAGGCCTGCCTGAGCCTGGGAAGATCTTTTGTTGAGAGGTGTTAAGATGTGCCTGGTTGTTTCCTCTCTGCTGTTTGCAGAAGAGCTGCAAGACCAAGAACAAAACACGAGAGTAAAGATGAAGATCCACCCAGAGGAAAAGTGTTCCTGCCATACATCAAGGGAACCACTGACCGCATAGGGAAGCTGATGAGGAAACACAACATACAAACAATCTACAAACCCACCAAGAAAATCCAACAAATGCTACGTTCAGCAAAGGACAAGAGGGATCCTCTCACCTCTGCAGGAGTCTACCGTAAACCATGCAGCTGTGGACAAGTCTACAGAGTGACCACCAAACGTAGCAGCACTGCCCGAAACACAAATTAAGGAACATGAAAGGCACTGCAGACTACTTCAACCAGAGAAGTCGCCCATAGCAGAGCACCTGATGAACCAGCCTGGACACAGCATATTATTTGAGAACACAGAAATGCTGGACCACACCAACAATCACCATGTCAGGCTACACAGAGAAGCCATTGAAATCCACAAGCATGTGGACAATTTCAACAGAAAGGAGGAGACCATGAAAATGAACAAAATCTGGCTACCAGTATTAAAAAACTCTAAAATTACAACAGCAAAACAGCAGAGAGGAAACAACCAGGCACATCTTAACACCTCTCAACAAAAGATTTTCCCAGGCTCAGGCAGGCCTTCAAATACTAATGAAGGTGGTCAGTTGAAACATTCACACCTAGCTCTAGCAGAGAAGAGCTCTTTGCCCCACCCCAGCCATTCCACAGATATATAACCCCATTGTCCTAATTCCAACAGACCTCACTACCTCTGAGGATGCTTGCCATAGATGCAGGCGAAACGTCAGGAGAAATGCCTCTAGAACATGGCCCTATAGCCCGAAAAAACCCACAAGAACCTTATTATTATTATTATTTATAAATGAAGTAAAATGCGCAATCAAAGCCCTCACAAGAGATAGCCATCCAGCATCTGCTTAAAAGCATACCGAGAAGATGCCATCATCATTATCAATTATTACACTATGTAGCATGATTTTTGTTTCTGGGTTATACATGTCATTCCCTAGTTGGTTTTCGGAGTCTTCTTTGATTTATTTTTAGCTGTATTTAGGTTCGACAGACTACTCACCTGAGTGGCAGCAGAGCTGGGTAATGGTCCTCTTGCCTCCGTTCTGGGCCTCCAAGGGCACCAATCCCAACACACCTGGAAGAAAGGGACACCTGGTCAGGTGAGCCATGGACTTCCCAGAGACCCTAATCCCCCATGACCCCAAATGACCCCCTTTCTCTTCCCCACCTCCTTTGCAGGAAGCAGGGCCTTCTTGATGGCTGCTCCTAGGAAACTACATTCCAAAGCTAGCTCTTTTGCTATCCTTCCATTAGAAAATGAGAGATGGCGGATGGACCCAATATATGGGTGGGAGAGAAGATCATGGTACTTTAAGCACCTAAGCCTTATAGAATCTATGAGTTGGAAGGAAACCCCAAAGGCCATCCACTCTAAACCTATTCATCCCAGGCAGGAAAACATCATCAAACTCTACCAAAAGATGGCTGCCCAGCTTCTATTAGGGAAGGAGGCTCCATTAAACTCCCAGGCATTGTGTATCTAGAGTTAGAAGGGTCCCCTAAGCCCATGTAGTCCAATCCTATTCATGCCAGGCAGAAGACACCATCGGAGCCCTCTCGACAGATGGCCATGCTTCCTCTCTTTATAGAATCACAGAATTGGAAGGGACCCCAAGGGCTATCTAGCCCAACCCTCCTGCCAGGCAGGATGATAGAATTACATTATATTACATTATTATCTCTTATTATTATTATCATTATAATATTCATAAAATTGGGAGTCCAAGGGCCATCCAGCCCAACCCACTTCTCCCAGGTAGGATGATAGAATTAGATTATATTATTATCCATAATCATATTACTATCATCTTCATTATAACATTCATTAAGTTGGAAGAGACCCCCAAGGGCCATCCAGTCCAACCCACCTTCTGCCAGTCACAATGATAAATACTATTATATTATACAACTAGCTGTCCCCTGCCACACGTTGCTGTGGCCCAGTCTGTGGATATGTGCTTTGTGTGTGTATATATTTGTGTATATGTGTATATATGTGTGTTTGGTTTTTATGTTTTGTGTATATTGTTTATATGCTTTGATGTTTTCTACTTCATTGTTATGTTGTTTATTTTATTGTAATTTGTATTTTTGTATTGTAATTTGTTGTTTGGGCTTGGCCCCATGGAAGCCGCTCTGAGTCCCCGTTGGGGGAGATGGTGGCGGGGTATAAATAAAGTTTATTATTATTATTGATGATAAAAACATCAAATCATCCAGGTGTCTCCTGGGCAATGTCCTTGCAGACAACCAATTCTCTCACACCAGAAGTGACTTGCAGTTTCTCAACACGACACGACAAAAAAATTATTATTATTATTATTATTATTATTATTATTATTATTATTAGCCTCTTCCACTGCTGCTCCAGCTCTCCCAGGGTCAAAAGGCAGTGCCAGGTAGGAGGGGGCGGGGCTGTGGTCAGTGGGCGGGGCTCCACCGCCAAGGCCTCACCTGCGGTCTCGGTGTTGAAGGCTATCCAGCGGCCATTGGCCTTGATGCAGCTCAATGCAGGCGCAGGGCAGGCGCCCCGGATGTCTCTGATCCAGGCCTGGGAGAAGGAAGAGAGAGAGATGGAAAGTCAGAAAGCAAGAGGGACATCCTGTAGCACATCTTGCCCTAGTTTTTCAATTAATATCTCTTTATAGAGCAAGCCTAGGCCAACTTGGGCCCTCCAGGTGTTTTGGACTTCAACTCCCACCATTCCTAACAGCCTCAGGCCTCTTCCTTTTCCCCCTCAGCCGCTTAAGCGGCTGAGGGGGAAAAGGAAGAGGCCTGAGGCTGTTAGGAATGATGGGAGTTGAAGTCCAAAACACCTGGAGGGCCCAAGCCGGCCTAGGCCTAGTCTAGACCAACCCTTTGGCATGTTAACGCATTCAAGCAGGCCTCCAACGCAAAAGGAAGAAGGTTGCCATGGCAACAGGCGGCCTCCCCCTCACTGCCTGGCTTTACGCCCTCATTATGCGCAGCAGGTTCATTTCCTGTCATCAGCTGCCATTTCTGCCCAATTGATCCATTTGCAGAAATGCACCCTAAAAGGCTTGAAAGCTGTTCACAGGGCAAAGAGCAAAGTATGGGGTGTTCTCCTGTAGAGTTGGAAGGGCACCCTAAGGGTCATCCAAACCCACCCCCTTCTGCCATAAAGGAAGGCACCATTCAAACCCTCCCCGACAGATGGTTGTCCGGTCTCTGTTGAATGGCAGGATCCTTGTGTTGGACTTTAAGGGTCATCTAGTCCAATTCTCTTCTGCCTGGCAAAAAGACACCATCCAATCCTTCTTGACTGATGGCCATCCATCCCTTGCTTAATAACAATAACAACAATAGAACCATAGGAACCAGTTCAACTCCCTTCTACCTGGCATAAAGACACCATCCAATCCTTCTCGACAGATGGTCATCCACCCCGTTTAACAACAACCACAACAACAACAGAACCATAAGAACACAGAGGTGGAAGGGACCCCCAAGGGTCACCCAAACCAATCTCGTTCTGCCACAAAAGAAGACACCATCCGATCCCTCCTGAGAGATGGCCATCCAGTCCCTGCTTAATAGTAATAATAACAACAATAATAATATAGTTGAAAGGGACCCCCAAGGGCCAACCTGACCAATTCTATCTGCCATAAATACACCATCTAATCCTTCCCAACAGATGGCCATCCTGCTGCTGCTTAACAACAACAACAACAACAATAGAACCATAGGAACATAGTTGGAAGGGACCCCCATGTGTCACCCAGACCAATCTTCTTCTGCCACAAAAGAAGACACCATCTGATCCCTCTTGACAGATGGCCATCCAGTCCCTGCTTAACAACAACAACAACAACAACAATAATATAGTTGAAAGGGACCCCCAAAGGCCAACCTGACCAATTCTATCTGCCATAAATACACCATCTAATCCTTCCCAACAGATGGCCATCCTGCTGCTGCTTAACAACAACAACAATAACAGAATCATAGAGTTGGAAGAGACCTCTTGGGCCATCCAGTCCAACCCCCTGCCAAGAAGCAGGAATATTGTATTCAAATCACCCCTGACAGATGGCCATCCAGCCTCTGTTTAAAAGCCTCCAAAGAAGGAGCCTCCACCACACTCCAGGGCAGAGAGTTCCACTGCTGAACAGCTCTCACAGTCAGGAAGTTCTTCCTAATGTTCAGATGGAATCTCCTTTCTTGTAGTTTGAACCATAGGAACATAGTTGGAAGGGACCCCCAAGGGCCACTCAGACCAATCTCCTTCTGCCACAAGGAAAGACACCATCCGATCCCTCCTGACAGATGGTCATCCAGTCCCTGCTTAATAATAATAACAACAACAATAATATTGTTGAAAGGGACCCCCAAGGGCCAACCTGACCAATTCTATCTGCCATAAATACACCATCTAATCCTTCCCAACAGATGGCCATCCTGCTGCTGCTTAACAACAACAACAACAGAACCATAAGATCATAGTTGGAAGGGACCCCCAAGGACCACTCAGAGCAATCTCCTTCTGCTACAAAGGAAGACACCATCCGATCCCTCCTGACAGATGGCCATCCAGTCCCTGCTTAATAATAATAATAATAATAATAATAATAATAATAATAATATAGTTGGAAGAGGACCCCTAAGGGGCAACCTGACCAACCCTTCCTCCCATAAAGAAAGACACCATCCAATCCTTTTCAACAGATGGCCATCCAGCTGTGGCTTAATAATAATAATAATAATAATAATAATAACAATAATAATAGAACCATAGGATCGTAGAGTTGGAAGGCACCCCAAGGGCCATCCAGTCCAACCTGCCACAAAGCAAGACACCATCCGATCCCGATAGATGGCCATCCAGCCCCTGCTTAATAATAATAATAATGACAACAATAGAACCATAGGAACACAGAACTGGAAGGGACCCACAAGGGCCATTCAGTCCAACCTTATTCTGCCACAAAGCAAGACACTATCTGATCCCTCCTGACAGATGGCCATCCAGCCCCTGCTTAATAATAATAATAATGACAACAATAATAATAGAACCATAGGAACACAGAACTGGAAAGGATCTCAAACGGTCACTCTGATCAATCTCCTTCTGCCACAAAGAAAGACACCATCTGATCCCTCCCGACAGATGGCCATCCGGCCCCTGCTTAACAATAACAACAATAATAATAATAATAGCAGCAACAACAACAATAAAAGAACCATAGGGACATAGAGTTGGAAGGGACCTCCAAGGGTTATCCAGACCAATCTCCTGTTACAAAGGAAGACACTATTTGAACCCTCCCAACAGATGGCCATCCAGCCCCTGTTTAATAATAATAATAATAGCAACAACAATAATAACAGAACCATAGGGACATAAGAGTTGGAAGGGACCTCCAAGGATTATCCAGACCAATCTCCTGTTACAAAGGAAGACACTATCTGATCCCTCCTGACAGATGGCCATCCAGCCCCTGCTTAATAATAATAATAATAATAATAATAATAATAATAATAATAATAATTGGAAGGGACTCCCAAGGGCCAGCCTGACCAACCCTTTCTGCCATAAAGAAAGGCACCACCCGATCCTTCCCAACAGATGGCCATCGAGCTGCTGCTTGATAATAATAATAATGACAGACAACAACAACAATAATAGAACCATACAACAAAAGGAGGACACAAAGAAGGAAGGAATCCTAGAATCCTAGGCTTGGAAAGGATTCCCAAAGGGCCACCCAGTCCAACCTTATTCTGAAACAAAGCAAGACACCATCTGACCCCTCCTGACAGATGCCCATCCACCCCCTGCTTAATCACAACCAAGTTTAACCACAAACCACCCCTCAGAATATGTATTTTCGGCCACTTCATGCCAGGATCTGGTTCTGTAGTTGAGTTGAGGGATGCCATGGTGCCATGCCTTGGAAGGGTGATTCAGAGGAAGCAGGAAGGGAGGTTTAACGCGGGATGGTAGCGAGAGAACTGCAAGTGTGGACGGACTCATTGCAACGCCCCCTCCTTCCCTCCCCCCGGCCCCGCCCACCTCCTTTCGGGCCACCCTGGCCTCCGCGTGCCGGAATTTGGACGCCTTGAACCGGTTCATGCTCTTCCTCTCTGCCGCCGCTGTTCAGGCTTCGCTCCGGATCCGCTGGGGATAGGCAGGCCACGCCCCTCGTTCAAGGCCACGCCCCCGCCGCAGCAAGCCACGCCTCTCGGTCTAAACCACGCCTTTTCCGCCCAGGCCACGCCCCCTTCCAGCCATACATACAGATACTTATACATAGAGGTGCTTTGGATTGCATAGGGAAGGGTGAACGCTCCTTGGCTATCAGTGTCCTTATTCAGAAGATTCCCCCTCACCTACAATATAATACTAATAGTAATATGATATTACAATTATGTATTTTATATTACTTGTAATATTGCTAATAATATTACAATATAATGGTATAGTACAATATCTCTGACCTACAAGAAGCACTGCCTGAACATCAAACAAAAAGTGGGTGCTAGAAACAACATCATACGAAAGCTGACTGGCACAACCTGGGGATCACAACCAGACACAGTGAAGACATCTGCCCTTGCACTATGCTACTCTGCTGCTGAGAATGCATGCCCAGTGTGGAACACATCTCACCACGCTAAAACAGTAGATGTGGCTCTTAATGAGACATGCCGCATTATCATAGGGTGTCTGCGCCCTACACCACTGGAGAAATTACACTGCTTAGCCGGTATTGCACCACCTGACATCCACCGGGAAGTAGCAGCCAAAAGTAAAAGGACCAAGGCAGAGACATCTCCAGCTCATCCCCTGCATGTCAGTCAGCATGTCAACAACTTAAATCAAGAAAATGTTTTCTTAGACCTACAGAGACACTCGCTGGAACACCTCAGCAAGCGAGAGTTCAAAAGTGGCAGGCTCAAACCCAGCACCTCAATCCGTGGGTGAAACCAGATGAGAGACTCCCCCCTGGGCACACAGAAGACTGGGCGACTTGGAAGGCGCTGAACAGACTGCGCTCTGGCACCACGAGATGCAGAGCCAATCTTAAGAAATGGGGCTACAGGGTGGAATCCACGACATGAGAGTGCGGAGAAGGGCAAACCACTGACCACCTGCTGCAATGCACCCTGAGCCCTGCCACATGCACAAGGGAGGACCTTCTTGCGGCAACACCAGAGGCACTCCAAGTGGCCAGATACTGGTCAAAGGACATTTAACCAACTACCAAGTTTGCAAAATTTGTGTTTTGTTTTGTTTTCTAATCTGTTTGTTTTGTTCTGTTAGAAATGTAACACAATGTTCTGGTTGCGGATGACACGATAAATAAATAAAATACTATGCTAATAATATAATGTATTGCATGTATATGTATGGCTTCTTTTTCAGTAGATTTTATTGTATTCACTCAATATTTTAATGATTTATAATTACTGTTTTGTTGTGAATTTTATTGTGTTTAATTGTAGGCATCGAATATGTGCCGGCTGGAAGCCGCCCTGTGTGTCCCCCTAGGGCAGTGATGGGCAACCTTTTGAGCTTGGTGTGTCAAAATTTGCCAAAAACCTGAGCATAACTTGGGTGGAGTGTCACTTTGAGGAAAAAAAAAACACCACATAATTTTGCAATATATATAGTTTAAATAAGAAAAATATATAATCCATGCTGAGTTATAAAGTGAACAATGCTCAAACATGTAGATGTTAAATTTGTAGAGCCTTTTACAAATTTAAGGATGGAATTAGACTGGCTCTTATAAGGTGTATTTCTCTGTATGTGGCCACATGTGTCCGCATGTCATCAAAAAATAGCAATGCGTGTCAGTGCTGACACGCGTGTCACAGGTTCACCATCACGGCCCTAGGGGGTTGAGAAGGGCAGGGTAAAAATACCCGAAATAAATAAATAAATAAATATCTTGTAAGCCGCCTTGAGTCCCCTTCGGGGTGAAGAAGAGACTGGGATATGCTCCACTTCTTCCTCTTTGATTGCTCCCCACTCCCAATATGTCCCCATCATACTTAGAGATGGGGGCCATGGTGGTTGGGCCTGATGGGAGCTGAAACCAGAAGAAACTAGAATATTAAACCTTTGTATTGTATTAATGCCATCAGTTCTAGGTCCTGGGCCAGATAATAATAATTATTATTATTATTATTATTATTATTATTCTTACCTGCTTCTAGACCTGGCTCGAGGTGGGTCATAGCACAGTCAAAACACACAAATATTGCAAAAAATTATATAAACACGTATATTTTTAAAATGTAATTCTATAAAAGATACACATTAAAAACCTATTTCTATAAAATATATACAGTAGAGTCCCACTTATCCAACATAAATGGGCCGGCAGAACGTTGGATAAGCGAAAATATTGGATAATAAGGAGAGATTAAGGAAAAACCTATTAAACGTCAAATTACGCTATGATTTTACAAATTAAGCACCAAAACATCGTGTTTTACAACAGATCAACAGAAAAAAAAGCAGTTCAGTACATGGTAACGTTATGTAACAATTACTGTATTTATGAATTTAGCACCAAAACAGACATGGGTTCTTCCTCTCTTGCACCCTGGACATTATTCCACAGGTAAATATACACTCCATTTTCCTCCCCTGTGGCTTCGACTACGTTGGATAGTACAGAATGTTGAATGAGCAAAGGTTGGATAAGCGAGACTCTACTGTATTACTGTATTTACTCAAATCTAACGCTCACCTTTTATGTCCAAATTACCTTGCCAAGATTAGGGTGCACATTAGAATCGCCTAATATGGTAATCTTAGTCTAAGACAAAGCACTATTTGAGAGATGTCACCTGAAATCTAATTGTCATAGCTCAATGCTATGTAATCCTGGGATTTGTAGTTTGATGAGGCATCTCTACACTCTTTGACAGAAAAAGCTCAAGGCTTGTAAAAGTACAGCCTCCATGATTTCATAGCATTGAACCAAGGCAGTTAAAGTGGATTCATTCTGCAGCATAGATGCACCCCAAGGTTTATTTTCCATTCCTGAAAGCTTTGGTATTCCAACATGATAGTTTTAAAAGAAGGAATTATATGCCCACTGCATTCTAATGAGTGCATATTACAAAGAGTGCAGCATTTGCTGCTGTGCATTACATTTGTCAACAAATACTTTTTTTTAGTTTCAGGGTTTTGAAATTTGAGGTGCTCATTAGATTCGATGAGGCATTAAACTCAGGCACTGAATAAGATCTGCAAACAGTAAGAAACAGCCAATGGAAATAAGTTAACAAACGTAGAAAGCCACCTGAAATGTCAAAGTCCACCAGTGGAATGAGCCAAAGAGAGGACAAAGTAAAACTCTCAGGAAAAGGCCAAAAATAAGTTCCGAATGACATGTCACCACTCATAGTTTTAAGGGAATGAGGGGATAACCACCCCCATTTGAATGTGTTTTGGAATAGATTTTGAGTGAAATCCATGCAAAAACTAAACTGACAACAATATTAAATGCTTAGAGGGGCTTTTGAGAGGTGACAAAGTGGGATTTGGGAAATATATGTTGCCCCATAGGTCACGCTTTCTACACCGGACCTTACTTAGGTTCTTATCAGGATTAGAATATTGGGTTGTACTCAGATATAGACTGGGGATGCATTTTTTTAAAATTCATTTTTGTAGCATTACGTACTCCTATAAACTGCCCTGGGCAGTGCACTGATCCCTGACCCCCACTTTCTCTCTCTCTCAGATGCTGGCCAAGTGCTTCCATGTGGTCCTGGCCACTCACCTGTGCAGAGAGTACACCTGTATGGTTTACCGGACTGGACAAGTTCTTCTTCCTGGTGGCTGAAATCCTGACCAAGAAGTACAGATGAGCAGCCAAAGGAGGAGAAAGACCCCCCTCGCTCTCTCTTCTTCAGACTCCACCTCTTCTTCTAGCACAGTGATTCGCAACCTTCCTAATGGCGCGACCCCTTAAAATAGTTCCTCATGTTGTGGTGACCCCCAACCATAACATTATTTTCGTTGCTACTTCATAACTGTAATTTTGCTACTGTTGTGAATCTTAATGTAAATATCTGATATGCAGGATGTGTTTTCATTCACTGGACCAAATTTGGTACAAATATTTGATACGACCAAATTTGAATACTGGTGGGGTTGGAGAGGGGATTGATTTTATAATTTGAAAGTTGTAGTTGCTGGGATGTATAGTTCACCTACAATCAAAGAGCATTCCGAGCTCCACCAACAATGGAATTGAACCAAACTTGGCACACAGAACTCCCACTGGAAGGGTTTGGTGGGCATTGACCTTGAGTTTTGGAGTTGTAGTTGACCTACATCCAGAGAGCTCTGTGACTCAAATAATGATAAATGTGGACCAAACTTGGCACAAATACTCAATATGCCCAAATGTGAACACTGGTGGAGTTTGGAGAAAATAGACCTTGACATTTGGGAATAGTAGTTGCTGGGATTTATAGTTTGCCTACAATCAAAGAGCATTCTGAACTCCACCAATGATAGAATTGGGCCAAACTTCCCACACAGAACACCCAGGACCAACAGAAAATACTTTGGCAACCCCTCTACACCCCCTCGCAATCACCAGGTTGCGAAACACTGATCTAGCATGTCCCTTCCCCAGCATTCGGAATAAAAACAAAAAGGCCTTCACTGTCACCTGCTACCTGATCCTGGCTTCTTTTTTAGGATGGGAAGGAAAGGGTTTATGTATTTATTTATTTCATATACTTGTACCTCGCCCTTCTTACCCCTCGGAGGACTCAGGGCGGCCTCACAGCAAACACCATTTGGTGCCATCATAATGATAAGAACAACCAAGAAATTAATTCAAACAAAACAATAAATAAACAGTTGTTAAAATGTGCCAATTAAAATCCGGGTCAATTCATTGTCACTTCGAAATTGCTTATGTCTTCTTCATACAAGCTGCTATTCAATGGTTAAACGCAAGGTCCCACAGCCAAGTCTTGAGTTTCCTTCTAAAGGACAGGAGGGAGGTGGCCAGTCTGATGTCTTTGGAGAGGGAATTCCACAGATGGGGAGCCACTGTTGAGAAGGCCCTGTCTCTTGTCTCCACCAATCGCGTTTGCGATGGCGGAGGGATTGAGAGCAGGGCCTCTCCGGATGATCTTAAACTTCGTGATGATTCATAGTAGGAGATAAGGATGGGTCAGAGCCAATTCTCAATTGCCAAGGACTGGGGCAGCATATGGAGACCACTGTCCCAGAGGTTGCTTTGGTCCCTTGGGTAAATAAAGAGGGAATGAAACTTTGGAAGAGGGGAGCTCTTGGAGAGTACAACTCCCAGAAACCCACAGAGTAGCTGGATCTAGCTCTTCTCTAATCAATGCTCAGTATGTCAGATCTCTACCCATCCTCCAGCTGCAGAAACTTTAGCATAATAGGAGGCATAACACTAATACAAAAACCACTCTGGAACCTATTTAGTTTATTACTTGGGGTGCAATTAGCCATACAAGCTGTTTTATTTTTGTAGCAGTCCAAACTGAGTATGTGATTACTCAACACCTGGCATGGGCATGTTCCAGACTACACAGAGAAGCCACCGAAATCCACAAGCAGGTGGATAATTTCAACAAAAAGGAGAAAAGCATGAAAATGAACAAAATCTGGCTACTTGTATTTAAAAAACTCTAACATCAAGACAATAAATAAAGAGCAACACTAAAAAAAGAGAAAAATTCCAAATAAGAATCAATCAGGGCCAGCTAACACCTCCCAACCAAAGATTTCTCCAGGCAGGAAGCAGCCAGGCTTTGAGGCTGCAAGGCCATTAAATACTAATCAACGTGGCCACTTGCAACATTCACACTTGTGGGAGTTGAAGTCCAAAACACCAGGAGGGCCCAAGTTGGCCCATACCTGCTCTACACTACATTTAATGCGGTTTGGGACCACTCCAACTGCCCTGGGAGAGTATACTTTGCACACTTCGACAGAGAAAGGCTGAAAGATCTGATAAAGATCCGTGTCGTTGAGTGGTGTCACATTGCATAATTATTTTGACACTGTGGAAAAATAAAAAAGCAAACACGAGGAGCACTAGGACCCAGGAGGACGCCTGTTCTTCCCAAGCCGCCTCCTATGGAATTGACCGCTGCAAAAGAGGACTTGAAAGCTCAGAACGCGAGAGACCGGCGGGCGCAGGCGCAGTAGGTCGCCGCTGGTCTTTAACTCCGCGAGATATTGTGAGGCGCAGGCGCAGTAGGTCGCCGCTGGTCTTTTAAGTCCGCGAGAGATTGGGAGGCGCAGGCGCAGTAGGTCGCCGCTGGTCTTTAACTCCGCCCCCTTCTCCAACGCGCGTGCGCAGAGGGTTGCTCTTCGGCTGGCTGGGACGCCTTGCGCAGGCGCAGTGTTGCCGGGCGGCCCAAGATGGCGGCTGTGTGCTCCTCACGCTGGCTGAAGGAGGCAGCGGCGGCGATGATGGCGGGCGGCGGGGCGCAGAGGCGGCTACTGTTGCTACGCCTGGCCCGGGGGCTGAGTGGGGGCCCCGGCAGGCCCTTCGCGCCTCGCCCGGTCTGGGCCCCCAGGCTTGGAAGCGGCATTGGTGAGGGCTAGCGGCTCTAAGAGTGACGTCAAGCGTGCCTCTGAGCGTGTGCAGAGTGCAGGGCCCCCAGGAGAGGTGGGAGGGGCTAGGGTAGATATCTATTGGGAATTGAAGTCAAAGCGAAGCCAAAAAACAGTTATCCTTCCTCTATCCTGGAGTTTATATGAGGCTGCTATTATTATTATTATTATTAGAATCAAAGAGTTGGAAGAGACCTCATGGGCCATCCAGTCCAACCCCATTCTGCCAAGAAGCAGGAATATTGCATTCAAATCACTACTGACAGATGGCCATCCTACCTCTGTTTAAAAGCTTCCAAAGAAGGAGCCTCCACCACACTCTGGGGCAGAGAGTTCCACTGCTGAACGGCTCTCACAGTCAGGAAGTTCTTCCTCATGTTCAGAGGAATATTATTATTATTATATTATATTATTAATAATATGTTTATACCCTGCTTTATCTCTCCCGAAGGAGATAAAAGTATGATCACACAATTTAAAATATACAAATATATAAACATTATAACAGAATTGAACATACGAGTATTAAAAATTCACAGTCAAAATCCATTGGAACATGTTCAGAGCAAAAAATCACATTGTGACCCAGAGAGGCATTGGGAGGAATTATTATTATTATTATTATTATTATTATTACTTTATTTGTACCCCGCTAGCATCTCCCGAAGGACTCGATGCGGCTTACATAGACCAAGGCCTCAAAACACAACACAATACAATACCTAAAGCAAATTAAAAACAGTGAAGCAGTATAAAAACAAATAAATAAATAATACATCAAGACACTATAAAAACTGGGCCGAGCCAGAGTAATGGGTACAAGATTAAAAGTGCTGATGTGGCAGGAGGTATGTAGGATTATAAAGTAAGTGCAGTGTGCGGTGTGCAGCAATCTTAGTTCTCCTAAAGTGCTTCTAGGACTTGTTATTGGAGGTTCCTAATCTGGGAAGGCACATCGGAACAGCCAGGTCTTCAAGTTCTTTCTGAAGACTGCCAATGTAGGGGCCTGTCTAATGAGCCCGGATCCAACACTGGGCAATGTCTGCTTCCTCCAACCAGCAGCCAAATACACAGATAGATTTCCATCAAATTCATCTTTCAGGTTGCGACCAAACCATGAAACCTGAATAGGGCAGAAGCAGTGGATATCTATATATCCCAGTGGTTCTCAAGAACAAAAATATGGTCCGCGGCCTCACCATTACAACACTGTTGCCTTGATACCATATGGCAACGAGAGCAACTGGTCTCATGAACCCCTCTTGTAGTGGGGCGATGTTGGGAGGAGAAAGGCTGACTATCCACAAAAGATTACTACGACCACATCAGTACTAGATTATTAAATATGGTTTTCTGTGAGCGAGCAGATGGTGACTACTGGATGACATATGTTCTGTATCAGATACTAGAGCTGATGTGGTCTATCCAATGCAATTTTTTGAATCAGTATCCCAAATAAACCAAACCAAATCTAATGTTGACCAAAAACTGATTTGTAACTCTTTTGATACTAATGTTGAGAGTGATCCTTTGTCAAAAAAAGGTTGGGAACCATTGATCTGACCATTGGGCAGAATCCGCTTTGCTTTTCCCACTGGGTGTCTCTTTTTCCAAAGAGATCCAACGTCTCCTCCAAACCCCAGCTTTGCCTCCTTCGTCCCAGAGGGAAGGACAACCTTCTCCTTTCCTCAAAGGGAAAATCATCCTCCCATTGGCTGTTTCTTCATGACCCTTGTTGACAGAGACAACCGCTTCACTCTATTAGTAATTTTTATTTAAGAAAAAATTATTTAAGTCAAAGATGCATTTTTCCCCTATACAAACTTCTCTAAAAATTTGTTTGTTTGTTTGTTTATTTATTTATTTATTTATTTTTGGCATTTATATGCCGCCCTTCTCGCCCCAAAGAGGACTCAGAGCGGCTTACAAGATATATATACATACAGTATATTATATAATTAGCATAGTACAATATCAGTATTATATATTACTATATTGTACTATATAATTATATTGTAATATTATTAGTAATATTACATGTAATATAAAATATATAATTATACTATATTAAAATATATAATAAATCCCATATATAATAAAAATGGGATGCCCCTTAGAATCAATACTAATAAATACTGTTAAACAATGATTATAATAAACATGTTTAAATATAATAACTTATAATAATATAATATAATATAATATAATAATATAGTAACATTAAATACTTTAAAATTAAAATACATCACCCCAAAATCACCCCGAAGGGGACTCAGAGCGGCTTACAAGATACATACAATATATTATACATACAATATATTATATTATTAGCATAGTACAATATCAGTATTATATATTACTATATTGTACTATATAATTATATTGTAATATTATTAGTAATATTACATGTAATATAAATATATATAATTATAATATATTAAAATATATAATAAATCCCATATGTAATAAAGATGGGATGCCCCTTAGAATCAATACTAATAAATACTGTTAAATAATAAATATGTTTAAATATAATACTAACTTAAAAAATATAGTAATAATAAATACTTTAAAATTAAAATAAATCACAGGTGTATCTTATGTATCATTGGTGGGGGTACTGAAATCAGTGTGCGCCTTCCAAACGATGGTGTCTTACAACTGAAATGTACTAATTGCACAGGACTAATAGAACAATAAATTATATCTGTATTAAAACTAAACATTTACATTCAACCTATTGCTGTTACAACCCTACAACTAGAGGCCTACTAGAAACAACAAGACACAAATACAAAAGTAAAACACACAGATAAATGTACACAGAAAGACCACAAACAAGTGACCAAATTTAAAGGGGGCTATTGCATTTTCACAAGGATTGGGGTCATTGAGGTTTCCCTCAGTGACGATAAACACCTGTTTTTCTTTTTTGTAGAAATGAGATCCCATCCACTTGTTTGCACTGCCACCGCCTCGTTCCACACCAGTTCAATCAGTAGCGCCAAGGAGGATTATTACCAGGTTCTGGGGGTCCCTCGCAGTGCCACCCAGAAGGAGATCAAGAAAGCCTATTACCAGGTAACATCAATTCATCCGGGTGTCCCCTGGGCAATGTCCTTGCAGACGACCAATTCTCTCACACCAGAAGCGACTTGCAGTTTCTCAAGTCACTCCTGACACGACCAAAACAAAAACCAAGTATGTTTGGAGATAGACTACATTTCTCAGAAGAGAAGTATCAGCTTCAGGAGGAAGGGAGTGCTGCAGCTTGATTTGTGCCCCTTTCCTCTTGGACTGCATTTCCCTTTGTACTTTGGGAACCCTCCAGCCCCCCCCCCCCCCCGATCTGTAGCATCTCCTTTCACAAGGAATATAGGCAGCCCCCGAGTTACAAAAATCCGACTTGCAAAGGACTCCTAGTGAGGAACTGGGCTGAGACAACAGGAAATGAAAGGAATCTACCCTAGGAAGGGAAATCACTCATGGAAGAGCTATTACACTATATAACAACATTTGGAAAAAATCTGTTCCTGGTTTAAAAGTATTATTTCCTGTTTAATTGTTTGGTACTTACTTTGAAAGTAGTTTGTTATACTTCGAAAACTTTGTTTTTGTGGCTGCCACAAACTCTGTTGAATTGATGGAGACTCAATCACATATTAATTGAAAAACTATTACAAATGTACTACAGGGTGTCCTGCAGAAACAAAATTTTTGCAGTTCAATAAATGTTTTCCATGATTTTATGATAGAACCAATTAGTAAGTGACATTCATAACCTAGGAACAAAAATTGTGTTACATAATGTTATCATGGGGAAAAGGGATCTCCACTGAAGCAATCTGTGTTTCCACAACAAGCTAAATTTTCTAAAATCCAATTCTCCCAGGGATAGAAAGTGAGGTGAAATCTTCTGAACAGGGACACACAGTAAGCGAAGGAAACTCAACGGGGGTTTTCATCCTTCCTTAGGCCATCCAAAACTCTCTTTATGTATATTATTGTTCGTAACTTGGGTACTATCTTTAGTCCTTCTATTCTCATGCTACTGACTGCCATCCCCAGCCTTCCACTTCCCTTGTTGCCTTTCTAATGATATTGTCTTGCATTCACAGTTCAAGAACCATAGTCTTTTACAAGGAGTTGATTCTTTTTTTAATATACAATCCTTCTTTGTTCCCATTTGCTCCACATATTCTCATATTTAAGACAAAGTCCTGTGACATTCCTATTTTAACAAGATTTAGTTGCATTGCATCACTTGGCCTTTATTAAGAAAATCGAGAGCGAGTATAGACTAGCCAGCTCTTTCCCTGAGTTATAGTTGCTGTATCCAATGGTTCACTGCATATCATCTAATAATACACAACCTCAGTGATGTCCCCATTCTCTTTTATAAATGGTGCAATTTCTACAGTGCAATTGAGGATGTTAAATGCAGATCACCTAATAATATAAAATCTCAGTGATGTAACTATTTTATTTTCCAAACTATGTAAACACAATGCAACTAATTACAAGTTCAAGGATGCAAATAGAAGTAACATGCTGAGGGATCTCGTCCTTATTCTGATATCACATTGATGACCTTTTGCTTAGCTTGCCAAGAAGTACCACCCGGACACCAACAAAGAAGACCCTAAAGCGAAGGAGAAGTTTTCCCAATTGGCTGAAGCCTATGAGGTAACGTGGCAGGTTTCTCGATTCTCTTTTGCAATGGGGCTCTAAGCTCTCGCAGCTGAGTCTTGCAAGATGTCAATTTCTGTGTGTTTCGCCTTCTCCCTTTGCAGGTTTTGGGCGACGAAGTGAAGCGGAAGCAGTACGACACTTATGGGGCAGCAGGCTTTGACCCTGGCTCTGCAGGGACCGGACAGCAATATTGGCGAGGAGGCCCTTCGGTGGATCCTGAGGAACTCTTCCGGAAAATCTTTGGGGAGTTTTCGGGGTCTCCTTTTGGGGATTTTCACACTGTTTTTGACCAGCCCCAAGAGGTAAGCAGGAGGCGTGTGTGCGCTCATACACTTTGGTGTATGATAGTGTTTGTTGGGAGGGCAGAGGAGTGAGGAATGATATGTTTCAAGGGAACATGAGTTAACACACAGAGATGGAGCTGGGCAGACAGGAAGGTGGTTTGCAGAAGACATCAGGAGTTGGTGAGAAAGGGGTTAAGCACCCCTTCCTTTGCCTGAACTGAAATTGGAAAGCAAATTGAGAGAAACGTGTGTTGTTTTCCACTTCTTTGGTTCAGCGAGACCTGCCCTTTGATTGCACTTCGAGGAAACACAGAATCATAGAATAATAGAGTTGGAAGAGACTATATGAGTCATCTAGAACAACACCCCCCCCCCCCTTCATGCAGGAAAAGCACAATCAAAGTACCCTTTTCTCCCTTTCAGTACGTCATGGACCTGACGTTCAATCAGGCTGCAAAAGGGGTGAACAAGGAGATTGCGGTGAGCATCAACGATGCCTGCCAGCGGTGCGACGGCAAAGGGAACGAACCAGGCACCAAAGTCCAGCACTGCCACTACTGCAACGGAACGGGAATGGTAAGAGCAGAAGGAGATGGGACCCTTGGGCAGACAGAGGCCGCTTGCTCTCCAATTGCTGCTTTTGGGACTCACTCAACTCATGTATCAACTCATGCAGTGGAGGCTTTGTCTCCCATTGTTTCATCTTTCCCTGCACCTTCCTTTTGATAGGAGACAATCAACACGGGGCCCTTTGTCATGCGCTCAACGTGCCGGCGCTGCAGCGGACGTGGTTCCGTGATGACCACCCCTTGCGCTCTTTGCCGCGGCACCGGCCAGACCAAGCAGAAGAAGACGGTCGTGGTTCCAGTCCCGGCAGGTCTGTGCAACTCAGTTCATGGCCTGAGAAACACTTTAGTTAGGAAGTGTTATATCTTTACAGAACAGCGAGCCCTTGTATGTAAGGACTGAGAGTCCAGTCTCCTGTTCCTCCAAAGTGCATATTTCTGGGAGAGTTAGAAGAGAAGGTATGATTCTTGGGGGAGAATTCACCTTTCTGCCCTTCTTTTGGTGCCAGGAGTGGAGGATGGTCAGACTGTGCGCATGCCGGTTGGGAAGAAGGAGATTTTCATTACCTTCCGGGTGCGTATTAATGGCAATCTCTCCTGCTTTAATTACACCATGTAACAAAATTTGAAAAATGTCTGTTCCTGTTTTGAAAGTGTCTCTTGTTTAATTGTGCGGTCCTTACTTTGAAAATAATTGTTATGCTGCAGAAACTTTGTTGCTTTTGTTGCTGCCACAAGCTATGTTGAATTGGTTGAGAACTGATTATATATTCATTGAAAAACTAGAGCAAAATGTGCTGCAGGATGTCCCTCGTGCAAAAAAACAAAGCTTTTGCAGTTTAATAAACCTTTTCCATTTTTTTATGATAGAGCCAATGATGAAATGTTACATAGTGTTATACTCCACCTGGGAACAGCCCAGGCCCTGCTCTTTCTGCACCTCTGAGCCAAGCCGGCTTCCTCTTTGCAGGTCCAGAAGAGCTCTGTCTTCCGGAGGGACGGTGCGGACATTCACTCGGACCTCTACATCTCTATTGCCCAAGCCGTCCTCGGGGGCACGGCCAGGTCGCCGGGGCTATATGAGACCATCAGCATCGTGGTATGTGGCAGCCAGTCCTTGGGACTGCTTTTTGCACTATAATAATAATAATAATAGTCTATTTATACCCTGCCACCATCTCCCCAAGGGGACTTGGGGCAGCTTACATGAGGCCAAGCCCAACAACACATCAGTAAACAACAAAGCAATAAGCAAATAAACAATATAGTTAATATAACTCACATATAGACAATAACACGCAAAAATTTAAAAATCTAGTTCCTCTTTTGCCTCTCTGTTCAGGCCCTTCTAGAAACACTCTTGGGGATGAGCCACAAAGAAAACAAAAAGAGGGCTCAGCAGGACTGGCTCCTGGGGGAAATGAAGCATTGTTTAAGTGAATGGTGGAGGCTGCTTCTTTGGAGGCTTTTAAACAGAGACTGGATAGCCATCTGTCGAGGGTGCTTTGAATACAATTTTCTTGCTTCTTGGCAGAATGGGGTTGGACTGGATGACCCACGAGGTCTTTTCCAATCCCATGATTCTATGAATGCCATGATCTGTGTGTTTGTGCAGATCCCGCCGGGCATCCAGGCCGACCAGAGGATCCGGATGAGCGGGAAGGGCATTCCCAGAGTCAACAGTTACGGCTATGGAGACCACTACATTCACATCAAGATCAAGATTCCCAAGTAAGTAGAGGCATTATCAGGGTCCTGTAAGAGAACCATGAAATAATTGTATGGTTTGGCACCAGTCGAGAGAGATGATACTGTGTTCCTTTGGCATTGCAGCCTTACCTTGTGGTGTCATAGGGTTCCCTGGGCCTTCCTGGGACCATCCATGCAGCTCCCCTTCCTTTCTGCCCTTCCCTGCCTCCCTACAGGAAGTTGACAGACCGGCAGCGGGCTCTGATGCAGAGCTATGGTGAGGACGAGACTGACGTGGAAGGGACCGTGAATGGCATTACGAACACCACAAGTGGTGAGGCCCGGCGGCACATTGTTATGAGGAAGAGGGCTTTAGGGAAGCCGGGGTGGTCCATTCTGAACTGGCCTGCTCTGGGGTGCTCTTGAAGCCTTTTGTCGCCATTTGGCACGGCCTTGCACTTCACTGGGTGCCATTCCTTGCCGGCAAAGTCTGCAAGGAAAAGGCATTACTACAACCTATCTCACCCCCCCCCCCCTCCTTTTCTATGGGCCCTGTTTGGAAGCCATCACTCAGGAAGTGTTACAATTCTCCCTTAACACAGGATCAGACTGAGATTGACTTGAGGGAAACCAAAGGACTTAGGAGATAGTAAGAGAAAGCATGGATGTTGATAAAACTGTAAGTAGTGGGCAGAGCAGCCAGGCCGTTTCCCCTGTAAGCCATGCTTGTATATTCCATGCTCCCTGTATGGTCAGCAAGTTAGTGAATAGAAGTAAAAAATGTATAGAGAGATCTCATGCACAGGAATATTGAATGATGCAAATATAATGTGGTGGGCAGGTCAGTCAGAGCAAAGCCTAGCAGAGCCAGGAGATCTTGAAGGCTGCCAAGTTGGCAAGTAGCACAATGGGGAAGGATCTCTGAGGAAGGGACAGGCATTCCTCTTCTGGCAAGATGTCAGGCAAATGGGATGATAGGGGCCTCTTCATGCAACGCACACTCCGATGCGCTCTCTGCTGTGTTTATGCCTAGGTGGCGGCAGGGGCCCGGCTGAACCGGGGGCAGGCGCCGAGAGTCCCGAGGCAGGGGGCGGCACGCAGGGATTCCTAGCTAAACTTAAGAGGATGTTTAGCTCCTGATTGAGGTAGGGAGCCCCTTGGGTTCTTTTCCAAGCTGACAGGTCTCTGTAAGGGGTCTGCTGGAGCCTCCACTCTAAGTGGCTGTGTCCAAGACAGGCAGGGCCTCTTGCTGGAGTGGTTTGGCAAAGGCCCTCCCTCCAGGCCTGGGAGGGTAGCAGGGATGGCTAGGTCAGCCAGGAAGAAGGGTTTCTCTTTCCATCCAGCTGTTTGTAGGCTGTCAGGGAAAGGCAGAGCTGTGGAGCAGGAGGTAATGGGGCACAGCCCTGGCTACTTCTGCTCTCTGTCACTGGCCACCTTTGCATAGAATCATAGAGTTGGAAGAGACTTAATGGGCTATCTAGTCCAACCCCTTGCCAGGCAGGAAACGCACACTCAACACACCCCTGACAGATGGCCATCCAGCCTTCAAAGAAAGAACATCATCACACTCCAATAATAATTATTTATTTATCGTGTCAGGCAACTGAACAGTTGTATTACATTTTTGACAGAACAAACAAACATACAAAAGACACAGAGTTCGCAAGCTTGGTAGTTGAATAAATGTCTTTTGACCAGTATCTGGCTACTTGGAATGCCTCTGGTGTTGCTGCAAGAAGGTCCTCCATTGTGCATGTGGCAGGGCTCAGGTTGCATTGCAGCAAGTGGTCAGTGGTTTGCTCTTCTCCACACTCGCATGTCGTGGATTCCACTTTGTAGCCCCATTTCTGAAGGTTGGCTCTGCATCTCGTGGTGCCAGAGCGCAGTCTGTTCAGCGCCTTCCAAGTCGCCCAGTCTTCTGTGTGCCCAGGGGGGGGGGGAGTCTCTCATTGGGTATCAGCCATTGATTGAGGCTCTGGGTTTGAGCCTACCACTTTTGGACTCTCGCTTGCTGAGGTGTTTCAGCGAGTGTCTCTGTAAATCTTAGAAAACTATTTCTTGATTTAAGTCGTTGGCGTCTAATAATAATAATAATAATAATAATAATAATAATAATAATAATCCAACACAACAGCCAGAAGAGTGTGCTGTGGACTCATCTTGCTGTGTTTCAAATAATAATAATAATAATAATAATAATTATTATTATTATTATTATTATTATTATTATTATTATTATTTGTATCTTGCCACCATCTCCCGGAAGGGACTTGGGCAGCTAACAAAACACTCAAGGTGGCACACATAAAATAGAATTTACCTATCATCAAAACAATACACAATTTGACTAGACAAAGTCAATAAAATTTAAAAAATTAGAAATTCTAAAACACAGTCTTACTTGTGGGCCATTGGGTTTCTTCAAACATGAACTGCAGTGCCAAATAATAATGGTCGACGTCATCACATGACCCTAGTACATTACTCCAGATCGAAGGCCCATGTAAATAGCTATGTTTTTAGGCTCAAACAAAAGGTTTGGAGATTTGGGTCTAATCTAATCTCTCTAGGGAGGACATTCCAGACAGAGAGTTCCACTGCTGAACAGCTCTTCTTGCGGTCAAGAAGTTATCTACTGCTTTGAGTCCCCCTAAGGGTGAGAAAAGCGGTATATAAATACTGTAAATAAATAAGTAATAAATAAATTCCTCATGTTCAGATGGAATCGCCTTTCCTGTAATTTGAACCCATTGCTGCAAGTCCTAATCTCCAGTGCAGTAGAAAACAAGCCTGCTCCTTCTTCCTTATGACATCCTCTCGCATATTTTTAAATGGCTCTCGTGTCTCCTCTCAACCTTCTCTTCTGTGTCTTTAAGACACTCCTCATAGGGATTTGTGGTCTCCAGGCCTTTGATCATTTTAGTTTCCCTCCTCTGGACACCTTCCAGCTTAGAGTCAATATATTTTTTTATTTATTTATGGTATTTATATACTGCCCTTCTCAACCCGGAAGGTACCCAAGACTTAAATTGTGGTGCCCAAGGTTGGACGCAGTATTCCAGTTGAGGTCCAACCAAAGCAGAATAGTAATAATAATAAAACTTTATTTATACCCTGCCACCATCTCCCCAAGGGACTCGGAGCGGCTTACATGAGGCCAAGCCCAACAACACATCACAACAGAAAAGCAATAACAACAATACAAAGCAATGCAAAATAATATAAATCACATATAACAATAACACACAGGATTTAAAAGCTTATGGCCGGGCCAGATGTAATGGTTTAAAATTTTAAAAAAACAGAGAGGCACCATGACTTCCCTGCATCTGGACGCTACACTCCCAAAATCCCATTGACTTTTTTTAGCTACAGCATTACATTGTTTGCTCATGTTCAACTTTTCTTCTCTTTGACTCCAGGGAAACGTTCTGCCAGCCACTAGGCACAACTGGCAGCTGCCCGGTGGCCACAGTGTCCTCGAGGAGGGGGAAGATGGACATCTCACCCCTGGCTTGGCGTGACCACTGCCCTCGTATGCAGAGGGGCCACCTCTGTCCCAGGAACTACAGAGAGGAGCCTTGGGTTCCCTTCCACTTGGTGAAACCTTGGCTCTTCTGGACAGATGTCACTCTCCTCTGCTTGGCGGGAGCCACCTGAACTCTGAAAACTAAAAATGCACACTTAGCTCTTTATGAAGTTCTTCCATCCCAAAGGTTGCAAAGCTACAGAAAGCGTTCCTGATATCAGCCAGTCTCCTGGCCCCAAAGGAGAGGTCCTGCTGTGTGTTGTAAGAGGCGGTGTGGCCACGGGATGCTACGGATGTGTGACCTTTCCTTTGCAGTCACTCTCTTAGGTCAGGTACCTTCCCTGCAAATGGAAGAGAAGCATTTCCTGTTGGGTTCCTTGTTTCAAACTCTTGAGGCCAGTGAGGGTTCGAGGGGTGTCTGTGCCCAGCTCCTTCTGGGCCTTTGCACGGCAGACTAGCCCTTCTACGAGGATGGAGAGTGTTCGCACCCCAATGCCAGGAGCCAGGGCCTATTGCTTCCCATTGCATGTGCACAGCAGGTGCAGGGGCCCTCAGAGTCTGCATGGCAGCGACAGGAACAAGGCCACTATCATGGAAACCCTGTGTGTGGAGTGTCCATTCCTCTCGTGTCCCACTTGGCCTGAGAGCCTCTGAAGGGAATAATGTTGAGCCCCGCATCCTCCAGAGCTCCCTGCAGCAGCAGAGACTGACCAGTGGTCCTCAGTGACTGACAGGTAGTCCATTTACACGCATCTTAAATCGCCTCCTGGTTGTTTTGGCCTGCATTGAGGCTCTGTGGCGGTGTGAAGGAGAAGGCTGTTCAATAAAGATGTTTAGAATCCAGTTGATTCTTCCTTCCAAATCCCACATTGGATGGATGAATATTATGCCATAAACAAGTGTTTCTCAACCTGGGGGTCAGGACCCTCAGGGGTGGGGTCGCAAGGGGGTTTCAGAGGGGTCGCCAAAGACCATCAAAACACATATATTTCTGATGGTCTCCGGAATCCCTTTGGCAGAGAAGGCTGAAGTTCTCTCCACCTGTCCTTCTCTTCCTTTTTTGGAAACAGACATCAAATCCTCCCACCAAAAACCCTCCTGCTGTGATTGACCAGCCTCTCAGTTAAGGGGAGACTCCCAAGTGGGAGAGTAGATGTGCTGTGTGCATGGCAGCATGGTACGCATGTGCGTGTGAGGGAGAGCGCGTGAGGCTCAGTTGAAGGTTTGCACCAGCGAGTCCCTTCAAGACATGGGGGTTCTGTGTGCAAAGTTTGACCCAATTCTATCTTTGTTGGGGTTCAGAATACTCTTTGATTGTAGGTGAACTATACATCCCAGCAACTACAACTCCCAAATGTCAAGGTCTATTTCCCCCAAGCTCCACCAATGTTCACATGTAGGCATATTGAGTACTAGTGCCAAGTTTGGTCCAGATCCATCATTGAGTCCACAGTGCTCTTTGGATGTAGGCAAACTATAACTCCAAAACTCAAGGTCAATGTCCACCAAACCCAGTATTTTCTCTTGGTCATGGGATTTCTGTGTGACAAAGTTTCGTTAAATTCCATCGTTGGTGGAGTTCAGAATGCTCTTTGATTGTAGGTGAACTATAAATCCCAGCAACTACAACTCCCAAATGGCAAAATCAATTCCCCCTCCCCAACCCCATCAGTATTCAAATTTGGGTGTATCGGGTATTTGTACCAGGTCCAGTGAATGAAAATATGTCCTGCAGATCAGATATTTACATTATGATTCACAACAGTAGCAAAATGACAGTTATGAAGTAGCAACAAAAATAATTTCATCGTTGGGGGTCACCTCGGCATGGGGAACTGTATTAAGGGGTTGCGGCATTAAGAAGGTTGAGGACAATTGCCATAAACCCTGTGAGTTTGCAAAAAGAGACAGTTCTCCATGAATATTATTTGACTCACTTCTTTACAGGAATTGAGCCTATCTAATGCCTGGCTGCAAGTGGGATGCTGAGAGACAGCTGAGGCTGGATAAGGGCAACAGGATGCTTACCATAGGATCCTAGAGTCAGAATGGAACCCCAGAGGCCATCCAGTCCAAGCCCTTGCCATGTAGCAAGGCACCATCAAACCCTCCCAATAGATGCCTATCCACTTAATAATAATACAATATACAGCTTTAGAATCCTACAGTTGGAAGATGTCCCTAGTCCATCCCCAATCAGCAATAAAGGCCACTATCCAAACTCTCACAACAGAGGGCCAGCCAATCTCTGGTAATAATATAGCAATATTATTGATATTGCTGATATCAATAATATTAGCAATATCTGATAATATCAGCAATAATAATAATAATATAGAACCCTAGCATCCAGTGCAAGACTTCGGCGTGTAGCAAGGCACTATCAAAGCCCTCCCAACAGATGCCCATTCATTTATTGATAGTAATTTGGATCCATAGAGTTCTAGAGTTGGAGGAGATCCCCAGTGCATCCCCAATATACAATGTAGGCCACAATCTAAGCCCTCCTGACAGATGGCAATTCATTTATTGATAGCAATAATAATATGACTCCATAGAATCCTAGAGTTTCCTCAATCTAGTGCATCCTCAATCTACTGTTTAACATCTATATGCGACCACTTGCTCAGCTGGTTCGAGGTTTTGAGCTTGAGTGTTATCAGTACGCCGATGACACTCAGCTGGTGCTGAAGATGGAAGGCCGACCGGACTCTACCCGATTGTTTCCATCAGTGCCTCGAGGCCGTTACTGGATGGTTGCGTGCCAGCAGGTTGAGGGTGAATCCAGCAAAGACGGAGATCCTATGGCTGGGTCGACGGGGCAGTGGGGACATCCGGCTGCCTACCCTGGATGGCGAGACGTTACGCCCGTCATCATTGGTAAAGAGTCTGGGAGTCCTTTTGGACCCTCTGCTGACGATGGAGGCCCAGGTCTCCGCCGCTAGCAGAACCGCCTTTTTTCATCTGCGGCAGGCTAGACGGCTGGCCCCCTCCCTGTCCAGGGACGACCTAGCTACGGTGATCCAGGCTACAGTCATCTCAAAACTGGACTACTGTAACGCCCTCTACATTGGCCTTCCTCTGTCGGTGATCTGGAAGCTCAAGTTGGTACAAAATGCAGCTGCTCGGCTTCTTGCGGGAATTCCGATGAGATGCCACATAACACCAATCTTACTGCAGCTGCACTGGTTACCAATTGAGCACTGGATCACTTTCAAAGTGATGGTACTCACCTTTAAGGCCTTGCATGGTCTGGGACCGATGTACCTGAGGGACCGCCTCACCCCCTACCAACCCCAGAGATCCCTCCGTTCTGAGGACCAAGATCTATTGGAAGTCCCCAGTGCCAAGACCTTGCGTCTAACAGCAACCAGATGCAGAGCCTTCACAGCAGTGGCACCATCACTCTGGAATATTCTGCCACCTGAAGTCTGTGCCTTGCGGGACTTACCAGCTTTACGCAGGCCTTTGATTTTTGATATTGCTGTTTTTAAATTGTTTTTAAATTGTATTAGATTTTAGCCATTCTTGTAAGCCGCTCCGAGCCCCAGGGGAGTGGCGGCATATAAGTTCGAATAATAAATAAATATATTGTCGAAGGCTTTCATGGCTGGAATCACTCAGTTTCTGGGAGTTTTTTCAGGGAGTTTTTTCGGGCTATATGGCCATGTTCTAGAGGCATTTCTCCTGACGTTTCGCCTGCATCTATGGCAAGCATCCTCAGAGGTGAGGACCTCACCTCTGAGGATGCTTGCTATAGATGCAGGCGAAACGTCAGGAGAAATGCCTCTAGATCATGGCCATATAGCCCGAAAAAACCCACAAGAACTGAATAAATAAATAAATAAAATGAAGGCCACAATCTAAGCCCTCCCGACAGATGGCCATTCATTTATTGATAGCAATAATAATTATATGAATCCATAGAATCCTAGAATTTCCTCAATTTAGTGCATCTTCAATCTACAATGAAGGCCACAATCGAAGCCCTCCCGACAGATGGCCATTCAGTCTCCGATTCATAGCTATAATAATACAGAACCATCTAATCCAGAAGGCAACTTTTTCCAAAATATTGGAGAGATACAATCAGGCTGAAACAGGATTTAGAAACATTCTGCAGGATGTTTGTGTGGGTTTTGAAACTATTGTGGCTCTTCATAGACACATTGTTATTAGTGAAGGAATACATTAAATGTTCCCTAAAGAAGACAAGCAAAACTTGGTTCTGAGCATGCGCACTCCCTTGTGTTCCCGCTGAGGAGTGGGCGGGGCCAGAGCGAGCAGCAAGAGCCCGCCCAAATAGAGAGCGGGGCGGTGACGTCACAAAGAGCGCGACGGGCGATTGGCTGGCGGCCCGCTCCGTCTTCGCGGGAGCAGCCGGCTTTGTCCGCAGTGGCAAGCGGAGGGGGCGTGGTCTCCTCCTGTTTGGAGACGCAGAGAAGGCGGGGCTCCCAAAACCGGAAGTGGCAGCTGGAGAGAGGTTGAGAGAAGCATCCCTTGTCCTGGTAAGTGCTGGGGAGGGAGGAGGGTGGCCTCTGAGCGTGTGCAGAGTGCCCTGGCGCCCCACTTGGTCCTCACAACACCCCTGCGAGGTAGGCCAGGCCCAGAGAGAGGCCAAGGGGGAACCAGGCTGCCTCTTCCCTCTTGCTTTCCCCCCTCTGAGGCCCAGCAGAGCCACAAACAAGGCCTTTCTTTGGCTTCTGCAAAGGGGGGCTCTGCTTTGGCTTCTCCTGGCTGTTCTTGCAGGGAGGGGTCTCCTTTCCCCTTCGGAGTCTAAGGGGATTCCTCAAAAGGGGGATTCTGGGAGTTGTAGTCTCACTTTGGAGGGCCTCAGAGGGAGAGAAGGGTCGAGGCCTTGCAAAACTACAACACTGAACCAAAAGAGCCAAAAGCCAAAGAGGAAGCTGGAGCTCCTCTTTGCAGGACCCCATCTCTCATTTAATTGCATTGACTCAATTCCCTGGGATGCTGGGATTTGTAGTTTGGTGAGGCACCAGCATCCTTTCGCAGAGAAGGCTCGAGACCTTCTCAAACTACATCCCCCATAACTCCATCACATTGATCCAAGGCAGTTAATTGTTGCTGTTGTTGTTCATTCGTTCAGTCGTCTCCGACTCTTCGTGACCTCATGGACCAGTCCACGCCAGAGCTCCCTGTCGGCCGTCACCACCCCCAGCTCCTTCAAGGTCAGTCCAGTCACTTCAAGGATGCCATCCATCCATCTTGCCCTTGGTCGGCCCCTCTTCCTTTTGCCTTCCACTTCCCCAGCATCATTGTCTTCTCTAGGCTTTGCTGTCTCCTCATGATGTGGCCAAAGTACTTCAACTTTGCCTCTAGTATCCTTCCCTCCAGTGAGCAGTCGGGCATTATTTCCTGAAGGATGGACTGGTTGGATCTTCTCGCAGTCCAAGGCACTCTCAGAACTTTCCTCCAGCACCACAGTTCAAAAGCATCGATCTTCCTTCGCTCAGCCTTCCCTAAGGTCCAGCTCTCACATCCGTAGGTTACTACAGGGAATACCATGGCTTTGACTAGGCGGATCTTTGTTGACTAGGCAGTTAATAATAATAATAATAATACTTATAATAATAATAAAACTTTATTTATATCCCGCTACCATCTCCCCATTGCCTAGTCAAAGTCATGGTATTCCCTGTAGTTGAAGTACTTTGGCCACATCATGAGGAGACAACAAAGCCTAGAGAAGACAATGATGCTGGGGAAGTGGAAGGCAAAAGGAAGAGGGGCCGACCAAGGGCAAGATGGATGGATGGCATCCTTGAAGTGACTGGACTGACCTTGAAGGAGCTGGGGGTGGTGACAGCCGACAGGGAGCTCTGGCATGGGCTGGTCCATGAGGTCACGAAGAGTCAGAGACGACTGAACGAATGAACAACAAACCATCTCCCAACTTGTGACGATGGTGGGAGCGAAAGGGGGGCCTCCCCGGGAGATCTTAGAGTTTGCGCCGGTTCATAGAAGGAGATGCGATCGCGTAGATAGGTGGGGCCCGAACCATTAAAGTGGATTAATTCTGCAGCATAGATGCACCCCAATATTTTTTGTTTCGATTGATGGAAGCCTTTTGTTTTTAAATAAGGAATTCAAAGCATGGAGCACTTAAAATGGCCAAATTACAAAGAATGCACTTTTGGCTGCATTTTGCAGTAGCAATTTTTTTTTTTTTTTTTTTTTTGGCTTCAGAGTTTTGGAAATCGATGCGCTCAATAGATTCAATATGGTGGTATGGTATTATGAGTGTTTCATCAGTGTGCAAGTAGTAGCCCCAGGTAAACAGCAACAGCAAGCATTTGGTGTCTTCCATCTTCAATGTCCTCCTCTGGATGGGGACTCTTTTCTTTGTAATGGATAGTAGACAGAAGTCTGAGAGGAAGCTTGACCGGCATCGTCCGCAGCCCAAACCGTTCCCCTTCAGGATGTCGTCAGATGTGGCCGAGCCCCTGGAGGAGATGGAGAACCTCACCTATGAAGAGGCCCAGGAGGAGGAGGAGGAAGATAATATCAGGTGGGCATAAGATGCAAGGCATTATTATTATTATTATTATTATTATTATTATTATTATTACACTATGTAACACGATTTTTGTTCCTGGGTTATAAATGTTCTATCATGAAAACGTGGAAAAAGTTTATTAAACTGCCAAAACTTTGACTTTGCACATTTTGTTTTTGTTTTTCAATGAATATCTCATTGAGTCTCATCCAATTCAACAGAGTAGTAAATGTAAATGTGCTTACGTATCCTTACAATAATAATAGAGTAACATAATAAATGTAATAATAATAATAACAATAGAGTAAAATAATGGAAATGTAATAATAAACGGTAATAATAGAGTAAAATAATAAATGTAATAATAATAAAAGGGGTAAAATAATAATAGAGTAAAATAATGTAAAAGTAATAATAATATTAATAATAATAATAATAATAATAATAATAATAATAATAGAGTAAAATAATAAATCTAATACTAATAACAACAGGGTAAAATAATAAACAACCTTGACTTGAGTATAAGCCGAGGGGGGCTTTTTCAGCCTAAAAAATGGCTGAAAAACTCATCTTATACTCTAGTATATACAATATTTTCAAAGTAAGAATTGCATAATTAAACAGGAAGTAACACTTTCAAACCAGGAACAGATTTTTTTTTTCAAATTTTGTTACATAGTGTTATTATGCACCTATTTTCTCGCTGGAGAGAGGCCTGAGGGACTGGAGCTAGAAGCCTTGGGGTCTCTTCCAACACTGTGATGGTGTGGTTTTAATGATGATGTGCCTCAAGCTATAAGGAGAGGCAGGCTACATACACTACTACTATTATTATTGTGTCTACTTCTCAGCCCCACCGACTTGTCTGAGCTGCTCAAGGAAGGGACCAAGGAGGCACACGACCGGGCTGAAAACACCCAGTTTGTCAAGGAGTTCCTGAAAGGGAGGATCAAGCGGGAGCTCTTCAAGGTAGGTTGCCAAGAAGGGCCTGCTTACTATTGCAGAAGGGATACAGTGGCCCTTGATTATGCGATTGTTATTGCTCCCAATCAGAGGCTGGGGGGAACATCTCTCAGGAGGATGTGGATTGTGTGTCCTTGAATGGTAGAATGACATTGGATTGAACAGCCCCTGGGGTCTCTTCCAACTTCTAGGGCAGTGGTTCTCAACCTGGGGTCCCCAGATGTTTTTGGCCTTCAACTCCCAGACATCCTAACAGCTGGTAAACTGGCTTGGATTTCTGGGAGTTGTAGGCCAAAAACATCTGGGGACCCCTGGTTGAGAACCACTGTTCTAGGGGTTCGAGTCTGGATGAATGTCCACCTGACAGCAGGAATCGGAAGGAGTCTTTATCAGAAATATTAAAAATTAACTGGGTATTTTTGATTACAAAAGTGTGAGTCAAGCACTGAAAGAGTAAGTAGGCTATAGCCTGTTAGGGTTAGTGGGCCAAAGCTAGTGTTGTCCTGAGGAATGTGAGGTACACCTCAGTGTGAGATATGCCTCTGTGTGAGATATCACCTCAGTTGGAGAATAGGCCTTAGTGGTAGTAGGCCCCACTGTAGGAGAAAGTTCTCAGTCGGTGAGACAAGCCTCACTGTGTGAGTTGGCCTTAGTCTATGAGAAGGTGGAGTGTGAGAAGGCCTGGTGTGAGAAGCTTCTGTAGAAGAAGCCCTAGGTTAAAGGCATTGTGTGTAAAGCTATTATTGAAGCTCCTGTGTTATTTTGGTGTGAGAGGAGGCTCTGAGAGTGAAGCTGTTTATCTGCATGAGGAAGAAGCCCATCATGGAAGTAAAGAAGGAAGTATAAAGGACTTTATTTGTGTGGTGGAAACCTTGTTCTTGTAAATAGTGCAACTGTATTTTTTTACTATAAAGAAAAGCCTCCTATGGAAGAAATAACATTGGTTTGTGTGTTTTTGTGCTTTTTATGAGTTTGGGCTACTGGTGCTGGGTAACACTGATGCTTATAAGTTACTCAGCTGTGCATTGATGAGGGGGCTCTTTCGTTAATAAGCCCACTCACCCAACAGTCCTCTCCCTGCCTGGCAGGTTGGTGCTAGACTAGAGGGATCTTGGGGATTCCTCGGCATCCTTGTTGTTGGAAGAGGGGTGATGATGCTGGATGCAGCATTGCCATCCTTGTTAGAATCATAGCATTGGAAGAAACCACATGGGCCATTTAATTAACCCCATTTCTGCCATGCAAGAAAAGCACAATCTAATTGGCCCTGGCAAATGGCCATCCAGCCTCTGTCCAGTGGACTCTGAGGCAGAGAGTTCCACTGCTGAACACTTCTTCTTACAGCCAGGAAGTTCCTAATAAAATTCAAATGGAATCTCCTTTCCTGGGATTTGAGCCCATTGCCTTGCCTTGCAGCTGGGGACGGTGGCGCTGTATTTCACCTACTCGGCGCTGGAGGAGGAGATGGAGCGCAACAAGGACCATCCGGCCTTCGCCCCACTCTACTTTCCTGCAGAGCTGCACCGGGCGCCGGCGCTGGAGCAGGACCTGGCTTACTTCTACGGCGAGGGCTGGCGGGGGGCGGTGGGCTGCTCAGAGGCCACCCGCCGCTACGTGGAGCGCATCCGCCATGTGGGGCGGCACCGGCCGGAGCTGCTGGCGGCCCACGCATACACCCGCTACATGGGGGACCTCTCAGGGGGGCAGGTGCTGCGCAAGGTGGCTCAGCGGGCCCTCGGGCTGCCGGCCTCTGGGGAAGGGCTCCGCTTCTACGCCTTTGATAATGTCTCCAGTGCCCAGGGCTTCAAGCAGCTCTACCGTGCCCGGCTCAACGCCCTGGAACTGGACCCAGAAACCAAGGAGGAGGTCGTCAAGGAGGCCAACCGGGCCTTTGAGTTCAACATGCAGGTGGGCAGGGCTTGGGGGCTGAAGGAGGGAGGGGCCACTGCAGATGGAAGGGACAGATGTAACTCTCCTCGACTGGGCAGGAGCCACCTGAAAAAGACTTTTGGGGAAAAGTGAGTAACCCCATAGAGCTAGGAAACAGGTGAAAACAAGGCAGGAGGTACATAGTACAGATAGCGTTCTCCTTGTTATCCCCCATTGCTTTCTATGCAAATCAGATGTCTCTTCACCGCAGGTCTTTGAAGAACTGGATAAGATCGGGGCTTTGTTGACAGAAGAAACCCAAGATGGTGGCCTCCCGGTGCATGATGGGAAAGGGGACGTGCGCAAGTGCCCCTTTTATGCCACCAAGTCGGGTGAGTTCCTCTTTTCCCTCCCAAATGGGGGGAGGGGCAGCTATGAGGCTGGAGGTATGGTCCTTTGGGGACTTCTTTCCGGGCCTGATTGTGTCTTTTTGCCCCCCCAATAGGTGGCACGGGGGCCCCCTGTGGCTGCCCCATGGCTCTGCTGCAGCAGCCCTCGGCCCAGGTGGCAATAGCGGTTTGCGTGGCCCTCCTGGCCGTGGGACTTGCCGCCTGGTACCAGATGTAAGAACTTGGAGCTGGAACGGAGATTTAACTTCGGAATTTAACTATGGAACCATTAAACCCAAATGCACCTGAAAACCTGCCTGCCACGCGTATTAGGTGTTCCCAAAAAAAAAAACAGGACAAGAGTTTGGGAGCGTGTATGTATGCGTGTGAGGGGTGTGTGCACTTGTGGCGGTTTGTGGTCTCTGTCCCAAAGCCCCTCCCCTTTGCCCCTTTTGCTATGCTTTTGGGGGTGCGGGGGGGGGGTCTCCTTGGGAGCAAGAGCTTTGCCCTCTTCCAAATGCACACTTGACAAGGGCATCGGCCTCCAGGCCTGGTAATCCTAAAACCTCTAAAAATACGATTATGAAACGGGAATTGACTTGTACATAACGGGGTGGGGTTTGGTGGGGAGGGGAGATGCTAACGGTTTAGTTTTCCATGTAATGTCTCTGATGTAATAAAGAGAAATTTATACTTTGGTGTCTCAAATCCCAGTGATGTGTCTCTTTTGTGTGCAGAGGGGGAAAGTAGTAGAGTGCTGTTGC
Organism: Anolis sagrei; assembly: GCF_037176765.1. Lineage (NCBI taxonomy): Eukaryota > Metazoa > Chordata > Lepidosauria > Squamata > Anolidae > Anolis > Anolis sagrei. The sequence goes on along the minus strand of NC_090034.1, from coordinate 14,568,370 downwards.
AGGAAATGCATCAGGAGGCCAGAAATGCAGCCATTTTTTTTTCATGTCACAAGCGACTTGAGAAACTGCAAATCACTTCTGATGTGAGAGAATTGGCCGTCTGCAGGGCTGTTGCCCAGGGGACGCCCGGATGTTTTGATGTTTTACTATCCTTGTGGGAGGATTCTCTCATGTCCCTGCATGAGGAGCTGGAGCTGACAGAGGGAGCTCATCCACACTCTCCCTGGATTTGAACCTCCGACCTGTCAGTCTTCAGTCCTGTCGGCAGAAGGGTTTAACCCATTGCACCACCGGGGGCTCCAATGAAGCCATTGGGATGATGGTATTGCCAAAATGGGATGTTCCATGGGAAGGCATTGCAACCCATACCTTTTTGAGACGTTACTAATATAATATAATTTAATATAATATATTGCATTACATTATAATATTATAATGTAATGCAATATAATACTAATAGATTATAATTATATATTTATATTACATGTAATATTACTAATATTATTACAATATAATGGTATAATACATTGTAGTAATAATACTGATATTGTACTATGCAAATAATATAATATATTGTATGTATATCTTGTAAGCTGTTCTGAGTCCCCTTCAGGGTGAGAAGGGCGGCATATAAATGTCACAAATAAATAAATAAATTATCGTTTCCCCCAGTGATCGCGCTTCACACACACAACGGCATTGTGGGTCTTGTCTTTTTATTTACATACTAACATGGAAACCGACCGGTCACTCGTCTTGGGAGTATCCTTCCTGACGGGCTCGGAAGACATTGTGGACGATGGGCTGGTGGCTACAACCTTCATCCAATCAGGACGGAAGATCCAACTGGGATGGACAGCGCCGAGGAACTGGTCAAACTGGGCCAAGAGCGGGGCGCTCATACTAGGCCTCCAGTGCCAGTTTCTGCCCTCTGGCTCTTGGCTCTATAGTTTTCCCTGGCCTTTCTAGGAGGAGTCAGTGCAAAATGGGAGGAAACGGGGAGAGGCGTGCAAGGGTCAGTCACAGTCCGAACTTTTCACAGGGGATAAAAAAACCTAAGGGAAGCCCAAAATCCACCTGCTTCTATGTACATGCTGGGGATGGGGAAGTCTGATTGCAAAGTGGCTCACGGGCCCTCTCCCGGCCTCCCTTCGGACCTACAAACGCAGCCCAAGGGAAGGGAAACGGTGAGCGGAGGAGGGAGGGCGTCCAGCAGGAAAGAAGGGGTTTCTGGTTTGTCCCCTTTTTTCCTTGCTTCCTTTCCTTCTTCCCTTGAGGCTCTGTCTTTCCTTCCTCCATTTCCTTCATCTGCTGCTTGCTACCTGCGTGAATGTAAACACAGTGCAAAATATGGCCAAGGAGGAGAACAGGAAGAACTGAGAACGATTGGGAAAAATCAAAGACGGGTCTGTAGGGAAGGCGCTGCAAAAGCCTTTGTGGACTTGACCGGCTGCATAGAATGAAAGCCCTGACAGGCCACCTCCCATGCGCCGCCGGGCGAGAGGGGCCTCAGTCCCTAAAAGCTAATGCACTCAGCGTCGTCCTCCACTCAGCTTCCCTTTGCATGCAGACCCAGAGCGGAGCTGAGAGGAGTTCCCTTTTCGTGCAGAAAGTGCCATTGGAGTGGAAGCACAGCTGGAGGAGGCCTTCCCTGCCAGCGAGTGGGTCATTTCCTTTCTTGGGGAAGGAGACCCTGCAAAGAGACCCCTGGGCCCCACAGCTCCCTCCTTCCCTCTTGGAAGCCCCTTTGTAGCACCTGGAGACTCTCTCTGTGATGGAAGGAAGACACAAGTCAGGAGGAGGAGGATGGGGGCATGGGGTCGAGGGAGGGAAGGAGGGAGGGGGCCTTTCACTGTCTCTCGCTAGCACATGCGCTTGTAGGTGTAGATGTAGGCCTTGCAGTTGGGGCAGGTGTGGGTCACGTCCTTGAACTCGTCGATCAGGCAAGGGATCAGACAGCAGCCCAGGTCACACCTGGAAGGATGGAGAGGAGGGAGGAAGAAAAGGCGTAAGTAAGGCCAGTGATCTCTCAGTTAGGAAAGCTCCAGCACACTGGTTCTGAACCTGCTTTGGCCTACAACTCCCAGAAATCCCAGCCAGTTTACCAGCTGTTAGGATTTCTTGAAGGCCAAAACATCTGGGGACCCGCAGGTTAAGAACCACTGGTAAGGCCAGCTGAGTCCAAGAAGCGCAAGCAGGGTGCGAACCCAAAGGGTTGCCCATTCCCCCCCAGTCCAGCCCAGCCCGGTCTCCCCAGTCACGTACCCCACGAAGCAGCAGAAGAAGCCCAGCAGGAAGTTCATGAGTCCGACCTCGTGGCTGACCTTGGTGGTGATGGCCTGCTGGCAGTGTGGGCAGACAGTGGGGACAGGAGCCGCCTGGAAGACTTCCCCCTGCAGGACGGTCACTGTGGTCGCCGCCACTGAGGGCATCAGCACCGCCGTAGACCCCGCCCCTGGGGGCCCCATCGGGGCGTAGGGGCCCCCCGGGCCAGGATAGTAGCCCATGGGGGGGTGCGGGCCAGGATGGACATAGTAGCCGCCTAGGAAAGGAGGGAAGGAAGAAGGGGAGGGGGCAAGGAAGGATGGGAAGGTAGGAATGAAAGAAGGAAGGAAAAGGAAGAAGGGCAGAAAGAGGAAGGAGGGAAGGACAGAAAGTGAAGGAAGGAAGGAAAGTGTAGAGGGAAAGAAAGGCAAACAAAAGGTGGAAAGGATAGAAGGAAAGACAGAAGCAAGGGAAGAAAATATAAAAGTGAAGGAACAGAAAGTATAGAAAAAAGAAAAGGAGGGAAAGTATAGAAAAACAGAGGAAGGAGAGGATAGAAAATATAAAGAGGAAGAAACAAAGGAAGGCAAAGATAGAAAGTAAAGGAGGAAAAGAAGGAAAATGGGAAGGAATTAAGGGAGGAAAGGAAGCCATTAAGGAAGGAAAGAAGAAGGGAAGGAAAGGAAGAAAGAAGGTAGGAGCAAAGAAAGAAAAGAGAAGGAGGAAAGGGAAAAGTGGTGGGAAGAAAAGAAAGGAAAAGAAGGAAGGAAGGGAAGGAAGGAAGGGAAGGAAGGAAGGGAAAAGAGGAGGGAGGAAGGAAGGGGAGAGAAGGAAGGAGAAAGAGAGAACTTAGAGAGGGGCTTCCAAGTGAGGGGCCTGAACTCCCTCAAAAGCACTGGCAGAACCCAACTCTTCAGCAAAGACAGGATCAAATATCACAACGACAACAACAACAAATTCATTGCCTCCCTCTCTTCCAAATCACTCCCAGGATCCTGTTCCAACAAGAGAACCATGATACCAGGCATGGGCAAACTTTGGCCCTCCAGGTATTTTGGATTTAAGTGGCTGAGGGGGAAAATGAAAGGGCCTGAGGCTGTTAGGAATTGTGGGAGTTGAAGTCCAAAACACTTGGAGGTTCCAAGTTTGCCCATGCCTGGGCTATAGCTTTGGTCAGCCCAGAGCCACAACCTCAAGTGACCGCATCTCTCTGAGCTGGACACAGGACCACTTCCTGGCCTTGTTTGTTTATCCAAAATCCATTTTCCAACCGGTCAGGAATCGATCCAGGAGCCCCAGGCTGCGATCAGCAGCATCTGACATTCAGTCTGTTTGTCCCTGTCTCGATTTGTAGGCTTTGACTTATATCACATTGGTTTTATTGTGAGCCACTTTGAGTCTCTTGAGTTTTTAGAGAGCTAAAATGGGATGCTAATAAAAAACAACAACATTGTTTCTCATGGATGTTAGTGTCCTACCTTGGTAAGTGCAAATAGGGACATGTCTCCATTTCCTAGCAATAGGGGAACATGTCCCATTTTATACCCCTCCCCCAAATATTGTTGTTTTTTAGTACTTTTTCCCTCCACAAAGGAGACGCAAAGCAGCTGACATTAGAAGCATTTCCCTACAATTTAAAATATACCAACATGAAAACAGAATTAAATATCCACGGTATTAAAATGTCACAGTCAACATTCATAAAAATAGCTGAAAAAACATATTGAAAATGAAATAAGAAGTTGTGGCCTCACAACTTCAGTGTTTCTTGGAGGAAACCGATTATCTGGATCCATTTCAAACTGGTTTCAAGCCTGGTTACGGAACTGAAACGGCATTGGTCCCCTTGGTGGATAATCTACGAAGGGAACTAGACAAGGGAAGTGTGTCCTTTCTGATTCTCCTGGATTTCTCAGCGACTTTTGATACCATCAGTCATAGTATCCTTCTGGGCCGCCTCTCTGGGTTGGGGCTCGGGGACATTGTGGAGCTGGGGGATTCCTGTTCGACTCCTTGGCCTGAGTGTTCAATTATGTCCCCAGTGCTGTTTAACATTTACATAAAACCGCTGGGAGAGATCATCCAGAGTTTTGGAGTTTGGCGCCAAATTTACGCAGACGGCACCCAACTCTATCACTCCTTTCCACCGAATGCCAAGGATGCTGTCCTGGTCCTGAACTAGTGCCCATCATCAATAATGGACTGGATGAGGGCCAATAGGTTGAAATTAAATTCAGACAAGACAGAGGTACTCCTAGTCAGAAGGCAGATCTAGGTCTGGGATTACAGCCTGTGTTGGATGGGGTCAGAATCCCCCTGAAGACACAGGTTCACAGTTTGGGAATGATCCTGGAGTAATCGCTGACCTGGAAATCCAGGTATCAGCAGTGACCAGGAGCACCTTTGCACAATTAAAACTTGTGCACCAGCTGCACCCATACCTTGAGACGCCAGACTTCGCCATGGTAGTCTACACCTTAGTCACATCCCATTTGGACTACTGCAATGCTCTCTACGTGGGGCTGCCTTTGAAGATAGTTTGGAAGCTGCAATTAGTGCAGAGATTGGTGGCTAGATTGCTAACTGGAGTGCCGTATTGTGAGAGGATGACTCCCATGCTGCGACAACTCCACTGGTTGCTGGTCTGCTTCCGAGCTAAATACAAAGTGCTGGTCGTTACCTATAAAGCCCTAAATCAGTGTTTTTCAACCTGGGGGTCGGGACCCCTGGAGGTGTCATGGGGGGATGTCAGAGGGGTCACCAAAGACTACCAGAAAACACAGTATTTTCTGTTGGTCATGGAGGTTCTGTGTGGGAAGTTTGGCCCAATTCAATCCTTGGTAGGGTTTGAATGCTCTTTGATTGTAGGTGAACTTTAAATCCCAGCAACTACAACTCACAAATGTCAAGGTTTATTTCCCCCAAACTCTACTAGTGTTTACATTTGGGCATACTGAGAATTTGTGCCAAATTTGGTCCAGATCCATCATTGTTTGAGTCTACAGTTCTCTCTGGATGTAGGTAAACTACAACTCCCAAAACTCAAGGTCAGTGCCCACCAAACCCTTCCAGTATTTTCAGTTGGTCATGGGAGTTCTGTGTGCCAAGTTTGGTTCAAGTCCATCACTGGTGGGATTCAGAATATTCTTTGACTGTAGGTGAACTATAAATCCCAGTAACTACAACTCCCAAAGGTCAGGGTCTATTTTCCCCAAACTCCACCAGTGTTCACATTTGGACATATTGAGGATTCATGCCAACTTTGGCCCAGAGCCATGATTGTTTGAGTCCACAGTATTTTCTGTTGGTCATGGGAATTCTGTGTGCCAAGTTTGATTCAGTTCCATCGTTGGTGGAGTTCAGAATGCTCTTTGATTGTAGGTGAACTATAAATCCCAGCAACTACAACTCCCACAGGACAAAATCAATCCCCTCCCCCAATCTGTTACTATTCATAACAGCAGCAAAATGAGTTATGAAGTAGCAACGAAACTAATTTTATGGTTGGGGGTCACCATAACATGAGGAAGCGTATTAAGGGGTCGTGGCATTAGGAAGGTTGAGAACCACTGCCCTAAATGGTTTGGGTCCAGGCTATTTGCCCAATTGCATCTCCCTCTAAAGGCCACTTCATGCACTGCAGTCAGCGGAGGAGGCACTGCTCTCAGTGCTACACCTATCTCAAGCTCGGCTGGTGGGAACGAGAAGGGGCCTTCTCTGTGATCACTCCCCATCTCTGGAATTCCCTCCTAAAGAAATAAAAACAGCCCCCATCCTCCTCCCCTTCAAACAAACTCTTGAAAACGCATTTGTGCACTTTAGCATATGGAGAGGAGAAGGACTAAGATGCTGTAATGCACCAGAATGCTGGAAAACCCATTTGCACTCTATGACGGCTATGATATATTTTTAATAAACACCCTTGTTAGCCATTTCAAATGCAATTCATTTCTAACTGCTTTTAATGATATAAGTTTAATGTTCACTCATGCCTTCGCTTATTGTCTAACTTGGTTTATTGCTACCTAGTCCCTATTTCAATGTTTAATTGAAACAGTAACCGTTTTATGTTATTATTTCTGCATTTTTTGTATTTTATGTGTTGCACCTTTGACTGCCTTGTAAACTGCCCTGGCAGATGGTGGTGGGGTATAATAATAACAATAACAATAATAATAATAAGTTTACTGTTATTATTTTGTATGATTCCTTATGTTGTTTGTCCTCTGTAAGGCATTGAATGTTTGCCTGTCTCTGTGTGTAAACCACCCTGAGCCCTGTTTGGGAGAGATGGCGGTCTAGAAATAAATAATAATAATAATAATTATTATTATTAATAATAATAATATCAAACATTTATACCCTGTCCTTCTCATCCCTGGTTTGGGGGGGAGGGGGACTCAGGGCAGCTCACAACCAGCAACCATTAGATACCAAACACAACAATTATAATAACAATTACAATCAAAAAAATTAGTTAAAACATCTATTTCAAACCATCCATTTAAAATTATACAAATCCAAAGTCACAATCCGAGGTCTGTCCATTGTGAGTCACATAAGTCATTTACATCATTATCACTGTGTCTGCTGCTCAAATGTTTGGTCCCACAACCATGTTATAAGTTTTTTTTAAGGACAGGAGGGAGGAGACCGACCTGATTTTATTAGGGAGAGAGTTCCACAGGTGGAGGGCCACCACTGAGAAGGCCCTGTCTCTTGTTCCCACCCAATTGTGCCTGTGAGGGGTGGAATCGAGAGCAAGGCCTTCCTCAATTATCTTAACCTCCGAGGCGGTTCATAGAGGAAGATACAATCCGACAAGTAAACTGGGCCAGAACCCTTTAGAGCTTTATAGGCTCTAGCCAGCACTTTGAATTGTGTTCCATAGCAGACTGGCAGCTAGTGGAGCTGACACAATGGGGGGTGGGGTGTGCTCCCTGTACCTTGCTCAGGTGAGCAACCTGGCTGCTGCCCGTTGCACTAACTGAAATTTCCAAATAGTCTTCAAAGGCAACCTCACACAGAGTGCATTGCAGTAATCTATTCAGGATGTAATGAGAGCGTGAACAAGTCAGACTTCCCAAGGTAAGGGTGCAACTGGCGTGCAAGTTTTAGTTGTGCAAAAGCTCCCCTAACCACCACCGAGATCTGGGGTTCCATGCTCAGTGATGAATCCAGAATCACTCCCAATAATAATAACAAATGTATTACCTGTCTCCTTGCAGTTCGAGATGGGAGACAATATAATTAAAAGAAGGGATAAAGACATGAAATGCACAAGAGTGAAGACACAAGTCAGAGCCCACTGGCAACATGCAGATTACAATCCACAACTTAAAATTGACCAGGTCGCATGACTGAAGCAGGCTTTCCCTTCCTCAGTTCAGCTCTTCCGCAAGACACTTGGAAGTGTGCAGAGATCTCTTCCAGAGACACACACAAGTTATCATATAAGTTATCATATAAAGGTCGATTACTTGGGACTGTGACAAACAAGAGATTCTGAAAAATAGAAACAATCTTTGCTTTGCATCCACATGCTAATTGATTCCTCTGAGAACTGGGATTTATGAATGCTTGTCTTCTTGGAAAAACAGTTAGAAATTTATACCCTAATATTTAAACCATCTAGTATAATTTGCATAGCAATCCAGACAAATTCCCATATTCAATCGAGTCTCATGTACCCAATTTTCAAAACCCCGAAAGCAAACAAAGATTTGCTGTGCCAAAATGTCATGCGCAGTGGCAAAAAGTGCACTTTTTGTAGTTTGGCCAAAAAGGTGGCTGAATGCTAATAATTCCTTCTTTAAAAAGGACACCAAAGCTTCCAGCAAAGGAAAATAAAACTTTGGTGGGCCTCTATGCTGCAGAATGAATCCACTTTCACTACCCTGGATCAATGCTATGGCGTCATGTAGTTTTTACAAGGCCTTGAACTTTCTCTGCCGAAGAATTCTGGTGGCACAATGGGTTAAACCCTTGTGCCGGCAGGTCGGAGGTTTGAATCCAGGGAGAGCATGGATGAGCTCCCTCTGTCAGCTCCAGCTCTCCATGTGGGGCATGAGAGAAGCCTCTCACAAGGATGGTAAAACATCAAAACATCCAGGCATCCCCTGGGCAACGTCCTTGCAGACGTCCAATTTTCTCACACCAGAAGCGACTTGCAGTTTCTCAAGTAATTCCTGACACACCAAAAAGAAATCAAACTACAAATCTCAGGATTGCATAGCATTGATCTATTATATTTAAATTACAGGTGACATCCCCCAAATAGGAGTTCCATATGCTCTTGAAGCAGCTTCCTCTTTTGCTTTGGCTCTGGACTACGATTATATTATTCAAATCTAACACGCACCCTAAAGTTGACAAAGTAATTTGGACAAAAAAAGGTGAGCATTAGATTCGAGTAAATATGGCATGAAAGACCACTTTGGACTGCAACCCCAAAGGCCCAGCCCCACTCACTCACCTGGTGGGGCCACATAGGGGTGCATGGGCCCCTCGGCGGAGGGCAGGGGGGTTGGCGGCAGGAAGCCCGGCTGTGGGGGGGTTGCCTCATAGGGAGGGGGCCCCACGTCCAGCGGTGGTGGTTGCAGGGCCGAAGGAGGCACCTGGCCTGCAAAGGACAGAAAAAGGGGCATGTCGGCCACTCTTTGCAAGGAACGGAGGCCCCATTGCCCAGTGGAGAGGAGTCCCCCTTGACAACAGCATTTGCAGGCCTTGATCCCCAGGGAGGTGGTTCTGGCTCCTGTGAGGTTGCAATGAAGGCAGAAATGCTGCAGCTGCAGCGACATAGAGGGGCAATGAGCCATTGGGGGGGAATGAGGGACCTCAAAGCCTTGATGTCCAGCAGGTGGTCGCTGGCAGAGCCATGGGTGGGGCATTGCTATCCTGGCGTACATTCAAAACACATCTTTTAAAGTAATAAGAGTAAAGGTAAAGGTTTTCTCCTGACATGAAGTCCAGTCGTGTCCGACTCTGGGAGGTGGTGCTCATCTCCATTTCTAAGCCAAAGAGCCGGCGTTGTCCGTAGACACCTCCAAGGTCATGTGGCCCGCATGACTGCATGGAGTGCCGTTACCTTCCCGCTGGAGCGATACCTATTGATCTACTTACATTTGCATGTTTTTGAACTTCTAGGTTGGCAGAAGCTGGGGCTGACAGCGGAAGCTCACGCTGCTCCTGGAATTCAAACCTGTTACCTTTTGGTCAACAAGCTCAGCAGTTCAGCGCTTTAACCCACTGCACCACCAGGGGCTTCCAAAAGTAATAATAACAATGATATAATAATAATAATAATAATAATAATAATAATAATAGTAGTTATAATGAGCCCCTGGTGGCACAGTGGGTTAAACTGCTGAGCTGTGAACTTGCTGACCAAAAGGTCAGTGGTTAGAATCTGGAGAACAGGGTGAGCTCCTGCTGTTAGCCCCAGCTCCTGCCAACCAGCAGTTCGAAAACATGCAAATGTAAGTAGATCAACAGGTACCACTTTGGCGGGAAGGTAACAGCACTCCATGGAGTCATGCTGGCCACATGACCTTGGAGGTGTCTACAGACAACGCTGGCTCTTCGGCTTAGAAATGGAGATGAGCACCAACCCCCAGAGTCGGACACAACTAGACTTAATATCAGGGGAAACCCTCAGTTTAAGTGGCTAAGGGGGAAAAGGAAGAGGCTTGAGGCTGTTAGGAATGGTGGGAGTTGAAGTCCAAAACACCTGGAGGGAGGGCCCAAGTTAGTACATGCCTTGGCTAGATTAAGGAAAGTTATGGAGTCTCTCTCTTCTGCTTTGGTCAGACCTTGCCTGGAATAACCCTGTGTCCAATTCTGGACAAAACCATTTAAAAGAGGCATTGACTCTAAGTTGGAAGGTGTCCAGAGGAGGGCAACTAATACGATTAAAGGTCTGGAGACCATGAATAATCCCTCTGAGAGGAGCATCTTAAAGAGCTGGGTCTGTTTAGCCTCAGAAGAGAAGGCTGAGAGGAGACACGATTGCCATGCATAAATATGTGAAAGGGTGTCATAAGGAAGGGGACAGACTTCCTTTCCGCTGCTCAAAGATGAGGACTTAATGAAGTCATGGGTTCAAATGACAGGAAAGGAGATTCTGCCTGAACATTAGGAAGAACTTCCATCCTGTTCAGTATTGGAACTGTCTGCTTCGGAGTGTAGTGGAAACTCTTTGGAGCCTTTAAAGCAGAGGCTGGATGGCAATCTGTCATTGGTGCTTTTCCTGCATGAAGGCAGAAGGGGGTTGGACTGCATGGTCTCAAGAGGGCTCTTCCAACTACACGAGTCTATAATTCAATGCATGGAGGAGTGTGCCCATGCATTGCAGTCTTTATGGGGTCTTGTGTGGACGTTGTGAGCGAGGCCAAAGTGACCCTGGGGGCTCCCATCCAGAGGGAAGTCAAGGGGCCACTCACCTACAGGGAACGGGGAGCCGTCCTTCTCCTCGATGAGAGGGGCCGAGGGACCCCCAGGGTATGGGGGAGGAGGGTCGCTGGACATCCTTCCTGGAAGCCCTGTGTAAAAGGGGAGAAAGAGAGGTAACATGGGTTATGTTATGCTCAGGGTTATGAGGAGACACAGCTCCCAAATGGCCATCCTCTCTGTCCTGGGAACTACAAAGCCCATCATCCAGGCTTGGAGTCCCAAAGCCTTGCTTGCAAAGCGGCAGGAAGAAAGCAGGGATTTAGCAGGGGGTGCTGATGGACAAGTGTTCTGCGATAACTGGCCTTTTGGAGGAGAAGGAGGAAGGAAGGGGGAGAAGATAGGAGAAGGAGAAAAGGAAGGAGAAGATAGAAGTAAAGATAGAAGGAGAAAAGGAGGTGAAGGAGAAAGAGGAAAAGAAGAGAAGAAGGCAAAGGAGAAAGAGAAACAGAAGGAGAAAGAAGGGTAGGGTGAAGAAGAAGAAGAGAAGGGGAAGAAAAAGAAGAAGGCAAAGAAGAAAAAGGAGAAAGAGAAGAAGGCCAAGAAGAAGAGGAAGAGAAAGAAGAAAAGATTAAGGAGAAGGAGGAAAAGATAGGAGGAGGGAGAGGAGGAGGCAAAGAAGATGGCAAAGAAGAAAGAAAAGGAGAAAAGAGAAGGTGAAGAAGATGAAGAGAAAGAAGAAAAATAAGATGGAGAAGGAGGAAAAGAAGAGAAGACAGCAAAGGAGAATGAAGGGGAGGGTGAAGAAATAAAGAAGCAAAAGAAGAAGGCAATGGGGAAGGCAAAGAAGAAAGAGAGGAGAATGAAAAAAAGAAGGCAAAGAAGCAGCAAAGAAAGTAGTAAAAGGAGATGAAAGAGGAGGAGGAGGATAGAAGGAGGAGGAGAATGAAAAGAAGGAGAAAAAGGTAAAGAAGAGAGGAAAGCAAAGGAGAAAGAAAAACAGAAGGAGAAAGAAGGTGAGGGTGAAAAAGAAAAAGAGAAGGGGAAGAAGAAAAAGAAGAAAGCAAAGAAGAAAGAGAGGGAGAAAGAGAAGAAGGCCAAGAAGAAGAGGAAGAGAAAGAAGAAAAGATTAAGGAGAAGGAGGAAAAGATAGGAGGAGGGAGAGGAGGAGGTGAGCGAAAGGAAGAAACAAAGTAGGTGAGGGTGAAGAAGAAGAAGAGAAGGAAGAAAAGAAGAAGGCAAAAAAGAAAGAGAAGGAGAAAGAGAGGAAAGCGAAGAAGAAGAAAAGATTAAGGAGAAGGAGGAAAAGATAGGAGGAGGAAGAGGAGGAGGTGAGTGAAAGGAAGAAAGAAAGTAGGTGAGGGTGAAGAAGAAGAAGAAGAAGAAGAAGAAGAAGAAGAAGAAGAAGAATAGAAGGAAGAAAAGAAGAAGGCAAAGAAGAAAGAGAAGGAGAAAGAGAGGAAAGCGAAGAAGAAGAAAAGATGAAGGAGAAGGAGGAAAAGATAGCAGGAGGAGAAGGAGTAAAAGAAGTGCAAAGGGATTAAAAATCGAAGGAGAAAGAAGGCAAGGGTGAAGAAGAAGAAAAGGAGAAGGAGGAAAAGAAGAAGGAGGAAATGGGGAAGGCAAAGAAAAAAGGGAAGAAGATGAAGAAGAGGAGGAAGAGAAAGAAGAAAAAGAAGGTGAAGGAGGAGGAGAAAGGAGATGGTGAAGGAGAAAGAGAAGGCAAAAAAGAAGAAGAATGACAACAACAACTACTACTACTCATAAGTCAGGATCCAGATTGGCCTCCAAATCACAATATACCCCCGGAAAGTACCCTGGAAGAGGCAACTGTCCAGGTGCCCAGAGTGGCCCACTCCCTTGCTGAGAGGCCTTACTAAAGGTGCCCACTGCAATTAGTGGGCAGTGGCCCAAGTGGGCAGAGGAAGGGTCCCTGAGAAAGGGAAGACCCAATGGGCTGGGACTGAAGCCCCTACCTCCCATTCAAACTTAAAGAAGCCGCTAAGAAACGCCCAGCCCCCCAAGCCCCTCACTTGCCCCTTGGTGGGAGAGCGGCCCCAGATCCACTTGCCACAGAGCAGGGCCTGCCACCACGTGATTAGTGCCACGTGATGCTAAAAAAAACACACACACACACTTACAGAGGGAGCAAGAAGGGTGGCCACAGCATTAGGGGGCAGCCTGTGCTTCTGTAAGGGATCCCTGGCCAAGACCCCCCCCCCCCCAGCAAAGGTCCCTGCCATTGCAAAAAGGAGGCGGTGAGGCTGCTGCTGCTTGCTCTGCATGCAGATGAGAGGCCGCCCATTCAGGCCTTGACCCCTTTGCGGCCGCCAACTGGACAGAGCCTTGGCTCAGCCATCCGGGACAAAGGCGCCTTTGTCGACACCCAAGATGTGCTCCCTGCTCTTGAGGGAAAAGGCCAGCTCTGGGGTCTCCTCCGCTGAATGTCCAAGGGCCCCTTTTGGTCATTTGGCTACTGCCTGCAGCAATGGGAAGAAGGGTCTGGCCGAGCATCCATCCCTCCTGGGGTCTCCCAAAGAGCAGAGGTCAAAAAAAGGCCCAGAGGTCAGGGAGAGGGGCTGGAAGGGGCTTCTGGAAAGGAGGAGAGTATAAGAGAAGAGATGATTGTACAGTGCCTTCCTGCCTGGAAGAAGGGGGATGGACTGGATGGTTTTTGGGATCTCTTCCACCTCTATGATACTAATTTATTATTATTATTATGCAGGGGCTGGATGGTCATCTGTCAGGAGAGATCGGATAGTGCCTTCCTGCATGTCTGAAAAGGGATGGGCTGGATGGATTTTGGGATGTCTTCCAACTCTATGATACTAATGTTCTATTATTATTATTATTATTATTATTATTATTAGTAGTAGTAGTAGTAGTAGTATTAAGCAGGGGCTTAATTTTATTCAGAGGCTGGATGGCCATCTGTCAGGAGAGATCAGATACTGCTTTCCTGAATGGCAGAAAGGGGCTGGATTGAATGGCTTTTGGGATCTCTGATACTATGGTTCTATTATTATTATTATTATTATTATTATTATTATTATTATTATTATGCAGGGGCTGGATGGCCATCTGTCAGGAGAGATCGGATAGTGCCTTCCTGCATGGCAGAAGAGAAATGGACTGGATGGCTTTTGGGATCTCTTCCAACTCTATGATACTTATTATTATTATTATTATTATTATTATTATTATTATGCAGGGGCCGGATGGCCATCTGTCAGGAGACATCAGATAGCGCCTTCCTGCATGGCAGAAGAGGGATGGACTGGATTGATTTTGGGATCTTTTCTAACTCTATGACACTAATGTTCTATTATTATTAATAATAATAGTAGTAGTATTATTAAGCAGGGGCTGGATGGCCATCTGTCAGGAGAGATCAGATACTGCTTTCCTGCATGGCAGAAATGGGCTGGACTGGATGGCTTTTGGGATTTCTTCCAACTCTATGATATTATGGTTCTGTTGTTATTATTATTAAGAGGCTGGATGGCCATCTGTCAGGAGAGATTGGATAGTGCCTTCCTGCCTGGCAGAAGGAGGTTGGACTGGATGGTCTTTGGGATCTCTTCCAACTCTACAATACTATGGTTCTATTATTATTATTAGTAGCAGTAGCAGTAGTAGAAGTAGTATTAAGTAGGGGCTGGATGGCCATCTGTCAGGAGAATTCGGATAGTGCCTTCCTGCCTGGCAGAAAGGGGCTGGACTAGATGGCCTTTGGGATCTCTTCCAACTCTATGATACTATGGTTCTATTATTATTATTATTATTATTATTATTATTATTATTATTATTCAGGGGCTGGATGTCCATCTGTCAGGAGAGATCTGATAGTGCCTTCCTGTATGGCAGAAGAGGGATGGACTGGATGGCCTTTGGGGGTCCCTTCCAACTAGGATCCCATGATTCCTTGCTTCTTCTCCTGGAGGCAGCCCATGCTCCCCTGCCTGTCCTTGCTGGGGGTCCTTGGCATCAAACCATGGCCTTTGCAAACCGTGGCCACGGAATCAGCGCAAGACTCCGGGAAGGGTTGCTTTCGTGGCTCTGATTCCTGTGTCTCTCCTCTTCCTCCAGAAGCAGCACTGCAAGTTCTTTTGGCTGAAGTGCTGCACACTTTGAGATGGGGCGCTCCAAGCCAACAGGCTCCAAAGACCTGCCAATGGGGCGCAAAGGCATGCAAGGAGACCCAAGAGTCCTGGGTTTGAGTCTAGCCTTGGCCCCTTTGGGGAAAGAAGCAGGTTCAGCACCAGGGAGAGCTCCGCAGGAAAGGCTATGCTTCAGCAAAGAATGCTTTGAAAGTATGGTGCCTGGGGCCCTCCTGGGCTGTCCTGCTTCAAGGCAATGGGAGGTGCAGTTCCCAAATGCCTTTCCTGGAAGTTGCAGTTCTCCAAGGTATTTCCTTGGAGTTGAGTTGCAATTCCAGAAGACCTCTCTTCGGAGTTGCAGTTCCAAAAGGCTTTTCCTGGGAGTTGCAGTTCTTCAAGGCCTTTCCTAGGAATTGCAGTTCTCCAAGGACTTTTCTGAGAGATGCAGTTCCAAAAGACCTTTCTTGGGAGATGCAGTTCTAAAAGGCCTTTCCTGGGAGTTGCAGTTCTAAAAGGCCGTTCTAGGTAGATGCAGCTCCCCAAGCCCTTTCCTGGGAGGTGCAGTTCCAAAGGACTTTCCTGGGAGTTGCAGTTCTCCAAGGCCTTTCCTGGGAGTTGTGGGTCTCCAAGGCCTTTCCTGGAACATGCAGTTCCCCAGGGTCTTTCCTGGGAACTGTGGTTCTCCAAGGTCTTTACTGGGAGTTGCAGTTCCAAAAGGCATTTCCTGGGAGTTGCAGTTTTCCAAGGTCTGTCCTGGGAGTTGTCGTTCTCAAAGGTCTTTCCTGGGAGTTGCAGCTAAAAAAGCCTTTCCTGGGAATTGCAATTCCAAAAGGCATTTCCTGGGAGTTGTGGTTCTCCAACGCCTTTCCTGGAAGATGCAGTTCCCCAGGGTCTTTCCTGGGAGTTGCAGTTCCAAAAGGCCTTTCCTGGGAGCTGTGGTTCTCCAAGGTCTTTACTGAGAGTTGCAGTTCTCGAAGGCTGCAGTTCCAAAAGGCATTTCCTGGGAGTTGCAGTTTTCCAAGGTCTGTCCTGGGAGTTATAGTTCTCAAAGGTTTTTCCTGGGAGTTGCAGCTAAAAAAAGCCTTTCCTGGAAGATGCAGTTACCAAAGGCCTTTCCTGGAAGTTGTGGTTCTCCAAGGACTTTGCTGGAAGATGCAGTTCCCCAGGGTCCTTCCTGGGAGTTATGGTTCTCCAAGGTCTTTACTGGGAGTTGCAGTTCTAAAAGGCCTTTCTTGGGAGATGCAGTTCTCCAAGGTCTTTCCTGAGAGATGCAATTCCAAAAAGCCTTTCCTGGGAGATGCAGTTCCCCAAGGCCCTTTCTTGAGCTTCCTCTGCCCAACGACAGCCTCCAGGATTTCATACCATTGGACTGTTATCAGCTGAAGGGACTCTTCGAGATCTTTCCTCGGTCGAGGCTGATGGGAGTTGTAGTCCGGCGGGGTCAAGGCGCCCCCTCCTCCAAGGGTCTCAGGGCCTTGGGACCCTCTGGACCCCTTTTGCCTCTGAGACGTGGCCCCCGCCCCAACATCCGGGGTCTTCCCACCCCTCACCCTCCTTCCTTGGCCCCTCCGTCGCCCCCAGGTGCCTCCCAGGGACTACAACTCCCAGAAATCACCGCGCGAAGGACATACACACACACACACACACAGAGGCAGAAGCCCCCTCCCCTTGGGGTCTGGGGGTCCAAGCAATAGAAACAAATGGGGGTGGGGGGAATCTCACCTCGGAAGCCAAGGGTCGGAAGGAGGGAGGGCGGGAGGAGGAAAGGAAGGGCCCTCCGGCGGCGATGGCTCCCTCCCGCTCTCTCGCTTCTGCGGTCTCCTTCTCTCCCCAAGGATGGAGGGAGGGAGGGAGGGGGCGTGGCCTCGCAGGGAGGGGGCGGGGCCTGGCTGGGGCAAGCTCCCCGCTGGGCGACCAATCAGCTGCGCGCGCATCCACCTGTCGCGGAGGGGAGGGGCAGGAGCAGCGGAGCCGGATTGGAACCCAGGGCCTTTGATTGGAGAGGCGACATTGGAACCCCTAGAATGCCCTTTAGGCTCGTCGTATCAGCAGTTGAACTGCATTGAACCGCATTATATGGGAGTCTACACCAGGCATGGGCAAACCTGGGCCCTCCCGGTGTTTTGGACTTCAACTCCCACCATTCCTAACAGCCTCAGGCCTCTTCCAAAAGTTCCAAAAGGCCTTTCCTGGGAGATGTAGTTCCCCAAGGTCTTTCCTGGGAGATGCAGTTCCCAAGGTCTTTCCTAGGAGTTGCAGTTCTATAAGGCTTTTCTTGGAAGAGGCACTTCCCCAAGGTCTTTCCTGAGAGATGCAGTTCCAAAAGGCCTTTCCTGGGAGATACAGTTCCCCAAGGTATTTCCTGAGAGATGCAGTTCTAAAAGGCCTTTCTTGGAAGATGCAGTTCCTTAAATTCTTTCCTGGGAGATGCAGTTCCCCAAGGTCTTTCCTGAGAAAATAAGTTCCAAAAGGCCTTTCTTGGGATATGCAGTTCCCCAAGGTCTTTCCTGAGAAATGCAGTTCCAAAAGGCCTTTCTTGGGAGATGCGGTTCCCCAAGGTCTTTCCTAGGAGATGCAGTTCTAAAAGGCCTTTCTTGGGAGATGCAGTTTCCCAAGATCTTTCCTGGGAGACACAGTTCCAAAAGGTCTTTCTTGGGAGATGGAGTTCCCTAAAGTCTTTCTTGGGAGATGCAGTTCCCCAAGGTCTTTCCTAAGAGATGCAGTTCCAAAAGGCCTTTCTTGGAAGATGCATTCCCCAAGATCTTTCCTGAGAATTGCAGTTCTAAAAGGCCTTTCCTGGGAGATGCAGTTCCCAAGGTATTTCCTGAGAGATGCGGTTCTAAAAGGCCTTTCCTGGGAGATGCAGTTCCCCAAGGTCTTTCCTGGGAGTTGCAGTTCCAAAAGGACTTTCTTGAGAGATGCAGTTCCCCCAAGATCTTTCCTGAGAAATGCAGTTTTAAAAGGCCTTTCTTGGGAGATGTAGTTCCCCAAGATCTTTCCTGAAAAATGCAGTTCCAAAAGGCCTTTCTCAGGAGATGCAGTTCCCCAAGATCTTTCCTGGGAGACACAGTTCCAAAAGGCCTTTCTTGGGAGATGCAGTTCCCCAAGGTCTTTCCTGGAAGACACAGTTCCAAAATGCCTTTCTTGGGAGATGTAGTTCCCTAAAGTCTTTCCTGGGAGATGCAGTTCCCCAAGGACTTTCCTGGGAGTTGCAGTTGGGGAACTGAATCTTGGGAGATTCAGTTACCAAGGTCTTTCCAGCCTCTACCTTCAGCAACGATGACTCTGAAAGGATGACACCTCAAGCCCACTTGGCCTGCCCTGCCTCAAGGCAATGGGAGGTGCTGTTAGCCAAGACCATTTCTGGTCGTTGTGGTTCTCCAAGGTCTTTCCTGGGAGTTGCAGTTCCAAAGGCCTTTCTTGGGAGTTGCGGTTCTCCAAGAACTTTCCTGGAGAGTTTGCCCATGCCTAGTCTACACTGAGCATAGAACAACAACAACAATAATCTGACAGTGAAGGCTAAAAAGTAATGGAAAACTACAACTCCTCAGATTCCAAAGTCTTGAGCTGTGGCAGTTCAAGTGGTTTATAACGGCATCCATTGAACAATGTAGATGCCGGCTAATGGGTCCATAGGTTCTTGTGGGTTTTTTCGGGCTATAGAGCCATGTTCTAGAGGCATTTCTAGAGAAATGCCTCTAGAACATGGCTCTATAGCCCGAAAAAACCCACAAGAACCTAGTGATTCCAGCCATGAAAGCCTTCGACAATACATTAATGGGTCCATTCTTTGCCCACTTCCAAAGCAAAGGGGATAATGGGACTTTGTGGGGTTTGCTAAGGACAGGACGGTTGCAGGGCTCTGAAGCTAGAGCTTCCTGATTTGGGGCCTTGTGGCCTTTTGGGCCTTGTGGCTGCATCTCTGGCTGCCTGGCCCTTTCCTTCTTCCGGAGTCCTCTTCCTCCTCCTTGACCGCTTGCTTGCGTTCCACAGCGTCGTCTCTTAGCAACAGGATAAACTTTCCAAGAACCAGAATGCGGAGGCCTTGCCTTCTTCACTTTCGCATAGCCAGGCCTGCCTGGTTGCCATTGCTTAGTCCTTAAGGCCAGAAGGGCCCCTCAGAGAAGCCACCGCCATGAGCCGCAGCCTCTCCTTCTCGGAGTTGATCAACTTGGCCATCGGAACGCCAGAGCTGGGCCACGTCAACTTCAATGCCCTCCACCTCCTGCTGCACGGCATCCTGGAGCACCTCCACCTGACCAATGTCAAGCGGGAGGTCACGCCTGAGGAGCTGGACTTCCTGCGCACGCCAACTCGCACCCTCTCGACCGAGAGCATCGTGCCGGCCAAGAAGTCCAGTTCTCTTTTCCACCAGCTGCAGGAGCGCATGGCGGCCTTGGAACGGCGGCTGAGCTTCCTGGACGACACGCCGGACACAGACGAGCTCCTGGATCGCAGCCACGGCCCGGCCCGTCCAGCCCAGGAGATGTGGCAGATGATGCAGCTGCAGAAGAAGATGGAGCTCAACGAGGCAGCCATGACCAAGGCAAGCGGGAGATGGACAACTACAACTCCCATCAGATCTCGAAGTTTCCCTTCTGTATTTACTTGAATGTAACACTGATGTATTTACTTGAATGTAACATTAGGGCTACACCGAAGCCCCTGGTGGCGCAGTGGGTTAAAGCACTGAGCTGCTGAGCTTATTGATCAAAAGGTCGCAGGTTCAATTCCGGGGAGCTGCGTGAGCTTCCGCTGTCAGCCCTAGCTTCTGTCAACCTAGCAGTTCGAAAACATGCAAATGTGAGTAAATCAATAGGTACCGCTCCGGCGGGAAGGTAACAGCGCTCCATGCAGTCATGCCGGCCACATGACCTTGGAGGTGTCTACGGACAACGCTGGCTCTTCGGCTTAGAAATGGAGATGAGCACCACACCCCAGAGTCAGACATGACTGGACTTAATGTCAGGGGACTACCTACCTTAACATTAGGGTGGCATTAGATTTGCATCCTACGAGTCATCTTAGTCCTGAGCCAAAGCCAAAGGGGAAGCTGCCTCAGGAGCTGCACCTGGAGCTCCTCCTTGAGGGATGTCATCTGTAATTGAATTCCCATGGGATCCTGGGATTTGTAATTTGGAGAGGCATCCTCACCTTTTGGCAGAGACTTCTAAAACTACAGGCCCTATGACTCCATAGCATTGAACCAAGGCAATTTAAGTGCTTAGATCAGCATTTCTCAGCCGGAGGGTCGGGACCCCTGGGGGGGTTGTGAGGGGGTTTCAGAGGGATCGCCAAAGACCATCAGAAAATATATATTTCTGATGCTCTTAGGAAGCCCTTTGGCAGAGAAGGCTGAAGATCTCTCCACCTGTCCTTCTCTTCCTTTTTGGAGACAAATGGTGAATCCTCCCACTAAAAGCCTTTCTGCTGTGATTGGCAGGCCTCCCCGCCAAGGGAAGGGCTGTTTCTGAGATTCCAAGTGGGGAGGGGAGAGCAGGTGTGCCCAGCGCATGACAGTGTGGTGTGCATGTGGGGGCGAGGGAGAGTGTGCAAAGCTGGAGGGAGGCTCATGCCAGCAAGTCCCTTCAAAGGGGTTCTGTGTGGGAAGTTTGAACCAATTTTATCGTTGGCGGAGTTCAGAATGCTCTTTGCTTGTAGGTGAACTAAAAATCCCAGCAACTACAATTCCCAAACATCAAGCTCTATTTCCCCAAAACTCTACCAGTGTTCACATTTGGGCATATTGAGTATTTGTGCCAAGTTTGATCCAGATTTACCATTGTTTGAGTCCACAGTGCTTTCCGGATGTAGGTGAACTACAACTCCAAAACTCAAGGTCAATGTCCACCAAATCCTTCCATTATTTTTTGTTGGTCATGGGAGTTCTGTGTGCCAAGTTTGGTTCAATTCCATTGTTGGTGGAGTTCATAATATTTATTTATTTATGACATTTATATTCCACCCTTCTCACCCCGAAGGGGACTCAGAGCAGCTTACAAGTTATATATACATACAATATATTATATTATTAGCATAGTACAATATCAGTATTATATATTACTATATTGTATTATACCATTTTATTGTAATATTATTAGTAATGCTCTTTGATTTTAGGTGAACTATAAATCCCAGCAACTACAACTTCCAAATGACAAAATCAATCCCCACCCCCCACCCCACCAGTATTCAAATTCAGGCGTATTGGGTATTTGTGCCAAATTTGGTCCAGTGAATGAAACTACATCCTGCATATCAGATAATTTACATTATGATTCAAAACAGGAGCAAAATTACAGTTATGAAGTAGCAACAAAATAATTTTCTGGTTGGGGATTACTACAACATGAGGAACTGTATCAAGGGGTCGCGGCATTAGGAAGGTTGAAAAATACTGCCCTTGAAGAGGCTGAGAAGGGAAAGGAAAGGGCCTGAGGCTGTTAGGAATGGTGGGAGTTGAAGTCCAAAACACCTGGAGGGAAGGCCCAAGTTGGCCCATGCCTACTCTAAAAGGAGATGTTTATTTATCCCCGTTTGCTTATTTCGCTGCTGGTTTTGCCAGGCAAGGAAGGCTTATCTCTTCAGAGTCTTCTGGAAGCTTCCAAGGGCCAACCAAACAGCTGGGAAGGTTGTGATAAGAGAAACCATGCCTGAAGGGAAAAGCGCATGTTTTTGGCCGAGAAGATTACCTCTGAGGTGGCCATCCTGCATATCAAACATTTACATTATGATTCATAACAGTAGCAAAATTCCAATTATGAAGTAGTAACGAAAATAATGTTATGGTTGGGGGCCACCACAACATGGGGAAGTGTATTAAGGGGTTGCGGCATTAGGAAGGTTGAGAAACACTGGCATAGGTGCATCCCAATGTTTTCCTTTCCATTGATGGAAGCTCTGGTACTCAGTCACTTTGGTTTCTTGAAGGAATTCTAAGCAGGCAGCAATTGTAGTGGCCATATGTGCTGCACATATGCTGCTGCACATATCATTCATCAACAAATACATTTTTTTTGTTTCAGGGTTTTGAAAATGGAGGTGCACTTTAGAGTCAATGGTGCATATCTGATAGAGTATCAACCAATTCAACCTAGTTTGTGGCCACCCCAAAAACAATTAGGAAATAATTACATTTATAGCCCAGGAACAAAAATGTGCTAGTGTAATAGGTAAATAAGGCAGGTAAATGATACCTAGATAGACATATAGATGAGACAGGCAAACGATAGGTAGGTAAGCAGGTAGGTATGAAGGTAGGTAGGTAGGTAGGTAGGTAAATGAGGCAGGCAAATGATAGATAAACAGATGAGATAGGCAAAAAAAAAAATAGGTAGGTAGGCCTTGGGTAAGTAGGTATACAACCTCACACTATTGCTTAGCCTCAAAGCTTTGTCATTGGAGTCTACATCCCTCTCCCCTTGTGGGAAAGTTTGATTCCACAACTTCCGTTTTAATGAGCCCCCCTCCGCAAATAACCTGCTTCTCCTTTATCTCACCTGAGTTTTTAATTAGTTTTCTTTCAATCATTACATGTAGCCTGCCCATTGCCACCATGATTGTGTTTACTGTAATTTTATATTGTTATGTATTCATATGCTTCATGTAATTATGATGTTGTTTATTGTTTTCCTTTTCATGTAAGCTGCCCCGAGTCCCCATGGTGATGGTGGCGGGGTATAAATAAAGATTATTATTATTACTATTATTATTATTATTATTATTATTAGATAAATGAGGCAGGCAAACAGCTAGGTAGATGAGGCTGGCAAATGATAGATAAACACGAGACAGGCAAATGGTAAGTAGGTAGGTATATAGGTAAATGAGGCAGGCAATCATATAGGTAGGTAGATGAAGCAGGCAAATAGATGAGGCAAGCAAATGATAAATAGATAGCTAGATCGATAGGGCAGGCAAACAGATAAATAGATGAGGCAGGCAGATAGCTAGCTACTAGATAGCTTGATTGATTGATTGATCAGGCAGGCAAATGATAGATGGAGAGAGAGATGAGGCAGGCAGATGATGGATGGATGAATTGTGTAACATAGTGTAATAATATAATGGGCCTATCGACCCAACTCTGGTTTCCTTTCTTGGTTCCTTCCTTTGCTTCCAATCCCACCTTCAACCAAGTCTATCCTTTCTCTCCTTCCTCTTCTCCCCGTTTTTAGGCCATGAACACTTTGCAGGATCTCCTGAGCAACATCTACTCCCTTCGGGCAGCAACCACTAATGTGGAGGAGGAGCTGGGGCTGCTGAAGACTAACTTCACCAATGTGAGTGAAGGCCGGGGATCCGCTCCGGGATTTAGTTTGCACTGTCTGAAGTGCTGCATCCTGTGTTAATATCTGTCTTTAAAGTTTGGGTCGAGAACTTGCACTCTGCACGTGCTCAGAGCCTGTCCTTCCTTCTTAGCTCGGTGTTGAGGAAATGAAGGAGCGGCTCCAGCAACTGGACCTGAAGGCTGTGATGTTAGAAGGGCTCCGGGGAGAAAGGGTGAGCAGATTTTCAGGCAAAACCTTTGAGAAGGGGTCAAAGGGCTTTTGGGAGGGTACTACAAAGTTCATACTTCTGCTTGGAAAAAAGCCCCTTTCTTTTGTTCTTTCAGGCTGAAGAGAAGGTGAAGATTACCGAGGCCACTGATACTTCGGACCTGGTCCACTGGAGCGCCCTGTGTGAGATGCTGACTGGCAAGGTGTGGGACGCTGGGAGGCGCAATCTAGAGGAACCCTTGCCATCTCTTCTCTATCCCTATAACCTTGGCTGGGGGGTGCTGGGAGATGCAGTCCCAAATAGGTCTGGCAGGATTCTTTCCAATATACAGTTTCCTATTCATTCCAGTGTTGGATGAGGGATGCTGGGAGGTACAGTTCCAAAGAGAGCTATTCCCTAAGATAAGGAGGAATCCTTTCCAATGCACCATTTCCTCTCCATCCGCAACAACAATGGCTGGGGGATGCTGGGAGGTGCAGTCCAAAACAGGTCTTTCCAATGCACCATTTACTCTCCAATCTCAATCGTGGTGCAGTCCCAAAAGAGAGTCACATCCCAAGATTTGGAGGAACCTTTCTAATGCCCTGTTTCCACTCCATCCCAATAACACAATGTAACAAAATCTGTTCCTGGTTTGAAAGTGTTACATATTTTCTGTTTAAGTGTGCATCACTTACGTTGAAAGTATTGGGATTATGTAAACGCTTAGAGCGTGGAAGGGCTTGGCTGTTTGACTGGAGGCAAACTAAATCTAGACCTCACAACCTCTGAGGATGCCTGCCATAGATGCAGGTGAAAGGTCAGGAGAGAATGCTTCTAGAACATGGCCATACAGCCCGATATACCTACAACAACCCAGTGATTCCGGCCATGAAAGCCTTTGACAATGCAAACTAAATTGTTCAAAAAGGTTATAACTTCCTCTAAAGCAGGGGTCTTCAAACTTTTTAAACAGAGGGCCAGGTCAGAGTCCCTCAAACTGTTGGAGGGACAGATTATAATATGAAAAAATATGAATGAATTCTTATGCACACTGCACATATCTTATTTGTACTGCAAAAACACTTAAAATAATATAATAATTAAAATGAAGAACAATTTTAACAAATATAAACTTATTCGTATTTCAGTGGGCAGTGTGGGCCTGCTTTTGGCTGATGAGAGAGAATTGTTGTTGTTGTTGTTGTTGTTGTTTTTGTGTGCTTTCAAGTCATTTCAGGCTTAGGTTGATCCTGAGCGAGGGCCAGGTAAATGACCTTGGAGGGCCGCATCCGGCCCCCGGGCCTTAGTTTGAGGACCCCTGGTCTAGAGGCATTACATTCACAGAGTGAAACACAATGGGAGAGCCAGAGGTATGAGATAGGACAGCTTGCCTTTCAAAAGGAAGAATACAGGCAGAGTTAAGCA
Source organism: Anolis sagrei (assembly GCF_037176765.1). Classification (NCBI taxonomy): domain Eukaryota; kingdom Metazoa; phylum Chordata; class Lepidosauria; order Squamata; family Anolidae; genus Anolis; species Anolis sagrei. The sequence goes on along the minus strand of NC_090034.1, from coordinate 14,543,711 downwards.
AAGGAATACACATTCAGAGCCGCAGAGAACAAAAGACTCCACATCAATTGGTTGATGCAATCAAAAGTAGTTTATTCATCAAATCTTGAGTGAAAGATCACTCAGGTAAACTTTGTTGCAGTAGCTCTAAAGTACAATCCAAAAATAGAGATATAAAAGGTAGCATTCTCTAGCTTTAGAGCATGGGCCTAAGGTGACCAAGCGGCATGCAAAACTACATAGTGGGAAACAGATGATGGTCACTCTGTAAAGAGTAGAGGCGAAAGACCAATAATCACCCACACAATTGATTGGTAAGTAGATGAGGCAGGCAAACAATAGGTAGGTAGGTAGGTAGGTAGGTAGGTAGGTAAATGAGGCAGGCAAATAGATCGATAGATGAAGCAGGCAAACGATAGGTAGGTAGATGAGGCAGGCAAATAGATGAAGCAGGCAAACAATAGATTGGTACATCTTAACACCTCTCAACAAAAGATTTTCCCAGGCTCAGCCAGGCCTTCAAATGCTAATGAAGGTGATCAGTTGAAACATTCACACCTAGCTCCAGCAGGGAAGAGCTCTTTGCTCCACTCCAGCCATTCTACAGATATATAAACCCATTGTCCTAATTCCAACAGACCTCACAACCTCTGAGGATGCTTGCCATAGATGCAGGTGAAACGTCAGGAGAAATGCCTCTAGAACATGGCCCTATAGCCCGAAAAAACCCACAAGAACCTAATAGATTGGTAAGTAGATGAGGCAGGCAAATAGATATATGAGACAGGCAAACAGTATGTAGGTAGGTTGGTAGGTAGATGAGGCAGGCAAATAGACAGATAGATGAGATAGGCAAACAATAGATTGGTAGGTAGATGAGGCAGGCAAACGATAGGTAGGTAGATGGATAGGAGAGGCAGGCAAATAGATAAATGAGACAAGCAAATCATAGGTAGGTAGTTAGATGAGACAGGCAAACAACAGATAGGTAGGTAGGTAGGTAGATGAGGCAGGCAAACAGATAGATATTTTAGAGGCAAACAATAGGTAGGTAGGTCATAAAACCTGACAAAGCAAGAGAGTTAAGTTACACAAAAAACATAGAGACTGCAGAGCCATTTCAATGTGCATGCAAGATTGTAAGTTTTTCCAACAGAAAGTGGTTGTTCTACTCCAGAAACCTCTTCGTTTTGGTAGCTGCCACACACTCTGATGAATTGGTTGAGACTCTATGAAGAGATATTCATTGCAAAATGTGTGTATTAATCTGCAAAGTTTTAGCAGATTAATAATCTTTTCCTATGTTTTTGTGATAGAACCAATTACGTAGGAAATAATGACATCTACAACCCAGGAACAAAAATCATGTTACATAGTGTAATGTATGCTGGGGGATGCCGGGAGGTGCAATACAAAACCCAGTCATTTCCTCAGATGGGGAGGATCCCTTCCTAAATACACTTGCCAGGGGATGCTGGGAGGTGCAGTCTGCCCCCTTGGCATCCTATTGGGGAGAGGGGCCTGCAAATGCGAGGGAAAGAGTGTTGTTGCAGAGCTTCCCGGATGAAGAGAAGGAAGACCGCCTGACGACCTCCCAGGAGATACTGGCTACCCTGGTCCAGCTGCCAGAGAAGCAGGAGGCCCTCGAGGCCCAGATCCAGGCGATGGAGGAGCTGCTCAAGCAGCAGTTGGGGCTTACAGGTGAGCAGGTCCTGTGTGCATACCCAGAGGCAGCCCTTGCTTCTGCCCCTGCAGACTGCCCCACCCCAGGTCTATTTGCCCCTTCTTTTTACCTCTCTTCCCAGCCGCTCCAGCTGCTCCAGATATGACGACCGAACTGAAGCTGCTGATGGAGCAAATGGATAGGATGCAGCTGCAGGAGGAGCAGGTGATTTGGGGACAATGGGAGAGGAGTCCATGCCTTCCTGTATTATTGTTGTTGTTGTTGTTATTATTATGTTTATTTATACCCCACTTTTTCTCTCCATAAGGGGACTCAATGCGACTTACATTAAAAGTATAACAAATGTATTGAATCATGATAAAATAAGTGAAAATATATATTAAAAGCATTTCAATACAATTGAAAACCTACAAATATACTGAAAGGGTACCTTTCAAACATTAAAACAGGTATTGACCTGGTATTGTGTGCACCATCCATGCGAAAAGCAGGCCACAAACTGGAGGCCTTGCAAACCTGGCTTTTGCTTAATTCCTGCACTATAATAAATAATAAAATTATAAAACTTTACTTCTATATTGCCCTATCTCCCAGAGGGGACTCAGGGCAGCGTACAACAGAAAATGGGCAAACATTTAATGCCGACATAACATAACAAACAGATCAAATCATAAACAATAAAATAAACAACATCAGGTGTACTTATAGAACACTCAAAAATAACAAACTTAGAAATTTAAATATATAAACCAAACATTTAGGACATGTTTACTACTAGATCTGGAGCCCCCAGTGGTGCAGTGGGTTAAACCATTAAGCTGTTGAACTTGCAGACTTAAAGGTCGCCGGTTTGAATCCGGGGAGTGGAGTGAGCTCCCCCTGTTGGCACCAGCTTCTGCCAACCTAGCACCTCGAAAACATGCAAATATAATAGGTCAATAGATACCATTTCAGCGGGAAGGTAACGGTGCTCCATGCAGTCATGCTGGCCACACGACCTTGGAGGTGTCTATGGACAACACCGGCTCTTCGGCCTAGAAATGGAGATGACCACCAACCTCCAGAGTCGGACATGACTAGACCTACTACTAGATCTAATAATAGCAAACAGTTAAAACATTAAATATAAAAAGGCTTTTACAAGTCAACAGGGCTGAGATAGACACAGATTGGAATGGCAGCTCTGAACACTGATAATCCAGTAGACTCCCCATTAACCGACATCCATGCGGATCAGTAGATGACACCAGATAAATGTAGATTCTGGTTGCTTGGGAGTTATAATTAAAAACAGTCCTAACTCACACTATGTTAGCAGTGTTAAAATAAATATTGAAACACCGTTGTTAAAAAAGCAAAGATAAATAAAGACAAGTTGGACTTCATGCAACATAGTTTGACCATATTATAAAAACAGTATTGTGAATGCAGTATGATTTCTTTGATTTTGCTGATTGTTTGAGAGTTCCAGTTAACAGAGAGTGTGCTGTACATGATAATTACATGTACTGAACAGCAAGATCTGCATTCAAAGGTCAATGTGTAGGCAAACTGAAGAAATGTCTATCTATCTATCTCTCTATCTCTCTATCTTTATCCACACACACACACACAATTTATTTATTTCTAGCATTTCTACCCCGTCCTTCTCAACCCCCGAAGGGGGATTCAGGATGGCTTACACTTGGCAACAATTCAATGCCGCTACATATAACAAACACAATAAAACAACAATTAAAACAATAAATAGAACATTGATTAAAACGATAAAAACAGTAATGTCAGCAGTATATACAGGCAGTCCCCAAGTTAGGAACAAGATAGGTTCTTTAGGTTTGCTCTTAAGTTGCATTTGTTTGTATGTTGGAACAAGGACATTTTTAACTGTAATTCCAGCCAGATAGATAGATGGATGGATGGATGGATGGATGGATGGATGGATGGATGGATGGATAGATAGATAGATAGATAGATAGATAGATAGATAGGCTTTGAATGGCATAGGGAAGGGGTTAACACCCCTGTGATATTTGTGTTGTTCAGAAGATTTACCTTCACTTTTAGTGAGAACTTGGTGGTAAAGGATTAGAGATAAAGCTTCAGCAGAGACCCCTTTTCCCCATAATAACTTTCAGGAGTGGATTTCCCTTCCTTTTGAGGGGAAGATTCCTCTCACTTCCTGTTGTCTCATCCCCATTTGACAGCTTGTATCGCTCTATCAATTTATTATTGATTGATTGATCACATCATCTTCTGCAAAATTCTAGTCCTCATTGAGGACACCAGGCAGAGACTTGGGAAGGTCCACACGGAGTCGGATGGGGATATAGGGCATGGGGTGGCACCATGGATGATGGACCTTGCAGTGCTTCCCTTCCTTTTTGCTTTCCTTAGAGGCGGGAGTCCCTGAAAGGGACAATGGAGCAGGTGGAGCAGCTGAAGGAACACTATGAGAAGCTGCAGCGAGGGATGGATCGCCTGGCCAAGAGCACCTCCGACATGGAGGTGGGTGACACTTCAAGGGGGGCTTCCATGGGGAAAAGAGCCCAAAGGGAGATCTTTCCTGGGGGGCGGCATTTGGGGGGCCATGAAGGCTTCTACTTGGGCTTCCTTCTTGGTTATGGACTTCTACTTGGACCTCCTTATTGGTTATGGGCACAGCAGAAGTCCATAACCAAGCAGAAGAAGAGTCCGTTGGAGTCAAGAGGGCTTTGGAAGTTCGGATTTCCAAATGAGGACAGACTCGCAGGCCTGTTGACATCTCAGGGTGGTCCTCTAGATGGACTTCAGCTGCCAGAATCCTCAGCCTCAATGGCCAACAATCAAGGAGGATCTTAGGAATTATAGTCTAAAGTATACTTTAGAGAACTCACAGTTGGCTGTTCCTTGTCTCCTGAATGGAAAGGAACCGAGTGCTGTCAAGACACTCAACGTTGTCCCCAATTTCTGCCCTTTCTGTGGGGTTCAGGGCTATTGGGATTTTGATATGGGGTAAAGGCACATCCTCAGAGGTCTGACACGTGGCTTCTGCCTTTCCCTTCAGGCCATGCGCATGATGCTGGAGCAGCTGGACATCACCAAAGCAGACAAAGCCCTGATCCAGGAGGAGATGAATGTGGTAAGCCCCCAAAGTGAGCCTCCTCAGGTGCTATAAAGAGCTCTTGACCTGTTGTTCTGTGTGAAATATAGTGGAATTGTGGGAGCCTCTTTCTCTGGAAGGTTTTCAAGCATTGGATGGTGGGATTGGATGGTGTCTTCCTGCCTGGCCAAAATGGATTGGAGGCCCCTTGGAATCTCTTCCAAATCTATGATTCTATATTATTATTATTATTATTATTATTATTATTATTATTATTAGGACTGGATGGCATATTGGACCTCTTCTGAACCTATGGTTCTATAGAATAATAACAACAACAACAACAATAATAATAATAATAATAATAATAAGCAGAAACTAGATGGCCATCTGTTGGAAAGGTTTGGAGAGTACCTTCCTGCTTAGCATAAGCATAAACTGGATTGGCTGTGGGATCTCTTCCAAACCTATGATTCTATGTTGTTGTTATTACTGGGACTGGGTGATCTCTTCCGAATTTGTGATTCTATATTATGATGATGATGAAGAAGCAGCAGCAGAAGCAGAGGCTGGATGGCCATCTGTCAGGAAGGCTTGCATTGTGTCTTCCTGCTTAGCATAAGAAGGTTAAACTGGATTGGCTGTGATATCTCTTCTGAATCTATAATTCTATGGTTCTATTGTTGTTAAGAAGAGTCTGGTTGGCCCTCCGTCGGGAGGACTTGGGTGTTGTCTTTCTGTTTGGCAGAATACGGTTGAACTGGAGGACTCCTTGGGGTCCCTTCCAAAGCTATGATCCCACAATCAGAGGCAGGGTGGACATCTGTTGGGAGAGATAGGATAGTGTCCTGGTGAAAAAAGGTTGGACTGGATGGGCCCTTTAGGTCCTGTCTAACACTATGATGACTGTGACCCCAGAAAGCAGACAAGAGCGCCCTGGAGGCTAAGGTCAACCATGGAGAGCTGAAGTCAGCCACAACTCAGCTGAGCGAGATGATGCAGGAATTGCTGCAGAAGATGTCCCTCCAGGACAAGGACTGGCAGAAGGCCCTGGAGAAGCTCTTCACTGATATGGACTGCAAGGTGGGTCATTCAGCCTAGGCAGTGGGGCTTTGGGGGGGGTGTCCACCATTGTATTGCATTTGCAGCAGGACTTTACTGGGGGGGGGGGGTCTGCCTTTGCATTACATGGGCACTGGAGCATTGCCTCTTTACAATTAATTGCATTGTATGGGCAACAGAGCTTTCCTCAAGTGTGGGGTTCTTTGCACTGCATTGCATGGTCAGCAGGGCTTTTTTTGGAAGGGGGTATGCCTTCGTATTGCATTGCATTGCATTGCATTGCATTGGAGGCTCTTACAGGATTGTAACGCCCCTTCTTCTGCCTGTCCTTGCCTGCCTCTCTTTCCTTCCTGGGTTTTTGACGTTTCCAGTTAGACCGCATGGCCCTTGACCCTTTGAGCCAGCAGCTGGAGGAAGTCTGGAGGTTCATCAAGAAGTTCCTGAGTGAAGGGCCCCGCTTCGATGCTGACAGTGCTGCCGGTTTCAAGAAGTGAGCCTTGCAAAGCCTAGTCAGAGCTGACCATTTGGGGTGGATAAGAGCCTGACTCTTATGGGGCCAAATGGGCACATGAATCCTGGGTGTTGCATTCCAAACTTGGGGAGATTATGGGTGTTTGCATTCTAAAGGGAATAGGTTTAAGGGCCCCCTAAAATGGAAGCAACGGGTGTCCTATAGGAGGCATTTCCAAGTAGGGCTGAGGAAGAACCATTGCGGAAAGTTGACCATTTTGGGTTATCAGACGGACCAACAGCTTGACTCTTAAGGGGCCAAGTGGGCCTAGTCAGCTTCCTGGGGGCAACTGAGCTACATGATTCTTCCTATTCTATTGTTGTTGTTGTTGTTGTTGTTGTTGTTGTTATTATTATTATTATTATTATTATTATTATCATCAGCTGAGTTGCACAATTCTTCTACTAAATTATTATTTGCAGTTGAGTTGCATGGTTCTTTTATTACATGATGATGATGATGATAATAATAATAATAATAATAATAATAATAATAATAATTGGCAACTGAGTTGCACAATTCTTCTATTAAATTATTATTATCATCACTACCTCTGAGGATGCTTGCCATAGATGCAGGCGAAACGTCAGGAGAGAATGCCTCTAGAAAATGGCCATATAGCCTGAAAAAACCTACAACAACCCATTATCATCACTATTGGCAACTGAGTTGCCCTTTTGTATTATTATTATTATTATTATTATTATTATTATTATTGGCAGCTGTGTTGCATGGCTCTATTATTATTATTATTATTATTATTATTATTATTATTGGCATCTGAGTTGCATGTTTCTATTATTATTATTATTATTATTATTATTATTATTATTATTGCAGGCAGCTCTTTGAGAGAGTGAAGTGCATCTCCTGTGACCGGCCAGTGACCATGGCAACCGGGCCGTGAGTATTGAGGGTGACCCTTGGCACTGACATAGCAAGATTTGATTCAAAGTCCCATAGAAAAGCCAGAAGAGGCTGCAGCTAGTTTTGATGGGAGGAAGTGCTTCCCTTCCCTTTTCCCATGGTCGTTTTTTGCTCTTTACACTCAGTTTGCAGCAACTGAAGGCAGCTGGGGACCAAGGGGGGAATGAAGGCAGAGCAACCGGGACAGTTCAAAAGGGGCATTAATCGGGATAAATGGGACCGGCGGGATGGCATGATGCCGTGGGTCACCACTCTCCTGCTTCTTGTCCTTTTCAGGCACATGATCACCGTCCGAAAGGTGCCCCTGAGACCCCGTCCGGCCAGCGCCAACGGCTACGAGTACCTTGCTCGACCGCAGAGGAAGTAAGAGAGGGAACAGCCGTGGTTTGGGAGGAAGAAAGTGGGGAAACAAGGAGGCCACCATCCTCTAAATACCCATCTTGACTTGAGTCTAATGTGCCATTGAATATAATGCACACCTCAGCCCCTTCTGCCAGCTGATTCAATAGCCAGCGATTCCAGGAGCCCAAGTCGACAGCACCTGGAAGGCTGCAAGGTGGACGCCTCTGCCCTAAAGGCCTTTTGTGACTTTTTCAGAGATCTGGAATCAGCCGAAGTGGGCTCTGGAGCGGCTCCTGTGCAGACCTGCTGGCAGTGCCAGGCCCACCACCAGTCCTGCACCCTCAAGCGCATCTCCCGCTCCCAGGACCTGGGCACCGTCTTCCCCTACGGAGACCCCTCAGCTCTCACCTACGACCACGTGAGACCCAAAGGGAAGCTCACAGGGTGGGACATGGCTGGGAGGGGGTGCGGAGAGGCGGTCCAGGGCCCCCCAGGATGTCAACTGCGAACAAAGAAATTGTGGACCTTTCTGATAACCACTTAAGTTAGATTTCACAGAGAAGCCAGTGAAATCCACAAGCATATGGACAATTTCAACCAAAAGGAAGAAACCATGACATTTAGCTACCAGTACTGAAAAACACTAGAATCAAGATGGTGACTAATGAACACCACCCAGACACTATTCAAAGGGAACAAAGGACAGGCTACTTATTTACATTTATATACCACTTTTTTCAGCCCTCAGGCAACTTCTAATTGACTATTCTATCCTCATGGTTTCTCACATGGATACCACTCAACACAAACAAATCTAGCTTGCTAATTGCACCCTTTATTTTTGGTTAACAGACATTGGTTCTTTCTCTCACCCTGGACATTATATTGGTATATATAGTTCACTCGTTTTACTACCATCACATCCTCTGAAGATGCCAGCCACAGGTGCAGGTGAAACATCATGAGAAAATATTGCTAGAACATGGCCACACAGTCTGGAAACCACACAATACTCCAGTAATTGAATGGATGCTTCCATCCTTCTCCTGATCAAAGGGGTGCAGGGTTGGGGCTTGGACCTCTCTCAACCCTTCACTGTCTCTCTTCTCCCTGCAAACCAATGTCCTTTTTAATAATAATCATAATAACGAGATAATGCTTCTCAGGTTTTGATCTCAGAAGTTGGCTGCCTCTGCATTTGGACCTATAGAGAGTGACCAAGGGCTGGGGCTGCTGGTCCCCAAGGGAGAGAAACCAAGGGAGGGACCTGGATTTCTCACTGTCTCTCTTTCCCTCCAGACCGAAGTGGACATCCTTGGCGTGAATGGCGTCCTGTACAAAGGGCGGCTGGGTACTGAGGCCACGGAGCGGGCCCTGGCCATCCAAAGGGAGTTTACAGGTGTGTTCACTGAGGATGCTGTAGATGTTTCACGTCACAGTCCATTCCCTATGCTCTCCTTTCAACTAAAGCCAACTCTGGCTCTTCTATATTGCACCTGCCTCCCGTCTTTTCCCACTTCCTCCACTTAACTGGGACACTCTGGTTGATCCTTTCCTGCACGCTCCGTTTCTATTCCCTCCCCCCCACCCTACTTTGTCCTCAACTTCCTTCCAATGCTTTTTTTTTTGGTTGTGTCAGGAGCGACTTGAGAAACTGCAAGTCGCTGATAGTGTGAGAGAATTGGCCGTCTGCAAGGACGTTGCCCAGGGGACACCAGGATGATTTGATGTTTTTATCATCCTTGTGGGAGGCTTCTCTCATGTCCCTGCATGAGGAGCTGAAGCTGATAAAGGGAGCTCATCTGCCTCTCCCTGGATTCGAACCTGCAACCTGTCAGTCTTCAGTCCTGCTGGCACAGAGGTTTAACCCACTGTGCCACCAAACATTGCAATGCGCCTTTGCATTGAATTTACTCTGTAGCCTTGTCCTTCCCAAAAGCAGACTATTGCAGCTTCTTCTTGCTTTCAGTTTTAATTTGGGAAATGTTAAGGAGTACGCCCTTGATCTTTGCCCTATGGATGATTGCCCCCATTTTATGTCCCCTTTTCAGCCGTGAAGGTGCGCCGCCCACTGTCCCGGATGGAGAGAGCGCGTTCGGCCTTTGCAGATGTCAGCGCCTCACCTTATGCAGGTAAGTAAGGTATAAATGATAATAATAATAATAATAATAATAATAATAATAATAATAATAATGTCTTCATCTTCATTAATCATCTGCCTTCCCACTTTTCCAGCTCTTTTAAAAACAACCCAGTTCCTCTCTTCCTTTGTCCTCAGTTTGCTTTCATTGCTGCAAAGGGAAAAAGTCTTTTCCATTCTGTAAAGCAGTGGTTCTCAACTTGTGGGTCCCCAGGTGTTTTGGCCTACAACTCCCAGAAATCCCAACCAGTTTATCAGCAGTTAGGATTTCTCGGAGTTGAAAGCCAAAACATCTGAGGATCCACAGGTTGAGAACCACTGCTGTAGAGGATTGGACCTACATTGCCATATAATCCAGTTTCTGAATCCATCTTTATGACCTGTGATTCTGTTATCTGTTCTATGGGGCTATGTAATTTTAATTAATATCACTGCTTAATTGTTATGTAATGGATTTTATATTGCTGTTTTATATTGTTGTTTTGATACTGTTGGCATTGAATAGTTGCCTGTGTTAGCCGCCCTGAGTCCCCTCTCGGAGGTGAGAAGGGCGGGGTAGAAATGGTCTAAATAAATAATAAATAATAATAATAAATTCTTTGAACTGAATTATATGAGTCTACGGTGCCATGAAATCCGATTCAAAACAGATAATATGAATTCAGAAACTGGATTAAATGGCAGTCGAGATGGGCCTAACTCAAGGGAGAGGGAAGAGTCTTGTTGTTGTTGCTGCTATATATTCTACTACATACTATTAATTATTATTATATTTATATGTCACCTTTACTTTCTGGAAAGAATCTCAAATACATCAAACAATTTGAAGCCTAAAGCACCTAAAAACTGAATCAAAATTAAACCTAGAACTATTACAAATTAATACTAATAAATAATGAAAACTAGTATAAATGAATAGTATTATAAATCCTATTAAAATACATAAAACACTTCCTTCTCTGATCAGGCCAAAGCAAGCTACTATAGTTTGTTTTGGCTTCTATGTTCAATTCTATTTTTAGTGTTTATTTGTTTTTATTAAATTGGATATTTTTGTTTTTAGTCTTGTTATTTATTTTATTTATTTAAAACATTTATATTCCACCCTTCTCACCCTGAAGGGGACTCAGGGTGGAGCACAACATACAAACGGCAAACATTCAATGCCGGTGCCCTCCATCCATGTTGTTAGTAAAAGCATGATGTTAGTGCAGGTGTGGACAAACTTGGGCCCTCCAAGTGTTTTGGACTTCAACTCCCACAATTCCTAACAGCCTACCAGTTATTAGGAATTGTAGGAGTTGAAGTCCAAAGCATCTGGAGGGCCTAAGTTTGCTCATGCCTGGCCTGGAGGAAGTAGAGCAGAGCCCTTCCCAGTTGGCTTGGGCAAGAGCAAAGGGCTGCAGCCTCTCTTTCCTTTTCTGCTGCGTAACCTTTGCCCTCTTGACCCTGAGGATATGAAGGCCCAAAGACTGAATTGTGGGTCTGCTTCCTTCCTTCCTTCTTCCTCTCTAACAGCCTCTTCTCTCCGCCGGATCGGGACCACTCCAAACGGGGGCCGCCGCCGAGGAGAGCATCCGCCGGGATTGAACCTGGAGAACCTGGATGGCCACTTGACCACTAGCTTCAGCCAGACCCACATCCCCAATGGCGGAGGGATGTCCGGCCTATGAGAAGGGGCCTCCTTTTTGGACTACAGGCCCCTCGTCCCCCCTCTTTATGACTGTAAATAGAAGAAGAATGTGTTGAGTGAAGAAATGTGGATCCATAAAACTGAGTTATTTGTTTTTCAAAGTGGCCTTGTGGTCATTTCTTTCCCTCTGTCTCGATGCTCCACTGGGTTCTCACCATGTCTGATTTATTTACTGCATCTCAACCCAGAGCGGCTTCCAAACTGGCAACAATTCAATGCCATAATAAACATAAACATAAGGTAAAGGTTTCCCCTTGGCATTAAGTCTAGTTGTGTCCGACTCTGGGGGGTGGTGCTCATCTCCATTTCTAAGCCAAAGAGCCGGCGTTGTATGTAGACACCTCCAAGGTCATTATTATTATTTATTTATTATTTCCTATATTTAAACCCCGTCCTACTTCCCCTGAAGAGGGACTCAGGGCGGCCTAACAAAAGCATCATACGATGCTAGCATCATAAAAACAACCACAGTACAGTAAAAATATTAAAACAACAATTTTAAAAACAGCATGACTGCATGGAGCACCCTTACCTTCCCACCAGAGCAGTACCTATTAATATACTCATATATATTTATTTACTAGCCATCCCCTTCCGCGCGTTGCTGTGTATTTGTGTATATATGGTTTTGTGCATGCATTGTAATGTATTTTTTTATTTTTTGCCTTTTTAAGTATCTTCCACTGTGTTTTTCAGTGTTTTTATGAGTGATGGTCACTTGTTGGCCTGACAGGTGTTTTGTGTCCAAATTTGGTGTCAATTTGTCTAGTGGTTTTTGAGCTATGTTAATCCCACAAACAAACATTACATTTTTATTTATATAGATTTACTTACAACATTTATATGCCGCCCTTCTCACCCCGAAGGGGACTCAGAACAACTTACAAGATATATATACATACAATATATTATATTATTAGCATAGCACAATATCAGTATTATATATTACTATATTGTACTATATCATTATATTGTAATATTATTAGTAATATTACATGTAATATAAAATATATAATTATAATATCATATTATTATTAGCATTATATTGCATTACATTATAATATTATAAATATATGTATATACAATATATTATATTACATTATATTATAATATATTAAATGCATTTTACACTTGTATCTATATTTTGGAGAGTAATTGCAAAGGGTAAGGTAGATAAAGGTTTTCCTCTGACATGAAGTCCAGTTGTGTCCGACTCTGGGGCGTGGTGCTCATCTCCATTCCTAAGCCGAAGAGCCAGCGTTGTCCATAGACACCTCCAAGTTCATGTGGCCGGCATGCCTGCATGGAGCGCCGTTACCTATTGACCTACTTACATTTGCATGTTTTCGAACTGCTAGTTTGGCAGAAGCTGGGGCTGACAGCAGAAGCTCAGGCCATTCTCCGGATTCAAACCTGCAACCTTTTGGACAGCAAGTTCAGCAGCTCAGTGGGTTATCCTGCTGCGCCACCAGGGAGTCCATAACATAAACATACAAATACAATATACAGTAAGCATTAAAATCAATTTGAAAAAATCCTAAAACTATAACAATCAAGAATTAAAAGCATAAAGACCCAAAATTGTAATATAGGTAAAGATAAAGGTAGTCCCCTGACATTAAGTCCAGTCATGTCTGACTCTGGGGTGTGGTGCTCATTTCCATTTCTAAGCCGAAGAGCCAGCGTTGTCCATAGACACCTCCAAGGTCATGTGGCCGGCATGACTGCATGGAGCGCTGTTACCTTCCCGCCGGAGCGGTACCTATTGATCTACTCACATTTGCATGTTTTCGAACTGCTAGGTTGGCAGAAGCTAGGGCTGACAGCGGAAGCTCACGCCGCCATTCCAATAATAAGGTTATTGCAGATTTTCCGGGCTATATGGCCATGTTCTAGAAGCATTCTCTCCTGACGTTTCGCCTGCATCTATGGCAGTGGTTCTTAACCTGGGGTCCCCAGATGTTTTTGGCCTACAACTCCCAGAAATCCCAGCCAGTTTACCAGCTGTTAGGGTTTCTGGGAGTTGAAGGCCAAAAACATCTGGAGACCCCAGGTTGAGAACCACTGATCTATGGCAAGCATCCTCAGAGGTTGTGAGGTTGTAATACTTCATAGCTGCCTATTGCACTGTGCTACTGCTTTCCTAGCTCTTCTAATGTTTTGGACTTCAACTCCCAGAATTCCTCACCATTGGACAAACTAGCAAAGGCTCCCGGGAGTTGAAGTCCACAAGCTGCGTCTTTGATTGACAGCAAGCATAGGCCACGCCTCCTCCGAGTTCCCCTTACCTCCCGGCGGTGTCTTGTTTACGCCAGACGGACGCCCTCGCGGTGACTTGTGGGTATGGTAGTCCTACGTCACGAGGCGCTGCGTTGAGGAAAGCGCCGAGGAAGGCGCTGAGGACTCGCTTTCCCGTGAGGCCCCGCGCGGGAGCGGCCTACACAGGCCTGGCCGAAGGGAGAGCCAGCCTTCGGGGAGCCTCGGAAGTTCTCCTTCTCCGCTGCTTTGCCTTCTTCGTCGTCGCCGGCCATGGGCTCCTTACTCAGCCGCCGCATCGCCGGCGTGGAGGACATCGACATCCAGGCCAACTCGGCCTATCGGTACCCGCCCAAGTCCGGTGAGGCTTTATTTGTCTTGAGTGGACAAGCACCCCTCCCCCCTCCCCCAACTGACAGGACACCCAGAAGGCGTTGCGTATGCAAATCTGTGCGGGGCAGATTTGCATATGCAAATCTCAGGTGCAGAAATGTGCATTTTGATATTTTAAAAAGGTGGGGATAGAGCAGGAATGGCAAACTTGGGCCCTCCAGGTGTTTTGGACTTCAACTTGAAGTCCAAAACACCTGGAGGGCCCAAGTTTGCCCGTTCCTGCTCTATCCCCTATCTTAATGGAGAATTGCATATGCAAATTCCATATACAAAAAATGTGGTGGTGCAGAAGCCAGCATGCAAATTGTTTAAGTCGAAATGCCATGACAATAAATGCCTGTTCACATTCCAGTTGCCAAATGTATTGTGATAACTGTTGGAATTCAACCCCACAAGTTTCAAGTCCTCAATGAGGAGAAGTTAGTTAGTATTCAAATAATCTCCTGTATGACAGTAAAGGGAATGTATCTATTTTCCCTCTTCTCTGTTCCTGCTCATGACAATATAGAACTGTCTATGCACATTCCAGTTGCCAAATGTATTGTGATAACTGTTGGAATTCAACCCCACACTTGCCCAAGTTTCAAGTCCTCAATGAGGAGAAGTTAGTTAGTATTCAAATAATCTCCTGTATGACAGTAAAGGGAATGTATCTATTTTCTCTCTTCTCTGTTCCTGCTCTGATTCTGATTGGTTGTTTAGAAATGGAGACTTATCAACTGAAAGTGTTTTGAATCTGCCTTCTGACACTTCTTTAGTATGGAAAGTATTGCTGTGTGCTTTGAGCTCTCTCTCTGCTTGTGTGTCCGGAGAGATATAGTGATTGGTATTTTTCCCTCCCTTTGAAACCTTAGAAGAATCATAGAATCATAGAATCAAAGAGTTGGAAGAGACCTCATGGGCCATCCAGTTCAACCCCCTGCCAAGAAGCAGGAATATTGCATTCAAATCACCCCTGACAGATGGGTGTTAGAGTAGCTCCAGTTCTTTACTCGGAAGAAATGTAGTTAGTTCTTATATCTATATAAATAAAAATGTAATGGGATAAACGTAACTAAAAAACCACAGGACAAATTTGGACGCAATACACGTATCAAGCCAGCGAGTGACCATCACTCATAAAAACACTGAAAACACAACAGAAAAGACTTAAAAAGTCAAAAAATACAAAAAATACATTACAACAGATGCACAAAACTACACACACACACATATATACTCAAACACGCACATATACACACACATATACACATATGTTGTTGTTCATTCGTTCAGTCGTTTCCGACTCTTCGTGACCTCATGGACCAGCCCACGCCAGAGGTACCTGTCAGCCATCACCACCCCCAGCTCCTTCAAGGTCAATCCAGTCACTTCAAGGATGTCCTCCATCCATCTTGCCCTTGGTTGGCCCCTCTTCCTTTTTCCTTCCATTTTTCCCAGCATCATTGTCTTCTCTAAGCTTTCGTTTCTTCTCATGATGTGGCCAAAGGACTTCATCTTGGCCTCTACTGCCCTTCCCTCCAATGAGCAGTCGGGCTCTATTTCCTGAAGTATGGACTGGTTGGATCTTCTCATGGTCCAAGGCACTCTCAGAACATTCCTCCAGCACCACAGTTCAAAAGCATCTATCTTCCTTTACTCAGTCTTTCCTATAGTCCAGCTCTCACATCTGTAGGTGATTATGGGGAATACCATTGCTTTAACTATGCAGATCTTAGTTGCCAGTGTGATGTCTCTACTCTTCACTATTTTATCGAGATTGGACATTGCTCTCCTCCCAAGAAGTAAACATCTCCTGATTTCCTGGCTGCAGTCTGCGTCTGCAGTAATCTTTGCACCTAGAAATACAAAGTCTGTCACTGCCTCCACATTTTCTCCCTCTATTTCCCAGTTGTCAATCATTATTGTTGCCATAATCTTGGTTTTTTTGATGTTTAGCTGCAACCCAGCTTTTGCGCTTTCTTATTTCACCTTGATTAGAAGGCTCCTCAGCTCCTTCTCGCTTTTGGCCATCAAAGTGGTGTCATCTGCATATCTAAGGTTGTTAATGTTTCTTCCAGAAATTTTCACCCCAGCCTTGCATTCGTCAAGCCCTGTACATCACATGATGTGTTCAAACACATATGTACACACACAAAACACATATACACAGACTGGGCCACAGCAACGCGTGACAGGGGATGGCTAGTACTTCTATATAAATGAAAACATAACGTTCGTTTGTGGGATTAACATAACTCAAAAACCACTGGACGAACAGACATCAAATTTGGACACAATACACCTATCAGGCCAAGGAATGACTATCACTCACAAAAACACTGAAAATATAGCAGAAGAGGCTTAAAAAGCCAAAAAACAAAAATTACATTACAATGCATGTGCAAAACCATATATATATCACGCAAACATACACACACACACAAAACACATATACACAGACTGGGCCACAGCAACATGTGACAGGGGACGGCTAGTATCACAATAACATACTATTTCTTGTATTCCTTGGAGAGGAATCAAGCTATAAAGATATAAATGTCATGAGGTTATTCTTGCATAAATCTGTTATTTAAAATGTTCCTTTAAAAGCAATATAGGAGACTTTCTTTTTTGGGGGGTCTTTTTCTGCAGGGAACTACTTTGCCAGCCACTTCTTCATGGGGGGAGAGAAGTTTGACACGCCACATCCAGAGGGGTACCTTTTTGGGGAAAACATGGACCTGAACTTCCTGGGGAACCGCCCTGTCCAGGCAAGAGCATGAGCCTCTGTTCACACTGATCGCCTCCTTCCTCTGGATTGGGGGGGGGGGAGATATGGCACTGGGTATGGAGCCCTGCAAGTCTTTAAATGCAGCAGAAATTATGGAGCAGGTACTTCCTGTTGGGTCTCAGTTTAATAGCAGCCTCCTCTCAAGTGTTTTGGATCCCAATGGCCCTCCTGCCCACAATCAAAGGCCTCTCTCTTCTGGAAGGCCTGCCCCAATCATTTGCAACTATGGCTTAATCTACACTGCCATATAACCTAGTTTCTGAATCTGGATTACGCTATGTAATACAATTTTTTCCCCGGGGTTATGTCATTTCCTAAGTGGTTCTATCACATGTCTTTGCAGGAGGGACATTCTGCAGCACATTTTGCTCTAGTTTTTCAGTGACCATCTTGTGTTATTGTCTTTGGACTGGATTATATGGCAGTGTAGACTCTTATCATCCAGTTCAAAGCAGATAATCTAGATTCAGAAACTGGATTACATGGCGATGTAGATCCAGCCAATGTCTCTTAAATCACATCCACTGCTGATGGTGTTTTAACTTTAGTCACATGCATTTCAATATCTGCCTGTTTTATTATTGTGTTTTAACTATGTTCTAATATGTGGTTATATAGGTGTATCTAGCTGTGTTGTGTCCCGCCTTGAGCCAAAATGAGAGGCGTGGAATAAATACTTAATAATAATAATAATAATAATAATAATAATAAGATTTGTCCTGGGTAGGTCTGGTGTGAGTTGTAGTCCAACACATTTAGGGAAGACAAATTTAGGGAAGGGCAAATTGCAGAGAGAGCATTGAGGTGGTGCCAGCTTCAGGTCCTTAGGGCTGAGTTCCCTCTCCTCCCTGGGTCCTCTTCCTGTCTGCCATGACCTTCGAATTCAAGGGCCTCTTCCCTTCCAGTTTCCCTATGTGACCCCTGCACCTCACGAACCAGTGAAGACCCTGCGCAGTTTGGTCAACATCCGCAAGGACTCCCTTCGCCTGGTCAGGTACAGCTTTGGGCTCTTTGGGTCATTTTGGGGGCAACCGAGGGGGCATTTGGGGCTTTTCCGCACAGGAGGCTTTGGCTTGGTTGCTGTGGAACAAGTTAACATTGGTCCTTTGGGATTTCATCTCCCAGAGACTGTCAGGAATTCTGGTAGTTGAAATCCAAAATGCCTGGAAGACCAAAGGCCAGGAATCACTTCTATAGAAATACCACATTTCATCCATTGTAAGATGACTCGATTGTAAGGTGCACCCCAATTCGCCAACAGAAAGATATGAGATACACCTGCAATTCTAAGACGCACCACATTTTTAGAGATGTTTATATGAGGCAAAAGGTGATTCTTAGGATCAGAAAAATACAGTATTGCTTAAATGACTGTGTACATAAACACATCTGCCTTCCAAATATTCTTTTGAATAGTTCCATCAACCGACACCAGCCTTATTCCGTAAAATATGTGTTGTCTGAGTGATGTGTGATTTTATATTGTAACAGGTTTTGAAAGCTGATATTGCTCCAAGTTGCTCAGGACAGAGACATTGCTTATATGGACTTTTAATTTAAATGGATCTATGTGTTGATCCTGAGCCTGTCTTGTCCTGGGCAGGTACAAGGAAGACACAGATCGGCCCATTGAAGAAAACGGAAAGCAGAAGGCCCTCTACAGCCTGGAGTTCACCTTCGATGCTGATGCTAGAGTTGCCATTACCATCTACTGCCAGGCAACAGAGGAGTTTGTGAGTGGGATGGCCGTGTAAGTCTTCATAGTGGGTTGGCCAGGGTTCACACTTGGTCAAGGCAATATAGAGGGACTGAAGGAAGTCTGTGGAGGTTGCATCTTGGTGATGGAGATTGTCTTCCTTCCTCCCCCCCTCCTTCCCATTTTCCTTCCTTCTTTCCTCCCTTCCTTCCCCCTCATTCACTCCCTCCTCTCCCTCCCTCCCTCCTTCCTTCCTCCCTGCCCCTTTTCTTTCCTTCCTCCCTCCCTTCCTTCCCCCTCTTCCCCCTCTCTCCTTCTTTCCTTTCCTTCTTTCTTCCTCCCTCCCTCCCCTTTTTCCTTCCTTCCTTCCTCCCTTCCTTCCCCCTCCCTCCCTCCTTCATTTCCTCCTTCCTTCCTTCCTTCCTTCCTTCCTTCCTTCCTTCCTCTTGTTTTCCTTCCTTCTTTCCTCCCATCCTCCCCTCCCTCCCCCTTTTCCTTCCTTCCTTCCTTCCTTCCTTCCTTCCTTCCTTCCTCCCTCCCTCCCTCCCTCCCTCCCTCCCTCCCTTCTCTCCCTCTCTCCTTCCTTTCCTCCTTCCTCCCTCCCTCCCCCTTTTCCTCCTTCCCTCCCTTCTCCCTCATTTACTCCCTCCTCTCTCTCCGTTCCGTTCTCCAGCTACAGCACCAAGAACCCCTCCCTGCAGTCTGAGACAGTCCACTACAAGCGCGGGGTCAGCCAGCAGTTCTCCCTGCCCTCCTTCAAGATCGACTTCTCTGATTGGAAAGACGACGAGGTAAGACCCCCCCCCCCCTTGGGACTCTGAACTGGTCTTGCTTCATTATGGCCTTTATCTCAGACCCTTCTGACAATTGTTCTTTCACACTATGGGTTCAGGGTGTCTCAAATATGATGTGTCTGAGAGAGTTTTAATGCAGAAGCGCTTGGGGGGAAGTTGCTCACAGGTGAAGCTGGGGTTTATCTTGAGTGGGTAAGGCCCATATACAGGGTGAGGCAGCATAGTTTCCTTTTTTCAAAACTTAATAAAACCCATTGTATGAATCAGATTTTTTTTTATAATGTAAGTGCATGTCTAAAGTTTTGTTTTACGTAGTTTTGAAGATCAAATTAGGTAGGTGACGTCCCCCATTCTCCATACACTGAGTAAACCGATTTCTGGCGTTTGTCATGACTCTTGCCAGCATAGCAGGCGTTATGTTGGCAATTTCTTCCTGGATGTTGGTCTTCAAATCTTGTAGGGTCCTTGGACAGTTCACATAAACACCGGATTTCAAAAAACCCCATAGAAAAAATCACAAGGGGCCAAATCTGGAGAGCGGACCGGCCACTCCAAATCCGCTCGAAAAGTAGGCCTCAACGGCAAAAGCATGCTCCTCACTGTTCCAGCGCATGATGGCAACTGAACTGTGTCAGGACAAAACCTTATACTCTTCATTTTAAAAAAGGAAGTTATGCTGCCTCCCCTGTATATGCAGTTTGCACCCTGTTAAGGGCTCTGCGTTCTCCTCAGAATCCTCTCCCTTTTCTTGAGGAAAGCACCAGTTTGCCTCACTGGAAAAGAGGAGGGAAGGAGCTTGGCTTATGTGACTGTTTGCCCACTCTTCCTTCTAGCTGAACTTCGACCTGGACCGGGGCATTTTCCCTGTGGTTATCCAGGCTGTGGTGGACGAAGGTGATGGTAAGCGGCTGGCCTTCTGCCTTTAGCTCTTGGGTGGGCATCCCTGCATTTGGCAGTGTCGACTCTTCTCTCAGAGGTTGCCCAGTCCTCTGCTCAGGGGCCTTTGCTTCTCTTTCAGTGGTTGTGGAAGTGACTGGTCATGCTCACATCCTCCTGGCGGCCTTTGAGAAGGTAAGGCAAGCTCAGGTGTAGCACTTTCTTTGCTGACCCAGCGGAAAGATCTGTACAAATAAATCAGTTGTATTTTGATCTCCTCACCTCTTAGTGTCTAATTAGAAAGAGACCCTAAGGGTTCTGGGGGTGCCTTTTAAAGGGACACAGCAGCAGGGCCCAACACATCGATGGCATTTACATGTCTCCTTACAGAAGAGCTAATCTTCTTCATCCTTCTCCCTACTTTCACTAGCATGTCGATGGAAGTTTCTCCGTGAAGCCCCTGAAGCAGAAGCAGATTGTAAGTCCTGGCTTTGTTCCCCAAATCCTACAGCTATTTCCACAGGAGCTCTTTCTCTTCCTGTTTCGGTGCCAGATATAGGCCATTTAAATTTAAAGTTCCCAGTCCCTGCAACTGGGAGCCTCAGCTGGGCCTGTATGCCCCTGACTTTTCCCCTGGATGGGAAAATGCTTTGCTCTGGATGAAATCCCAGGCTTGACCATGGTGGGTAGGGATGCTTAGCTTGTCACCCTGAATCCTTTCTTCAATGCATGAAGATAGGAAGGATCGCCTCCAGTGTTGGCTTCCCCTCTCCTGCTTTCTCTAGGTGGACAGGGTCAGTTACCTCCTTCAGGAGATCTATGGCATCGAGAATAAGAACAACCAGGAAACGAAGGTGAGGAGGAGGAGAGGTCGGCCGCCCTTTTCTCGGCCTACCAAGGTCTGAGCGGTCTCCAAAGGCCAGCCGGTTCAGTGACCTCCCTTCCGCTCTGCAGCCCTGCGACGACGAGAACAGCGACAACAGCAATGAGTGTGTGGTTTGCCTCTCAGACCTGCGGGACACCCTCATCCTGCCTTGCCGGCACCTCTGCCTCTGCAACTCCTGTGCGGACACCCTGCGCTACCAGGCCAACAACTGCCCCATCTGCCGCCTGCGTAAGTGCGGCTGCTGTGGGGCTCTGGTCTGCCCCCAAAGCCCCTTCTGCCTGGGATTAGCAGCCCATCCCTGCAGGGCCTGGCACCAGTGGAAGGGTCCAGAGTTACTCCTTGGTAAACTGAGGAAAGAAACCTTTGCTGCGTGCGTCCCATTCCTGTTGCCAAAGAGATGCAGAGTCTTGGCATAACGGTGGGACGGGTGTTTGGAGTTGTCCCCCTTTTATGTTGCTTCGAGGAAAACGGCCCTGCAAACCTTGTGCTCCTATCAGGTCCCCATCCCTTTTCCCTGACACCTAAGGCCATCAATTTGGGGTGCCATTCCTTGCCTCCTGTTGCGATTCTCCAGGGAAAGGTTTGGGTTTCAAAGGGGACCTTTTCTCTTGGTTTTCCTTTTACAGCCTTCCGGGCCCTTCTACAGATCCGTGCGGTCCGGAAGAAGCCAGGGGCCCTCTCCCCACTCTCCTTCAGCCCCGTCTTGGCGCAGACCCTGGACCATGATGAGCATTCGGTCAGTAAGGGGCCTTGGCGAGGCGGAGCAGGGCTTCATCCTGGAGCTCTCTGGTGCCTCCAATTGGTGCTGAGCCCAGCCATCTCTCAGAAATATTAAAAATTAATTGGGTATTTTTGATTACAAATGTGTGAGTCAAGCACTGAAAGAGTCAGTAGACCAAAGCATGTTAGAGTAAGGGGGCCAAAGCTAGCGTTGTCCTGAGGAGAATGAGTAGGCCGAAGCCTGTTAGAGTTAGTGGAGCAAAGCTAGTGTCGTCCTGAGGAGAATGAGTAGGCCGAAGCCTGTTAGAGTAAGTGGGCCAAAGCTAGCGTTGTCCTGAGGAGAATGAGTAGGCCGAAGCCTGTTAGAGTTAGTGGAGCAAAGCTAGCATCGTCCTGAGGAGAGTGAGTAGGCCAAAGCCTGTTAGAGTTAGTGGACCAAAGCTAGCGTCGTCCTGAGGAGAATGAGTAGGCGGAAGCCTGTTAGAGTAAGTGGGCCAAAGCTAGTGTCGTCCTGAGGAGTGTGAGTAGGCCGAAGCCTGTTAGAGTCACCGGGCCAAAGCTAGCGTCGTCCTGAGGAGAATGAGTAGGCTGAAGCCTGTTAGAGTAAGTGGGCCAAAGCTAGCGTTGTCCTGAGGAGAGTGAGTAGGCCGAAGCCTGAGAGTAAGTGGGCCAAAGCTAGCGTCGTCCTGAGGAGAATGAGTAGGCCGAAGCCTGTTAGAGTAAGTGGGCCAAAGCTAGTGTCATCTTGAGGAGAATGAATCGGCCGAGGCCTGTTAGAGTAAGTGGGCCAAAGCTAGTGTCGTCCTGAGAAGGAGTAGGCCAAAGCCTGTTAGCGTTAGTGGGCAAAAGCTAGCGTTGTCATGAGGAGAGTGAGTATGCTGAAGCCTGTTAGAATTAGTGGGCCAAAGCTAGGACCTCTTCCCACTAGAGAATGAATCCACTTTAAATCGGGTTTCTGCCTCCTGCAGAATTCTAAAGTTTGTAGCTTAGTGAGGCTGTTAAAGGCTCCTCCCTAAATTACAAACCCCAGAATTCTGCAGGAAGCAGAAATCAGATTTCAAGTGGATTAATTCTCTAGTGTGATGAGGTCCCTAGTGTCATCCTGAGGAGTGTGAGGTAAACCTCTGTGTGAGAGATGCCTCATGTGAGAAAGCTCCAGTATAAAGGCTGCTGTATGTAAAAGGCTACTGTGTGATAAGCTGTGTAACTTTGGTCTGAGAGGAAGCTCTGTGAGAGCCCAGCATGGAAGCAAAGAAGGAAATATAAAGGACTTTATTTGTGTCATGGAAACCTTGTTATTGTAAATAGTGCAACTATATTATTTTACCACAAAGGAAAGCCTCCTATGGAAGAGATAACATTGGTCTCTGTGTTTTTGTTCTTTTTGGGCTACTGGTGCTAGCTCACACTTCTGCTGATAAGTTACTCTGCTGTAAATTTATGAGGAGGGTCTTTTGTTAATAAGCCCAATCGCCCAATACCATCTTCCTCTTTCCTTCCCTCTGCAGTGTTCAGACAACATCCCTCCGGGCTATGAGCCCATCTCCCTTCTGGAAGCCCTGAATGGCCTGCGCTCGGCCTCACCCTCCATCCCCTCGGCCCCGCTTTACGAGGAGATCACGTACACAGGGGTCCTGGATGGGCTGCCCCTCTCCGGGAGGCCTCTGGGGGCACTGGACCGGGCCCCAGAGGGCGGCCACCAGAAGAGCAAGCGCAGCAAGTCCCCTGACAGGTCAGCCCGCTCTCCCCCACCCACTTGAACCCAGTATCTGGCTCTGCGCAGGAGGCTTTGGGCTCACTCCCTTCACCCCTCTGTCAGATGGGATTCTGCAGGGCTGGACGGCGGCCACATTTATTTATTTATTATTTATTTACAGTATTTATATTCCGCCCTTCTCACCCCAAAAGGGACTTAAGGCGGATCACAATGCACTCATTCAGTGCCATTTTTGACATACAAGAGCAGTTCTTCCACTTCGGATCCTGGAGGTTGCTTGAGTCTGGCCACAAGGTGGAGCTGCCGCTTCATCCACTATGACACCAAGCCTCTTGATTGTAGCATTTCCCCCTTGCTCTCCAGCATTTTTATGGTGTCATAAATTAACCTCCCCACTTTAAGTGATCCCTAATTTCTCTACTCACCGCGCAACTGTTTTAGGTGAACAGTAAGCTGGGCTATTTAACGGTCAGGAGCTCAACCCCGACTCAGGTTTCGAACTTGCCACCTTTTGGTCAGCAGTTATTTATTGCTGCTAGTGATTAATCAGATGTGCTACCAGATGTGCTGGGGAAACAGCTGAGTTCAGCAAGGGCCCAGGTTGAGTCTTAAGCAGCTAAGATGAGAGAGTGTTTCTCCATAAGGGATGCCTTGACTCCTGGAAAGAAAGGCTTTTGGGGTGTCTGTGCCAGATCCGCAGCAGTACAATGCTCTCCCTGTTGTCTTCTTCCTTAGCACCCTCCGCTCCCCCTCTTCGCCAATCCATGAGGAGGATGAGGAGGAGAAGCTCTCAGAAGACTCGGACCTCCAGCCTCCTCCTCTTCTTGCCACGGGGACAGAGCTGGTTCTGCGCGAAGGCAGCTCCCCGGAGGTATGTTCCCCCCTCAGCTGTCTGGCACACCACTTCCCCTCTGTCCCAGTCTCCAAATTTGCTCCACTTCTCCCATGTCTAAGGACCCTTCTACGCTGCCATATAAAATCAAGATTATCTGCTTTGATAATCTGGATTTTATGGCAGTGTAGAATGGCCTAAAGGGGCAGTTTCTCGGGGCCAATGTCTCCAGGTGTTGCCTCCGTGCATTTTGCCATTTTCCTTGTTTTGGGCATTTTTAAAAATGTGGTTTCAGCGGTTCTTGCCGTGTGCTGGTGGATTTGCCAGCTGTTGTGGACTCAGTTCCGTATCTGAAAGGAGGGGCATAACTCTCTGAATCCATTTTCCAGAGCCTGACCTTGGACGACTCAGAGGAGATGCACTCACTGCAGCAAGGTGAGACCCGCCTGTTGGAGGGGGTGCAGAGGGGGCAGGAGGGTCCTCCATCCTGCATGTCCTTTCCAGGGTGTTTGGGGTGGTGCTCCTCTCCTTTTATGGCACAGAAAGCCCCCTACCTGCATCAGGCCCAATGGGGCAGGAGAGCTTGGGCAGCGGAGTGAGCAAGGAGCAAATCCCGGTCCCTGGGGCAAAGGGAGGAGTTGCAACTGATGCCCTTTTGAAGCGGGTTGATGTTTGGAGGGCTCCTGTGCATCTGAAAGTGCTGAGTATTGCCCTGTTGCATCTCAGAGAGCCAGCCCCCCTCTGTGGAGGACATCATCCAGGAGAGCAGCAGTAGCAGCAGCGTCAGCATCAGTACCGCCTCTGAGGCCAGGAGCCTCCCCCGGATGGAGAGTGAGCTGCCCACCGAGGTCTACCTGCCAGGTAATGAGGGAGGGGGGCAGCCTGGGAAGGCAGGGGCTCGTGTGTGGCTTGGAGGGCCAGTCACCAGGCTGCCCCCCCCCCCTTTGCTCTCTTACGATGGATCTACACAGCCATATAATCCAGAGTATCAAATCAAATAATCCAGATCAATCTGGTTTGAACTGGATTATATGAGTCTACACTGCTACATAATCCAGTTCAAAGCAGATAATTTGGATTTTATACTGCAGTATAGATAGGGCCTTAGGCTCCCTAGAGACGCAGTGGGTTAAACTGCTGAGCTGCTGAACTTGCTGATTGAAAGGAGATTCCATCTGAACACGAGGAAGAACTTCCTGACTGTGAGAGCCATTCAGCAGTGGAACTCTCTGCCCCGGAGTGTGGTGGAGGCTCCTTTTTTGGAAGCTTTTAAACAGAGGCTGGATGGCCATCTGTCAGGGGTGCTTTGAATGCAATATTCCTGCTTCTTGGCTGAGGGTTGGACTGGATGGCCCATGAGGTCTCTTCCGATTCTATGATTCTATAAGGTTGGCGGTTAAATCCTGGGAGCGGGGTGAGCTCCTGCTATTAGCTTCTGCCAATTGAGCAGTCCAAAAACATGCAGATTTGAGTAGATCAATAGGTACCAGTCCGGCGGGAAGGTAATAGCTCTCCATGTAGTCATGCTGCTCACATGACCTTGGAGGTGTCTACGGACAATGCCGGCTCTTCGGCTTAGAAATGGAGATGAACACCACCCCCGAGTCGGACAAAACTAGACTTAATGTCAGGGGAAACCTTTACCTTACTATAGATGGGGCCTTACTTTCTCTGTCCCTCATACTCCAGCAGCTCCCATTCTTCTTCCCCATCACACATACACAGAGCTTTCGGGGCACAGACTGAACCCTCAGATTCACATCCTGCTGTGGTCATCAAGGACCCCTATTCACAGCTG
The DNA here is from genome assembly GCF_037176765.1 of Anolis sagrei. NCBI lineage: Eukaryota > Metazoa > Chordata > Lepidosauria > Squamata > Anolidae > Anolis > Anolis sagrei. Next base: position 14,517,553 of record NC_090034.1, on the reverse strand, counting down.
GTTTACCTTCCTTTGACCAGACATGGGGAGATTCCCTCGCAAGGCCCTGGAAAGGGCTCTCTCAAAGGAATTATGGGGTGGGTGAGTGGGTGGGGGGGTGAGTGTCACCCCAATGGCAGCCCCTCTGCTTCCAAGCACTGCCCTGTGTCTGTGCTTCTGTCTCTTTGTGTATGAGGTGTCTGTCTCTTCTAAATGCTCTCCCTCTCTTGACTCTCTCCCTGTCCTCCTTCCTTCCCCCCCCCCACCTCTCTCTCTCTCTCTCTGCCCGGCCTGGGCAGCCCTCGGACCGGACTCCTGCTCTGTTGGCATAGAGGAATAAGCTGGTAGGTCTCCCTTTCTGGTGTGCAAGGGTTCCCTTTGGGGGTGGGCACTGTGTCTTGCTTTGTCTGGACAAACTCTCCTCTTTCTAAACCCCTTTCTAAATCCTGCAATCTCTGCAACCCTGCCTCACCTCACATGGGCAACACTGAGAGCAGGAGGGTCAAGTGTGTGTGTATGTTGGGGGGGGGGGGGAATTCACCAGGATGTTTGACCCATCCTGCCCTCCTCTTTCCTCCCTCCCTCCCTCCCTCCCTCCAGGGTCCTCCGACTTCGCCGGCACTCCCTCTGGCCGTGGGACCAGTGGCCATCCTGGGCAGCCTTTCCTCTTCGGACAGCCTTCCTCCTCGTCCTCCTCCTGAGCACCTGGTTTAGGAGGGGGGGTGGGCGCAATGCCAAACCTCCTTCTCTGCTGCCCTGGATGGGCCCTCCTTCCTTCTTTCCGTTCTACCAATGAAGAAGAATTCTTCCCAGATACTCAAAGACAGACCTTGTTCCCTTTCCATTTGGTGGGCTCCATCTCTCTCCTTGCCTTTTTTTTGACAGTTTTGCATGCTCCAAATGCGCTGCTTCCTCTCCCCATTCCTTGGTAGAGGTGGGGGTCGATGCAGTGAAAATCCCTTTGTAAATAGACCTCCCTTTTCAATGCCCGCCCTGCCCTCCAACTTTGCAAAAGTGTTGGGTTTGCTGCTGCAGCACTCAGCATTCCTCCCTAACCCACAAGCAACCCACGGGGCAACAACCCCTTTGCTCCTGTGGGGCTGCCTTTTCTGTGCCAGAACCCCCCCCCCCAAATAACCAGGTGCCTGTCTGACCAAACCGGTGCCCTTTTATGGCTATGGGGCAGCACAAGGCAGCTTGGGGCAAATCTATTACCCCTTGGCAGAAAGCCCCGCTCCTTTGGTCCATGACTTGAGTCCTTTGCCTGGTGCCTTGTTCGTTCCCCGATTTTTCTCCTCCGAAGGCAGGAGTCTCTCCTCATTGCAAAACCAGGCAGCCCCTCTCTTGGATTACAGCTCCCATACTTCCCATCTGGGGGTCACAGGCTTTTCGCTCAAGTCAGAGAAGGCTGCAGGGTTGACCCCTGAACCGAGATGCCCCGCAGTCCCACAGCTGCCTTGGGCCCTTTGGGGTTGGCACCAGCCTCTTTCCAGCCTCCTGTCTTCCCTTTAGGGGCCATAACTGACCTATTATATAGCAAGGGGATATTTTGGTGATGTTTGTAAAGTGCTCTGGACATTTGAAATGTGCTACGTATAAAGTACTAAGTATTATTACGGGCCGGAGTCTGTATCTCTTGTTTCCATTTACACTGGGAATGGGCAAGCCAATCTCCCTCCTTTGAGGCACCTGGCTTCCTCAAAGGGACAAAACGGTTGTGGAGGACAATGCGACCGCTCCAGCCGTTGGTCCTTTTTGGCCTTGCCCAAGGCTTTACAGGCCCAAACTTGCCTGGCATTGTGGGGAGAGCGTCTCCTTGCTCACCTGCCAGTACAATCTTGTACAATCTTGCATCCAATTCAATTTGCAGTATCAATTCAAGAGAGCTCATGAAATGCCAAAGAAACTCAAACAGTTCACTCAGACTGAACCTTGCCTATGTTTATTCAGAGTTTTCTGCTGAGATCCAGATTTGGAAAACGAATTGGAGATGGAAGGGAGAGAAGGAGAAGTCAAGGTGGCTCCCTCGGGGTGATTGCTGCCTCTTTCGGCTTGTGCCTTGAGCTGCCCCAGGCTTCTGAATCCTTGACCCATTTAGAAGCCCATGCTTCCTCCAGGTTTCATTAAAGCTGCAAGTGCTGGCTACTGAGCCCCCTTCTATACTGCCATATAATCCAGATTATCAAAGCAGAGACAATTAACATTGTGTGCTTTGATTATACGAGTCTACACTGCCATATGATCCAGTTCAAAGAAGATAATCTGGATTTTATATGGCAGTGTAGGTGGGACGTGAGTGTCTTCTGCATTGAGTGAAAGAGGCTGGGTCTGTTTCCATGCCCTGGCATGATTCAAGGGCCGTCTTCCCAGGCAGAAATGCTTTAGCTCTGGGCCCCTGCCCCCTTCTCTGGGGAGAGACAGTGCTCACCCTTCCCAGGGCTGGATCCCAGAAAGGAACCCCTCGGAGAAGCAGGCGCCCACCTCGAAAGCCCACCGGGACCCTTGCTCTGCGGCCCTCTCCTCCTCCTCTGCCCCCCAAACTTCGGGACACAGAGTCAAGGCTTGGGCCAGGCCCCTTTCTTCTTCTTGGCCGTGGTTGTCCTCTTCTTCGGCCAGTGAGTCCAGGGCAGCGGCCAGCTCCAGGTCCTCCAAGCTGCCTGCCTCTTTGGTGGGCTCCAACACAGCCCCCCAGCCAAGATCCCTGGCGAGGGCGGGGGCCTCCGGAGGGGAAGGGGGCCTGGCTTGAGGGCAAGGGGCCACCAAGGGAGGCTTGGGCGCTGGGTTCGAGGGGTCGCCGGACGAAGGCAGGGCCGGCATGCGGTGCCTGCGATGGAAAACCCCATCGTCTGCAAAAAGGTGGGCAAACTGCGGGTGGATCTGCCAGAAGCCCCCTTTGCCAGGCTCGTCCTTCCTCCGCGGAACCTTCTGGAAGCACTTGTTGAGGGAGAGGTTGTGGCGGATGGAGTTCTGTGAAGAAGAAAGAGTGGAAAGGGAAGAAGGGTGGCTACCTTCAAAGGGGACAGAAGGTAGGAAAGAAGGGAGGGAAAGAGGGAAGGAACTGTAGAAAATGCAGGAGGCAAGGGAAGCAGAATAAAAGAAGGCAGGGGAAGGAAAGAAGGAAGGGAAGAGATGGAGGAAAAGAAGGATGGAAACTTAGGAAATCAAGAGGAAAGAGGGAGCAAATGTAAAATGGGAAGGACAGATGGAGGAAGGGAGGGAAGGAGAGCTGTAGGGGAAGTAAAAATTGAAAGAAGGCAGACAGGATGTAAGGGAAGGAATGGAGGAAGAGAAGGAAGGAAACAAACGGAGAAAATGGGAAGAAGGGAAAGATAAAGAAGAAAGGGATGTAGGGAAAATAAAAATGGAAAGACAGCGGAAGGATGCAAGACAAGGGTTTGTGGAAGAGAAGGAAGGAAACAGGAAATGAAGGGAGTGAAAAAGTAAAATGGGAAGAAAGGGCAGGACAGAAAGGAAAGAGGGAGGGCAGGAAGGAGTGGAAATAGAATGGGAAGAAGGAAGTGGGAGGAAGAGAAGGAAGGAAACTTTGGAAATAAAGGGAGAAAAAGTAAAATGGGAAGAAGGGAAGGACAGAGGAAAGGAGAGATGTAGGAAAATAAAAATGGAAAGAAGGCAGAGGAAGGATGCAAGGCAAGGGATTGAGGAAGAGAAGGAAGGAAACTTAGGAAATGAAGAGGGAGAAAAAGTAAAATGGGAAGAAGAAAGGGAAGGACAGAAAGGAATGAGGGAGGGAAGGAGGGGAAATAGAATGCGAAGAAGGCAGTGAAAGGAAGAGAAGGAAAAGGAGGAAGCTTAGAAAATAAAGAAGGAGGAGGAAGTAAAATGGGAAGGAGGGAGGGAAGGAAGGAGGGAGAGGGGAAGTAGAAGAGGAAGAAGGGGAAAAAGAAAAGGGAGGAAGGGGAAGGCAGGAAGGGAGAACATAGAAGAGGGGACAGGTTCACAGTTTTGAGGGCAGTTTTCCCCTTCGGGGCACGGGGTCCCCTCCCAACCCCAAATTGTCCCCCAGGGACCCTCCTGGCAGCCCAGGGACACCAGAACCCCCTGGGAGAACCCCATTGCTTCCCTTACCTGCCAGCTGGGCTCTGCCAGGCGATAGAAGGCAAAGTTCTCAGAGATCCAGGCGTAGATGGCGGCCAGGGTGAGCCTGGAGCCCTTGCTGGCCCGCATGGCCATGCAGATGAGGGTGGCGTAAGAGTAGGGGGGCTTGGCTCGTCCGTCTGTCCGGAAGTCCAGGGGGGCCTGTGGAGGGGGATGAGGGCCACAGAAGGCAGGGGGGCCTGTCCCAGGGGAGGTCGGGGACCCTTCCGGAAGGTTGGACGGAGCCTCAGGGGTCTCCTGCTGTTGCTGCTGTCTTGGGAGCCCCTTTCCCTCAGACATGGTGGGTTTCTCTGGGTCAGCCGTCAGGATGGAGAACTCCTGGAGCCATTGCAGGCTTGTCAGGCTGTCATCCACTGCTGTGTCCCTCCAAGGCTTTGGGTGCAGGTCTCGTTGTGGCCTCCGCCTCCTCTGTCTCCTCCGTTGCGGCTCTTTCCTCCAGAGCATAGGGGAGATGGGCAGAGACATCTTGCCCTTTTTGGCTTCCTCTCCAGCTGCAGCAAAGAGGAAGGGGCTCCGTGAGCGGCCCCCCTGCTCCAAGGGCCAGAGACAACAAAAAGACCCTTCTGGCTTTCATCAAGCAGCCCTTGCAGGCGTCTCGGGTGACAGGCCCCCAGGGTCCCCTGTGATCCTCTTTCAGAGAGTATCCAGGTGGCAGCCGCTGGGGGTCATATTTACACTCCCTATGGCAGAGGAGCAACCTGAGCCCACCTGGGGGAGGCCCACGGCCTCTGGCAGAAAAGGCAGAGAGGGCCTTTAGGGAGAGAAAGACAACAGCACGTGACAGAGAACCCCAGGAAACCCTACACAAAGACACTCTTTGGGTGCCATCTCTGCGTGACCCATTTGCAGCCTCTGGCAGGGATGGTTAACTGAAGGCCCCTCTTCTCCCACTCCGACCACAACACACAAATAAACCCCATGACTAACTGGACAAGGAGGGAAGGCTGCACTATGGGACAGGGTGGCCCTGCTAGCCAAGACTCCAGCACTGAACTCTTGCAACACACCCTCTTCTCCCCCTCAACTGCAAAGTACTTCCCCTCTGCAGAGCTTACCTCTCTCCCTGCCTGCCTGGGTAGCTCTTGCTGAGGAAGGTGTGTGTCCTCCTCCTTGCCTGGAAGGCTCTGAAGGAGGTGGCAGCAGGCAACGGAGCGTGGCCCCCATGCCCCACCCCCCTTTCCTTTCATTGGCCGTCCTGGGACCCATTTGCCTCAGCTGCCAGCTGGCTCCTCTCCTGGCATGCAAGGCAAGGGGGGCATTAGAAAGAGACTGCGCCAGCTACCACCTGCCGCGTCAGGAGGCCTGTTCCCCTTGCTGTTGACATTATTGATTTGGCCAGGGAGCAGGAGATACTAAAAGCACCTGCCTAGCTACTCTGCTGAAAGACCCTCAAAGATGGAGCCCACCACTCTCTGGTGAATCTCACAGTCCAAAAGTCCTTCCTCACATCTTTCCTTGCAATCGGACTGCCTTGGCTCAAGGTCTCACCTGAGGACAAGCTCCCTCTGCCTTCGGTCCTTCCTCCATCTTTTCTTCTCCAAACTCAACATTCCTCCATTGTTCTTTTCCTCACAAGGCCTCGAAGTGTCCAAACGGTTGGCCATCTTAGCTGCCCTTCTCAGGATACAGCTCAGCTCCTTCTGCTCTTTCTTCAAAAAACTACACAGGTCAAATCCTTGCAATGTTTGTTTCTTGTGTTTGGGAATCCTTTAGTTGAGATGTCCTTGGACTATATCCCCCAGTGTTTCTCACTGTTGCTGTGTACTTCTCGGGGCTGGTGGGATCTGTCGCTCAACCCCTGGAGAAAAGCTCTGCACATGCCCAGGAGCACCCTCTTTTGACGGAGAACACGAGGCTCCTTTGGCTACCAGGCCACACCTCCCAAGGGCAGACACGCCGTGCGAGGCGGAAGAATGAGACCAGAGCAACATCCCAAACAAAACAAAACCTTTTAATCAAAGACATGTAAAGTGACTGGATGACGGTCGCTCGTCAATAAATAGAGGGGGGGGGGGTTACAGCAGGCGTGCAGGTGGCACCAGGGAGAAGAGGGCCTTTCCTCCGAAAGGGGTATCTGTCCCCTTTTTCCTCCTGAAGCCACCATTCTCTTCTTGTTGGAAGGGGTCCAAAGGGCAAGAGGCAGCGAGGAGAAGGGGCATCGAGTGATCAAAGCCACCCAAAGAGCAGGGTGCACTGATCAGACTCGAGACACTCCCAAGCAAAAAGGAGACTCAAATGCAGGCAGGGAAGGGGGTCTCAGGGCATTTGGGGAGGGGGGGGGGGCTTGCAACAGCCTTGCTCTGTCCTAAATGAGGCAACTCAAAGGGACAAAGGGACCTGGCCACAATGATCATCCTCTAAAGGCCCTATTTGGAGAGGGAGCGAGATCACCTGGGATGCACCCCTTGCTCTGACCAGCACTATTCAGTTGAGTCAGTTCTAGTTTATGCTTCTACTGCCCTTTGCTGGCTTCCTTCCTTTTAAGGACCATAAGAGCCCTTTTTCCTAAGCCATACAATGGCAGGATCCCTCATTCCCACCAGAAAGAGAAGTCTCTAGATCTACTAGGGAAAAACAGAGCTGCTTTCAAAAGAGAAAGGTGCAGGACTTGGAGGAGGACCACCAATACAGGGAGGAAAACAAGGCCAGCCTGACGGTGAGAAGGAGGGGTTCCCCTGTTACCTGGCCACCTCCTGCCATGATAAGACCTTTAAATGCTACGCTTGTCCTGCTTGCACATAGGATTCAGGCTCAGCCATTCTTCAATCTGTGCGTGGTCTGTTTAGCAAAAGGCAAACCACATCCAGAGCATTACTGCAAACCTGGAGGGCTGGAGGAAGGGGCCTCCTAAAGGCCAGTGGAGCCACAGCCAGCCCAGGGTTGCCCTGTGTGACTTCCCAGTTTGAGTGGAGGGGGGTGTTCCACAGGATGACGGGGAGCCCAAGGCCATTCAGAGACATGGGTGCCTACCCGGCACTTCCCCTTCCAGCCCAGAGCAAAGGCAGGATACCCTGTACACTGTGTATACCGATGCATATACACACACATAACGTATTTCACTATGAAACAGCAATTTCATTCCCTGGGCATCAGGGGCTTGATTTGCAGAAGTAGGTGGAGAAGTGGAAGGAGAGAGCCTCCCGGCCTCTCAGCAGCAAAAAGAAACATGGGGAGCTGTTGGAGGCCCTGCGACAACTTCTATGCCAAGAAAGAAAGAAAGGGAAGATGACAGAAAGACAGAAGGAGAGACAGAAAGTCAGAAAGAAGATGCATTTCTTGTGGCCACTCTGCCACTCTCCTTCTTGTCCACGGACTCAGTCCTTCTCCTTCCACCACACATGTCCTCAGCCCAAGCTCAGGCCTGCAGAATGGCCGGCTCAGGGACTGACCGCGTGGGATGGCGGCCCTTGAGGAACACCATCGCAATGGGGGAGTTGGGGTGGCGCAGCGGGAGGCAGCATCCTGGTCGGTCGGTGGGGGGCATCTGGAGTCGCAGGGCATGTTTACAGTGTGCAGAGCCCCAGAGTGATGCAGCAGCTGCAGCAATGCTGGGAAGAATCCACCTGCAAAGGAACCACTCTTTGGTACCACAGGCAGACAAGCCGCTTCTCTCCCCACCCATCAGTGCCTCCCATTTCAAACCCCACATTCTGTCCCACAGACCAAGCCAACAACCCCAAAAGATAGAAATGGTTCCTCCTCTTAACCAAATGCCTTAGAGGGAGGAAGACATCGCTGCACCTGTTCCACCCCTCATGAACCTGCACCGATTTTTGCCCCATGAGATTGTTTCCACATTGAACAATGAATCCCATTTGGGGTCATTTTAGTGACCACAAAATCAGAGTGTTGGCATGGGCAATGGATTACTATTATTTATGAATTCAGGAATCCGCTGCAACCTTACCTTGGTGTCACATGGTCCGGCTGTATTCGATGCCGCTCTTTGCCGTAATGCCCGACCAGGGCAGAAGGCTGCAGAGGAGGCCCTGGGCATGACGGTAGATCCTCTGGGGAATGCTGCAGGGACTCAGACTGGCCAGGGTCGAACCGATGTGCTGGAGGTAATCGGTGCACTGCTGTTAAGGAGCCACAGGATGAACACAGAAAGGCCTCCTATGGCTAGTAGTGGAGTTCCCATTACAGCCCTTCCTTTATATACACAACAATGGGCCTGCTGCACAGGGCACTAATCTGGGGACAGTTCTGACCAATGGATACCCCCCACTTTGGCACTTGCAAAACCCTCCCAGACTGCCAGCAAAGGATATAAGATTGTCCAGGGAGGGTGCCCACCATTGATGTACAGGACATAGGTGAAGCCATCTTTGAGAACACCTCTTATGGAATAGTAATAGGGAAGGTAGTGGTGCTGCTTAAAGTCTCTGTTTTCATAGAAGTTTATCGCAGTGTTGTTAGTGGTGAGGACGTGCAGGTAGATGGCTTTGCAGTGGTCCTGGGAAGTGGTTGATATGTGCTCTTTCAAGCTCTCAAGTAAGAGGGAACCTGGCACAGGGAGGGAAGAAGAAATGGCAGGTGGATAGTTATGTTTCGCTAACGCGTTCTTCCCAGCCAGCAAAGATTGAACCACCCTTAGAACCAAGTATTAACATCACAGCAAGTGTTGCATTTGCAAAGAATGCCGTTGCCACAGCCTCTTGTTTACATTGTCTGTCTGAAAGTGAGATAAAAGTACTGAACAGACTCTTACCTATGCCATGTTTCCGGAATTCCTTTACCACTCCTAGACTTAAAATATAAGCAACCTGAGTATCCACTGGAAAACCAGAGGCTAAAATGTCGCCATCCTAAAGGGGAAAAACCAGCAGAAAAGGATGTAGTCAATACACAGCACTTGGGGTTGGGGGCATCTACCTACCAGGCTTAACACCCCCAAAACCAAGGCAAAGCTGCTCAATCCAGGCTCCTGATGAAGCTGAGGACGGGGTGAGGGCTTTCCGCCTACCTCTTTGTGTACTTTTGTCCGGCTCTTGATCTCAGCAACTATCATCCCCACAATTGTGCCCCGATAGGTGGCTGCCAGGGAAAAGAACTTCTTGTTGGAGGTGATGTCTCGGTACCATGAGTCAGGGTACCTGGGAAGAAAAACACAGGAATATATCAGCCAGACTTATGCCAATGACAGAGGCCAATGTTTTCAGTTATGTTCTTTTTTCTATAGAAATCTCTCAATTTTTCAAAATATATCACTCACAAAGGGAACTCATAAGATGCTATATGGATGTGGTGGACTCTCTTTCTCTGGAGATTTTTAAGCAGAGGCTGGGTGGCTGTCTGTTGGGAGGGCTTGGATGGTGTCTTTGGCAAAATGGCAAAAGAGGGTTGGACTGGCCAGCCCTTAGGGTCTCTTTCAAATTAATTCTATGGATGCAAAAGGGGCCACTGCAAAGCTGCGGGTGCCCTAAGAGTCACTTACTCTATTGGGAACCAGTCGCCACAGAGCTGTTTGACAGTATCTATGTCATCATGGCACAGGAGGCGAAGGTAGATCTCACTGAGTGCCGTCGGAGGCACCTCTTCGGTCATTCACACCTGCAGAGGAGACCAGAAAATAAGAGCCATCCAGCTAGATGAGGAAAAGCAGGAGGCCAAACCTAACTGCATACTTTGGGGAAAGAAAACACAAAACCCTTCCCATCCCTGCTCCAGAGCCCCCACTAAATGAGAGAACACTTCTGACCCATGTACTACTGATGGAGCTAAATAACAGGATCATTTTGCTACCATTTTAAGCATGGCAAGCAACATACAAGTTCACAGTGTTGAGACAGAGAGCAGGAGAATGTTTTCCCATCTGTGTTTCAGTCTTCCTTGCTCTAGAAAAGTTTAACTCAAGATGGACAGATCTGAGAAAAACAAAGGGCACAGAGTCTCTCTGGGACCAGTTTCCCCAGGGCACAGGAAGAGAGCTAACAGTGCTCCTCATCTTGACTCATTTCTAGGAACTGCAATTAATTGCCGGACCATCTGCTGTGGATTTATTTTAATCTAAAATCCCCAAGCAGAGCAACCCTCACATCCTAGCCATGCTTCCTTGTATATAAACCAGCGCTGCTCCTTACACATTTTGATCGTACTTTCATTGATAAGTTCCCTCCCCGAGGAGTTGAGGGTCTTTCCAAACTCGCAGCTGTGAAAACTTTTTTGCTCTCAACACAAACACCTCAAACACTTAAGAATGTATGACACCCGATACTAAAAGGCTCGACAGACATGCAGATGTCTAACTGTTCAAGGTCCAAAGTTCAAGCTGGAAAAAAGAAGCCAACCTTTTAATTATTTAAGGAATGAGGACAATTAACTCTGGGATAGAATACCATCAGATACAGCAAATATATTGACAAACCAGTATCTCCCTATCAAAACTTAATGTCTTTGGGCAAGAAGAGTAACACAAACAGTGGCCGCAGAAGCCTAAGAGTACGGGAAGCACTGCTGTTAAGGAGCACAAAGGCCTCCTCCATTTTCTACTTTATCCATGCCACCTTCTTGCTTAACCCATTAATGACACCTTCTTCAGTCTTTAGGCTCAGCTTTTGGTTAAATGAATTAGTAGTTCTATTCCTCATTTGCCTCTTTGTGATCGCTTTGCTCGCCACCTTGTTGCTCAGGCTCCCTGTGTTTTGTAGAGGTCTGAAGCAATAGGCTGAACCCAATTCCTCTGGTATCCGATGTGGCCAGTTGGATTCTAATATTAGATTAATGTGTTCAAGAAGAAGGTGGTCACACTAAGGAATGGCCACTGCCTCCCGATATCCTGACCACTACTTGGCTGTGCCCTGACCAGATCTCCTTTGGCTTTGGAGCAGAAGTCAACTGCAACTGCTATGGGATCCACAGGTTGAGAACCACTCCTCAAGAGTCTTTAGGAGATGCCATAATCCTTCATCTGCCACTGCCTGCTTTAATCTCACTGCAAAACCGCTTCTTGTGTTCCCAACTGCCAAAGCAGCATTAATGGTGAAAGAACAGAACTGTAGAGTTGGAAGAGACCCCAAGAGCCACCCAGCCATGCAGTCAGACAGCGTTTAAGCCCCCCGGACAGATGGCCAAAACCTCCAGAGAAGGTGCCTTCATTGTACTCAAAGGCAGTATACTCTGCTGTGAAACAGCTTTAGATTCTATCTAAAGTTCCTTTAGGTGGAATCTTTTTTCCTGCAATTTGTATCCACTGTTCCATTACGTTCTAGTCTCCATTGTGTCCTAGTCTCCCTCCTCAATATAACATCCTTTCCAATATTTACACACAGCTCTCATGTCCCTTTCTTTCAGCCTTCTTTTCTCCAAGCAAAACCTACCCAGCTTCCTCAGCCTCTCCTCATAGGTCTTGGTTTTCTTTGACCATTTTTGATCGACCTCCCACCTTGTCCTTCTCCTCCTTGAATTGCTTTGACCAGGTTTATTATTCCAAGTGAGGCCTGACCAAAGCACAATAGAGAGGGACTATGTCCTCCCTCCATGTAGGTCCTAGACTCCTACTGATTCTACACTTTTAAAGGGTACATAGTAGCAGCATTGCAAGAAACAGAGAAGAGGGGCCTGAGTGATGCCTCTAACAACACGGCCCTGGATGGCTAAACCTGAATCTTGGCCTCTGGAAGGGAAAAGAATGGGACTAAGCCACAATGGATCAATAGGCCAATGCCCTATGCATTTCTTGTTGCTGCAAAACTCCCTTCAATGTATTCTGGTCATTTCAGGATGCCCCTTTACTGTCGCAATCTTTCAGCTTGTTCATATACATTTTGTGAGTACAAATATATGGATTACACCATGTAACACAATTTTTGTTCCTGGGTTGTAAATGTCATGTCCTAATTGGTTCTATCATAAAAAACATGGAAAAAGTTTATTGAACTGCATAAACCTTGTTTTTGTGGTGGGGGACATCTTGCAGCACACTTTACTCTAGTTTTTCAATAAATATCTCACAGAGCCTCAACCAATTCAACCTAGTTTGAGGCAGCCACAAAAACGAAGTTTCTAGAGATGAACAACAACTTTCAAATTAAGGACTGTCCAATGAAACAGGAAATAACACTTTAAAACACTTTCTTCTTGTGTATATATTTATGTGTACTCACATGTGTATTTATTATTACAAATATATGCGTTTGGGTCCCTAGATGGCACGGTGGGTTAATCTGCTGAGCTGCTGAATTTGCTGACTGAAAGGTTGGTAGTTCAAATACAGAAAGAAGGGTGAGCTCCCACTGTTAGCTCCAGCTTCTGCCAACCAAGCAGTTCGAAAACATGCAAATGTGAGTAGATCCCACCTTCTGTGGGAAGGTAATGGCGTTCCATGCAGTCATGCCAGCCACATGACCTTGGAGGTGTTTTATGGACAATGCTGACTTTTCAGCTTAGAAGTGGAGATGAGCACCACCACCCAGAGCTGGACACCACAAGACTTAAGGTCAAGGGGAAAATTTTACCGTATATATGTGTTGGTAGTCATACATATTGTGTCCAATTCTGGGCAACACAATTGAAGGGAGATATTGACAAGCTGGAATGTGTCCAGAGGAGGGCGATTAAAATGATCAAAGGTCTGGAGAACAAATCCTATCAGGAGCGGCTTAAAGAGCTGGACATGTTTAGCATGAAGAAGAGAAGGCTGAGTGGAGACATGATAGCCATGGATTAAGATGTGAGAGGAAGTCATAGGGAGGCGGGAGCGAACTTGATTTCTGCTGCCCTGGAGACCAGGATGCGGAACAATGGCTTCAAATTACAAAGAAAGAGATTCCATCTAAACATTAGGAAGAACTTCCTGACTGTGAGAGCTGTTCAGCAGTGGTACTCTCTGCCCCTGAGTGTAGTGAAGTCTCCTTCTTTGGAAGTTTTTAAACAGAGGCTAGATGGCCATCTGTTGGGGGTGCTATGATTACATTTATGCTTTGGACTCACAATTCTTCTTGTGTCTATAGGTACATGTTTGTACTCACATGTGTAATAATATCAGGATTACAGAACATTAGGAAGAACTTCCTGACTGTGAGAGCCGTTCAGCAGTGGAACTCTCTGCCCCGGAGTGTGGTGGAGGCTCCTTCTTTGGAAGCTTTTAAAGAGAGGCTGGATGGCCATCATTCCCAGCAATATGTCCTCAGAATGCACTTTACTACTGATTTAGGATTGACTGGACTCCCTCATCTCTCTTTTAAAAACCTATACCAGATATATCCTACCTTGTTTATGCCTAGAGTTTATTTTTTTAATTTATTTTTAAACTATTACATTTGGCCCGGCCATAGGTTTTCAATTCCTTGTGTGTTACTGTTTATTGGTTATTGTTTATATGTGATTTATTTATTTATTTATTAACTTCATTTGTACCCCGCTAACATCTCCCGAAGGACTCGGTGCGGCTTACGAAGGCCAAGGCCCTCAATAAAACAACAGCATAACACATACACAATAAAACTCAAGCAAACCAAAACATTAAGCAATAACAATAAAACATTAAACAATAACATCATGACACAGTTAAAACTAGGGCCGGGCCAAATGTAATGAATAAAAATTAAAAGTGCTGGACATGACAGGTAAAATGTAAGGATTTTAGGGTAGGTGCAATGTGCAGGCAATCTTAAATCTCTAACAAAGTGTGTTTGGGACATGATGCTGGGGGTTTCCTATTCTGGAAAGGCACACTGAAACAGCCAAACAGCCAGTCGGGGGGCTACCATAGAGAAGGCCCTGTCCCTCGTCCCCACCAAATGCGCTTGCGACGCAGGAGGGATCGTGAGAAGGGCCTCTCCAGATGAACGGAGTGATTGTGTGGGTTCATATACAGAGATGCGGTCATGCAGGTAGGTCGGTCCCAAACCATTTAGGGCTTTGTAGGTAAGCACCTGCACCTTGAATTGGGACCGGAAAATGAACGGCAGCTTTTTGTTTTTTTGATGTGTTGTTGGGCTTGGCCTCATGTAAGCCGCTCCGAGTCCCTTGAGGAGATGGTGGCGGGGTATAAATAAAGTATTATTATATTGGGTTGTTGTAGGTTTTTCCGGGCTATATGGCCATGTTCTGGAGGCAATTTTTCTCCTGACGTTTCGCCTGCATCTATGGCAAGCATCCTCAGAGGGAGTGAAGTCTGTTGGGAGTAGGAAAATGGGTTTATATATCTGTGGAATGACCAGGGTGAGACAAAGGACTTTTGTCTGCTGGGGCTAGGTGTGAATGTTCCAGCTGATCACCTTGATTAGCATTCAATGGCTTGGAAGTACCTGGGGGGAATCTTTTGTTGAGAGTGATTTTATGTGCCTGTTTATTTCCCCTCTCTTGTTTTGCTGTTGTAATTTTTTAGTTTTTTTAATACTGGTAGCCAGATTTTGTTCATTTTCATGGTTTCTTCCTTTCTGTTGAAATTGTCCACATGCTTGTGGATTTCAATGGCTTCTCTGTGTAGTCTGACATGGTGGTTGTGAGAGTGGTCCAGCATTTCTGTGTTCTCAAATAATATGCTGTGTCCAGGTTGGTTCATCAGGTGCTCTGCTATGGCTGATTTCTCTGGTTGGAGTAGTTTGCAGTGCCTTTCATGTTCCTTGATGTGTGTCTGGGCGCTGCGATTGGTGGTCCCTATGTAGACTTGTCCACAGCTGCATGGTACACGGTAGACTCCTGCAGAGGTGAGAGGATCCCTCTTGTCCTTTGCTGAACGTAGCATTTGTTGGATTTTCTTGGTGGGTTTGTAGATTGTTTGTATGTTGTGTTTCCTCATCAGCTTCCCTATGCGGTCAGTGGTTCCCTTGATGTATGGCAGGGACACTTTTCCTCTGGGTGGATCTTCATCTTGACTCTCGTGGCTTGTTCTTGGTCTTGCAGCTCTTCTGATGTCTGAGGTGGAGTATCTATTGGCCTGGAGAGCCCAGTTGAGGTGGTTCAGTTCATCTTGGAGGAGGTGGGGTTCGCAGATTATTTTTGCATGGTCTGCCAAGGCTTTAATGGTGCTTCTTTTTTGACTTGGGTGATGGTTGGAGTTTTTATGTAGGTATCTATCCGTGTATCTAGATTTTCTGTAAACTGTGTGACCCAATTGTTGATCTGGTTTGTGAAAGACTAGGACATCTAGAAAAGGCAGTCTTCCTTCATTTTCTTTTTCCATTGTGAATTGGATTTTTGGGTGGATGCTGTCATAGATGCAGGCGAAACGTCAGGAGAAATGCCTCTAGAACATGGCCCTATAGCCCGAAAAAACCCACAAGAACCTATATTATTATTATTATTATTTTGGGGGTGCTTTGAATGCAATTTTCCTGCTTCTCGGCAGGGGGTTGGACTGGATGGCCCATGAGGTCTCTTCCAACTCTTATGATTCTATCTAACAATAGGCCTCTGTGTAATAATCATAAAACCAGGATTACATATTGTTAATGATCTATCTATAAGCCTATGCAGATATATACGTGTGTATAAACATCTACAGGTACACAAAAACCTATTTATACACAGGCACACACATATATACTTGGGCCCCTGTATGTTTCCTGGAAAGAGAGGCCTACTTGGTCGGCCTTCTTTACCTGAGGGGAGGCGGCGGCTGCCCCAGCGCGAGGCCGGCCTGGGAGCGCGACGGAAGGCCGGGGCCCCTTCAGAACATCCCGGGGAGGAAGAGGCGGAGGAGGGAAGCAGGCCCGGCGGAGGAGGAAGAAGACTTCTTCTGAGGCGGCCTCAACAGCAGCTCCGTCTCTCTCTTTCTGCCCTCAGCAGCGGTGACAGGCCTCTCTCGCAGCAAGGCGTCTCCCCATTGGCTGGCGGAGCGTCACATGACCGACGCGAGACGTCTGGCCGCCATATTGATCCAGCCGAGGGTGGCAGTCACATGACCCTGCGAGAGGGAAAGGCGTCTCTCTTCTGCGCATGCTCAAGAGTGCTCTATTTCCCCTTGGAGACTTAAAGCATGTTTTTGTATACTGAGGATGCATCTACACTAGGCATGGGCAAAGTTGGGCCCTCCAGGTGTTTTGGACTCCAACTCCCATCATTCCTATCAGCCTCAGGCCCTTTCCTTTTCGCTTAAGCGGCTGAGGGGGAAAAGGAAAGGGCCTGAGGCTGATAGGAATGATGGGAGTTGGAGTCCAAAACACCTGGAGGGCTCAACTTTGCCCATGCCTGATCTACACATTAAACTGGGATCTATACTTTGGCCCTCTCCCGCAGTGGAGGCTACAAAACTATAACTCCCAGCTATCCCATAGCACTCAGCCAGGGAAATCGTGCTTCAAGGGATTTTAACCACCATGTATGCTCAATCTCTATTTTAATATTAGGAAACCCCAGTAGCGCAGTGGGTTAAAGCACTGTGCCGGCAGGACTGAAGACCAACAGGTCGCAGGTTCGAATCTGGAGAGAGGCGGATGAGCTCCCTCCCTCTATTAGCTCCAGCTCCTCATGCAGGGACATGAGAGAAGCCTCCCACAAGGATGATAAAACCTCAAAAATCATCCAGGCGTCACCTGGGCAACGTCCTTGCAGACGGCCAATTCTCTCACAACAGGAGCGGTTGCTCCTGACACGACAATAATAATAATAATAATAATAATAATAATAATAATAATATTTATACGCTAGAGCAGGGGTTCTCAAACTTTTTAAACAGAGGGTCAGGGCACAGTCCCTCAAGCTGTTGGAGGGCTGGATTATAATTTGGGGAAAAAAACCCATGAATAAATTCCTATGCACACTGCATATATCTTATTTGCAATGCAAAAAAACCCCACTTAAAACAATACAATAATTAAAATGTTGAACAATTTAAACAAATATAAACTTATTAGTATTTCAATGGGAAGTGTGGGCCTGCTTTTGTCTGATGAGATAAGATTATTGTTGTTGTTGCTGTGTGCTTTCAAGTCGTTTCAGACTTAGGTTGACCCTGAGCGAGGGCCGGGTAAATTATCTTGGAGGGCCGTATCTGGCCCCCGGCCCTTAGTTTGAGGACCCCTGCGCTAGAGATTTGAATAATAATAAATAAGGTGTTTGTTTTTTAAACTGCTGTGATGCACTTTGCCTCTCCATTGCAGAGATAAAGGCAGGACAAAAATAGACATATGCCTAACGCCGCTCCATGCAATCATGCCGGCCACATGACCTTGGAGGTGTCTATGGACAACGCCGGTTCTTCGGCTTAGAAATGGAGATGAGCACCACACCCCAGCGTCAGACTGGACTGGACTTAATGTCAGGGGACAACCTTCACCTTAACGGTAATAATATAGGCGATGCGATAAGATGATTGGATTGCGTATGAAATGTAAATGTAAGTAAAATGTAAATGTATTGTCGAAGGGGCCTGAGGCTGATAGTCAGACTACACAGCCATGTCAGACTACACAGAGAAGCCATTGAAATACACAAGCATGTGGACAATTTCAACAGAAAGGAGGAAATCCTGAAAATGAACAAAATCTGGCTACCAGTATTAAAAAAACTCTAAAATTGCAACAGCACAACAACAGAGAGGAAGCAGGCAGAGACATCTAATTACCTCTCAACAAAAGTTTGCTCCTGGCGCAGTCAGCCCATTGTATGCTAATCAAGGTGGTCAGTTGAAACATTCACACCTAGCTCCAGCAGAAATGAGTCCTTTGTCTCACCCTGGTCATGCCACAGATATATAAACCCTTTTTCCCTAGTTCTAACAGACCTCACTACCTCTGAGGATGCTTGCCATAGATGCAGGTGAAACGTCAGGAGAGAATGCCTCTAGACCATGGCCATACAGCCTGAAAAAAACCTACAACAACCCAGTAAAATGTAAACATATGTTAAGGAAAATAATAATTAAAAACAAAACCCACAATAAAATAAATAAACAAGAAGCTGTGCCTCTCGATCAGAGTCCCTCTATAAGGGAAAAAGGTTGGGAAAAAATTTAAGTGATTTGGGTTGGTATAAGTTTTCTGGGCTGTATGACCATGTTCCAGAAGCATTCTCTCCTGATGTTTGGCCTACATCTATGGCAGGCATCCTCAGAGGTTATGACCTCACAGCCTCTGAGGATGCCTGCCACAGATGCAGGCGAAACGTCAGAAGATAATGCTTCTGGAACATGGCCATACAGCCCAAAAAACTTACAGCAACCCAGTGATTCTGGCCATGAAAGTCTTCAACAACACATAAAAGGATTTTTTTGAAGGATGTTGATGTTTAAAATGGGTACAGAGGCGTTTCTCCTACTCGCCTTCCCTTGTTTGCATCCTGAGAAGAGAGAGCCAATTGAAGCCAACGGTGGTTGCAAGGAAGGAAGAGGAAGGCCTTCCCTAACAAAATGTAGGTTTACTAAACAACACAGTGGGCTGTTTGCCACCCACTCACTTTGCTGCTTGTACAGAAAACGCCGCCACGAGCTAGTCTCAAAAGCATCAGAAGTATATATACATATTGTTATAAACAACCCGCCCCTCAAAAAACAAACAATGGCACACTTGCAACATCCTAAGTGGCCTAAGAGCTACCCAAATGGTCTTAAAAATGGTCTTCCTTGTAGTGGCTGACATCCTCTTTTGCCGGTGAAGAGATCTCTTCTTGAAGTCAGGCAGCACCTTTAAAAAGATGGAGAGCCCTTCTTCTGTGCCACAAGACAACCCTTTGACAGAGAAGAGGAGCGGCCAAAAGATGTTGAGTCTGCTCAGCGGACTGGCCGGTAGGGGAAAGCCATGCCGGGTATAAACGTCTGGACCGGATGGGCCGGAAGGGCAGCATGGGCAGGGTATCCCAACGGAGGGGTGTGGATGGAGGGGTAAAAGCCGGGTGGCAGAGAGGTGTGCGCCGGTTGTTGGACTGGACCCGAAATGACCAGCTGCAGGAGGCTGTCAGAGGAAGGAAGGAAGGCAGAGGGATGAGTTCAGCTGCAAGGAAGATGGTGGTTCTAAACCAGGCATAGGAAAACTTCAGCACTCCAGATGTTTTGGACTTCAACTCCCATAATTCCTAATAGCTGGTAGGCTGTTAGGAATTGTGGAAGTTGAAGTCCAAAACACCCGGAGACCTGAAGTTTGCCCATGCCTGTTTTAAAGCTATCCAACTGCATAGACCTCCAAACCAAAGACTTGGCTTCCAAACCCAAACCCCTCAATGGAGGCAATGTCAACAATTCCAAGAATTTTACTTTAAAAAATCAACCCAAAAAGACTCAAGTTATCTTATCAATGGGAGTATTGCACCTTAACTCTTATATTTTTTAACAAAGGGAATCATCTCTTTCTCTGAGTAGAATGCTGGAAAAGTCCCAGTAGTGTAATCATTTTATAGCAGTGTGATTGATGTGTATATTCTGTTGTATGTATTTTATGTTGATGTGTTTTGACTGAACCCTGCCTCAAACCAGGAGGAGCAGAGGATAACAAATAAAATCATCATCATCTTTATCTCTAAGCCAGCTAAACCTTTCTGTTTCTTCTTCTTCTTCTTCTATTATTATTATTATTATTATTATTATTATTATTATTATTATTATTATATCATAGGCATTTCTTGGTTAGCTGGACTTCTTCCCCCTCCCTTTCCTCCTCCTCCTTAGATAGGTATCTCTTAACCAGCTAGACCTTCCTGTTTCTATTATTGCTGTTGTGTCATAGGCATCTCTTGGGAAGCTGGACATCCATATCTTTAATTACTATTATTAAATCATCATTATCATCCCAGAAGAACCTGAAAGAAGCAATGACCCCTTCAACTGTATCCAACCTGGCATACGAATGTTTAGTGGCAGCCAGGGACAGCTAACCCTCTGAGGCTGCATTGCTGCTTTCCCTTCTCCATAGAATAACCCTTGACGTATCTACAGGTCATATCAAAATCCATAATTTTGGCCCTCAAAGCTGCCCTTGATTTATACATTAATATATGTCGTAATAATCAACCAAAAGGGGTGGATCTTCAGACACAAGGGGTTAAAGCAGGTATGGGCAAACTTGGGCCCTCCAGGTGTTTTGGACTTCAACTCCCACAATTCCTAACAGCCTACCGGCTGTTAGGAATTGTGGGAGTTGAAGTCCAAAACACCTGGAGGGCCCAAGTTTGCCCATGCCTGGGTTAAAGTGTAACTTTGTAATGGATGCCATTACTTTTCAAGTTTCTGAAATCCTAGAGATTACTTGACAAGACTAGAGGGTACTTGGGGTTATTGCTAGTCATAAATTGAACAGGGCCCATCAGTATGATCCCACTGCATAGAAGGCAAATCACATTTCAACTTGTACTAACAGAGCTGTAGTCTGAAACACTGAACATCTCCTTACTTGTTGTGTGGCAGTCTGGAACACACAGTCCTCAGATCCTCTGAAAACAGGGAGAACAGAATGAACAAGGATGCAGTAACAATAAGGGTGGGGGGCAGCTTTCTATCACTTATATCCTTATAATGATCAAAAGGTTTGTTTTCCTATCCCAGACTATACACAGTGGCCTTTTGGCACAACCCTCCGACCCAAAGACTTAGCTTCCAAAACAATACCCTTCAAGATGGCATCTTGGCACCTTTCCCTGACACAGAGTGCAGCTTTCCTTGCCCCCATTCACTATTCTGTCCACATAGTACCCCATGTTCTTCCCAATGCCTGCCACCTGCTGGCAGGTACCTACCTCTGGTCCAGAGCAAGGCTCCGGAGGCCATGGCCACCTGCAAGGCCTGGGCCAGCCGATCGAGGGCCAGCTCAGTCTCCTTGGAGGCATTGAGGGGGTTAAGTTCATCTGCCAGGCGGCCAATGTCCTCCACCAGTGACACCACATGGTCCAAGGGCACCAGCCCCAGGCGCCCATAGAGATTCTTTTCGGACAGGTGTCCCTGCAGCATCATCAGCACTTGCAGGACGCTGAGGTGCAGCTTGGAGTACAAGGGCTGGCCGTCTCGCTTCTCGGAGACCTCAGGCGCCTCTTTGGCCAACCCTTTCCCATTGAGGAGGGCACTGGAAGTTGAGGGCTTCTTCCTCTTGTAGGCCAGCGGGGCCTTCACACACCACCGGATCAGGCCGCTGAGTGGGGTGAGTTCCAGGAACCCAATGGGGAGGCCGGTTGCGATGGGGGTGTTCAGGAAGGTGATAAGGATCAAGCGGGGGTCCTCAAAGATCCATGAGACTACCATTTCCAACAGGTCTGGAGGCGGCACAAGGTCGTCTGGAAAAAAAAGTGAAGTCATGCTCAAAGCCACAGATATACACATCCTTGACATACAATGCTATTCCTTCTTTGGGTCTGTTTCTTCTGTGTTCTTCCCTACTATTACTATTCTATTCCAGGTTCTCCCCTCCTATTACTACTTTCCAATCAGGAGATTCATCTCACCAGGTTTCAGAGACGTCGTCCTGGTTTAAGAGTTCAAGTTCATCTTGCTTATTTCCCATGCTCTGTGCATTAGACCAGGGCTTCTTAAACTTTTTCCACTTATGACCCCTTCCTGCCCCAGAAATATTTTTGTGACCCCTTTCTAAGTTGTCTTGGGCATATAAGTATATAAAAGATAGGCATAAAAACAAATGTTTACTGATCATAAATCAGCATTTGCAATGCTTGCTAAACAGGTTGATTTTCTGGGTTGCGGTAAGTTTCTCAGGCTGTATGGCCATGTTCCAAAAACATGGCCATGCAGCCCGATAAACTTACAGTAACCCAGTGATTCTGGCCATGAAAACCTTTGGCAATAGGCTGATTTTCCTCTTTATGGAGTATTTATTTATTTATTTCAATTATTTCTACCCCGCTCTTCTCTACCCCCGAAGGGGGACTCAGGGCAGCTTACAGCTAGCAACAATTCAATGCAGTACAGCTGAACCATCTTCTGCAGAGAAAATGCTGCAAGTTGTTGGTCACAGATCTATGTAAATGTCTAGGCAGCATTCATTTGTTTGAGAAGAGAAATACACAAATTAGAAGGTACTGTGGAGAAGGCCCTGCTTCACATTCCCATCAACCCAAAATCTTTAAGCACTGAGAGAAAAAACTCAACCTTTCCCGCAAGAATGTGCATACATCCCTGGATGTATTTCAATGGTTTCAATTCTTCTGCTATCTAGCTTTTTAAAAAGACAGAGCCATCATTTTCAGATTAGGTTTTGCTTCCCTTTTTCCATTTGCTCATAAAAGAAAAATGCAATGCAAGAACACAGTCAAATCACGTAGGATGAAATCCAATCAGTGAGTTCTATAGGCCAAAGCCAACTGAAGACACTTCTGCCTCACTCATGGAATAAAAAAAAACACTCTCTAAATCCAGAGTTGTCTGTTTTCTACCCCTGACATTACCATAAACTGAAAATCATATTCTTTCCTGCAAGAACATGGCTCTCCAAGTGAAGGGAAGAGTTGGACGCACCTGAGGACATGTCGAAGAGCATGGTGACTGCTGTTATGAACTGGCAGCAGAAGCGGGGGCTGGCGCTGAAGATCTGCCTGAGGGTCTGGATGGAGCCTGGCACAGGGCTGCAGTAGTCCTCCACCAAGGCCTGGGCCAGGCGGACACAGAAGACAGCCGGCGTCCGCTGAAAGAGGCACAAACCGCCACAATGATACCAATGGTATTTAATTCTGTATTGTCAAAGACTTTCATGGCCAGAATCACTGGAGTGCTGTGTGGTTTCCGGGCTGTATGGCTGTGTTCTTGCAGCACTGCCTCCTGATGTTTCGCCCCATATTTAATTCTGTTTTAATGTTCATATATTTGTATATTTTAATGTAAGTCACTCTAAGTCTCCTTGTGGAGAGAAAAAGTGGGGTATAAATAAATATTATAAATGTGTGTATGTATGTATATATATATATATATATATATATATATATATATAAAAATAAAAAGTAAAGGTTTCCTCTTGACATGAAGTCTAGTCGTGTCCGACTCTGGGGGGTGGTTTGTTTTCATGTCAGTGGTACTCATCTGCATTTCTAAGCTGAAGAGCCAGTGCTCTCCGTAGACTCCTCCAAGGTCATGTGGCTGGCATGACTGCATGGAGCGCCGTTACCTTCCCACTGAAGCAGTACCTATTGATCTACTCAAATTTGCATGTTTTTGAACTGCTAGTTTGGCAGAAGCTGGGGCTAACAGCAAGAGGTCACTCCACTCTCTGGATTCAAACTGCCAACCTTTCATATTTTCTCAGAACCTTCTGATAATTCCTGTTTTTCTATCCTTTACATTTCTATACGTATCAACTGCTTATACATATTTCCTCCTTCCTTTTTCTCTTCCCCCCTTCCCTCTGGGAACAGTTGGACTTCTGCTCTTTGTATTATTTTATTTGTTTGATCATGAAGATTGTCTGATTCAATTCCTTGTATTTTTATTTCCCTTTTACATTGGCTATAAGCCCTTTTCTTCTCGACTCCCAGTTCTCCTTGGGATGTCCATTTGTATATTTAATGCTCCTTTCAGTGATATAATCTTGAAGTATATAATCTGATAAAGATTCATACAATTGTTTAAATTCCCATTTCATTTGCTCTTTCTATCCTAAAGCTACTGCCGCTTGGGTGCTGCTATCATGTATTTTACGATCTCACCCCATTCTTTATTTCCACCTACTTTTTACTATTTTCAGAGTAAAAAATGTTTTTTGGTCAAATCTACTTTTATCCCTAATATTTCCTCCATCTTGCTCTTAGTTTTTTAAATAACATTTTTGTAGTTTTTCACAATCCCACAACAGGGTTGTTGTAGGTTTTTTGGGCTATATGGCCATGTTCTACAGGCATTCTCTCCTGACGTTTCGCCTGCATCTATGGCAAGCATCCTCAGAGGTAGTGAGGATGCTTGCCATAGATGCAGGCAAAACGTCAGGAGAGAATGCCTCTAGAACATGGCCATACAGCCCGAAAAAACCTACAATAACCCAGTGATTTCGGCCATGAAAGCCTTCAACAATACATTAAATCCCACAACATATGGATAAATATGGACAAATATTTATTTATCGTGTCATCAGCAACCATTGTATTATAATTCTAACAGAGCAAAACAAACACAGAGATTAAAAAGAAAAAAAAAAGAAAGAAAAAGAAAAAAAAAAGAAAGAAAAAAAAAAACCACACAGATTTTGTAAATTTGGTATTGGTTAAATGTCCTTTGACCAGTATCTGGCCACTTGGAGTGCCTCTGGGGTTGCCGCAAGAAGGTCCTCCATCGTGCATGTGGCAGGGCTCAGGGTGCATTGTAGCAGGTGGTCAGTGGTTTGTTCTTCTCCACACTCGCATGCCGAGGATTCCACCCTGTAGCCCCATTTCTTAAGATTGACTCTGCATCTCGTGGTGCCAGAGCGCAATCTGTTCAGCGCCTTCCAAGTCGCCCAGTCTTCTGAGTGCCCAGGGGGGAGTCTCTCATCTGGTATCACCCATGAATTGAGGTGCTGGGTTTGGGCCTGCCACTTTTGGACTCTCGCTTGCTGGGGTGTTCCAGCGAGTGTCTCTGTAGATCTAAGAAAACTATGTCTTGATTTAAGTCGTTGACGTGCTGGCTGATACCCAAACAGGGGATGAGCTGGAAATGTCTCTGCTTTGGTCCTTTCACTATTGGCTGCTACTTCCCGGCGGATGTCAGGTGGTGCAATACCGGCTAAGCAGTGTAATTTCTCCAGTGGTGTGGGGCGCAGACACCCTGTGATAATGCGGCATGTCTCATTAAGAGCCACATCTACTGTTTTAGTGTGGTGAGATGTGCTCCACACTGGGCATGCATACTCAGCAGCAGAGTAGCATAGCGCAAGGGCAGATGTCTTCACTGTGTCTGGTTGTGATCCCCAGGTTGTGCCAGTCAGCTTTCGTATGATGTTGTTTCTAGCGCCCACTTTTTGTTTGATGTTCAGGCAGTGCTTCTTGTAGGTCAGAGCACAGTCCAGAGTGACTACCAGGTATTTGGGTGTGCTGCAATGCTCCAGTGGGGTTCCTTCCCAGGTAATCCTCAGAGCTTGGGATGCTTGTTTGTTCTTAAGGTGAAAGGCGCATGTCTGTGTTTTAGATGGATTAGGGATCAGCTGGTTTTCCCTGTAATAGGCAGTAAGAGCACCTAGAGCTTCGGAGAGCTTCTGTTCTACCATCTCAAAGCTCCCTGCTTGAGCAGTAATGGCACGATCATCAGCATAGATAAATAACAACATCAACAACAACAACCCTGAGGGCACTCCAGACAGACTCAGAGCTTGGTGTGTACAGAATGCATGCCCCGAAAAGAGAACTTTTCAGGTGGCTCTTGAAAGGGCAGTTGATACATAATATGTTACGTATCATGCTTATGTAGGCATGCATCAACTGCTGTTTCTCACCTGCAGCCACGAAGCCGCACACTCCAAGACAGGTACCCTGCAGATGGCGATCGCCATGGAGACTAGCTTGCCCAGGAGGGCCATCCGGCTATCATCTGCCTTGTTCCCTTGTGGACTGAAGAGTGAGGAGAAGATGATCTGCCGGACTGAGTCCTTACTCTGCTCCTGGAAATAGTTGCACATAATTTCCAGCAGCTGCAGCTCCTGCAGTGAACTCAGCCTCTGAGAGGAGAGAAGACGAGAGAATCAAGTCACTCTCCAGAGTATGGAAAGAAAGTTCCCTAATACTGGTAGAAGAGTTCCTAATGCTGACTCTCATGTCTGCGCATAAGGCCTCTTGAAGCAAAGCGGAGCCTCATGGTGCTCCCTTCTCAAACAAAAGGATAATAAAGGCACATGAAATACTTTTGGGGAACAAGAGGGAAGTGACCTCTTTGTGCAGGGAGGAATGAAGCAAAATACCTTGAGTTTCATAAGTCTAGGGAAACAGAGATGACAACAAGACAGCAGACATGCACTACAGCAGAGTTTTCCAAATTGTGTGTTGGGACACAGGAATGTGTTGCATTGAATATGCTCCCCCATTCCTGGACCCACTAGAAGAGGCCCCCAAAGGCTTCCAGTCTAACCCCCTTCAGACAGACAGGAAGAAACAATCAAATCCCTCCCAAGAGATAGCCATCCAGCCTCAGTTCAAAAACCTCCAGAGTAGTTAAATCACTAAGAAAATGGAGTGCTGGTGCTATTCAACTGTAGATTCTGTAACAACTTTTACAATTTGCACAGTTTGTCAACTGGGTTGCAGTGATTACCATTAAAATGGATGCATTTCTAATTAAGTTAAGGAAAGCTGTTGATAATGATGTTTGCGAGGAACCCCTTGGAGTGGCTAGAGAGGAAACTCCATTAAAAAACAAATGTAGTGCAAGTGTAAAGGAGAAATTACTAAACTTCATTTAAATGAAAAGATCATATGAAACTTATAAAATGTTATCTATATTGTATGAAACTGTTGTGACAGTTTGGTTTAACTTCCAACTTGCTAGTAAAACCGAATTACTGTCTCAGGAAAGGATGCAAGGCTAAAAAGTGTGTCACCAACAAGAAAAGTTGGGAAAGTCCTGAACTACAGGTTGAATGTAAAGTGTAAAACTTTAAACAGAGTGTTTTTAAACTGTTAACACTAAGACCAGAAATTGACAACATTAAAAGCAGAAAGTCTATGGAGTCAATTTACGCAACTTTATATACAATGCTTATAAAATCTGTGGGTATGAATAATAAAATGAATAAGTTAAAATCATACACAAACTGCTTCCTTATTTTTAAAGCTGACGCATAAACATTAGTCACTCTAAAAGTGATTGATGGATCCTTATCATCGAGATGTTTGAGGTAATATTCTTCATTTCTTCCAGGGATCTTCTGTACAATGGGATTATTCCCTCGGTCCCTCATTGCTTCCTATAGACCCGGGAGATGGAGGAAAGCAGCACTACTAGCCGCTTTTAGTTTCTTTGTGGAGCGAAAAAGCAAGGTATAAATAAACATGATAATAATAATAATAATACTTTGGTCTGGCTGCCTCCTCCTCCTCCGCCACTGCGCTCCTTGGGGACCTGGAAGACGAATTCCTCCAGGAGCTCGATGGGGCCCTTGTCCACGATGGGCAGCGGGACGCTCTGGAGCTGGCTGCTGAAGTAGATGTCCAGGTGGTAGAGGACCTCCTTGGCTGCGCTCAGGGCATCCCGGCGGAGCAGCGAGTGCCGGATGTCACTCATGGTCCTGATCCTGGAGGAAGAAGAAAAGGAAGAAAAAAGGAATGAGCAGCAGGAAGAGAAGCAGCCGCTTCACTCAGGTCTTCCTTTCTCACATCACCATGAGATACCATTGATATAATAATAATAAATATATATATGTATAATAATACATATTATACATAAAATAAATATGTATACGTATTAATAATAAGTATGGATTGTCAATAAGTATGGATTGTCGATATTGCAATCCCAGATGACAGCAGAATTGACAAGAAGCAACTGGAAAAGGTTACACAATATGAGGATTTAAAGACAAAACTGCAAAGACTCTGGCACAAGCCAGTAAAGGTGGTCCCAGTGGTGATCAGCATACTGGGTGCAGTGCCTAAAGACCTTGGCCAGCACTTGAAAACAATGGGCACTGACAAAATTACCACCTGTCAGCTGCAAAAGGCCATCCTACTGGGATCTGCACGCATTATTCACTGATACATCACACAGTCCTAAACACTTGGGAAGTGTCTGATGCATGATCCAATACAACAGCCAGCATAGTGATATTATCTAATGTGTACTAATCTTGTTGTGTGTCAAATCAAATAATTATAAATAATATAGGAGTGTCCAGCTTGCCAATATATGCCTATGATATAATACCAACTACAACAACAACAAAATAAAGATGTCCAGCTGACCAAGAGATACCACTGATATAACAACAACATCAACAATCATTGTAAGTTGCCTTGAACCCCTATGGGGAGAAAGGTGGAACTGAAATAAAACTAATAATAATAATAATAAAAAATAGGGATGTCCAGCTGGCCAAGATATACCTACAATACAACAACAACAACAACAACAACAACAACAGAGATGTACAGCTGACCAAGAGATACCACTGATATAATTATTATAATCTATCTATCTATCTATCTATCTATCTATCTACTAGCCATCTCCTGCTACATGTTGCTGTGGCCCAGTTTGTGTATATGTGTTTTGTGTGTATATATGTGTGTGTGTGTGTGTATGTATTTGTGTATATGTAGTTTTGTGCATGCATTGTGATCCGGGGATTTTTTTTAATTTATTTTTTGCTTTTAAAGTCTCTTTTGCTGTGTTTTTCAGTGCTTTTATGAGTGACGGTGACTAGTTGGCCTGATAGGTGTATTGTGTCCAAATTTGGTGTCAATTTTCCCAGTAGTTTATGCGTTATGTTAACCCACAAACGAACATTACATTTTTATTTCTATAGATGTTGTTGAGTGACATCATAACTCAAAAACCGCTAGACTAATTGCCACCAAATTTGGCCACAAGACATCTACTAACCCAAGGAGTGACCATCACTCAAAAAATTGATTTTGTCATTTGGGAGTTGTAGTTGCTGAGATTTATAGTTCACCTACAATCAAAGAGCACTCTGAACTCCATCAATGATGGAATTGAACCAAATTTGGCACACAGAACTCCCATGACCAACAACAAACACTAGAAATGTTTGGTGGGCATTGACCTTGAGTTTTGGAGTTGTTGTTCACCTACATCCAGAATCAAACAATGAAGGATCTGGACCAAACTTGGCACAAATACTCCATATGCCCAAATATGAACACAGACGGAGTTTGGGTGAAATAGACCTTGACACTTGGGAGTTGTAGTTATTGGGATTTATAGTTCACCTACAATCATTCTGGACGCCACCAATGATAGAATTGGGCCAAACTTTCCACACAGAACAACCATGACCAACATAAGATACTGTGTTTTCTGATGGTCTTCTGAGACCCTTCTGAGACCCCCTCCCAACCCTTCCCCCCAGGGGTCCTGACCCCCAGGTGGAGTAATGCTGCCTTAAGGCCATCCAGTCCAACTATTATTATTATTATTATTATAACTTTATTTGTACCCCGCTAGCATCTCCCGAAGGACTCGATGCGGCTTACATAGGCCAAAGCCTCAAAACACAGTACAACAATACAATACCTAAAGCAAATTAAAACAGTTAAGCAGAATAACAACTCCCTTCACCTGGGCAAGAAAACACAATCAAAGCCCTCCTGACAAAGAGCCATCCAGACATAGATATAGATAGATAGATATGATTCACACACACAGATATAATATCATAGATTTGAAAGGGACCCCTAAAGAATTATATATTGCATGTTCCAGAGTAGGCAAACTAGACAATCTCCACATCAACACTGACGAAGAAACAACAAGAAATACTGTTTACATACAAGCATCAGGAAATTACATATATTAGAAACAACCCTTTGTGGTTGTGCCTATTGTAATTTTATATTGCTATGTTTTCATATGTTTTATGTAATTATGTTATTGTTTGCATTTTTGGTTTTATTTTATGTAATTGTTGTCTGGGCTTGGCCTCATGTAAGCCGCTCCGAGTCCCCATTGGGGAGATGGTGGCGGGGTATAAATAAAGATTATTATTATTATTATTATTATTAGTCATTACTTTATTTTCCAGATCACCAGACTGGGCCACAGCAACGCCTGGCAGGGGATGGCTAGTAATAATAATAATAATAATAATAATATAGGAATGTCCACCTGACTCAGGGCCCTGTCCACACTGCCACATAAACCAGAATATCAAGGCAGATGATCCACAATATCTCATTTGATGTGGATTAACTGAGTCCATATTGCCACATAATCCAGTTCAAGGTGGATTTTATACAGCAGTGTGGTAGGGGCCTATGTTGTCTTCCGTGTATTTATGCGAGGCTGGCTCATTCACACGTGTCAAGTGCTCCCTTTGCACGTGTGAATCCATTTCAACCCGCGTGTCAAGCATCTCCCTTCACTAAGAGCGGCCCATTCTCACGTGCACAGCCCACCCAACCCAGAAAGAGGGACCAACCTGCAAGCCTGGCCCCGCCCACCCTCTGTTCCGTGTCCTTTCCGTGTCAGCCGGCCCTTCTTCTCCCGAGAGCGGCCCATTCACACGTGCGGAGCCGTGGGTCCCGCCGTACACGTGTCGAGGCGGCGGCGCCCATCCCCTTCGAAGGAAACTGAGCGAGTGCGTGACGTCACGAGCCGACCCCCCCTACCTCTTCCGCGTCCCGCCACGAGCTGAGTCCCGACGGCGGACGGAGACCCGCGAGGGCCAAAAAGGACGTCCCGGCCGCGGCGGGGCGAGGGCTGCCATTGATTGGCTGCTTCCGCGGATGCGAAACAGCGACACCTATCGGCTGCTCCAGGCAGAAAGAGGCGTGGCTTGATTGAGGGGCGGGGCTTCAGGTTTCCCTTGAATGGATAGATTGAGGTGCCTCTGAAAATGTGCAAAGTGCTTATGTCTCTCCCCTTTCCCCCAATTCATTTTAACCCTCAGGAAGGAAGAAGCGCAGGGATGGTTATGATTAATATTAATCACAGTCAGATGTCTATGCATACAAACATGACATTATTTCCATTGTTTTGGACTACGAAGCCCATAATCCCAGAAACACAGCCATTAGATCAGGCATGGGCAAACTGCAGCCCTCCAGGTGTTTTGGACTTCAACTCCCACAATTCTATGCATGCAAACATGAAATTATTTGCATTGTTTTGGACTACAAAGCCATTCCAGAAACACAGCCATTAGATCAGGCATGGGCAAACTTCAGCCCTCCAGGTGTTTTGGACTTCAACTCCCACAATTCTATGCATGCAAACATGAAATTATTTGCATTGTTTTGGACTACAAAGCCATTCCAGAAACACAGCCATTAGATCAGGCATGGACAAACTTCAGCCCTCCAGGTGTTTTGGACTTCAACTCCCACAATTCTATGCATGCAAACATGAAATTATTTGCATTGTTTTGGACTACAAAGCCATTCCAGAAACACAGCCATTAGATCAGGCATGGGCAAACTTCAGCCCTCCAGGTGTTTTGGACTTCAACTCCCACAATTCTATGAATGCAAACATGAAATTATTTGCATTATTTTGGACTACAAAACCCATCATCCCAGAAACACAGTCATTAGATCAGGCATGGGCAAACGTCAGCCCTCCAGGTGTTTTGGACTTCAACTCCCACAATTCCTAACAGCCACCTGGAGGGCCAAAGTTTGCTAAAAACATTGATTTACTATAATTGATATTAAAATATATGCAACTCTCGCTTAACTGGAACTGGTGGAGACAAATCAATAAATATACTTCATATAGAAGCACAAAGTGTCTTGTTGTTGTTGTTGTTGTTGTTGTTGTTATATTTATACAATGTTTTATGTCTTACAAAGGGGACTCAATGCAGCTAGACATCAAAGCATTGGGATACAATTTAAAATATATAAATATGGAATCAAAACAGAGCTTTGAGAGCTTTGTGGTCCAGATAATTATAAAAAGTATTTAAAAAAAACATAGTTAAAATTGTCGAAAGCTTTCATGGCCGGAATCACTGGGTTGTTGTAGGTTTTTTTCGGGCTATATGGCCATGTTCTAGAGGCATTTTCTCCTGACGTTTAATCATCTAATCACCTCTCAACAAAAGATTGCTCCAGGCACTGCCAGGCAATCAAATGCTAATCAAGGTAGTCAGTTGAAACATTCACACCTAGCTCCAACAGACAAGAGTCCTTTGTCCCATCCTCGTCATTCTACAGATATATAAACCCCTTTTTCCTAGTTCCAAGAGACCTCACTACCTCTGAGGATGCTTACCATAGATGCAGGCGAAACGTCAGGAAAAAATGCCTCTAGAACATGGCCATATAGCCCAAAATAAACCTACAATAACCCATAGTTAAAATCTATTAAAACATATTCGAAGTTAAAAACCACAACCATTCCAATTCAAGGTTCTCGTAATTGCCAATCAATAACCAAAACAAACAAGTATTTGAACAGAGCTAGGTCTTGGGTCGGAGAGATCCATTATCTTTGCAAAAGGCCCGCTTTTGGCTCAGCGGGAAAGCTATTCTGGCCGTGGTTCCTGGGTCTGGAAACCCAACAGATGCTCCTGAAGGTCAAGATAAAGGCCAGAGATTCAAGGGCCAAACCACACTGGGTGACCCCATTCAGGCTGGAATTCTTTTGCCAAGGCTGAACCTTTTGCCTCTGGTTGGATTCAGCACATCGGAGAGCTCCCTCTCATTTAGTCACTTTTGCAGATCAGACCAAAACCTGGAGTGGATTCAGCCATGCCCTCCCGTTTATGGATGCAAAAGCAAAAGCTCCCAAGTTACACCTTGTTCGGGACTGTATAGGCCTCTGGATGCCTCCCCTGGCAAAAAGAGTCCATGGTAAGGAATGCTGGGAGTTGTAGTTCCAGATAGACTTGAAAGATACATACAATGATAGGTCTTCATTCAGCCCAGTACCTTCTAGATGGGCTGGACTACAACTCCCACCACTCTCCAAAATGATAGGTTTGTGCATGCACTCATTCAGCCCAATACCTTTCAGTTGGGTTGGACTACGACTCCCATCACTCTCTAAAATGGATAGGTTTTTGCATGGACTCATTCAGCCCAATACCTTTCAGTTGGGTTGGACTATGGCTCCCATCACTCTTCAAAAATATAGGTTTTTTCATGGACTCATTCAGCTTATTACCTTTCCAATGGCTTGGACTACAACTTCCATCACTCTTCAAAAATATAGGTTTTTTCATGGACTCATTCAGCTTAATACCTTTCCAATGGCTTGGACTACAACTTCCATCACTCTTCAAAAATATAGGTTTTTGCATGGAATCGTTCAGCCTAATACCTTTCAGATGGGTTGGACTAGGACTCCCATCACTCTCCATAAAGGATAGGTTTTTGCATGGACTCATTCAGCCCAATACCTTTCAAATGGTTGGACTACAACTCCCATCACTCTTCAAAATATAGTTTTTTGCATGGACTCGTTCAGCCCAATGCCTTTACGACTCCCATCACTCTCCAAAAGGATAGGCTTTTGCATGGACTCATTCAGCCCAATATCTTTCAAATGGGTTGGGCTACAACTCCCACCACTCTCCAAAAAGGATAGGCTTTTGCATGGACTCATTCAGCCCAATACCTTTCAAATGGGTTAGATTACTATCCATGTCCAAACCGGCAGGGGTACTATATTGGTTTGGAGAGTGATTGGAGTTGTAGTACAACCCACCTGGAGGGTGCCAGACTAGGAAAAAGCTGCATTAGCAAGTCTATAGAGTTAAAACCATTGAAAATAAAAGCATATCAATTTGAAACTTTCCATATTGTCTCCGTTTTCTTACTATATATAGGATTATTCGGGATTTTTCCAAAGTGGTTCTTCCTTGCTCTCAGACCTGGCAATGGAAAATCCTGAAAATCCTTATCTCTCTGTCTTTCTTCCTCTGAAATCTCCCCGACGGAACTTGAACACCTGTGCAAATATATAACAATTTTGAAGGGGAGAAAGATACCTTCCGAGGCCAGGGTTGGACGCAGTATTTTAGGAAACTTGGGGCACATTTTGAATTGCCAAACGAAGGACAACCTTGCAAGGAAAACACCTTGGACATAGGTTTAATCCTTACTGATTGGCAGGATTCTCAGGGCAAAAGACTTCCCAACTCTGAAAAACTTTTTGACATTGAAGGCTTTTTGGACCTTCTAGTTTTGGAGACTGACCGGTAAGTGGAAACATAGATTTGGGATGAATTTATGGATTTGGCCCTCCCTCCAGGTGTTTTGGATTTCAACTCCCATCATTCCTAATGGCCTCAGGCCCCTTCCTTTTCCCCCTCAGCCGCTTAAGCTGAGGGGGAAAAGGAAGGGGCCTGAGGCTGTTAGGAATGATGGGAGTTGAAGTCCAAAACACCTGGAGGGAGGGCCAAAGTTTGTCCAAGCCTGATGCACACTGTAGAATTACTGCAGCTTGGCTGTTGTGAGCTCAGAGCTATGGAAGAATGGAAGCTGTAGTTTGCAGCTGGCTTTCACCAGCTCCGAGAATGAGGAAGCCGGGGGATTTGTGGCGCCAGCCTTGGCAAGAACAACCCTATGTTTCCATTGGGGAAGGTCACCTTTGGAGAGAAGGAAGGCATCCCTAACAGAACACCTTTACCTGTTGCGCCAGGTGAGGAGGAGTAAGGTGATGGGAAAAGGGGGATTAACATTTTGGAGGGGTCCTGCTTTGTGGCCCAAGTATTATATTGCACTATGCAACACGATTTTGGTCCCTGGGTTATAAATGTCATTTTTTAATTGGTTATATCGTAAACACATGGGAAAAAAAGCTTATCAAACTGCAAAAACATTGATTCTATGGAAGGGAGATCCTGCAGCACATTTTAGTTTTCCAATTAATATTTCATGGAGCAGCATTTCTCATCCTGGGGGTTGGGACCCCTGGGGAGGTCACGAGAGGGTGTTAGAGGGGTGGCCAAAGGCCATCACAAAACATAATATTTTTATCAGTCATGGGGGTTCTGTGTAAATAAATAGCGTAAATAAATTCCATCATTGGTGGGATTCAGAATGCTCTTTGATTGTAGGTGAACTATAAATCCCAGCACCTACAATTCCCAAATATCAAGGTCTATTTCCCCCAAACTCCATCTGTGTTCATATTTGGGCATATTGAGTATTTGTGCCAAGTTTGGTCCAGATCCATCATTGTTTGAGTACACAGTGCTCTCTGGGTGTAGGTGAACTACAACTCCAAAACTCAAGGCCAATGCCCACCAAACGCTTCCAATATTTTCTGTTGGTCGTGGGTGTTCTGTGTGCCAACTTTGGTTCAGTTCCATAATTGGTGGAGTTCAGAATGCTCTTTGATTGTAGGTGAACTATAAATCCCAGCACCTACAATTCCCAAATGTCAAAGTCTATTTTCCCCAAACTCCACCAATGTTCACATTTGGGCATATTGAGGATTTGTGCCAAGTTTGGTCCAGATTCATCATTGTTTGTGTTCACAGTGTTCTCTGGATGTAGGTGAACTAAAACTCCAAAACTCCAAGGTCAATTCCCACCAAACCCTTCCAGTATTTTCTGCTGGTCATGGGAGTTCTGTGTGCCAAGTTTGGTTCAATTCTATCATTGGTGGGGTTCAGAATGTTCTTTGATTGTAGGTGAACTATAAATCCCTGTAACTACAACTCCAAAGTTACAAAATAAATCCCTCCCTGCAACCCCATCAGTATTCAAATGTGGGTGAATTGGGTATTTATGCCAAATTTGGTCCAGTGAATGAAAATACATCCTACATATCAGATATTTACATTACAATTCATAAAAGTAGCAAAATTACAGTTATGAAGTAGCAACAAAAATAATTTGATGGTTGGGGGGTCACCACAACATAAGGAACTGTATTAAGGGGTCGAGGCATTAGGAAGGTTGAGAACCTCTGTTATGTAGAGTATCTCAACCCATTCAAAGTAGTTTATGGCAGCCACAAAAACCAAGTTTCTGGGTAGAACAACTACTTTCAAAGGACAGGATCAGAATTCAGAATGAACTTAACAGATTAGGACACTGATTGGCCAAAACGAACAACATGAATTTCAGCAAACACAAATGTAAGATACTACACTGAGGCAGAAAAAATTAAATGCAAAAAATACAGGATTGGTGACACCTGGTAGCAACATGGACAATGGGATTTGTAGTCCAACTCATCTGGAAGGGCCCAGACCAGGGAAACCTGCATTAGCAAGTCTGGGATTCAATCCTATAGAAACTCTATCTATATAAAAAATGTAATGTTCGTTTGTGGGATTATCATAATTCAAAAACCACTGTGCGAATTGACACCAAATTTGGACACAATATACGTCTCAGGCCAACAAGTGACCATCACTCATAAAAATACAGAAAAACACAGTGGAAGAGACTTTAAACCCCCCCCCCCCCAAAATAAAAAAAACATTCAATCACCTCTCAACAAAAGATTGCTCCAGGCACTGTCAGGCAATCAAATGCTAATCAAGGTGGTCAGTTGAAACATTCACACCTAGCTCCAACAGACAATAGTCCCTTGTCCCACCCTGATCATTCCACAGATATATAAACCCTTTTTTCCTAGTTCCAACAGACCTCACTACCTATGAGGATGCTTGCCATAGATGCAGGTGAAACGTCAGGAGAGAATGCCTCTAGAACATGGTCATATAGCCCGAAAAAACCTACAACAACCCAGTGATTCCGGCCATGAAAGCCTTCGACAATACATTAAACCAAAAATACATTACAATGCAGGCACAAAACGACATACATATACGCAAACACATATATACACACACAAAACACATATACACAGACTGGGCCACACATTATAATGCATGTGCAAAAGCACATATATACACATAAACACAAATATATACACACACACATACACACAGAAAACACATATACACAGACTGGGCCACAGCAACGTGTTGCAGGCACAAAACCACACACGCACACATATATATGCAAACACAGACATACACAAATATATACACACACACATATACACACACAAAACACATATACACAGACTGGGCCACAGATTATAATGCATGTGCAAAACCACATATATACACATAAACACAAATATATATACACACACATATACACACACAAAACACATATACACAGACTGGGCCACAGCAAGGCATGGCAGGGGATGGCTAATTGGAAATAAAACCATTCCCCGTTTGGAGAGTGATGGGAGTTGTAGTTCAACACATCTGGAGGGTGCTGGATGAGAGGAAATCTGCATTAGCAAGCCTGGGATACAACTCTATAGAAACCATTGGAAATAAAGCCCCGTTCCATTTGCTTTGCCCTTGCTCTCTTGCCTTAAAAGCTGGGAGAAAAGAGATGCAATGGAGCTGCAACTGTGTGCATAACGCACCATTGCACTGGGACAAGCCAAACTCTTTAGCAATGGGTCAGTAGGGAAGTTGTGCCACTCGGCGCATGCTCCGGTTCCAGAACCCATTCTGGGGAATCCGACTAGAACCAAATGTCTGGAACAGAGGAGAATGGCTGATACGGAGGTTCGTCTCCCTTCCTTTCTGCGCAGGAGGGAGCCATGTGGGGGCTGTGGGTCCTGGGCCTGGCCGCCTTCGTCCGCCCGTCCCTCACACTCAGGGTCAGCGCCTTCAATATCCAGACCTTCGGGGACAGCAAACTCTCCAACGACACCATCACCGACATCATTGTCCAGGTGACCTTTGCATTGGGACCAAGGGAGCATCAGGCCCAGAGCTTCCTGAACATGAGGAAGAACTTCCTGACTGTGAGAGCCGTTGAGCAGTGGAACTCTCTGCCCCGGAGTGTGGTGGAGGCTCCTTCTTTGGAGGCTTTTAAACAGAGGCTGGATGGCCATCTGTCGGGGATGCTTTGAATGCAATTTTCCTGCTTCTTGGCAGAATGGGGTTGGACTGGATGAGGTCTCTTCCAACTCTATGATTCTATGTGTGTCGGGACACAGGAGTGTGTCACCTGTAGTCCAGAGGTGTGTCACATGAAAAATACTCCACACAAACAAAGACAGGAGAACACAGTCAAAACCCTTATGACAGATGGCCAGTTCAAATGCCAAGAGAAGGACACTCCACTGGAAGGGAACCCCAAAGTGCATCTGGCCCAACCCCCTTCAGTCAGGTAGGAAGACACAGAAAAAGCCCTCCCAACAGATGGGCTCATCTGGAGACGTAGACTCCACTGGACTCCCAGGCTTTCTATATCTCTCTAAAGACCATCAGTGGGCATCTAGTCTAACCCCCCGTCAGCCAGGCAGGAAGTCACAATGCATTACCTTCCAACAGACAACCATCCAGCCTCAGTTCAAACCCCAAAGTTCAAACCCAACCCCCTTCAGCCAGGCAGGAAGACACAGAAAAAGCCCTCCCGACAGATGGCCTATCTAGAGATGTAGACTCCACTGGACTTCCAGGCATTCTATATTTCTCTAGAGACCATCAATGGGCATCTAGTCCAATCCCCTTCAGCCAGTCAGGAAGTCACAGTGCAATTCCTCCCAACAGATGGCCATCCAGCCTCAGTTCAAAAACATCCAGAAAATAAGATTTCAACAGACTCTCAGGCAGTGTATGTTTCACTAGAGTTGGAAGGGATCCCCAAAGGGCATCTAGTCCAACCCCCATGAGCCAGTCAGAAATGCACAGTCAAAGACTGCTCAACAGATGGCCATCCAGGTTCCATTTAAAAACATCCAGAGAGATATCCCCAACATGGAAAATTTGGAAAGCTCTGGTGCATGCTGTCAAACAGATGCAGTTTGTTACCACTTGAGTGCTTGATGTTACGGGATGCTGAGAGTTATAGTTTCACAGAGTCTTCAGCCTTCTCTGGTGCCAAACTACAACTCCCATCATTCCATAGCATGGAGCCGTGGCAGTCAAGTCGTTTCTATTATAATTATGGTTATTGGACCCCATTCCGTGTCTCCCCAGATTGTGTCCGGATATGACATCACTTTGATCCAAGAAGTCCGGGACGCTGACCTGAGCGCCGTTAAGAAGCTGATGCACCGCCTGAACCAGTGCGTCCCTTATTCTAGCCGCAGAGGATAGGGCCATTCCATTCGCTCTTGATTCACCAAAAGCACAGCCTGAAAAAATGTGGAGATTTTGGGCAATGTCTGGTGCTTTGGAAATTTACATGTTACCCCTTTCCTCCTTGTTTTTCAATGAAAACTACAAACCCCAGCGTCCTTGGTTTGCCTGTATCCCCTGCTCAATAAACGGCGCTTGTGTTTGTCAGCCACTTTGGTTGATTTGCCAAAAACACAGCTGGACTATGACTCCCAGCATCCCCTGCCCAACTGGGGGATTCTGGAGAGCTAGAGTCCCACCTTGAGGCTTCTGTTTCCCTCCTCAGAGCATCGCTCCAGCCTTTCAGTTATGTGGTCAGCAAGCCTTTGGGACGCAGCAGCTACAAGGAGCAGTACCTTTTCATTTACAGGTGAGTCCCTTTTTACGTAAAGGGGTCATTTAGGGACAACCCAGGATGGAGTAGAGTTACACTGGGGCATGGGTGCCTTTTGGCACCCTTTGGATGTGCAACCTACTCCTGAGAGTTGTAATTCTGCTAGGTATTGAGTCTTCTCTGCCAAGGAGTGCTAAACTACAACTCCTGGGAACCCATGGCCTTGAGCCAAGGAGGTTCAAGCAGCACCAAACTGCATCAATCCCACAATGTAGATGCCCTTCTTATGGCCCAGGCAGGACCAGGCCTCCTTCTTGGACAGCTACTACTTCGACGATGGCTGCGAATCCTGTGGCAACGACACCTTTAGCCGGGAGCCCTTTGTGGTGAGGTTCGCAACACCACAGACAGGTGAGGCTCTACCTGCTGGTTGCTGTAGAGGAATGTGGGCTGATGAAGGACTGCAACGCCCATGTGCCTCTCTCCTTCCCAGAGCTGGGAGAGCTGGTCCTGGTGCCCCTCCATGCCGCCCCCAATGACGCCGTCTTGGAGATCGATGCCCTGTATGACGTCTACCTGGACGTGAAGCACAGGTGGGGCACCCAGGTAAGAGGGGCCCTTTTTGAAGTGTGTGCTCACCCTCTCTTCATTCATTCCCCTTCTTCCCCTTCCCTTCCTTCCTTCCTTCCTTCCTTCCTTCCTTCCTTCCTTCTAAACCTGGAAAGGAAAACCTTGGGATGCATCTATGCTGCAGAATGAATCCACTTTAATTGCCTTGGCTCAATGCTATGGAGTCATGGGAGATGTTGTTTTATGGTGCTTTGAGCCTTCTCGGCCAAAGAATGTGGATGCCTCACCAAACTACCAATCCCAGCATTGTATTGCATTGAGCTGCGGCCATTAAATTAGAGGTGACGTCCCTCCAAGAGGAGCTTCTGAAGCAGCTTTGCTTTGGCTCAATTCTGAGTTTACTGTATTATGCAAATCTCATGCACATCTTTAGGTGAGGCCATTTAGCCCCGAAAAAGTGAGCATTAGATTTGAGTCAAAACGATAACGTTGGTTCTGGAAATACAAAGAGAGAGAACAAGTTGGGCTTCTTGTCTTCCTTGTTGTCAGGACGTCCTCCTCCTGGGCGATTTCAATGCTGGCTGCTCCTTTGTCCGGGCGCAGGACTGGGCCCACATCCGCCTGCGCACTGACCCCTCTTTCCAGTGGCTCATCCCGGACACGGCTGACACCACCGCAGGGCGTTCCGACTGTGCCTATGACCGGTAACTGCCAAGCCCAGCATTCCCTTCCTCCTTGGGATGGATTTGAATGTGCCCTGTGACCACCTTTCGGTGCTATAAACACCACAGCTGGACCGGCTCACAATAAAAATGCACCTTGTGTTGTGTGGTTTACAACTCCCATACTCCCTTGGCTCTTAGACAAGTGCTGGGATGTTGTAGTTCAGTATATCCCAATTATCAGCCAGGGAATGCGTAAACGTATAGGTCTTTGCACAGTCTTCTTTGCTTCTCCCAGCACTCTCGGAAGGGATTGGACTACAAGTCCCATCACCCTGAAAAAGGCATTTGTAGAGCTTCCTTTAGACCAGTACTTCCTCAGATGCGTTAGACTACAAATCCCCAAACTCCCCAACATGGATAGCTTTCTTTAGCCTTGCACTCTCTAGATGGGCTGGACTACAAACTCCCATCATTCTCCAACAGCACTAGGTCCTTGTATTGGTTCATTTTGCTTACCACCTTCCTGATGGGTTGGACTACAACTTCCATCACTGCCCAGAACATATATTGTACATCCTTGCTCAGGCTCCTTTAGCTCAGCACCCTCCAAATGGGTAGGACTACAACTCCCATCACTATTCAAAACATTTACATCC
Organism: Anolis sagrei; assembly: GCF_037176765.1. Taxonomy (NCBI): domain Eukaryota; kingdom Metazoa; phylum Chordata; class Lepidosauria; order Squamata; family Anolidae; genus Anolis; species Anolis sagrei. The sequence continues at coordinate 14,476,665 of NC_090034.1, read as the reverse complement.
TTCCACAGGCTCCTTTAGCTCAGCACCCTCCAGATGGGTTGGACTACAACTCCCATCACTATTCAAAACATTTGCATCCTTCCACAGGCTCCTTTAGCTCAGCACCCTCCAGATGGGTTGGACTACAACTCCCATCACTATTCAAAACATTTACATCCTTCCACAGGCTCCTTTAGCTCAGCACCCTCCAGATGGGTTGGACTACAACTCCCATCACTATTCAAAACATTTGCATCCTTCCACAGGCTCCTTTAGCTCAGCACCCTCCAGATGGGTTGGACTACAACTCCCATCACTATTCAAAACATTTACATCCTTCCACAGGCTCCTTTAGCTCAGCACCCTCCAGATGGGTTGGACTACAACTCTCATCACTGCCCAGAAAATATACAGTACATCCTTGCTCAGACTCCTTTAGCTCAGCATCCTCCAAATAGATTGGACTACAACTCCCATCACTGTCCAAAACATATAGGTCTTTGTAAAGCTTCCTTTGTAGAGCCCAGCATCCTCCAGGTGTGCTGGATTACCATTCCCATCACTCTTTTCCTTCCTGCAGTATTGTAGCCGCCGGAGCTCACCTGCAAGGAAGCCTCCTACCTGGGAGTGCCCAGGTGAACAACTTCCAGGAAACCTTCCACCTCAGCGACAAAGATGTGAGAAGATCCTCTTTTGATCATTTGCAAGGAATGGTGAACTCTGTGCATGGCCAGAGGAACCACAAGCATCTGTTAATGATGGCAGAAGGAGGAGGGAGGGGGTCTAGACCAGAATAGGGGACCCTGCGCATGGCCAGAGGCACCCCAATCAGGTTTCAAGGCAGGGAATCATCCTCAATATTAATATACTATATTATCATATATGATGTTTTATATATAGGGTTGCTGTGAGTTTTCCGGGCTGTATGGCCATGTTCCAGAAGCATTCTCTCCTGACATTTCACCCACATCTATGGCAGGCATCCTCAGAGGTTGTGAGGTCTGTTGGAAACTAGGAAAATTGGGTTTATATATCTGTGGAATAATGTCCAGAGTGGGAGAAAGAACTCTTGTCTGTTTGAGGTAGCTGTGAATGTTGTAATTGGCCACCTTGATTAGCATTTAATGGCCTAGCAGTTTCAAGGTCTGGCTTCTTACTGACTGGGGAATCCTTTGTTGGGAGGTGATGGGAGTTCCTTCTCCCACCATGGACATTCCAGATATATAAACCTCATTTTCCTAGTTTACAACAGACCTCACAACCTCTGGGGATGCCAGCCATAGATGCAGGCAAAATGTCAGGAGAGAATGCTTCTAGAACAGGGCCATACAGCCCGAAAACCTACAACAACCCAGTGATTCCGGCCATGAAAGCCTTTACCTTTATCATTTTTTCCCTTTCTTTTTTTCCTTTCCAGGCTTTGGCTGTCAGTGACCATTATCCAGTGGAAGTGACCCTGAAATCCAATTAATTCCGTTTTTGCACCCCGAAACTCAACTTTTATTCGGGGAAATCCCTTTAATTCCCACGAAGCTTTCTGCCGCTTATGAAATCACAGTTCCTAATCATTAAAGATAATTATAAAGATAGCTGATTCTTCCACTCACGTTTTTCTTGTTCTTATGCATGATGATGAGATGCACTGGAGGCCAAATTGTGAAATTTCACGACTCACGCAATTAATCTGAATAAATCTGCTAGAGGGCATTTAATGTTATAGTCTTCCTTCCAGAGAGGTTTCTTTGGGCGAAAACTTGTGTTGGACTACAACTTCCATCATCCCCAATCACTGCCTGAACTAATTGGGAGGAGTTTTGGGAGTAACATACAGCTGGAGTTTTCTGAGCCATGAAAGTTCCAATTGGTGCCCTCCACATGTATTGGACTACAACTTCCATCGTGCCCAGCCACTGCCTGAACTAAATGCGAGGCATGGGTTTTGTTACTCCAACACAGCTGGAGGTTGTTTTTTTTTGAGACAAGAAGTCACAAAACCCCACTTTTCCCAATTAGCACCTTCACTGTGTGTTGGACTGCAACTCCCATCATCCCTTGCCCCTCTGCTAGTCAGGAGGCAATGAGTTTTGTTAGCCCAATGCAGCCAGAGCAAATGGAGGAAGGTCTTTTAGTATCCCTAACCATAGTCCAGTTTGGGACCTCAGCAGTGGATGATGGGCTTTTCACATTGTAAAGAAATAAGTGATGGTTTTTGTTCATAATAAACATAAGGCAGGACTTGTTTTGTTTTTAGGAGAGGGGGTCCATTGCAATAGTGGTGTGAAATGCGCTCTGACCGCAAAGGTTGCCTCTCTTCCTTCCTGCACAACACATCCCCTTTTGCAAGAACCTTGTGGCCACAGGCCTTGGGAAAGATGATCACAGGGCCTTTCCATCTATCCTTCCATCCCTCTATCTGCCCACCTGCATATCTATCCACCCATCCACTCACCCATCTCTGGATTCATTCATATACCTACCTATCAGCCTAACCATCCATCCATTCACCCACCTAACCTACCTATCTACTTAATTAGCTAGCTACCACTCATCCAACTATGGTCCCTTCTACACTGCCATATAAAACCAGACTATATGGCAGTGTAGTAGCGGCCTACCTGCCCTCCATCCATCCATCTATCCATCTACCTATCTATCTATATATATACCTACCCACTTGCCTACCTGCCTGCCTGCCTACCTACCTGCCTACCTGCCTACCTACCTACCTACCTACCTACCTACCTACCTACCTACCTACCTATCAATTTACTTATCTATTTACCAAACCATCCATCCCATCCTCCATTCATTCATTCATTCATTCATTCATCCATCCATCTACCTACCTATCAATTTACTTACCTATTTACCAAACCATCCACCCCATCCTTCATCCATCCATCCATCCATCTACCTACCTATCTACCTAACCATTACCTGCCTGTATATCTAACCATCCATCCATCAGTTTATTCACACATTCAACTATCTATCTCAATATTTATCAATTCATCTACCTATCTATCTGCCTGCCCATCTATTTAGTTATGGACTTAACCATACATTCATCTCTTTACTACCTACCTACCTACCTACCTACCTACCTGTATACCTATCCATCCACCCATGGATCCAACTCTTTATTCCTCCACCCACCCATCTCTTTATCCTTTCACCCCTCCACCCATCTCTTTATCAATGCATCCATCCATCTCGTTATCCATCCACCAATCTCTTCATTCATCCATTCATTGATCTATTCATCCATCCATCCATCTATTATCATTGATCTATTCATCCATCCATCCATCTATCTATTATCCATATCTTTATCCTTTCACACATCCACTCATCAATCCATCTCTTTATCAATACATCCATCCATCCATTAATCCATCCATCCATTCATCACTTCATCCATCTATCCATCCATCCATCCATCCCTTCATCCATCCATTCATCGATCCATTGATCCATCGATCTCTCAATCCATCAATCCATTGATCGATCCATTGATTGATCCATCCATATCTTTATCCTTTCATGCATCCACCCATCAATCCATGTATCAATAAATCCATCCACCCATCTGTCCATCCATCCATCACTTTATCTATCCTTCCATCCATCTTTTTATCCATCCATCCATCCATCCATCCATCCATTCATCGATCAATCCATCCATCCATCCATCCATTCATCCATCCATCCATCCATCCATCCATATCTTTATCCTTTCATGCATCCACCCATCAATCCATCTCTTTATCAATAAATCCAGCCATCCGTCCATCCATCACTTTATCCATTCATCCATCCATCCATCCATCCATATCTTTATCCTTTCACACATCCACCCATCAATCCATTTTTATCAATAAATCCATCCATCCATCTCTTTATTCTTTCACCCAACCACCCATCTCTTTATCAATGCATCTTTCCATTTCTTTATCCATCCATTCATCTCTCCATCCATCCATCCATCCATCCATCCATCCATCCATCCATGCATCCCTCCATTTCTTTATCCCTCCACTCATCCTTCCATTTCCATAGGCACCTTTCTTTTATACATGCAGAAACCCAACAGGTTTCGCTGTGGAATGCGGTTTAGTGCGTCTCTGTTGTGCAAAGAACACAATTCGCAGTGCAAGGTTTGTGATGCAACACAGTGTGGTTGCAACGCCAGCATTAAAAGGGAGAATGCTAATTTCAAAAGGGCTGGGCCCCTTCCGGCAGCAATAGCAGCAGTCCAAAGAGAGGCAGGCGGCAGGTGCCAGGGAAGCCAAGCAAGGCGGGCTTGAGCCTCTATCTCTGAGTATCTGGCAGGAGGTTCTGAGCCAAGCGGAAGGGAAACTTGCCTTTTGGGGAGAAGCACCCCTTGCTCACCAGGTAAAGGTAAGGGTCTAGGTCATTAGGACTGATTTCATCCCTGGATAAAGAATTGGGGATATATTTTTTAATGAAAGCAGTAGATCAATGTGTATTTCCAAAGCCCTAAGTGCATTCAACATCTGTTGGGAGGGCTTGGACGGTGTCTTTTCTGTTGAATGACTTTTGCATCTTCTGGCTCTTTAGGAACATGAAGCAACTTCTCTTGCTCATTTTCGGCCTGGTGTCGCTGGCACAAATGGTCAGCGCTTTAAGGATCTGTGCATTCAACATCCAGAGCTTCGGGGACACCAAACTGTCAGATGAAGGCACCTTCAAAATAATTGTGAAGGTGAGCTCTCCTTCTCTGGAGGCCTTTTAACAGCGATTGGATGGGCATCTTTTGGGAGGGCTTTAGCTCAAAAGCAGACTGGGGTTGGGCTGGATGCCATTTGGGTGCCCCTTCCAGGACTTGTGGAATATGGACTGCTCTGGGGGGTGGGAGGCTCTCCTCCTTTGGAGGTCCTTAAATGGAGCTTGGATGGGCATCTTTCAGGAGGGCCTTAGCTGTGCACTGCGGAGTGGGGCAGACTGGATGCCCTTTGGGGTTCCCTCTTCTAGCTCAGGGCAGGGAATGCACCAGAACTACAGCCAGGAACTTCAAAAAATCACATCCTCTCCAGATTCCCCATTGGTGATGCCAACTAGAGGATGGTGGGCATTATAGTCTAGAAGAGTGCCTTCTCTTAGACACCAAGGATCCTCTTTCTTGCTGCAGGTCCTCTCCCGCTATGACATTGCCATGGTGCAAGAGGTGCGGGACTCCGACCTGAGTGCCGTCAATGAGCTGATGGAGCGACTCAACAGGTGAGACCCCACCTTTATGGGGCACCCAGTACAACTTCCTTTTATAGATAGATAGAGTCCGTCCAAGTTGTAGACATCTGACTTACAAATGACTCCTAATGAAGAATGGGGCTGGACTGGATGGTTTTTGGGGTTCCCTTCCAAGTCTATGATACTATTTCTATCTCATATATTCAATAGATAGATAGATAGATAGATAGATAGATAGATAGATAGATAGATGCTAGCCCTAAGTTACTGACATCTGACTTACAAACGAGTCCTAGTGAAGAATGGGCTGGACTGGATGGTCGTTGGGGATCCTAAATCTTTGATAATGTGTCTATCTCATAGATAGATAGATAGATAGATAGATAGATAGATAGATAGATATAGGTGGTATCTAATTTACAGACATCTGATTTACAAACGATTCCTAGTGAAGAATGGGACTGGTCTGGATGATCTTTGGGGGTCCCTTCCAAGTCTTTGATACTATGTCTCTCTCATAGAGATAGATAGATAGATAGATAGATAGATAGATAGATAGATAGATAGAGACCGTCCCTAAGTTACAGACATCTGACTTACAAACAACTTCTAGTGAAGAATGGGGCTGGATTGGATGATCATATATACATTAGATAGATAGATAGATAGATAGATAGATAGATAGATAGATAGATAGACAGGTAGATAGACAGGTAGATAGATAGAGATAGGTCATCCCTAAGTTACAGACATCTGACTTACAAACAACTTCTAGTGAAGAATGGGGCTGGATTGGATGATCATATATACATTAGATAGATAGATAGATACTAGATAGATAGATAGATAGATAGATAGATAGATAGATAGACAGGTAGGTAGGTAGGTAGATAGAGATAGGTCATCCCTAAGTTACAGACATCTGACTTACAAATGACTCCTAGTGAAGAATGGGGCTGGACTGGATGATCTTTGAGGGTACCTTCCAAATCTATCATACTATGTATATCTCATATATAGATATAGATCGATAGATTGATAGACAGACAGACAGACCGATAGAGACCATCCCTTAATTACAGACATCTGACTTACAAATAACTCCTAGTGAAGAATGGGGCTGAACTGGATGGCCTTTGGGGGACCCTTCCAAGTCTTTGATACTATGTCTATCTCATAGAGATAGATAGATAGATAGATAGATAGATAGATAGATAGATAGATAGAGACCGTCCCTAAATTACAGACATCTGACTTACAAACAACTTCTAGTGAAGAATGGGGCTGGATTGGATGATCATATATACATTAGATAGATAGATAGATAGATAGATAGATAGATAGACAGACAGACAGACAGACAGACAGACAGACAGACAGACAGACAGACAGGTAGATAGATAGAGATAGGTCATCCCTAAGTTACAGACATCTGACTTACAAACGACTTCTAGTGAAGAATGGAGCTGAACTGGAAGATCTTTAAGGGCCGCTCCCAAATCTATAATATTAGAGATAGATAGATGATAGATAGATAGATAGATAGATAGATAGATTGATAGATAGGCAGACAGACAGACAGAGGCTGCCCTTAAGTTACAGACATCTGACTAACAAATGACTCCTAGTAAAGAATGGGCTGGACTAGATGGTCTTTGTGGGTCCCTTCCAAATCTATGATAATGTGTCTCTCATATATAGAGATAGAGAGACAGACAGACAGACAGAGGCCATCCCTAAGTTACAGACATCTGACTTACAAATGACGCCTAGAGAAGAATGGGCTGGACTAGATGGTCTTTGGGGGTCCCTTCCAAATCTATGATCATGTGTCTCTCATCTATAGAGATAGAGATAGAGATAGAGAGAGAGAGAGAGAGAGAGAGAGAGAGAGAGGCCATCCCTAAGTTACAGACATCTGACTTACAAATGACTTCTAAAGAAGAATGGGCTGGACTAAATTGTCTTTGGGGGTCCCTTCCAAATCTATGATAATATGTCTATCTCATATATAGTGATAGATGATAGATAGATAGATAGATAGATAGATAGATAGATAGATAGATAGATAGATAGAGGCCGTCCCTAAGTTACAGACATCTAACTTACAAACTACTCCTAGTGAAGAACGGGGCTGGGCTAGATGGCCTTTGGGGGCCCTTCCAAAGCTATGATACCATGTCTATTTCATGTTCGTCTCATATATATTAATGGGGCGGTCTCCCAGACTTGCCCCTTGGCTCCCAAACCCCACATCTCTCTCTTTGACCTTGCAGAGCATCGAAGGAGCCCTACGAATTTGAGATCAGCCAGGCTTTGGGTCGGGAGAACTACAAGGAGATGTACCTCTTCATCTACAGGTAGGGTCCCAAACGTAAACATATCCCATTCCCCCCCTTCCCTCTTTCTCCCTCCCACTGGGAACAGTTATCCCTCTGCTCTGTATATTATTTTATTTATTCGATCATTAAAATTGTCTGATTCAATTCCTCACATTGTTCTTTCCCTGTTACTCTTGTCCATAAGCTCTTTCCATTTCGACTCCCAAGTCTCCTGAATATATCCACTAGTATATTTTATTCTACAGTTTCATCCCCATCTTTGTTTCTGTCTATACCTTCTATATAGCAAACTATATATCCCTTTGCTTTCTCCTCCCTCCCCAGGACAAGTTCAGTCTCGGTGGTGGACAAGTACCAGTTCCCTAGCAAGAGCGACGCCTTCAGCCGGGCCCCTTTCATCCTGAAGTTCTCCGCTCCGGAATTGAGTCCGTAATGCAGAGAGAAAGCATCTCTTTCTTGGTGGTCCCCCCCCCCCCCCCAAAAGGACAACTTTGGAAACTTTCCTCTTTTGCTGTATGACGAATGCAGTTTGGCCCCATTTGAAGCACCCCATAGCTTCAATTTTATGGAAATCCTGGGAGATGTAGTTTTCTAAGGGCTTGAGCTTTCTCTGCCAAAGAGTGACACGCTACAACTCCCAGGTTTCCCTATGGAAACTTGACTCATTTTTCATTGGGGCTGGAGCTGTAAAACAAATGCAACCTGACCCCATTTGAACTGCCCCGTGGCTTAAATGTTATAGGATTTGTAGTTTTCCAAAGTCTTGAGCCAAAGAGTGCAAACTAAAACTCCCAGGATCCTATATAGAAAGTTCCATTTTTCATTAGGGCTGCTGCTGTAGAACGAATGCAGCGTGATCCCATTTGAACTGCCACGTGGCTCAATGTTATGGAAACCCTGGATTATAGTTTTCCAAGGCTTTGAACCAAAACGTGCAAACTACAACTCCCAGGATTTCATATGGAGACTTGACTCATTTTACGTTGGGCCTGCAGCTGTAAAACAAATGCAACATGATCCCAATTTGAACTGCCCTGTGGCTTAAATGTTATGAGAGTTGTAGTTTTCCAAGATCTTGAGTGAAAGAGTGCAAACTACAATTTCCAGAATTTCATATGGAGACTTGACTCATTTTTTGTTGGGGTTGCATCTGTATAACCAATGCAATGTGACGCACACTTGAACTGCCCTGTGGCTTAAATGTAACGGGAGTTGTAGTTTTCCAAGGCTTTGAGCCAGAAAGTGCAAACTACAGATCCCAGAGTTCCATAGCCTGGCAAGTCAGGGACATTTGCTCCAAGTAAATACATTAAAGGGTAAGGAGGGTGGAGAGGGCCACCGTTGCTGCTCCGGATGCTAACCAGGACTCTCTTTTGCAGATGGGAAGGAACTCATTCTGGTCCCGCTCCACACTGCTCCCAATGATGCCGTGGCCGAGATCGATGCCCTCTACGACGTCTACCTGAAAATCATTGACAAGTGGGGCACCGATGTGAGCATCTTATAGGGAATTTTGGGAGTCTTCATCTGTGGTATCTTACTCAGATTCTTTACTTTGTTAAGCTTTTTAAACTTACCTGTCTTTTAATATTGTCATGGCCTGTATTTTTAATCTATGTATCCCACCTTGAGGAGGTAAATAATAATAACTGTTAGCCACCTTGCATCCCCATTGGGGGAGAAAGGCAGGGGAAATAAAGATGATGATGATGATGATGATGATGATGATGATGATAATTGTAATTGTCAGCCTTCTTGAGTCCCCATTGAGGGAGAAAGGCAGGGTAGAAATGATGATGATAATAACAACAACTACAACAACAATGGTAAGCCAACTTGAGTCTCCATTGGGGAGAAAGGCAGTGGGATCAAAACATCATCATCATCAACAACAACCACAACAACAACAACAACTGTAAGCTGACTTGAATCCCCATTGGGAGTCCAAGGCAGGCTAGAAAGAAAATTAATAATAACAATAACAACAACGGGTTGTTGTAGGTTTTTTCGGGCTATATGGCCATGTTCTCTAGAGGCATTCTCTCCTGGCAAGCATCCTCAGAGGTAGTGAGTTCTGTTGGAACTAGGAAAATGGGTTTATATATCCGTGGAATGACTAGGGTGGGACAAAGAACTCTTGTCTGTTGGAGCTAGGTGTGAATATTTCAACTGACCACCTGGATTAGCATTTGATGGCCTGGCAATGCCTGGGGAAATCTTTTGTTGAGAGGTGATTAGATGTCCTTGTTTGTTTCCTTTCTGTTGTTTTGCTGTTGTAATTTTAGAGTTTTTTTTATACTGGTAGCCAGATTATGTTCACTTTCATGGTTTCCTCCTTTCTGTTGAAATTGTCCACATGCTTGTGGATTTCAGTGGCTTCTCTGTGTAGTCTGACATGGTGGTTGTGAGAGTGGTCCAACAGAAAGGAAGTTAACGGCGTTCCATGAATTTATGCTGTTCACATGACCTTGGAGGTGTCTATGGACAACGCCGGCTCTTCGGTTTACAAATGGAGATGGGCACCACCGCCCAGAATTGTGCACAACTAGACTTAATATCAGGGGAAACCTTTATTTAATAATAATAATTATAAGCCAGCTTGAAACCCTATGGGAAGAAAGGTGGAATAATTAAAAATAATAATCAGTATTCTGGTGAAAATAGTAGTTTCCAAGTAATGTACAGAACCAGCATGGCATAGATTTTTGAGCCTTGACTCTGGAGACCTGGGTTCGAATCCCTACTTGTCCACGGAAACACACTGGGAAAGTCACGCTCTCTCAGTCTCAGAAGGAGTCTAAAGCAGGCATGGGCAAACTTTGGCCCTCCGGGTGCTTTGGACTACAACTCCCACAATTCCTAACAGCCTACCAGCTGTTAGGAATTGTGGGAGTTGTAGTCCAAAGCTCCTGGAGGGCTGAAGTTTGCCTATGGTTGGTCTAAATAATCTATCCAAGACAATCCCATTGTGAGGTTTGCTTTAGGGCTGCCGTAAATCGGAAACAACTTGAAGGCATGCAATGGCAAGGTGGTCAAATGAGGACATTGCCCCACAACTGAGAACTCGGCCCCGATCTTTCTCCTTTGGGGTTTCTCCTCTTGGCAGAACATGATGTTTCTGGGGGACTTCAACGCGGACTGCAGCTACGTGGGCAAGAAGGACTGGGCCTCCATCCGCCTCCGGACCAGCGAGGTCTTCAAGTGGCTCATCCCCGATGAGGTGGACACCACCGTGGGGGACTCCGACTGCGCCTACGATCGGTACGGGATCTGGGTTATATGGCAGTGTAGACTCACTTAACCCAGTTCAAAGCAGATAATGTGGATTATGTGCCTTGTCAAAGCAGATAATGTGGATTATGTGCTTTTTCAAAGCAGATAATGTGGATTGTATATGTTAGTGTAGAAGAGGCTTCTGAGAACCACTTCCACTTGCCATCTAATTTTTGTTTGTTTGTTCCTCCCTTCAACAAACAAACAAACAAACAAACATTAGTTGACAAGTGGAAGCAGGTCTCAGAATTTATATTAAGTTAAGGCTTGATGGTAAAACTATAGATTGCTCATCCCTATTCTCTTTTTATTGCTTTCCCACCCTTTGATTGATTATAACACATCCCTTTTGAAGCTCACAAAACTATTTAGATATTTCTGAAATTCTAAACAGAGCGATACTTCCTGCTCGATTTTACAACTCGTCGCTCTCCGCTCCGTTAATAACTTTGACCCTTAATGAGCTGAAATGGAAGTGAGCTGAGGCCAAAGGTTTTGTCCTTTCATCTCACTTGGCAAACAGCGTTTGCACTTTGCTCTTAACTTGCAGCAATGGAAGTGATCTGAGCACAAAGCGAGAGGAAAGCAGAGGAACCAGGACATTTCACAAGGCGTTAGCTACATGGGAAGGCAGAGGATTGATCTAAATTGGAGGGCATTGTTGAGGCTGGGTGCTCCAAAAATCTCTAGTATCTATATTACAATTGCTCTTAACTTGCAGCAATGGAAGTGATCTGAGCACAAAGCAGGAGGAAAGCAGAGGAACCGGAACATTTTACAAGGCATTAGATACATGGGAAGGCAGAGAATTAATCTAAAATTGGAGGGTATTGTTGAGGCTGGGTGCTCCAAAAATCTCTAGTGTCTATATTACAATTTCTCTTAACTTGCAGCAATGGAAGTGATCTGAGCACAACGGGGGAGGAAAGCAGAGAAACTGGGACATTTTACAAGGCGTGAGATACATGGGAAGGCAGAGGATTAGTCTAAATTGGAGGGTATTGGAGGGTATTGTTGAGGCTGGGTGCTCCAAAAATCTCTATTATCTATATTCCAATCAGAAACTAGAGATGAGGAGATTAATATAGGATGATACTCCATGAGTCAGTTGATGGAGCTTTTCCAGGACCTACTTCTTGACCTTTGAAACTTGTAGTTTGCCTTTGAAAAGGGCCCAGTGTTGCCCAAGGGAGTCCTCACCGGTTCCTCTTTTTGCTGTTCTAGGATCGTGGTGAGTGGGGCTCAGCTGAAGAAGTGGGTCAAGCCCAACTCAGCCAAAGTGTTCGACTTCCAGAAGGAGTTCAAACTGAGCCAGGAAAAGGTGCGCCTTTCCTTCATTGCACACACACAATGGCCAGTTGAACAGAATAATTATTCTGCAGTATTTTAATCCATGGATGGTTTGCATTTGTGGATACAGAGTCGTGGATACGGAGGCCCAACTGTGCCTCTGTAAGGAAGGGATGGTGGGGTCGGAGGTGCCTTTTGTGCAGGGATGCCATGCTCTTCTGAATGGGCCTTTTCTCTTTGCAGGCTCTGGCCGTCAGTGACCATTTCCCAGTGGAGGTCACTCTGAAGTCTCAATGAGGCTCCTTTGGCTTCCCTTCTGCTGCCCTGATGCCATGCTTGCCTTCCGTCCTCCAAATGCAATTTACACATATACGAAGCTACAGTCATGCTGCGCCTAGCTATCCCCTCGAGGTCCAATGTATTCCCTTTAGGGGTGTCACATGAGTGCTCCCCACAAAGGCTGTCTGGCAGGAAGGACACGGTCAAAGCCCTCCCAACAGATGACCTTCCAACCTCAATTCGAACACCTCCAGAGAAGGAGACTTTATTGTACTCCAAGGCAAGGGATTCCCAAAGAGCATCTAGTCCAGACCCTTTCGCCATTAAGGGAGACACAATCAAAGCCCTCCCGATAGATGACCATAAAGTCTCAGTTCAAACACCTCCAGAGAAGGAGACTCTACTGAACTCCAAGGCAACGGATTCTCAAAGAGCATCTAGTCCGGTCCCTTCTGCCATTAAGGGAGACACAGCCAAAGCCCTCCTGACAGATGACCATCCAACCTCCATTCGAACACCTCCAAAGAATGAGACTACGGGACTCCAAGGCAAGGGATTCCCAAAGAGCATCTAGTCCAGACCCTTTCGCCATTAAGGGAGACACAATCAAAGCCCTCCCGATAGATGACCATCCAGTCTCAGTTCAAACACCTCCAGAGAAGGAGACTCTACTGAACTCCAAGACAACGGAGTTGCCTTAAATGACCGAAGGAGGTTGGAATAGATGCCCTTTGGGGCTCTCTTCCAGTGGAATTGCCTTCTCTGGAGCCTTTTGCAAAGAGCATCTAGTCCGGTCCCTTCTGCCATTAAGGGAGACACAGTCAAAGCTCTCCTGACAGATGACCATCCAACCTCAATTCGAACACCTCCAGAGAAGAAGACTCGACTGGACTCCAAGGCAAGGGATTCCCAAAGAGTATCTAGTCCAATCCCTTCTGCCATTAATGGAGACACAGTCAAAGCCATTCTGACAGACGACCATCCAACCTAAATTCAAACACCTCCAGAGAAGAACACTTTATTGGACTCCAAGGCAAGGGATTCCCAAAGAGCATCTAGTCCAGACCCGTTTGCCATTAAGGGAGACACAATCAAAGCTCTCCCGAGAGATGACCATCCAGGCTTAGTTCAACACTGCGAGAGGAGACTCCACTGGACTCCCTGGAAGTCTATACTTCCCTAGAACTGGAAGAGACCCTGAGTGCATCTAGTCCAGCTCCTTTCAGCCAGGCAGAAAGCCGTCCAGTCAGCCAGCCTCAGTTCAAAAAGCTCCAGAGAAGGCAATTCCACTGAAAGAGAGCCCCAAAGGGCATCTATTCCAACCTCCTTCGGCCATTTGAGGGAGACACAGTCAAAGCCCTCCCAACAGATAGCCATCCAGCCTCCATTTAAAAACCTCCAGAGAGCTTTAATCCTTACTGAAGTGGGGTGTTGCTGCTGTTCAAGTGTAGGTACTGCTATGACTTTTATAATCTGCACTGTTTTTTAATTGAGTTGCAGTCATTGCCACTAAAATAGTTAAGTTACTAATTTAGATGAGAAAATGTTTTGATAATGATATCTGTGAGGAACCCCATGGGAAGGCTAGAGAGGGACCGACACAGGAATCAACTGAGGACATGAGAAGTATAAAAGGAAACAATTCCAAACCTTGTTTATATAGTAAAGATTATGTGAAACTTATATTTAATATGCTATATATGCGCGTAACTCTACATACTGGCACAATAAAAGTGTAATTGAAAGAAACTCCAATCAAATCAGACTGAGTTGTTCTTTGGTAATTGAGTGACTCTTCTGTTGCCCAAAATGCCAGAAGCCAAATGGGTCAGAACTTGCCCAGGGCAAGGCTGAGAGGAACATTCAAAAGGCAGGTTTGCGATGATGATGATGATTGGTATTATTCCCATTATTTTTATTATTATTATGATTACTCTTATTATTATTACTATTACTATTCGAAAGGTAAGTCTGTGATGATGATGATGATTAGTATAATAATGGAAAGGGTAGATTTCCGTGATGGTTACTATTACTATTATTATTCTAAAGGTAAGTTTGTGAAGATGATGATTAGTATAATAATGGAAACAATAGGTTTCTGATGATGATGGTTACTATTACTATTATTATTCTAAAGGTAAGTTTGTAATGATGATGGTGAGTATAATAATGGAATGGGTAGGTTTCCGATGATGATGGATACTATTACTATTATTATTCTAAAGGTAAGTTTGTGATGATGATTAGTATAATAATGGAAAGGGTAGGTTTCTGATGATGATTGTTACTATTACTATTATTATTCTAAAGGTAAGTTTGTGATGATGATGAGTATAATAATGGAATGGGTAGGTTTCTGATGATGATTGTTACTATTACTATTATTATTCTAAAGGTAAGTTTGTGATGATGATTAGTATAATAATGGAAAGGGTAGGTTTCTGATGATGATTGTTACTATTACTATTATTATTCTAAAGGTAAGTTTGTGATGATGATGAGTATAATAATGGAATGGGTAGGTTTCCGATGATGATGGATACTATTACTATTATTATTCTAAAGGTAAGTTTGTGATGATGATGATCACTATTATTATTATTATTCAAAATGTTGGTTTCTGATTATTATTATTATTTGAAACACAAGATGAGTCCCCAGCAGATAAGATCACTCTGCTGTCTGTTGTACTGGATCACTATAATATTTATTATTATTATTATTATTATTATTATTATTATTATTATTATTATTATTCAAAGGGCAGGTTTGCAGTGATGATGATTCAAAGGGTAGGTTTCTGATGACAAGTACTATTATTCTGATTACTACTATTATTACTCAAAGAGTAGGTTTCTGATGATTATTCAAAGGGTAGGTTTCTGATGACCATTACTATTATTATGATTACTATTATTATTCCTCAAAGAGTAGGTTTCTGATGATGTTTCAAAGGGTAGGTTTCTGATGGTGATGATTCAAAGGGTAGGTTCGTGATGATGATTCAAACAGTATGATGATTTATTGTCGAAGGCTTTCATGGCTGGAATCACTCAGTTCTTGTGGGTTTTTTTGGGCTATATGGCCATGTTCTAGAGGCATTTCTCCTGACGTTTCGCCTGCATCTATGGCAAGCTTCTGAGGATGCTTGCCATAGATGCAGGTGAAACGTCAGGAGAAATGCCTCTAGAACATGGCCATATAGCCCGAAAAAACCCACAAGAACTGAGTATGATGATTACTATTGTTATTATTATTATTAGAAGGGTATATTTGTGATAGTGGTGATTTGTATTATCATTACAGTAGATTCTTGTTTATCCAACCTTCGCTCATCCAACGTTTTGTATTATCCAACGCAGTCTGCCTCCCGCCCGGATCCACAGCTGTTTCAATACATTGTGATGTTTTGGTGCTAAATTCGTAAATACAGTATTTATTACATAATATTACCATGTCTTGAACTGCTTTTTCTGTCAATTTGTTGTAAAACATGATGTTTTGGTGCTTAATGTATGCTTATGCTTATGTAAAATCATAATGTAATTTGACATTTAATAGGCTTTTCCTTGATTCCTTCTGATTATCCAACATTTTCGCTTATCCAATGTTCTGCTGGCCCGTTTATGTTGGATAATCAAGACTCTACTGTATTATTATTCAAAGAGTGGGTTTCTGATCATCATCGTTATCATCATCATTCCCCTTTCCTCTCTTATACAAAGCTCTAAGAAGCCAGGAAAAAAAAACTTGCAAAGCCATTACCCTGTTTTAACAGTTTATTAAGCCCATTCACATTTAACGAAGGCCACGCCTCCCCTTGCACCCTTTTAGCAATTTGGCCCCACTTTAGCTCTCATGGCTCTGTCCTTGGCAATCTTGGGATTTGTAGTCCTGGCAGGGTTCTTTGAGAGATCTAGAGTTGAAGTTCCCTGGAACAGGGATGAATCAACACAGAGGTTGACCGACAAGACCCTGCTGGGGCTGAAGCCCTAAACATCTCCAGGGCCAAAGAGAGGGATCCATTGGACTAGCTTTCAAGGAGAGGGTGGTAAGGATCTCCCCACAGTGCTTGGATGGGTCCAAGGCAGTGAGAATGGGACTGAACTGGACTCAGCCAAAGTGGCTGGGCCTGGACTATCCCTTCCCCTCAAACTGGGCTCAGTTTGCAAAAATCCAACCATAATGCACCCCAAAACTCACACATAAAGGAGGGGCAAGGGAAGCCAAAGGCACTTGGGCAACTGGCCAAGACTGTGTGGCTACCAGTGAAGAGCCCTTTGCCGTGGTCAACCTTTCCTTTGCTTCAGCCTCTCCATAGCCTTCTGGAGGGACTTCTGGATGGAGTCCCTGGAGATGAAGCCCACGAAATTCTGGATGTCGGCCTCCCGATGCGCCACCAAACGATCCAGCGTTGGCTTCCGCATCAAGGATTTGGAAAGCTGCCTGGCGTGATCTGGAAAAGGGGCAAAGAGAGGCAAGCACCTGGAATTAAGTCTCGTCATCTAAAATGCCAGATTTGTAGACCCCAATCTAACCTTCACAGATATCCTTTGGGGTGCATCTACACTGCAGAATAAATGCAGTTTTACCCCACGTGACGTTTCTCGCCTCAATGCTATGGAATCCAGGGCAACTAGCTTTGTAAGGTCTTTCACCTTCTCTGCCAACTGTCATGACTCCTTAGAAGTCATGTCATACATGTCAACATGAGACATACAAGCTGAATTTTGCAATGTCTTTCACCTTCTCTGCCCACTGTGATGACTCCCTAGGATTCATGCCATAGATACGCAAACTGAAGTTTTGCAAGGTCTTTCATCTTCTCTACCAACTATCACGACTCCTTAGAAGTCAAGCTGTAAATGTCAACATGAGGCATACAAGCTGAATTTTGCAATCTCATTTGCCTTCTCTGCCCACTGTCACAACTCCCTAGGATTTGTGCCATAAATGTCAACATGAGATATGCAAGCCGAAGTTTTGCAAGGTCTTTCATCTCCTCTACTTACTATCACGATTCCTTAGAAGTCATGCCATAAATGCCAATGTGAGACATCCAAGGTTCACAACCTGGGTGTGATCCTAGATTCATTGTTGAGCCTGGAACCCCAGGTTTCAGTGGTGACCAGGGGAGCATTTATACAGTTAAAGCTTGTGTGCCAGTTGGGCCCATACCTTGGGAAGTCTGACTTGGCCATGGTAGTCCACGCTCTGGTTACATCCCATATAGACTACTGCAGTGCGCTCTACATGGGGCTGCCTTTGAAGACTGTTCGGAAGCTTCAAATGGTCCAGTGGGCGGCAGCCAGGTTGCTAACAGGAGCGGAGCTCAGGGAGCATACAACTCCTCTGTTGTGCCAGCTCCACTGGCTGCCAGTTTGCTACCGGGCACAATTCAAAGTGCTGGCTTTAGCTTATAAAGCCCTAAACGGTTCCAGCCCAGCTTACCTGTCTGAACTTAACTCTTCTTACAAACCATCTAGGAACTTAAGATCATCTGGGGAGGCTCTGCTCTCAATCCCACCTTCTTCACAGGCGCATTTGGTGGGGACGAGAGACAGGGCCTTCTCAGTGGTGACCCCTCGGCTGTGGAATTCCCTCCCCAGGGATATTAGATCAGCCCCCTCCCTCCTGAGTTTCCAGAAAAAAAGTAAATACAAGCTTTTGGAAATGCAGTATAATAGATAAATATAATACTATGAAAGAGTAAACATGGAACAGCTTAGATGATGCTAATGGAGAATGAGTTTAACTGGAAGACATTGATGATTATATGAATTGCCTTCAGGCTGTGAAAGGCAGGATAGAAATACTGCAAATAAATAAATAAATAATTAAATCAATATGGATTGTGTTATGTACTATAGAGAAACTTACAGGGTTTAGTAGCGGACTCTAGGGCAACCAAAGAACCGAGGAAACAACTAAAAAAACCTGCTTATTCCTGAGATTGGTGAGATCTAGTAAAGTTGAACCTTTTACTATAGATTTACATTACAATACAAAACTTTATTATGGTCCATGACCAGCACAAGCGCCCTGGGAAGGGGAGACACAGTATCCTAGCGAGGCAGCTATTAAAAAACAGAATAGAAAACAGCCTGAAACTACAGCCCAAAAACACAGGTCAATGCAGCAGGTATGGAACCAAGGGGAGGGGGAGACTGACAGGAGGGGTCAAAGCACTGGGGGGGGGGGGGAGGACACTAAAAGGGACGGGAGGGGCATATTACATTTCAGCTGCAACAGGTTGCTCTAACTACATTCCCAAAAGGGTGTTGCCTTGCGGGGTCAGTCATCATCTGTCTAATTTTAAATGCTGCAGCACAAAACTGAGCAACACTGTAAGTTAATGTAGTGCTAGAATTCAAAAGAACAGGGTGGAGTAATATTTTTTGGTGCACCCTGGATATTTTAGAAGACATGGTGTAATGAGATGACTTCTAAGGTCTCTGTAGAAGAGTGTTTCTCAACCTGGGGGATGGGACCCCTGGGTGTATCGTGAGGGGGTTTCAGAGGGGCCGCCAAAGACTATCAGAAAACATATATTTTTAGCAATCCCTTTAGAAGAAGGCTGAAGATCACTTCGCCTGTCCTTCTCTTCCTTTTTGGAAACAGACTGCAAATACTTCCACCAAAGGCCCTCCTTTGTTGTGATTGACCAGCCTCTCACCCAAGGGGAGGGCTATTTCGGAGACTCAAAGTGGAAGGGGAGAGTAGGCATGCTCGGCACATTGCAGCATTGTGCACATGTGCACATGAGGGAGAACATGTGAGGCTGGAGGGAGGTTTGCGGCAGTGAGTAGCTTCAAGGCATGGGGTTCTGTGCGGGAAGTTTGGCCCAATTCTCTTCTTGGTGAGGTTCAGAATGCTCTTTGATTGTAGGTGAACTACAAATCTCAGCAACTACAACTCCCAGATGTCAAGGTCTATTTTCCCCAAACTCTACGAGTGTTCACATTTGGGCATATTGAATATTTGTGCCAAGTTTGGTCCAGATCTATCATTGTTTGAGTCCACAGCGCTCTCTGGATGGAGGTGAACTACAACTCCAAAACACAAAGTCAATGCCCACCAAACCCTTCCAGTATTTCCTCTTAGTCATTGGAGTTCTGTGTGCCGAGATTGGTTCAATTCCATCATTGGTAGAGTTCAGAATGCTCTTTGATTGTTGGTGAATTATAAATCCCAGCAACTACAACTCCTAAATGACAAAATCAATCCTCCCACAAACCCCACTAGTATTTAAATTTGGGAGTATTGAGTATTTGTGCCAAATTTGGTCCAGTGAATGAAAATACATCCTGCATATCGGATATTTATATTACAATTCATAACAGTAGCAAAATTACAGTTATGAAGGAGGGATGAAAATAATTTCATGGTTGGGGGTCACCATAAAAAAGGGTCATGGCATTAAGAAGGCTTAGAAACACTGCTGTAGAGGCATTGAGGGAGAACGTGCTCAGTTGTTTCTATGTGCCCGGACTCTCAGGGGCATAATCTCTCCTTGAAGGGGGTCTTCCAATACCCCCCCCCTCCAATACAGCCAATGGGAGGGCATGGCACTGTACACTATTAGCTCAGACTGCACAGATCCTGACCCAAATTACAACTCCAAGGATCTCATAGCATTGAGCCATTGGTGGTCAAAGTGGTGCCAAACTGTATTCATTATTCCAGATGCATCCTTGGAGCGACTGGCAACCTTCCTTGCCACACCTGGGGAAGTTTGGGAAGCATTTCTCACCTGGGATGGCCAACCACTGTGCCATGACCTCTGTGGCTCGGAGGGGGACCTTCTCTACCGGCACCAACTCATCCACCAGGCCGATTTGGAGGGCCTCTGCCGGGGAATAGAGGAGGCCCAGTTGGAGGGAGCGCTCTGCAGCCCGGTGCCCGATGGTGTTCGTGATGGTGTCTTTGAACCTGGGCAAAGAACAAAAAACAATTATTTACTTAGAAAATAGCAGGTAAAGATGGGAATAAAGAATTGGCTGAAATTGTAAATTGCATGATTGCAGCTACCCAAACAATAGTACCTATATATACAGTATAAAGGTCACTACTTGGATGGCACCACGAGATGCAGAGCCAACCTTAAGAAATGGGGCTACAAAGTGGAATCCACGACATGCGAGTGTGGAGAAGAGCAAACCACTGACCACCTGCTGCAATGCAACCTGAGCCTTGCCACATACACAATGGAGGACCTTCTTGCGGCAACACCAGAGGCACTCCAAGTGGCCAGCTACTGGTCAAAGGACATTTAATCAACTACCAAGCTTGCAAACTTTGTGTTTTGTTTGACAGTTGTTTGTTTGTTAAAAAATGCAATGCAATTATTTGGTCTGCCCCTGACATGATAAATAAATACTTGGATGGGCATCTTTCAGCAATGCTTGAGTTGTGCCTCAATAGGATCATATACATTTAGGTATTAAGAAACACTGTCAAAAGCAAAGTTAAAACCTAGTATTGAATATGATAGTTAAAATGGTATTTAATATTTGTATGGTAAGGTGACGATGGTAAATACTGAAATAAATATTAAAACCTTCTAAAATTGTGATAGCATCTGCAAACTTGATAAGCATGCCTATTGTGGATTCTCATGGATTTGTTTTAAATAGTTTTAATTCCTCCTCCTCCCTGCTAAGGCAAAGAAGCCCTCACCAGAATGGGGCCACGATACCCAGCTGCGTCTCATTCAACCCAATGCGGAACTTGGGGTTGTCAGCCATGATGCGGTAGTCGCACGACAGGGACATCAAGCAGCCTCCAGCTGGACTAGATCCCTAAGAGAGAGAGAGAGAGAGAGAGAGAGAGAGAGAGAGAAATGAGAGAAGGACAAGGTGAGAATTTGGGGCATCTCTGGATCTAAGTCCTTGCAACTGTCCTTTTTTGCAGGTCGAAATGATTAACCCCTCGGGTGGATTTTTGGGGAGATGGCGATGGCTGGTTGATTTTGGGATGAGGAAAACCCTTCCAAACTGCATGCATCACCTCCACAAAGGTAATTTTTAAAAATGTGGATGTTACACCACATAGTTTCAGCATTAGACCAGAGTTTGAATCCATGCAAACCCATTGGGAGATCCTGGGGAAGCGACACTCTCTCAGCTTCAGAGGCGAACTCTGTGTGGATGAATTTGGCCAAGAGAACCTCATGAGAGGTTGATGTTAGGGCTGCCGAAAGTCAAAAATAACCACAACAAGGAATGGGATTTTTTTCAGGAGCTGAAAAACTTGTTCCAACCCATTTTTGCAGGGTGTTTGCTAGAGTTGCAGTGAACCAGATCCCAAATGCAAGAGGAATGGACTTTGCCAAAGAGAAAGGAAGGGAATCAGGAGCCCAAAGGCCAGGAAACTCACATTAATGGCAGCGACGGTGGCCACGCGGGAATGGTAAAGGGTCAGCCACATCTCCTGGACCGCTTTCCAGAACTCCGTATAGTGAGCCTCGTTCTTGCCACTCATTTCAGTGATGTCCAGCCCTGCGGAGAAAATGCCAGGCAGGGCCTGCGGGGAACAGAATAGGGAAGAAAAGTTACCCTGTTTACTTGAATCTAATGCTCACCTTTTGGGGTTAGATGACCTCGCCCAAATTAAGATGCACACAAGATTTGCATAATACCGTCATCTTAGTGCTGAGTCAAAGCCAAAGGGAAAGCTGCTTCTGAAGATCCTCTTTGAGAGCTATCATCTCTCATTTAATTACACTGAGTCAATGCTATGCAATCCTGGGATTTGTAGTTTGGTGAGAAATCCACATCCTTTGGCAGAGAAGGCTGAAGGCATTGTAAAATGACAGCTCTCATGACTCCATAGCAGTGAGGCGAGGAAATATGTGCATTCATTCTGAAGCATAGATGCATCTGATTGGATGATGTATTAGATTTGAGTCAAAATGGGGTATATTCCCTCGTTGTTTCCTCCTACTTCTATGTCCAGACTAAGCCCTGGGGAAATGAAAAAAGGAATAATTTGGATGCTTTTCCCACCATAACTTTTGCGTACCGAGGTCAGGATGACTCCGCGACAAGCCTTGTCATTCTCCAGCTTCTCCAAACTGATGGAAAACTCAGTTAGTAATTCCAGGTTGAGGCTGTTCACTGGCGGATGCTTCATCGTCATTGTTGCGACTCCTACGAAGCAAACGAAGAAGGAATTATAACTCAAGACAAGAATCGTAACAATTAAGAGGAGAAAAAAAATCCTACATTACAATGAAGGGCTTATTTTGGGCAGCGGCTTTTAGTAGGATGAGCACATTTCCGTGTTCTAACCTGGCTTAATTTCCTCATTTTATTAGATTACCAACCTAATAAAACAATCTAGCACATGAAACTAGAAATCCCAGCTTTGTGTGGTAGTTCTACCAATGTCAATGTGGCAGTATTATTATTGTTAATATAGTTTTTGAAAAATTGAAATAAGCATGCTATTTTTGGCACCCTTCAAAACTCAGGCTGAAGGCTGTTTTATTTACCTGTGTTTTCATCCAACTCCACCAGGATTTTGTTGTTGCTGAAGAGCCTGTTTTGGACGGAGGGCCTTCCGGTCAGTCTCTGGACGCTGCTCTGGTTGCCTTGGAGCCGGGAGAAAAGCCCTGCAAAGAAGTCCAAAGGTTGCCCCCCACCCCCAAAGGGACAATGTGAACATTTCTCCTTTGAACTGCATGATATGTTCAGCGTAGACCCAGATAATGCTATTTAGATGCACTGAATGGCTGAGATAGTGAGTGTAGACCCTTTACTGCCTTTTAGCTGCACTGGACAGCCTGATATGGTCAGTGTAGACCCACATAATTCCATTTAATTGTATTGAACTGCATGCTATGGTCTGTGTAGACCCATAGAATGCCTTTAAACTGCATTGAATGGTCTGATATGGTCTGTGTACTCATATAATGTCCTTTAACTGCATTGAACAGCCTGATATTATCAGTGGAGACCTATTTAATGCTTATTCGTTCAGTCGCTTCCAACTCTTTGTGACCTCATGGACCAGCCCACGCCAGAACTCCCTGTTGGCTGTCACCACCCTCATCTCCTTCAAGGTCAAGCCAGTCACTTCAAGGATACCATCCATCCATCTTGCCCTTGGTTGGCCCCTCTTCCTTTTTCCTTCCATTTTCCCCAGCATCATTGTCTTCTCTAAGCTTTCCTTTCTTCTCATGATGTGGCCAAAGCACTTCATCTTTGCCTCTAATATCCTTCCCTCCAATGAGTAGTTGGGCTTTATTTCCTGGAGTATGGACTGGTTGGATCTTCTCGCGGTCCAAGGCACTCTCAGAACTTTCCTCCAACACCACAGTTCAAAAGCATCTCTCTTCCTTCTCTCAGCCTTCCCTAAGGTCCAGCTCTCACATCTGTAGGTGACTATGGGGAATACCATGGCTTTAACTATGTGGATCTTTGTTGCCAGTGTGATGTCTCTACTCTTCACTATTTTATCAAGATTGGACATTGCTCTCCTCCCAAGAAGGAAGCGTCTCCTGATTTCTCAGCTGCAGTCTGCGTCTGCATTCATCTTTACACCTAGAAATACAAAATTTGTCACTGCCTCCACGTTTTCTCCCTCTATTTGCCAGTTATCATTCTTGTTGCCATAATCTTGGTTTTTTTTTATGTTGAGCTGCAACCCGGCTTTTGCGCTTTCTTCTTTCACCTTGATTAGAAGACTCCTCAGCTCCTCCTCCCTTTCGGCCATCAAAGTGGTATTATCTGCATATCTAAGGTTGTTAATGTTTCTTCCAATTTTAACCCCAGCCTTGCATTCGTCAAGCCCCGCACGTCGCAAGTTGAATAGATTGGATGAGAGTATACAACCCTGCCGTACGCCTTTCCCAATCTTGAACCAGTTTGTTGTTCCGTGGTCTGTTCTTACTGTTGCTACTTGGTCCTTATACAGATTCCTCAGGAGAGAGACAAGGTGATTTGGTATCCCCATACTACCAAGAGCAGAAGACAGTTCCATCTTGTCTTTACTAATAATATAGTATATTGTATAGACATAAAGTATTTATAATATTATAATGTAATACAATATACTAGTAATAATAATAATACAATATTATAATTATATATTTACATTACATGCAATATTACCAATAATATTACAATATAATGGTATAATGCAATATATATATTACTAATATAATATATATAATATATTATATAAAAACATATCTTGTAAGCTGCTCTGAGTCCCCTTCGGGGTGAGAAGGGCGGCATATAAATGCCATAACCAAATAAATAAACTTGCCACAATTTATTATGATCCACACAGTCGATTAATACCAATTAATTGCTTTTAATAGCTTGATATGGTGAGTGGACACATATAATGCCATTTAGCTCCATTGAACTGTGTGTTATGAATGAGGCTAACCCATGTAATGCCCTTTAATTGCGCTGGATAGCCTAATTTGGTGAGTGCAGATCCATATAATGCCATTTAGCTGCATTGGATGAGTGTACTACGCTGACCATAGCATGCATTATATGGCAGTGTCAGTCTAGTCCAGGAGTCCTCAAACTTTTTAAACGGAGGGCCAGGTCACAGTCCCTCAAACTGTTAGAGGGTCGCACTATAATTTGGAAAAAAAATGAATGAATTCCTATGCACACTGCACATTTCTTATTTGTGGTACAAAAACCACTTCAAAACAATACAATAATTAAAATGAAGAACAATTTTAACAAATATAAACTTATTCGTATTTCAATGGGAAGTGTGGGCCTGCTTTGGGCTGATGAGATAGGATTGTTGTTGATGTTGTGTGCTTTCAAGTCATTTCAGTCTTAGGTTGACCCTGAGCGACGGCCGGGTAAATGACCTTGAGGGCCGTATCCGGCCCCCGGGCCTTAGTCTGAGGACCCCTGGTCTAGTCCTTCCTCTTTAACAAAATAATACTGTTTTGGCATTGTATTGTCGAAGGCCTTCATGGCCAGAATCACTGGGTTGTTGTAGGTATTTTCGGGCTATATGGCCATGTTCTAGAGGCATTCTCTCCTGACGTTTCGCCTGCATCTATGGCAAGCATTCTCTGAGGATGCTTGCCATAGATGCAGGCGAAACGTCAGGAGAGAATGCCTCTAGAACATGGCCATATAGCCCGAAAAAACCAACAACAACCCACTGTTTTGGCATTGTTTGGCAGAGAAGGTTCAAGACCTTGCAAAGCTACAAATCCCATGGTTCCTTAGTACAGAGCCATGGCAGTCCAAGTAGAGCCAACCCGTATTTGTTCTCCAGCGAAGACCCATAGTCTCCTTTTGCAAATAGACCTTTTTTGTGGGGAGGGGGCAAAAGGGGTTCTAATTTTCCAGCAAAGATGGGACCTTCCAGATTGGTATCCCTTTTTTGTTGGAGGACTAAAACTCCCACAATTCACCCAGCCAGGATGATGGGAGTGTCAGTCCTGTAAAGAAGACCCTTCCCCAAGTTCAGAAAGGCTGTCAAGGCATCTTGGAGGATTCAGGGAGCTGCATTCCCCACAAGAGAGCAAAGTTTTGCAAAGTTGTCCCTTGCAATAAAAGGAGGCCTTTTGGGAAGTTGTCCCTTGCAAGCTGGCTGGCCCTTTGCACCCCCCAACCCTCTGCAAGGTCCTTGATACCTGAGGAAAGGAGAAAGTGCCGACCCCACACCCGGGACCCCGCTGCTGCCGCCTGAGCCGCCATCTTCTTCTGAAGGAGGCGGAGAGAAGAGGCTGGCTTTCTGGCTTCAGCCAAACCCCTTTCCTCCCTTTGTAGGACGCGGCCCCTTTAAGAGGAGGCCTGGGAAAGACCTTAGGTTACATAGAAGAGGTGGGTGGGTGTATAACTGGAGAGAACTATAACTCCCAAGGGCTGGGACCTGTAGTACTCCCGACCCAAACAGGCTGGGTGATTGTCCCCAAGCTGGGAAGTCTGGGTAGAGCAAAAAGGAATCCATTAAATGGGGGAAACTATAACTCCCAAGGGTTGAGAGTTGTAGTACACCCGACCCAAACAGGCTGGGTGACTGTCCCCAAGCTGGGAAGTCTGAGTAGTGCAGAAAGGAGTCCATTAAATGGGGAAAACTATAACTCCCAAGGGCTGGGAGTTGTAATACACCGACCCAATCAGGCTGGGTGACTGTCCCCAAACTGGGAAGCCTGGTAGTGCAGAAAGGAGTCAATTAAATGGAGGAAACTATAACTCCCAAGGGCTGGGAGTTGTAGTACACCTGACCCAATCAGGCTGGCCGACTGTCCCCAAGCAGGGAAGCCTGGCTAGTGCAGAAAGGAGTAAATTAAATAGGGAAAACTATAACTCCCAAGGGCTGGGAGTAGTAGTACGCCCGACCCAAACAGGCTGGCCGAATGTCCCCAAGCAGGGAAGCCTGGGTAGTGCTGAAAGGAGTCCATTAAATGGAGTAAACTATAACTCCCAAGGGCTGGGAGTAGTAGTACATCCGACCCAATCAGGCTGGCCGACTGTTCTCCAGCAGGGAAGCCTGGTAGTGCAGAAAGCAGTCAATTAAATGGAGGAAACTATAACTCCCAAGGGCTGGGAGTTGTAGTACACCTGACCCAATCAGGCTGGGTGACTGTCCCCAAACTGGGAAGCCTGGTAATGCAAAAAGGAGTCCATTAAATGAGGGAAACTATAACTCCCAAGGACTGGGAGTAGTAGTACATCCGACCCAGTCAGGCTGGGTGACTGTCCTCAAGCAGGGAAGCATGGGTAGTGCAGAAAGAAGTCCATTAAATTGGGGGAAACTATAACTCCCAAGGACTGGGAGTTGTAGTACACCCGAACAAAGGTGTGTCAAGGCAGGAGAACCCCGGATAGTGCAAAGATTTAAGGGGGAAAGGAAACAATGGGGTACTATTCGGGGAAACTACAATGTCCAAGGGCTGGGAGTTGTAGTACACCGACCCAAACAGGTTGGGTGACTGTCCCCAAGCAGGGAAGCCTGGGTAGTGCAGAAAGGAGTCCATTAAATGAGGGAAACTATAACTCCCAAGGGCTGGGAGCTGTAGTATACCTGATTCAAACAGCGGGGTGACTGTCCTCAAGCTGGGAATCCTGGGTAGAGCAGAAATAAGTCAATTAAATGTAAGAAACTATAACTCCCAAGGGATGGGAGTTGTAGTACACCGACCCAATCAGGCTGGGTGACTGTCCCCAAGCAGGGAAGCCTGGGTAGTGCAGAAAGGAGTTGATTAAATGGAGGAAACTATAACTCCCAAGGGCTGGGAGTTGTAGTACACCGACCCAAACAGGTTGGCTGACTGTCCTCAAGCTGGGAAGCATGGATAGTGCAGAAAGGAGTCTATTAAATGGAGGAAACTATAACTCCCGAGGACTGGGAGTTGTAGTACACCCGACCAAAGGTGTGTCAAGGCAGGAGAAACCCGGATAGTGCAAAGATTTCAGGGGGAAAGGAAACAATGGGGTACTATTCGGGGAAACTACAATTTCCAAGGTCTGGGAGTTGTAGTACATGCACACAACGGGCTGAGAGTGTAAAAAAATGAGCCCATTTTAAAACTTTCCCCCTTCCCATTCCTTTTCCAGATGGGTTTGGCTACTACAGGTCCCCTCGTGGGAGTCGTTCCTAGAAAGGAGAGCAGAGGGCAAAAAAAAAAAGGCAAGACACAAACAGGCAGGACCTAAAAGGCTCAGTGCGCATGCGTCCTCAATGAAGGGTCGCGCGGGCCATGACGTCATCGCGCCGCGCGCAGGGAATTAGGAAAAGCAGGAAAGGCAGGAAGGGGTTGTTTCCGGAAGTGGCGGGGTTTCGGCGGACCCCCGGCCTGACCCGACCCGGGAAGAGGCCGGGATGGAGGTCACCAGGAGCAGTGAGTGCAAAGCCGGGGGGGAAGGAAAGAGGGCCCCTGAGCATGTGCAGAGGACTTGGCGGCCTCGGGGCCTCTCCCCTTGAGGGCCTCATCGGGGTCTGAGGGCTCCCTCATCCTAAGCATGTGCAAAGTGCACCTAACGGGGTCCAAGGTCGTTTGGGATGGTTTTGAGGGGCTCCTCTGAGCATGTACAGAGTGCATACCTATGCAGAGACCTTCTTAAAGGGCCACAGATCATATGGGGCCTCTTGGGATGGTGGCATGGGAATCTCTGAGCATATACAGAGTGCAGACATATACATTGGCCATCCTCTGTAGTCCTAGATAATTTGGGGCCTGTTGGGAGAGGCAAAGGGGTCTCTGAGCATGTGCAGAGTGCACACATACAGAGAGACCATTCTCAGGGGTCCCTGGTAATCTAGGTGTTCTTGGGATAGTTCTCTAAGCATGTGCAGAGTGCACACATACAGAGAGACCATTCTCAGGGGTCCCTGGTAATCTAGGTGTTCTTGGGATAGTTCTCTAAGCATGTGCAGAGTGCACACATACAGAGAGACCATTCTCAGGGGTCCCTGGTAATCTAGGTGTTCTTGGGATAGTTCTCTAAGCATGTGCAGAGTGCACACATACAGAGAGACCATTCTCAGGGGTCCCTGGTAATCTAGGTGTTCTTGGGATAGTTCTCTAAGTATGTGCAGAGTGCACACATACAGAGAGACCATTCTCAGGGGTCCCTGGTAATCTAGGTGTTCTTGGGATAGTTCTCTAAGCATGTGCAGAGTGCACACATACAGAGAGACCATTCTCAGGGGTCCCTGGTAATCTAGGTGTTCTTGGGATAGTTCTCTAAGCATGTGCACAGTGCACACATACAGAGACCATTCTCAGGGGTCCCTGGTAATCTAGGTGTTCTTGGGATAGTTCTCTAAGCATGTACAGAGTGCACACATACACAGAGACCATTCTCAGGGGTCCCTGGTAATCTAGGTGTTCTTGGGATAGTTCTCTAAGCATGTGCAGAGTGCACACATACAGAGACCATTCTCAGGGGTCCCTAGTAATCTAGGTGTTCTTGGGATAGTTCTCTAAGCATGTGCAGAGTGCACACACACACAAAGACCATTCTCAGGGGTCCCTGGTAATTTAGGTGTTCATGGGGTAGTTCTCTAAGCATGTGCAGAGTGCACACATGCACAGAGACCATTCTCAGGAGTCCCTGGTAATCTAGGTGTTCTTGGGATAGTTCTCTAAGCATGTGCAGAGTGCACACATACAGAGACCATTCTCAGGGGTCCCTAGTAATTTAGGTGTTCTTGGGATAGTCCTCTAAGCATGTGCAGAGCGCACACACACACAGAGACCATTCTCAGGGGTCCCTGGTAATCTAGGTGTTCTTGGGATAGTTCTCTAAGCATGTGCAAAGTGCACACATGCACAGAGACCATTCTCAGGAGTCCCTGGTAATCTAGGTGTTCTTGGGGTAGTTCTCTAAGCATGTGCAGAGTGCACACATGCACAGAGACCATTCTCAGGGTCCCTGGTAATATAGGTGTTCTTGGGGTAGTTCTCTAAGCATGTGCAGAGAGCACAAATATACGTTAGCCATCCTCTGGAGTCCTAGATAATTTGGGGCCTGTTGGGAAAGAGGTAAAGGGGTCTCTGAGCATGTACAGAGTGCACATATACAGAGACCATTCACAGGGGTCCCTGGTAATATAGGTGTTCTTGGGATAGTTCTCTAAGCATGTGCAGAGTGCACACATACAGAGAGACCATTCTCAGGGGTCCCTGGTAACTTAGGTGTTCTTGGGATAGTTCTCTAAGCATGTACAGAGGGCACACATGCTCGGAGACCATTTTAGGGTATCTAAGGTAATTCGGGGCCTCTTGCGAGGGAGGGAAAGAGGTCCACAGAAGTGCATCTGCACTGGAGAACAAATTCGATTTGACAGCACTTTGGCTATCTGTGGCTCAGTGCTATGGAAGCATATACAGGGTGCATACGTACAGAGGAAGAGGTCATCTTAAAGAATCCCAGGCAATTTGGATTCTCTGAGCTTGTACCAAGTGCGTATATACACAGAGACTGTCCTCAGAATCCCAGATTATTTAGAGTCTCTTGAGGTAGGATAAGGGGTTCTCTGAGCATATATGTAGTGCCTGTATACACAAAGACCACTTTAAAGCATCCCAGGTAATTTGGGGCCTTCTGGGAGGGAGGGAAGGAGTTATCTGAACATATACAGAGTGCATAGATACAGAGAGAAAGGTCATCTTAAAGAATCCCAGGCAGTTTGGAGCCTTTTGGAATGGGACAAGGGCTTCTCTGAGCATATAAAGAGTGCATATATACACAAAGACTGTCTTTAGGATCCCAGATTATTTAGAGTCTCTGGCGATAGTAATAAGGGGTTCTCTGAGCATGTATGTAGTTCATGAATACGCAGAGATGCTTTATAGCATCTCAAGTAATTTGGGGCCATTTAGGAGGGAGGCAAGTGAGTCTATGAGCATATACAGAGCATATACATACAGAGAGACCATCTTGAAGAATCCCAGGCAGTTCTGAGCCTTTGGTATGGTGGCAAGGGCTCCTCTGAGCGTATACAGAGTGCATACATACCCAGAGACCCCTGTCAACGATGCGATGGACGATGCAACGGAAAAATGATTTTAGTGATGAGACTCTGAGGACTTGTGTTTTATGGTTTTGTTGTTTTATTGCTTTTATATGGTTTATATTATATGTAATGTTTTTAACTATATTTATGTTGTTTGGAGGCATTGACTGTCGACTGTAAACGGCCTCAAGTCGCCTCCGGGTTGAGAGGCACAGTATATAAATATGATAAATAAATAAATGAAGATTGGCAGGCAGTTTGGGACCTTGGTACTTCCCTCTTTGAGATAGCTAGGGGTCCTGATCTCCCCTCTAAAATAACCTCCTGCCCTAATATTTCTTATGGTCCCAAACTTGCGAGTTTTGCCTGTCAAGAAATAAATGGGTGACTGTTCTGCCTTTGCCATCTTCTTCAGTGCGTTGGGATTGTGTGTCTCATCAGCCAGGCTGCCTGGGATGAGTGATGGGAGTTGCGATCTAGAGGCATCATGCCAGGTTGGGTTGAGTTGCAGGAAGGGTTCTGAGTTTTCTTTTGGCTGGTAAAGGATGTAAAGGATCAATCTTCAAAGCCTTTGTCAGGAAGCCTCCAGTGCTGACTGCACCTTACTCTTTGCACCTGCTCGGAGACAGAAGATAACAAGAAGGGTACCCCCAGAGGCCATGTAGTCCAACCCAATGGTCCTCCAGCTGAAGTATCCCCAGCAGCAGGGAGCTGTCCAGCCTTTTTTTTAAACGTCCAGAGAATGAGCCCTTACAGTTGGCTCCATTGTCACTCTTATTGTCCAGAAACTCTTTCTAAAATTATCTCTCTCTTTTATTCCTACAGATTTTAAGGATAATCTCAACAAAGTCTATGAAGCCATTGAGGAGGCAGACTTCTTGGCTATCGATGGGGAGTTTTCAGGTACAGAGTTCGCAGAAGTGCATCTGCACTGGGGAACCAATTCGGTTTGACGGCACTTTGGCTATCTATGGCTCAATGCTATGAAACCACTGGTGTTGTAATTCGCACCCTTTCGCAGAGAAGGCTGAAGACCTTGCAAAGCTGCAACTCTTACAATTCCATAGCATTGAGCCATGGCAGTCAAAGTGGTGTCACACAGAATTCATTCTGCAGTGCAGCTGCCCCTGTAGAGTTTGAGCCCATATTGTGGTCTCCTGTCCCAGGCTCAGAGCCTTAAACTGAGGAAAAGAGCAATCTGTTTTATGCTTTTATAGGAATCAGCGATGGGCCGTCAGTTAGCGCCTTAACAAATGGCTTTGACACACCAGAAGAAAGGTACCAGAAGCTTAAAAAGGTAAAAATCTTAATGTTTTCCCCATTACGGTTTATGTTTTTGAAATGTCTTGAGTTGTAGGAATGCAATATCCATGCCTTGGATGACTTTCCATGGCCAAGTGTGGGAAAATATTGATCAGTAAATGGGCAATTGATGTAGGATAAGTCATTGTATGAAATAGAGGACAACTGATTTTTCTGACAGTAATACAGTGGAATGTCAACTTAAAAGCATCTCAACTTAAGAGCATTTTGAGTTAAGAGCCATTGCTCGCCCCTTTGAGTTCAGAGGGAGCGCTAGCACCAGAGTTGAGGGCTTTAGAGCTTCAAGGGGACAGCCTCCAGGTGTGCTCTTTTCTGCTTTGGGAGATTGCTATCCGCTGTGCTCTTGTCCGCTTTGAGGAACTTTTAAGTTAGTTGATTTTGTGTGGTTTTTATTCCCGGTATGTTTGGCTTTATGAAGAGAGAGAGGGAGAGAGAGTTAAACTCTTAACTCAGTGTATCACTGTATTCGCAAGAACAGTTTTTATTGGAATAGAGTTTTTCTGAAGTTGTTTTTATATTACTGTTGTTATTATTGTTGTTGTTGTTGTTATCACCACTATATTATTATTGTTGTCATTGTTACCTCTATATTACTACTACTACTATTACTACTGATATTATTATATTGTTCTATTCTATTCTTATTATTATTTTCTGACAGCAATATTTGCAAGAAGAGTTTTTATTGGAATGGAGTTTTCCTGAAGTTGCTAGTTGTTTTTATATTATTATTATTATTATTACTTTTATTATTATTTTACCACTATATTATTGTTATTATTATTACTGTTATCACTATATTATTATTGCCGCTATATTATTATATTGTTATATTATATTCTCTAACTATTATTTTCTGTCAATATTTGCAAGAATAGTTTTTAATGAAGTGTGGGTTTCCTGAAGTTGTTAGTTGTTGTATTATTATTATTTCTATATAATTACTATTGGACTGTTGAAGATGATAAAACATGAACCAAATTGTCCAATCTCCTCAGAGTTGCTCTGAATTCCTTGGTCACACTGTTGTCTTTTCCCCTTCTTTAGCATTCCATGGATTTTCTGCTGTTCCAGTTTGGCCTTTGCACTTTTAAATATGACCTTGCAGAATCTAAGTGGGTGACTTTCTTGATTTATTCCTTCTTTCAAAACCGCTTACTCTAAACTGTCCATTGACTTGCCCTTCTATATGTTTTTGTAGGTACATCATGAAATCATTTAATTTCTACATCTTCCCCAAACCTTTCAACCGAACGTCGCCAGATGTCAAGTTTGTCTGTCAGGTCAGTTAAGAAAATGTGGTTCAAATGGCTATTAACTTGCTTCCTTCTGATTCCATAAAACAGGAGAAATCCAAAGCAGTAAGATAATAAAATTTGTAATTATAGGCTGGAAAGTTTGGTTTTATCTCTCTCTGAAAGTCATTTAACAAAAAAAAAAAAAAAAAGGATGCGAGTAATCGAATTAAAAAATTAAACAATCAATATGCCTTGTGTTATGTTCTGTAGTCCATATTCCTGTATTGCAGTTCTCCAAAATTCAGACTTGGGGCTATTTATTATTGCAATCGATTTAATTTCGCTTTATTGTATGCACTCGTGATTTTATTGATTTTTTTAAAAAAAAAATCTGAGCTGCTTGGAGAAAGCAATATTATTACCATAATGAAGGAATGCGAATAAAGATCTTTCTTTCTTTCCTTCCAGAGTTCAAGCATAGACTTTTTAGCAAACCAAGGATTTGATTTTAATAAAGTGTTTCGCAATGGTAAGCTTTCGTTTTGTATTGGGAAACGTTACTGCGAAGATTCCAGCCTCTCTTTTTTTTTAGAGAAAAAGCAGGATATAATAATAATAATAATAATAATAATAATAATGACATTTTAATGAAAATGCTTCTTTTATTTGTGCGTTTCTCTATTTGTGTGCCCTTAATCGTTGTGATAGTGGAAGGCTCCTATTGTTCTCCTTCAGTGTAGAAAGAGCATGCTTCCTTCTATGACTGAACTGCACCTCCCATAATTCCCAGTCATTTGGCTGGTATTTGAAGTCCAAAACAATCGGAAGTCACCAGGTTGAGGATCTTCAATATGCTTTCAGTTTTGCATATATATGTGATGGGTTTAAAATTGTCATCATCTTGTTTTTAGCACTCTTCACTACTTTGAGTCCCTTTTAAGTGGCAGAATATAATAATAATAATAATAATAATAATAATAATAATAATAATAATAGAAAAAAGAAAAAAGTATGGATCGTCGATGTTGCAATCCCAGGCAAGAGCACAATTGACAAGAAGCAACTGGAAAAGCTTACACAATATGAGATTTAAAGATCGAACTGCAAAATCTCTGGCACAAACCAGTTAAGGGGGTCCCAGTGGTGATCGGCACATTGGGTGAAGTCCCTAAAGACCTTGGCCTGCACTTAAACACAATCAGCACTGACAAAACTACTATCTGCCAGCTGCAGAAGACCACCTTACTGGGATCTGTACGGATTATTCCCTGGTACATGACACAGTCCTAGACACTTGGGAAGTGTCCGATGTGCGATCGAATACAAAAGCCAGCTTAGGGATTTTGTTTGCTGTGCACTAATCTTGTTGTGCTTCAAATAATAATAATAGAGAAATCCAAAGCAGTAAGATAAATAACATTAATAATTATCGGCTGGAAAGTTTGGCTTTCTCTCTCTATGAAAGTCATTCACCAAGCAAGCAGCAATTAATCAGATTAACAGCCAATTAGCCTTGTGTTGTAATATGTAGTTTATGTCCTTATATTGCAATTTATAATTTAAAAATACAATACAAAAGTATTCAAAAAGTACAACAATATAACAACAACAATAATAGAGGAGGAGGAGGAGGAAATCCCAGTCCATGCATGCATTAACTAGCCAATAATAATAATAATAATAATAATAATATGCCAATTCATGCATGTATTAATCAGATCTCACCAATAGTAGTAGTAGTAGTAATAAAGAAACCCTGGTCCATTCATTAATTAACAAGCAACAACAAGAACAACAGCAACAACTGAAAGATTGATCTATTCCAGGCCTGCATCGCCTGTGTGTTTTGGACTCCAGCTCCAGAATTCCTCACCATTGGACAATGCTCACCAATTGGTCTCCCTTTTAAGAGAGAGAGTCCCTTTTAAGTGGCATAATAATAATAATAATAATAATAATAATAATTATTATTATTATTTATAACCTGCCCTATCTCCCCTGTGAGACTCAGGGCGAGTTCCAATAAAAGAGGCAAACATTTAA
The DNA here is from genome assembly GCF_037176765.1 of Anolis sagrei. Classification (NCBI taxonomy): domain Eukaryota; kingdom Metazoa; phylum Chordata; class Lepidosauria; order Squamata; family Anolidae; genus Anolis; species Anolis sagrei. The sequence continues at coordinate 14,441,225 of NC_090034.1, read as the reverse complement.
TGCCAATAATAATGATGATGATAACTATAACAACAGTAAAGTTGGTGGTCTATATCAGGCTGGCATAGTCTGTGGGTGTTTTGGGCTTCAGCTCCCAGAATCCCAGGGCATCAGACAACGTTCACTTTGAGTCCCTTTCAAGAGAGAATCTCTTTTAAGCATTATTATTATTATTATTATTATTATTTCAGCTTCAGCTCCCAGGATCTCTGGCCATTGGATAAAGATGGCCATAGGGCTTCAGGGAGCCAGTGTTCCAAACCCCTGGAGAGCCTCAGTTTGTGCAGGCCTGATTGGCAGGTGTCCCATGGGTTATGAGGTTGCTTTTTCCCCTTTGGGCTTCACCCTTCCCACTTCCAAGCTGGGCCCCGAGATCCCTCTCTTCCTCTCTTCCCAGGGATCCCGTATTTAAATCAAGAGGAGGAGCGGCAGCTGCAGGAGCAGTACGAGGAGAAGCGCTCGCAGGCCGGCCGGGTGGGCAGCCTCTCTTTCACCTCCCCCAATGCCCAAAGCAAGTGTCCGGTCACTATCCCAGAGGACCAGAAGGCCTTCATTGACAAAGTGGTGTAAGCAGATGCAAGGGATGCAATGGCAGAGCTTTGGGGGGCATTGCAGCTCCCAGAATCCCCCAGTAGGCCCCGAGGACACACATTTCTTGTTCCTGGGCTATAAATGTCATTTCCTAATTGGTTCTTCCATAAAAACATGGAAAAAGTTTATTAAATTGCAAAAACTTTGTCTTTGTGGGAGGGACATCCTGCAGCAAACTATTTTGTGGGCAGGACATCCTGCAGCAATAGTTTTTTCATAAATTCCATAAATTTTTCATTGAGTCTCAACCAATTCAACATAGTTTGTGGCAGGCACAAAAACCAAGTTTCTGGAGTAGAACAACTACTTTCGAAGTAAGGACTGCACAATTAAATAGAAAATAACACTTTCAAGATAGAAACAGATTTTTTTTTCAAATTTTGTTACATAGTGGGGTCTTTTTTTCTTTCTTTCCTCTTTTGGTGGGTCTCCGGTGCAAAATACGGTGCTCATCCTGCCCTTTTCTCTCCCCTGTTCCCAGAGACAGAGTCGACGCTCTCCTGCAGAACGAAGAAAACACCAGTTTGGAGCTGGAGCCCTGCACAGGGTCAGTTCGCCCAAAAGGAATAGCAGGGGAAGGCATCATAGCCATCTCAAAAGATTGGAAATTGTCCTTTTGATGCTTGAAAAACCTTTCTCGTTCTCCCTCCAGATTCCAGAGGAAACTTATTTACCAGACGCTCAACTGGAAGTAAGTGTCTCTTGTTATTGAGCCGCCGCAGAGTGGGAGGGATTGGGGCAAGCCTTATTGCCCCCTTATTAGATGAGCCCCCGGTGATGTAATTGGTTAAACCCTTGTGCCAGAAGGACTGCTGACTGAAATTTGATCAGCAGTTCAAATTTGGGAAGTGGGGTGAGCTCCTGTCTATCAGCTCCAGCTTCCCATGCAGGGACATTCCCTGGGCAGTGTCCTTGCAGATGGCCAATTCTCTCACACCAGAAGTGACTTGCAGTCACAAAAATATACATTTATTGCCTGCCTCTCCCTGTGATTTGAGATAAAACACTATTAAAACACATCCAACACAATACACAGAGTGAAAATACAGAGGCCAATTTTCACATTAATATTATATTTATTTATTCTTTCCAGAGATTCAGAGTGGCTTGCAATAGAAACCAGTACAATACAATTTCAAACCATATATATATCTATATAAATAAAAATGTCATGTTCGTTCGTGGGATTGACATAACTCAAACACCTCTGGATGAATTGATACCAGATTTGGACCCAGTACACCTATCAAGGCAACGAGTGACCATCACTCATAAAATACTGAAAAACACAGTGGAAGAGACTTAAAAAGCCAAAAATAAAAATGCATTACAATGCATGCTCAAAACCACATATATACACATATACACATACATACACACACAAAAGACATATACACAGACTGGGCCACAGAAATGCGTGGCAGGGGACGGCTCGTGTATATATATGTGTGTGTGTGTAAAACATAAACCATATTTCCCTGAGCAGCACTTTGCCCATATTCTGTACACTTCCCCAAAGATATTCTGATAATAATAATAATAATAATAATAATAATAATACATTTATTGCCAGCCTCTCCTTGTAACTACATAATAAAGGATACGTTGAATAATCCTTTATTTTTTCCCCACTTGGCTGCAGGTATCCAAAAGGCATCCATGTGGAAACTCTGGAAACAGAGAAGGTAGTGTTGGCTTATGTCTAGGAATTTCTTTGAGGGGTCTTTGGGGCTACAAATTGTATTCATTGATGAGGATTTCTATCTAATATTTTGAATTATTTCCATAATGATGTTTGTGGTTGCAAGATGGACTGGGAGCTGAGCAATGGCTGTATTGGAAAAGCAACTATATTTGTGTGTTTGTGGTTATTGAAAATTTGCTAAGAAACAAATGGCTCAGATCTTCAAATCCCACTTGATATAATAATAATAATAATAATAATAATAATAATAATAATAATAAGCAATGAATGTGAAGATGGCAGGTCATTCCTGTAAGATATCATGATAGGGCCCAACATAGTTAAAAATATCATCTTAAGGCAGTGTAAAATATGGGAAACAGAGTTACAAATTACAGAACAAGATATAAAACAAGTGGTAGAGACAATAGGGACGACAAGGAATACAAAAGTAAGAGAAATGAAGAGGAAAGTATTACTTAAGTGGTATCGTACACCCTGTCAATGAGTGTATTATTATAAAAAGGGGAGCAGTCAATGCTGGCATGGATGTCAACAGAAAATGTGATTTATGTACATGATGTGGGAATGCGAACAGGTACAACACTTCTGGAAGATTATACTATATGTGTCAAACCAAATAACAAAAGTGATAACAAAAGAAATGACGTTCTTAGTGCAAAGAGAGGGAATGGGAAAATACAGGGAAATAAAGAAAGCAATAATTGAGTGCACACAAGCAGTGATAATATTGGGATGGAAAGACACATCAAAGTGGGCAGTAAATAAATGGTATCAGTATATGGTGGACCAAATGGAATTTGAAATTATGGATGTAAAATTAGATGATTCAAAATATAAGGAAAATAGAATATGAGAAGTTGAAGAAAGGTGGAACCGGATTAAGAATTATATTATGTATAAGTCTAGAGATCAGGCCATCTATATAAATAAAAATGTAATGTTCATTTGTGGGATTAACATAGCTCAAAAACTACTGGATGAATTGACAACAAATTTGGACACAACAATACACCTATCAGGCCAACGAGTGACCATCACTCAAAAAAAAACCAAAAAAAAAAAAAAAAACCACTGACAAACACAGTGGAAGAGACTTAAAAAGCCAAAAAACAAAAATTACATTACGACGCATGTGCAAAACCACATATACACATATACACAAATATATACACACACATATACACATACACACAGACTGGGCCACAGTAACGCATGGCAGGAGATGGCTAGTGAGAAATAAGATACAAATGTTATATAGTATGTAAATCTATAAGAATTGTCTCAAAAAGGATTAATATGTAAAAGAAAATAATCCTCATGGTGGTGGTGGGAATTGTCAGTGTTGTGTATGTGTATGTCCTAAAATTATATATATATATGCAGTGTAAAATACATACATTAAAATGTATTTCTATGACACGCATGTGTTAAAATACACTAAACAAAGATTAAATACTGCAAATGCAGGCAATGAGTTTAAAATGCATAAAAAGTGCTGTGGCCTTACACTTCATTCTGAACGATGATGTATCTTTTTGGGGCCTTAGAAGGAGCGCTACATCATTATCAGCAAAGTCGACGAAGAGGAGCGCAAGCGGCGGGAGCAGCAGCGGCAAGTGAAGGAGCAGGTCTGTGGCCCCAAAAGGAACCCATAGCTCTTGGAGGGGAGCCCCAAGGCGCAAATTGCCAGAACTGTCCCTTTGAGGCTTTGCATCATGGTCTCATTGGCCCTTTTTTTGTTCCCAGGAGGAACTGAAGGACGCCGTGGGCTTCTCCCGAGTGATTCACGCCATGGCCAATTCCGTACGTCAATCTCTCTTTCGTTCAACACCACAGGGTCATGTTTTTTCTACCTTGTTGAGTTGCCCCCTTGCTATCCTAACAGTTTACCTTTCATCTTCAGGGAAAACTCGTGGTTGGGCACAACATGCTGCTGGATGTCATGCACACCATCCACCAGTTCTATTGTCCACTGCCAGAGGTAGGTCATGGCTTCAACAACCATAAACAGGAGGATTGAACCCATGTGTTGAACACAAAGAGAGGCGAGAAATAAACAAACAAATGAACAACAACAACTTCTTCTTCTTCTTCTTCTTCTTATTATTATTGAACCCATGTCTTGAATGTAAGGAGAGCCGGGTAATAAATAAATTACTATTGTTAGTGTTATGGAACCCATGTCTTGAACTCAGGGAGAGGCGGGCAGTAAATAAATAAATAAATAAATAAATAGTTGTTGTTACTGAACCCATATCTTGAACACAAGTAGAGGCTGGCAAATAATAATAATAATAATAATAATAATAATAATAATAATAATAATTCATTTGGCCTCCTTAGCAAAAGGTTCATCCAAAAGTTCTTATTTTATCATTATCATTATTATTCATTTATTACTGGAGAAATTATACTGTTTAGCCAGTATTGCACCACCTGACATCTGTCGGGAAGTAACAACCTGTAATGAAAGGACCAAGGCAGTGACATTTCCGGCCCATCTTCTGCCAGCATGCCAATGGCTTAAATCAAGAAACAGCTTCCTAAGCTCTACAGAGATACTCACAGGAACACTTCAGCAAGCAAGAGTCCAAAAGTGGCAGGTAAAAACCTAGAACCTCAATCAGTGGCCGAGACTGGATGAGAAACTCCCTCCTGGGCACACAGAAGACTGTGTGACTTGGGACGCGCTGAACAGACTGCGCTCTGGCACCACGAGATGCAGAGCCAAAGTTAAGAAATGGCGCTACAAAGTGGAGTCCACAACATGCGAGTGTTGAGAAGAGCAAACCACAGACCACTACAATGCAGCCTGAGCCCTATCTCATGTGCAATGGAGGACCTTACAGTGACACCAGAGGCATTCAAAGTGGCCAGCTTCTGGTCAAAGGAAATTTAGTATAATACCAAGTATTTAACTTCGCTTGTGGTTTTTCTATATATTATAACTGTATTCTCAATTCGCTTCCAACATGATAAATAAAAACATGTATTAATTCTAAATTCTCCCCGTAGGGACTCAAGGTGACTCCCAATTACATGACACAACTCACTAAATTTAGAAACATGGCAAATACAAACATGAAAAGCAGTTACATATTATTAAAACCCAATAAAAACATCTGTACAATTAAAATTACATTTAAAACTAAATGTCTTCCCCAGCTTAATATTAGCAGTCCCGTTTCCTAATTATTCTAATTGGCATGGAGTTTGCCATACACTTTTTTATATGCTCCTATTGCCTTTATATGCTCCTATTGTCAGTAATCCGAGTGTTTTGACTTTTTAGGACCTCAGCGAGTTCAAGGAGCTGACGACATGTGTTTTCCCAAGGTGAGACATGGAAACTTCTCCTGATTTGGTGGGGCATCTTTTCATAGAAGAGCCACTTTTAAAGATTTAGGAATATTTTATTTCTTGTAGGTTGCTGGACACAAAATTGATGGCTACCACTCAGCCCTTCAAGGTAAGTGGAAGTCACAGTCTCTCAGCCTCAGAGGAAGGCCAGCTTTCTCTGAACAGATCTTTTCAAGGAAACCCGATAAAAGGGTTCCCCTAAGTCAGAAACGACTCAAAGACACACGAAAAGCACAACAAAAGTTCTGTAATTGGTACTCATTGAACCACTTGAATTAAACTGTGACACAACTTTTGTTCCTGGTTTATGAATGTCATTTCCTAATTGGTTCTAGCATAAAAACATGGGGAAAGAAAAACTTTGTTGTTGTGGGAGGGTCATTCTGCAGCACAATTTGCTATAGTTTTTCCATAAATATCTCACAGAATCTCAACCAATTCAACATAGTTTGTGGCAGGCACAAAAAAGGAAAATTCTGAAATAGAACAACTACTTTCAAAGTAAGGACCACACAATTAAACAGGAAATAATACTTTCAGACTAGGAACATTTTTTTTTCAAATTTGGTTACATAATGTTATGGGAGAACTAGATATTTTGTTTTCTGCATGTTTAATTGAATTCGTTGGCTCCTTAACGATTAATCCTCCATGTTGTTTTTACCAAAAAGCACTTGCTTCCAAAGGTTTGATGTCCTGCTTCCTTGGCTCCTTGAAAACCCATGTTGTCTGTCTTCTGCTTTCAGGACCTCATCAACAACACTTCTTTGGCAGAGCTGGAAAAGCGGGTGAAGGAGACCCCCTTCAGCCCCCCAAAAGTCGGTAAGGAAACTTACTTGTGGGAAGTTATGGAGGGGGCCTTTGGGAACACCGCAGAACACTTACTTACTTACTTACTTACTTAGGCAATCCCTTGTTTTCCGAGGAGGATTGTCTTCCAGTATTCTTGTGGGTTCGTATGTGGCTGTGGAGCCCTATTCTTGCTCTGCATCTTCTTCCGCAGTGAGGGCATTGGTTTCCAGGTGGAAGGTGGTCTCGGTTGGGGTTGGCTTGATGCGCCTTCCTCTTGGCATGCTTCTCCCTTTCGCCCTCCATTCGTGCCTCTTCAAATTCTGCACCACTGCTGGTCACAGTTGACCTCCAGCTGGAGCGGTCAAGGGCCAGGGTTTCCCAGTTCTCAGTGTCTATGCCGGAGTTTTTAAGGTTGGCTTTGAGCCCATCTTTCAATCTCTTTTCCTGTCCACCAACATTCCGTTTTCCGTTCTTGAGAAAACGGAATGTTTCCGGAGTAGAGCAACTGCCTTGGGAGATGGTGGCCGGGCATCCGGACAACGTGGCCGGTTCAGCGGAGTTGATGGCGGAGGACCATCGCTTCAATGCTGGTGGTCTTTGCTTCTTCCAGCACGCTGATGTTTGTCCGCCTGTCTTCCCAAGAGATTTGCAGGATTTTCCGGAGGCAGCGCTGATGGAATCGTTCCAGGAGTTGCATGTGACGTCTGTAGACAGTCCACGTCTCACAGGCATATAGCAGGGTTGGGAGGACAATAGCTCTATAAACAAGCACCTTGGTATCCCTACGGCTGTCTCAGTCCTCAAACACTCTCTGCTTTATTTGGAAAAATGCTGCGCTCGCAGAGCTCAGGCGGTGTTGTATTTCAGTGTCGATGTTGACTTTGGTGGAGAGGTGGCTGCCAAGGTAGCGGAAATGATCAACATTTTCTAATGTTACACCATTAAGCTGTATCTCTGGCAGTGGAGAGGGGTTGGATGCTGTCTGCTGGAACAGCACCTTGGTTTTTTCGATGTTCAATGACAGGCCGAGCTTCTCATATGCTTCTGCGAAGGTGTTTAGAGTGGCTTGTAGGTCTTCTTCTGAATGCGCAGACAACGTTGTCATCAGCATACTGGAGTTCTATAACAGATGTTGTAACCTTGGTTTTGGCTTCCAGTGAGGTTAAACAGCTTGCCATCTGTCCGATAGATGACTTCCACTCCAGTGGGAAGCTTCCCATCAACAAGGTGAAGTATCATAGCGATGAAGATGGAGAATAAAGTTGGGGCAATAACACATCCCTGTTTGACACCCGATTCCACCTTAAATGGGTCACTTTGGGAGCCACTGCTGTCCAAGACTGTTGCCATCATGTCATCATGGAGGAGCCTCAGGATGTTCACAAATTTGTTAGGGCACCCGATTTCCTGGAGAATGGTCCAGAGAGCGCTGCGGTTCACTGTGTCGAATGCCTTTGCAAGGCCGATGAATGCCATGTACAGAGGTTGATTTTGTTCTCTGCATTTTTCTTGGAGCTGTCATGCAGTGAAGATCATGTCCACGGTTCCTCTGGAGGGGTGGAAGCCGTTCTGGGATTCTGGGAGGGTGTCTTCTGAGAGGGGTAGAAGGCAGTTTGCAAGGATTCTTGTGAGGATTTTCCCAGCGGAGGTTAGAAGGGAGATACCTCGATAGTTTCCGCAGTCTGTTCTTTCCCCTTTTTTGAAGAGGGTGATGATGGTGGCATCCTTGAAATCTGCTGGGATTTTTTTGTTCACCCACACTTTTTCTATGAGCTGATGGAGTTGTTGTGTCAGCTCAGGTCCTCCCTCTTTAAAGATTTCAGCAGGGATCCCATCTGGTCCACTGGCTTTGTTATTTTATTTTTTTTGTTGGTTGATGGCATTGCTAACTTCTTCCAAACTAGGCAGTGCTGCAAGCTCATCCCTGGTTTGTTGTTGCGGGATTTGTGAGAGAACCTCTTCAGTCACAATGGAGCTGTGGTTCAGGAGGCTTTGGTAGTGTTCTTTCCAACGTAGTGCAATTGATTTTTGGTCCTTCAGGAGTTTGGTTCCATCTGATGAGCGGAGAGGCTGTATGCCATGGTTTCTTGGTCCATAGATGATCTTTGTGGCTTTGAAAAATCCCTGAGCATTATGGGTATCTGCCAGGTGTTGGATTTCTTCAGCCTTCTTTGTCCACCAGATGTTCTTGAGTTCTCTTGTCCTTCTTTGGACCTCAGCTTTTGCACTGGCGTAGATCTTTTTCTTAGCAGCACAGTTGATGTCTCTGCCATGTTTGGAAGGCTTTCCTTTTCTTGTCAATTAGCTGTTGGATCTCGATGTCATTTTCATCAAACCAATCTTTATGTTTCTTGGTTTGGTATTCGATAGTTTCTTTGCAGGCTGTGACCCCTCAGTGGACTGTCACCTTGTCGTGGTGAGGGGGCTTGCGTGTTCTGACCCCAGAACAAGAGAGGATTCCTCTCCACTGGAATGATACTTCCTTTAGAGACAGGAAGTGATTGAAACTACACCTTGTTGGTCCTTTTAAAACATTTGTTGGCCTCAAAGCAATCTCTGTGTGCACGGAACCTTCCGGTTCTTTTCCTTCTTTTCCTCTTCCCTGGGTAGCTATAATGTTTGTTAACTTGAGAGCTTTTCTGTCTCTCACAGACCATCTGTGGACCACAAACCACTCCTTGGGAACCACTGTTTTGAGGAGATGTTGACTAAAAGGCTTGTTGAATAAGACCCCATCTACACTGCCACAGGATCCAATTCAACCCACGTCATAATGGCAGTTTAGGTGGGGCCTAAATGAAGTAACAGACTTTGAAAGCCATGTTTCCCTCTTTGCTCAGAAACGGCGGAAGGCTTCCCCAGTTATGACACGGCTTCGGAGCAGCTGCACGAGGCTGGATATGACGCCTACATCACCGGCCTGTGCTTCATCTCCATGGCAAACTATCTTGGTGCGTTTGTTGTCTTCTCAGTCCAATAATAATAATAATAATAATAATAATAATAATAATAATAATAACAATAGTGGTTGTTGTAGGTTTTTTCGGGCTATATGGCCATGTTCTAGAGGCATTCTCTCCTGACATTTCGCCTGCATCTATGGGAAGCATCCTCAGAGGTAGTGAGGATCCTTTTATGATCTCCGTGTGCAAAACTCATGGCAAATTCAACCCACCAAATGATCAAGAAAGACTGGAGGAAAATATTTTACAACAATTATATGTCATGGGTGAAACTAGAATAAGTTGTAGTATGGAATGGACAGAGCTGTATTGTATGCAATGCTATGCTGAGGGAGGCCACTGTATTATAGGAAATGTTCTGAAATTAGGTAATAAACCGATAATTTGTTAAAAATAGTTTTAGGAAAGAAATCATACATTTTTTAACCTTATCTTCCGCTCACTAGGTTCCTTCCTCAGTCCCCCGAAAAACCATGTCTCTGCAAGATCAAAGCTCATTGAGCCTTTTTTCAACAAGTGAGTCACCCTTCCTTTCCAATGCATGATCCCTATGGCTTTTATCTCTTACTATCTTAGGGACCCGGGTTAGGTCTTTTCTTTGCTATTTATTAGAAATAGTCAATGTTTGTTTTTGGATTTTATGAATTGTCCCATTATAAAATGCACAAGGATGTGGGCAGAGTACAACTCCCATCATTCTGGATCCATCCCTCCACAAACACTGGCAAGTATTTCGAATGTGTCATAATGGGCCTGTGTACTACGATGGGATCAGATCCATCTCTCTGGAAGCACTCCCTGAAAGTGGGTGAACTACAAATCCCACCATCCAGGGTCAGTTCACCCCCTCAAACTGCTCCAGCCCTTAAAGTGGGTCTTTGGGGGCTCTGTGTGCCACGTTTGGTCCAGATGTGTTGTTGACAGGAGTCACAGGGCTCTCTGGATGCGGAAATCATCTTGGAAAATGCATTCAAAGAGAGATAGATACAGAGACACATATTTTGATTGTGGTTATATACAGGCCGTCCCCAAGTTACAAACAAGGGAGGTTCTTTAGATTTGCTCTTAAGTTGAATTTGTTTGTATGTCAGAACAGGGACATTTTTAAAGTGTAACTCCAGCTCTCTCTCTTGCTGTCTCTCTCCATATATATATATATGTGTGTGTGTGTGTGTGTGTGTATGTGTGTGTGTGTGTAGCTATATATATATATACACACACACACACACTCATATACACACACACACACACACACACACACACACATATATATATATATACATATATATATATATATATATATATATATATATATATATATAGGGGGGCCCTGGTGGTGCTGCGGGATAATCTGCTGAGTTGCTGAACTTGCTGACCGAAAAGTTGGCGGTTTTAATCTGGAGAGCAGAATGAGCTCCTGATGTTAGCCACAGCTTCTGCCAATGTAGCAGTTTGGAAACGAAAGCTGACTGGCATAACCTGGGGATCACAACCAGCCACAGTGAAGACATCTGCCCTTGCACTTTGCTACTTTGCTGCTGAGTACGCATGCCCAGAGTGGAAAACATCTCACCACGCTAAAAAAGTGGATGTGGCTCTTAATGAGACATGCCGCATTATCACGGGGTGTGTGCACCCTACACCACTGGAGAAATTACACTGTTTAGCCGGTATCGCACCACCTGACATCCGCTGGGAAGTAGCAGTCAATAGTGAAAGGACCAAGGCAGTGACATCTCCAGCTCATACCTTGTTTGGGTATTAGCCAGCACATCAACGACTTTAATCAAGAAATAGTTTTCTGAGATCCACAGAGACACTCGCTGGAACACCCCAGCAAGTGAGAGTCCAAAAGTGGCAGGCTCAAACCCAGAATCTCAACTAATGGCTGATACCAAATGAGAGACTCCCCCCTGGGCACACAGAAGACTGGGCGACTTGGAAGGCGCTGAACAGAATGCGTTCTGGCACCACGAGATGCAGAGCCAACCTTCAGAAATGGGGCCACAAAGTGGAATCCATGACATGCAAGTGTGGAGATGAGCAAACTTCAGACCACCTGCTGCAATGCAACCTGAGCCCTGCTACAGGCACAATGGAGGACCTTCTTGCGGCAACACCAGAGGCACTCCAAGTGGCCAGATACTGGTCAAAGAACATTTAATCAACTACCAAGCTTGCAAACTTTGTGTTTTGTTTGTTTGTTTCTTAAAAATGCAATACAACCGTTTGGCTTGCTCCTGACACGATAAATAAATAAAATAAGTTAGAAAACATGCAAATGTGAGTAGATCAATAGGTATTGCTTCTGTGGGAAGGCAACAGTGCTCCATGCAGTCATGCTGGCCACATGACCTTGGAAGTGCCTATGTACAATGCCGGCTCTTTGGCTTAGAAATGAAGATGAGCACCACCCCTCAGAGTCGGACTTGACTAGACTTAATGTCAAGGGGAAAACTTTTCCATATATATATATATATAGAGAGAGAGAGAGAGAGAGAGAGAGAGTATGTATCGCATAGGGAAGGGTTAGCACCCTTGTGGTGTTTGTTTTGCTGCCTGTGCCTCTGTTGAGAAGATTTCATTGCACTTTCTGTCCCTGTGATGATTGGATTTTGGAAAATATGGCTTGTTGTGGAAACGAGGATTGGAGATAAAGCTTCAATGGAGACCCCTTTTCCCCATGATAATAACTCTTCCAGGAGTGAATTTCCCTTCCAAGGGGAAGATCTCAATCACTTTCTGTTATCTCAGTCCTGTTCTTAACTAGAAGTCGTTTGTAAGTTGGATGGTTGTAATTTGGGGACGTCCTGGACATATATAGATTCCTTGATGCTCCTCTGGTTGAGATGGAATCTGTAAGAATGAGTTAATGTGTCTTCAAGACAGGGGTCCTTTCTGGGCCCAAATTACATCACTGAGAATTGTGGGTCTGCTGAGTGCTTTGTAGTCACTTCTTCCTTCCTCTCTGTGTCATTCAATCCCACACTGCTCATGTCTGTAGTCCTCAATGAGAAGCAGATAGATAGAATTAAGCTAGGCTAAGGGAATCCCTTCTTTCCGCCTCATTCCTGAATGCCTGTTGTTCTGTTTTCTCTCACTCTCTCTCCAGTCTCCTCCATCCTAACTCATGACTAGAATGGAACTTCTTCGGGATGCATGTTCCTTTGTTTTAAGGCCTTGTGGTCATTCATTCTTTCATTCGCCTCCCTTTCATGCTGGTCCTTTCAGTCTGTGTCTCTCTCTCTTGTTGTATCTGAATGGGAACATAATGTCTTTAGAGATTTCCCCCCCTTTTTGAACTTAGAAGTCATGGAGTTAGAGAGAAAGCTTAGGTCCAACCCTTTTCTATCAAGTAATGTTCTTACGTTTTATCAATAAACCCTTTGAAAAGTTAAAGATTGAACTCTGCCCCTTGCTTCCTTAAGCTCAAGAATTCCTTACAGTCACACTATATCGCTGCTGCTTGCTGTGAGCTGAATGCTTTGCTAAGTATTGTATTTCTTAAACAACTCTGCTATTTTGGGGAATTTCCTTGAGAGAAAGAGAGTCCAAATCCGCAAGTGACTTTCCCCACTTTCACTTCAGGTTGTTCCTGATGCGGGTGATGGACATCCCATACCTGAACCTGGAAGGGCCAGACTGTGAGTTGACATTTTTGTTATTATTATTAATATTTATTATTTATATAAAATTATATAACAAATACAACCAAAATGCAATCATAACAAACACAACGAACGGGGATTTTAACAAAGACATAGTTTTATAATTTTTATTATTCACTGTTTTTATGGTTTTAAATGCATTGTGATGGGTTTTTTTTTTTTTTTGCTTTTTATTGATTTATGTCTTTTTATATAAGGCATCTAATTGTTGCCAACTTGTACGCTGCCCTGAGTTGCCTTCAGACAGATATGGGCAGGATACAAATATCGTAAATATATATATAAATGCTCTGTGCATAATGAGTACCTTAAAAACAAAAGAACCAATGAACAAAATCACACCAAATTTGGCAACAAAGGTCTCACTACACAAGGAGTGACCATCAATCAAAAAATTATGGTTTTGTCATTTGGAAGTTGTAGTTGCTGGGATTTATAGTTCACCTACAATCAAAGAGCAGTCTGAACTCCACCAACTATGGAATTGAACCAAACTTGGCACACAGAACTCCCATGAGCAACAGCAAATACTGGAAGGGTTTGGTGGTCATTGACCTTGAATTTTGGAATTGTAGTTCACCTCCATCCAGAGAACACTGTGGACTCAAACAATGATGGATCTGGACCAAACTTGACAGGAATACTCAATATGCCCAAATGTGAACACAGATGGAGTTTGGGGGGGGGGGGGGGAGAGAGACCTTGACATTTGGGAGTAACTACTAGGATGTATAGTTCACCTACAATCAAAGAGCATTTCGAACCCCACCAATGATGGAATTGGGCCAAACATCCCACACATAACCGCCATGACCAACAGAAAACTCTGTGTTTTTGGGTGGTCTTTGGTGATCGTTCTGACCCCCCCCCCCCCCCGGTGACCCCACCCCCCGGGGTCTTGACTTCCCAGGTTGAGAAATGCTCCCTTAAGGCCATCCAGTCCAACTCCCTTCACCAAGTCAAGAAAACATAATCAAAGCCCTCCTGACAAAGGGCCATCCAGTCATTCACACACATATATATGTATATGACAGATGCAGTATCAAAGATTTGAAAGGGACCCCTAAAGAAGGACAATGATATGTTGCATATTCCAGAGTAGGCAAACCAGACACTCTCCACATCAACACTGTCAAAAAAAACAGCAAGAAACCAACACTTTCTCATTAATTTATTTTCCAGATCACTAGACTGGGCCACAGCAACGCGTAGCAAGGGTCCGCTAGTAATAAATAAATAAACAAACAAACAAAACATCACCCGTGAACTTACCATCTAGGACTTCAGTTGGCACTTAACTGATTTTATACCATATAGTACCTACCCTTGTAAATTCCTTAAAATATTCCCTCTTGCTGCTTCCATAAAATTCACTTTTGCCTTGCTTTCAAAATATATACAAAAGCTACCGCCCATTTATTTGCAAACTCTTAATTATTTTTACCTCGTAGTCCACTAGCCTTCTGGTGGCACAGCGGGTTAAACCGCTGAGCTGCTAAACTTGCTGGCCGAAAGGTTGGTGGTTCGAATCCAGGAAGCAGGGTGAGCTTCTGCTGTTAGTCCCAGCTTCTGCTAACCTAGCAGTTCGAAAACATGTAAATGTGAGTAGATCAATAGGTACTGCTCCAGCGGGAAGGTAACAGCGCTCCATGCAGTCATGCAGCCACATGACGTTGGAGGTGTCTACGGACAATGCTGGCTCTTTGGCTTAGAAATGGAGATGAGCACCACCCCCCAGAGTCGGACACGACTGGACTTAATGTCAGGGGAAACCTTAGATAGATATAATAATTTTCATATATATGAAACCTGTATAAACAAGGTTTGGAATTGTTTTCCTTTACGCTTTTGATGTCCTATAATTGATTCCTGTGTAGTTTCCTCTCTAGCCGCTCCATGGAGTTAATTACAAACATGGTTGTCAACAGATTTTCCTTTCTTAATTAGAAACTTTATCCATTTTAGTGGCAATTACTGCAACGTAAACCACAAATTATACAAATTATTAAAATAATAACAGTGCCTACATTTGAATAGCTCCAGCACTCCCAATTCTGAAGTAATTCAACTTCTGTAGAAGGTTTTAAACAGTGGCTGGATGGCCATCTGTCAGGTCTGCTTTGGTTGTATCTTCTTGCTTGGTAGAAGGGGGTGGAACTGGATGCCCTTTGGGGTCCCTTCAAACTCCAGAAGTCTATTAATTCTATAGCCGAACTGGCTTTTATGTATTTTGGTCTATATGTATTTTAATTTATTGTTGATGTACGATGTTTTAGATTGTATTGTTAGTATTGAATCGTTGCTGTTAGCCGGTCTGAGTCCCTCTACAGAGGTGGAGAAGATCGGGATACAAAAGTTTTAAATAAACAAACAAACAAATAAATAATAGCCCTTGTTACTCTATGAACCTGCTAATGTTTATGAGGTTGGTGGCGATCTGTCAGGAGTGCTTTGATTGTTCTTCACCTGCATGGAAGAAGAGGGTTAGTCTGGGGATGGGGGAGCCTTTTTCATGTGACACACCTAGGACCACAGGTGACACACTAATGCGTCCCAACACACTGTTTGGAAAGCTCAGGTTCAAAAACAGATTTTCCTAACCCTTTTGTATATACATTCCCAAACTGATGTTGAAGTGTTTTTTTTTTTCTCCCCTTCTTTTGCAGTGCAGCCCAAGCGCGACCACGTCCTTTACGTCACGTTCCCCAAAGAGTGGAAGACGAGTGACCTTTACCGCCTTTTCAGCGCTTTCGGTGAGTGAGCCTCCTCCCTTTCCCTTTGCAGCCCTCTCTTTGGGAGACTTGAGGCCATCCATCCGCTCCTCCTTCCCTTTTCTTGCAGGCAACATTCAGGTCTCCTGGATCGATGACACGTCCGCCTTCGTCTCGCTCAGCCAGGCAGAACAAGTCCAGATCGGTAAGCCTTATAAAACAGGGCCTCCTTTATTTGGAAAGTGGCACTTTTATCTGTTCAAGGACAAAAAGAAAAACAAACTAAAATTTATACACACAAATGAGCATTCTAGCATTTTTTAACAAACATAAAATGAACAAGAACACACACATCTAAAATAAGAACACAACTAACTAAGAGAAAAACTAAACGCAGGAAGTAGAAAACTAAAAGCCACAAAACTAATCTACAAACCTCTTACTGCAGGCTGGTTTTTAATCTCTGTTCCTTTTCAATGCTGTTATACTGTATAGTCACATATAATAACATCCTGCTAATTCCTAAACACACCAATCAAGAAATGTCCCTCTCAGTAAGTCCCAATCTTGCTTGTTGTTGGATGAATATATCCCTTTATCAGCTAATGTGTCCATATTTATATTCATGAATTCTCATCAGCTGTTGTATTCATTCTTGCCTTTCATTCTCTATGTATTATTATTATTTTACATATAATATTATTTTTGTTATTTTATTGCATTTTATTATTATACTATCATTTTATTTTACTATATTTGTAGTACTATTATATTATCATTATTTAGTTTTGCTATTGTTATTATAATTATTATATTTTATATTATTATATTATTTTTGTTATTTTTATTACATTTTATATTATTATACTATCATTTTATTTTACTATATTTGTAGTACTATTACATTAGCATTATTTAGTTTTGTTATTGTTATTATATTTATTATTATTATATATTATATTATTTTTGTTATTTTTATTACATTTTATATTATTATACTATCATTTTATTTTACTATATTGTTGTACTATTATATTTATTATTGTCATTTTGTTATTGTTGTTATATTTATTGTTGTTGTTATATTTTATATTATTACTATTATTTTGATTATTTTACTATATTATTATTATTTGTGTCCTGCTTTTTCTCTCTAACAACGCGACTCCAAGCGGCTCGCATCCCTCCTGCTTTTCTCTTCCCCTTTGTACGCCAGTCTTGTTTCCCAATCTTTTCCCAATACAACCCATTGATAATAAAGACTCAGATCCCCGATCAGCTGTGTTGTAAGGTTCACCATTACATCTCTATGAAGCTTTCTCTCTGACTGATCCCATGAGAATCCAGCGTTGTAGATTTGGGATCCGGACCATGTCCCTTTGGGGTCTTAGCTCTCCCCAATTTTGTATCATCTGCAAATGGGACTGGCTTGCCATTGTCCCATTCATGAGAGCAGAGCTCTTTGTAATGAATGGCTCCTTCACCTTCGTTGCAGCCGTCAACACCAGCAAATATGCGGAAAGCTATCGGATCCAGACCTACGCTGAATATGTAGAGAAGAAGCGCGAGGAGAAGCGGCCAGCAAAGCGGAAGTGGGCCGAAGACGGATGGAAGGAGTCTGAGGGCAAGCGCCTCAAGACCCAAGCCTCCCCGTATGGCACGGTCCAGGGCCGGTATTACAACCCCAACAGGTGAGTTTATGGCACACATGGACAAACTTCGGCCATCCTCCAGATGTTTTTGAACTCCCACAATTCCTAACAGCTGAAAGGCTATTGGGAATTGTGGAAAGTGGAGTCCAAAACGCCTGGAAGAGGACCAAATTCTGCCCATGCCTGCTTTAGAGCACGGAAGCAGACCCACCCTCTTTCACTCAATTAAGACAGTATTATTCACTGTATTATATCCCCATCTCATAAACCTCTCTAAAGTTACAGTTGTAAATACACGAAGACATTCTTGTGCCTCCATCAACAATTCAGTAATTTATTCAGGGACAAAATATGACTCTTCAAAAGATAGTTGCATTTCTTCTGAAAGGACATTTTCACATTTTGTATAGGCAGTTATGCAGTGAAATGATATTATGTCATCAAACATATCTGGAGCCCCTGGTGGTGCAATAGGTTAAACCGTTGTGCTGGCAGGATTGCTGACCGAAAAGTTGGCAGTTCGAATCTGAGGAGCGGGGTGAGCTACCATCAGTCAGCTCCAGCTTCCCATGCGGGGACGTGAGATAAGCCTCCCACAGGATAGTAAAAAATCCAGGTGTCCCCTGGGCAATGTCCTTGCGGACGGCCAATTCTCCCACACCAGAAACGACTTGCAATTTCTCAAGTTGCTCCTGACATGAAAAAAATAAAATTTAAAAAATGCAAAAAAAAAACAAACCCAAAAACCCCAGCATTTACAGGAAATGGAATTGTAATAGAATATAGTTTATTAATACATCTGTAAATACATAGATGTTACAATATGTGTGCATTTAAAACATGCCTAGAAAGACCCAAGTTGGAAATAAATGCATGCAACATTTCATTTACCGGACTAACACGAGTTTTGTGCGTCATCGAAGCTAAGGCGCACCTTAATTTTCAAAACCGTGAAACCAAAAAGAAATATTGTTGCTGAATGTAATGCGATTGATAATAGATAGATAGATAGATAGATAGATGGCACCCTGGTGGCACAGCAGGTTAAACCACTGAGCTGCTGAGTTTGTTGACTGAAAGGTTGCAGGTTCGAATCTGGGAAGCAGCGTGAGCTTCCACTGTCAGCCCCAGGTTCTGCTAACCTAGCAGTTTGAAAACATGCAAATATGAGTAGATCAATAGGTACCACTTCTGTGGGAAGGTAACAGCGCTCCATGCAGTCATGCAAGCCACATTACCTTTGAGGCGTCTACGGACAACGCCGGCTCTTCGGCTTAGCAATGGAGATGAGCACCACTCCTTAGAGTCGAACACGACTGGATTTAATGTCAGAAGAAACCTTTACTTTACACACACAAACACATCTCTCTCTCTCTGAATGAATGAATGAATGAATGAATGAGATAGGTATAATATCATAGATTTGGAAAGGCGATCCAGTCCAGTCTTATTCTGCAAGGCAGGCAGGCACCATTAGAGAAGATTTCTCTCCCTCCCTGTTGTTTCAGCCCCGTTCTTAACTGATTCGTTTGCAGGTCGGATGTTTGTAACTCAAGGACTGTCTGTACTCTTAAGATGGCCAGAAATATTCTTAATACACACTGGAAGTGTATGGGATTTGGGGAAGACTGTACATTGGGTGCAGCTTAACCTTTGTGTGGCTTCGGCCTTCCATTTCTTCCAGTTTCACAGCAAGCAGCACAGCAGGGAAGAGGAGCATGAGCCCTATCCAGGAGGAAAGCGGCTGCGGAGACGGAGAGGAAGAAGAGGAGGAAGAAGAAGATGAAGAGGAGGAGGATGAGGAAGAGCAGGACTCCACTGATGCCAACACAGACTCTGTCACCCAAGAAGGGAAGAAGAAGGCCAAGCGGTTTAAGAAAGCCAAAATAGAGCCGGACTCACCAGGTGAGTGGGAGCCAGAACAGGGCAGGGCTATTATTAAACAGAAGCTGGATGTCCATGCGTAGGGAAGGCTTGGCTGGTGCTTTCCTTTATGGGAGAAGGGGGTTGGGCTGGATGGCCTTTGGGTGTCCCTTCCAGCTCTAGGATTCTATGATTCTGTTGTTGTTATGGTTATGAAGAGGCTGGGCTTTCATCTGTGGGGAGGGCTTGACTGGTGCCTTCCTTTATGGCAGAAGAGGGTTGGGTTGGATGGCCTTTGAGTGTCCCTTCCAACTCTAGGAGTCTATGGTTCTATTATTATTATTATTAAACAGAGGCTGGATGTCCACCTGTAGGAAAGGCTTGGCTGGTGTCTTCCTTTATGGCAGAAGGGGGTTGACCTAGATGGCCTTTGGGTGCCTCTTTCATCTCTAGGATTATATGGTTCTATTATTCTTTCTTTATTTTTTTTTTATTATTATTATTATTATTATGCAGGTGCTGGATGTCCATCTGTGGGAAGGGCTTAGCTAGTGCCTTCCTTTGTGGCAGAAGGGGGTAGAGCTAGATGGCCTTTGGGTGCTCCTTCCATCCCTAGGTTTCGATTCCCCTTGGCCTTGTTGTCCAGCTGTGGGAAGGGCTTGGCTGGTGTCTTCCTTTATGGCAGAAGAGTGTTGGGCTAGATGGCCTTTGGGTGCCTCTTTCATCTAAAGGATTATATGGTTCTATTATCTATTATTAATATTATTATACAGGTGCTAGATTTCCATCTGTGGGGAGGGCTTGGCTGGTGTCTTCCTTTATGGCAGAAGGGGGTTGGGCTGGATGGCCTTTGGGTGCCTCTTTCATCTCTAGGATTATATAGTTCTATTTATTATTATTATTATTATTATTATTATTATTATTATTATTATTATTATGCAGGTGCTGGATGTCCATCTGTGGGGAGGGTTTGCCTGGTGTCTTCCTTTATAGCAGAAGGGGGTTGGGCTAGATGGCCTTTGGGTGCCCCTTCCAGCTCTAGGATCTTATGGTTCTGCTGTTGTTATTATTTATTTATTTATTTCGGTTGCTTCTACCCTGCCCTTCTCATCCCAGGGGGGACTCAGGGCGGCTTACAAAAGCGAGGCACAATTCGATGCCTGCATCACATAACAGCAAAAGACAATATCATTTAACAACAGCAATTCTAATAATAACCACAATTACCATAAATACAATAATTATTATGGGTAAAAACAACCATAAAACCAATAAAAGCAATAAAAATCCATACAAACCTCCTTGACGGTCAGTGTTTCACAATGTCATAGTTAAATTCCAATTCCACAATTGTCAGTCCTTTTAGTCCTATCCATCTGGTTTCCATATCTAATTGTCAGGTTGCCCAAAGGCCTGGTCCCACAACCACGTCTTTACCTTCCTCCTGAAGGTGAGGAGGGATGTTGATGCCCTGATTTCCCCCGGGAGTGAGTTCCACAAGTGAGGGGCCACCACCGAGAAGGCCCTGCTCCTCGTCCCCACCAGCCTCGCTTGTGATAGCGGTGGAGTCGAGAGTAGGGCCTCCCCGGATGATCTCAAATTATTGTTCTGCAGAGGCTGGATGTCCATCTGTGGGGAGGGCTTGGCTGGTGTCTTCCTTTATGGTAGAAGGGTGTTGGGCTACATGGCCTTTGGGTGTCCCTTCCATCTCTAGTATCCTATGGTTCTGTTGTTGTTGTTATTATTGTTCTGCAGAGGCTGGACGTCCATCTGTGGGGAGAACTTGACTGGTGTTTTCCTTTGTGGCAGAAGGGAGTTGGGCTGGATGGCCTTTGGGTGCCCCTTCCATCCCTAGGTTTGGATTCCCCTTGGCCTTGTTGTGCCTCCGCTCATTCCCCACCTTAATGATCTCTTTGTTGTGCTTCTTTTAGGCCAAGACCTTCCAACTTCCTTCCCGGCCGGGATCTTTGACGTCCCGGACACTTGGTAGCCACAGTCTCCCCTCCTGGCCCCTGCTTCAGGAAATGGGCCGGCCCCATGGAGAGAGGGGTCTGGCTGCGAATCTGGATCCCTTCAGGCCCCGGTTCAACTCTCCCAACTGCCTCCTGGACCTTTGCGGCCATTTCCTTCAATGTCCGTTTCCTTCGAACCCTTTCGGTCCCGAAACCGGAGCGGTCAGTCCCATATCCGGACTTCGATGTGGAATTACGACCTTTCCTTGACCTTTCCCATTTTGGAGAGATTCCCCTTTTTGCGTCCTTTATTTCCCGAAGGAGAGAACGACAACGTCTTTCCTTCCTTCCTTTCATTCATTTCAACAGAAACAAGAACTCTTGACTTTGGGTTTGATATTTAACATGTTTTCTTTTTTTTTTCTATCATGGAAAACCAGAATTGAAAACACATTTAAGAAAAAAAAATGATGTATTTCCATAAAATGAAAATTAAAGGATTTTTTTTTCCTTAGGAGTCGGGCTTTTGAGAGTGTTTACAAACCCAAAACTGCATCTACATTGTAAGATTTGATGCGGTTTGAGAGCAAAATAATAATAATTAATAATTAAAAAATCAGGGTATAAATCAGGCATAAGTAAACTTGGGCCCTGCAGATGTTTTGGACTTCAACTCCCAGAATTCCTAGCAGCTTTCCCCCCCATTGCTACTTTAAAATGTTAGAATGTTGAGGCTGGCCAATCGGAAACCATATGCAAATGAGTAGGTCAAGATAGCTCATGTATTGGCCAACTTGGGCCCTGGAGGTGTTTTGGACTCCAACTCCCAGAATTCCTAGCAGCCTCAGGCCCCTTCCTTTTCCCCCTCAGCCGCTTAAGCGGCTGAGGGGGAAAAGGAAAGGGCCTGAGGCTGCTAGGAATTCTGGGAGTTGGAGTCCAAAACACCTGCAGGGCCCAAGTTTGCTTATGCCTGCTAAAAATACATATAATGGTGATAATCATAATATTTTTGCCTTCCTTTACTTGAGTCTTTGAGAATCTCCAAATTCTAAATCCCAGCATTCAGCCATGGTAGTTAAAGCGGTATCAAACTGCATTAATTCCACAATGTAAACACATCAAAAGTGTCATTGAAACAAAGCATTCTGCACTAAACTGGAGAAATAAAACTATAAATGAGCACAAAGTTGGTGCAGACTGGTCCTAAGAATGGATTAGGGAAAATCCCACCCGACACGTGTCTTTTTTTTTGTAACGTGAGAATAGGAAACATGCGTGTTTCGGCTGAAATGGCCCTAAAAATGAGCCCCTCCCGCTTCCCCGCGATCTCCGCCCCCCGGAATGAGAGGCATGCGGACGAGAGAGGCTTATCGCGATTCTATCGCGAGCGAGGCACGGACGGGGTTCGAACCCGTGATCTTCGGTTTACGAGACCGACGCCTTACCACTTGGCCACCGCGCCTGCGTTGAAGGGGCCGCCTCGCTCCCTTCTAGGCTGGCGCCGCTCCCGACGTGATGGCGCGCGTTCTCGCCCGCGCCTGCGCACAAGCTGCTGGTCGCTTGGTTAGAAAAGATGCCCGTCTGCGCACGCGCAGAAAGAAATCCTTCCCCCCCTCCCGTTCCATCACCGCAAGATACAACTACGCATGCGCCTATTTTCACTTTTCCTTTGAGTCTCTGAAGAGGGAAAGTTTGTTATTGTAGCTGTTCAGCTTCCTTTGGATTAGCAGGAAGAGGGTCTGAAACAGAAATATATTGCTGTAGATATATAAAAATATAGAAATATAGATATATAAAATTATAGATTTTTTATTTACAAAAAATAAAATAGAATTGGGAAATGTAACTTCTTGGCTGGTTGGGGGATGATGGGAATTGTAGTCCACAAAAGTAAACTTTCCGAGCTCTAGTTAGAAGATAAAAATGACACAATGGAAAAGTTACTTCTTGGAATCATAGTCCCCAAAAATGAACTTTCCAAGCCCTAGTTAGGAAACAAAAATAACACAGAGGACTTGGAAAAGTTACTTCTGGATGAAGGGAAATGTAACTTCTTGGCTGGTTGGGGGAATATGGGGATCATAGACACCAGAAGTAAACTTTCCAAGCTCTAGTTAGAAAAAAATGACAAAAAGGGCTTGGAAAAGTTACTTCTTCTGGATTAAGGGAAATGTAACTTCTTGGCTAGTTGGTGGATTGTGTCCCCAAAAGCAAACTTTGCAAACTCTAGTTAGAAAACAAAAAATAATACAAAAGAGCTTGGAAAAGCTACTTCTGGATTAAAGGATATGTAACTTCTTGGCTGGTTGGAGGAATATGGGAATTATAGTCCCCAAAAGTAAACTTTCCAAGCTCTAGTTATGAAAACAGGAAATAATCCAAAAGAACTTGGAAAAGTTTCTTCTTCTGGATTAAGGGCAATGTAACTTCTTGGCTGTTTGAGGGATGATGGGAGTTGTAGTCCCCAAAAGTAAACTTTCCAAGCTCTAGTTAGAAAACAAAAATAACAGATCTTGGAAATGTTACTTCTGGATTAAGGGAAATGTAACTTCTTGGCTAGTTGGGGGATTATGGGAATTATAGTCCACAAAGGTAAACTTTCCAAGCTCTACTTAGAAAGCAAAAAATGATACAAAAGAGCTTGGAAAAGTTGCTTCTTCTGGATTAAGGGAAATGTAACTTCTTGGCTTGTTGGGGGATTGTGGGAATCATAGTCCCCAAAAGTAAACATTCCACTCTCTAGTTAGAAAACATAAACAAGACAAAGATCTTGGAAAAGTTGCTTCTTCCGAATTAAGGGGAATGCAACTTCTTGGCTGGTTGGGGGATGATGGGAATCATAGTCCCCAACAGTAAACATTCCACTCTCTAGTTAGAAAAAAAAAATCACCAAAGGGCTTGGAAAAGTTATTTCTTCTGGATTAAGGGGAATATAACTTCTTGGCTGGTTGAGGGATTAGGAGGGATCATGAGAATTATACAAAAAACCAAAACAGAATTGGGAAATGTAACTTCTTGGCTGGTTGGGGGATGATGGGAATTGCTGTTTACTGTTTGCATTTTTGGTTGTGTTTTGGTTTTATTTTTATTGTAATTTGTTGTTCGGGCTTGGCCTCATGTAAGCCGCTCCGAGTCCCCACTGGGGAGATGGTGGCGGGGTATAAATAAAGATTATTATTATTATTAGTCCACAAAAATAAACTTTCCAACCTCTAATAAGTAAATAAAAAATAATACAAAAGAGCTTGGAAAGGTTACTTCTTCTGGATTAAGGGAAATGTAACTTCTTGGCTGGTTGAGGGATGATGGAATTTATAGTCCACAAAAATAAACTTTCCAAGCTCTAGTTAAAAACAAAAATAACACAAAGATCTTTGAAAAGTTACTTCTTCTGGATTAAAAACAATGGCCTTGTTTGAATGGACTCTCTGGAGAGTTCGAATCCATTTTTAACCCAACGGGAGAGTACCATGCTTTCAGTGCCAGAAAAACCATTATTGGGTTACCATGAACCAGAAACGATTTGTAGGCACCCCAATAACAACAACAATGCTGAGCGTACAGAGCTTTATGGTGTTTTGGACTTCAACTCCCACTATTCCTAGCAGTCTCAGGCCCCTTCCTTTCCCCCCTCAGCCACTGATACGGCTGAGGGGGAAAAGGAAAGGGCTTGAGGCTGTTAGGAATGGTGGGAGTTGGAGTCCAAAACACCTGGAGGGAGGGCCCAAGTTGGCCCATGCCTGATATATAATGATGATAAGGGTATTGTGTTTTACCCCACTTCAAGCTGTTAAGAGAGGCAAGTAAGAAATACTAATAATACTAATAATAAAGCAGCTCTGGCGGGATTCCTCATAATTCCGGTACTAATTGAAATCATCAAAATGATGAGCTTTGCTTCCATGGCTATATGTGTTTAATAGTTTTTCCTCCATTTCATTTCATTCCTTTCATTTCATCCCTTCTTCCTGTCAGCTGGATCCTCGCAGGAGAGTTGTCTTTACAAAAGGGAGAGCTCCCTTCCCGCTGCTACAAAGGTGTTTCCTGTGCGCTTCATTTGCACCTGGTGGTCTTTCTCTCGAAGCGGGCCACACGTGGCACCCGGTGGCCATTCATCTCCAGGATCCAACTGGGCAGCGACCAGCAGACCGTCTTGACGGCCGAGCCGCTGTCGTCCAGAGGCATGCAGACATAGCAGAAGGGCCGGCGGGACCGGGACCCAGAGCGAGAGGTCGGGCGGTCACTGCGGTGGGGATGGCGGTGACGATGACCCTTGGCCCTTCCGTCCAGCCCCATGTCAAGGTCCAGCCGGGCCCCTTGTTTTGGCTGCAACGTGGTATCCAGCTTCTTCTGGAGGTGCAGGTTGAGCTTCTCCTTGGCCAAGTCCAGCTGCAGCATGAGGCTGGCCCTCACAATGGTGGCATCTTTTGGACGCTTGGACACTTCCTCCGTCCCAGGTCTGAGGACAGCCTTGAGGGACGGTGGCCTCTTCGGCTGCTTTAGTGGTCCTCCATCCTCCTTGATCTCGGATCTGTCCTCATCTTGATCTCTTTGGCTGAAGGGAGGTGGTGGAGGCACTTCACCGGACCTCCCAGGCTCCATCTGTTTCAGGGACATTGTGGTTTCCTCTGTCCCCATTGTTTGACCACTATCCACTCCAGGCAGGGCCTCTCCGGCCACCATTTGTGGGGGGACAGCACAAGTCAAATGTTGTTCTGGCTCCATCCCTGACTTTTCCTCATGTCCAGTCACTTCTTCAGGAGGCTTTGGGCTTTCCACAGAGGAAGACAGGAGACCCTCCTTGGACTTTTGGTCTTCAGCCTCTTGCGTCTCCTCTGGATGTTGCTCTTCCATTTTGACCAGCTGTCCCTCTTGCATCATCTCCAGATGTTCCTCTTTCATTTCCTCTTCCAGTAGTTGGACAGGTCCTTCTGTGGTTTCTTCAGCAAACACCAATGGAGAGGAAGGCGGCAAACCAAGTGGCATTTGTGACCTCGGGGCCACAAGAATTTGTCCCGAAAGCTGAGCCTGCACCATCCCTTTTTTGGCCAAGGCAGGAGTCTTCTGTTCCTCAGTAGCACCACTGGCCTCGCGGAATGGTATGGGGAGCCTCCACACATAGACCAGGTACTTGTGCTTGATGTTGAGGTCAAGGAGGCATAGGACCTCTTTGGCGATGAAAGGCAGGGTAGCTTGCTTCGCGCGGGGGACCTTGTTACCCAGGCGGATGGTCTTGGGCAGCGGGCGGCAGGAGAAGCGGCTGAAGGTGTGGAAGGAGCCCTCCACGATTTCGGGAAAGCCCCCCCTCTTGATTTCAAGCATCTTCGCCGTGATGTGGAACACGATCCGCTTGAGTTCGTCCGGCTGCATCGAGAGGAGGACGTACTTCCTCCTCAGATCTTGAGGCGACACCATCGCGGCACTAGGTTTCTTAATGGAAGGGGTGACTCTCCCTGCTTCCGTCGCCTGACGCAAGACGTAACGTTCCCTTTCTTTGAGGGGTTTCTGCCAAGGTTTGCCATAGATCTCCTTGACATTTCTGCGTGCCAAAAGAAGGCTAGCCGGACTCCTGGCACAGATGGGCATTAACCCCTTTGCTGACCGCTCCATTGGGCTGAAGTCCCCCATGGAGTGGAAATGCTGCAGTGACCGCACCACAACCGTGGGCACCCCGCACTGATGCTGCACCATTTTCTTTTTGACATGGAACTCCAGGAGACCCAGAATTCCCTCGTCCATTTTGTCCACAATTAAGGCATTCGGGTCAAAATCCGACGGAGCCGAAGTGGTGCGGACAGCTACATTCCAGCCAAAATGTCCAGTTGGCGGAAAGGCCTTCAGTCTCGGAGTTCTCTCCACCTTCGAATCCCCTTCGGCGTTTACTATCCGGCCTAGCAAAGCTAGCATGTTGCGTTTGGTGCCTCCTTCTTCCTCAGTTAATATTGGGGGCTTTTCTCCATCTGGGGGCACCATGCGGATTTGGAAGGATTTCTCCACCAAAAAGACCCCATCGTCTTTCTGAAATGCTGAGCTCTGGACAAAGATTTGTGCAAATGAAGGCACGCGTTTCTCTGGAAGGGGTTTCTCTGGAAGGCGTTTTTCTGGAAGGCGTTTCTCTGGCCTTTCACATATTTTTGAGCATTCTGTTATTTCTCTTGTTTGGGGCTCAGGCTCTTCCACCTCAGGCTCTGGCCTTTCAAATATCTCTGAGGACTCTTGAATTTGGGTCACAGACTTTTTCACGTCAGGGTATCTATGATATACAGGGGAGGAGGGTTCCTGCTCGATTTTATGTGATCTCTGATCATCTACTTCGGAGGACAGATCAAACGTTTTGCTTTCCAGCTCTTCCAAGGAATCGGAGACCATGCATGAAGAGTCCACTGTGGTCACCGTCGGAAATAGTCCACAACTGGTCTGAACCGCCAGATTTTTCAATTGGATTGAAGAGGAGGATGAGGAGGAAGAAGAAGATGAAGAAGAGAGGATTCTCGGAATGACGAGAGGATATTTCCTTCTGTAATTCGATTTGTTGACATTTTGGAGCCTGGCTCCGGAAATATGACAGATCACCGAAGAAGAGCGCCGTCTCCTGCGAATTGGCTCAAATCTGCAAGAAAAACAATAGGAAGAAGAGATTTTCTTACATGGTAAAGGTATCCTAATCTATCCAAATGGTTACAAAGGGATTTTTTTTGTCATGTCAGGAGCAACTTGAGAAACTGCAAGTCGCTTCTGGTGTGAGAGCATTGGCCGTCTGCAAGGACGTTGCCCAGGGGATGCCCGGATGTTTTTGATGTTTTGCCATCCTTTTTGGGAGGTTTCTCTCATGTCCCTGCATGGGGAGCTGGAGCTGACAGAGGGAGCTCACCCGCGCTTTTCCCAGATTTGAACCTGCAACCTGTCTACTGTCCTGCCAGCACAGGGGTTTAACCCACTGCACCACTGGGGGCTCCACAGGGCTACTAAATGATGTGGAGAAGAACTGAGTTAGGAATTGAGATGTTTTAAAAATACAGGAGTTGTTTTGAAGGATGAGAAAGAGGTTTCACCTACCTTGCAAATCTGGGAATTAGTGGTTCTCCACAGATACACAGAGAGTCTGTAAGAAAGGAAAGGGGGAAAAAAACAGAGATCAATGGTTATTATTTAACAAAATTAGTGGTAGGTCTGAGTGATCAAATTGTTAACAGAGAGCCAATGTAGTGTCGTGGCTGGAGCAGCTTGGATCAGTGATATGGAACTCTGGAAGTTATAGTTTGCGGAGGCCCCAATGCTTTTTGGCAGAGAAGACCTCAAACCTTGACAATGGCAACCAGAGAAGAGGAAAAAAGGAACATACCTCTTTTCTGTGGGATTTGGAAGTCCACTTCTCTCTGTGTCTCAGGCTTTGGCTGCAGAGAGAAGTAGGAGAGAAATAATGATCTGTCTGTCATCTGCCTGTCTCATCTATCTGTCTATCTATCTTCCATCCATTCATCCATCCTTCTGCCTGCCTCATCTATCTATCTGTCTGTCTGTCTGTCCGTCCGTCCGTCCGTCCGTCCATCCATCCATCCATCATTTGTTTGCCTCATCTACCTTCGACATTATCTGCCCGCTCTATCTATCTATCTATCTATCTATCTATCTATCTATCTATCTATCTATCTATCCATCTATCCATCCATCCATCCATCCATCCACCCATCCATCCATCCATCCATCATTTGCCTGCCTCAGGTAGATGTTAGATAGATCTATAGCTATCTACCATTTGCTTTCTCTATCTTCCATCCATTCATCCATCCGTCCTTTTGCCTCATCTATCTATCTATCCATCCATCTATCATCAACCTACCTACTACTTATTATTTGCCTGCTCTATCTATCCATCATCCACCCACCCACCCACCCACCCATCCATCATCTGCCTGCCTCAGATAGATCGATCTACCGGTATGTTGTTTATTCATTCAGTCTTCTGACTTCCTGATCTCACCACCCCGAGTCAAGCCAGTCACTTCAAGGATAACCTCCATCTATCTTGCCCTTGGTCAGCCCCTCTTCCTTTCTCCTTCCATTTTCCCCAGCATCATTGTCTTCTCCAAGCTTTCCTGTCTTCTTGTTATGTGGTCAAAGTACTTCATCTTTGCCTTTAATATCCTTCCCTCCAGTGAACAGCTGGGCATTATTTCCTGAAGTATGGACTGATTTGATCTTCTTGCGGTCCAAGGAACTCTCAGAATTTTCCTCCAACATTAGAGTTCAAAAGCGTCTATCTTCCGTCGCTCAGCCTTCCTTATGGTTCAGCTCTCTCATCCATCTATTTACCTTTTCCTTGCCCTATCATCTTTACCTACCTACTTACCTACCATTTGCCTGCTCTATCTATCTATCTATCTATCTATCTATCTATCTATCCATCCATCCATCCATCCATCCATCCATCCATCCATCCATCCATCCACCCACCCATCCACCCATCCATCCATCTATATCATCTATCTATCTATCTATCTATCTATCTATCTATCTATCTATCCATCCATCCATCCATCCATCCATCCATCCATCCATCCATCCATCCATCCATCCATCCATCCATCCATCCATCCATATCATCTATCTATCTATCTATCTATCTATCTATCTATCTATCTATCTATCTATCTATCTATCTATCTATCTATCTATCCATCCATCCATCCATCCATCCATCCATCCATCCACCTATCTGCCTGCCTGCCTCATCCATCCATCCACTTGCCTGCATCATCTCTCCCGCTCTATTAACCATTTGCCTGCCCCCCCCCCCCCCTCTCTCTATATATATCTACCTCTGGTGGGGTCCCTTTGGTCCAGGTCTGGGCCCACACCCAGAGGAGGAGGGCAGCAACTCCGGCCAGGCGCAGAGCCCATTGGGACTGGGAGGAGGCCCAGCAGAAGGCCTGCGGGTAGCCGAAGGTGTTCTGGAGCTGGACCCACTTGACTGGTGGGCTATGCCAGGGAGGGGGTGCCCCTCGCTCCCAGTCCCCACTCAGGTCCTCCCGCAGGAACAGTGAGCTCAGCACCAGTGCCCCATAGGCCAAGCGCATGATGGTGGGCAAAGGCAAAGCAGGGAGCTATGGGCAGAGCATGGTTGCAGCAGTCAACAAAGGGCTCCCCAAAAGCCAAGGAGGCAAGGCCTGGCCAAGGAGACACAGCTCCCTCCATGGCAACGAGTGACCACATTGTGACACAATGGAAATGTGGGCATGGGGTCTCCCCTTTAAGGCAGAGGTGATCTTGTTGAAGCAATGCTTTTGGACAAGGAAGGAGTGAAGACCCACAAAGGAGTTTGCCTTTTAATAGGCTTGACAACCACCTCTTATTACATAATGTAACACAATTTTTGTTCCTGGGTTATTCGTGTCATTTCCTAATTTGCTTTATCATAAAAAGGTGGGAAAAGTATATTAAACTGCAAAAACTTTTGTTTTCGCAACGGGGACATCCTACAACACATTTTGCTATAGTTTTGCAATGAGTATCTCAAAGAGTCTCGACCAAGTAAACACAGTTTGTGACAGCCACAAAAACAACAAAGTTTCTGCAGTAGAACAACTACTTTCGAAACAAGGACCACACAATTAAACAGGATATAATGCTTTCAAACCAGGAACTGAAAATGTTACAAATTTTGTTACATACTGTTATAAGAGATGCCATTTATTTCAGGACCAAAAACCTTGAGTTTCCATACTCGGATGAAATCAGATTAGAAATAATAAAAAGTAGTGGTAGCAATAAGGGCCCCCATGGTGGCGCAGCAGGTTAAACCACTGAGCTGCTGAACTTGCTGGCTGAAAGGTTGGTGGTTCGAATCCAGGGAGCGGGATGAGCTCCCGCTGTTAGGCCCAGCTTCTGCCAACCTGGCAGTTTTGAAACATGCAAATGTGAGTAGATCAATAGGTACTGCTTCTGTGGGAAGGTAGCAGTGCTCCATGCAGTCATGCTGGCTATATGATCTAGATGTCTACGGACAACGCCAGCTCTTCAACTTAGAAATGGAGATGAGCACCAATCCCCCAAGTTGGACATGACTACACTTTTCTTTTGTGTCAAGAGCGACTTCTGCTTCTGGTGTGAAATAATTGGCTATCTGCAAAATGTTGCCAAGGGGGTGCCTGGATGTTTTTGATGTTTTACCATCCTTGTGGGAGGCTTCTCTCAACATCCTCGCGTGGGGAGCTGGAGCTGACAGAAGGAGCTCATCTGTGCTTTCCCCGGATTCGAACCAGCAACCTTCAGGTCAGCAGTCCTGCCGGAACAAGGGTTTAACCCATTGCACCACTGGGGGCTCCACAACTAGATTTAATGTCGGGGAAAACCTTTACTTAATAATATGTCCCTTATTTGATGGCAGATGTCTCTTATTACATCTTCAAGAGAAGAATATCCACAAATAAGTTCGCTTTTTTAATAGGGCAGTTAACTGCTTCTTATGGATGCCACTTATTTCAGGGATGGAAATTTTGGGTCTCAATCCTCATAAAATTGATATAATTTATTTATTATTTATTTACCACTTTTGTATATCACCTTTCTCAGCCTGGAGGCAACTCAATGACAAGAACAACATGTCCTTTATCTTATTGTGATACCTTCCTTATTATAAGGCAGTGGACTTTTTTGACCAGGAACCACTCTCCAACATTAGTACCCAAAGGGTTACAAATCAGTTTTTGATCAACTTTAGATTCAGTTTGGTTATTTGGGGTGCTGATTCAGAAAATTGCATCAGCTCTAGTTTCTGATACAGAACATATGCCATTCATTAGTTGTCGTTTGCTTTCCCACAGAAAATCATATTTAATAAGCCTTGGCACTATAAGGTTTTGTGAGACCAGTCGCTCTCGTTGCATCAGTGTAGTAATGGTGAGGCCGTGGACCATATTTGAGTTATTGGAGACCACTGGTGGTCCATGGACCACAGTTTGGGAATCAAGGTTATAAGGGGTGGACAGAAATCTTGGGTCTCAATTCTTATGAGAAAAAAGGCAGAAATCATCACACATTGCAACAACAAACAGCAAGGGAAGAGTCTCCACATCGAAGCGGGAAAAGTATAAATAGCTTGGGTTTTTATTTCAGCAACAATTCTTTCCTTAACAAAGTCGTAATCCTTTGCAAAGTGTCAAAAACTGGTCTCTCTGCCTGCAACAGTGCAAAATACTCAGGAAAGTGCATCCTCTCGGTCTTTTTCCTGGGCTGCAACGCCTGACTGCTGGATGATGGGAGTTGCGGTCCCAAATAACCATTCTTTAAAAACCCTGTCACTTCTCCAAGTGCTGCAGATGGAGCTGAAGGAGGTGAAGGCGTGTGTCTCCCGCTCTGCATGCAAATTTGTGCAACACACAACTGAGTCCCGGATATCGCAATATTGGGATTTTTCCAGGTGAATTCACACGATCGGGTCCCCAAATTGTCCAAACTGGGGAGTCCTATCTTAGAAGGCACGATTGGTGAGAATTGGGGCACAGCCTATTTAAAGGAAGCAAAGAAGACCCTCCAGAAAAGACGGGTCAATGAGGCAGCTGCCTCATCCCTCCCTAGGATCTGTAGTGCTAGGCCTTGCCCTGGACCCAATCCCAGCTGAGTATCCCGAAGGAGCAGAGAAACAGAAGAGAAAGGAGCCAAAGAGACCCAGGAAAAGGGGTTTTTTGGGGGGGAGCCAGGGAGAAGATGCCCCTGTGGCCTCAGCCCCTTCTTCGGTGGTTCTCCCAAAGGCCTCTGTGGGATGGAGAGGTCTAGGATGCCAAGGGCAGGGTCACGTCTGCGCCAAAGGCACCTCCTCAATGCCTTCCTTGCCCAAGCGGTAACGGGCCAGGTCCTTCCGGGTCACCAGACCCACCACCTGCAACCGGGGAGATGGAGCGTATTATTATTATCATCATTATCACCATCACCACCACCATCATCACCACTATCATCACCATGATCATCACAGTAGACCGAGTTTTGAGACAGGCCTCCTTTCACGACACAGTCATTCAGTTTTACTAGCAAACCAGAGTTTAACATAAAGGTAAAGGTTTCCCCTTGACATTGTCTAGTCATGCCCAGGCCCGTAGCTCGGGGGGGGGGGGGGCCTTGAGGGGCTTCAGCCCTCCCCCGAAATTCTCAGGGTGGTCCACGAGAAGGCCTTACTGGTACATTATTTAAACTGTTATGTTGATTCATATCATGATCTGATCACCATGCTCAATATATCACATATGCATGGGGGTATTGGGGTAATGATACAAAAGGTTTGCTAGGCTAGATCCTGTGTCCCACCGAATCAAACTCGCCCCTCCCAAATCAATCCCCCCCCCCGAATCAATATCCTGGCTATGGGCCTGGTCATGTCCGACTCTGGGGTGTGGTGCTCATCTCCATTTCTAAGCCGAAGAGACGGCGTTGTCTGTAGACACCTCCAAGGTCTTGTGGCCAGCATGACTGCATGGAGCGCCATTATCTTCCCGGTGGGGCTAACAGTGGGAGCTCACCCCACTCCCGATTTGAACTGTCGACCTTTCGGTCAGCGGTTAAACCCGCTGCACTACTGGGGATTTAAACCAACCCCTTATAAGATTTTCATACAAATTATTATATTATATTTTCATCATTACTGCATTTGGACATTTTCCCTTGCACTTCTGATGTCCTACAGTTGATTCTTGTGTTGTTTCCTCTAACCGCTCCATGGGGTTCATCACAAACATCATTGTCCACAGATGTTCTTTCCTTAATTAGAAACTTATCGATTTCACTGTTAATGACTGCAACTCAATCAACCATTTGTGCAAATTATAAAAGCTATGACGGTACCCACATTTGAACAGCTTCAGCATCCCACTTCTCTAAGGAGTAAACCTTTCTGGAGGTTTATAAAGAGAGGCTGGATTTTCGTCTGCGGGAAGGGCTTTGACTGTGTCTTGCTGCCCGACTGAAGGGGGTTGGAATGGATGCCCTTTGAGGGTTTCTTTCATGCTTCCCTTCCTACTGCCCTCCCCATCCCCTATTGGGGGGAGCATTATTTTGTGCAACACACCTGTAGTAGACCCTCTGCAGGAGACCCTCATGTCTAGACACCTTTTGCCCCAAGACTGCCCCTCCTGCAATGCTAAGGAAGGTGTGTGTTGAGCCCTCACCTGCCTTGGGCCTTACCTGGTTGTGCTTGTCCACCACCACAAGGTGCCGCAGACCCAGGGCCCGGAAGAGCTTGAAGACGCGAGGCAGAGACGCCTCCTGCAAAGGGACAGATGGACAAATGGATGGTTGCAGCCAAAGCACAGCCCTTATCCATCCCCAAAGACCACAAGCCTTACCTGTAAGGGGACCCTGACTCTTCTTTCTCCATTGCAAATACGTTACCTGGGAGACCCATCTTTCCCACCCTCTCGGACTCCAAGACCCCTTCTACAAAAAGGGGGGCTCTTCCCCTTCTCCCTAAAACCCAAGTCTAAGCCATGCTTTTTATGCAAAGGAGATATACCTCCTGCTAAAAAATACACACACAAAAATCCAGTCCCTTTAAGGGTGTCTGCTTTGGTTTCCCAAAGCCCTGGGTCTCAGATTTTGGCTGAGGCTCCTCACTAGGGAGGTGATGATTATAGTATTTATGTCTCCTACTCTTATCTCCTCATCAGGAGGTGACAATGATAGCATTACCTTTGATTGTGGAATGCACACTAATTTCTGTACCACCATCAGAAAAAAAACTCCCCCCTTATATAAAAATGGGATGCATATATATATGTGTGTGTGTGCATGCATGCATATATGTGTGTATAAATTTGTGTGTGCAAGCTTGTGTGGTTATGTGTATATATGTGTGTGTGTGTGTGTATAAATAGGTGTGTGTATATGTATGTAGGCACACATGTGTGTGTGTGTGTGCGCATGTGCCTATATATATTCATGTGTGTGCATATATATAAAGTATGTAGGCACATATATATATATGTGCGTGGGTGCACATACCTATATACACACACACATATATATACACACACACATATACACATATTCATGTGTATATTTCTATGTGTGTATATAGATTGATCAAGCGATCGATCGATAGATAGATAGACTGTGTCTAGCTTTATTTCTGTTGGCGGTGCTGAAATTAGCGTATGTCTTACAATCATTGGCGTCTTAGCATCTAAGAGATTATATATATATATATATATATATATATATATATATATCGCCTGCGTTTCTAGGATGCACCCTGTTTGTGGGGTAAAAGGTCTCCCTTCGAATAAAAAAACACATTTGTTATCATAACTATTATTATTACTATTAATATAATTATTTCTATTAGTATTACTATTGTTATTATTTCTATTATTATTACTATTATCATTGTTTCTATTATCACCATCATGATCTTTGTATGGCTAAAAAGGTCTGCCTCAGAATAAAAATACATTATGATTATTACTATTATTATTACTACTATTATAATTATTTCTATTATTATTACTCATATTTCTGTTATTATTATTACTACTATTACCACCATTATTATTACTATTACCACTACTGTTATTATTCTCATGATTATTATTATCACAATCATCACATTTTTATTCCTATCCAGCATTTGGGGGAATGGAGTTGGTATTATTTGGGTGGGGGACCCCATGTCCCTGATCCCGGGGGATGATGGGTGTTGCAGTCCCCCCTTCTTTGGGCGCACCTGGGGCACAGTGTAGGGCGAGGGGTTCATGAACTCGGAGAGGTCCATCATGCACTGGCGCTCGTCCTGGGAGACGTGGATGGACTGGATGGGCGGGAAGCGGGGATAAGCGTCCCGGAAGTCCTTCAGCTTCAGCCGGTGCTGCACCAGGCTCAGGTTGGCCCGCTCCACAAAGACCTGCGCAGAGAGGGAGAGAAGCCCCAAAGTGTGGAAAATTCCTTTTAAGAAATCCCGAAAGGTGAAAAACTAGGGCGAAAATGCAACGCTGCATCTCTGACCTTGTGCTTGAGGAGGACGATCAGCTGGGAGCGCAGGATCAGGCCCCGCAAACCCGCCATCTGCAGAGAGAGATAGGGATGCTTTGGGATTGAGGCATACACTTACAGCATATTTACGGTGTTTGGGATTTATAGTTTTGCGGGGAACTCTGCCAGAAAGCTCCAGGTCTCAAGGAAATGTGGATTGAGTCAAGCAGTGGCCCCACTGGAGGGCTGAATGTGGGAGGACCAAGAGTCCGAATTCCTATTTGGGTGACACTCTCTCAGCCTCAGAGGAAAGCCATGGAAACCCTCCATGGACACACTTCCACAAGAAAACCCAACAATATGTTTGTCTTGGAGGTTGCTGTAAGTCGAAAACGACTTCAAGGTGCACAACACCCAAAAGGATTGCTAGGATGTATACAAAAAATAGAAGAAGCATTTTTAATCTTTTGTTGATGTTTTGTTTTTTGTATATAGGTTTTGTTTTAATCTGTCTGTATACAAAAAAAAAATCATTTTTTAAAGGTGCATGAGAATTAACACATACTTCTATTTTCAAAAACCTAAAACCACTTTAACTGCCTTGGTTCAGTGCTATGGAGTCATGGGGGATGTAGTTTGACAATGCATTGAGCCTTCTCTGCCAAGGGATGCTTTGTGGTCACAGTGGTCCACGCTCTCGTTACATCTAGGATAGACTACTGCAACGTACTCTACGTGGGGTAGTCTTTGAAGACTGTTCGGAAGCTTCAAATAGTCCAACAAGCCTTCTCTGCTAAATGATGCTTTGTGGTCACAGTGATCAATGCTCTCATTACACCCAGGATAGACTACTGCAACACACTCTACGTGGGTTTGCCTTTGAAGACTGTTCAGAAACTTCAAATAGTCCAACAAGAGGCAGCCAGGTTAATAACTGGGAAGGGATACAGAGAACACACATGTCCCATGTTACACCAGCTCCACTGGCTGCCTGTTTGCTATCCGGCACAATTCAAAGTGCCGCCTTTGGCCTATAAAGCCCTAAACAGCCTCAGCCCTGTTTACCTGTCTGAACGCATCTCCTTTTACGAACCACCATGAAGACTAAGATCTTCTGGGGAAGCCCTGCTCTTGGTCCCGCCACCTTCAAGGCGCGTTTGGTGAGGACGAGAGAAGGCCTTCTCAGTGGCTGCCCCTCAGCTATGGGACTCTCTTCCTGGTGAGATTATATCATCCCCCTCCCTCCTGTCCATCAGAAGGATGGTAAAGACCTGGTTGTGGAACCAAGCCTTTGGGGCAATGCAATGAGATAGTTCTTAAGGAACTGACTTTAAAGTGGATATAAGTGATTTTAATGTTTGTGTATATTTATGGTTTTATGACCCAGCATTGAATGTTTGCCGTATATATGTTGTGCTCTGCCCTGAGTCCCCTTCAGGGTGAGAAGGGTGGAATATAAATGTTTCTAATAATAATAATAATCATCATCATCATCATCATCTAGCCAATAATAATAATAATAATAATAATAATAATAATAATCCAGCATATAGATCTCGTTTGCTGTGACATACTGTGGTTTTATGTCAGTAAAATAATAATAATAATAATAATAATAATAATAATAATAATAAGAAGAAGAAGAAGAAGAAGAAGCCAATCCATGCATGTATTAATCAGATCTCACTAGTAGTAGTAGGAGTAGGAGTAGGAGTATTAATAGTAATAATAAAGGAATCCTGGTCCATGCATTCATTAACAAGGAACAACAACAGCAACAACAACAATGAAAAGATGGTAAAGACTTAGCTGTGGGACCAAGCCTTTGGGGCAGAGCGATGAGGCAATAATAGGAAACCTACTCCGCTGACCGGAGCCAGTATGGTGCCTTGAGATGGTTCTAAGCAGCTGATTTTAAAGTAGATATAATGTGTATATTTATATTTATTTTATGTCTCACCATGGAATGCTTTCCATATATATGTTGTGCTCCACCCTTCGGGGTGAGGAGGGGAGAATATAAATGTTTCAAACAAATAAATAAATAATTCCCAATCAAACTACAAATCCCAAGAATCCCATAGCATTGAATCAATGCAATTAAAGGAGAGATGAGGTCCCTCAAAGGGGAGTTACTGAAACAGTTGCCCCTTTGGCTTTAGCTTAGCACTAAAATTTACCATATTACCTGAATCTAATCATAGAATCATAGAATCATAGAATCAAAGAGTTGGAAGAGACCTCATGGGCCATCCAGTCCAACCCCCTGCCAAGAAGCAGGAATATTGCATTCAAATCACCCCTGACAAATGGCCATCCAGCCTCTGCTTAAAAGCTTCCAAAGAAGGAGCCTCCACCACACTCCGGGGCAGAGAGTTCCACTGCTGAACGGCTCTCACAGTCAGGAAGTTCTTCCTCATGTTCAGATGGAATCTCCTCTCTTGTAGTTTGAATTGTGCACTCTAATTGTGGAGAGGTTATTTAGCCATCAAAAGGTGAACATTAGATTCGAGTAAATACGATAACTGTTTCCCCCCTTTGCTGACCCCCCAAAACAGGATCTCCTCTCACCTGTTCATGTCCAGGGACGCCTTCGACTACCGGGAAACCGTTGTGATTGGAGGTCCTGTCGCTCAGGACGTCCACGATGGTGCCTACTTTCTCGATCCGTCGCAGGCAAGTGACCGGGGTGCTCATCACTTCTCTATTGGGGGAGAGGGCAATGTACACATGTGCAGCCCGCCTTCCCACACAAACACATTGGGAGACAGGACCTCTTTGACCCAGGGGGTGGACTCATTCAACCTTCCAGAGCCCAATGGGCTACAAGTCTGAACATGGACAATTTTTCAGTGCAGCTCACACATATACACATAAATACACATATAAGCATTGGACTATATAAGGGAGGGTGAACACCCCTATGGTGTTTCCTTTCCACCTCACTTTCTGTCCCTATGATTTTGGAAAATATGATTTGTTGTGGAAACACGGATTAGTGAGAAAGCTTCAGTGGAGACCCCTTTCCCCCTGATCATAACTCTTTCAGGAATGGATTTCCCTTCCGAAGAGGAAATTTCTCTCACTATTTGTTGTCTCAGCCCTAATTTTCCAAATGTTGCAATTCCCAGCATTCCTCCTCTTTGCTACCTAACAGAGCTGATGGGAGTTGCAGTGTGATAATACTGGGATGATGCCTCCCCTTGCCAATAGCAAACAAGAAGGCAACTGAACAATTAGTCCATTGCTAGGAAGAAGGCAAGATAGAGGCAACCATGCTAAGACCCACGAAAGTCCCATGAATGAGGGAATAGGGAGGAGCCAATCCTCCAGGTGTTGCTGTACTGCAACTCCCAGCACTATTTTCTTGGAAGGGGTGTGTGCTGATGGAAGTTGTGGTCTCACCTGGCGGTGAAGGAGTGGGAGGTGACGGGGGCCTCCCAATGGAGGAAAGGCACGCTCTGCAGCTGGATGTGCATATCATACAAGCCCTGGAAAGGAAGGGAAAGAAATTCAGTTTCAGAGGAAGAGATGTGGGTGAAATGTCAGGAGAGAATGCTTCTGAAACATGGCCAGACAGCCTGGAAAACTCACAGCAACTCAAATTAGAGGCAGTCTTAGTCAAACATCTGTATACTTTTGCCTTAGGCATCAGTTAAGTCCATTAACCCTAACCATTTTAATATTTAATGTTTTCTTTGCATCTCACCTCCGCGAAGTAATCCCCCACGATCTTTGCAGTCATCAGGACCAGCATAATGGGGAAGCCGTAGGTAACGTTGCCGGTGGCCTCCATCATGATGACTGTCAGGCTCAGTGTCATCCGCACGATCCCCCCTTAAGAGACAAAAGTAGGTTAGGACCTCAAGGGAGTTGGACTAGATGGCCTTTAGGGACCCCAATAAACTCCATAGCTCTCCCAAGGGAAGGGCCTGAAGCTGTGGCTTCCAACTCCATAAAAGAGAGAGGAGGGGACTAAGTTTATTTACAGTATTTATTTATTTTATCCTGCCCTTCTCACCCCGCAGGGGATTCAGAGCAGCTTACAGAATACACACATACAGCAAACATTGAATGCCGATTATATATTTAACAAGGACAGACACACAACATGGGTAAAGGCTGTTTTTCTGGCATCTTGGAGGCTGTGCTCGATTCCGGCCACAAGGGGTTGCTGTTGCTTCATTTTCCATGCCAAAGAGCTTTCCTCCGATGAATCAATGTTCTTAAGGGTGCTTTTATTACCATCTGCTAAAAGCAGTACCTATTTTAGGTTAGGTAAAGGTTTTCCCCTGACATGAAGTCCAGTTGTGTCCTATTCTGGGGGTTGGCGCTCATCTCCATTTGTATGCCAAAGAGCCAGTGTTGTCCATAGACACCTCCAAGGTCATGTGGCCGGCATGACTGCATGGAGCGCCGTTACCTTCCTGCCGGAGCAGTACCTATTGACCTACTCACATTTGAATGTTTTCGAACTGCTAGGTTGGTAGAAGGTGGGGCTAACAGTGGGAGCTCACACTGCTCCCCGGATTCAAACCTTTGACCTTTCAGTCAACAAGTTCAGCAGCTCAGGGTTTAACCTGCTGTTTCACCGGGGACTCCTGGTACCTATTTTATCTACTCACATTTCTTCTTTCAACCTGCCAGGTGGGTAGGTGAGCTGAGGCTAACGGCGGGAGCTCACCCCAACTTGGGCTCGAAATGCTGACCTTTTGATCGGCAGAATTTTTCTGCAGCACAGCAGTTTAGCCTGCTGTGCTAAGACTGGTTTAGCCTGCTGTGCTAAGTTGTGGGTTCCTCCATCAAGGACTGGACTAGATGTCCCTTAGGGGACCCTTTCACCTCCATAATATTAATATATTAAGTTTTGACATTCAAAACACACACGCACTACAACTATCCTTTCCTGTTTTGAAATACAGGATGGAAATCGAGATCTGCTAGAAATAAAGGAAGGGAATACGCTGGTAATAGAAATATGCTGGAAATATAGGAAGGAAATATGATGGAAATAGAGATATGCTGGACATATAGGGTGGAACTATAGAACCAAATGGGGAAATATAGATGATGAAGAAAAAAGGAGCCCCTGGCGGTGCAATGGGTCAAACCCTTGTGCCGGCAAGACTGCTGACCGACAGGTATGAATCTGGGGAGAGCGGGTTGAGCTCCCTCTGTCAGCTCCAGCTCCCCATGTGGGGACATGAGAGAATCCTCCCACAAGGATGGTAAAACATCCTTATTCTTTTTTCTAGTACAATAAACTACAAAGTTTGTACAGTATAAAATAACAACAGCCACAAAGCAACAATGCAATCGTAATGCTGACATTCTGTGATAATACAGCGAAGAAAATGTTCTTGGCCTTACCATTCCATTCTACTGCAAGCATAAAAACATCCAGGCACCCCCTGGGCAACATCCTTGCAGACAGCCAATTATCTCACACCAGAAGCGACTTGCAGTTTCTCAAGTCACTCTTGACACATACATACACATAAAAAAGGAGATGTAGTAGAGAGCCCCCATATCTTAAACCTGCTCAATGTTTTCTAAACGCACAAGCCCCCTCCTCAGCCTTTTCCGCTTCCCATCAACCCTCTTCAACAATCAGCCCCTCACTCACCCAGCTGTGCTGCGGCTCCCATCAGGGCGTATTTCCCAGGATCGGCCCAAATCTGAAAAGTCCAAGATGGGAGAGAGAGGCGTTATAAGACTCCTTGAGCCATGGCAGTTAAAGTGGGGTCAAACTACATTATATCTGCAGATGAGATGCAACTCAGTAAGGGACATAGACGTCCGACCTTGTTGACTAGGACCAGGACTTCCATTCCATTTCCTGGAAAAGGCTGTAAAAGCTGGGTGGGACCCTGATCCCAAAGCCCCCACCCCCCAAAAAAGTCCCCTCCCTGCCCCAAACGTCCCTCACCCATCCGCTGTTGATGTAGGAGAGGGAGATGCCGAAGAGCCGGCCCCAGGCAGCCCCGATGAGCAGGGAGGGGATGAAGACGCCGGCCGAGACGGTCAGCCCATAAGTCCAGCAGGCCAGGAAGAAGTACACCAGGGTGAACATGCCCAGTGTCATGGGGTCATAAGTCCCTGGAAAAGAGAGAGGTCAAATGGGACTGTCAATTGCTGGCACTAGCGTGAACTTCTGTTGAGTGACCACTAGGGGGTAGCTGTGCTTTCTCTCCATGTTGCTGTGTGCATTACTTATAATAACAACAACACTACGCAACACAATTTTTGTCACAGAGGGCCACCTCACCTAGCAACAGCCTTTGTGGTACAAACAGGCAGCCATACATACATACATACATATATGCATGCATAAAAGACAATACCATTTAAAATCCACAACATACCAACATTAAAATAAAATGGATGGCCCACAGATGAGGATGGGGGGGGGGGGGAGGTGGTCATATCAATAGGTGTGGAATTGGAAAGACTCCTGGAAGCGTCTTTCCAATTCCAAACCTCCCACTCTTAAGTGAGAAACCAGCAAGCCCCATAAAAATTCTTTTGAGCGAAGAGCTTCCCAGAAGCAACTGGGACATTCAGCCGCCGGATGGGAAATGCATTCCAGACTGAGTCCAGTGGGGATTTGGGGAATCAGATCCTATTCCTCTGTTCATCTTTTTGCTTTAAGAACATCAGGTAAAGCCTTTTAGAAGAAGAAGAGAAGAGCCAAAGACTGGAGGTGGGCCCTCAGGAATGCAAGATTCAGGCCCAGAAACATGGAGGAAGGAGGAAAAGGAGCTTTGCTCAGTTCAGGAGTAGATTAGGAATGAAGGAAGAAATGCCTCCCTCAATAGTCTGTTTCTTGTACAAACAGAAGGGAGGAAAAGGAGCTGCAAGGTCCATTTGAGGGCCCTGTATCCCAGCAACGTTTGGGAAATGATCATCTGATATGATCACAGCTGGTTTACCCTTCTCCCCGGCTTTCAAATGCAAAGCTTTCCCAGGGATTTTACATTTTCATTGCATTTTTTCCAAGACATTTTAAAACAAACCCGCATAAACTTTTATTTATATCATAGACTCTCAATGAAGCCATGGTGATGGATGGAGGCAGCAGGCAGATGATAGGTAGATAGAGAGATAGATAGATAGATAGACAGACAGACAGACAGACAGACAGACAGACAGATACGTTAGGGTAGGCTACTGTGTCCCTCTGTTATCAAATGTTCCAAAAACCTCCAGGGTCCTTTTATCCCAGTGGCTGATTTTGTCATTTGAGAGCTGTAGTTGCTGGGATTTATAGTTCACCTACAATCAAAGAGCATTCTGAACTCCACCAATGATGGAATTGAACCAATCTTGAACTCCCGTGACCAAGAGAAAATACTGGAATGGTTTGGTGGGCATTGACCTTGAGTTTTGGAGTTGTAATTCACCTACACCCAGAGAGCACTGTGGATGGATCTGAGCCAATCCTGGCACAAATACTCAATATGCCCTAATGTGAACACTGGTGGACTTTGGGGAAAAAAGACCATGACATTTGGGAGTTGTTGTTGCTGGGATTTATAGTTCACCTACAATCAAGGAGCATTCTGAACCCCACCAATGACAGAATGGGGCCAAACTTCCCACACAGAACCTCCATGATCAACAGAAAATACTATGTTTTCTGATGGTCTTTGGCGACTCCTCCGACACCCCCTCATTACTTCCCCTGTGGTCCCAAGCCCCGGGTTGAGAAACACTGTTTTATCCAATCAAACACTGGAGGAAAGGAGATCGTTCAACGTGTTTATTTGATC
Source organism: Anolis sagrei (assembly GCF_037176765.1). Taxonomy (NCBI): domain Eukaryota; kingdom Metazoa; phylum Chordata; class Lepidosauria; order Squamata; family Anolidae; genus Anolis; species Anolis sagrei. The sequence continues at coordinate 14,397,238 of NC_090034.1, read as the reverse complement.
GAATCATCCTGCTGGCTGAACAGAGGAAAGTGCCACACAAAACTGGGATGCAACTCAGCTTTATAGCCAATACCTTGAGCATGCACACATCAGGCTATTTTCTCTCATTTATGCCTCATCTCTATCTCTTTCTTTGTTTCCTTCTGGTGTCATATTTTATCAGTACTCCTCAGCAGCCGATTCCCCCCCTACACCTACTTGTTATTAGGCATTTCCTTTTTGAACGTTCCCCTTGTCTGAACTCCCCATTTGGCTAGTAATTTTCTACTCCAACTGTCCCTAGCTCTGGCTGGTAGTTTCCTCCTCCAAGCTCTAGTCCCTTCAGATAGATGAGACAGTCAGACAGACAGGCACATAAGGCAGGAGATAGATAGATAGATAGATAGATAGATAGATAGATAGATAGATAGATAGATAGAAAGAAAGATAGATAGGAGAAAGAGAGAGATAGGGCAGGCAAATGGAAGTTTGGATAATAGGTAAATGGGACAAGCAGGCAGACAGATGGATAGATAAGATGGGTGGATGCCAGATAGACATTGTTTCTGGTTGTTGGGAGTCCCTCTTAAACATACACACTATCCCATAGAATAAGCTGGACAGAGACAGGAAGGAAGGGCTGACCTGCAGGGTCATGGAAGAGCCGGACGACGCTCTTTTCAGGAGTGTTGAAGAAGGCGGCCGCCATGGCGTTGTATTCACCGTCAGGGCAGAAGAGCTGGAGGGGAACAGAATCAGAAGGAGTCATCCCATTATTCTGTTTAATGAATGCACAAATAATTCTTATTTCCAGGAGATTTCCACCCCGGCTGGCCCTATGTTAGAGTTCAACCACATCCTTATATAGTCCATAGTTCTCATCAAGGAGACAGATAAGCGGCAAACAACATTAGGCAAGAGAAGGCCTTCTCCATTATCCTCCCTGAATGCCTGTTGCTTTACTCTAAGTCTTCGTGTGAGAGTTGAATGCAAAATGTAGTCTTTTGAGTTTTTCCTTTCATTTGACCTTAAGATGGAAATGGAGATTAAAACCAAATATCTAGTTATACTTTGTAAAATAGCGTAGACCCTAACTTAGTAAAATAGCTTAGACCGGGCAGTGACGCAACTGGTTAGGAGTCAGCTGCATTAAATCACTACTGCCTGAAAGGTCATGAGTTCGAAGCCAGCCCAATCGGAGTAAGCTCCCAACCATTAGTCTAGCTTGCGGTTGACCTTTGCAGCCCAAAAGACGGTTGCATTTGTCAAGTAGGAAATTTAGGTACCGCTTTAGGCGGGGAGGCTAATGTCACTACTTTATGACGTCATAAAAATCTCCAGCTACGTGCAAAAGAATGAGGAAGTACTCCATGGGCGTCACAAATGGACGTTGAAGCAACAGCTCCCCGGGTGGCTGGAATTCAAGCATACCTTCATCAAGCTGGAATGTTAAATAGCCTCTGTGTGTCTGTCTATATATGTTGTGTGTCTATGGCATTGAATGTTTGCCATGTGCCTGAGTCCCCTGCGGGGTGAGAAGGGCGGAATATAAATACTGTAAATAAATAAATAAATACATAAATTCCCATTGAGAAAATGTATCTGTTTAATAAACCTTTGGAAACTGTAAGGTAAACACTCTTGCTTAAGACTGAGAATCCTTCAGCCAGACTGTTGCCTTCTGCTGCGTAAGTTACTTTGCTGTGCAAAGCTTTGCCTTTGCTTGTCACTGTCTTTACTTAAATCTAATGCTCACTTTTTTGGCTAAATGAACTTTCCCAAAATTAGGATGAGCATTAGATTAATATAATATGATAAACTTAGAAAAGGAAGAGGCCCGAGGCTGTTAGGAATGGTGGGAGTTGGGAGTCCAAAACACTTAGAATCATAGAATCATAGAATCAAAGAGTTGGAAGAGACCTCATGGGCCATCCAGTCCAACCCAAGAAGCAGGAATATTGCATTCAAATCACCCCTGACAAATGGCCATCCAGCCTCTGCTTAAAAGCTTCCAAAGAAGGAGCCTCCACCACACTCCGGGGCAGAGAGTTCCACTGCTGAACGGCTCTCACAGTCAGGAAGTTCTTCCTAATGTTCAGATGGAATCTCCTCTCTTGTAGTTTGAAGCCATTGTTCCGCGTCCTAGTCTCCAAGGAAGCAGAAATCAAGCTTGCTCCCTCCTCCCTGTGGCTTCCTCTCACATATTTATACATGGCTATCATATCTCCTCTCAGCCTTCTCTTCTTCAGGCTAAACATGCCCAGTTCCCTAAGCCGCTCCTCATAGGGCTTGTTCTCCAGACCCTTGATCATTTTAGTCGCCAAGTTTGCCCAGGCCTCAAATATTAGCATACAGCCACTGTAAGGAGCATCTTTTGTGCCAAATTACAAAGAGTGTCTTTTTTGTACGTGCACATTACATTTGGTAGGAAATTCTTTTTTTTCTTTTTGGTTTTAGGGTTTTGGAAATTGAATTGCACATTAAATTCAATGGCACATTGGACTCGAGTCAATATGGGATTTCCACAAAAACACCGTAGGTCTCAATGGCTTTCTACCTGGAGTGGGTAGGCCATGCTGTCGCCTTGCAGGGGCTGGCAGTCACTGGAGGTGTAGATCATGACAAAGGCCACGGCTGCCGTCACCGCCCCCACCAGCACTGCCTCGATCACCTGCAGCACCGGGCGGTGGATGTACCTGCGGAGAAAGACACCAAGGGTCAACCTGCAAACAGGGGAAACCGAGGCACGGCAGGGTGGATGGTCGGGTGGAGTGTCTGCATATCACTCTGTTTTGACAAGGTTATTGTGCATTTGCAAAAGGAAGCAAACAACTGGCCAAAATGGGAAACCGAGGCACAGGAGGGTTCTGTATAGCATTCATCTAAAGAAGTATGTGTATCTATATGTGTGTGTGTGTGTATATAAGTAAATAAAAGTATGTATGTATCTATCTATTGCGGTTCAGCCAACTGATGGAGATGAGGGGATTGTTATTCCAGAGCCTGGGAGAGCGGATGGGTTTTTCAATGAGGGAAATGAGGGGAGTTTAGATCCTGTCTGTGAGAATGGGCTTGAAAGTGAAACTGCTTCAGAGTCCAGTAGACAGGGAGATGCAGCAGTTGAAGACTTTTCGTCTAGTCATAGCAACTCCAGATAAGGAATTGGATGGAAGAGAAAGTTCACCCGAAAACAGGAATCTTAGGCTTCGTCTTAAGGAAGAAGCAAGCAAAGTAAGGAGGTTACAGAGACTGTGAGAATCAACAGTGTGAGAAATATCACAGGCAAGGGAGCTAAGGTCACAGATATGACTTCATGGCTTGTGGTGCTTAAATCAGAGAATTGTTTCCTTTAGAATTCAGATCAGGCAACGCTGCATTACAGTGAGGATCTCAAGTCTCATTTCAAATTCATGTTTTAGTTTAAGATCTTGGGAGTTCTGATTCATGTTTTTGAGAAATCCCTATAGTCTTGGTTTTGGATTCATGTTCATGTTTTGATTCTTGTTTTCCTGAATTTATGCTCATATTTTGATTTTGGGTTTTTTTCCTGTACCTTGTTGGACTATTTGGATTATTGCCTTTGGAATGTTTTTTTCCTATTCCCAGTTTGGTTTGGCTATTTACTTGTTGACTGCTTTTCCCTACTACTTATTGTACTTTGCCTATCTTATTTCCTATACTGATTTTTTCTTTTTATATGTGCTTTTATCAATAAACTACTACTACTTTGGAATTCCTGGTTGGTGTTGAGGGCAAGGTGAATTCTGGCCGGGGTGCAACACTTTATATAGTTTTCAAATTTTTTTATTGTTCATTGTTTTTATGATTTTAAATGTACTGTAATGTTTCTTTTTTGCTTTTTATCAATATATGGCATCGAATTGTGCCAACTCTGTATGCTGCCCTGAGTCGCCGTCGGGCTGATATGGGTGGGATAGAAATAGCGTAAATAAATAAATATGCATTTTCCAAAATGGTTCCCACTGCCACTCAATTCAAAATGGCTGGAAACTGGTGGGCCAGTTGGAAAATGCCTATTGGATTAGAAAGGCCTTTTTGTAGCTAGGATATTAAGATCATCTGGGGAGGCCCTGCTCTCGGTCCCACCCGCAACACAGGCACGCCTGGCAGGGACAAGAGACAGGGCCTTCTCAGTGGTGGCCCCTCGGCTGTGGAACGCCCTTCCTACAGATATTAGATCAGCCCCGTCCCTATTGGCATTTAGGAGGAAAGTGAAGACCTGGTTGTTCGAGCAGGCATTTGAATAGGCAGTGTAATGAATATAGGAATACGGAACAACGGATGATGAGATTGGATCTTGATTCTACTTATGAGACGCTAATGAGATGTTATATTGATGTTTAATTGTTTATTATGTTATTGTTTTAATTGTTTTTTTAAACTGTTTTTATGATGTTTAGCACTGGCTTTGAAAAATTGTGCATTTTGAAAAAAATATATAACCAAGGAAAAGGGCCTTGTGTCTTTATTTTGAAATGTTCCTGTCTGGCCGTTTTCCGGACGAAGTGGGTGGCTGCAGACCTGGCCAATTGGTCTTCTTCCTGTGAAAGCAATCCCAGCTTTGCAACAACTCAGAAAACTGCAAAACGGAGGGATGAGTCTTATCGGGGCGGGGGGCGGGGGGGGGGGGCTGAACAGAGAGACCCAAAGTGATTTCACAGATTTCTGGCTCAGAAAAAGACCGTGAAGGAATGACCGTTCTCACCAAATACAGCTCTTTCCCTTGACCATATTATTGGGCCCTTGGGATGGACATGGCTGCCCTCCTGGTTTTGGAGACAATATGATATAACAATAATAATAATAATAATAACCACACAATCATTACTCGCCTCTCCTTGCAATATGAACATATAAAGTATATATAATATATAATATTATAATAATATATAATGTATAAAATGCATAATAATAACAACGGGTTGTTGTAGGATTTTTCGGGCTATATGGCCATGTTCTAGAGGCATTCTCTCCTGACGTTTCGCCTGCATCTATGGCAAGCATCCTCAGAGGTAGTGAGGAGGCCTCTGCTCAATGGCCTCACTACCTCTGAGGATGCTTGCCATAGATGCAGGCGGAACGTCAGGAGAGAATGCCTCCAGAACATGGCCATATAGCCCAAAAAAACCTACAACAACCCAGAGATTCTGGCCATGAAAGTCTTCGATAATATAATAATAACATTTATTACTGACTTCTCCTTGCGGGATGAACATATATAGTGTATAATATATATAATATATAATGTTTAAAATATATAATAATAATTACAACAACATTCATTACCCACTTCTCCTTGCAGGATGAAATAATAAAGGAAGTGTAAACAACTATCTACCAAAATATAGAGGCAAACTGAAATATATGCCTATCTCGGTTCACAGCCACAGATATACCTTTGGTGGATTTATCCTTTTTCTCTCCTCTAAACCCATCCATTGTGGTTGCTAGCGCTGCACTCATTCTGTGGCAGTGAGTTTCACGGTTTAACTATCCTATTGTATGTTAATGCTTCAGCAAGGTTGAGCAATGGGAACCCTCTTCTTGGAAGCCTCTGCTCAATGAAACTGTCTTGCCTCCTATGTTCCTCAATTACTTATACAGTGGACCCTCCGTATCCACTGATTCAATTTCCATGGAGGCCACCACAAATGGCTGAATAGCACCATGTAACAAAATTTGACAAATGTTCTGTTCCTGGTGTAAAAGTGCTATCTCCATTTAATTGTGCGGTCCTTAGGGTCCTAACCCTAACCCTAACCCTAAGCTGCTGAACTTGCTGACTGAAAGGTGGTTCGAATCCAGGGAGCAGGGTGAGCTCCCACTGTTAACCCCAGCTTCTGCCAACATAACAGTTCGAAAACATGCAAATGTGAGTAGATCAATAGGTACCACCTTGGTAGGAAAGTAATGGCACTCTATGCAGTCATGCTGGCAGCATGACCTTGGAGGTGTCTACGGACAACGCTGGCTCTTCGGCTTAGAAATGGAGATGGGCATCAACCCAAAGAGTCGGACACGACAGGATTTAATGTCAGGGGAAAACCTTTACCTCACTCTACTTTGAAAGCAGTTTTCTACTCCAAAAACTTTGTTTTTGTGGCTGCCACAAACTATATTGAATTGGTTGAGACTCAATGAGATATTCATTGAGAAGCTATAATGTAATAATAGTCAAAATAATATTTTTGGTGCTACTTTTGCTGCTGGACGACCGCTCTCCGTTTGGGTTCTCCTACCTGATCCGGAACATGGTCAGCCAGTAGTTCAAGGCATTGAACATGGCCCCAACGATGCCGCCTGTTCCCGAGAAGAAAGAAAAGAGCTGAGTTCAAGGGAGGAACAGGAGATTCCAGGCCAAACAGAGGGAGAGCTTCAAGGATGGACCCCTTTGGAGGAATGGCCACCCCATTAACATCCCCTGCCCATCTTCCGTCTTTGGCCACTCCCTTTGGCTGATGGGGACCCTGACAGGGATTCCAAGGCGGGGTTCCTTACCCACGACACCCATGAAGATAAAAATTGGGATCTCCTGGATGGTGTACCCCATTTTCTGAAACAAAAAGGAAACATGAAAACCAGCGAGACCAAGGGGATCTCACAGCCCCATTGAATAAAACCGTACAAAGGACCTTGTAATGCAACCAAAGGGATCAGACAAAGACGTCTCTGGGAGGGAATTGGTTCATTTATTTAAAGCAGTGGTTCCCAACCTCTTTTTTGACCAGGGACCACTTGACCAGGGATCACTTTGACCAGTGACCACTCTCCAACATTAGTACCAACGGGTTACAAATCAGTTTTTGGAAAATGATAAAAGAATGCAAACATTTTCTGGTTTTCAGCATGATACGTATAGTCTATGTGTTTTCATAAATTGCTAACATTTCAATGGCCCTTTAATGGGATGAATGGCTAAATGCTTTAGAAGAATTGTCCTCCGCACTGTTTTAGATGTTCCGTTCGGTTTGTGTTGTGAGTCATTTGGAATCTCAATCAGTGGAAAAGCAGGGTATAAATCATACAAGAAAGAAAGAAAGAGAACAGAGGAAAGGAATGAGGAAAGGAATGAGGGAGGGAAGGAAGGAAGGATATAAGAAGAGGGGAAAGGAGGAGGGAAACAAGGAAGGGCACAAAAGAGGAATGGAGGAAGGAAAAAAAGAAGAGGGAATAAAGGAAAAAGGGAGGGAGGGAGGAGAAGATGGGAAGAAGGAAGGATGATAGGAATGGAGGAAAGAAAGGAGGGGAAAGTGGAAGGAACGAGGGAAGGAAGGAAAAGATGAGCAAGGCCTTTACCTCTGAATCGAACTGTCCGAAGTTGATGAGTCCAGGACTGGAGAGATCGGAGGGGTTCCCTTTGTAGATGCTGAGGATGGTGTTCAAGGTGAAGGTGGAGATCATGGAGGCAAAGAACTGGGGAGGAAGGGAGAGGAACCAGAAAGGCAGACAGACTTTCTCAAAGCCAGTTCTCAATAGACCCGGTCCTCTCTGCCACCCTCAATGGCACCCCCCAAAAGCCTTCAGGGATCCCACTCACAATCCTCCATGTCAGGAACTGGTTCCAGAAGGATGCGCCTTCTTCCAAGCTGAAGAGCACACCACCTTGTCAGGGAGAAGAATGGAAACCAATCAACAACACCAAGAAAGGGCAGGTCAATTACACCATGTAACAAAATGCAAATAATTTTCTGTTCCTGGTTTGAAAGTGTTATTTCCTGTTTAATTGTGCGGCCTTTACTTTGAAAGTAGTTGTTCTGCTGCAGAAACTTGGTTGTTTTTGTGGCTGCCGCAAACTATGTTGAATTATTTGGGAGTTTGTGAAATAATTCATTGAAAAACTATAGCAAAATGTGCTGCAGGATGTGCTGCAGTTTAATACCCTTTTCCCATGTTTTTATGATAGAATCAATTATGAAATGTCATTAATAACCCAGGAACAAAAATTGTGTTACATAGTGTGATCAAGTGCCTTTTGGAGACAGCCCAATACAACCCTTTCGGATTTTCCAGGTCCTCCCTTGACTTTGCCAAGACATGAATCCAGGATCTGCAATAACGAATAGGGAGCCAAGTCCTTTGTCTCTAGGTTCTTGTGGGGTTTTTTTTGGCTATAGAGCCATGTTCTAGAGGCATTTCTCCTGACGTTTCACCTGCATCTATGGTAAGCATCCTCAGAGGCGAAATGTCAGGAGATGCAGGCGAAACGTCAGGAGAAATGCCTCTAGAACATGACCCTATAGCCCGAAAAAAACCCACAAGAACCTAGTGATTCCAGCCATGAAAGCCTTCGACAATACATTCCTTTGTCTCTCTTAAGGGCCTCTGATCCATATGGATTCCATGGCAGCAGGCATTTCATGAGAACCAGCCCTTTTGTATACACCGGAGGAGTGGCTTTCACAGAATCCTAGAGTAGGAAGAGACCTCATGGGCCATCCAGTCCAACCCCATTCTGCCAAGAAGCAGGAAATTGCATTCAAAGCACCCCCGACAGATGGCCATCCAGCCTCTGTTTAAAAGCTTCCAAAAAAGGAGCCTCCACCACACTCCGGAGCAGAGAGTTCCACTGCTGAACAGCTCTCACAGTCAGGAAGTTCTTCCTAATGTTCAGGTGGACTCTCCTTTCTTGTAGTTTGAAGCCATTGTTCTACGTTGTAGTCTCCAGGGTAGCAGAAAACAAGTTTGCTCCCTCATCCCTGTGACTTCCCCTCAAATATTTATACATAGCTATCATGTCTCCTCTCAGCCTTCTCTTCTTCAGGCTAAACATTCCCAGCTCTTTAAGCCGCTCCTCATAGGACTTGTTCTCCAGACCCTTGATCATTTTACTCGCCCTCCTCTGGACACATTCCAGTTTGTCAATATCTCTTTCACTGGACTGCAGCTCCCAGAATCCCCTGGGCAGAGAAAGAGGGGTGCTTTACCCACTGGGGCCCCAAAGGCGGCCGAGACGCCGGCAGCTGCTCCAGCCGAGACGAAATCCCGTTTCTCCGTATCTCTCCGGAAGTATTCGAAGATCTAGAAGAGAAAGGGGGACCCATGGAACCTTTGGAGGCGAACCTGCAAAGCCCAGGCAGAGGGAATCTGTCCCATTTTGGGAAGGGCCCCCCAATCTGCTAACCTTGAAATCTCTCTTTAAGGAAGTGGACCGTCCCTGGGAAATTCCCGCCGCAATGACTGCACCGGAGTGAATCATGGGGCCTTCCTGGAAACAGGAGAAGGAGAAGTGAAAAACCTCAATCGTTGTGAGAGATGACAGAAAGCATTTATAGGAAGGTTCTCCAAGTGACAGAGAACACCATCAATAATCATCCAGTGACATTCAGAAGAACATCGATAGCAATTTACCTTTCAATAATGCAAGCTCTGCAATGAGCCCATTTTACTCTACTGATTATTCAAAGGGCCTCATCACACTAGAGAATGAATCCACTATAAGTCCCGTTTCTGCCTCCTGCAGAATTCTGGGGATTGTAGTTTAGGGAGGAGCCTTTAACAGCATCACTAAACTACAAACCCCAGAATTCTGCAGGAGGCAGAAACCAGATTTAAAGTGGATTCATTCTCTAGTGTGATGAAGCATACAAACCAGCAAAGCTGTGATCCCAACCCAGGCCTGTGATTGACATTATGTCCAACTGGGTCATGCACAGCTGATAAAGTGATTCTGGACATAACAAAACATCCCCCATAATGGATTTCAGCTGTTAATTTTAAATGAATACCATTGATGTTTAATTCTATTTTAATGGTGCAAATGTTTTTGGATTTTATATTGTATTGAAATACTTTTAATAATAAGCTGCTTTCAGTCTCCTTTTGTGGGATATAAATAAATATAATAATTATTAACATTATTATTTTATGTTGCCAATTTGACACAAATCTAAGAATTCCACAGATATATAAACCTCACTTGCCTAGTTTCCAACAGACCCCTCAACCTCTAAGGATGCCTGCCATAGATGTGGGTGAAACGTCAGGAGAGAATGCTTCTGGAACATGGCCAGACAGCCCAGAAAACTCACAGCAACTCCGTGATTCTGGCCATGAAACCCTTTGACAACACAATCTAAGGATTCCTTATATGATAGACGTTGTATCCTAACTTGGGGACCCTTAGAAACAGTTGTTGGGTCGAAAGAATTTCCACTAATATAGCTAACGAAGCTTGATGCCACAACTCCCGCTATAATGAGCCCTCCTCCGCAAATTACCTGCTTCTCTCTTTTATCTCACCCAAATTTTTAATTAGTTTTAATTAGTTTGTCTTTTAATCATTACATGTAGCCCACCCATTGTTCTTGTGCCTGTGTTTATTGTAATTTTTACATGGTTATGTATTCATATGTTTTATGTAACTATGATGTTATTTTTTATTGTTTGCGTTTTCGGTTTGTGTTTTGGTTTTTCTTTATTGTAATTGTTATTTGGGCTTGGCCTCATGTAGGCCGCTCCGAGTCCCCACTGGGGAGATGGTGGCGGGGTATAAATAAAGATTATTATTATTATTATTATTATTATTATTATTATTATTTCAATAACCCATAACCATAGCAAATGACCCTCCTCCGGTCCGTTACCTTCCCGACCGCCAGGCCGCCGACCACCGAGAAAATCACTCCGCAGACCTTGACAACCAGCGTCTGTAAAGGAAGCGGGTCCAGAGGTTCCCTTTCAAAGCCAACACATAAAGGTTGTTGTAGGTTTTTCCGGGCTATATGGCCATGTTCTAGAGGCATTTTCTCCTGATGTTTTGCCTGCATCTATGGCAAGCATCCTCAGAGGTAGTAAGGTCTGTTGGAAGTAGGAAAAAGGGTTTATATATCTGTGGAATGACCAGGGTGAAACAAAGGACTCTTGTCTGTTGGAGCTAGGTGTGAATGTTTCAACTGACCACCTTGATTAGCATTTGATTGCCTGGCAGTGCCTGGAGCAATCTTTTGTTGAGAGGTGATTAGATGTCCTTGTTTGTTTCCTCTCTGTTGTTGTGCTGTTCTAAAAAAACAAACAAGGACATCTAATCACCTCTCAACAAAAGATTGCTCCAAGTACTGCCAGGCAATCGAATGCTAATCAAGGTGGTCAGTTGAAACATTCACACCTATCTCCAACAGACAAGAGTCCTTTGTCCCACCGTGGTCATTCCACAGATATATAAACCCTTTTTCCTAGTTCCAACAGACCTTACTACCTCTGAGGATGCTTGCCATAGATGCAGGCGAAACATCAGGAGAAAATGCCTCTAGACCATGGCCATATAGCCCGGAAAAACCTACAACAACCCAGTGATTCTGGCCATGAAAGCCTTCGACAATACATTCAACACATAAAGCATTTGCAAGATAGAGAAACCCAGGCTTGGCCTTTGGGGACCTTATACAGGCAGTCTCCAAACAAAAAGGGCACTGTAGGTTGGTTCTTAAGTTGATTTGTTTGTAAGTCAGAACAGGGACATTTTTTTTATGTTTGGATCACATAGGGAAGGGTGAACACCCCTGTGGGGTTTCCTTTGCTGTCTGTGCCCCTGTTCAGAACATTTCCCCCCACTTTCTTTCCCTGTGAAAATTGGGATTTTGGAAAACATTGGCTTGCTGTGGAAACAAGGATGGAGGATAAAGCTTCCGTGGAGGCCCCTCTTTCCCCTTACCTTCAGCCGGACCACGTGTGGGATTTTGACTCCATTGAGGTAGCACTTGATTTGGGGGATTCCACTCCCGGCTGCTACTGGCTGCAAAGGTGGAAATAAGAGCATGTGAATTTCCAGGCTGACCTCTCCTCTCTGGAAGCAGGGAGCAGCCAGCAAGGTGCCTCCAAAACAACACTGGTCCCTTCGCACCTTTGATGTTATTACTCAGCTTTAGAGAAGTCCAATAATAAGAAAAGAGTCTTATTTAAGGGCCAGGAAGCATTGCCAAGTACCTCTTATAAACAGACATCTTTCAATTTTTAACATAGTGTTATAATAACATCTCTCTTATTTTTTAGGGTCAGGACGTTTTCCCTTATTAGCTGCCAAGTGTCCCTTAATTGACAGGGATCTTCCTTATTTATATGGTTCGAAGGCCTTCCCTTAGAGCACTGTTTCTCAACCTGGGGGTTGGGACCCCTTGTGGGGGTCACGAGGGGTGTGTGTCAGAGGGGTCACCAAAGATCATCAGAAAATACAGTATTTTTTGTTGGTCATGGGGGTTCTGTGTGGGAAGTTTGGCCCATTTCTCTCATTGGTGGGGTTCGGAATGATATTTGAATGCAGGTGAACTATAAATCCCAGCAACTACAACTCTGGCGCAGCTGGCTGGGAGTAAGCTGCATTAAGATTACTACTGATCGAAAAGTCAAGCGTTCGAAGCCAGCCCGGGTTGGAGTGAGCTTTTGATCAAATTTGTGTAGCTTGTTGTTGACCTTTGCAGCCCGAAAGACAGTTGCATCTGTCAAGTAGGAAATTTAGGTACCACTTTGTGGGGAAGCTGATTTAACTAATTTACGAGGCCATAAAAATCTCCAGCAAACATGTGGGGAATGAAGAAGTACTTCATCGGTGTTACGGATGGACAGTGAAAGCGACAGCTGCCCTAGTGGCCAGAAAATGTTGGAATGTTAAATAGCCTCTGACTGTCTGTCTATATATGCTGTGTGTCTATGACAGGGGCCCATAAACTTTTTAAACAGAGGGCCAGGTCACAGTCTCTCAAACTGTTGGAGGGCCGGATTATAATTTGAAAAAAAATGAATGAATTCCTATACACACTGCACATATTTTATTTGTAGTGCAAAAAACACTTAAATGCAATACAATAATTAAACTGAAGAACAATTTAAACAAATATGGACTTATTAGTATTTCAATGGGAAGTGTGGGCCTGCTTTTGGCTGATGAGATAGGATTGTTGTGTGCTTTCAAGTCATTTCAGATTTAGGTTGACCCTGAGTGAGGGCCGGGTAAATGACCTTGGAGGGCCGTATCCGGTCCCCAGGCCTTAGTTTGAGGACCCCTGGTCTATGACATTGGATTTTTGCCATGTATATGTACATTGTAATCTGCCCTGAGTCCCCTGTGGGGTGAGAAGGGAGGAATATAAATACTGTAAATAAATAAATAAATAAAAATATCAAGGTCTATTTTCCCCAAACTCCACCAGTGTTCACATTTGGGCATATTGAGTATTCATGCCAAGTTTGGTACAGATTCATCATTGTTTAAGCCCACAGTGCTCTCTGGATGTAGGTGAACTACAACTCCCAAACTCAAGGTCAATGCCCTTCCAGTATTTTCTGTTGGTCATAGGTGTTCTGTGTGCCAAGTTGGTTCAATTCCATCGTTGGTGGAGTTCAGAGTGCTTTTTGATTGTAGGTTAACTATAAATCCCAGCAACTACAACTCCCAAATGACAAAACCAATCCCCCCGCCCCCCGAACCCCACCAGTATTCAAATTTGGGCGTATTGGGTATTTGTGCCAAATTTGGTCCAGTGAATGAAAATACAACCTGCATATCCAATACTGACATTACGATTCATAACAGTAGCAAAATCACAGTTTTGAAGAATCAACTAAAATAATTTTATGGTTGGGGGACACCACAACATGAGGAACTATATTAAAGTGCCGCGGCATTAGGAAGGTTGAGAACCACTGCCTTAGAGGGTTGTCAAGTGCTCCTTATTGTAAGGGATTTGCATTACTGTAGGGTCACAAAGCAGTCCCTTATTAGCCTGTCAATTGTTCCTTATTAGAAAGGGATTTCTCTTATAATGTTAGGATCAGAAAGCTTTCCCTTACAAGGTTGTCACTTGAGGGTCAGATAGCTTTCCACTGTAAGGTTGCCAAATATCCCTTATTGCAAAGGGCTGACTCTTGTTTGGGGCTTCCTTTCCTACATAATCAGATCAGGATGTCAAAAAATCCCATATTTTGGAGGCCTTTATGGAGAGAGAATAACATTATGCAACAAAATTTGAAAAAAAAAAATCTGTTCCTGGTTTGAAAGTGTTATTTCCTGTTTAATTGTGCAGTCCTTACTTGAACAATAGTTGTTCTACTCCAGAAACACCTTTTTTGTGGCTGCCACAAACTATATTGAATTGGTTCAAACTCAATGAGATAATTTATTGAAAAACTACAACAAAATGGGGTGCAAGACGTCACTCATGTAAAGACAACCTTTTTTGTAGTTTAATAAACTTTCCCCATGTTTTTATGAAAGAACCAATTAGGAAATTACATTTGAAAGCCAGGGACAAATACTGTAATATGTGTATCTTATAATGTATGAATGGGGACAGAAGGTCAGTTTTGCAGCTAAGTGCACTGAGATCAATGCAAGTTGAGCATCCTTCATCCAAAATGCATTGCACATCTATGGCAAGATGGTGGGACAGGAGCAGAATCCAGGGCAGAGGCCTACCTCAACAAAGGCGACGATTGTGGAGCCCATCATCACGAAGCCTGCATTAAGGGTGGCCCAGAGCAGCAGCGCAAAGGACAGGTTGCCCGTCTGGGTGAATTTGTCAATATCTGAACAGAGAGTGGGTCAAGGGAGAGAAGCTCTAGACACTGAGTATGCATCATTGTGATTATGTTGTTTTGTGGCTCAAATGAGGTTTGCCTTGGCCTCCTCTGAGGCTGAGAGTGTGTGACTCTCAAAAAGTTTCCATGGCAGAGCAGGGATTTGAACTACAGCTGTCCAACCAATCACCTTTCTCAGAGGCTGAGAGAGTGTGACTTTCCTAATAGGTTTCTATGGCGCTAACTCGTCTTACGTTATGTTGGAGCCTGCTGCTATGTCCCTCTTTCTTTATGGCCCCAAAACATCTAGGGTCTCTATCTGATCAGACACTAGGAGCAAGGCAATCATTCAACAGGTTTATTTGTCCAAACCTTCCTGCCGGGTGGAGCAGTAAAGGAAAGTACCACACCATAATAATAATAATAATAATAATAATAATAATAACTATTATTATTATTATTACAGTGTTCCCTCGCTACTTTGTGGTTCGCTTTAAGCGAACTCGCTGTTTCGCGTATTTTTTATAAATATTAATATAAAATATTTACATTACAACAGGCCTCAGAAAAGGAGGCTAGTGTGCAGCCCCCCATGTCCTGTCACTTTTTTTGCTCATTCTGTCGGTGGCTCGGGCTGTCCTCCTCCTCATTCAGGGCAGGGATTCAGCCTACTGGAGGCCCCAATGTCACCACAACAACATCCAGGCCTGTCCTGGCAAAGTGACGGCCTGAGGTGTGGTGGGGAAGGCCTACTTCCTGGCCTCCTGCTATCTGCGTGGTTCTGGAGGTGGGTAAGGAAGCGCGAGGGCTAGACGTGCATGTGCGCTTCTTATGCATATGCTAAAATAATGTATAAATATTACAATTAATATAGCATCCCTACTTTGTGGATTTTCACTTATTGCGGGTGATCCTGGAATGGAACGCCCGCGATAAGTGAGGGACCACTGTATTATTATTATTATTATTATCATGACAAGATTAGTACACAGCAAACAAGATCACTATTCTTTCCCAGTGTCTAGGACTATTTGATGTACTGGTGAATAATGCGGGCAGATCCCAGTAGGATGGCCTTTTGCAGCTGACAGATAGTAATTTTGTCATCGCTGATTGTATTTAAGTGCAGGCCAAGGTTTTGAGGCACTGCACCCAGTGTACCGATCACCACTGGGACCACCTTGACTGGCTTGTGCCAGAGTCTTTGCAGTTCAGTCTTGGAAGGTGCTGAACAGACTGCGCTCTGGCACCACAAGATGCAGAGCCAACCTTCAGAAATGGGGCTACAAAGTGGAATCCTCGACATGCGAATGTGGAGAGGAGCACTGACCACCTGCTGCAATGCAACCTGAGCCCTGCCACATGCACAGGTTTTGCCTTCCTGCAGCAACACCAGAAGCACTCCAAGTGGCCAGATACTGGTCAAAGGACATTTAATCAACTACCAAACTCATACATTTTGTATTTTGTCTGTTTGTTTGCTTTGTTCTGTTAGAAATGTAATATAATTGACTGGTTCCCCTGACACGACAAATAAATAAATAAATAGTCTTTAAATCCTTGTATTGTGTCAGCTTTTCCAGTTCTCTTCAATCCTGCTGTCACCTGGAATTATTATTATTATTATGTTTATTATTATGTTTATTATGTTTATTATTATTATGTTTATTATTATGTTTATTTATACCCTGCTTTTTTCTCCACAAGGAGACTCAAAGTGGTTTAGTTTTACTGTCAACAACCTTGAGCATGCGCACTCAGGCTATTTTATTCACACTTCTCTTTCCCTTTCTTCTCTTCCCTTGGTGCCAGCGGTTATCAGGGTCTGTTTTTCCTCCGATTCCCTTTGTTTCTCCCTCTTCTTGCTTGGCATTTCTTTCAACTTTCTCCTAGTAAATTCCCCCCTATTGTGCCTGCTTGTTTCTATGCAAAAACCTTTTAAACTTTCCCCTAGTCTGAGCTTTCTTCCAGCTGGTAAATTTCCACTTCAATGTTCCCTTTTGTCTTTCACCCTCATCTAGGCTGGTATTTTTTCATAACTACCTTAAGCCCTAGTTCTCTTTCAGTTGGAAGAAGACTAAAGAATCCAGCCAAAGGATACTGCCCTTGACCACCTTGTACTTCAGCCCGGCGAAGTATTCCACCACGATGTCGATGAAGCAGGCCACTAGGCCAGTCAGGATGCCGATCATGGCGCAGATGACCCAGCGCCGGATCTCCACCGTCCGGAAGGCCTGTGCAGATGCAGAAAGTGGGGTAAAGAGAGCCCTTAAATGGGGCTATCTGTTGCCTTTTGAGCCCCACATTCTCTGGGAGACACAAGGTGCAACTACCCTGCGCTCGAACGGACATGGCTCAATGCCATGAGACCCTGGGAGTTGTAGTTTGGGACTCACCGTGTGGTTGATGCGTTTCTCCTCCTCCAGGAACAGCTGGTTTTCACAGTTGTCGTAATCCAAGCTCTGCACGGAGAGAAAAAGGAGAGCTTTATTTATGGATTCCTGTCTGGAGGAATGGGTTGGGCTAGATGCACTTCGGGGTACCTCCCAATTATAAGAAGTCCTAATTTCTTTCTCCCCAAAACCTTCCCTTCCTGTCTCACCTCATACTTGAGAGAGAGTAGCTTCTCACTGTGTGGGATCTCATGTGGAAAGAGCCTTGTGGTATCTGCTTCCTGCAAGAAAAAGACAACAGTCGAGTTAGTGAACCCAGTCACTGAACCCCAAACTTTTTATTTATTTGTCTGTTTCCCAGGGGGCATCTACACTGTAATGAATGCAGCTTGGCACCACTTTAACTGCCATGGTTCCATGTTATGGGATCCTGGGAGCTGTAGTTTGCACTCTTTGGGGGAGAAGACTCAAGATCTATAAAACTACAACTCCCAGGATCCCACTGCATTGAGCCAGGGCCATTCCACAGTGCGGACACACCCATAGATAACTTTACACACACATATACATACATACATACACAAAAATATATCTATCTATGCATGCAGTTTCAGCCTATTGATGAGATGCTGAGAAGTGTATTTTATTATTTTAATTGTTTATTGTTATTGTTTTTATACAGTTTATACTATATGTAATTGTTTTTTACTGTATTTTATCTTGTGGGGCATTGATTGCCAAATGTAAACCGCCTCAAGTCGCCTCCGGGCTGAGAGGGGCGGTATACAAGCATAGTAAATAAATAAATAAATAAATAATATTTTAATTGCCATGGTTTCAATAGTATGGGATCCTGGGAGTTGTAGTTTGGGAATCTTGAGCAAAGAAGTCTAAACATCTTGGAAAATTACATCTCCCGGGATACCATAGCATTGAAGGCATGGCAATTAAAACAATGCCAAACACCACTCATTCTAACAGTACAAATCTACCCACAGATGACTTACACACATATATACATATACAAATATATATGTATACATGAATATATAGGCATATTTGAATATATGTATATGTATGTATGTGTACATGTGTGTATAGCATATACACATACATATATATGTTTATATGTATGTGCATATATAGGTACATGTCTGTAGATTTGTGTACATGTGTATGTCTATGTATGTAAACATATATATACACATACATATATACACATATATATTCATGAATGCATATATATTCTTATGCACATGTATACACATATATTTGTATATGTATATATGTATGTATGCGCAGATATAGGTACGTGTGTATGTATATATATGCATTTTGTGTATACATATATGCATATATATGTATACATACATAAGCATATATGTATACACATACATACACATATATTCAAATATGCCTATATATTCATGTATACATATATATTTGTATATGTATATATGTGTGTAAGAATATATACAAACATGCACATATATGTAATTCAGTACCTATTCAACTGCCACAGGTCAATGCTATGCAACCCCAAGAATTGTAGTTTGGTACTCTTTGGCAGAGAAAGTGACAGACTGTGTCAAACTACAATTCCCAGGATCCCACAGTCTTGAGCCAGTTCAAGCAGGGTCAACCTGCATTAATTGGCTTCCTTGAAGGGCTGGCGTAGCCCCTTGAACCCTTAGACTGACCGGTTCCTGATCATCGCTGAGGTCCACATTGCTCAGGCCTCCGAGCCGCGAAGAGGAGGAGGAGGATGAAGTCAGCTGAAGGGACAGAAAGAGAAAAGAAACATTATACATATGAAGATGCAATGACGCCTGTCTGGGTTTGACTCAGATTTTTAATGGTGTTCTATCGAAAGGACCGTGTTCTAGGTCTTCCAATGGATTCCTAAGGGTTTTTATTTTTTTTTCCAGGGAAGAATAATCCTGAGAAGGTGCCTTCCTTTGAGGCTGAGAGAGTGTGACCTGCCCAAGGTTAACCAGTGTGTTTCTTGAGATAGGATTCGAACCCTGTTCTCTAGAGCCATTTGTATGTATTTTCAGAAGCCTTACACCTTCTCTTCTGAGGCCACACCAAACTATAACTCCCAGGATCACACAGTATTTAAGTGGGGCCAAACTGCATTCATTCTGCAGTGTAGATTCACCTGCAGAGATGGGGCAGGGGGAGAAACACAAAGGACTGAATTATTATTATTATTATTATTATTATTATTATTAGCTGCTTCTCCGCTTCTCAGAGAAGCAGATGGCGGAAACAGAAGAACGGCCTGCCTCAGGGGAGCATGCTTGCTCCATCCATGTTCAACATCTACACAAATGACCAGCCATGGCCAGAGGGACAGAGAGTTTCATCTATGCTGATGATCGTGCCATTACTGCTCAAGCAGGGAGCTTTGAGATGGTTTAACAGAAGCTCTCTGAAGCTCTAGGTGCCCTTACTGCCTACTACAGGGAAAACCAGCTGATCCCCAACCCATCTAAAACACAGATAAGTTCTTTTCACCTAAAGAACAGACAAGCATCCTGTGGTCTGAGGATTACCTGGGAAGGAATCCCACTGGAGCATTGCAGCACACCCAAATACCTGGGAGTCACTTTGGACCGTGTTCTGACCTACAAGAAGCACTGCCTGAATATCAAGCAAAAGGTGGGTGCTAGAAACAATATCATACGAAAGCTGACTGGCACAACCTGGGGATCACAACCAGACACAGGGAAGACATCTGCCCTTGCGCTATGCTACTCTGCTGCTGAGTATGCATGCCCAGTGTGGAACACATCTCACCACGCTAAAACAGTGGATGTGGCTCTTAATGAGACATGCTGCATAATCACAGGGTGTCTGCGCCCTACACCACTGGAGAAACTACACTGCTTAGCCGGTATTGCACCACCTGACATCTGCCGGGAAGTAGCAACCAATAGTGAAAGGACGAAGGCAGTGACATCTCTAGCTCATCCCTTGTTTGGGTATCAGCCAGCACATCAATGACTTAAATCAAGAAATAGTTTTCTAAGATCTACAGAGACACTCGCTGGAACACCCCAGCAAGCGAGAGTCCAAAAGTGGCAGGCTCAAACCCAGAACCTCAACCAATGGCTGATACCAAATGAGAGACTCCCCCCGGGGCACACAGAGGACTGGGCGACTTGAAAGGCGCTGAACAGACTGCGCTCTGGCAACACGAGATGCAGAGCCAACCTCAAGAAATGGGGCTACAAAGTGGAATCCTCAACATGCGAGTGCGGAGAAGAACAAACCACTGATCACCTGCTGCAATGCAACCTGAGCCCTGCCACATGCACCATGGAGGACCTTCTTGCGGCAACACCAGAGGTACTACAAGTGGCCAGATACTGGTCAAAGGACATTTAATCAACTACCAAGTTTGCAAAATTTGTCTTTTGTCTGCCTGTTTGTTTGTTTTGTTAAAAATGTAATACAACTGTCTAGTTTAGTGGTTCTCAACCTGAGGTCCCCAGATGTTTTTGGCCTTCAACTCCCAGAAATCCTAACAGCTGGTAAACTGGCTAGGATTTCTGGGAGTTGTAGGCAAAAAACATCTGGGGACCCTAGGTTGAGAACCACTGGTCGAGTTTATCCTGACACGATAAATAAGTAAGCACCTTCTCTTCCTCTTTCAGTCTAAGGGAATTTCTTGATGAATGGCACACAAATTGCACAATACAGCACCAACAAGTCCCTTCTTGCACAAGAGGACCGCTCCCAATAATAAGGTCAAAAAAAGAAAGTATCTATTCTACACTATAGAATAAATACAGTTTGGCATTGCTTTGTTTTCCATGGCTCAATGCTGTAGGACCTTGGGAGTTGTAGTTTGGTGAAACACCAGCCCTCTTGGGAAGAGAAGACCTTGTACTGTACAAAGACAATTCCCATATAAAACATTTGTAAACACAATATTATCTGGGCTTGCTTTATGTGCATTGAATCCCTTGCAGGAAGAAAAGAGGGGTACTAGTGATAATATATCATACTAGCTGTCCCCTGCCACGCGTTGCTGTGGCCCAGTCTGTTGATCTGGAAAATAAAGTAATGAGAAAGTGTTGGTTTCTAATATATGTAATTTCTTTATGCTTGTGGGTAAACAGTATTTCTTTGTTTCTTTGTCAGTGCTGATGTAAAGATTGTCTGGTTTGCCTAATCTGGAACATGCAACATATAATTGTCCTTCTTTAAGGGTCCCTTTCAAATCTATGATACTATATCTTTCTGTGTGTGTGAATCATATCTATCTATCTATCTCTATCTCGATGACTGGGTGGCTCTTTGTCAGGAGGACTTTGATTACGTTTTCTTGCCCTGATGAAGGGAGTTGGATTGGATGGCACAGTGGGTTAAAGCACTGAGCTGCTGAGCTTGTTGATCGAAAGGTCGCAGGTTCGATTCCGGGGAGCGGCATGAGCTTCCGCTGTCAGCCCTAGCTTCTGCCAACCTAGCAGTTTGAAAACATGCAAATGTGAGTAGATCAATAGGTACCGCTCCGGCGGGAAGGTAACGGCGCTCCATGCAGTCATGCCGGCCACATGACCTTGGAGGTGTCTAAGGACAACGCTGGCTCTTCGGCTTAGAAATGGAGATGAGCACCACACCCCAGAGTCAGACATGACTGGACTTAATGTCAGGGGACTACCTTTACCTTTACCTAAGTATTTTCTGTTAGTCATGGGGGTTCTGTGTGGGAAGTTTGCCCCAATTCTGTCGTTCTTGGGGTTCAGAATGCTCTTTGACTGTATGTGAACTGTGAATCCCAGTGACTACAACTCCCAAATGTCAAGGTGTATTTCCCTCAAACTCCATCTGTGTTTATATTTGGGCATATGGAATATTCGTGCCAAGTTTGGTCCAGATCCATCATTGTTTGAGTCCACAATGCTCTCTGGATGTAGGTGAGTTCAGAATGCTCTTTGATTGTAGGTGAACTATAAATCCCAGCAACTACAACTCCCAAGTGGACTCCAACTCCCATAATTCCTAACAGCCATTGTTTGAGTCCACAGTGCTCTCTGGATGTAGGTGAACTACAACTCCCAAACTCAAGGTCAATGCCCACCAATTCCTTCTAGTGCTTTCTGTTGGTCAGAGGAGTCCTGTGTGCCAAGTTTGGTTCAATTCTATCGTTGATGGAGTTCAGAATGCTCTTTGATTGTAGGTGAACTATCAATCCCAACAACTACAACTCCCAAGAGTCAAGGTCTAATTTCCCCAAACTCTACCAGTGTTCATATTTGGGCAGATTGAGTATTCTTGCCAGGTTTGGTCCAGATCCATCATTGTTTGAGTCCACAGTGCTCTCTGGATGTAGGTGAACTACAACTCCCAAACTCAAGGTCAATGCCCACCAAACCCTTCTAGTGTTTTCTGTTGGTCATGGCAGTCCTGTGTGCCAAGTTTGGTTCCATTCCATCGTTGGTGGAGTTCAGGATGCTCTTTGATAGTAGGTGAACTATAAATCCCAGCAACTACAACTCCCAAATAACAAAATCATAATTTTTTGAGAGATGGTCACTCCTTGTGTTGTGAGATGTAATTTTGTTCATTGGTTCTTTTGTTTTTAAGGTACTCATTATGCAGAGAGCATTTTTATATATATAGATAGATTGTAGGGCAGGGTATTAGGAATAACAACAACAATAACAACAATGCTTTGCATCCAGTTAGCTCAAGGCAACATATTTTAATTTTATAGTACAGATGTCCCTTGGCCCAATGTGCCAATCAGTCTAAGCCAGTGTTTCTCAACCTTCCTAATGCTGCGACCCCTTAATACAGTTCCTTATGTTGTGGTGACCCCCAACCATAACATTATTTTCGTTGCTACTTCACAACTGTAATTTTGCTACTGTTATGAATTGCAATGTAAATATCTGATATGCAGGATGTATTTTCATTCACCGGACCAAATTTGGCACAAATCTGAATACTGGTGGGGTTGCGAGGGGATTGATTTTGCCACTTGGGAGTTGTAGTTGCTGGGATTTATAGTTCACCTACAATCAAAGACCCAATACCCGATCCCTCCTGACAGATGACCATCCAGCACACTGGAAATACCTCCAGAGAAGGAGACTCAGAATCTGCCGCGTTGTCCACAGTCAGATAAATCTGAACGTTTAGGAAGTTCTTCCTCATCTTTAGGTTGTCGTTTGGTGAAAACACAGCCCTCTTTGGCAGAGGAGGCTATGAAGAACTTGGCAAAACTATAACTCCCAGGGCCCCATAGCACTGAGTGGTTCAAGCGGCATTCTTTCTGCTTAGATGCCTCCTCTGACTCTTCCCATTTTTTTTTTAAAAAAGATCAATAGCATGTGATTTTCCCCTGGAAACAATGGAAGCCTTTTCATGAGAGGCTGTTTCGTGACCTCCATCTGATACTCAGCCAAAGGCTAGATCAGGCACGAGCAAACTTCGGCCCTCCGGGTGTTTTGGACTTCAACTCCCACAATTCCTAACAGCCTACCGGCTGTTAGGAATTGTGGGAGTTGAAGTCCAAAACACCCTGAGGGCCGAAGTTTGCCCGTGCCTGGGCTAGATCCTGGGAGTTGTAGTTTGACAAGGTCTCCAGTTGTACAGAAGCACAACTCCCAGGTTCCCATAGCACTGAGCCATGGCAGTCCAAGTGGGACCAAACTGGATTAAATTTACAGTGTAGATGACTGGACACTAGTTCAGCGCAAGATAAGGGGGATGATGTTTCTGCACTTCGGAATGAATGCAGTTCGAAACACCCCTGCCACGGGACTCTGGGAGTTGTAGTTTGGAAAGGCCTTCTCCGAGTGTGTCTACACCAGCCATGGGCAAAGTTAGGCCCTCCAAGTGTTTTGGACTTCAACTCCCACAATTCCTAACAGTCTCACTATGTAAAGACTCACTGCTAAGGGAGCCCTGGGATTTGTAGTTTTGGTTAGGAGGCACAAGACCCTTGGGAAAGTATAGGTGTTTTGGACTTCCATAATTCCTAAAAGTCCCACTTTGTAAAGGTTCACTGCTATGGGAGCCCTGGGATTTGTAGTTTGGCAGAGGAGGTGCAAGGCCCTTGGGAAACTATTGGTGTTTTGGACTTCAACTCCCATAATTCCTAACAGTCCCACTTTCTAAAGGCTCACTGCTAGGGGAGCCCTGGGATTTGTAGTGTGGGTGAGGAGACGGAAGGCACTTGGGAAACTATAGGTGTTTTGGACTTCAACTCCCATAATTCCTAACAGTCCCACTTTCTAAAGGCTCACTGCTAGGGGAGCCCTGGGATTTGTAGTTTGGCAGAGGAGGTGCAAGACCCTTGGGAAACTATAGGTGTTTTGGACTTCAACTCCCATAATTCCTAACAGTCCCACTTTCTATAGGTTCACTGCTAGGGGAGCCCTGAGATTTGTAGTTTGGGTGAGGAGGCGCAAGGCCCTTGGGAAACTATAAGTGCTTTGGACTTCAACTCCCATAATTCCTAACAGTTCCACTTTCTAAAGGCTCACTGCTAGGGGAGCCCTGAGATTTGTAGTTTGGCAGAGGAGTCGCAAGGCCCTTGGGAAACTATAGGTGTTTTGGACTTCAACTCCCATAATTCCTAATAGTCCCACTTTGTAAAGACTCACTGCCAGGGGAGCCCTGGGATTTGTAGTTTGGCAGAAGAGGTGCAAGGCCCTTGGGAACTACAGCTGTTTTGGACTTCAACTCCCATAATTCCTAACAGTCCTACTTTGTAAAGGCTCACTGCACACTGGGATTTGTAGTTTGGCAGAGGAGGCTCAAGGCCCTTTGGGAAACTACAGCCCCCTGGGGTTCCCTAGCAGTGAGCCATTAAAGTGTGGCCAAAGTGCAGTGCCTGAGAAGCCCCCTTTTGGCAGCAAGGAGGAAAGAAGGGAGGGGGACTGCGCCTGCGCAGAGAAGAAGAAGAAGATGATGATGAAGAGGAAGGGTGTCCCCCCGCGGCCCCCGTCGCCGCCTCACCTGCCTCCCTCTGGCGCCGTTGAGCAGGAGGGGCGTGGCCTCCCCGCGGCCCTCGGCCTCCCGCCCGGACCAAGACACCTTCTTCGAGACGTTCGCCATCGCCGCGGCCGAGGAGGGGAAGCCGGCAGGCGAAAGGGGCCCGCGGTCATGTGACCCGGCTGTGGAGAGAAAGAGGGAGGGAGGGAGGGGCGGGGCCAAGGGGGAGGAGGCGAAGAACGGGTGTCACGTGACGCCCCTGCCTCCCGGAGCATCACGGGAGATGGAGTCCCCAAGGCCCCAGACCAGGCATGGGCAAACTTCGGCCCTCCAGGTGTTTTGGACTTCAACTCCCAGAATTCCTAACAGCCTGGCCTCAGGCCCTCAGGCCCACTTGTGTGTAAACAGTATTTCTTGTTGTTTCTTTGTCAGTGTTGATGTGGATTGTTTCTGGTTTGCCTACTCTGGAATATGCAACATATCATAGTCCTTCTTTAGGGGTCTCTTTCAAATCTATGATACTATATCTGTGTGTGTGTGTGAGAATCATACCTATCTATATGACTGTATGGCTCTTTGTCAGGAGGGCTCTGATTACACTTTCTTTCCCTGGTGAACAGAGTTGGACTGGGTGGCCCCTTAAGTATTTTCTGTTGGTCATGGGGGTTCTGTGTGGGAAGTTTGCCCCAATTCTGTCGTTCATGGGGTTCAGAATGCTCTTTGATTGTAGGTAAATTATAAATCCCAGCAACTACAACTCCCAAATGTCAAGGTCTATTTCCCTTAAACTCCATCTGTGTTCATATTTGGACATATGGAATATTGGTTCCAAGTTTGGTCCAGATCTATCATTGTTTGAGTTCACAATGCTCTCTGGATGTAGGTGAACTACAACTCCCAAAGTCAAGGTCAATGTCCACCAAACCCTTCCAGTGTTTTCTGTTGGTCATGGAAGTCCTGAGTGCCAGGTTTGGCCCAATTCCATCATTGGTGGAGTTCAGAATGTTCTTTGGTTGTAGGCGAACTATAAATCCCAGCAACTACAACTCCCTAAGACAAAATCAACCCCCCCAACCCCACCAGTACTCAAATTTGGGCATATTGGGTATTTGCGCCAAATTTGGTCCAGTGAATGCAAATATATCCCAGCAACTACAACTTCCAAACAACAAAATCAATTTTTTTGAATGAAGGACATACATTGGGTTGTTAGGTGTCTTGTGTCCAAATTTGGTGTCAATTCATCCAGTGGTTTTGAGTTCTGTTAATCCCACAAACGAACATTACATTTTTATTTATATAGATACACACACATATATATGTATGTATATGTATATGTATATATATATATATATATATATATACACACACACATTTATATACATATATATACATACATATATATATACATATGCAGATGTATATACATATGCAGATACATATTTATACATATATACATATAAACACATACATACACATTTATATGCCTATATACACACATATATACATACAGACGTATATACATATGCACATGTATATACATATTTATACATATATGCATATACACACATAATACTCAGCGGCTTTCGATACCATCGATCATGGTATCCTTCTGGGTCGTCTCTCTGGGATGGGCCTCGGGGGCGCGGTTTTGTCGTGGCTCCGGTCCTTCCTGGAGGGACGCACCCAGATGGTGAAGCTGGGAGACGCCTGCTCTGACCCCTGGCCTTTGACCTGTGGGGTCCCGCAAGGCTCTATCTTGTCGCCCATGCTCTTCAACATCTACATGAAACCGCTGGGAGAGGTCATCCGGAGTTTTGGAGTTGGGTGCCATCTTTATGCGGATGACACACAACTCTACTACTCTTTTCCACCTAATTCCAAGGAGGCTTCTCGGGTGCTGGACGAGTGCCTGGCCGCTGTGTCGATCTGGATGAGGAAGAACAAGCTGAAGATCAATCCCGACAAGACAGAGGTCCTCCTGGTCGATCGTAAACCGGATCGGGGTATAGGGTGGCAACCTGTGTTGGACGGGGTTACACTCCCCCTGAAGCCACAGGTCCGCAGTTTGGGTGTCCTCTTGGATTCTTCGCTTACACTTGAGGCTCAGGTGTCGGCGGTATCCGGGAGGGCCTTTGCACAACTGAGACTTGTGCGCCAGCTGCGACCGTACCTCGTGAAGGCAGATCTGGCCGGGGTGGTCCACGCCTTGGTCACCTCTAGAATGGATTACTGCAATGCGCTCTACGTGGGGCTGCCCTTGAAGACGGCTCGGAAACTTCAATTGGTCCAGCGGGCAGCAGCCAGGATGTTAACCGGGGCCCATTATCAAGAGAGGTCTACCCCTCTGTTTAAGGAGCTCCACTGGCTGCCATTTATTTTCCGAGCCCAATTCAAGGTGCAGGTGCTCACCTACAAAGCCCTGAACGGTTTGGGACCACCCTACCTGCGTGACCGCATCTCCATCTACGAACCCACACGCTCACTCCGATCATCTGGGGAGGCCCTGCTCGTGATTCCACCCACGTCGCAAGCGCGTTTGGTGGGGACACGGGACAGGGCCTTCTCTGTGGCGGCCCCCCGACTTTGGAATGCCCTTCCAAAAGATCTCTGACAGGCCCCTACTTTAGCAGTTTTCAGAAGGAACCTAAAAACCTGGTTGTTCCGATATGCCTTCCCAGATTAGGAATTTCCCCCTTCCCAAGTCCTAGAAGCACCTTAGCACAACCGATGTTACTGCACACCGCACCTTTTAATCCATGTTCCTCCTGCCATCTCAGCATTTTAACCCCTGTACCCCATTGCGCCGGCCGAACCAGTTTTAATTGTGTCTTGAGGTAGTTATTGTTGTTATTTTGCTTGATTGCTTTGATTTGCTTTGTTTAGTATTGTGTTATGTTTTTTATTGTATTGTGTTTTGAGGCTCCGGCCTGTGTAAGCCGCATCGAGTCCTGCGGGAGATGCTAGCGGGGTACAAATAAAGTTAATAATAATAATAATAATAATATATACATATACATGCATACCCATATATACCTATATAAATATGAACGGGTTTAAAAAATAAACATCTAAACCCTTTAAAATGGATTAAAACATATTTATATTTAGTATAGATACTTTGTATCTATATGCATATCTATAATAAATGTTGTATATATTTTATTTTATATGTAAAATAAAATATATACAAATTTTATATCTAAAAAAACCCCTGCTTCTTGACAGGGAGTTGGACTGGATGGCCCATGAGGTCTCTTCCAATTCTATGATTCTAAGTCAAAATATGTTTGTAGGTTTTTTGCTTTTTTTGGCGTGAATAGGTTTGCTTCTTTAATCAAGTCAGGTGACCTAAAAAAAAATAAGGCAGAGCAAACCGAACAATGACTGAGAGGAGGAAGGTGATGCTTAGAAATGTGGGAGAAAGAGCCAGCTGTGACTCCAAGAGGTCACTGGAGGGTTGTAAGAAAGGGCCAGTTGTTGCCCCAAGAGTTCACCGAAGGGTCACGAGAAAAGGCCAGGTGTTGCCCCAAGAGTTCACTGAGAGGTCGCGAGAAAGGGCCAGTTGCCCCAAGAGCTTGCTGAGGTCGTAAGAAAGGGGCAGTTGTTGCCCCAAGGGTTCACCAAGAGGTTGCGAAAAAGGGCCAGTTGTTGCCCCAACTTCACCGAGAGATCGCAAGAAAAGACTAGGTATTGCCCCAAGAGTTCACTGAAAGGTCATGAGAAAGGGCCAGTTGTTGCCCCAAGAGTTCACTGAAATGTTGCAAGAACCAGTTGTTGCCCTAAGAGTTCATCAAGTGGTCGTGAGAAAGAGCCAGGTGTTGCCCTAGGGATTCACTGAGAGGTCTCGAGAAAGGGCCAGGTGTTGCCCCAAGAATTCACCAAAAGGTCACAAGAGCCAGTTGTTGCCCCCCAAATTCATTGAGAGGTCACAAAGCCAGGTGTTACTCCAAGAGGGCACTAGAGGGTTGCCATGGAGACCTAAATCAACCAGGTGCGCCAACTACCTGAAGAAGAGAGAGTTTTGTGTTTCGGTCTGAAGCTTTACCCATCCCTACAATTGTAAAACTTAGCATTATTTTTACTAATAAATGCCCTTACAAAATGCACACCCAGGGAATGCCAAATACTTTAGCTAGTATATTTATACATATCAACACATCTATATATATCTACATTCATATATACATGTGTATGTGTGTAAGACACACACACACATATACACACATATGCCCCCTTGATGCCTTGTAATCCTTGAATTATTTAATTTTTAGTAAACATATATTGGGGGCACCCATTATTAGAACACACCCATAACCCTCTGCAATTGTTGAATTAATAATTCTATAATAATTATTATTATTTTTAGCAAATTTAGCTTTCAGTGGGGGAAGTGAATATTTAAATAGTGGCGAGCAGAGGCTGAGAGAAGGCCCATGATTCAAGATCAGCATCCCTTCACCATCCTTCTCATCCAGGCCTGACTTTCCAGCTTAATCCATTTTTTCCAGAGACATGGCCTGCCTTAAAGGAGCAGCTTAGCTTTGCTTCCCTCTTGACATCAGGAAGGAAAAAGGGCCAAGCCAGGTCCAGAGCTCTTTCCCTCTTGGTCTCATCTGATGCAGGACAAAATAAGGTCACGAGCGAGGAACAAAGTTACTTTATTGATGCATTCAACTCCCTTCCCTCCCCTGATTATTTGCAGTTACTTTTTCAGTAAAGGGCATTTAGAGGCACTTGTAAGAAGCATTATTTCCAATAGATGCCCATGCCGCATGCCAGTCTCTTCTTCTTCCTCTACTTCTTTGTACTTCTCTTTATATCCCTCAAAAAAGAAACTCAAAGCGCCATACAGTAAAACCAATCAAAACAATATAAAACCTAAACATATACAAACATTAAAATAGATTTTCATATTAACAGTTTTAAAAACAAAGTTAAAACCAATTTAAACCAATAGCTATGACTCCTAAAGAATGCATGAAACTACAGGGCCCAGAATTACATAGTATTGAGCCATGGCAGTTGGAGTTGGGTCAAATAGCATGCATTCTGTATAATGTAGAGGCACCTATGGCCTGACCCTTTCCATTTAATATGCACACATGCATATAATTATGTGTATGTATGTATGTATACACACATATTCTGTGGTCGAGAGTGCTTGTCTGTCTATCTATCTATATATATATGGAAAATTAGAATCCAAAACATTTTTCTACCCTCAGAAATAAAAGGTTTAGCAATGCAATTGGATTCTTGCCACTCTCTGTTTGCAACCCTTTATAGTCTGAACCAACTAAAAATATACACACAGATATATATGTGGAAATGAGAACAGGATTGTTTCTGCAGGATTTATAAGGAGAAAAAAATACCACCATAAGCTGCATCCTAGAGGTTTTTGGCCCATGGCATGTGTCCCTTTTTCTTTCAAAGGCAATGTTCGAGGCAGGCGCAGTCCACCTTCTCCACTGATCCATGGAGTTCAGAGACATTGGCCAAAGTGAGGAGGGGTCCTCGAGGAACTCCGTTCCCGACTGCCATTCCGGAGACCTCCCCAGGTGTTAGAGCCCGGTCCCACAGTGCCACTCCTGCCAAGGACCCCACAAATGATTCGGAGGCTTCAAACCCGCCTCCAAGGCTGTCCTGCTCCTGGCCCAGGACCAGTGACCCTCCTGAGGGGATCTCATAGCCCTTGCGGAAGTGGGAGCCCACTGAGACCACCCTCCGGTCCACGTAGAACCAGTAGCGGCCCTGGAGGGAGGACCAGATGACGCAGAAGTGGTGCCAGGCCCCGTCCAGGAGGCGCCCCACAGGAAGCTCCCGGAAAGCGGGATCCCCGATGACAAAGTGGACGGTGCTGCGCGGGGCTGCGTCCCGTCCGTGGAGCACCAGCTTGTTATCGTTCTCCTCTGTGGCGTAAGATAGGATCGTGCCCAAGTAGCCAGCTCCCGTGCGGACCCAGCCGCAGAGGCTCAACTCAAGCAGAGCAGCCGGGAGGAAGGATGGACCAAAGGAGGCAAAGCTCTCAGTGGAATTGTTGGGGAAGACCAGCATGGAGCCCACATTGCAGACTGCGAGGAGGAAGGGAGGAAACAGGATATAATTATAAGGATAATGATAACAACAACAATCATAATAATATCAATACATCACACAGTCCTAAACGCTTGGGAAGTTTTTGACTTGTGATTTTGTGATATGAAATCCAGCATATATATCTCGTTTGCTGTGTCATACTGTATTTTTGTGTCAGTAAAATAATAATACTAATAATAATAATAATAATAATAATAGCAGCAGCAGCATTGGGGAAGACTAGCATGAAGCCCACATTGTAGGGAGGAAGGGAGGAGAGAGGAAATAAGAATAAAGGCAATGGCAATAACAACAATAATAGTTTTAGCTATTGTTCTTAGATGTTTATATCAAGTCTTAAATGTATTTTAAGCGTTATGTTTGCATGGGTCATTTAGGTTTTCATTGAGTTGTTGCAGGTTTTTTCGGGCTATATGGCCATGTTCTAGAGGCATTCTCTCCTGACGTTTCACCTGCATAAGTTTTCATTATCGATTATTTTGTCTATTGTTAAGTTTAAAGTTCAGTTGCTTTTATATTGCTTAATGTGGTCTGTCCTGATGTAATTTGTTTGTATGTCTTCCCTTTTGGCACTTAATGTTTTCTGTACATGTTGGAAACTCCCTGAGTCCCTTCGGGGAGATAGGGCAGTCTACAAAAAATGTTTAATAACAATAACAATAATAATAATAATAATAATAATAATAATAATAATAAGGAAGACCTCAATGGACCTCACATTGCAGACTGCAAGGGAGGGAGGAGAGATGAAATAAAAGTGATAACAACATTGACAATGCTATGGAGTTTGATGAGGCACCAGCAATCTCAGGCAGAGACACCTCAAGGCCTTGTCAAACTACAACACACAGATCACATAGCATTGGGCCATAGCAGTTCAAGTGGTCTCCAACTGCATTCATTCTGCAGTGCAGGTGCCCCCAAAGTGGGTGAGGCTAAGAACGCCTTGGTACGCACTTGTGCCTGGCCTCCGCGTGGCTCCTGGTGCCTTCTGCCCCTTGTTCTGGGCGGCTGGCTGTGGTCCTGGCCGAGGGAGCTCCTCTGGGTCTGGGGGCATGTCCTTTGGGGCCCCCTCCAGGCCAAGAGGGCCCCCACTCTCCATCCCTTTGCTTTGCATCTGGGCCGCCACCAGTCGGATGCTTTCCTGCTGCAGCTTCTCCCTTTGCCGGTGCTTGGCCTGCAGCTTCCTCAAAGTGGGTCTCTGCCCACCAGCCGCCTGTGGCTCCTGGCTCAGAAGGTGGGCTGCGGCCAAGTGACCGGGCAAGATCACCTCGTTGTGGTCAGCACTCTCCTTCAGCTGTTGCTCTAGTCCATCTATCTTGCTCCCTTGGGCTTTCAGGGCATCCTGGAGCCCTTCGATTACTTTCTGGAGGCTTTCCAGCTTGGCCTGGCCCTCCTCGTTGCAAAGGGCCACTGCTTGGGTTAGATTGGCCAGGAGGGAGGCCTCGTGTTCCTTCTGGGCTTTCTTCTCCTGGTCCCTCCTTTCCGCCTCCTGCTTCTTGGCTTTGCGCTGAAACCTCTTGGCCCAGGATTTCAGCTGGTTGAGCTCGGCCTCCATGTTGGCCTGAGTGGCATTGGCCGCAGCCCCCATGGCCTCCTGCCGGACCCAGAGCTGCTCGAACCGGGCATCGATGTTGTAAGAGACATTATAGTTCCCAGCAATCTCTTGGAGACGGAGGAGGGTGACCTCCTGGAACCGGCGAAACTGAGGAAAGCCCCAAAATGGCAGGATTAGGGCATTTGGTAAAAGCATTCCAGTGGAATATAAGGGGAGAAACCCATGAAAAACTACCAACTTTCTAATTCAGAAAAGCAAGAAGACAACAATAAAAACGCAGGATTCCAATAATCAATTAAAGCATTCTGGAGTCAGATCGTATATGAGAAGAGAAACCAATCATGCAAAATGATGAAAAATGACCAACTTTCTTATTTAGGAAAGCAAAAAGTCAAAGCAAAACAAGGAAGTTAACATTTTGGAAGAAAATGGACTATATAGAAAAAAAAACCTAAAAATAATTTAAAAATATCATCAACTTCCTTATTTCAACTATGAAAAGTATGACTTCTTTGTTCACTTTGACTACAATAATCCATAATTTGGGTGAAGTGCCCCCTTGTTTTGGACAACTGCCTTTATTCCTGGATTCTGGGTAATGAAGCCCTTGGAAAGCGATCTATTCCCGTGGATGGTTATAGTGGACTACAACTCCCAACCTTGTTCCTTTGGATTCTAGATACTGAAATCCTCAATAAGGTACATTTGCAGGATTGTATGTATGTTTCTGGCCAATTTCCTGTTGGTTCCCACTACCAGAGAGCCCTGTGACTACCCCTACCAACGGTGGATCTGGACCAAACTTGGTACATAGACACCCCCCATGACCAACAGAAAATACTGGAGGGGTTTGGGAGGGGATTGATCTGCCATGGTGGGAGTTGTAGTTTATCCCGCATCCAGAGATCCCTGTGACCTCCACCGATGATGGATATGGACCAAACTTGGCACACAGAACCCTCATGACCAACAGAGGGGACTGGAAGGGGAATTGAGCATAGACTCTGGGAGTTGTAGTTCACAAACATTCATAAAGCACTCTGAACCCAACTGATTATGGATCTCAACCACACTTGGAACACAGACCCAATATGGCCAACTTTGAATAATGGTGGAGTTTGGAAGGGATTGAGCCACAATTCAGGAAGTTATAGTTCACCCACTTGAAGAGCACTGTGAAACCAACTGACAATCGATCTTGACCAAACTTGGCACATGGACCCAACAAAACCAACTTTGAATACAGGCAGGGTTTGGGAGGAATTGACCTTGACATTTGGGAGTTGTAGTTCGCCTACATCCAAAGAGCACTATGAAGCTAAATAATGATAGATCTGAACAATGACAGATGATGATGGGAGTTGTCGGTTACTCACCTTCTTATGCATTTTCTAATGGATTCATTCTTAAAATCCAAAACCCAACAATTAATGCTTTTATGCTTATTGTTACAAAAGACCTAACCCAGGCATTGCCAGTTACCTAAGCTAGTATAATATAGTGTAATAGTAACAGTGGAATCTGCCTTGGAGTCCAGTGGAGGCTCCTTTTTTTGGAGGTTTTTAAAGAGAGGCTGGATGACCATCTGTCGGGAAGGCTTTGATTTCTTGTCTGACAAAATGGGGGTTAGTTTAGATGGCTCTTGGGGTTCCTTCCAAATCTGTAATCCCATGATTCTAATATGGGATTCAAGAGCTCCTTTCCCTTCCCCACTGACTTCTTGGAGCAGATGAGTAAAACTGCCTATATTTAGGCCATGAGCAAGGCTCCAGCTGAGTGTCCTTATTTATAGGGTTAACTGGAAATATTTCTGCAGTAGAATTACTAGATTAACATGCTGCTGCTACGTTATATTTCTGACCACACAACATTGTGATCATTCCTTCTCAAAGTATGAGTGCCTCATCCATCAATCCCACCCTCAAGTTTATCCTATTCCTTATAGAACAGCTTATTTCATTTAATACATTCTCCTATAAAATGGAGTCAAAGTGATGTTTCACTGTATATGAAAATGCAAAATATTCTGGGAAATTCAGAATCTGTCAGATTATTTTGAGAGAGCAAAACCTCCTACTGATTTCTAAATATTTGGAGAGATTTCAGCTTGCTTTTGTTATAAAGGTGGGTTTAGCATCTGTCTCCAGAAACATCCATCCGACAACCTCAACTCTTTAAATTGTTTTAATGTACTTTAGGGTGCATCCACATCACCACATAATGCAGTTTGAATTTGCATTGTATAGTCAATGTAGGCCCAGTATGGATCCAGCCTTAATCCATTGTATAGTCAACACAGACCCAGTATGGATCCAGTCTCTGTCTTTTAATGTATGCGTTTTAATGGTCTTATATGTATTTTAACTAGGGCTAGATTTACACTGCTATATAACCCAGTTTATGTGCTTTGAACCAGATTATATGGTAGTGTAGACTAATGTAATCCAGTTTAAAGTGGATAAACTGTGGTCTGATACTGGGTTGTATAGTTGTACCTTGGGGAGAGGCAGGTAGGAGATCAATTAGTATTACTATTACTACACTATGTAAAAAGTTGAAACATTTTCTGTCCCTATTTTGAAAGTGTTATTTCCTGTTTAATGTAAGTTTTATTTCCTGTTTAATTTACTTGGAAAGCAGTTGTCCTCCAGAAACTTTGTTTCTGTAGCTGTCACAAACTACCTTGAGTTGGTTGAGATCCAATGAGATATTCATTGAATAACTAAAGCAAAATGTGCTGCAGAATGTCCCTCCCACAAAAACAAGGTTTCTGCAGTTTAATAAACTTTTCCCATGTTTTTATGATATAACCAATTATGAAATGACATTTATAACCCAGGAACAAAAATCGTGTTACATCATGTTATTATTACTCACCTGCTCTTCCAGTCGCCGAAATCTTTCAAAAAACGGCTTTCTTGCTTCTCCAGCCGCTGGTTGTTGAAGGAAGGCATCCTGGAGAAAAAGCGCAGCCAAAATCAGAAAAACGGACAGTTTTTGTCCCATCCTAAGAGTCTCTGAATGCAGGCTATGGAATCAAAAGATGTGGTTTAGTCTCAAATTCTGTTGTTTGTGTGAGCTGCTGTAGCTGCCTCTGCATACCTTCCTGAATGCTCTGCTTCCCTCCCTCCCTCCAAAAAGCTAAAAAGAGGCCCTGGATTGTGCTCAGAATAGATGAGATCCACAGACTTGTCTCTGGCATTCCCAAGGAGCCAAGTTTAGTCCAGAAGCCGGCGCCAGACGATGCGGCATAAGAGCAACGCAGAGGGGAGGGAAGCCCTCAAATTAGGAAAGGCCACCTACCTTTTTTGAGAACATGTCCATCTTCTCGCGTCTCATGCGCCACCAAATCTAAGGCGTACCTCTATTTTCAAAACCCCGAAACCAAAAAAAGTATTTGCTGCTGAATGTGGTGTGAAACAGTAAAAAGTGCAATCTTTGGCATTTGGCCATTAGAGGAAAAACGAAATGCAAAGATACAAAATTGGGGGACGCCTCGCTCGAGAGCAGTACGTGTGAAAAAGATCTCGGAGTCCTCGTGGACAACAAGTTAAACATGAGCCAACAATGTGATGTGGCGGCAAAAAAAGCCAATGGGATTTTGGCCTGCATCAATAGGAGAATAGTGTCTAGATCGAGGGAAGTCATGCTACCCCTCTATTCTGCTCTGGTTAGACCACACCTGGAATATTGTGTCCAAGAGAGATGTTGACAAGCTGGAATGTGTCCAGGGGAGGGTGACTAAAATGATCAAGGGTCTGGAGAACAAGCCCTATGAGGAGCGGCTTAAGGAGCTGGGCATGTTTAGCCTGAAGAAGAGAAAGGCTGAGAGGAGATATGATAGCCATGTATAAATATGTGAGAGGAAGCCACAGGGAGGAGGGAGCAAGCTTGTTTTCTGCTTCCCTGGAGACTAGGACGCAATGAAACAAGAAAGGAAATTCCATCTACAAGAAAGGAGATTCCATCTGAACATGAGGAAGAACTTCCTGACTGTGAGAGCTGTTCAGCAGTGGAACACTCTGCCCTGGAGTATGGCGGAGGCTCCTTCTTTGGCAGCTTTTAAACAGAGGCTGGATGGCCATCTGTCAGGGGTGATTTGAATGCAATATTCCTGCTTCTTGGCAGAATGGAGTTGGACTGGATGGCCCATGAGGTCTCTTCCAACTCTTTGATTCTAGGATTCTATGATTCTTTCTTTAAAAATAAATGTGTCAGAACATCAAACTTCCAGCAATGGAAATTAAAACCTTGGGGTGCATCTATGCTGCTGAATGAATCCACTTAAATTGCCTTGGTTCAATGCTATGAGATCTTGTAGTTTTGCAAAGCTTCGAGCCTTCTCTGCCAAAGAATGCTGATGCCTCACCAAACTACAAATCCCAGGATCCCATAGCATTGAGCCATGGCCATTAAGAGGTCCATCAAAGAGGAGCTCCTGAAGCAGCTTCCCCTTTAGTTTTG
This sequence comes from Anolis sagrei, assembly GCF_037176765.1. NCBI lineage: Eukaryota > Metazoa > Chordata > Lepidosauria > Squamata > Anolidae > Anolis > Anolis sagrei. The sequence continues at coordinate 14,360,257 of NC_090034.1, read as the reverse complement.
GCTTAGCACTAAGATCAATGTATGGTGATGCAGAGCATCTTCCCCCCCAAGCATTTGTAGTTCGCCAAGGGCCAGACAATGGATTCTGCTGCTTCCTGACCCAGCACACATAACTGGGTTCCTGTTTCCTCTCTGTGAATTCTCTGGCTTGTGCACTGGACCCTGGCCCAAAGATCAGGGAAATGTAGTTCTCCAAAGGACATTGCCCCACTCTCCACCATTTGCGGATTCCTTGAGGACTTTCTCTGCCCTCTCTGACTGACTTGGTGCCCTAGCGTCACGGACTTCCTCTATGAACTCCAAACCAAGCCGCTTGAGAAGCATGGCCCCCGCCTGTGGGTGCATGCCCTTGTTGCAAAGGATCATACCTCAGGAACTCTGCTGATTGCCTTTATTAAATTGCTGTGGGTTTTCTAATAAACTTTGCTGGGATGGGGAGGGGATGGGGACCCTTTTTATGAAATCTATGAGTTATGAAAGACTGTAAAGAATATATGTATGAAGTGTGTGTAATATGGAATGTAATGGAATGAGGTGCACCCTCACCCCTTTCCTTGCCTTTCCCCTCTTGAACTTTACCCTATAAAAGAATATGTGACCAGGGGATTACAGTTAAGGAAATCCAATTTCCTTGGAAGGAACTCCATTCCTATTGACATTGCATGGAAAATACTGGCAAATCTATGGCTTTGTTTTTCAGAGTTCAGACAAACAAAAGCCAGAGATTTTGTCAGCCAAAAGCCCGGAAAAACAGACTGATTACACCAATTGTGGTGTTTGTGCATGCTCCCTTGTGACAAAGGATCTCTTTGCCCACAAGGTTGAAGATCCAGACACCACCCATAGCCACCCTTTTTGCCTATACACATCTTTTATCAGGACCCAGGAAATCCCTTGTTCTCCCCATCCGCCTCCCTGCCGTGAAGAGATAAAAGGTGTTCCATCAGCTGGCAGACGCCTCCCAGGCATTCCGCCCCTCTGCGCTGTCAAACTAGAGCCCGCCTCCTGGCCGCTGATTGGACAATCTCTGGAGGCGCTCTGAGGGCTCTGATTGGCTCTCTGGAGGCAACAGCGGCGGCGATTGGAGGGAGGGTGGGACCAGCGGCCAAGCCTCCTCCCAGCTGTTCCAGAGCCGGCCAACCAGGACAGAGGGGACTGACAGGAGGCGGGCGGGAGATTCAAGCCAGGATTCCTTTGTTCTGTCTGTATAAATATGCCTGAAAATCACTGTACTGTATGCTTATAGAGGAAATATCCCTGTAATGCATCCTTTTCAGCTGAATCGCTAAATAAACGCCTCGGTCGCAGATTGCCTCTTCAGCCTCTGGCGAGATTGATTTTCAACGTTTTTGCGTTTTTTTGAATTGGCATCCGCTGGCCGCTCGCCAAGGTCAGGACCCCATTCGAGGTCCTTTGGGTCTCCCCTCGCTGGGAGAACCCCCCAAAAGAGCTCGATATCAATGGTGTGAATCTAATGTGCAGCTTCATTTTGCAAAGGTCATTTAGCCAAAAAAAGAAGAAGAAGTGAGCATTATATTTGAAGGAATTGGATATATAGACAGATAAATATTCATTTTTCACACAGTCTCAGGCCCCATCTGCACTGCCATATAATTCAGTTCAAAGCAGATAATCTGGATTCAGAAACTAGTCTATATAGCAGTGGAAATGGGGCCAGTGTAGATTCCTATAACCCAGTTCAATGCAATTAAACTGCATTCTGACACTGCATTCTATGGCAGTGTAGATGGGGTCTCTTTCACAAACACACACACACACACACATATATATATAATATTTAGGAAGAAACCCCCATCTAACTCTCCTCCTAGCTACACTCTCAAAGGAGAGCAGTTTGGCATCCCTTTAATTGCTATGGAATTTGAGGATTTGTAGTTTGTTGTGGCCCCAGAGCTCTCTGAGAAGAGGGTAGATAACTCACAAAACTACGCGTCCCAGGATTCCATACACTGAGCTACAGCAAAGTGGTGGCGAACTGAAATAGGCCCGCAGTGTGGATACAGCCTATAGGTGAAACACAGTATTAATAGATATTTAAACCTACATTTTATTGGAACATAAATGCATTTTAACTGTATCTCGCTATGTGTATATGTTTCCTGTGGAAACTTACTGATAACGCATGGGGTGCAGAGCCAAAATTAGTAATATCAACCCTGGCCTTGTCTTACTCAACTGCCCCATCTGGCACAAGTCTGCCCACGCAAAGCAGGTGAATATAACACTGAATAAAACTGTAGAATAATCACAGGATGTCTGAAACCTACATGTGGCTGATAGACTTTATAAGCTAGCTGGCACTGCCCCTCCTGATGTGCAACAGAAATTTGCTGCCAGTTGCAAGACAAAGGTTGAAAACTGTACAAGCCACCCACTATATGGCTCTCGGCCTCCTCCCAGTAGACTTAAATCAAGGAAAAGTTTCATGAGAACTACCACTCCTCTAAATGTTTCCCCAACAACAGCAAGAGTATTCTTCTGTTGCAATGTGTTGTCAAAGGCTTTAATGGCCAGAATCATTGGGTGTTTGTAAGTTTTTAGGACTGTATGGCCATGTTCCAGAAGCATTCTCTCCTAATGTTTCGCCTGCATCTATAGCAGGCATCCTCAAAGGTTTTGAGGACCTCACAACTTGAGGATACCTGCCATAGATGCAGGCAAAATGTCAGGAGAGGATGCTTCTGGAACATGGCCATGCAGCCTGAAAAACTCACAAAAACTTAATCTGACAATTCCAGCTGGATGGCCCCCGACAGGGGCAAACCAAGAATGACAACTTGTAAGTCCCTGAACAGACCCACAAGTGGAGCGAGCAGATCAAAAGGCAACCTGGCAAAATGACACTACCTAGAAGCACCCTCCACCTTGTGTGATTGCAGAGCAGAACAAACAACTCAGCATCTGTATGCTTGCCCACCATGCCCTGCCTCATGAACAGAGAAAGAACTGTTTCAAGCTACAGATAATAGTTGCTGTTGCCTGTTTTTGGTCAAAAATTATTGAGCTACTTGTGCTCCTTGTATTTTCTAAGTTTTATACTTATTTATTTATGCAATGCTTTTGGCACAAAATAAATATGCATTTTAATAGCATTCCGTTTTTATTTATCTATTTATTTAAAATATTTCTATCCCGCCCTTCTCCCCACAAGGGGGACTCAGCGCGGCCTCTCATGAGCATCAGAGGATGCTTTTGTTGTTCATTCATTCAGTCGTCTCTGACTCTTTGTGACCTCACAGACCAGCCCACGCCAGAGCTTATTTTCTGCTTCCTTGCAGACTAGGATGCGAAACAATGGCTTCAAATTGTTATAGAGCTAAATTTTAGGGGTCTTTGCCAGGAGGCAGAGACCAATTAGACTCCTCAAAGAGTTCTTTTTTCCCTGGCGAGACAGAGAAGCATCCCATATTTTTCCCTAATTTCCCAATGAAAAGTCTCACCAGTTGAGGAAAGCCATCGAAGTTTAATGCGATTCAGCTGAAATGGATGCAAAGCTGCAATCATTCGCCAGCAGAGCATGAGGAGATTACACCAATGCAGTCATATTTATAGTAAATTCAAATTTGCAGAGTTGAAACTCCCCGCCCCGGCTTCCCTGTTGTGATTGGGTGATGGGTGGACACCTGGGAGGCGGCCCTCCTGTCCCCGGCGCCTCTGGACCACAAGAAAGGAGATTCCATCTGAAGATGAGGAAGAACTTCCTGACTGTGAGAGCCGTTCAGCAGTGGAACTCTCTGCTCCGGAGTGTGGTGGAGGTTCCTTCTTTGGAAGCTTTTAAACAGAGGCTGGATGGCCATCTGTCAGGGGTGATTTGAATGCAATGTTCCTGCTTCTTGGCAGAATGGGGTTGGACTGGATGGCCCAGGAGGTCTCTTCCAACTCTTTGATTCTATGATTCCTGATGATCTTAAGCTTCGTTTTACTTCTGTTTGAACCCTCTTGTGCCCCCTGTTGTTGTTGTTCATTCGTTCAGTCGTCTCCGACTCTTCGTGACCTCATGGACCAGCCCACGCCAGAGCTCCCTGTCGGTCGTCACCACCCCCAGCTCCTTCAAGGTCAGTCCAGTCACTTCAAGGATGCCATCCATCCATCTTGCCCTTGGTCGGCCCCTCTTCCTTTTGCCTTCCACTTTCCCCAGCATAATTGTCTTCTTCAGGCTTTCCTGTCTCCTCATGATGTGGCCAAAGTACTTCAACTTTGTCTCTAGTCTCCTTCCCTCCAGTGAGCAGTTGGGCTTTATTTCCTGGAGGATGGACTGGTTGGATCTTCTCGCAGTCCAAGGCACTCTCAGAACTTTCCTCCAGCACCACAGCTCAAAAGCATCTCTCTTCCTTCGCTCAGCCTTTCCTAAGGTCCAGCTCTCACAGCATAAATACCATAAAAATTATGCTAACAGCATAAATACCATAAAAATTACAATTCACAATAAAATCATTTTAAAACATTGTACACCATCAGTAAAATTTAACAACAAATAGATTAACGTGCCAATAAAACCCAAGCTGAGCTGGGAGAATCCATGTCACAAAATCCAAATTTCCTTTTCCTATTGCCTGTGGCCTCTAATCGAACGCCTGGCCCCAGAGCCAGGTCTTCAGTTGTCTTCTAAAGGACAGGTGGCCAACCTGATGTCCTTAGGGAGAGAGTTCCACAGACGGAGGGGCCACTCCGAGAAGGCCCTGTCTCTCGTCACCATCAACCGCGTTTGCGAGAGTGGTGGGATCGAGAGCAGGGCCTCTCCTGATGAACTTAAGCTTCGATGAACCCTCTTGTGCCTCATAAGGAGCTACAAAGAGAGGTAGGGAATACATTCATAGAATCATAGAATCAAAGAGTTGGAAGAGACCTCATGGGCCATCCAGTCCAACCCCCTGCCAAGAAGCAGGAATATTGCATTCAAATCACCCCTGACAGATGGACATCCAGCCTCTGTTGGTCATCTATCATTATTATTATTAGTTTATTTAAATTATTATAAATTATTTAATAATTATTAATTGTAAAAGTCCATAGTAATAAGTTACAATAATAATATATAATGAAATAATAATAATAGCAGCAACCCTCCCTTCAAATACACTTTGCACACTGTATCTATCCCCCTTCTCCTCAAAAAACCCTTTACTTTCGGTTTCGCTTTGACAGACCGGAAGTCCCACCCCCATCTTCCGGCTGTTTCCACCGAGCGCCCTTTCTGGCGGAGGATCCCTGTGAGAAAGTCTGGCCGCTAGGGCTGGCGCGCAGGCGCAGTCGTTTCCCTCAGCTTTCCCATCTTGAAAGAGCGGCCTTGGCGGTGACATCATCCGTTGCCAAGACGCATGCGCGCCCGGAAGTGAGTGCCGGCTGGGTTCTACCGCGATGGTGTCGCCGCTCTTGTGGTCCGGGTGAGGGGCCCTGGGGCCCTTTGGGGCCCTCTGGGAAGGGAGGGGAGACTTTAGAGCTCACTAGGAGGAGTAATGCCTGACTGTTATCGCTTTAATTATTGGTAATTGGGCAGTAGAAGCTTTCCATTGTTATTGTTATCATTACCATAGCTACCATTATTATTGCTACATATATATATATATATATATATATATATGTGTGTGTGTGTGTGTGTGTGTCTATATATATACACACACACACATATATATATACATATGTATATATATGTGTATATATATAACACACATACATATAGAATCTATATATACTCATAATATTTATATAAGATATAATATATATATATATTAATATTATATATATATAATACAATACATTAATATATGTGTGTATATATATATACACACACACACATATGTATATATATGTATATATATATATATAAAACACACATATAGAATCTATATATACTCATATAATATTTATATAAGATATATAATATATATATAATACAATACATTAATAATATATATAATACAATACATTAATATATATATATTAATATATATATATTAATATTATATATATATACATATTATATATATAATACAATACATTAATATATATGTGTGTGTGTGTATATATATATATACACACACACATATATATACATATGTGTATATATATATATATATAACACATAATATAGAATCTATATATACTCATATAATATTTATATAAGATATAATATAATATATATATATATAATATAATAAATACATTAATATATATATTAATATATATTAATATATATATTAATATTATATATATATAATACAATACATTAATATATATGTGTGTGTGTATATATATATACACACACATATATATACATATGTATATATATGTATATATATATAACACACATACATATAGAATCTATATATACTCATAATATTTATATAAGATATAATATAATATATATATATATATATAATACAATACATTAATAATATATATAATACAATACATTAATATATGTGTGTGTGTGTATATATATACACACACATATATATACATATGTATATATATGTATATATATATAACACACATACATATAGAATCTATATATACTCATAATGTTTATATAAGATATAATATATATATACATATAATATATATAATATATAATACAATACATTAATAAATTCATTAATATATAATATCAATGAATTTATTTATGTATTGTATAATGTTTTAAATTGAGTTTTACGGTTTTAATATAAATTTTATTGTATACTAGCTGCCCTCTGCCACACGTTGTTGTGGCCCAGGAAAATAGTGTTGGCTTGTGGGTAAACACTATTTTTTTATTATTATTATTATTATTATTATTATTATTAAACTTTATTTGTACCCCGCTAGCATCTCCCGAAGGACTCGATGCGGCTTACAAAGGCCAAGGCCTCAACACACAATATAACAATACAAAACCTAAGGCAAATTAAAAACAATATAAACAACAAGCAATAAACACTACACTAAGACACAATAAAACTGGGCCAGGCCAGAGTAATGGGTACAGGATTAAAAGTGCTGATGTGACAGGAGGTATATAAGGCTTATAGGGCAAGTGCAGTGTGCAGTGTGCGGCAATCTTAGTTCTAATAAAGTGCTTATGGGACTTGGTATTGGAGATTTCCTATTCTGGGAAGGCACATCGGAACAGCCAGGTCTTCAAGTTCTTTCTAAAGACTGCCAATGTAGGGGCCTGTCTAAGATCTTTGGGGAGGGTGTTCCAGAGTCGGGGGGGGGGGCACCACAGAAAAGGCCCTGTCTCATGTCCCTACCAATGGGGACACCAATTTCTTGTCAATGTTGATGTAGAGATTGTATGGTTTGCTTACTCTGGAACATGCAACATATCATTGTCCTTCTTTAGAGGTCCCTTTGAAATCTATGATACTATATCTGGCATATATGTGTGTGTGAATGTGAATCATATCTATTTATCTATATCTACACTGGATGGCACTTTCTCAGGAGGGTTTTGATTATGTTTTCTTGCCCAGGTGAAAAGAGTTGGACTAGATGGCCTTTAGGCAGCATTTCTCAACCTGGGGGTTGGGACCCCTGGGGGGGGGTTGTGAGGGGGTCTCAGAAGGGTCTCAGAAGACCACCAGAAATCACAGTATTTTCTGTTGGTCATGGGGGTTCTGTATGGAAAGTTTGGCCCAATTCTTTCGTTGGTGGGGTTCAGAATGCTCTTTGATTGTAGGTGAACTATAAATCCCAGCAAATCCAACTCTCAAAGGTCAAGGTCTACTTTCCTCAAATTCCACCAGTGTTTACACTTGAGTATTCATGCCAAGTTTGATCCAGATCCATCATTGTTTGAGTCCACAGTGCTGTCTGGATATAGGTGAACTACAACTCCAAAACTCAAGGTCAAGCCCACCAAACCCTTCCAGTATTTTCTGTTGGTCATGGGAGTTCTGTGTGCCAAGTTTGGTTCTATTCCATCGTTGGTGGAGATCAGAGTGCTCTTTGATTTTAGGTGAACTATAAATCCCAGCAACTACAACTCCCAAATGACAAAATCATAATTTTTTGAGTGATGGTCACTCCTTGTGTTGTGAGACATTTTGTTTCCAAATTTGGTGTGGTTTCGTTCATTGGTTCTTTTGTTTTTAAGGTACTCATTACACACAGAGCATTTTTATATATATAGATAGAAGATGTTGATAGCATCATTGATGTGAGGCCGCCCAGAGTCCCCTCTGTGGGGAGAAGGGCAGGGTAGAAATGAAATGATAATATTTATTTATTATGATTATATATATATACACACACACACACACATACACACAATACATTTCATATGTGTGTGTGTGTGTGTCTATGTATTTCTGTTGGTATTCCCATTACTGTTATTGCTCTTATTGTTAAAACTACTGCTATATTATTAGTATTGTTGATAATGTTATTGACATTGTTAGAAGTATATTTTAGTCATTTATGCCCCGCCTTTCTTCCCAAAATGGAACTCAAGGCAACTAGCAGTATGTATATAGAATCATAGAATCGTAGAGTGGGAAGAGACCTCATGGGCCATCCAGTCCAACCCCCTGCCAAGAAGCAGGACAATTGCATTCAAAGCACCCCTAACAGATGGCCATCCAGCCTCTGTTTAAAAGCCTCCAAAGAAGGAGCCTCCACCACACTCCGGGGCAGAGAGTCCCACTGCTGAATGGCTCTCACAGTCAGGAAGTTCTTCCTAATGTTCAGATGGAATCTCTTTATATATAATCATCATTATTGCTTCTACTACTGTTTTTACAATTAGTATTATTGTTGTTCCTATTTTTATTGTCAGTTGGATTTTGAGGCCTCAACTTTATTATTATGATCATCAATATTATTAGTATTTTAGTATATGATTGTTCGTAGTATTATCGATATTGCTATTGGTGTTGTTAGTAGTATATTAATAATAATAAAGTTTATTTATATCCCACCACCCACAAGTGACTCGGGGCAGCTTACAAAGGCACTTCAGGGTTCAACATATAACATAAAGCATTATATAAGTATAAAACAATATCACTTACAATTATAAAATTATGATAACACACAAACATAAAATAAAATGCTGTAGATAATATTAGCTGCCATCAGTTCACAACTAAAGTGCCAGAGTGTCAACCTCATCTGGGCCCATTACACCCTACTCGAGGTCAAAAGCCTGTTTAAACATCCATGTTTTTAGATTGGATCGGAAGGATTGAAGGATGGGGGCTAACCTAATCTCTTTTGGGAGGGTATTCCAAAGCCAGGGAGCCACCACAGAGAAGCCTCTCTGTCTCGTCTCCACCAACCGCACTTGAGACATTTATATTCTGTCTTTCTCCTGAAAATGGAACCCAGAGCAACCAGCAACATATTTAAAGCAATTGTTGATGCCCTGTGCTTTCAAATCCTTTCCAATTTAGTAATAATAATATTTTTTAAAAACTTTATTGACCGCCCTATCTCCCGAAGGGATTCAGGGCAGTTTCTGACACATATGGCAAACATCCAATGCCAACAAAAGATATATAACAAGTACATCAAAATGGGACACATCACAGAAAATAAAACAGCTATTGCTATAAATGTAATATCAAATAGAAATTAACCAAAAAATAAAACTAGACAATCCTAACAGACATAATCACAAAATATGAATTTAAACAGAATAAAAATTAAAACAACTAATACCTTATTAAGAGATAAAATGGTTGCTGACAACTAACAGGCTGAGATCAATTCCAGTATCTAAACAGAATCCAGTATATCTAGATGATGTTATATGTTAAGACGTATTAATCTTCAAGACGTAAGGAGGCCCTAAGGCTATTGATGCAGGGTTATCTCACAAGGAGAGTTGGCCCTCCTCTGAGGCTGAGAGTGTGTGACTTGCTCAAGGTTAGCCAGTGGGTTTTGCAGTAGAGTGGGGATTTAAACCTAGTTGTAGCCCAATGTTGAAGACTGCTGTCCGCCAGTGGAATAATGGATGTCTCTCTCCCTTCCCTCAGAGCCTACAATGTGCCACAGGACCTAAGGCTGCCGGGGAGGGCTTCCCTGCTGGCTGCTTGACCAGTTGCAGCAGCGAAGATGGAGGCGGGGGTCCCGTTGCCACTGCCTGAGGGCCCAGGCGGCCAGACGTCATCCCCTTTTGCGGGGGTCTCCAACCCCCGCCGCCTCTCGGCAAGCGAGTTCTCCTGCCACTGCTGCTACGACGTCCTGGTGGAGCCCACCACCTTGAACTGTGGGCACAGCTTCTGCCGGCATTGCCTGGCCTTGTGGTGGGCTGCCTCCAAGAAGAACGAATGCCCCGAGTGCCGGGAGAAGTGGGAGGGCTTCCCCAGAGTCAACATCCTCCTCAGGTGATCCTGATATTTTACAGTCAGTTTTGGTTAGAACAGCCAACTGGGATCCAATTCTCAAACTATCCCCCATTTTCTTTCTTGGGGAGAATCTACACTTATCTTGCCCAGTTAGTAGGCTTACTGTTGGGAGTTGTAGTTTAGGGGAAACTGGAGAGCCAAAGGTCCTAGCTTTCCGCGACGGCCATCAAAGACCCTTTGCAAATGGCAGCACTTCCATTTTGTTCCAGGGATGCCATTGAGAAGCTCTTTCCAGACGCCATCGAGCAGCGGAAAAGGGACATTCGGCAAAACCCGGAGGCTGCTGACAGCCTCCTTGCCTTCCATAAATATGGAACGGAGCAGGCACCGGCAGCACCCAACACTGCGAGAATCAATCCACGCGGAGGAGGATTTTTCTCTGGCGTCTTAACGGCATTGACGTGTGTGGCGGTACGTCTCCCTCCCCCTGGACTCCCTATCAAAGGGACTGCGTCGGTGCCGCATTGCGGGCCTTGTCCTAAACAGCGGCAAATCTATTATCAAAGACTTTCATGACCTGAATCACTGGAGTGTTCTGTCGTTTCCGGGCCGTATGGTCGTTTTCTGGGCTGTATGGCCTGGACTGTATGGCCAGCCACAGATGCAAGCGAAACTTCAAGAAAAATGCTGCTAGAACATGACCATACAGCCCGGAAACCACACAACACCCCAGTTTAAGATCCCCTTTTCCCCTGCTCTTTTCAGCATTGGCTGTGTCTGTGTTGGAGAGACATAAACATCCTGCTCCTATTTTATCTCATCATAGTCTGTTAATTGTTTTTTATTCGGAATATGTGGCCCACCCATTGTCATCTCTATTGTGATTGTGTCTATTGGAATTTTTATTTTTTATTTATTTATTTATTTATTATTTTATTATTTTATTATTATTTTTATTGCCGTTGTTTGTTGTATATGCTTTGATTTTATTGCTGTATTATGTTGTCTGGGCTTGGCCCCATGTAAGCCGCTTCAAGTCCCCATCGGGGAGATGGTGTTGGGGTATTATTGTTGTTGTTATTATTATATTGTAAAAGGATCCTCAAAGACCACACAGGAGTGAATCTGGCACCAAAACATGCATTGTTCCGTGTGTTTTTATATATAATGTCTTCTTGAATCTTATGCTCACCTTTTTCTGTCTAAATCACATGGCCAAAATTAGGGTGCACATTAGAGTCGCGTCATACAGTAATCTTAGCACTGAGCCAAAGCAAAATAGGAAGCTGCACCAGGAGCTCCTCTTTGAGAGACGTCATCTCTAATTTAATGGCCAAAGTTCAATGCTATGCCATCCTGGGATTTGTACTTTGGTGAAGCATCAGCATTCTTTGGCATAGAAGTCTCAAGACCTTGTAAAACTACAGCCCCCATGACTCCATAGCATTGAACCAAGACAATTAAAATGGATTCATTAAGCAAAAAAAAAAATGCACCCAAAAAGTTTTTTCTTTGGTGCCCTAACACTTTTGTTTTTAGTGTAGGAATTCTAAGCAAGCAGCAAGTGTAATGGCCAAATGACAAAGAGGTTAGTTTTTGGCGCTGTGCATTATATTTGGCAGCAAATACTTTTTTTGGTTACAGGGTATTGAAAATTAAGGTGTGCATTAGATTCGATGCCACTTTAGACTCGAGTCAATATGGTATGTGTATGTGTATATATGTGTGTGGGTCTTGTACACAAATTGTAGCCAGGGTCATAAAACACGCAAATCTTCTGATCCCCATGTCTTTGCTTTCTTTTGCACAAAACAATGAGCAATTGAACGTTATTGCATGTTAATAAAACTTTCCAGTTCCTGCCCATTTGGTCACTACACAGCCCTGACTCCATTTGTCAGTGTCCATTTGTCAATGTCATTCTGACTACACATAGAATCTCATAACCATAACCAAATACATTATAATTGTAACCCCCTTGAATCCTTCCCTTTGACAGAAAGGACCCCAGAAGACATCCCCTGAAAAGGAAAGTCAAAAAGGAGTCCCTTTGTAGTAATTATGTGTCTTTTGTAAGACACCTTGAGTCCTAGTTTGGTAGGAAAGGTGAAATATAAATAAAGAGGTGATTGGATAGTCATACCAACGATTGGGTCTGATTCTGCCCGTCTTCTCCTTCCTTGTGAATGATACTTTTTTCTTTAAAAAAACCCCTGTACTTGAGTGCTGCTTCCAGCTTCTTTTCTCTCTCTCCCATTGTCTTCTCTCCAAAGGAGCAGCTTAAATTTAAAGGGCACCCATAGGTGACCCAAATAGACAGCTATGATGTGCACTAGTAATAATAATGATAATAGTTTTCTTACCTGCCTTTCCTTGTGGCTCAAGGCAGGTTACAATATAGCTAAACACACGTGAACATCATAAATATTCTATAAAATACAGGCCATCTCAAGTTACAAACAAGATAGGTTCTGGGTTGCTGTAAGTTTTCTGGGCTGTATGGCCATGCTCCAGAAGCATTCTCTCCTGACATTTCGCCCACATCTATGGCAGGCATTTTTAGAGGTTGTGAGGTTTGTTGGAGATTAGGCAAGTGAGGTTTATATCTTTGTGGAATGTCCAGAGTGGGAGAAAGAAGTCTTCTCTGCTTGAGGCAAGTGTGAATGTTGCAATAGGCCACCTTGATTAGCATTGAATAGCCTTGCAGCTTCAAAGCCTGGCTGCTTCCTACCTGGGGGAATCCTTTGTTGGGAGGTGTTACCTGGTTGTTTCTTGTCTGGAACTCCCCTGTTTTCAGAGTGTTGATCTTTATTTACTGTCCTGATTTTAGAATTTTTAATACTGGCAGCCAGATTTTGTTCATTTTCATGGTTTCCTCCTTTCTGTTGACATTTTCCACATGCTTGTGGATTTCAATGGCTTGTCTGTATTTAAAACACAAGATGCAAGTTTAAAATGTGCTTGTGTTTGTGAGCATTCCACGTGTTTTCTGGCCCTTATTCCACCATTCAGAGCTTTCCTGTCATTTCAGCAGCCTTCTGGAACAGGCCACTTTGCAAAAGAAATGGCACCCTTAACTGTTATGGCACCATTAACTTAACTGCCTCTTAACTGTTAAACCTCTTTCTAGGTGGTCTTGCTGGGCTACCACTGGAGCAGCCGGGATTCGGAAGATGACCTCCTGGTCCATAAACCCGTGGCCAAGTGGACGGCTGAGGAGGTGACCCATTGGCTGGGACAGCTCGGGCCCTGGACCTCCCTTTACATGGAGAGGTTTTTGCTGGAGAGGGTCAACGGAAGGTGAAGAGGGTGCTATATATAAAATTTGGTCATATAAGTAAATTATAACATTGTCACAGTCATCTTTACAAAAAACATTTTCCATATATTTTCATAACATTCTGATGATTTCTGTTTTCCTATCCTTTATATTCCTTTTCTTATATCTGCTACTTATTCTCATCCAATTTCTCCCTCTTCCTCCCTCCCTCTGGAACAGTTGTACCTCTGCTCTTTCTACTATTTTATTTGTTCAATCATGAGGATTATCTGATTCAACTCCTTGTATTTCCCTTTCCCTTTAACTCTGACTATAAGTTCTCCTTAAGGTGTCCATTTGTATATTTATTTCTCCCTTCAGTGATTTAGTTCTTCCTTCAGTGAGTCCCTATTGGGGGAGATGGTGGCAGGGTATAAATAAAGTTTATTATTATTATTATAATATTGAAGCATATGATCTGATAGCAGATTACCGGAGATTTAGCACAGCTGGTAAATCATCAGCAATTATAAGATCTATCAACCAAAAAGGTTACAAGTTCTAAGCCCTGGGTTGGCGTGAGCTGCCAACTGTTAGCCCAGCTCATTGTTTACCTAAGCAATTTGAAAACAGCTTTAGCTGTGATTAGATAAATTAGGTATCGCTAAAAGCAGGGGTGGTATTTTATGATGCCATAAAGAAAAAAGATCAGAAAATGCTGGGCAACCAAAAGGAAGGAGGAAGTCCTGACGGCTTTTCATCATAGAGGATAGAGCAACAGCACCCCCTGGACTCGAGCTCAACCTTCCATAGCACCAAAAACAGCTGGACACTGAGTCGAAACAAACACCTCCTTCTGTTCTGTCTGTCTGTGTGTTGTCTATACAAAGAGGCATTGAATGTTTGCCATGTATGTGTAGTGTGATCCGCCCTGAGTCCCCTTCGGGGCGAGAAGGGCAGAATATAAATAAAGTATTATTATTATTATTATTATTATTATTATTATTATTATTAATATTTATACCTTTTATTTACATTCCCATTTCCTTTTGATCAAAGGTTCCCATTGTTTGGGTTTCTGCTAACTTGTATTTTACGATTTCTACCCATTCTTGATAGGAGAGACAGACAGACAGAGAGGGGCTGCTCTGCGTGGCTTCCTTGTTTCTTAGATTGTCCATGATTTGATGTGTGTGTTATGTTTTTCTTGGCATTGAATGTTTACCAATGTTTGTTTTAAACCGCCCTGAGTCCCTTGTGGGAGATAGGACAGGATATAAATAAAGTATTATTATTATTATTATTATTATTATTATTATTATTCCTTCTCATTGAAGACTTTATGCCCCTCAGGTGATAAGGATACTGGGGGAACAGTGGTGTGTGTCCCAAGTAAGTTTCAAACACATTAGTGAGTAGACACATGCTCCCACCTCGCTGTCAGCTTTGCTAGGAGCTTGTTCTTGCTCTAGATGCAGATGCTTTGGCTCCGATGGAGATGTCTGTGCCTCGTTGTGCGTGAATCTCCCTAGTCTCAATGGTGTAGACCAGGCATGGGCAAACTTGGCCCCTTCAGGTGTTTTTGGACTTCAACTCCCACAATTCCTAACAGCCTCAGGCCCCTTCCTTTCCCCCCTCAGCCGCTTAAGCGGCTGAGGGGGGAAAGGAAAGGGCCTGAGGCTGTTAGGAATCGTGGGAGTTGAAGTCCAAAACACCTGCAGGGGCCAAGTTTGCCCATGCCTGGTGTAGATGAAACCTAGCCTTGGTAGCCCTGTTTCCCCATAACATTTATTGTTCCGGGGTGTCTCATCTTTAGGCTCCTCCTAACGCTCACGGATGAAGACCTGGCCAGGGCCCCGTACCACGTGGAGAACGGCAGCCACAGAAAGGCCATCATGGTGGAGCTGGAGCGCGTGAAGGCGCTGGGGGTCAAGCCGCCACAGAACCTCTGGGAGTACAAGGTAAGAAGGACTCAAAGTGGCTTACAGTCAAGTCAATCTAATTTAAAATCTAAAAATATATAAACATTAATATAGAATTAAATAGTAATAGTATTAAAAATTAAAACCGAGAGCTATGACTCTTCCACTTAGGTGATTCCTCATTGTCTGAGTATGAGTACGGTGCCCTGGTGATGGATTCGTAGGTGACTGTAGAGCCCTATTCTTGACCCTCATGTTCTTCCACAGTGAGGGCATCAGTTTCCAGGTGGAAGGTGGTTCCGGTCAGGGTTGGCTTGATGCACCCTCCTCTTGGCACACTTCTCCCTTTCGCCCTCAATTCGTGCCTCTTCGAATTCCACAGCACTGCTGGTCACAGCTGACTTCCAGTTAGAGCGCTCAAGGGCCAGGACTTCCCAGTTCTCAGTGTCTATGCCACAGTTTTTAAGGTTGGCTTTAAGCCCATCTTTAAATCTCTTTTCCTGTCCACCAACATACCATTTCCCATTTTTGAGTTGAATCATAGAATCAAAGAGTTGGAAGAGACCTCATGGGCCATCCAGTCCAATCCCCTGCCAAGAAGCAGGAATATTGCATTCAAATCACTCCTGACAGATGGCCATCCAGCCTCTGTTTAAAAGCTTCCAAAGAAGGAACCTCCACCACACTTCGGGGCAGAGAGTTCCACTGCTGAACGGCTCTCACAGGAAGCTCTTCCTCGTGTTCAGATGGAATCTCCTTTCTTGTAGTTTGAAGCCATTGTTTCGCGTTGTAGTTTGAAGCCATTGTTTGAGAGTAGTGTTAACTACTTTGGGAGACAGTGATTGGGCATTCGAACAACGTGGCATTCAGTCCAACGGAGTTAATGGTGTAGGAACATCGCTTCAGTGCTCCTGGTCTTGACTTCTTCCAGCACACTGACATTTGCTGCCTGTCTTCCCAAGAAATTTGCAGGATTTTTCAGAGGCAACATTGATGGAATCGTTCCAGGAGTTGAGTGTGACATCTGTAAACAGTCCAAGTTTTGCAGGCATATAACAGGGTTGGGAGGATAATGGCTTTATAAACAAGCACCTTGGTCTCCCTATGGATGTCCCGGTCCTGAAACACACTCTGCTTCATTCGGAAAAATGCTGCACTCGCAGAGCTCAGGCAGTGTTGTATTTCAGTGTCAATGTTGACTTTTGTGAAGAGGTGGCTGCCAAGGTAGCGGAAATGGTTAACATTTTCTAACATTACACCATTAAGCTGTATTTCTGGGATTGGAGAGGGATTGGCTGGTACCTGCTTTGGTTTTCCCGATGTTCAGTGAGAGGTATTAAAAATAATAAGTTAAAACCTTATGAAACTACATCTCCCACCATTCCTACCATTGAATTGTGGCAGTTAAAGTGGGGTCAGACCACATTAATTCTAGAAGCACCCATAGCCTCACCTCTCAGTTTAATATACATGTGTGTATAATTACTGTATGTGTGTTTATATATCTGTATAGCTTCACAGACCTGAATAGCCCTTCCTTTCCCCCTCTCTGTCAAAGTTCACTCCCTGTTCTCTTTCTTGCCCTGTTTCAGGCTGTCCATCCAGGGAAGTCCCTGTTCCTGCTCTATGCTCTGAAGAGCTCCCCACGCCTCACCATGCTGTACCTCTACCTGTTCGACTACACAGATGTCTTCCTGCCCTTCATCCACACCATCTGCCCTGCCGAGGAGGAGGAGTTCGAGGACATCCTTGCCAAGCTGCTGGTGAGGGTCTAGGACCAAGCCAAGGGGCAGCCATATTGGATTCGCCTCTCAATGGGAAAGATGTGCAGCGGGTGACTGCGTGGCTTTGAAATGCGAGTCACAGATGATGGTGATGATGATGATAATGATTATGATACTGTATTTCTTCGATTGTGAGACACAACCTAATTTCATGGTCACCATAACCTCAAAAATACATTAGGATACCTCTGTAATTTATTATATTATTATTTAGTCATATTTATTATTTTTACTTAGTAGTATTTATAATTACCTATATTTCTTCAATTGTAAGACACCACTGATTGTAAGACGCACCTATCAATACCGCCTCCACCAACAAAAAGGCATGAGATACACTTGTGATTCTAAGATGCAGCCCATTTTTAGAGATGTGTATTTAGCGGGGAAAGTGTGCCTTAGAAGTGAAGTGAATAATAAATAATATAACCCAGGAAAGGAAAGCTTGGGCTTCTCTGCTTTTGGAACACACAAGCTCTCTTTCCTGGTCTGCCTTTCTGAAAGGTGGGCATTTTAATAAATAAATACTTAGAGAACTGGCAGGCAAGGACCCAATTCAGTTCTTCCCTGCAGTTGGGGAAGATACAACTAATATAATGTTTAATTCCCAAAATTTAAGCAGTATAAATATAATTAAGGTAAAGGTTTTCCCTGACATTAAAACTACTCGTGTCCAACTCTGGGGGGTTGATGCTTTCGGCTGGCGGGGACAGGAGATAGGGCCTTCTCGGTGGTGGCTCCTCAGCTGTGGAACATCCTTCCCGTGGACATCAGAATGGCTCCTTTCCTGATGGTATTCCGCAGGAAATTAAAAACTTGGTTGTTCAAGAAGGCGTTCGAACAAGAAGTGCAATGATTGGTAATGATGATAGGATTGGAACAACGGAAATGATACTGGATTGTGGTTTGGACGATGAGACGACACGGAATGGCTTTTGTAGTAATGATGATGTTTTGATGATGATGTTTTTGATGATGATGTTTTTGTTATTGCTGGATGTGGATTTTAGATTATGTCTTGAATTTTTGAATTTTGTTCCTTCTATGTTGTACACTGCTGTGAGTCGCCCCCGGGCTGAGAACAGCGGTATATAAGCAAAGTAAATAAATAAATAAATAAATAATCTCAATTGCTAAGCCGAAGAGCCAGCGTTGTCCGCAGACACCTCCTAGGTCATGTGGCCAGCATGAGTGCATGGAGCACTGTTACCTTCCCACCTAAATGGTACCTATTGATAGACTCACATTTGCATGTCTTCCAACTGCTAGGTTGGCAGAAGCTGGGACTAACAGTGGGAGCTCACCCCACTCCCCAGATTTGAACTGCCGGCCTTTTGGTCAGCAGCTCAGTGGTTTAATAAGTAGAATTCCCCAAATTAAAGCAGGTTGTTGTTGTTTTTAGTTTTTAGTTTTGAATATGGTTTTATGGATTTTAACTGAATTCTCTAAATACCAATATTTAATTCTCTTTTAATGCTTGTATATTTGTAGATTTTAAATTGTTTTGAAATGCTTTAAATGTACGCTGCTTTGAATCTCCTTCTGGAGAGAAAAATCAGGGTATAAATAAATTTAATAATACGAATAATAATAATATTGAAAATACATTATTATATTATTACATTATCATTATAGTATTATATTATAGTTGTAAGGCATTGAATTTTTGCCATTATCTATGTGTAATCCGCTTTGAGTCCCCCTAGGGGTGAGAAAAACGGTATATAAATACTGTAAATAATAAATAAATAAATAATATTATTATTGAAAATAATAATAATAATAATAATAATAATTATTATTATTATTATTATTATTATTGAAAATACATCACACAGTTCTAGATGCTTGGGAAGTGTTCGACTTGTGATTTTGTGATACGAAATCCAGCATATAGATCTCGTTTGCTGTGACATACTGTGTTTTTGTGTCAGTAAAATCATAATAATCATAACAATAATCATAATAATCATAATATAAGGCATATACAAGTTTTTAAGAGGAAAGCTGATGAGCCTGTAGTTCAGGTCTGTAGCTAGGAAATGATGGTCTTGGTTTTGTTCTGAGGCCGCTTGGTTTCCCTGGTGAAAGAAAGACGTGGCACTTCTGATGGGAGGTCATTCAGGAAGTTCTCAGGGCTTCATTTGAGCCCTGCAAGGTGCCTTGCCATGGCCCTCTGCTGACCAGTGGCTCTCGCTGCCCTGTCTCTTGACCAAGGTCTCTCCACAGGACCTGAAGGAGCCGGCCTGGAAGCAGTGGCGCGAGTTCGTGGCCAAGTTCCTCTTCCTGCCCTACCAGCTGGTGGCTGAGTTTGCCTGGGACTGGCTGGAGGTGCACTACTGGACGTCCCGCTTCATCATCGTCAACGCCATGCTGCTCTCTGTCCTGGAGCTCTTCTCCTTCTGGAGGCTCTGGTCCAGGAGGGAGCTCAGGTAAGACCCCCTTGATGCTGTGACTCTGGCTGCTGTTTCTGTTAAAAATTGACTTAGGGCAGTGGTTCTCAACCTGTGGATCCCCAGTTGTTTTGGCCTTCAACTCCCAGAAATCCTAACAACTGGTAAACTAGCTGGGATTTCTGGTAGTTGCAGGCCAAAACACCTAGGGTTGAGAACCACAAGCTTAGGGTTAATATAGTGAATTTATGCCTAGGTCACAAGTATCTGTCTGCTTGGCCCAATATTGCCTTTAATTCGTTTAATTTAATTCCACCTTGTCTCCAGTGCTGTGCTAATAATATAATGTAATGTAAGATAATATAATATTGTATATACATATAATATTTGTAATATAATAATATAATACAATATAATACTACTACTAATAATATGATATTATAATTATATATTTTATATTACATGTAATATTACTAATAATATTACAATATCGTGGTATAGTACAATTTTGTTGTTCATTTGTTCAGTCGTTTCCAACTCTTTGTGACCTCATGGACCAGCCCACGCCAGAGCTCCCTGTCCACCAATTTACAATTAGATTTATAATTTAATAGTACAATTTAGCAATATATAATGCTGATATTGTACTATGCTAATAATATAATATATTGTATGTATGTATATGTGTGTGTGTGTGTGTGTGTGTGTGTGTGTATATATATATATATATATATATATATATCTTGTAAGCCCCTCTGAGTCCCCTTCGGGGTGAGGAGGGCAGCAAATAAATGTCGTAAATAAATAAATAAATACATTTGTATTAAAGAATAACCTCTAATATTTGACATAAATGAGTAGCATAAGCAGAGAGCCACAAAGTTTAAATATAGATTACCCATATATACTCAAGTATAAGTTGACCCGAATATAAGTTGGGGGACCTAATTTTACCACACAAAAAAAACCTGTGGAAACGTATTGACTCGAGTTTAAGCTGAGGGTTAAATTTCAAAATAAAAATAGATACCGATAAATTTTTATTAATTGAGGCATCAGTGGGATAAATGTTTTTGAATATTTATATAAAACTGTAATTTAAGATAAGACTGTCCAACTCTGATTACACCATAATTCTAACCTTCTTCAATGTAAATGTGCTTATGTATCCTTCCAATAATAAGAAAGAGGGTAAAATAATAAATATAATAATAATGGTGGGAATTGTAGGCCTGTGGTTGGGGAAAGGTTACAGGGTATGCTAAGGCCAGGCATCCTATCCACAAGCGTTATTTCTCAATCCAAACCCATTCTCCTGGCTCAACAGAACAAACTGCAGCCTCCTAGATGTGACTGTATCCCAACTCTCAGCTCTAGTTGTGATGTCTAATGGTTTTTTTTATCATGTCAGAAGCAACTTGAGAAACTGCAAGTCACTTATGATGTAAGAGAATTGGCCGTCTGCAAGGACGTTGCCCAGGGGATGCCTGGATGTGTTTCCATCCTATGGGAGACTTCTCTCATGTGCCCGCATGGGAAGCTAGAGCTGACAGATGGGAGCTCACCATGCCTCATGGATTTGAACCGCTGACTTTCAGGTCCGTAGTTCAGCCAGCACAAGGGTTTAATCCATTACGCCACCGCGACTCCTTGTTATGTCTAATGGCGAGGAATACAGGAATTGCAGTACAGTACCTGGAAGGCCACGTTATATAACGTAGAGGGCTGGATTCGGCTTGCAGTCCTCGAGGTCGACATGTGGTTTAGCATGTCATTGAGCGTTAGCCTATGACTTGGAGGTTAGAGTCCAAACCCAGCTTGGCCCTGGAAACCCATTGGCTCAGTACTCAAATAACTCTAGTATCTATTTATTTATTATTTTATTTATTTTCAGTATTTATATTCCGCCCATCCCACCCCGCAGGGGACTCAGGGCGGATTACAACATACATATACATGGCAAACATTCAATGCCATAGACACACAACATATATAGACAGACACACAGAGGCTATCTAACTTTGCAGCTTCATGAGGGTACTCTGGCCACCAGGGGAGCTGTTGCTTCACCGTCCATTTGTGACACTGATGGAGTACTTCCTCATTCTTTTGTACGCTTGCTGGAGATTTTATGGCGTTGTAAATTATTTAAATTAGCCTGGCTGCATAAGTGGTACCCTAATATTCCTACTTGACAGATGCAACTGTCTTTTGGGCTGCAAAGGTCGACAGCAGGCTACACCAACGGTCGAAAGCTTACTCCGACCTGGGCTGGCTTCAAACTCATGACCTTTTGGTCAGTAGTAATCTTAATGCAGCTGACTCCCAGCCAGCTGCTTCACAGTCCTGGTGCAATTACACACTAGAAATGAGATTAAAATACAATAGTTTAATTTGCAGAATAACACAAAGGGGTGGGTGCAAGAAAGTGCCACATTTGGCTGTTCTGCACCATGAGCTTTATAGCTGACCAGAGTGATTGAAGTAAACATGCACACATATGCAAACCAAACCTTTTCCTCGAAGCTCTATTCTTCAACTCTCATTTCTCTCGGTCCCTCCAAAACAATGAAGGTGCATTAACAGCAGCAGTTTGGTTTACTCTGCAAAGAACCTTGCAGTATCAGGTTGAGAGGGAGGGAGGGAGGAAAGAAAGAAGGAAGGAAGGGAGAAAAAGGATGCAAGGCCCCTGAAGCGAAGGCCTTTCATTCGCTCTGTTGTTGCTCTCCTTTCAGGACGCTTCCTCAGCGGATGTGGGGCCACTTCTGGCGGGTGTCCACCCAGGGCTGCCTGATGGCTCTCTTCTGGCCGGTCATCCCGCAGTTCGTCTGCAACTGCCTCTTCTACTGGGCCCTGTACTTCAACCCCGTCATCAACATCGACCTCGTGGTGAAGGAGATCCGGCGCTTGGAGACCCAGGTCCTCTGAGAGGCCCTTGCTGTGTGATCTGGGGCCAACCGGGGGAAAAACAAGGCCACTTCTATTGTATTTTCTTTCTGCGGAGATAAAACTTGTGCTGATTTGGGGGGGGGGGGGGAGGCAGGTTGGGAGGGCGGGGGTCTACTTTCGTGACAAGTCTTGATTTTGGGGCGAATCTTTTCCTTTCGTGCATCCAGTGGAGATAAGCACTTTCCCCGGTGGCTTTGGCACTTGGAAGAGTGGCATTTGGGTGGCTTTTATGTACGACGGCCGGAACGCCAAGGGAAACAGATCCAGTTTCAGGCACATGGCTCTTCCTTTCTCCCCTCTTCCCTGTTCTATGTCGAAGCACTTCTCAGTTTGGGGTCCCTTTCCCTTCTTAAAGGGGTCTTTCGCCCTGATTCACTCCCTCCTTTCTCCACCATGTTTTGTGTATGAATGTGAGATTGATTCTCTCGCTGTATTGATTTTCTCCAAATCTCCTTGCCAAGTCGTTTTGGTTTTTTTAATGGACTGCCCTGCATGTAAATATACCAAGAATGACATGGTGGCTTTGGTACACATCCAGATAAACAAACAAATACACACACACACTACCAGTCTAAAGTATGCCAAGATTATGTTTATTTTAAATGCAGTGCCCTTCTATAAATCAGAACTTGAGCCTATGTTTGTATTAATCCTCTGAATTGCCTACGGACATTTTTAAGAATTAAAATAACCAGATTTTTGTTTCCTAATATTTATTCGCGACAGTATTCTTTTCCTCTTTTCTCATCTCATCCTCTTGTTTCCATTACAACAGCCCTGTAAAGGAGGCAAGGCTTGAGCAAAAGCAAACGGCTGCCGACATTTGTGGCCTGGTCGGGATATCTGCCCGGAGTCCTGTTTGCAACACCAGAGAAACTGTGTTGTTTGTTGTGCAAGTGTTGCGTTGATATGGTGATCTGTAATGCTCTGCACATACTCTCAGGCTGTCACTGTTTTCTTTTGACATGGAGCCTCTGTGTATATCGGTTTGCCAGCATGATCAGCCCTAGCATTTGGCGCAGGGCACACAAAAAATGGGTGTAAACATTGTGAGGGTCCCTGAGCCCCTTCTGGAAGGCCGCAGCAAAGAAGGGAAGCCCCACTGGAATCGGACGGGGGCCATTGAGGAAGGTAATGCCCTCTGTTTGCAAGACTTGAGCAAAGCAGCAGATGGAGTGTCAGTGGACCATGAGTTAAACATGAGCCAATGGGATTTTGGGTTGCAACCCAAGGAATCTACAGTCTAGAGATGAAGGGAAGTCATGGTGCCCTGCTTTGGTCAGACCTCTTCAACTGGAATATTAACCCTGAGTCCAATTCTGGACAAAGCAATTCAAGAGGGATATTGACTCCAAAACGGAAGATGCTCATTTGAAAGAGACTAAAAGGATCAAAGGTCTGGAGACCATGAATAATCCTTGTGGACCGCTGGTGGTCCATAGACCACAGGTTGGGAATCACTGGTCTAAATCAAGGGATATCATGATTCCTCTGTATTCTACTTTGGCCTGAGCTCTTTACCTGGAATAATAGCTCTGAGTCCAGTTCTGGGCAAAGCAATTCAAGACAGCTGTTGACTCCAAGATGAAAGGGGTCCATTTGAGGGTGACTAAAAGGATCAAAGGTCTGGAGACCATGAATAATCCCCCTGAGGAGTGACTTCAACAGCTGGGCCTGTTTAACCTCAGAAGAGAAGGTTGAGAGGAGACATGAAAACCTTATAAGGAAGAGAGAGAGACTTCCTAACTGCGCTGGAGCCTGGGACTCGGAGTAGTGGGTTCAAATGAAAGGAAGGGAGATTCCACATGGACATTAGGAAGAACTTCTTAGAGCTGTTCAACAGTGGAACCCCCTCATTTGGAGACTGGCTATACAGTATTCTCTGGCTACTTCATGGTTCGCTTTTTGCAGACTCGTCGTTTTGCGGTTTTCCTTCCTTGCTACTCACTGGGCCGAGTACTGGTTCTGCCACTGGGACGCAGCCCAGTGAGTAGCAAGTGAGCAAGAGGGCAGGTGAGTGAGCGAGGGAGGGCCACAAAGGCAGATGCAGGAGCAGGAGTTTGGCCGCCTCTTCCAGGCTCCTGCTTCTGCTGCTGCTTCCACCTTTGCGGCCCTCCTTCACTTGCTCACCCACCCGTCCTCCCTCTCTCACTTGCTAATCACCGGGCAGAGTCCTGGTTCTAGCCTGGTGAGTAGCGAGCGTGTAAGGGAGGGAAGGCCGCAAAGGTGGAAGCAGCGGCAGAAGCAGGAGCCTGGAAGAGGTGGACAGACTCCTGCTTCTGCCTCTGCTGCTGCCCTTGCCACCTTTGCTCACTCACTTGCATTCCCTCGCTTGTTCACTCACGGGGCCAGGTCCCAGCGGCAGGGTCCCAGTGAGTAGTGAGTGAGGGAGAGAGCGAGAGAGCGAGCAAGAAGAGTGACAAAGGCGGCTGCAGAAGCAGGAGCCTGGCTGCCTCTTCTAGGCTCCTGCTTCCGCCGCCGCCGCCGCCTTCCTTTGCTCGCTCACTTACCAGGACGGATTGTAGCAGCAGAACCAGGACTTGGCTCGGTGAGTGATCAAGCGATGGAGGAAAGGGTGAGGGAGTGAGCAAGGGAGGGCAGGGAGGGTGACAAAGGTGGCAGCGGATAATACGGAGCGTCAGATAAGTGGAAGTTGGATAACGGGCTCTACTGTATATAGTGTCCCTACTTCACGGATTTTCACTTTTCATGGGTGGTCATGGAATGTAACACCCGCGATAAGTGAGGGAACATTGTACTTCAGATTTGCATTGATGGCTAACAACATGGTAAGGCCATGGCAACTGGGATATATACCCAAATTGACTCGAGTATCTAATGCGCACCTCACGTTTCAAAAACCTGAAACCAGAAAAAATACTTGCTGATGAATGTAATGCACAGCAACAAAAGGTGCACTCTTTGTAATATGCGCATTACAGTTGCTGCCTGCTTAGAATTCCTTGAAAAACAATAGTGTTAGGACACCAAAGCTTCCAGCAATGGAAAAGATAACCTTGGGATTAATCTATGCCAGTGTTTCTCAACCTGGGGGTCGGGACCCCTGGGGGGGGGGTCGCGAGGGGTTGCCGAAGGGGTCACCAAAGACCATTAGAAAACACCGTATTTTCTGCTGGTCATGGGGGTTCTGTGTGGGAAGTTTGGTCCAATTCTATCATTGGTGGGGTTCAGAATGCTCTTTGATTGTAGGTGAACTATAAATCCCAGCAACTACAGCTCTCAAATGTCAAGGTCTATTTTCCCTAAATTCCACCAGTGTGAACATTTGGGCATATTGAGTATTTGTGCCAGGTTTGGTCCAGAGCTATCATTGTTGAAGTCCATAGTGCTCTGTAGATGTAGGTGAACTATAACTCCAAAACTCAATGTCAATGCCCATCAAACCCTTCCAGTATTTTCTGTTGGTCATGGGAATTCTGTGTGCCAAGTTTGGTTCAATTCCATTGTTGGTGGAGTTAAGAATGCTCTTTGATTGTAGATGAACTATAAATCCTTGCAACTACAACTCGCAAATGACAAAATCAATCCCCCCCCAACCCCACCAGTATTCAAATTTGGGTGTATTGGGTATTTGTGCCAAATTTCGTCCAGTGAATGAAAGTACATCCTGCATATCAGATATTTACATTATTATTCATAAGTGTAGTAACATTACAGTTATGAAGTAGCAACGAAAATAATTTTATGGTTGGGGGTCACCATAACATGAGGCATTGTATTAAGGGGTCGCAGCCATAGGAAGGTTGAGAACTACTCATCTATGCTGTAGAATGAATCCACTTCACTTGCTTTGGTTCAGTGCTATGGCGTCCTGGGGGTGTAGTTTTATAAGGTCTTGAGCCTTCTCTGCCAAAGAATGCGATGCCTCACCAAACTAAAAATCCCCAAACTGCATAGCATTGAGCCATGGCAATTACATTAGAATTGACATCCCTTAAATAGGAACTCCTGGAGCAGCCTTCTCTTTTGCACTGGCCCGGCACTAAAATTACCATATTGCACGAATCTAATGCGCACCCTAATTTTGGAAAGGTAATTTAGCCCCAAAAGGGTGAGCATTAGATTTTAGTAAATATGGCATTATCATGAGATGACACAACGGAGTGGAAAAACAAAATGTGTGGCCCCTTCGCTTTGGTCATGGTCCTAATTGCCTTTGCATTTGGGGCTGCGGCTGCCACAGGAAGAGAGTGGCCAGAAGACGTAGGTGGGCTGGTAAGGGGCTTCAGACAGGCAATGAGCGGCCTCCCGGTCGCACTTGCAGGCCAACTTCTGGCACTTGTCCTCCTTGATGTCGTCTGCAAAGAGAGAGAAAACAAGAGGTTCAGGAGTGAGGAAAGCAAGCCCCCACCCAGCCCTCTGCAGCATAGCCCAGAGATGAGCATAAATGCATTTCCTCACTCCATTGAGGATCAGTTTTGAACTATGGAGAAGCATGGGGTCTGAATGTTAGGAAGAACTTCCTAGCCATAAGAAGAGCTGTTCCACAGTGGAACTCCTTGCCTTAGAGTCCAGTGGACGATCTTCCTTTGGAGGCTTTTGAGCGGAGGTTGGTTGACCATCTGTCGGGAGGGCTTTGATTGTGTTTTTCCTGCATGGCAGAAGGGGGTTGAACTGTACTGAAGGACTAGGAAACCCTCTGAGCAGTTTTTTGGATCCATGGTGGTATTGTTTTCATTATTATTATTATTATTTATTCTGCCATTATCTCTATTGAGAACATTGTTGATGATGATGATGATGATGATAATGATGATGATGATGATGACGACGACGATGATGTATTGAAAGGCCTAGGAAACCCTTCAGGCAGTTTTTGGACCCATAGTACAGGGTTAGTCAAAATGCATAGGCCAATAAGCCATTCAATTCAATGGCTTATTGGCCTATGCATTTTGACTAACCCTGTATTATTATCATCCCACTTTTATCTCCATTGATGATTTATTATTATTATTATTATTATTATTATTATTATTGACACAAAACACAATATGTCACAGCAAACGAGATCTATATGCTGGATTTCGTATCACAAAATCACAAGTCGAACACTTCCCAAGTGTCTAGGACTGTGTGATGTATTATTATTATTATTCAATATACAACAAGATTGGTACACAGCAAACAAGATCACTCTGCTGGCTGTTGTATTTGATCACACGTTGGACACTTCCCAAGTGTCTAGGACTGTGTGATGTATCTGCAAATAATGTGTGCAGATCTGATCAGGGTGGCAGATGGTAATTTTGTCAGTTCCAATTGTTTTTAAGTGCAGGCCAAGGTCTTTAGGCACTGCACCCAGTGTGCCAATTACCACTGGGACCACCTTTACTGGTTTGTGCCAGAGTCTTTGCAGTTCGATCCTTAAATCCTCATATCCTGTAAGTTTTTTCAGTTGCTTCACATTAATCCTGCTGTCACCTGGGATTGCACCATCAATTATCCATACTTGTTGTTCTTCCACACTTGTGAGGTCAGGAGCATTATGCTCCAAAACTCTGTCAGTCTGCATTTGTAAGTCCCAGAGTAGTTTGGATGGAGGTCCCAGAGTAGTAGTTATTATTGTTGTTGTTATTATTATTACTGACAAAAAACCACAGTATGACACAGCAAACGAGATCTATATGCTGGATTTTGTATCACAAAATCACAAGTCGAACACTTCCCAAGCATCTAGGACTGTGTGATGTATTATTATTATTATTATTATTATTATTATTATTATTATTATTATTCTATGTTTATATCATTTGATTTATTATTACTAATAATAATATCATACTTTTATCTCAATTGAATAATAATAATAATAATAATAATAATAATAATAATAATAATAATAAAATGGGGATAAAAGTAGGATAATAATAATAATAATAATAATAATAATAATAATAATAATCCAATACAACAACCAGAAGAGTGATCTTGTCTGCGGTGGACTCATCTTGTTGTGTTCCACATCATCATCATCTTGTATGGAAGTGCTAGTAAACCCTCTGAGCAGTGGTTTGGGCCCATAGTAGTAGTTTGTTATTGTTGTTCATTTGTTCAGTCACTTCCGACTCTTCGTGACCTTCGTGCCCACGCCAGAGCTCCCTGTCGGCCGTCACCACGCCCAACTCCTTCAAGGTCAATCCAGTCACTTCAAGGATGCCATCCATCCATCTTGCCCTTAGTCGGCTCCTCTTCCTTTTTCCTACCATTTCCCCCAGCATCATTGTCTTCTCTAAGCTTTCCTTTCTTCTCATGATGTGGCCAAAGTACTTCATCTTGGCCTCTACTATTCTTCCCTCCAATGAGCAGTCAGGTTTTATTTCGTGAAGTATGGACTGGTTGGATCTTCTCGTGGTCCAAGGCACTCTCAGAACTTTCCTCCAACACCACAGTTCAAAAGCATCTATCTTCCTTCACTCAGCCTTCCCTATAGTCCAGCTCTCACATCCGTAGGTGACTATGGGGAATACCATTGCTTTAACTATGTGGATCTTCATTGCCAGTGTGATGTCTCTACTCTTATGTTATCGAGATTGGACATTGCTCTCCTTCCAAGAAGTAAGCGTCTCCTGATTTCCTGGCTGCAGTCTGTGTCTGCAGTAATCTTTGCACCTAGAAATACAAATAGTACTATCCCACTTTTATCTCCACTATCTTTTCTGGCTTTGGGGACTACTTCCAACTCTAAGACTCTTTTATTCTATAGCCCTATTTCTCCCATGAACGTGAGGTCGATGCGGGTCAATGGCCATCTTTTGGGAGGGATCAGATGGTGCTTTCCTGCTTGGTGGAAAGTAGGGGTTGGACTGGATGGCCATCTGTTGGGGGTGCTTTGGTTGTGCTTTTCCTGCCTAGCAGAAGGGGGTTGGACTAGATGGCCCAAGCGGTCTCTTCCAACTCTTCTATGATTCTCTCACCGCAGCTGGCCTCCTTGTCCTCACATTCCCAGGGGTAGCTGCCCATTTTGGGGTCGCAGCCCTCCTTCTCGGCCTCGGCGTAGCAGCAGTCGTGATGGAAGCAGCACCTGCCCAAAGAGAAAGCGTCAGTCACTGGGCCCCTGCAATGCTGGGATTGCACGAAGTCACACCATTTTTGCTCCTGGGTTGTAGATGTCCTTTCCTAATGGTTTCTATCATAAAAACATGGACAAAGTTTATTAAATTGCAAATACTTTGCTTTGTTTTTACAGGAGGGACATAGTGTTATGTGGGAGACTCTCCTTGGCCATCAGGATGAACCGTGGGACTACAGATCTCCCCCTCCCACCCATTAAAGAATCCTTTTGCAAAGAGAGGCCCACCAAGATGGCCATCTGTCGGGAGGGCTTTAATGGTGCTTTTCCTGCCTGGCAGAAAGGTGTTGGACTGGATGGCCTTTAGGGGTCCCTTCCAATTCTAATGTTTTTGTTGCTATTATTAAGCAGAGGCTGAATGGCCATCTGTTAGGAGGGCTTTGATTGTGCTTTTCCTGCTTGACCAGAAAGGATTGGACTGTATGGTATTTGGGGAGGGTGCTTCTAGTATATTGCAGTGGTGCAATGGGTTAAACCCTTGTGCCAGCAGGATTGCTAACCAATAGGTCAGCAGTTCAAATCTGAGAAGAGCGGGTTGAGCTCCCTCTGTCAGCTCCAGCTCTCCATGCAGGGACATGGATGGTAAAACATCCAAACATCCAGGTGTCCCCTGGGGCAACGTCCTTACAGACAGCCAATTCTCCAGCTCCCCATGCACCCACAAGGATGGTAAAACATCCAAACATGCAAGCGTCCACTAAG
The DNA here is from genome assembly GCF_037176765.1 of Anolis sagrei. Taxonomy (NCBI): domain Eukaryota; kingdom Metazoa; phylum Chordata; class Lepidosauria; order Squamata; family Anolidae; genus Anolis; species Anolis sagrei. The sequence goes on along the minus strand of NC_090034.1, from coordinate 14,329,863 downwards.
CAACATCCTTGCAGACAGCCAATTCTCCAGGTCCCCATGCACCCACAAGGATGGCCAAACATCCAGGCATCTCCTGGGCAACGTCCTTGCAGACAGCCAATTCTCCAGCTCCCCATGCACCCACAAGGATGATAAAACATCCAAACATGCAAGCGTCCCCTGGCAACATCCTTGCAGACAGCCAATTCTCCAGCTCCCCATGCACCCACAAGGATGATAAGACATCCAAACATCTGGGTGTCCCCTGGGCAACATCCTTGCAGACAGCCAGTTCTCCAGCTCCCCATGCACCCACAAGGATGGTAAAACATCAAAACATCTGGGTGTCCCCTGGGCAACGTCCTTGCAGCAGCCAATTCTCCAGCTCCCCATGCACCCACAAGGATGGTAAAACATCAAAACATCTGGGTGTCCCTTGGGCAACGTTCTTGCAGACGGCCAATTCTCCAGCTCCCCATGCACCCACAAGGATGGTAAAACATCAAAACATCTGGGTGTCCCCTGGGCAACGTCCTTGCAGACAGCCAGTTCTCCAGCTCCCCATGCACCCACAAGGATGGTAAAACATCAAAACATCTGGGTGTCCCCTGGGCAACGTTCTTGCAGACGGCCAATTCTCCAGCTCCCCATGCACCCACAAGGATGGTAAAACATCAAAACATCTGGGTGTCCCCTGGGCAACGTCCTTGCAGACAGCCAGTTCTCCAGCTCCCCATGCACCCACAAGGATGGTAAAACATCAAAACATCTGGGTGTCCCCTGGGCAACGTCCTTGCAGCAGCCAATTCTCCAGCTCCCCATGCACCCACAAGGATGGTAAAACATCAAAACATCTGGGTGTCCCTTGGGCAACGTTCTTGCAGACGGCCAATTCTCCAGCTCCCAATGCACCCACAAGGATGGTAAAACATCAAAACATCTGGGTGTCCCCTGGGCAACGTCCTTGCAGACAGCCAGTTCTCCAGCTCCCCAGGCACCCACAAGGATGGTAAAACATCCAAACATGCAAGCGTCCACTAGGCAACATCCTTGCAGACAGCCAATTCTCCAGCTCCCCATGCACCCACAAGGATGGTCAAACATCCAGGCATCCCCTGGGCAACATCCTTGCAGACAGCCAATTCTCCAGCTCTCCGTGCACCCACGAGAATGGTAAAATATAAATCTTCCAGGTGTATTCTGGGCAACATCCTTGCAGACAGCCAATTCTCTCACACCAGAAGCAGTTTCTCAAGTTGCTCCTGACACGAAAAATAGTATTATTAAGCGGAGTCTGGATGGCCATCTGTCAGGAGGGCTTTGATTGTGCTTTTCCTGCCTGTCAAGAAATTGTTTAGACTGGATGGCCTCTGGGGTCCCTTCCAACTCTGTGATTCTATGAGATGAAGCCTGGATATCAGTATCCTAACATCTGTGGAGCACAAGTCCCAGAATCCCCCTCCAATGTGGATCGCAGGAGCCGTGGCCAGAAAGAAGGCACCCCAAACTCCACCTGTTCTGGACTACATGCACCATCAGTCCTAAGAGTAGGAGGGGAGTTATAGTGTAAAACATCGGGGGCAATTGCCTTTCCTTTCTCCTGATTTGTCTGAAATAATCCCAAATTATTGGCCCAAATTTGCAAAGTGGTTTTGGAAACTCTTACACTCTGTTGCCATGTCTTTGAAGAGGAAACCCATGCACAGGCTAGGAAAGGCTAGGAAACCCTTTGAGCAGTTTTTTGGATCCATATTATTATTAAGGTAAAGGTTTTCCCCTGACATTAAGTCTAGTCATGTCTGACTCTGGGGGGTGGTGCTCACCTCCATTTCTAAGACAAAGAGCTGGCATTGTCCATAGACACCTCCAAGGTAATGTGGCCGGCATGACTGCATGAAGCACCATTATCTTCCCACCAGAGTGGTACCTATTGGTCCACTCACATTTGCATGTTTTCGAACTACTAGGTTGGCAGAAGCTGGGGCTGAAAGCAGGAGCTCTCGCCACTCCCCGGATTTGAACCTGCAACCTTTCAGTCAACAAGTTTAGCAGCTCAGCGGTTTAACCCACTGCGCCACCGGGGACTCCTATTATTATTATCATTATTATCATCATTATCGTTATCATCATCATCATCCCACTTTTATCTCCATACATCAATGAAGAGAGAGGACAACAACAACAACAACAACAACAACAACAACAACATGCTTTTGAAGGGCTAGGAAACCTTTGGTGCAGTTTTTGGATCCACAGTAGTATTATCCAAATTTTATTGATTTAATAATAACCCACTTTTATCTGCATTGAGATAAAATATATCATTAATATTAGTTATCTAAATTGAGATAAAGGTGGGATAATAATCTTGTATTGAAGGGTTAGAAAAACCTCTGAGCTCACTTTTATCTCCATTGATTTACTATCATCATCACCTCACTTCTATCTCCATTGAATTATTATTATCATCATCATCCCATTTTTATCTCCGATGATGATGATGATGGCACAAGCCAGTAAAGGTGGTCCCAGTGGTGATTGGCACACTGGGTGCAGCGCCTAAAGACATTGGCCTGCACTTAAAAACAATCGACGCTGACAAAATTACCACCCTTCTCGGATCTGCACACATTATCCGCCTATACATCACACGGTGTCCGACGTGTGATGCAATACAAAAGCCAGCAGAGTGAGTTCGTTTGCTGTGTACTAATCTTGTTGTGTATCAAATAATATATAGAGATGAAAGTGGGATAATAATAGTAATAATAATATCCAGCTTTTATATCTCCATTGTGACACGAAAACAACTCACAACATTAAACAAGTAATGCAGTTCAAAATCAAGCTACACTGCAGCAAGTGGAAAGAGGAAAGAAAGCCATGTTTCATTTTAATTTTATCTCTGTTGTTATCAATGCATACTTTATGACACTTCCTAAGGTAAAACGTAGTCCCCTGACATTAAGTCCAGTCATGTCTGACTCTGGGGTGTGGTGCTCATCTCCATTTCTAAGCTGAAGAGCCAGTGTTGTCCATAGACACCTCCAAGGTCATGTGGCCGGCATGACTGCATGGAGCGCCGTTACCTTCCCGCCGAAGCGGTACCTATTGATCTACTCACATTTGCATGTTTTCGAACTGCTAGGTTGGCAGGAGCTAGGGCTGACAGCAGAAGCTCATGCCGCTCCGTGGAATCGAACCTGCGACCTTTCGATCAACAAGCTCAGCAGCTCAGTGCTTTAACCCACTGCGCCACCGGGGGCTCCACTTCCTAGCCGGCAGTAAAAATGCAAATTCTAATGAGCATGCACTTAATGCATCAATGCCTTCATTGACCCGCATCAGTTCCTGCAATCCGTCCCATTGAGTATCCTACCTGTTGTTTCACACCACTTGAACCACCATAGCTCCATGCAATGGGGTAAAAGGTGAGGCAGAGAGGGATGACGACCTTGCAAAACCACAACTCCCTTCTGGGCCAGTAGGTTGCAATTGTGGCCAGATCTCCTTCCTCTTTAAGTATAAGGATCAACAAAAGTTTTGTTTCCCCTGAAGCTTAAAATACAAGCGGCCGGAAGGTCATAACATTTATCCCATGCAAATGACTATATTTTGGTTGGGTTGTTTTAGTTCTAAAAGCATCATAAAGGATGTGGTTTCTTTTCCGCAGGCAAAGTCCAGCGTGGCATGTTGCATTTGGAATTTTTTTTTACTTCAAACATGGCACGTTCAGGTGCAAACATGAAACCGATCTCCCTTTTGCTTATCGATGGTTGCATTCCATCCTTTAGCTGCAAGTTTATGAATTATCCTCTTTGATAATAAACCCAACACGTTTACATTATTGGTTGCCCTTCTCTTACGCTTGTGCATTCAATCTAATGGCAGAAATGTCTGGAGTTGTTAAAAACTATATACTGGTATAAAGATAGTTTTTTTTTGTTTTTTTGGGGTTTTGGGTTTTTTTTGTTGTGTCAGAAGCAACTTGAGAAACTGCAAGTCGCTTCTGGTGTGAGAGAATTGGCCATCTGCAAGGACGTTGCCCAGGGGACGCCTAGATGATTTGATGTTTTTATCATCCTTGTGGGAGGCTTCTCTCATGTCCCCGCATGAGGAGCTGGAGCTGATAGAGGGAGCTCATCTGCCTCTCCCCGGATTCGAACATGCGACCTGTCTATCTTCAGTCCTGTCGGCACAGGGTTTAACCCACTGCGCCACCAGGGGCTCCTATAAAGATAGTATGGTTTGGGCAAACTTGGGCCCTCCAGGTGTTTTGGACTCCAACTCCCACAATTCCTAGCAGCCTAATATGGCGCTTAAAAAGTCAAAGATGCATCCTTGTTGGAGCATGCAAGGAATCGGTTAATATGTGTGTGTCAACAGTAAAATAAGATGCATGAAGCTAATTGGTTAGGCAATACCCAGGAAGATGGCTGAGCCTGAGACTTTTGGATACTGTGACATTTTTTTTCAGTCTTGAACTGAGCAGGTGTTGAGAGAGAGACAGTTTGAAGAAAGAAGCAGAGAGAGACAAAGTTTGCAGTGTCTTCAGCAACTTCAAGAGCTGCTGAAGGAATTTATTCACATGGTGGCTGAGCCTGGGACTTTTGGATACTGTTACATTTTTGTTCAGACTTGAACTGAGCAGGTGTTGAGAGAGACAGTTTGAAGAAAGAAGCAGAGACAAAGTTTGCAGTGTCTTCAGCAGCTTCAAGAGCTGCTGAAGAAATTTATCCACATGGTGGCTGAGCCTGGGACTTTTGGATGCTGTTACATTTTTGTTCAGTCTTGAACTAAGCAGGTGTTCAGAGAGAGACAGTTTGAAGAAAGAAGCAGAGAGAGACAAAGTTTGCAGTGTCTTCAGCAACTTCAAGAGCTGCTGAAGGAATTTATTCACATGGTGGCTGAGCCTGGGACTTTTGGATACTGTTACATTTTTGTTCAGGCTTGAACTGAGCAGGTGTTGAGAGAGAGACAGTTTGAAGAAAGAAGCAGAGAGAGACAAAGTTTGCAGTGTCTTCAGCAGCTTCAAGAGCTGCTGAAGAAATTTATCCACATGGTGGCTGAGCCTGGGACTTTTGGATACTGTTACATTTTTGTTCAGGCTTGAACTGAGCAGGTGTTGAGAGAGAGACAGTTTGAAGAAAGAAGCAGAGAGAGACAAAGTTTGCAGTGTCTTCAGCAGCTTCAAGAGCTGCTGAAGAAATTTATCCACATGGTGGCTGAGCCTGGGACTTTTGGATACTGTTACATTTTTGTTCAGGCTTGAGCTAAGCAGGTGGGGAGAGAGAGAGAGGTTGAAGAGAGAAGCCAAGCGAGACACAGTTTGGAGTGTAGTCTTGCTTCATGGGCTGCTAAAGGAGTTTATCCACATCGATGGCTGAGCCTGGGACTTTTTGGATTATTGGTTGCCCTGCTCTTGCACTTGGCATTCAATCTAATGGTGGAAATGTCTGGAGTTCTTAAAAACTATATACTGGTATAGAGACAGTATGCTATAATGCAGGCATGGGCCAACTTGGGCCCTCCCTCCAGGTGTTTTGGACTCCAACTCCCACCATTCCTGACAGCCTCGAGCCCTTTCCTTTTCCCCCTCAGTCGCTTATGCAAAGCATTGCTTGCCTTACCAGTCGGCCTTGTCCCGGGGCCACCCGCTACCTCCCAGCCCGCAGTAGCAGCCGTAGCGCAGGTAGGCCAGGGGGGTGCGCCCCGTGGAGCAGAGGATGGCCCCCGCCAGCTGGAAGATGCCCCTCCGGCTCCGCAATGGAGCGTTTCCTCTTCCTGCTGCTTCTGCTGGAAGGAAAGAAAGACAACCAAACACCCGGATCAGAACCTGCAGCACACTAGAGATCTCCTCTAAAGCTTGCTTTGAAACTTGGAGCGGATTCACTGCCCCCCTGGGATGGAGGCCACCCCCATCTGCTTTCCATGGTGCAAATGGGTCTGTCTTCTGTACCATTGTGCAAAAAAGGCAACAGAAGGACCCCAAGAAATATATTGGATGTAATGGCTCTCATAGCTTTGTGGGGGCCACCGCCGAGAGGGTCCAGCTTCAACCCAGGAACTTGCTTCTTTCCATTACCAACTCAAGGGCTGGAGCCACTTTGGAGGATTCAGGCCCTGGGTCAACCATTTGGGGCTCTTTTCTAGGAAATTGATAAAATGTAGATGGAGGGAACGATGGAAAGAAGGGGAGAGAGGAAAGAAAGGATGGGAGAGGGGAAGGAAGGAAGGAAAGGAGGGATGGAAGGAAGGAAGAAATGAGGAAAGAGTGGCAAGGAAAGGGAAGAGGAAAGAAAGGTTGGAAGAGAAGGGGAGGAAATGAAAGAGGAAAGGCGAAGGAAGGGAAGAGTGGAAAGAAAGGGAAAGATGAAAGTATGGAAGAGGGCAGGAAGGAAAGGAAAGAAAGAAGAAAGGAAAGGAGAAGGAAGGAAAGGAAGGGGAAGGAAAGGAAGGGAAAAATGAAATGTATTTCCAGCATTTATATTTCACCCTTTTCACCCTGAAAGAAAGAATGGAAGAGGGGAGGGGAGGAAAGGAAAAAATGAAAGGAAAGAAAGATGGGAAGGAAGGCAAGGAGGGAGGGATGAATGGAAAAGAAGGGGAAGAGGAAAGAAAGGATTGAGGATGGGAAGAAAGGAAATGAAGGAAGGAGAGAGGAAGGAAAGGAGGGATGGGGAATGAGGGAAGGATGGAAGGAAGGAAAGGGGGAAAGAAAGAGAAAGTAAGGAAATGTGGAAGGAAAGGAAGGAAGGAAGGAAGGGGAAGGAAGGAAGGAAAGGGAAAAAGAAATGATGGAAGGAGGAAGATAGGAATGAAAGAAAGGGGAAGGAAGGAATGGGGGAAGGATGGAAGGGGAAGAGGAAAGAAAGGATGGAAGATGGGAACAAAGGAAAAGGAAAAGAAGGAAGGAGAGAGGAAGGAAAGGAGGGGTGTGGAATGAGGGAAGGATGGAAAGGAAGGACAAGGGGAAAGAAAGAGAAGGCAAGGAAATGGGGAAGGGAAAGAAGGAAGGAAGGAAGGAAGGAAGGAAGGAAGGAAGGAAGGAGGTAGAAAAGGAAGGGAAAGAAGAAATGATGGAAGGATGGAAGATAGGAAGGAAAGGAAAGAAAGAGGGGAAGAAAGGCAAGGAGAGATGGAAGGAAGGAATGGGGGAAGGATGGAAAGGAAGGGGAAGAGGAAAGAAAGGATGGAAGATGGGAACAAAGGAAAAGGAAAGGAAGGAAGGAGAGAGGAAGGAAAGGAGGGATGTGGAATGAGGTAAGGATGGAAAGGAAGGAAAGGGGGAAAGAAAGAAATGTGGAAATATGGAAGGAAAGGAAAGAAGGAAGGGAGGGAGGGAAATAAAGGGGGGAAGGAAAGGGAAAGAAGAAATGATGAAAGGATGGAAAGGGGAAAAGAAGGATGGAAGATAGGATGGAAAGAAGGAAAGAGAGTGGAAGGAAGGAAGGAAAGGAGGGAGGAAGAAATGAGGAAAGGAATTGAAAGCTGAAATAAAGGATAGAAGAAGAGGAAAGGGAAAGGAAGGGAGAAAAGAAATGATGGAAAGGAAGGGAAAGAGGAAACAAATGAGGGAAAGGTAGAAAGGAATTGAATGCGGAAAGAAAGGACAGAAGAGGGGAAGGAAGGAAGGAAGGAAGGAAGGGAGGGAGGGAGGGAGGGAGGGAGGGAAGAATGGAAAGGAATAATAATAATAATAATAATAATAATAATAATAACACTTTATTTATACCCCGCTACCATCTCCCCAAGGGACTCGGTGTGGCTTACATGAGGCCGAGCCCAAAATACAACAATACAAGCAATAACAACAACACAACAACAACAACAACAACAACAACAACAAGGAAGGGAAAGAGGAAATAAAGGAGAAGGCAAGGAGGGAGGGAGAGGGGAAAATATGAAGGAAGGATGGGAGAGGGGAAGGAAGGAAGCAAGGAATGGAAAAAGAAAGGACAAAAAGGGAGGAGTGAAGGAAAGGGAGAGGTGTGAAGGGAGAGATGGAAGATATTGGGAACCCTGTGATGGTCCACCCAGCCAGCCTCTCCCTCCCCTCCCTTTGGCTTTGCTCTATTTGCCCAGGTCTTTGGGTCAAGGAGCGCCTGAGAACGTGCAGAGTTCCCTCCCTGTTGACGCAGGAGGGTCAGCGGGGGAGGACTGAGGCCAGGCCTCTGCCAAGGTCTGTGTTATTGCGATGATAAGAATATGGGGAAGGAAGGAACAGAAGCTTTGCTCTGACCTTTCCTCTTGTGGCCACGTCAATGGCTGGCGGTGGCCAAACTGGATGCCAGAGGGGCCAACTGGACTGGCCAGACATGTCCCTCCATCCGGAAGAAGGGACGCAGCAGCAGTGAGGCCAAAGGTCACGAGGAAAAGGCCAGGCAAAGAGAGGGCTTCCAAAAAGGAAAGGATACCACGTATAAGGGAGAGGTGAATAGAAAAGGTCCTATAACAGGGAGGATGGAGAAGCCCCTCCTTAGCAGCAGCAAGAGCGTGTGGATGATGGGCTTTGGAGTCACCATACCAAAGGTCATTCACCTACTCCTAGCAGCAGCATATGGATGCTGGGCTTTGTAGTCATCCACCCTCCTCAGAAAAGGAGGATGGGCTTTGTTAGTCATCTATCCTGAAGAGGAGAGGGTGGAGGGCTTTGCAGTCTTTCATTTCTGAGAAGAAGAGGAAGGGGATGGGCTTTGTAGTTACCTATCCCAAAGAGGAGAGGGACAGGCTTTGGAGTAGTACATCCCCAATAAAAAGAGAATGGACTTTGTAGTCACCCACCCCTAAAAAGAGGGGGATGGGCCTTGTTGTCATCTACCCCTAAAACGAAGAGGATGGGCTTTGTAGTTACCTATACAGAAGATGAGTATAGGCTTTGTAGACAAACATCCACAATAAAAAGAGGATGGGCTTTGTAGTCATTCATCCCTGAGAATAGGAGGAAAGTGGGCTTTGTAGACATCCATCTTGAAGGGGGAGGGGTGAACTTTGTAATCATTCACCTCTAAGAAGCGGAAGATGGGATTTACAATCATCTATCCCAAACAGGGAGATGGGCTTTGTAGTCGTGCATTTCACAATAAAAAAGAGGAGGGCTTTGTAGTCCTCTATCCCTGAGAAGAGGAGGGAAGTGGGCTTTGTTGTCATCTATCTTGAAGAAGAGGGTGAACTTTGTAGTTGTACCTCCCCAATAAAAAGAGGATGGGTTTTGTAGTCACCCACCCCAAGAATAGGAGGGTGGGCTTTGTAGTCATCCATCCCTGAGAAGAGGAGGAGAGTGGACTTTGTAGTCATTCACCTCTAAGAGGAGGAATATGGGATTTATAGTCATCTATCCCAAAGAGGGAGATGGGCTTTGTAGTCGTGCATTTCACAATAAAAAAGAGGATGGGCTTTGTAGTCATCCATCCCTAAGAAGAGGAGGAGAGTGGGTTTCATAGTCAGCCACCCCTAAGAAGAGGAGGGTGGGGGCTTCCTAGTCATCCACCCCCAATAAGAAGAGGATGTGCTTTGTAGTCATCCGTCCCTAAGAAGAGGGGGAATGGGCTTTGTAGTCATCCGTCCCGAAAAAGAATAGGAAGATTACCTGTTTTGTAGTCCCGCAACCAAAGGTTAATTTACCAGCTCCTAGTAGCAGTAGGAGGGGGTGGATGCTGGGCGTTGTAGCCCACCTCCTGAGCCTCACTCACCTGTTCCTTGGAGCAGCGGCAGGAGGGAGAGGAGGGAGAGGAGGAGGAGGAGGAGAGGAGGCGGGGGTCGCCCCATCGGAGGGGCCGCAAGCGCGATAGAAGCGGGTCCGGAGCGCTCCGTCCGTACCTCCGTCTCGTCCAGGCGCTGAGAGAGGACTTCCCTGGAAAGAGGGACAGGCAGACGCCGCCTTCTTCCTCCTCCTCCTCCTTGCTTGCTTTCTCCCGTGCTTCCTCCTACCTCCCTCCTTTCCTTCCTTCCTTCCATCCTTCTCCGGAGGGAGGGGGGCCTGGGTCCAGGCTGGGCTCAAAGGGCCTTGCTACGTCCCCAGGATCCACTCCGGGTTTCAGTCCGAACTTCTCAAGAGCTAGGGCACAGAATGAAGAAGAAGAAGAGAAGAGGAGGAAGAGGAGGAAGAAGAAGAAGAGAAGAAGAGGAGGAAGAGGAAGAAGAAGAAGAGAAGAAGAGGAGGAAGAAGAAGAGGAGGAGGAGGAAGAAGAGGAGGAGGAGGAAGAGGAGGAGGAGGAGGAAGAAGAGGAAGAGGAGGAGGAAGAAGAGGAAGAGGAGGAGGAGGAGGAAGAAGAGGAAGAGGAGGAGGAGGAGGAGGAAGAGAAGAAGAGGAGGAGGAAGAAGAAGAGGAAGAGGAGGAGGAAGAAGAAGAAGAAGAAAAGAAGAGGAGGAGGAGGAGGAAGAAGAAGAGAAGAAGGGGGGAGGAGGAAGAGGAAGAGGAGGAGGAGGAGGAAGAAGAGAAGAAGAGGAGGAGGAAGAAGAGGAAGAGGAGAAGGAGGAGGAGGAGGAAGAAGAAGAGAAGGAGGAAGAAGAAGAAGAGGAGGAAGAAGAAGAAGAAGAAGAAGAAGATCCGAAGGAGAAGATCAGAAGGAAAAGATCAGAAGACCATAGGTAGTAATAAAGGGGAAAGAAAAAAGAAAAGAATGGAAAAATAATAATAAGTAACAAAAAAAATAAAAATAAAAAAGAAAGAAATAAAATCTTGACCTCCTGGTGTCTTCTTGGAATCTTCTGTTCAGTATTGTCCATAGGTTTTGTTGGATACTTCAAATTCTTCTTTTTCTCTCCCTGATTGTTTTTGAGTTACAATCTATATATCTTTTTTCAGATCTATGTTCCTTTTTTTCTTTTTTTTCTTAAGTATTCCAGGACTTCTTGCCAGTTTGTTTCCTTTCTCTCAGTTTCTTTGTTTTTCAGTATCAGAAAGGTCAGCCTATCTAGATTGCTGATTTCTAATATTTTTATAATCCAGTCCTCTTCTTTCGGCGTTTCTTCTTGTCTCCATTTTTTTGCGAAGCATATCCTCGCAGCTGTCAGTGCTAGGAATAGGATTTTATCCTTATCTTTTTCCAAATTCCTATCATACATTCCTAATAGGAAGATCTCAGGTTTCATTGGTATTTTCAATTTTAGCATAATTTGAATTTCATTTTGTATTTTTTTCCAATATTCCCTCGCTTTCTCACAGCTCCACCACATGTGGAAGAAGGGCCCTTCCTCCTTTCTACATTTCCAACACGTGGTGCTTGTGTTATTGTATACTTTCCCTAATTTTTTTGGGGTTAAGTACCACCTTAGGGACATTTTTACCCAATTCTCTCTTAGCTCTATGGCGTATGTATATTTTAGTCTCTTTTTCCAAATTTGTTCCCATTCCGCTTGCCTAATGTTCCTTCTTAAATTTTCATTCCATCTTTTCATATAATGTTTTTCCGTTTTTGTCTCTAAATGCCATTCTAAGAGTTTTTTATATATCTTTGTTATCAGTTTCCTCTCTGAGACCATAATTCTATCCCAAAAGTCGTTTCCCTGGGCAAATCCTAGTTTTATATCTAATTTATACTTTTCTTTAATCTGCCAATACTGTAACCATGTTATTTTCCTATCTATTGTGTTAAGTTCATGTTGATCTTTCAAGACTAAGGTTCCTAAATGGTTTTTCAGGATCTCCTTGTATACTGGCCAATCATTCCAGCCTAAACACCTCCTCTGGCCTGCTTCCAAAGGCGACACCCATAGTGGCGTTTTCTTATACATTTTCATTTTATATTTCTCCCATACTTTTAGGATTGAAGATCTTGTAAAATGATTTCCGAAATTTTTTTCTTTTTCTTTCCCTTTGTACCACATATATAGGTGCCATCCTCCCCTGAGGTCTATACCTTCTACTGTCAATAGTTTCCTCTTTTTTAACATTGCCCAGTCCCTGGCCCATATTAGAGCGCATGACTCATAATATAATTTTAAATCGGGTGTTGCCAATCCTCCTTTTTCTTTTTGTTCTATTAAATTGTTATAATGAGTTCTTGGTTTCTTATTATTCCAAATAAATTTAGTTAAGTCTTTACTCCATTCCTTAAATAAATTTGTGTTCCTAACAATGGGTAGATTTTGGAAAATAAATATCATTTTTGGTAATATTTTCATTTTAATTGTCGCTATTCTCCCTAATAGAGATAAATTCTTGTCTTTCCAGTTTTTCAGTTCTTTCCTAATCTCCTTCCATTTATCTAGATAGTTATTTTGCAGCAATTGTAAATTTTTAGCTGTTAAAATGATTCCCAAGTATTTTAGTTTCGTTACTATCTGTATATTCCATTTTCTGCTTATTTCTTCTTGTTCTTTCTTTGTAATATTTTTTGTTATTGCCTTTGTTTTTTCTAAATTCATTTTGAATCCTGCTACTTTACCAAAGTTGTTTATTTCTTCTAACCATTTGCCTAATTTTTTGGGGGGATTTTCAATTATACAAATTATATCGTCGGCAAAAGCCTTATACTTAAAATCCTGCTCCTGTATTCTTGCCCCAGTTAGTTCTTTCTCCTCTCTAATTCTCTTCAGTAGGACCTCCAAAGTTAAGATAAATATTAAGGGGGATAGGGGGCATCCCTGTCTAGTTCCTTTTTCTATTTTTATCGTCTCTGTTTCCATGCCATTCACTAAAATCTTAGCTTCCTGATTTTCGTAGATTGCTTCAATAGTGTTTTGGAAATAATAACCCATATCAATTTCTTTTATTAAACATTTAAAGAAGAGCCAATTAACATTATCAAAAGCTTTCTCCGCGTCTACCGCCATAAACATTACTTTCTTTTGATGATTAATTTCATAATATTCAATTAAATCGATTATTGTCCTCACATTATCTTTCTGATACCTTCCGGGTAGAAATCCTGCTTGATCCTCATCTATATATGTTGTGAGTACCTTTTTCATTCTTTCTGCTAGAATATTACTAAAAATTTTGTAATCTACATTCAGTAGTGAGATTGGCCTGTAGTTTTTTACCTCTTCCGAATTTGAATTTTCCTTATGTATTAATGTTATATTTGCTTGTCTCCAAGAATTGGGTATTTCTTTATTTATTCTGACATTATTCATTACTTCCTTTAAATAGGGTATAAGTTCTTGTTGAAATATTTTATAGTAGCCTGATGAAAGACCATCAGGTCCTGGGGCTTTATTTGGTTTAAGATTTTTTATTGCTATTTTTATCTCTTCTTCCGATATTTCTTTGTTAAGGATTTCTCTTTGTTTGTCCGATATTTTTTGTAATTTTTGTTTTCCCAAATAATGGTAGATCTTTTCCTGGTCTATGTTTTCATCTTGGTATAGTTTCTTATAAAAATCAAAGAATTGCTTCTTTATATCCTCATCTTGAGTGTATGTTATATCTTTATTCTTTATTTTAGAGATATATGTCTTTTCCTTCTTTTTCCTTAGTTTGTTTGACAACCATTTTCCAGGTTTATTTGCATTCATAAAAGAATTTTGTCTTAGGTATTTCAGCTGTCTTTCCCTTTCCTCTAATTCTAAGTAGTCCAATTGTTTACGTAGATAGTCCAAGTTATTTAATATCTCCTTTTTCTTAGGGTTCTTTTTTAATTTATCTTCCTCTTTTTTTAATTCATCTAGAATCTCCTTAGTCTTTTGGGCTTTTTGTTTATTTTTTATTGCTTTTTGCTGTATGAAGTTGCCCCTAACTACTGCTTTACTCGCCTCCCATAGCGTCAATATATCCGTATCAGAATTATCATTTATCTCAAAGTATTCTTTTAAGCTTTTCCTGGTTTTTTCCACATCTTCTTCCCTTTTTAGCAAATTTTCATCCAATCGCCACCTTCTTAATTTTTCCGAGAGTTCTATCTTTACTTCTATTGGACAATGGTCCGATTCGATCCTAGGTGTAATCTGAATGTTCCTTATTTTTCCTAGTATCATTGGTGATGCCCACGCCATATCGATTCTTGACCAGTTCTGAAATCTGGCCGAATAGTATGTATAGTCCTTTTTATTTTCATTTCTTATTCTCCATATATCCTTTAAATTTAATCTTCCCATTAATTTTATTAGTGATTTGGGTAAATTACCTTTATCCCTGTTTTTTTTTGTAATATAGTTTCTTTTACTTCTATCTAAATCTCTGTCTAGGACTCCATTGAAGTCTCCTACAATTAGGAGATGATCGTATTCTTGTTCCTCTATATATTTTTTTAACTTTTCCGTAAACTTAATTTTGGATTCGTTGGGTGCGTATATGTTACAAAATAAAAGTTTTTGATTTTGAATTTTGATTTTGATTCCTAATATTCTGCCTTCCCCATCTTTAAAGGCCAGTTCTGCCGGTATGTTATTGTTCACGTATGTTACCACCCCCCTTTTTTTTTCTTGTGCAGAGGCTATAAATGTTTGGCCTAATTTCTTATTTTCTAAGTGGGCTGTATGATCTTGCTTTATGTGGGTTTCTTGTAAAGCTACAATGTGAAACTTTTTCTTAATGAGTCTGTTAAAGATTTTATTTCTTTTAAATTGTGAGTTAATACCATTAATATTATTAAAATATATTCGCAACTCATTCATCCTTGACATTCTTGTTCTGTTGGACTAACCGCCTCGTCCTCTTCTTCTCCGTCTCTCGGTTCTTCTCCTATTTCTCCTTCCTCATTCTCTTTTTCATCTCCACCCTCCTGAATTCTTTCTTCTGTCTGGCCTTCTTCTCTAAGTTTCTCTCTTTCTGGATTATTCTGATTTCCTTCTTTCATGTCTTCTTTTTCATTTTCCTTTTCTGTCATCTTCTCTTCATCCTCTCTTTTCTTTAGTCTGTCCCTTTTCGGTTTTTTGGCTCTGTCTCTTTCTTCTGTTCTTATCCTTTCTAGAAACTCCTTTGCCCTTTCGACATTCTTGATCCAATATCGTTGGTCTCTGTATGTTACCATTAAACCTTCCTCTCTTTCCCATCTGTACCTTATTCTGTATCTCTTTAATTCTTCCGTTAAGAAGTTATATTTTCTTCTTCTTGACAGTACCGTGTTGGGGAATTCCTTCAGGATTATAATTTTTTTTCCCTTGTAATAAACTGTTCTTCTATTGTTTGTTTTGAGGACCTCGTCTCTTGTAGTTTTTTTCGCAAAATGCACCACCACGTCGCGTGCGACTCTATTTTTCATAGCGAAATTTGTGTTGACTCTGTAAACTCTATCCGTTTGATCCTGCATCTCTTGATCTGTGTATTCCAGCAGTTCAGCTAGAATTTCTACCACCTTGTCTCGTATATTTTCCTTTGGATCTTCTTCTATATTCCTCAAGCGTAGTTGGAATTCCAGTTCTTTCGTTTCCATCCTTTCGCATCTCTCCTCGAGTCGTGCATTTCTTTGTTCTAGATTTCTCATCTTTTCCTGTAAGCCCTCCTGTGCTTTTTTAATTTCTTTCTTTTCCATTTTCAGTTCTTTTAGTTCGTGCTGCATTAGGGTAAGTTCCTTTTTTACTCCTCCAATTTCCTCTTTTATCTCCTTCTTTATTTCCGCCATTTGTTCTTGGGATTTCTTATGGGCAAAGTCTTGTTTCTCTTGCACTGTTTGGATTTCTTTCATCACTTTCTCTGTCATTTTCTCCAGAAGTTCTTTTAAGTTATGTTCTTCCAGTAAGGAAGCCCTCCGTGTGGGTCCTTTGGCTTCTTTTGGTTCTTTTTGTTCTTTGTCCATTTTCTCAATTTTCTCACCTTTCTCATTGTTTTCTGTTTTATTTCTTGTGTTATACATCTTGAGGTCCTTTTTCTGTGTCAGTTGTTTCTACTTTTTATTATTATTATTATTATTTAATTATTTCTTCTTCAGTCACCAGATTCTTCAATCGCCAGATCTTTGTTCTAGGGGGAAGATATTACATGCACTTTTTTTATTTTATTATTATTATTTATTATTATTTATTATTATTTCTTGGTTATTATTATTTATTATTATTATTTATTTATTATTATTATTTTCTTTTCCCCTCTACCTTCTTTCTGGCCTCCGTTTCTTCCTACTTCGTTTTGCCACCCGCTTCACCTCTTATCAGCTTACCGTCTTAGTTTGTTAAGCCTCTTTTCTTGTGTTCCTTGTCCCCTCTTTTACTTTTCCCCGCTTTGGTGGGTTTCTTTCGTCCCCTTACTTCCTTGTTTTGCTCTCCCTTTGTCTCCTTCCTGCTTCCAGTTCTCGCGGTTTTTGATTTGTCTCGTTCGCCCCTATCTTCTCGCGATGGCTTCTCTATCCACTTCAGTTTACTTCCGTGTTTCGTCCCAACTCTCGCCTCTCTTCCGTCCTCTCGCGCGATTTCCCGGACTCTTCTCTTCCGCGTTGTTTTAGTGTCGCCCGCGTCACTGGTACTCAGGGCGGGCTCATCCCTCGTCTCTCTCCTCCTCTGTCCTCCGTCCCTCGTCCCTCGCTGCCCCTCCCTTCTCCTTCTTCGTAGACAAAACAAATATGCTCTCAAGGTCAGTATTTTCCTCTTCCTCCGTATATTATTTGCAATTATGCAATTATGCAGTTAGTATACTTGGAATAGCAGGGTATCGCAGGGCTTGAATAATAATCATTAAGCTGATCTGTTCTGTTATAATATCGATTGCAATATCGATTATAATATTGTAATATTGTATATGCTGTCTTCTTGATCCCTTATTCTCTCACTCTCTCTCAGGTTACTTCTCTGCTTTTGCACACTTGATTATTTGTTGTTTAAATAATCATATACTCTTACTGACGATCTTCTACTCCTTGTGTAATATTCTTCATTCTTTGCTCTTTGCTCTTTACCTTCTTGCTTTCCCTTCTAGTCGCACAGATAGTTCACCTGGACTATATTATCAAGTAGACCTTTTTATTCTTGATTTGGTTCGATTTAGTTGGTTTTAAATTACTGTCTCGCAAGATGTCTCTCTCATTAATGCTTCTGTTCTATTCTGTTCTCTCTTCCTCTTCCAGTCCTCCTCTCTCTTCTCACCCCCTCTCCTCCTTTTGTATTTTCTCAGAACTTCTTTTCTCCAGGGAAAGCTTCTAAGATTCCTTCCGACACCCCCTCCTTCCTTGTATCGTTCTTACCTCCTCCTTCTCCTTCCTTCTTGGTTAAAAGAGCATGTGGCAGGAGATGTGCCGATCCTTTCTTGGATCTGCTGCGTTCTGGGTGACCCGCCGTACCTCGGAGTCATATACCGGGTCCTTTCAGAGATCTCCTCTTGAGGAGAAGACCCCCTTTCGGACCATCGGCTGACCCACCCGGTTTCGCTGTTCCCCCCTGCTTCAATCCACGAGGGGGAAGGGAGCTATGCTCTACCCGGTCTGCCCCAGCGCTCACACACTTCTGCAGAGCTATCAGTGTGTGCGACTCTCCGCCATATTCATGCACCCGGAAGTCACTCTCCTATCCCCCAACTTCTTCTCTCGTCTCCCATCACCTCTTCTCTCTCCCTCTTCTTTTTCTTTATCTTTTTTTTTTATTTTTATTTTTTTTTCTCCTTCTCTTCCCCCTATCAACACTATTTGTATATTTTAAGAAAAAGCTAATAAAGATTATTTAAAAAAAAAGAAGAAGAAGAAGAAGAAGAAGAAGAAGAGAAGAGGAGGAA
This sequence comes from Anolis sagrei, assembly GCF_037176765.1. NCBI lineage: Eukaryota > Metazoa > Chordata > Lepidosauria > Squamata > Anolidae > Anolis > Anolis sagrei. The sequence goes on along the minus strand of NC_090034.1, from coordinate 14,312,303 downwards.
GAAGAGGAAGAGGAGGAGGAGGAAGAAGAGGAGGAGGAGGAGGAGGAGGAAGAGAAGAAGAGAAGGAGGAGGAGGAGGAAGAAGAAGAGAAGGAGGAAGAAGAAGAAGAGGAGGAGGAGGAAGTAGAAGAAGAGGAAGAAGCATAGGGTTACAGGCTGTGTTAGATGGGGTTACACTCCCCCTGAAGATGCATGTTCGCAGCTTGGGAGTGATCCTGGACTCTTAGCTGAGCCTGGAAGCCCAGATCTCAGCGGTGGCCGGGAGAGCTTTTGCACAATTAAAACTTGTGTGCCAGCTGCGCCTGTACCTTGGAAAGTCTGACTTGGCCACGGTGGTCCAAGCTCTAGTTACATCCCGAATAGATTACTGCAACGTGCTCTACGTGGGGCTGCCTTTGAAGACGGTTCGGAAACTTCAGCTAGTTCAACGGTCGGCAGCCAGACTACTAACTGGGACGACATACAGAGAGCATACCACCCCCGTTGTGCCAGTTCCATTGGCTGCCAGTCCACCTCCGAGCCCAATTCAAAGTGCTGGTTCTGACCTATAAAGCTCTATACGGTTCTGGCCCAGCTTACTTGTCCGAACGCATCCACCCCTATGTCCCACCTCGAAACCTAAGATCATCTGGGGAGGCCCTTCTCTCGCTCCCGTCAACAGCACAAATGCGCCTGGTGGGGACGAGAGACAGGGCCTCCTCGGCGGTGGCCCCCGCCTATGGAACACACTCCCAACTGAGGTAAGATTGGCCACCTCCCTCTCCCAGTTTTTCGAAAGAAACTAAAGGCATGGTTTTGGGACCAGGCTTTTGGACAATAGATGCAAATTTAAGGGAATGTGACTGAAATGACGATATGGCTGATGGGACAGTTTTACTGTTTTAACGATGGCTTATGTATTGTTAATTATGCTTTTATGTCTAATTGTGGTTTTAATTTTGTAATTTGTTATGTAATGGCTTCGGAATGGGGCCCATTGTAAGCCGTCCCTTCGGGGGTTGAGAAAGACAGGAAGGAAATGCAAGAAATAATAAGTAAAGAAGTAAATAAGAAGAAGAGGAGGAGGAAGAAGAAGGAGTAAGAGGAGGAGGAGGAGGAAGAAGAGAAAGAAGAGGGGGAGGAGGAAGAAGTAGAAGAAAAAGAAGAAGAGGAGGAGGAGGAGAGGGAAGAAGAAGAGGAAGAGGAAGAAAAAAAAAGAGGAAGTAGAGAAAGAGGAAGAAGAGGAAGAAGAAAAAGAAGATACCTGGATCCTGGCCACACATTAAACCTCCTGGCATCCCCTCCCACAAGGATCGATTAGAATCATCTCATTAATTAAAAGCAACCACCAATTAAAAAATCCATCTCAGGAGGAAACAATGGAAGGAGGTTTTGGTGAAGGCTTTCATGGCCGGAAAGACTGGGTTGTTGTGAGTTTTCCGGGCTGAATGGCCATGTTCCCGAAGCAGTAAATAAAGAACAACACTAAAAAATCAGGGGAATTCCGGACAAGAAACAATCAGAGCCAGCTGATCACCTCCCAACAAAGGATTCCCCCAGGCAGTAAGAAGCCAGGCCTTGAAACTGCTAAGTCATTAAATGCTAATCAAGATGGCCAATTGTAACATTCACACCTCCCTCCAACAGACAAGAGTTCTTTCTCCCATCTTGGACATTATTCCACAGATATATAAACCCACTTGTCTAATTTCCAACAGACCGCACAACCTCTGAGGATGCCTGCCACAAATGTGGGGAAAACCTCAGGAGAGAATGCTTCTGGAACATGGCCAGACAGCCCAGAAAACTCACAACAACCCAGTCTTTCCGGCCATGAAAGCCTTCACCAAAACCTCCTTCCATTGTTTCCTCCTGAGATGGATTTTTAATTGGTGGTTGCTTTTAATTAACGAGATGATCCTAATCGATCCTTGTGGGAGGGGATGCCATTAGACGGAGGCAGCAAGGATTGCAAACCAGCTCCTTTGTTGGGATTGTATCCAACAGGGAATCTGGATCAAACTACTATTCTGATGAAAAAATAATCCAGATTGAATCAGAGGCTGAGATGATATAGCAGCCACAACACTTTAATTGGGTTAACAATTAAAACGGAGCAGATAAAATACTCCTTTAGCAATTTTGCAATGGTAGAACAGCTTAAGGATCCATCATTGTTTATATTTCCAAAAAACCTTTCAATGTCAGTTGCTCAATTAACCTTTTGAGCGCTCACAAAGTGAATAAGACAGGAATCAAGTGTAGGACATCAGAAGCACAAAAGGAAACACGTCCAAAACTTGTTTATACAGTAAAGATTATACAAAACTGATATATAATATGTATATATTATATATCTATATCTTGCATGAAAGTCTTCTAAGGGGTTGGTTTCACCTCCGTTTTGCTAGTGAAACCGAACAACCATGTGGCAGAAGGAGACATTCTCCT